>NC_090448.1:571651308-572903026 GCF_031143425.1 Pleurodeles waltl
AGATTATCTTAAATCCTAGTTGCAGAGCTTTGTGAGGTCTCCTGTTGAGGATGCGTTGTGCAGCCAAGGCAAAGAATCGGTACTGAGGAGCTGCAAAGATGTGATGAGAGGTCCTACTTCATTGTCGAGGATCTTGTCGATGAAAGCTTGTGATGTGAAGTCCAGTGTCAGGGATGTGTTACGCCTTCAAGTTGATGCACAAGGTCTGAGGAGCTGTAAGGCTGTGACTCGAGAACCTGCATTATCATCTAGACTTTTGGGATGTGAGAAGTTGTGTGGAGGAAGCTTCACACAGCGTCAGTTCTGATGTGGGCTGCAAGGTTGATGGGAATCCTTGGACTGAGAGAACCTGTGCAACAGAGGTGATTTGTCGGTTCTGCTCAGGATTGCACTGTGCAGCAGAAGAGATGAGTGGGTTCCACTGGGTCCACAGATGGGCTGGCAGAGTCTCTGGAGGCTCCCCCCCTAAAGGCCCAGGCCTGGAATGGCACCACTTGGCAAGATAGGACTCAACAAGACAGAGTCCAGATACTGTGTTCAAGGTTCTTGGAATCTTCTGCCCATGAGGCTGTAGTCAAAAGGCCAGTCAACTAGCTCTTAGAGTCAGCCTGGGATCCTGGTTTCAACAGATGCAGATCTAGTTCTTCTCCCCAGGTAAGAAGGCAGCAGTTTAGTAGAGCAGTCCAGTAGAGTGGCAATCCTTTCAGCAGAACAGCATTTCTTCTTCTTGGCAGAATATTCACAGGTCCTGAAGTATACTGAAGAGTTGGTGTCTGAGGTTGAATATTTATAACCAGTTCTGCTTTTGAAGTGGGAGAAAATTCCAAAGGTTTCTATATGAAGTGCTCAGGTGTCTGGTCTTCCTTACCCTGGCTCCAGACTAACAACAGGGGCTACGCAACCCTTTGAGTGGAAGCAGGATACAGCATATTCAAGTGTAAAGGGGGTTGTGCCCAGCCTCTCCCTCCCATCCTACCAGTGATGGCCTATCCAGGCACACCTAAGCTCTCTATTCTGTGTGGCTGTCTAGCAGGAATACACACAGCCTAACTGTCCAGTATACCAGGTCCGATGACACAGAGACAGGCTGCAGGTACTAAATGGCTAAGGCAGGAAGATGCCAACGTTCTAGAAGTGGCATTTTCTAAATTGTAAATTAAAATCTGAGTTCACAATAAAAGTGGATTTTTCATTACAATTCCAAAGACACCAAACATGAACTGGTGATATGTTTACATTTGGAAGATACAGCCTATTAAATGAAATAAGGTATCTCCACTGGTATCCTATAGGAGAGGTAGACCTTTCAATAGTGAAAAACAAATTAAAGTATGTTTCATCACCAGGACACGTAAAACGTAAAACTACATGTCCCACCTTATAAATACATTGCACCCTGCCTGGTTGGCTGGTTACGGCTTACCCTAGGGGTGACATATCTATTGAAAAAGAAGGTTTGGGCCTGGTAAAAGATATATTTTGCCAGGCCCTAATGGTAGTTTAAAACTGCACATGAAGGCTGCAAAGCAGACCTGAAACATGTTTGAAAGGGCTACTTAATTCTGTAGCACAATCAGTGCTGTAGGCCCACTAGCATCATTTAAGTTACAGACCCTGGGTACATGCAGTAACACTTTATTTACCAATTCAGTGTAAGCCAATATTACCAAGTTTTAAGGAAAAAGTACATGCACTTTATTACTGGTTAGCAGTGGTAAAGTGCACGAAGTCCTAAGGCCTGCAAAATGAGATCAGCAAAAATAGTAGAGGTAAAGGCAGAAAGTTTGGGGAAGACAACTGTAAGGCTGACAGGAGAAACACCCTTGATTTAGTTCCTACATATGCATCAAATGAGTCCTTCAGTCTGATTAACCTTGGTCTACACATGTATGGGTTCCTCTTGTTTCTTAGTGAATTCTCAAGGTTTTGACTTATTTTTCTCATTTAGAACATTACTCCAAGAGCACTACTACATTTAGTCGCTCCTTCTGATTTTTAAAATGCACGTCCTAGGAAGCAAAATGATGATAATATATTTTTTTCTGATGACTAGGAGAATTATTATGGGACACTTGGTCATTATATTTTGGTTGCAAATGTGAGTTTACACTTTGATAGGGATTCAAAGATATCTGAACATTTCTGTACACATGCGTTTCTACATGCCCAATTTGGTTGGTAAAACTGGGAAGAACTTCACGAGGCAAACACAATATTTGTAGTTTTCACAGCCTGAAATGGTGTAAAGCATGTGGTGCTATAGTTGTATCATCCATTCTGAGGTGAGAAGCTTAGAAGGATGCAGTACTGCCACTCCCACTAAATATAGCATTACTGTGCCAACAGATCTGAGGACATGTAATGAAGTCATTGATGTAAGGCTCTGGCTCACAGGCATGAAGTAGGGCCTCATAAGAAGCAGAATTTCCAGACACTATGGGGGTCATTATGACCCCGTTGGTCGGCGTTAATATGGAGTAAAGTACTGCCAACAGGCTGGTGGCACTTTCCTCCATAATATGACATCGGCGGTTAACTGCCAATGTACCCCACCGACCGCCATGGTGGTAAGGACCGCCAGGCTGGAGACTTCAATTAATTATGACCCTGCCTATCACTATGATTGTTGTGGCATCCTTACTGCCTCGAAAACCATGGGGGTAGGCAGTATCAGTGACAGGGAAACCCTTCCCTGTCACTGACAGGGGTCTTCCCTGCCCCCCACCCCCTCCCCAGGTTTCCCCCCACCCCCCTTCCTCTCCAGACCTTCCCCTTCATGAACGCCCAATTCCTTCCCACATGCACACATGCATACACACACCCATTACAACATTTATCCATGTATGCAGACATCTATTCACACACACTTACATACATACACGCAGACACGCATTCACACAACTCAACATACACGCACTCATACCCCCAAACATGCACACACATACAAAATGCAACACATGCCTCCATACACAAACGCACAGACATGCACACACCTCCACACACACACAACATCCCTCTCCCCTGTCAGAGCACCCACTTACCTGGATCCAGGGGGTCCTCCGGCAGGAGACGGAACAAGGCACTGCTGCCAGCAGCAGCGTCCGTCAGCAGAACCCCTGCCAGGCCGTATTATTTCTCATAATATGGCTGGCGGCAGTCTATTGGCGTGGCGCTGCTGGTGGCAGGAGCACCCCCTTACCGCCATCCACCCTCATGGCCACAGCCGGATTTCCAGCATCCTTCTGGCAGAAATCCAGCTGTGGTCATGATACGGCGGATGGCTGGTAGCCACGGCGATGGTCTTTTGGCAGCCGTCGCCACGGCGATAGGCGGTATATACCGCCAAGGTCCTAATGAGGGCCTATATGTGTAGCGCCATGGACATTAGTGCACTCTTAATATAGTGACAGATTATCCGCAACCTTTTGATAGAGGTTACAAGTCCACCCAACTCTAAATAGGATTTGCAGTCTGTAATCTAATTTAAAGCTCTCATTAAAAAACACCTCTTTAATCTGGTAGAGTTTGACAAATGTTGTGGCATGAAGTCTCATTAATACAATATTTCTTGAATTAAATAATGATTCTATGACTATGCTTAACACAAAAATTTGGGAGTCCAAGGTTGTTTTCTGAAAACTAATTGTAAGTAATTATAGTGTCTGGTCACAACAACTGGGTTTAAGATTCTAATGAGAGATTCCAATATGAGAGCAAAATCCACTATGTTGCTTGCTCTCTTGATCTGACCCACATCAACAGATGTTTGGCTCAATGGAATAACCCACACACATTTTAACTTTGTTTAAAACAAAATAGCCTCCAGTAAGATTGATCAGTGAGTTAAACCAACACTGTTAACATCTACAATAATTTGAAAGTCACCTGTTCAGTCCTTGCAAGACCAACACACACTTGCATCCTTCCAAGGAGGGATAATGGAGTACATTAATTTAAATATCAGTAACACCTATCATTATAGTACTTTCAAATGTACTGGTATTTTGCTCTGTCGTTTGTACTACTATGCCTTTCTACAGTGTCACTCTCTTTTTCTCAGTTGTGACTGTTGATGCATTAACCCTTCTAATTTTAAATGTTTTGGTGGTTGGTGTGTACATTGTGGAAATGTCCGATCAACTGAAAAATTGCTGAACTACCTTTAAAGTGGATCTTTATAGAAATGCAGCTTTATTCTGCTCTAGATCCTAAACAAAACAAATTATATTGCAGCAGACCTCCACTGGGGCCAAAATATCTCTGAAAGAGATTCCAAAAAGTTTCATTCAGTAATTAACCAACTTTGGCAAGACCCACTTTTGAGTGAGACAACTAATCTTGTCACTATACTTCTGCACATGACTCATAAGGCAAAGTCGTAAATATGTCATCGTTATACAACATACTCGTTATGTAGAACCTGATCAAGACCTAAGTACCTCAGGTTATTCAAAGCCCTCATCGATACAATCCAGATATTACCTGGTTCATTTTTGTGAGAAAACAGTCAATAAAGCTTCCTGGGCAATTAGGATCCAGTATCTCCTGGTGAATTTTCACTCTCTCTTCCACAAATTCTTGCACCTGCCGGACATTCTTAAACAACTGCTGGTGAGGCCCAGGTAAGCGCCCCAAGATATTTGGAAAAACATTGTAGAGCTAAAAAAGGAAGCAAGTACAATATTTTAGTATAGTTTTGAAATTTGGTTATATTTATGGTTGAAAATATTAAAGTCACACCCTATGAGTGGCTATCAGAATAAGCAGTTGGCAGCTGATTGGTTTAATGTTTTAAGATAAGGTTAGTTCTTGATTCACCACAGTACTGCTTCCATTCTGCATAAATGATGGGCAAAGGATTAAATCCAGACACCTGAGCCTTTGAAACAATATTCAGAAGTTCAAAGATTAAGATCTTGACTATGCAGAAGTTGAGTATTCTTTGCAGTGGTACTAGTTGGGGAAACGTTTGATGGGCACAGGACAGTATATTCTGTGAATGTTTCTTGATGTATGCATTCTCAATCCTTTTCCCTATGCACACTTTTGCCCAAGATTGATCATAACAGATTTTACACATTGTCATACACACACCATGATATTTACTCATCCATATTACTAATAGTGTGTGTCCGATGACTTTCACAGAAATGACATACCTTTTTGAGACTTTTATGAAAAATGAAACAAGTCAATAGGTCTGACTTGTTTTAGGCATATGTGGTATTTGTTGTAATTACTGTATATTGTTGCAGACACTATCAGAATACAGAAACACAAGAGCCCCTATGCAATCAAGCAAATCACACAAGGGCACAGGCAGACAAAAGTGGATGTTGGTTGGATGCATGAAAGGACTTATGGCTCTGTGGTCAAATACACAGATTAACACAAGTGGTTTAATGGCTGTGTACCTGGCCACTTGCCCTCAATCTGTTGCCATACACTCTTCTCAATACATATCCTACCCCATTTCATGTGGAGTCCCCCAGAGCTCCTCCTTATCACCATAAACGTTTTTATTCATAGATCATATACAAATCCTCCTCTTTAATGTGCTTCTCTACACTGCATCTTTGAGTGCCACAATTAGTAACCAAATAATCTTCACTGTCCAAATTACATTTATAGCCATGATTTACTCAAGGCTGGTGCTGCAAGATATAATATGACTAAACTGGGGCACAATCCACTGCACTTACTTTTGAGCAGCAGAATAATCTTCTTTCATGAGGTTTAAGTTAATATACTCGAGTAATGTTTCTAAATTACAGTTTGAAGCCACTGTCTTTTGATCACCTTTACCAAGTTTACATCATGTCAAATGATTTATTTTTTCTGTTCCAAAGGTGTTATTGATTTTAGAGTAATACAACAAGAGCAACACTCTCCAATGATGTTACTCTACAACCATGCTACAGAATTTCAACTTGTTAGTCAATGTTAGGGAATAGAGAAACAATTGGATCCATATTGATATATAAAAAAAAAGTAAAATATCAAAAACTCAGAGTACATATTTGAACGTTTTGTATTTGGAAAGATAGTTGGTATTAAATGGAAATAAAAGCACATAAAGGATAACTATCAAGCCACTAGTGGGCTAAATTAAGGCAGGGATACCTAAACACAACCCAGCAATAGGAGAGACAAGAGAAATACATCACATTCTAGGGGTGAGCAGAAAGGTGGAAAGTAAGGGGGAATATAGGACATAGACCAAAAATGAAATAAGGAGAGGCACAAGAAAGGGAAATAAGAGCAAAGTAGAAGATCTCTAGAGTATGTCATCATCTGACCCAAGTAGTTGGTGCTCCGCTTAGTGGGGGGTCAGAGGTTATAAATCTAGGTTAGGTATAAAAGAATTTAAAGTTCTCCAAACACGTATGAATGGAACAGAGTTGCTAGTGTGAGGTGATTGGGCAGGGAGTGTGCTTCTAAGATATGTGACCCACACCCACCAAGTATGATAAGAAACATTTTAAAAAATGTTCCACTCTAGTAAAATAACGTTAAGAGCAAAAGTGATCAACAAATCAAAGTGCATGAGATCGATGTCAGATAGTGCAAGACAATTTCTAGCCAGATGTGTGCCTAATATGCTAATCAGGAATTGTAACCGTATAGTGGTATTAAATACTTTCCTTAGTTGTGTCGCTATGTCCTTCCAATAGGAAGCAAGATAAAGACATAAAAAGAAGATATGTGTTTCATGTCCAAACAAATTTGTCTGCAGGTCCAGCGAGTATTTGGGTCTCACAGCTTTACTTTAAAAAATTTGCTAGAGCTCCAATACAACAAGTGGACTATAAAGTATTTGCTTGCAACAATAAAAGAAAACATTTGCACTGAAGCAGAGAGGATCCATTCATATACCAAGAATCTTCCAATAGCAGGGGATACCCTTGGCAGTAAAGTAACTAGACCATTTGGTCTCTAGGCTAAATATATATAGGATAACACCTTCACAAATTAGTTTATAGGTCTTAGAGGCTACATGTCCACCCAATTGAATACATTTGAGTGTGGTGATAAAGGGGGAGGAAAGCAGGGGACCCAGTTTGGAAGTTCTTGTTTTGAGCTTCAGGAACTTAAGAAATCCAAGTTAGGTAACACAAAAGAAAGGGGCTCCTTGTCTATGTATAAATTCTAAACAACTTATATATATATATATATATATATATATATATATATATATATATAAAAATTCTAAACAACTAATAAACCATAAAAAAAGAAAAAAAAGTACTAAAACTAAAATTCGTTGTTCAGGCAAAATCTTTGTTTAGACAGTAGTTGTTCAGTACTTTGTTGTAGAGACTTTTTAGTTGTTTAGCAGTAGTGGTTCAGGCAAGTAGTGGTTTAGACCTCGTTGTTCAGGATGTTTCCTGATGGTGATGGGTTCAATGGAAAAGGATTATGGCCCTCATTACGACCTTGGCGGGCGCACTCCCGCCGCAGCCATTAGGAGATTATGCCCGCCGGCCCAGCGGGGATCTTGGTCGCAACACAGGAGCCGGCTCTAAATGGCGCCGGCAGTGTTGAGGCCGTCTGACGGGTGCAGTTGCACCCGTCGCGCTTTTCACTGTCTGCATAGCAGACAGTGAAAAACTGCACAGGGACCTGTCAGGGGGCCCCTGCACTGCCCATGCCAGTGGCATGGTAGTGCAGGGGCCCCCAGGGGCCCTGCGACTCCCTGTACTGCCAGCCTTTTCCTGGTGGTTCAAACCACCAGGAAAAGGCTGGCGGTAATGGGACTCGTGATCCCCTAGCAGCGCTGCCCTGGCAGATTAAATCCGCCGGGACCAACATGGCGGTAAACCGCCGGTCTCGGCGGTGGGACCGCGGCGGAACCATGGGAAGCACCGCCAGCCTGTTGGTGGTGCTTCCGTCAGAACAGCCCTGGGGGTCTTGGACTGCCAGGGTTGTAATGAACCCCTATGTATCTTGTAACAGTGAATTGTCTACTATGATGTAATCAGTTCTATGTATACTATTGGCTATTATCTGTCAAACTATTGTTTTGTGCCTGTTTGTGCTGTGTGCTTTGTGTGCCACAGCAGCTAGTGTGTGCATTGAACAAAGTGAATACATTGCTTTGTGGGCCTTAAAAATTCTATGTTTAAATATGGAATTCTTGCCTAGAAGAGTATCCATTGTTAAGTTAAAATTACCTCCCAAAATTATACAGGCCTTCACAGGATCCAATGTCATCTTGGCTGATGATCTTGACCAGAAAGTGGGTTTGTCAGTGTTAGGTACATATATGTTTAATGCAAACACCTCTGAATTCCCTGTTTGAAGTTGGGTAATCAATCATCTGCCATTGTCATCCTGTTCTGAGGTAATGATTGAGAGGCCAGAGCTCATGGATATTAAGGCAACTACTCCATTTTAATTGGACAATGCAGAGGGGCAGCAAAGTTCATGTACCAAGCCAGTGTGCATAGATATAGCTTCTTTTTAGCCAATTTTAGGCCCATATTTATACTTTTTTAGCACCACATTTGCGCCATTTTTGGATGCAAAAAAGGCGCAAACTTGCAAAATACAATTGTATTTTGTAAGTTTATCCAGTTTTTGCACCAAAAAGCGGCGCAAACGTGGTGCTAAAAAAGTATCAATATGGGCCTTAGTTTCTTGTAGGAAGACTATATCTCCCTTCAGTAAGTGGTAATAGTCAGAGATCTTTCTATGCTTTACAGAATGGTTAAGTCCTTTTTTGACATAGACATAGGACAAGTGTAAACGGCTATAAAAAGCTATTTGGTGTAAATGGTTGTTGTGGGAGAGCTAGCAACCGATAGGTAGAATGCCTATCATGGGTTAGCATGACTGTAAGGAAGGAAAGGAGCAAGTAAACAAGAAGGAGAAAGAGAATATCAAACCGAAAACATGAGAACTCCCTAAAAAAATGGGAGAGGAGCCAGGGAGATGGGAGAAGAGCAAGTCCCAACAGCAGCTACCCCCTCACTGCTCCTCTGTTTCCATGATTAGCCTCATCTTGTGTTCCAGTATCTTTGTTTCAGGACTGTCTTGATTCATTTTGTCCTTTTGGTATTTTAGTTGTTTTGTGCCATTTTTTGCTGTGTGCCAGTGTATTTGTTTAGGACTGGCTTTGTTCATTTTGCCCTTTTGGTATTTTAGATGTTTTGTATTCAATTGTTCTGTGTGCCTTGTGTGCCCTTCTTTTTACTGTGAGACTTGTTGCTCGCTCGCCATTCCTGGTGCTCGCTTCCCACCTCCCCTGTACCCCTCTCCCGGACCTGCTTAATTAAGGCTGCAGAGCAATCCAGCTGTGCAGGTCCCCACACCAGCTCCCCTTGCTGCTCCTCTGTTTGCATGATTAGTTTTCTCTTGTGTTCTAGTATCTTTGTTTCAGGACTGTCTTTGTTCACTTTGTCCTGTTGGTATTTTAGTTGTTTTGTGCCCATTTGTGCTAGGGTCCAGTGTCTTTGCTAAGGACTGTCTTTGTTCATTTTGTCCTTTTGATATTTTACTTGTTCTGTGCCCATTTGTGCTGTGGTTCAGTGTCTTTGTTAAGGACTGTCTTTGTTAATTTTGTTCTTTTGGTATTTTAGTTGTTTTGAGCCCATTTGTGCTGTGTGCCTTGTGTGCCATTCTTTGTACAGTGAATCTTGGCGCTTGCTCGCCTTTCCCACCGCCCACTTCCCACCACCCCTGTGCCCCTTCGGGGACCTACTTAATAGAGGTCGAGGCGGGTGTGCCACTGGCATGCTAAATGTGCACCAAAGGCAAGCCTGTTTGCACCTGTCCATGCCTGGACCACACATAGCACCAGGAACCCTGGACCCCCCACCATCCACCACTACGCATCTCCCTGAACTCCAGACCACTCAACAAGAACTGCTGCTGCATCTCTTCTCGCTCGACAGCTGTCGCTGCTACAGCTTTTTCTACTATACTGGCATACCAGTGCACCCCACTGCCACCTGCCTGCTGGCAATGACTGTACCTCAACTACTCCACTACCTCCTGCACAATGCCCAGTCCCTCTGAAAGCACACAGACAAGATATAGGACACCATCATCACCCTCACCCCAACATCATCTTCCTCACCAAGACCTAGCTCAACTCTGTCTCCACACACGATATCGCCATGGCCGTGCCCCTCGGTTGAAAGATTGTTCACCGTAACTGCATCAACGAACACAGAGGTGGAATTGCATCAACCACAAGCAATTCATCCAGAACACCACTGCCACAGACAACTACACCTAAATCATGGATCACCTCAACTTTCAGCTCAGAATAGATGGACAAACCACCATCAAAGGCACACTTGACTACAGATCCCCAGGATCCCACCTTGACTTCTGCAAAGCCATCTCTAGATCCCATCATCACGGCCAGCAATAGAGTAAAATACAGCCACACTACCAAGCTCACCTGGACAGACCACTCAATCGTCCACTTCATCTATCCAACAACTCCCAACCACACCACCCATCACAGCAGCAACAGAGTATCTGAGAATCAATGGACCAATGCCCTAAACTCCTCCCCCGACACCTCCTAGAACTTTGAACAAACTGTCAAAAAATGCACAACCTAGATCTCTAACAGCGCCTACAGAGTCACCACCAGCATGTCTTCCAAACCCAAAAGACCCTCCAGACAAGCTAATTGGTACACCCCATAACTGAGAACCTCCGAACACAACTGCAAACAACTGAAAATGAGATGGCACAACACCAAGAAGCCTGCTCACCGGACCACTTTCAAGATTTCACTCAGCCAGTACCACAGACTTCTGAAAGACACCAGAATGTATACCTAAGCCAACTCCATCAAAACCAGCACCAAACACAGCAAACAACTTTTCTGCATCATCAAAGAGTTCTCCAACCCTTCAACATCTGAAAACAGCAGCCCCCCCTCCCAGGAGCTCTGCAACACTCTTGCTAACTACTTCCATGACAAAAGCTCCACCATCTACAGAAACTTCGAGCTCCAACCCTCCGATGATGGCACCCTAGGCTTCCTAGACCCCACAGATAACCTTGTTGACAACAGCATCACCTGTTGGAACCAACTCACCACACAGAACACCGCTGACATCATGCATTCCATCCTCTGTGGATCTGCCACGGACCTCTGCCCGCATCACATGTTAAGTCTCTGCAACAGCAATATCAGCAGCAAGCTCACAGACATCTTCAACATGTCCATCACTATAGCCACCTTCTCGGATGACTGGAGACACACCAAGATCAAACTCCTCTTCAAGAAACCTTCCACTAATCCCAACAAGCTTAAAAGCTACTGACTGATCTTCCTCGTCCTCGTTCATGCCAAAGTCCTTGAAAAGGCCATCAACCAGAAACTCATAGAACACTTTGAGAACAACAACCTACTGGATGCATCCCAATCTAGTTCCACTCCAACCACAGCACAGAAACTGCTTTGATCACTGCCATGGGTAACATCAGAACCCTCCTGTACAGAGGATAATCAGTCACCCTAGTCCTCCTCAACCTCTCAGTGACTTTTGACACCATCTCCCACCACAACCCGATCAAAATGTTCTATTCGATTGGCATCCAAGACGATGCACTTGAATGTATTGCACCCTTCTTTTTCTGAAAAACTCAGAAATTCCACCTCCCTCCCTTTACCTTGGACCCCCAGAACATCATCTGCAACATCCCTCAAGGCTCAACCCTCAGCCCCACCCTTTGTAACACCTACATGACCCCACCCCTTGGCCAACATAGTCAGCATCCATGGACTGAACATCATCTCCTACGTGGTGACAAACAGCTCGCCCTCTAGCTTTTCGAAGACCCCTCCATGACAAAGGCAAGTGTAGCCAACTGGATGCAAGACAACTGCCCCAAACTCAACAAGGAGCACCACCTTGATTTTGATATGCTCCTGGTGGTCTACCGACCTGGGACCTTCTACCATCCCTACAGACCAAGGCTGGAACCTCAGTTTCATTCTGTACAGCTTCCTCACCCTTCTAATGCTTCGTAACATCTTCCAATGTATCCACCAGACGTACCATTGCCGAAGCCCTCGTCCCAAGCCACCTGGACTATGGCAATGCTCTCTCTGCCGGAATCACATCTCCTGAAGAGACTTCAGACCACCCAGATTTCAGCAGCCAGACTCATCGTGGATCTCCCTATAGAGACCCAGATAACCCTCCATCTGAAGAAACTCCACTGGCTCCGTCGTACACAAGAGATGTCAATTCAAGATTCTGATACAAGCTTACATAGCTCTGTGCAGCTCAGGACCAATGTACATCCACCACCGCCTGACCTTCCACAGACCCTGCAGACCTCTGTGCTCCACCTTTTTCTCCATCACCCGTACCTCCTGCATCCACTTTAGCAACCTGCTGCAAAATCCTTGAACAGCGTCCCCATCCACCTGAGGACATTTTCCTCCCTCCAGAAATTCAGGAGGGGACTCTAGACCTGGCTCTTTGAATAAGACCCCCGAGCAGCCTGGACCCAGTGCCTGGATTCCCTCTGGATGAGTAGTGCGCTGTACCAATCTGGATGTTTGATTGATTGATCAAAGAGTCAAAAAAGTATGAACGAGGCAGTAGGGCACATTCATGAGGTTGGAGTGGGAGCCCTCTCCACCAACACCCACATAGTAGAGCAGCTTGATCATCTAGATAGATGAGTAGGAGGCTATATAACTGGGTATGTAATCAACACTTTTGCTTATAAGACCTGTTAGTCAATGGGACATAAATAATAGTAAAATCTGTGTAAGTCAAACAACATATGTTACTCCATCAATGAAAATAATTGTAATAAGCTTCATGTGTTACTCATGCATCAAACATATTAAAAGCTGGGAAATCAGAATACACTTGTTCAGCATTATGGCTACTCCAAACCATATGAAACTGATCCCCTTATAACATCTTATGCTGTGAATCAAACCTAAGAAAGTTCACAAATAAATCCGGACCCTTTGTCAGCATTTCACAGTATTTGAGTCCGTAGTCCAAAAAACATATAGGGAAATAAGGGTACCTAATGTCATAGTATTTTAAGCTTGTCTCAGAGAGCAGAGAGGTGGTTATAAACAAATGTCACATCTTATACCAGAGACATTACATCAAGCTCAATGCAGCACAACCTAACATGCACATTTTCCAGGATAACAAGCTTCACTTGGGTAACCTGAGCAAAATAAATAATATGGTGCTTCAGATTAGGTAAAACATTTGTGTAAACAAATGCGATCTATGAGAAACAGAGAGAACATGAAAATAACATATTGCAATACATTATGCTCCAATGAAACTGAAATTGCAGGCCAGAATTTGAAAACTGTAATGAACAGACTAAAGCTAAAGCAACATTGAAAAAAGAAAAACAGACACACCGTTCCCTCAGGTACAGTGGGGGACCGATATGTCTCGATCATCTTAACTACTTTGTCAGGGTCCAGGAAGTCCATTGTTACTGATTCAGGGACACCAAACCAGAGTAATGGTGGGTGGTATATCACAGAGAGGCCAGTGCCCCAAGCATCTCAAAGACCCTACATGGATATAGTTGGGCAGGGAAAAACAGGGCCCTGATTGAGCTCAAGGGTGGCGTCATCCACGGCAAATGTACTCACAGTACTAAGTTCAGCCAAGCTTGTCACTACTTTCCTCCTCCATCTGTGATTCAAAATTATTGTCAAGAAAGGTTATCAGTTCAG
Source organism: Pleurodeles waltl (assembly GCF_031143425.1). Taxonomy (NCBI): domain Eukaryota; kingdom Metazoa; phylum Chordata; class Amphibia; order Caudata; family Salamandridae; genus Pleurodeles; species Pleurodeles waltl. The sequence continues at coordinate 571,665,011 of NC_090448.1, forward strand.
CAGGGTCCAAAAAGACAATCCTGACCTTGGACAAACCTGCAAAAGAATGGTGGATTGCTCTATCTGCATGGGTTTTTCTGAGTGCCAGGAAGCCCTTCCTTCTTTTAATCATCCCTTGTTCTAGTGCAATTTCCTCCTCCCAGTTATGATTCGGAAACCACATGGGTGAGGTGGGGTGCAACAACTTACCCCACCCACTAACTGAGAGGTTGATAGGATCTTTATGATCAGCAAAGAGTATGGTAATCAGATACATTCAACGCAATCAATATTCATAAACAATTTGAATCAATCTAGACAATTTAGACGTCATGGCCAACTTGGCCATCGAAACAAAAACTTCAAACTGAATAAAGTTTCAAAGCTTTATTACAACCACACTGCCAAAGTAATGTAAACGGTACACAAAGCTAAATTATAATCATGCAAGAAAACCATAGGCTGTCCAAAACATCTGAAGAAATTCAACCTACTAAGCATTTAAACTATCAAACACTCTAATAAGACAGCAGAGATTATTAACACAATGATTTGAGTAACTGGCACCAATTTCAAGTTGATTGATTGTGACATTAGGGCAGTTAAAACTCAAACAGTAGCAATCAATTTTGGATCGGTTCATCCCTACTGCTATCATTATTTGGACTTGTATGTGTGGTGAAGGGCTGACACATATAGTAAAAGGCAAAAGAAGACACACATAATTTGGAAAATCATCTAACTAAAGAAGCTAGCTAGAAAATACACAAGTGTAAGTTTTCTAAGGTGAAAAGGAAAACAAGAACATTGCATTACAGATCCAATATATACCTCTCCTGATAGGACAGCAGACAGGAAGGATTTGTTAGTCCAGAGCGCCAACAGCTTCACAGCATCAGTAGACAGCAGCTTCCAAGGCAGTGCAGAACACAGGCTGCACATAGGATAGGGTAGTAGTTCAGAATACGTTGTGCATATTAGTACTGAACAGAAAGAGTAAATGGGGAAAATAGGAAAGGGAAACACATGGCATGAAAGGCTAGAGGGGAACTCATAAGATGTATGCCAAGAGGGGACCAAAAGGCGATTGACAGGGTGATGACCAAAAGAAGTCTAACTGACTGTGAGGTGGCAGCAGCTTTAGCTGAAGTGCAAGCCTCAGAGAGCTGGTTTGGCAGTGCTGGGAGTCCATTGTGGAGCCCCCAGAATGCATGGAATTGGCTACCCAATACCAGATTTGGAATGGGGGACAATGCCATGATCTTAGACATGTTACATGGTCATATTTGGAGTTACCATTGTGAAGCTATATATAGGTATTGACCTATATGTAGTGCAACCGTGTAATGGTGTCCCCGCACTCACAAAGTCTGGGGAAATGGCCCTGAACTATGTGCGGGCACCTTTGCTAGTGCAAGGGTGCCTTCACACTTAGTAACTCTGCACCTAACCTTCAACAAGTGAAAGTTAGACATATAGGTGACTTATAAGGTATTTAAGTACAGTGAAAATTTCTGTGAAAGTGTGTGCACTATTTCACGCAGGCTGCCATGGCAGTCCTGTGTAAGGGTTTGTCTGAGCTCCTTATGGGTGGCAAAAGGAATGTTACAGCCCATATGGATCTCCTGGAACCCCAATGCTCTGGGTACCCAGGTACCATATACTAGGGACTTATAAAGGGGTTTAATGTGCCAATTGAAATTGGTAAATTGAGTCACTGGCCTACAGTGACAAATTTAAAAGCAGAGGGAGCATAAGCACTGAGGTTCTGATTAGCAGAGCCTCAGTGAAAAAGTTAGGCACTACACAGACATACACATTAGGCCACAAACTATGAGCACTGGGGTCCTGGCTAGCAGGATCCCAGTGAGAGAGGAAAAAACACAATGACACATAGGTTTTTATCTATGAGCACTGGGGTCCTGGCTAGCAGGATCCCAGTGACACAGTAAAAATGCACTGACACACACTCACAAACAGGCCACAAGTGGGTGTAACCATGCTAGAAAGAGGCTACTTTCCTACAGGAGGGCTGTGCTGGTACGGGGGTAGAAGTTTTACCTGCTGCTTGCCTGGTCACAGAGGTATCCAATACCACCAGGGAGCTTCCATCAGAGGAGGAATCAGAGTCTACATTGTCACCTCCTATCTCCGCCATGGTGCTCCCCTCGCCCTCCATCCCACTGGTCCCCTTGGCGTAGGTGGACTCTGCCCCTGGGTCCTGTGGGATGCAGCTCCCTCTCTCACTGGATCCCCTGCTCCTCCAGCAGATGATGCTAATGCACACATGAACAAGATGACAGAGGAGAAGAGGGAAGGGAGCGAAAGGGAGCACTGGTTCAATTACAGAACCAAGACCACAGTTGGTATACACAGTACTTTCGCACACAGGGATCATGATTGAGCACTATGCCTTGCACTGGCATTCAATTGGCTAAATGCCACTGCAAGATAAGGGCCACGCACCATCAAATCCACCCCTCCTGGGCCCCAAAAAGCCCTGACTAACATGGAATGCAACCAAGCTCGATTACCTGCATTTGCTATACACCCATTACCCTTGAGCTGGATCACGCTGCAATGTCTGTTCTGGCATTAAGGGGCACCCACTAACCCACACCCACCACCCGGATCCCATGCCACCTACAAATTATTGTAGTAATGCCCACTGTACTCACCCCCCTGTGGGTAGCTCTGGGTAGGCCCCTGCCAGTATGTGGGCCATCAGGAGGGTCAGTTTCCGATGGGCACCCCTTCCTCATTGGGAGGCCATCCCCAACTGGGCCTCTGCGGTCTTCCGTGCCCAGCATCTCAGGTCCTCCCACAGTTTCCTGCAGTGGGTGCTCTGCCTGTTGTAGACCCCCAGGGTCCGCATGTCCTTAGCAATGGCACACCACGATTCCTTCTTTTGATGGGCGCTGACCTGCAGAGGTAATACAGACAGGAGCACAGCATTACACATACAATCCAGCCTGTCACACATATGGCCCACAAATCCTGTTTCCAACTCCATTGGCACACACATCACCCAGTGGCCACCATGTACACTACCATCAGACATCCCCCCCAATTGACACAATGCCTGCACACACATCTCCATGCAACCTTCCCACATGCATAATGCCCAAGGTGTGCTCACCTGTTGGTCTGGAGTCCCATACAGCTGTCCATACTGAGGTGGGACCATTTCAACCAAGTGCTCCAACTCCATTAAAGTGAGGGCAGGGGCCCTTTCCCTGGTCACATGGGCCATGGTAGGTTCCAGACACAGGTCACAGCAGCACACACAGTGTAGGTGTTGTCCTGTGGTGAGTCAGGAATCAAGTGAGGATTCAGATGGAAAATGGTGGTCCACTGATCCCAATTAGCCACTGTACTCAATAGGGCCCCATTATAACCAATGAGGAATTGCACAGCGGTGCAAGACCGCCTTCCGCCACGACTCCCAACGTCAGCGGAATTAGCTCACTTCCACCTGTCCCTAGACTGAGGACAGGTGGTCGCCATTTCATGGTGGTGGACAACATTCAGATCTTCCATAACTGCGTCATTGTTGAAAGTTGCACATACATTGCCAGTCTCACTGTCCCATCACATTAATGCTATATGCACACTGAGGTGGTGGTTCTGTTGTTCAAATTGTGACAGCCTACTCACTCTTGTGTCCCTTAGATACCTCCCACTGCGGATGAATAGGAGGAGGAGTCAAACCCCAATGTACAGACCCCCTGTGGACTTGGCTACACTGGAGGACAGGTACATATTACTCACCTATATACTGGACAAGACCACAATCACAGAACTGTATGCCCAATTGGATCCATATCTAATATCAGCTATCCATCATCCCACTGGGATCCCCTCTCTTGTGCAGGTTCTATCAGTGCTCCATTTCCCGGCAACTGGTTCTTTCCAAGTGACAGTGGGCTTGGCAGCAGGAATGTCACAGCCAGTGTTCTCAATTGTGCTGGAAAGGGTATTGTCTGCCTTGGTGAAACACATGTGCAGCTACATTGTTTTCCTCCAAGTGGAAGATTTGGCCACTGTGAAGGCAGGATTTTATGCAATGGGACATATACTCAATATCATTGGGGCGATTGATGGTACACATATTGCGTTTGTCCCCACCGCCAGAATGAACAGGTGTTCAGGAATCGGAAGAGTTTCCACTCACTGAATCTGCAAATGCTGTGCCTGGTGGACCAGTACATCTCCCATGTCACTGCCAAGTGTCCTGGGTCAGTGCATGGCATGTTTGTTCTGAGGATCAGCAGCATCCTAAATGTGATGGCCCAACTACGTAGACACAAGGTGTGGCTAATAGGTGAGCCAGAGTCCCCACCCACTATATGTCAGTGTATGCCTTCAGGTGTTATCCCCATAGCATTGTGTAAGGCTAATGTTTGTTTCTCAATACTTGCAGGTGACTCTGCCTACCCAAACCTATTGTTGCTCCTGACCCCTGTGAGGAATGTCAGGACAGGGGCTGAGAACCTTTATATAATGATTCACATGGGCGAACCAGAAGAATAATCAAAAGGACCTTCGGCCTCCTGAAGGCCAAGTTCAGATGCCTGCATCCGACAGGTGGATCCCTGTGCTACTCACCCAAGAAGGTCTGCCAGATAGTAGTAGCATGCTGCATGTTGCACAACCTGGCCCTCAGACGACATGTGCCTTTTCTGCAGGAGGAGGAAACTGGAGATGTCCTTGTGGCAGCAGTGGACCCTGAGGACAGTGATGATGAGGAGGCAGAGGATGAGGATGTTTACAACAGAACTTTAGTAACTTGTCAATTATTCCATTGACACACCGTTGAGAAAATGGAACTGACCATTACTCTGACTATTGATTTTATCTGTGTGGCTGTGGCATGAAAGCATTCCCTTCCCCTGCATCTCAACTTACTGTCACCTGTGGCTTGTCATTTTACAGATGTTGGTGATATGACAACAGTGTCCTGATGTGATTACTACAGACAGCTGCAGGTCATTATTTGTATGCTATCACAGTGTTCACATCATTTGCACTAGCTGTGACTGTTCCCATACATGCACATTTTCAACACATAAAACAGTATCACTCAAGGTGTGTTCAAGGGTGTTTATTGTATTGCAAATAATTGAGGGAAAGGTGCAATGGAATGGGGGTGATGGTAGAGGAAAGTCCCGGGTAGTCTGTAGCACAGGTCCCGTGTCCAAGGGGCCACAGGAAGCGGAGCAAAGGCAGTTCAAAGTGGACAAGGTGACAGGGTGGGCCACGAGGGGGACAATCAGGAGAGTCTCATTTCATGGCGGTGGTCTTGGTAAATTTCTCTGTTTTCTGTCTGCATCGCAGGGAACGTTTGTGGGGTGGTTCACCTTCTGCAGGGGGACGGGTGCTGGTGGCCTGTGGGACCTGTGGGGGGCCTCCTGCCCACTAGATGCAGCAGAAGTGGAGGGCTGGTCAATAGACTGGCTAGTGGTAGGGGCCTGCTGGTGTGCTGTTGATTCCCTTATGATTTTGGCCATGTCTGCCAGCACCCCTGCTATGGAGATCATGGTTGTGGTGAGGGCCTGCAAGTCTCCTGATCTCCTGATAGTGTTCCTCCTGCAGCCGCTTGTTCTCCTGCATGATGGCAAGGATCTGGCCCATCGTGTCCCGGGATTTTTGTAGGCCCCCAGGATCTTGGTGAGTGCCTCCTGGAGAGTCAGTTCCCTGGGCCGGTCCTCCCAGTGTCCCTGTTGCCCTGTGCCTGTGTCCCCTGAACAGTGTGCCCACTGCCACTGACCCCAGGTCCCTGATTGTCTTGGGGGCGAGGTGTGGACTGGGGTCCCTGTAGAGGTGGACACACTGTTGATTGAAGTGTCCTGGGGACAGAGGTGTGGGCATGCTGGGTGGGTGCTGTGGTGTTGGATACTGATGGGGAGGCTCTGTGGTTGACTGGGAGTGGGCTGGGGTTAGCGACTGACCAGTGGTCCCTGATGAGCCATGTAGTTTGTTCAGATCCAGAAGTCCTGAGTTACTGTCATCACTGTGGGCATCTTCTGCTGGGGGACTGGTTTGTCGTGGCAGCTCCTCACAGCTGATATTGGCTTTGGCACCTGTGGGGATGTAAGTGATGTATTATGCTTCATGTCTGTGACAAATTGTACATCCCTAGCTTCCCCTTTATTGTTGCTGTTGCCCTGCCACCTTTGTATGTGTATGGTGATGTATTGTGGCATTGTTAGTCCCCCTATACTGTGCATGCTTTTGTGATGTCTATCCATGCAGGGCTGGGAGGGCTGTCCATGCATTGGGATAGCATGCAGGTTTTGGCATTTGGGTAGTTAGATGTGTAGGTGCAGTGTGTGGGATGGAGTGGAGTGATGGGAGTGAGGGTGAGGGGGTGAGATGGTATGCAGGAATGAGGGTGAAAAGTAGTAAATCTTGACTCACCAGTGTCCAGTCCTCCAGCTACTACAGTGAGTCCCTCAGGATGCAGTATTGCTCCTCCCATGCTGTGAGCTGTGGGGGAGGAGGTGGGGGTTTCAGTCTTGTGGCAATATTTTGTATTCGTAAAGGGTTTTGGGTAATGTGGGCGTGTGTTTTATAGTGCTGTGGGTGGCTGTGGTGTGTGTATTAGTATCTGGTGTGTGTCTTTGGTATTGCCCAATGTTGTATATTTTGGAATTTTGGTATTTGGGTGTCCATTCTGAGCGTGCCGGTGTGTACGGCCAATAGTTTACAACCATTGAATGTCCGCTGTGGTGATTCGTGGGTCAAGATGAGGTGGGCGTTGTTTTGTTGGCGTAACAGTATGGGTGTTGGTACCAATACTTTACCACTGACTTTTGGGCTGGCGGATTTGGTTATGTAGCAATATTCTGTCGGATTGGTATGTGTGTGTCATTATTTGGCAAACGGATGTTCACCTCTGCGGTGGTATGTTGGCGGCCGTCACCGCGGCAGTAAGCGGCATTTACAGCCAATATCATGATGAGGTCCTTAATCCTGCAATCATTAATATGCTTACAATCACACATACTATTGCTAAAAAAAATGCACAAGTATTTACACTTGCTATATTTGCCCTGTTCCTGGTTCATGACTTCTGTAAAATCAGAGAGAAAAAGGAAAAAGAAAAATTGAAGTCAAAAGCAAAAGCAATGCAAAATCAAAAATTAAAATCGGCTTTTTAAAAGTCTTTTTGCACTTATTTACAATAGTTCTTGACCTTCTAGAAAGTTCATCAAGTTCCAACTAGCATGTTCTCAAAAAAGTTCAAAAAGTTGTATCTTTATTAAGTCACAGTCTGAGAATCACTTATGATTACTTCCAGTGTATAATGTCTCTTTTGATCAATTGGCAAGGTTATTTCAAAACTCAGTTTAAATTCAACCTGAAGTTCCGCAATCTCTAGCTGAATTCTCACGGTCAAAACAAAAGGTCCTAAACTTGTTCTCCCATTCATTTTTAACAGGGTGTATCCATTCAGATGTTGAGGACTCGTGGCTTGTCACTCTTTTTATTTTTGTTCTTCTTGCAGCAAAGACCTCGCCTTCACTTTGATTCAATTCCTCAGCTGCTTTTGTTTTCATTGGCAGCATGTCAGCAACTGGTTCAGGTGTGGGTGTGGGCAATTGGTCTCCTCTTACAGTGGTCCTTTCAGGTGTAACTGGAATCTCAAGGATGCTTTGTTGGCAGGAGTCAGCTTGCTTTGTCTTGACTCTCATGCACCTTTACTTCCTTTTGAAATACTTGGATTTTCACTGGCTTGCACAGGCTCTGCTTCAGCCACTTGTCCAGTCCTCACAACTTTGCTGACCTGTGCCCCTTCACTTTCAACATCTGCTCCTAGGGGAACAGAATCTGCGCCATATCATGACCAAGGCGGTTGTGCTGTGGTCGGACCGCCAGCACCTCCAGGATCAGAGATCCAGGCAGTCTGGCGGTTGCGACTGTCCTAATGTGCCAGGGCAGCGCTGTAAGCAAACTCATTCTCCACCAGTGACTTCCTAGTAGTAGCACCACCATGAAAAGGCTGGTAGAAAACAGTTGCCGGGGGCCCCAGGGGTGCCCCTGCACTACCCATGCACTTGGCATGGGCACTGCAGGGGTCCTCCTGGCCAGCACCATCGCAATGTTCACTGTCTGCTTTGCAGACAGTGAACATTATGATTGTGCTGGTGCACCCTGCACCCTACAGCATTGCCTCTGGCTCGATTACGAGCCGAAGACAATGCTGTAGGGTGTTTCCCACTAGGCCAGCAGGCAGAAACGTAGGTTTCCGCCTGCTGACCTTGGGGGAAACACTTAATGGGCCCGGCGGGGATGTAGCCACTATGGTGGCACCCTCCCCATTGGAAGTTCAGCAGATGGCCTAAACCATCCACCAAACTAAAAAGGCCCTCTTTGTCTTCAACAGAACATGGAACTTTGCGTGTGTGGCTAGCATGGATCCAGTTTGGAAGGCCGGCATGCTTTAAAGCTGTTTTATCCACCAAAGTGATATAGTAGGGGCCTTTCCACCTTGGCCCATGGCATGGCTTCCTTATGTGCTTCTTGACGAGGACCCGATCAACAGCCTTCAGGGTGTGACACTGTTCTTGGACTGGCTGAACTGTTGCTGCTTCCACCTGACGAGACAAAGAGCGAATCACATCAGCCAATCCTTTGCAAAAATCCAGCACCATGTAATCTGTTATGTTCACAAGTGCATTTGCAGGCACTGCTGGCCATCTCATTGCATGCCCCATTAGGATCTCATGAGGCGACAGTCCTATCTTTCTGTCAGGGGTGCTACGCATGCTCATCAGAGCAAGAGGTAACGCATCAGGCCATTTCAATGTTGCAGAGGCACAAACCTTTGCCAATCAAGCTTTCAGTGTTCCATTAATTCGTTCTACCTATCCAGATGCCTCAGATCTTTAACTGCAGTGCAATTTTTTCTCAATGTTCAGTGCTGCACACAACAATTTTATGATCTTGTTGTTAAAATGAGATCCTCTGTCTGATTCCAAAGAACTTGGGAAGCCAAACCTAGGTATGAGCTTCCTGAGCAGCAGCTTGACTACAGTAAGGCTGTCATTCCTACATGCTGGGTAAGCTTCTCTCCAATGTGAAAACATACATACAATCTCCAGCATCTACATCAATCCATTGCAGGCAGGCATTTCAATGAATTCAAGTCACATTCTGTTGAATGGACCTCCCAATCTGCCTTTGTTGCTCAAAATAACTACAGTGCGATTTCCCTGAATTGGGGGTTGTACAAAAACTGCTTAAATAGCAAATTATTGCATCTCTGCTGAGATGAACAAGGCCATGGTAATACCTATTCATGGGTGTCAACAACAATTCAGCAATACTGCTTTTCCCTCATTTGAACCCAAACATCATCTTCTTCTCTCTGCACACAACCTGCTCTATTCAAACTTATGTGTTGATCGTCTGTTGATTCCTCCTGCAATCTTTTAACCTCTTGCCAACTGTTAACCACTGACATTAAGTAGCTTTGATTTTTCTCACCGGTGCCACTTCCACCACCCCACTCTTCATTGAAGATGACGCAATGGAGGGGAAAGTATCTGGCAATTTGTTCAGCATAGTCATTGCCCAACTAGATACAATCATTACACTTTAGGTGAGCTGCACATTTCACAACTGCAATGTTCTCAGGTAATTGTAATGCATTCAGTAAACTGTGTATTCTTGTGTGTTCACCATTTTGGATGGGTAAGGCCATAAACCTCTCTGGGACCATAAATGCCCAAAGTCATGCATAAGACCAGAACCCTATGGACTATCTGTAAAGAGTGTCCCTTTAAGCTGTTCAGAAACACAGCACGCTCTTGTAAGAGCAACCAATGTGGCTACTTGGGCAGAAATGGCTCCTTAAAGCCAAGAAGCTTCAACAACTCCTGAGATGGTGCAAACTGTTAATACAGCTCCCAGGGTTCCTTCATTATCTCTTAAGCAGGAGCCATCAACAAACACAACTTGGTCATTTTCCTCTAAAATAGTATCCTGATAATCAGTTCTGGGTTTGGTGCATAGTTCACTGGCATCTAGGCAGTCATTCTTCACTTCATTTACATAATTGGGATCATCAACATTGACAGATAACAGTGTGGCTGGGTCAAAGCAGAACATCATTTAATGGTCACATTTTGATAACTAAGAATGAGTAACTCATAATGGGAAAGTTGGGCATTCATCAGATATTGGGTTTTGGTTTGCGTCAAAAGGATCTTGACAGAATACGGGATGTAGACAGTTAAAGGATGTCCCAAAACAATGCCTTCAGATTGACTTAAACTTACACCAGTGGCAGCCACATTCTTTAAACAGCCAGGCAAAGTTGCAGCAACAAGATTTAATGTAGGGAAAAAATATTTTACCGGTTTGCTGATTTCTCCGTGCAACTGTGTTAAAACAGAAAGTGCCCAACCCTCACGTTCATGGCAAAACAGTGAAAAACATTGTGTGCAATCAGGCATTCCCAGAGTCAGGGCTCTGCACAGCTCAGTGAAAGATTTCATGCACGTCTCAGCAAATGGGACTCGGTCAGCAATGTCTTTGTGCACTAATTTCTGCAGGGATTTGGAAATTGCTAAAATAATTGGGATCCATTGGTGGCAATAGCTTACCATGTGCAAAATGTTTTTGACATCTCTCTGTATGACTGGGGGATTCATGTGCGTAATGGCAGAAACTCTCCCCAGGGACATTTTTCTCATGCCTTTCTCAGTTAGGTGACCCAAATACTTTACCTCTTTCTGACAATACTATAATTTGGTAGGGAAAACCTTATGTCTGTATTCACCTCTGTGAATCAATTGGGCTTTGGCATTGTGTCTGCAGGCTTCACGTGTGTTTGATGCAACCGTCAAGTCATCAATGTATTGAACCAGAGCAGACTGAAAGGGTGTTTTTAAATACTCTAAGGGGCAGATTTATGGAAAGTGGAGTTGCACTGAGTGCAACAGCACTTTCCCTGCACCCCTTAGCACCCCACTACCGTCACCATATGTGCGCTGTGTTTAAAATACGGCGCACCTGGGTGCAGGTTAGGGGGAAATAGTGTCATTTTTTATGATGCTATTGATGTACTCTGCAGGAGTAGCACCAAAATATTGGCGCTACTCCCGCAGAGTATATAGGGGCCCATTCTAAAGAATGGAAGCCCCCTATTAACGCCTGCTTTTGAGCAGGCGTTAAAAGTGGCGTAATATATGGTGCAAGGAAATCTCATAGATTTTCTTGCACTGTTTTTCTTCCCCCTAACAGGGGAACACCCCCTTTGCGTACATTATGCCTGGCGCAGGGATCATATAGCACTAAGGGTTATAGAGTGGCACACCACTCTGTAAATACAGCGCAGGGATTTTTGCCTCATTGGGCCACATTAATGTCAAAATAAATTATGTTAATGTGGCGCAAGGTGGCACTAGGTGCCTATAAGTATTCCCCTAAGTTCTTTTTCCGGATCTCATTGAAAATAAATGGAGATTCTGAGAATCCCTGTGGAGTGCTGAACCACAAATATAGATGGCTGACAAATTTGAATGAGAAAAGGAACTGTCTCTCTTAATGCAGAGGCACTGAGAAAAATGCTTGGGACAGATCAATAACCGAAAACCATCCTGCTTCACATAGAATCTGGAATAAGATCACTGATGGATTTGGTATCACAGGACAACATGATACCACTAATTTGTTTACCTTTCTTAAACCCTGGACTCTAGGGGATTTCCCACTGGGTTTCTGTAGTCATATGATAGGCGAATTACAGCGGCTACTCATCACTTCTTTTAGAACACCCTGCTTGACAAAATATGCAATTATTGGAGTAATCCCTTAAATCAATTCTGGGGAAATATACTGAGGTGTGTTGGGGAAAGACTGTGTTTGGCTTTATGGTCACATTGACTGGCTCAACGCGCCCTATGGGTCCAATATCTTTTCTGGAGAGGTAACAAACTCTCAGCATTATAGTGTCCTGTAATTCATCAGGCAAGTCTCTGACTGTCATTACAGGAAACAATGAAATGAGGGGGTACATTTCATCAATGTGGCTGGAAGTTTCACCATCACTTTTTGTCTGGCTTGCTATCCCTTCATGTGTACAAGTGATGGAGCATTTAAATTTGCACAGCAAGTCCCTTCCTAATAGAGTCACATGACTTGAATCACAGACTACGAATTCTTGTAGGTCCTCAAAGGTTATTTTAACCAGGATGAACTCTGTAACAGGGTTTGTCAGGTGCTGATTTGCTACTCCTACAACCTGAAATGTTTTTCCAGTAAGGGGCACATTAGGGACTTCTGCAGATCTGACAGATGAACCGGTTGCTCCAATGTCAACGAGGAATGAAACATCATGATCCATAACAATTGTATTCACATAGGGACCACGCTGATCTACCTCGGGTGAGGCAGCCAACACACATTTTTCTTCTGAGCTCTCACTCTGATATTCTTCACTCATCATCACTGAAATCAATAGGTGGCTATTCTGTGATTACCTGACTTCCGTTTGTACTTGACCACTGGTTCAAGTTCTGATGAGGAACCATTACCTGCTGCTGTGCCAGCAGAACTTGTGGAATCTGCATTTGTTGTGGGACCTGAATTTGCTGTTGGGGGAAATTGTATTTGTTGTTGGGGAATTTGCATTTGTACTACTCCAGTAGGAACATTCAAGATTTGATTTTGGGGTATTTGAACTCTTTGATTTAAAATTGGCTATTGTCAACCATCTAGGCAACACAACCACTTTGCACTAAATTATTTACATTACTCTATGGACACCCCAGTCTCCAGTGTCTGACATTGCCGCACACATGACAAGGAAGCATTCTCTTCATGGACTGAACATCAGCCATGTTGGCATTCTGATCTATTCGAGCTCCACCACCTCTACCTCTAAACTGAGGCACCATATTAGTCAGCTGCTGTGCACTCCTGCATTCATCATTCCTTGCGATTCTGCTGGGAGATTTAATTTGCTTCACCATCGCCTTCTCCTTCAACTTTTTCTGTCTCAATTTAAATTCATCACAACAGTATTTTGCGTACTGCAGCACTTCATCAATCGTTTTTCCCTGCCTGTAAAGCAAATGATTCCTAATCAGGTTGCCAACCTCAGGCTTTAATCTCTGCACAAATATGAACACAAATGTAATTGTGTCTCTCGTTTCAATAATCTCAGTACCACTGTAGTGCTTGAAAGCTTGTAGCAATCTCTCATAATAAGCATTATTCAACTCTTTCGATTCTTGGGCTGTCCTGTCAATCCGTTGTCAATCAGTGTCTTTAGGGAAAAATTCTAGTTTTCAGAAACTAGATCACTTTGTAATACCTTTTCATCAACTTTTCAGACAACGCACCTGTCATTGGATCTCTTGGCGGTTCCCGAGATGGCCAATCAACACTCTGTTTACACTGATGAGAATACGGAGGCACCCTTTGATCTAGTGTACAATTATCCTAAACATAAGGGCTTTCACCATTTCAGTAAGTTCCTATGTATGTAAAGATTAAAACCAAATATTACACTATAAATGGCTAAATGAAAAGCAGTAAATCAAAAATGTTACAGATCAAGAATTGCCTAATTCTTTAATTCTCAAACAAATACATCAGAGCTCCTCCTTATAATTCATTAGTCTTTCCCGCAAAAGTCTAAAGGTGTAAGTTAATTTCCTTCCAAATTCACCGAACCATCTAATTCTGATCCATATAATCTCCAAAGTCCATTATATGTAATCCTGATTGTTCCTCCAAAGCTTCATATAGTCTTAGGTTAAAGCAAAATATCCAAATTTGAACAGAATATCCAAATTCCGTACAACGACCTCATAGCCAACACATGTTTCGTCACCTGACTTCTTTAGAGCTGGGATGTAGTCGCTTCTAATAACATATTTATTTAAATCACAAGAATCATCAAAAAACTAAGATACATTTAATATAATCACATTGAAATCACTCAAAGTATCTTTCATTAATCCATAGTGAAACCAAGTATTCCAACACCTACTAAGTGGATTAGTGTCCATCAGCCCAATCGTAACTCAGAGTATCACCCTATTAATCCGTGCAAACACCCAAAGTGGTAACAGACCGTGCAATCTAGATCTCCCTAGATCACCTGAGTAAGTCAGAGATGTTGATAAATTAAATACAAAACATAGATATAGATCCACGAGAAAAAGATTGTGATAAAACTATATTAACTGTCATGTGATAACTAAAAGCCCCAAAGTAATGGCCCAATATATTCTATCCATTGGTACATTACCTCCAAAAGCACCATATCACAGACTTTATAAATTATGTCAGACTGCAAACCCACAGTCAATGGTTATCAACGGGCTGCCTTCCCAATCAAAACGGCAGACGAAACGCTATCCACTGCCCTGCAAACAAAATTATTATAAATCTTCTTTTTTATCATAACGTAAAACACCCTACTATCATTAGAACAAGTCGATGATACCCCATCTGCAGCCTCATTATTATGAATTACATTTCCCTAATGGGAACCACGTACCTCATGTAAAATCATAGTTCCCTTGGCACCAGCCGAAGTAAACACATCCTCCATGTGTCTCTGCAAAAAGGACACGTAGAAGCTAAAAGCGGCGCGTCCGTGTAATCGACCTTTAAACTTTACCTAATCCATGAAATCAAGGAAGGACCAGTTCTCGAACGTCCCACACTAAATATAGACAAAGTACTGCGCCTATGATTGATGTGCCTAGTTTTAACTGACCAACTAAATCGAGGAAGGACTATTTTTCAATCGTCCTTCACTGGAGATAAAAAAAGGACTACGCCTTAAACTACGGTGTCAAACGAGATCCCAGAAATAAATTTCTAAAGGAGAGAAAATATCCCTAGACAGTCCTGCCCCACATGATGGTGCAACTAACCTATAAATATACCAGTCTACCGAAATGATCAGCTTACTGAGTGAACAATTTAATTGCCCAATATTATGGGTTAGTGTTCATAATTAGCCCTTCAATATTATTTCTATACACACTCTCCCATATAATATCCCTCTCTCAGTACTAATTAACAAGGGTCAAGACTGGTCCTGTGGAAAAAGTCTGCATTCTTTTTTCGTGCCTAGTTTAACTAGAATATTAATCCAAAACATGGCAGAGACGGCCACTAACCAGAATACTTATAACATGACAGTAAAAGATTTTTGTTTAAAAAAAAGAAGAACGATAATAGACGGAAAAGAAAGAGTGCATAGAAGTAAGTATAAATTGAAATATAGAAAAATATGGAAACACAATATTTCCAATACATAGAGTTGAACTATCCTAGGACCTGACTATAAAAACATCCCAATACATAGAGTCTTAATACTAAGTACCACTAATCCACAAGGGAAAATATAGTGTAAGCACAAGCAACATATGTACATTAAGGTTTAAATCCCAAGAGATATCATTGTTAATGTAGTTTTCCTACCCATAAGAACAAAAATACAAAAATAAATGTAAGTGCTTACTTCAACCAGACAGTATATTGTGAACACATACATTGTAGTTATAAATAAATGTGTTTCCCCAGATAATCTCATTATTCACATGATGACCAACCCCCTCATAGTCAATCCAAATGGATTTTTTATAAAACAAAGTAAAGCGTAACTGAGCTATAACATCTTTCAACTTATTTTGTGTCATATTTAAGTTCACAGCACGGGAAGTGTAACCCATTACCGATTCCAAATGCACATCTAAATCTAAGTCCCCCAAAAATATTCCAATTCCCTATCTGAATTCAACCCATCTTCCACTGCCCTTAACCGCATTATCCACATTGCTTCTCTTCTTCGTAATGTCAATTCCCTATTCCCCCCTCTGGGGGCTTTTAATACCTGTTCACACCCAAAGAAAGTGAAGCCAGTTCTTGCACCCTGGGACTTACAGTTCATCATATGTGCCACCAGAGGATATCTAATATCTTGTTGTGCCAAGGCTCTAGCATGTTCCCCAATTCTCACTTTTAAAGGTCGAATTGTACTTCCTACATAATATCTCCCACACTTGCAAACAACAATATAAACCACAAAGGAGTATTACAGTTCATACTCAACCTAATAGAAAATATTTCTCCTAGTAAATTGGAAAATTCTTTCTGCCCATGGCAGCCCATTTACAGAGTCCACAGTCCCCACACTTTTAAAAGCCTACTCTATGTGCCTTAGAGACAGTTTTAGGAAAACTAGGACTAAGAATTTATTTTTGTGATCTCGCTTTACGGAAAGTGAAGATTGGTTTACTGGTCAAAAACTCAGTCACTATTTCATCTTGAAGTAAGTTATGCCAATGTTTAGTGGCATATTTCTTTAATATCCCAGTACTATCTGTGAAATCCGTAATTAGTCTCACTTTATCTCCCTTATCCTTCCGTACACTCTTGTTTCTTGATTGCAGTGTCAAATGTCGCGGAACATATCTTATTCTATCCTGTGCCTTATTGATTGTACCTTACCGATATCCTCTAATCTTGAAACGATTACCCATTTCCTCAATACACTTTTCAAATTCCAAATCATTACTACAATTTCTCCGTGCTCTAACCATCTCACCATAGGGAATTTACTCTATTTGGTGTTTGGGATGTGCACTTTCCACATGTAACACTGAGTTACAAGCAGTAGATTTCCGAAACAATTTACTCTCAATACGACCCTTTTCAATGTATAATTCCACATCCAGAAATTCTATGTGTGTCGTACTATATTGGCATGTAAACTTGACATTCATATCGTTGGAGCTCAAGTAATCAACAAAATTCAACAATTGATTCACACCGCCTGTCCATAACATGATACAGTTGTCTATGTAACGACCCCAATAAAGGATATGTGTCTGCCATTGAGCAGCTCCTGGACCCCAGACCCACCTCTCCTCATACCGGCCCATAAAGAGTCCTGCATAAGAGGGGAAAATCTGGAGCCCATGGCCACCCCCTGTTTTTGTCTAAACCAATCATGTTCAAAGATGAAAAAGTTGTTGTCAAGAATCATGGATATCATCACCAATAACATCCTTGTGTGTTGCCACCAACTTGAATGTTGCTTATTCAAGAACCACTCTACAGCTTCCAGACCCACACTATGTTGAATACAGGTGTATAAAGAAACCACATCCAGAGTAACCAGTAGCATAGTTTCCTCCCATTCCACATCATTAAGAATTCTCAAGATATGCATTGCATCCTTGATATACGAAGGTAAATTCTGTACAATAGGTTTCAAAAATACATCAACATATTCAGATATTTTTCCGTTGGACCGCCAATGCCGGAAATAATGGGTCTACCTGGGGGAAAAGGCACATTTTTGTGGATTTTAGGCAAAGTGTAAAAACATGGAAATCTAGGTTTCACCACCTTCAGGTACACATATGCATCCCTACTCAATAAGTTTGATTGATACCACATTTCTAGTTGTTTATTAATGATAACACACATTTTCAGTACTGGATTGAGGTACATCTTTTCGTAACATTGTGCATCCTCCAATTGTGAACGTATCTCCTGAACATAGTCTATTCTATTCATTATAACAACATTACCTCCCTTATCAGCTTGTCTTATCATAATCTGTTCATTTGTACTTAAATCCTTAAGTGCTTTTAATTCTCCTTGATTTAAATTACTGAACGTTCTGGGTAAACCGTGTTTTGATTTATGTAAATCCAAATCCCTACATACTAACTCAAAGAACATGTCCAAACTTCTATTATCAAATGTTTTGGGAATATATTTCGACCTACATTTAAGACCACTCCTTCCACCAACATTACAAGTGATATCTAAATCCTCTAACACCTGCGAAAATATGATAGGGACTTCTTCATGTTCTGTAATAGAAAGCAACATAGCTGTATCAAATACTTCTTGAATGGAAGGTAAGTTATCCACACTGGATGCGGAAACGTCCTTAATTCTTGATCCAGAAGGGTTTAACTTAAAATATTTCTTCAATTCCAACCGTCTAATGAACTTGAAAATTTCCAGTTTAGCTCTACAAATGTCACCCCTACTAGTAGGGCAAAAACGTAATCTCTTCTCCAATAATGAAGTACCGTCTGGTGATAGTGTCACATTTGATAAATTAACTATATTAATAGCTGAATCCCTAAGGTTCATACTCTTTTGTCCCTGGATCTGGTGACCATGCCCATCTTTTCTGTTGCCTCTGACCCTTCTCCTACCCCTTCTGATCCTCCTATAGCTACCTTTCTCCTTTTCAAATCTCATTGACCTTGTCTCATCCTCAGAAGCTCCTGTAAAAAAACACTTCTATTGTCTGATCTGACCTGCACCGATGTACCAGCTGTTCCTTCTATTTCACTTTCACTTAATACCATTCCACTTGCCGAGGTAGAATCAGAGGACAAAGATGTTTGGGATTCCCGTCTTGACGGTGGAAGATTCGCCAAATAGTCATATTTCCTAGCAAACGTAAATATCCTACCTGTCTGGTAATCCCTCTCGTCTCTCTTAAATTTCTGAGTTTTCCCCTGCATAATTTCATCCTGATGCTTTAATAATACTTGCTCCAAAATCTTGTAATTTTTCTCTGTGGCCTCTGGGAGATTTAACTCCTTAATCTCACCCTCCACAGTTTCAATTTCCTTCTGGAGTGAGGCTACATTCCTTTCTGAGTTAGTTATTGGGATTTCCATCAATCTGAGTGAACTAGCTGTCAATTCTTTATCCCATAGACTGAGTAAATCAGCATCTAAATCATTGTAAGTGGGAAATATCTGAGACCTCAGACCTTTTGGGAGCCGGTTTAATTTTAAGTACTGCTTCAAAGTAACACCATCCCACCATTTTGAAAGTTCATTTTTCTTCAACCTCTCCAACTTAATAAATTTCATCTTAAGACCTTCATTATGTGAGCTATTAGAGAAATTTATTGTACTGGCCTTTTCAAGATTGCCGAAAAGTTCCTCTGCCATCCTCGTTCTATCCATCACGGTGCAAACCTACTTGTGCTGCCCTCCCCTATAACAAACCTATAATTTTTACCAAAGGGGGTGTGTTGTAAAGGGAGATGTGGCGCACCAAGGAGAACTAGCTTAAATTGAATTAGTCCGACATTGATATCTGCAATGGTGCACTACAAAGGGGAATACACTCTAAAACCCTAAATATTGACTGAAAAAACAGCCAGTAACCTAATGAGAATACTAAGGCACCCGTTGATCTAGTGTACAATTATCCTAAACATAAGGGCTTTCACCATTTCAATAAGTTCCTATGTATGTAAAGATTAAAACCAAATATTACACAATAAATGGCTAAATGAAAAGCAGTAAATCAAAAATGTTACAGATCAAGAATTGCCTAATTCTTTAATTCTCAAACAAATACATCAGAACTCCCCCTTATAATTCATTAGTCTTTCCTGCAAAAGTCGAAAGGTGTAAGTTAATTTCCTTCCAAATTCACCGAACCCTCTAATTGTGATCCATATAATCTCCAAAGTCCATTATATGTAATCTTGATTGTTCCTCCAAAGCTTCTTATAGACTTAGGTTAAAGCAAAATATCCAAATTTGAACAGAATATCCAAATTCCTTACAACGACCTCACAGCCAACACTTGTTTCGTCACTTGACTTCTTCAGGGCTAGGATGTAGTCACTTTTAATAACATTTTTATCTAAATCACAAGAATCATCAAAAAATAGAGATACCTTCAATGTAATCATATTGAAATCACTCAAAGTATATTTCATTAATCCATAGTGAAACCAAGTATTCCAACACCTACTAAGTGGATTAGTGTCCATAGCCCAATCGTAACTCAGAGTATCGGCCTATTAATCCGTGCAAACATCCCAAGTGGTAACAGACCGTGCAATCTAGATCTCCCTAGTGTACCTGAGTGTAGGAGGCTGGACTGGCTTGTAGTGAGTACCAAGGGGTACTTGCACCTTGCACCAGGCCCAGGTATCCCTTATTAGTGTAGAGGGGTGTCTAGCAGCTTAGGCTGATAGAAAAGGTAGCTTAGCAGAGCAGCTTAGGCTGAACTAGGAGACGAGTGAAGCTCCTACAGTACCAATAGTGTCATATGCACAATATCACAAGAAAACACAATACACAGATATACTAAAAATAAAGGTACTTTATTTTTATGACAATATGCCAAAGTATCTCAGTGAGTACCCTCAGTATGAGGATAGCAAATATACACAAGATATATGTACACAATACCAAAATATGCAGTAATAGCAATAGAAAACAGTGCAAACAATGTATAGTCACAATAGAATGCAATGGGGGCACATAGGGATAGGGGCAACACAAACCATATACTCTAGAAGTGGAATGCGAACCACGAATGAACCCCAAACCTATGTGACCTCGTAGAGGGTCTCTGGGACTGTAAGGAAACAGTGAGGGTTAGAAAAATAGCCCACCCCAAGACCCTGAAAAGTGGGTGCAAAGTGCACCTAAGTTCCCCAAAGAGCACAGAAGTCGTGATAGGGAAATTCTGCAGGAAAGACAAACACCAGCAATGCAACAACAATGGATTTCCAGACGAGAGTACCTGTGGAACAAGGGGACAAAGTCCAAAAGTCACGATCAAGTCGGGAGTGGGCAGATGCCCAGGAAATGCCAGCTGTGGGTGCAAAGAAGCTGCCACCGGATGGTAGAAGCTGAGGATTCTGCAAGAACGACAAGGGCTAGAAACTTCCCCTTTGGAGGATGGATGTCCCATGTCGCGAAGAGTCGTGCAGAAGTGTTTTCCTGCAGAAAGACCGCAAACAAGCCTCTTGCTAGCTGCAAAGCTCACAGTTAGGGTTTTTGGATGCTGCTGTGGCCCAGGAGGGACCAGGATGTCACCAATTGCGTGAGGGGACAGAGGGGGTGTCCAGCAAGACAAAGAGCCTACTCAGAAGCAAGCAGCACCCGCAGAAGTGCCGGAACAGGCACTACAAAGTGGAGTGAATCAGTGCTCACGCGAAGATGCACAAGAGAGTCCCACGACGCCGGAGGACAGCTCAGGAGGTTGTGCAATGCAGGTTAGAGTGCCGGGGACCCAGGCTTGGCTGTGCACAAAGGAAATCCTCGGGGAGTGCACAACACGCGGTTCCCAGCAATGCAGTCTAGCGTGGGGAGGCAAGGACTTACCTCCACCAAACTTGGACTGAAGAGTCACTGGACTGTGGGAGTCACTTGGACAGAGTTGCTGAGTTCAAGGGACCTTGCTCGTCGTGCTGAGAGGAGACCCAGAGGACCGGTGATGCAGTTCTTTGGTGCCTGTGGTTGAAGGGGGAAGATTCCGTCGACCCACGGGAGATTTCTTCAGAGCTTCTAGTGCAGCGAGAGGCAAACTACCCCCTCAGCATGCACCACCGGGAAAACAGTCGAGAAGGCGGCCGGATCAGCGTTACAAGGTCGCAGTAGTCGTCTTTGCTACTTTGTTGCAGTTTTGCAGGCTTCCAGCGCGGTCAGCAGTCGATTCCTTGGCAGAATGTGAAGAGAGAGATGCAGAGGAACTCTGATGAGCTCTTGCATTAATTATCTGAGGAATTCCCCAAAGCAGAGACCCTAAACAGCCAGAAAAGAGGGATTGGCTACCTAGGAGAGAGGATAGGCTAGCAACACCTGAAGGAGCCTATCAGAAGGAGTCTCTGACGTCACCTGCTGGCACTGGCCACTCAGAGCAGCCCAGTGTGCCAGCAGCACCTCTGTTTCCAAGATGGCAGAGGTCTGGAGCACACTGGAGGAGCTCTGGGCACCTCCCAGGGGAGGTGCAGGTCAGGGGAGTGGTCACTCCCCTTTCCTTTGTCCAGTTTCGCGCCAGAGCAGGGCTGAAGGATCCCTGAATCGGTGCAGACTGGCTTATGCAGAGATGGGCACCATCTGTGCCCATCAAAGCATTTCCAGAGGCTGGGGGAAGCTACTCCTCCCCAGCCCTGACACCTTTTTCCAAAGGGAGAGGGTGTAACACCCTCTCTCTGAGGAAGTCCTTTGTTCTGCCTTCCTGGGCCAAGCCTGGCTGGACCCCAGGAGGGCAGAAACCTGTCTGAGGGGTTGGCAGCAGCTGCAGTGAAACCCCGGGAAAGGTAGTTTGGCAGTACCCGGGTCTGAGCTAGAGACGCGGGGGATCATGGAATTGTCTCCCCAATGCCAGAATGGCATTGGGGTGACAATTCCATGATCCTAGACATGTTACATGGCCATGTTCGGAGTTACCATTGTGACGCTATACATATGTTGTGACATATGTATAGTGCATGCGTGTAATGGTGTCCCCGCACTTACAAAGTCCGGGGAATTTGCCCTGAACAATGTGGGAGCACCTTGGCTAGTGCCAGGGTGCCCACACACTAAGTAACTTAGCACCCAACCTTTACCAGGTAAAGGTTAGACATATAGGTGACTTATAAGCTCCTTAAGTGCAGTGGTAAATGGCTGTGAAATAACGTGGACGTTATTTCACTCAGGCTGCACTGGCAAGCCTGTGTAAGAATTGTCAGATCTCCCTATGGGTGGCACAAGAAATGCTGCAGCCCATAGGGATCTCCTGGAACCCCAATACCCTGGGTACCTCAGTACCATATACTAGGGAATTATAAGGGTGTTCCAGTATGCCAATGTAAATTGGTGAAATTGGTCACTAGCCTGATAGTGACAATTTGGAAAGAGAATGAGAGAGCATAACCACTGAGGTTCTGGATAGCAGAGCCTGAGTGAGACAGTTAGTCATAACACAGGTAACACATACAGGGCACACTTATGAGCACTGGGGCCCTGGCTGGCAGGGTCCCAGTGACACATACAACTAAAACAACATATATACAGTGAAATATGGGGGTAACATGCCAGGCAAGATGGTACTTTCCTATACTGAGTAAGTCAGAGATGTTGATAAATTAAATACAAAACATAGATATAGATCCACAAGAAAAAGATTGTGATAAAACTCTATTAACTGTCATGTTATAACTAAAAGCCCCAAAGTAATGGCCCAATATATTCTATCCATTGGCACTTTACCTCCAAAAGCACCATATCATAGACTTTATAAATTCCGTCAGACTGTGAACCCACAGTCAATGGTTATCAAGAATGGTGCAAGAACTGGCTTCACTTTCTTTGGGTGTGAACAGGTATTGAAAGACCTGAGAGGGGGGAACAGGGAATTGACATTACGAAGAAGAGAAGCAATGTGGATAATGTGATTAAGGGCAGTGGAAGATGGGTTAGATTTAGATGTGCATTTGGAATTGGTAATGGGCTATACTTCCCGTGCTGTGAACTTAAATATGACACAAAATAAGTTGAAAGATGTTTTAGCTCAGTTACGCTTTACTTTGTTTTATAAAAAATCCATTTAGATTGACTATAAGGGGGTTGGTTATCATGTGAATAATGAGATTATCTGGGGAAACACATTTATTTATAAATACAATGTATGTGTTCACAATATACTGGCTGTTTGGTTGAAGTAAGCACTTACATGTATTTTTGTATTTTTGTACTTATGTTAACAATGAGATCTCTTGGGATTTAAACCTTATTGTACATATGTTGCTTGTGCTTACACTATATTTTCCCTTGTGGATTAGTGGTACTTAGTATTAAGACTCTATGTATTGGGATGTTTTTATAGTCAGGTCCTAGGATAGTTCAACTCTATGTATTGGGAATATTGTGTTTCCATATTTTTCTATTTTTCAATTTATATGTACTTCTATGCACTCTTTCTTTTCCGTCTATTATCGTTCTTCTTTTTGTTAAAACAAAAATCTTTTACTGTCATGTTATAAGTATTCTGGTTAGTGGCCGTCTCGGCCATGTTTTGGATTAATATTCTAGTTAAACTAGGCACAAAAAAATAATGCAGACTTTTTCCACAGGACCAGTCTTGTCCCTTAATTAGTACTAAGAGAGGGATATTATATGGGAGAGTGTGTATAGAAATAATATTGAAGGGTTAATTGTCAACACTAACCCGTAATATTGGGTAATTAACTAGTTCACTCAGTAAGCTGATTATTTCTGTAGACTGGTATATTTAGAGGTTAGTTGCACCATCATGTGGGGCTGGACTGTCGAGGGATATTTTCTCTCTCCTTTAGAAGTTTATTTCTGGGATCTCGTTTGACACCATAGTTTAAGGCGTAGTTCTTTTTTTATCTCCAGTGAAGGAAGATTGAAAAATGGTCCTTCCTCCATTTTGCGGGTCAGTTAAAACTAGGCACATTAATCATAGGCGCAGTCCTTTGTCTATGTTTAGTGTGGGACGTTCAAGAACTGGTCCTTGTTTTCGTGGATTAGGTCAAGTTTAAAGGTCAATTACACGGACGCGCCGCTTTTAGCTTCTACGCGTCTTTTTTGCAGAGACACATGGAGGTTGTGTTTACTTGGGCTGGTGCCGGAGGAACTATGATTTTACATGAGGTACATGGTTCCCATTAGGGAACTGTAATTCATAATAATGAGGCTGCAGATGGGGTATCATCGACTTGGTCTAATGATAGTAGGGTGTTTTACGTTATGATAAAAAATAAGATTTATAATAATTTTGTTTGCAGGGCAGTGGATAGCGTTTCGTCTGCCGTTTTGATTGGGAAGGCAGTCCGTTGATAACCATTGACTGTGGGTTCGCAGTCTGACGGAATTCATAAAGTCTGTGATATGGTGCTTTTGGTGGTAAAGTGCCAATGGATAGAATATAGTGGGCCATTACTTTGGGGGTTTTAGTTATAACATGACAGTTAATAGAGTTTTATCACAATCTTTTTCTCGTGGATCTATTTCTATGTTTTGTATTTAATTTATCAACATCTCTGACTTACTCAGGTACACTAGGGAGATCTAGATTGCACGGTCTATTACCACTTTGGGTGTTTGCACAGATTAACAGGGTGATACTCTGAGTTACGATTAGGCTGTTGGACACTAATCCACTTAGTAGGGGTTGGAATACTTGGTTTCACTATGGATTAATGAAATATACTTTGAGTGATTTCAATATGATTACATTGAATGTATCTTTGTTTTTTGATGATTCTTGTGATTTAGATAAATATGTTATTAGAAGCAACTACATCCTAGCCCTGAAGAAGTCAAGTGACGAAACACGTGTTGGCTGTGAGGTCGTTGTAAGGAATTTGAATATTCTGTTCAAATTTGGATATTTTGTTTTAACCTAAGACTATAAGAAGCTTTGGAGGAACTGTCAAGATTACATATAATGGACTTTGGAGATTATATGGATCAAAATTAAATAGTTCGGTGAATTTGGAAGGAAATGAACTTACACCTTTAGACTTTTGCGGGAAAGACTACTGAATTATAAGGGGGAGTTCTGATGTATTTGTTTGAAAATTAAAGAATTAGGCAATTCTTGATCTGTAACATTTTTGATTTACTGCTTTTCATTTAGCCATTTATAGTGTAATATTTGGTTTTAATCTTTACATACATAGGAACTTATTGCAATGGTGAAAGCCCTTATGCTTAGGATAATTGTACACCAGATCAACGGGTGCCTCAGAAGGTGCCTCAGTATTCTCATTAGGTTACTGGCTATTTTTTCAGTCAATATTAGGGGTTTTAGGGTGTATTCCCCTTTGTAGTGCACCATTGCAGAAATCAATGTCGGACTAACTCAATTTAAGCTAGTTCTTTTTGGTGCGCCACATCTCCCTTTACAATACACCCCCTTTGGTAAAAATCTCTGTTTACACTGATCCCACAAGTCTGCTGGAAGCACAGTTTCAAATAAGGTATTCAAATCCTCCCACAGGCACTTTGCAAGCTAAACAAAATCTCTGTATGCTGGTACCATTCTACTTGCTTCTCCCTCAACTTCGGTTATCATTGGTGAATTACAATATATCACTCCTGCTCAATGGGACATGAACAAAATTCCCTCCTGGAATTTCTCTCATTGGCATCATCTTTACAGTTCCCTCAGCCTGCTTTGCATCATTCAAGGGTGCAGTCGGCTTTGTCTTCTGATCTCTTTTCTTTGCCCATCTGCCTTCCCATTTGTCTAATGCTCCCCAAATCTGTATATTCGGAATCAATTCTCTAATGTGAATTTTCATGCCAGGTGATCTCATGTTTATCTTTAGAATCACATCTCTAGTATTTAACCCCTTTTCAATTGTTTGTATTTATCCATTTCAATCTCCTATTTCCTGGACAAGTCATCTAATTTCCCATAAGTCTGCCCTGCTCGGTGTATGACTTCTCTTGCACATAAAGTGCAACTTATCTTCATTATAAGAATCTAACCTGTCAAACTCAAGTGTTCCCTCAATCATGTCATTCTATTCCAATTTTAATCTGGCCAAACTCAGGGCCTCATTTACAAAGAAGTGATGCAGTGCGGCGATGCGCCAAATTTGGCAGCACTGTATCACTTCAGAAACACAAGGATGCATTGTATTTGATACAATACAGTGCACCACTGTGGTTTCCCTAGTGCTTCCACTAGAATTAGCTGCCTTGCGCCAGTGCAGGCACCCTTGCACTATAGTGCAAGGGTGCCTGCTTTGCACGTAATGATTGTTTATGTGCAGTAAGGTGTCCCTTCCTGCACATAAACAATAATGGCGATTTGCTAGTTTGATGTGTGCTGCACAATGCAGCACACATAGGAGTAGCAAGTTGTCATCATTTAATGATTGTTTTTGTGCAGCAAGGGACACCTTCCTGCACATAAACAAACATTAATGGCGTGTTGTTCTTCCTATTACAGACACATAGCAAAAGAAAAAATGAGGAGACATAAAAGTATTTCTCCTCTTTGCACCATGCTGATGCCATCCCTTGGGTGGAGTTAGTTTTTGACAGTGCCTCAGATTTACGAATCCTTGTAACTCTGGAACAACGTCAAATGTCTGGTTGGAACTGGAAAAATTAATTGAGGTCATAGCTGCTGCAGTAGCATTCAGCCTCTCCATTTCTGCATTAACCGCAAAAGGTGAATGGGCTGCTGATACTGGATTTAGAGTCAGGAAACCACTGCCATTATTACCTTGGGCATACAAAGGAACAACTGAACCTATTGTTACAGGGCCAGTAATGCATCAGGTCTAGGCAAATTTGACTTGGTGGAAATATCAGTCCTACTCTTTGACCAGCTAATACTGTGCCAAAGGTCTGATCTGATTGCTTTGGAACCATATTCTGTGGTGTCAGTGTAGGAGGCTGGACTGGATTGTAGTGAGTACCAAGGGGTACTTGCACCTTGCACCAGGCCCAGTTATCCCTTATTAGTGTATAGGGTGTCTAGCAGCTTAGGCTGATAGATAATGGTAGCTTAGCAGAGCAGCTTAGGCTGAACTAGGAGACGTGTGAAGCTACTACAGTACCACTTAGTGTCATATGCACAATATCATAAGATAAACACAATACACAGTTATACTAAAAATAAAGGTACTTTATTTTTATGACAATATGCCAAAGTATCTTAGAGTGTACCCTCAGTGAGAGGATAGGAAATATACACAAGATATATATACACAATAGCAAAAATATGCAGTATAGTCTTAGAAAACAGTGCAAACAATGTATAGTTACAATAGGATGCAATGGGGAAACATAGGGATAGGGGCAACACAAACCATATACTCCAAAAGTGGATTGCGAACCACGAATGGACCCCAAACCTATGTGACCTTGTAGAGGGTCGCTGGGACTATTAGAAAATAGTGAGAGTTAGAAAAATAACCCTCCCCAAGACCCTGAAAAGTGAGTGCAAAGTGCACTAAAGTTCTCCTAAGGACAAAATAGTCGTGTTAGAGGGAAAATGCAAGGAAAACACAAATCAGCAATGCAACAACGATGGATTCCTGACTAAGGGTACGTGTGGAACAAGGGGACCAAGTCCAAAAGTCACAAGCAACTCGGAGATGGGCAGATGCCCAAGAAATGCCAGCGGTTGGTGCAAAGAAGCTCTTAGTAGGCTGAAGAACTGTGAATACTGCAGGAACGACAAGGGCTAGAGACTTCCCCTTTGGAGGATGGATCCCCCACGCCTTGGAGAGTCGTGCAGAAGTGTTTTCCCGCCGGATGGACGCCAACAAGCCTTGCTACACGCAAATCGTGCGTTTGGCGTTTTTGGACGCTGCTGGGGCCCAGGAGTGACCAGGAGGTCGCAAATTGGACCTGCAGAGAGAGGGGACGTCGAGCAAGACAAAGAGCTCTCACTGAAGCAGGTAGCACCCGGAGAAGTGCCAGAAACAGGCACTACGAGGATGCGTGAAACGGTGCTCGCCGAAGTTGCACAAAGGAGTCCCACGTCGCCGGAGACCAACTTAGAAAGTCGTGCAATGCAGGTTAGAGTGCCGTGGACCCAGGCTTGGCTGTGCACGAAGGATTTCCGCCGGAAGTGCACAGGGGCCGGAGTAGCTTGCAAAGTCGCAGTTCCCAGCAATGCAGCCCAGCGAGGTGAGGCAAGGACTTACCTCCACCAAACTTGGGCTGAAGAGTCACTGGACTGTGGGGGTCACTTGGACGGTGTCGCTGGATTCGAGGGACCTCGCTCGTCGTGCTGAGAGGAGACCCAAGGGACCGGTAATGCAGCTTTTTGGTGCCTGCGGTTGCAGGGGGAAGATTCCGTCGACCCACGGGAGATTTCTTCGGAGCTTCTGGTGCAGAGAGGAGGCAGACTACCCCCACAGCATGCACAAGCAGGAAAACAGTCGAGAAGGCGGCAGGATAAGCGTTACAGAGTTGCAGTAGTCGTCTTTGCTACTATGTTGCAGGTTTGCAGGCTTCCAGCGCGGTCAGCGGTCGATTCCTTATCAGAAGGTGAAGAGGGAGATGCAGAGGAACTCGGCTGAGCTCATGCATTCGTTATCTAAAGTTTCCCCAGAGACAGAGACCCTAAATAGCCAGAAAAGAGGGTTTGGCTACCTAGGAGAGAGGAAAGGCTACTAACACCTGAAGGAGCCTATCAGCAGGAGTCTCTGACGTCACTTGGTGGCACTGGCCACTCAGAGCAGTCCAGTGTGCCAGCAGCACCTCTGTTTCCAAGATGGCAGAGGTCTGGAGCACACTGGAGGAGCTCTGGACACCTCCCAGGGGAGGTGCAGGTCAGGGGAGTGGTCACTCCCCTTTCCTTTGTCCAGTTTCGCGCCAGAGCAGGGGCTAAGGGGTCCCTGAACCGGTGTAGACTGGCTTATGCAGAATTGGGCACATCTGTGCCCAACAAAGCATTTCCAGAGGCTGGGGGAGGCTACTCCTCCCCTGCCTTCACACCATTTTCCAAAGGGAGAGGGTGTCACACCCTCTCTCAGAGGAAGTTCTTTGTTCTGCCATCCTGGGCCAGGCCTGGCTGGACCCCAGGAGGGCAGCTGCCTGTCTGAGGGGTTGGCAGCAGCAGCAGCTGCAGTGAAACCCCAGGAAGGGCAGTCTGGCAGTACCAGGGTCTGTGCTACAGACCACTGGGATCATGGAATTGTACCAACAATGCCAGGATGGCATAGAGGGGGCAATTCCATGATCATAGACATGTTACATGGCCATATTCGGAGTTACCATGGTGAAGCTACATATAGGTAGTGACCTATATGTAGTGCACGCGTGTAATGGTGTCCCCGCACTCACAAAGTTCAGTGAATTGGCTCTGAACAATGTGGGGGCACCTTGGCTAGTGCCAGGGTGCCCTCACACTAAGTAACTTTGCACCTAACCTTTACCAGGTAAAGGTTAGACATATAGGTGACTTATAAGTTACTTAAGTGCAGTGTAAAATGGCTGTGAAATAACGTGGACGTTATTTCACTCAGGCTGCAGTGGCAGGCCTGTGTAAGAATTGTCAGAGCTCCCTATGGGTGGCAAAAGAAATGCTGCAGCCCATAGGGATCTCCTGGAACCCCAATACCCTGGGTACCTCAGTACCATATACTAGGGAATTATAAGGGTGTTCCAGTAAGCCAATGTAAATTGGTAAAAATGGTCACTAGCCTGTCAGTGACAATTTGGAAAGAAATGAGAGAGCATAACCACTGAGGTTCTGGTTAGCAAAGCCTCAGTGAGACAGTTAGGCACCACACAGGGAACATAGACATGCACACCTATGAGCACTGGGGCCCTGTGTGACAGGGTCCCAGTGACACATACATATAGGCCACAAACCTATGAGCACTGGGGTCCTGACCAGCAGGATCCCAGTGACACATAACAACCATACTGAAAACATGGTGTTTTCACTATGAGCACTGAGGCCTGGCTATCAGGATCCCAGTGAGACAGTGAAAACAGTGACAAACACCCTGACATACACTCACAAACAGGCCAAAAGTGGGGGTAACAAGGCTAGAAAGAGGCTACCTTCTCACACAACCCCCCCCCAAACGAAGGACAATAAGGCTAACCTTGGCCAGTTGAGACTTTATTGTCTAAGTGGTGATAAGTAGAGAGTAGCTCTGCAATAGACTGGTTACTCCCTTTATCATCCACTATATGGTTACTTCCCTGTGGGGATGTAAACCACCCTGTTTGAAGTTTTTTAGCTAAGCAACAATGTGAAGATGTATTTTCAGAGTTTCTATCAGTAAGTTTTAGTTTAGAGCAGTGGGAATTGTCCACTGAACCTATTTGTAGTGATGGAAATGCCAGACAGGGATGCTGTCTCAGAAAAGCCATAGCTGGGCAAAAACTTTGTCCATCTGGCTGGAAGAGAGAACAGGGATGCTGTTTCTCTTGAGTTGGAGCAGGGCAGGGATGCTGTCCTATGAGCTCCACACTAGGGCAGGGATGCTGTCCTAAGTGTTGTGAGGTAGTGCAGGGTTTCTGCACTAAAGTTTCTCTGGGAGGGTTGGAGGGATGCTCCATGTTAACTAAAATGGTGCTGTTTTTCTCACCAATGTTAGTTATCCCACAGAGAGGTACTTCCACCTCAGGGAGTCCAGCTTTGCCAGCTGATGATTCCCTTGGAACAGGTGCCACCCCAGGAGAGGTTTCTCCCACCACAGGAATAGTATCCTGAATGGTAGGGTGGTTAGGGGATACTGTGATACCCTTTTTACCTGTTGATGGAGAGGGATCCTGAGTTTTCAGGCCTTCTCTCCTTTGCTTTTTCATTTCACTTGAAATGAGAGGGAACAATTCCTCAGGGATGCCCAGCATGGCTGCATGGGCATAAAACTCTACATCAGCCCAACCTGAGGCCTCTAGGTCATTACCTAAGAGACAGTCTACAGGTAAGCTAGGTGATACCACCACCTGCTTAGGGCCAGTAACTCCACCCCAACTAAACTGAATTATAGCTAAGGGAAGAAACTTAGTGGAGTTATGGACATCAATAATCTTATACTGTTGTCCAATGATGTGTTGTTCAGGAGGCACTAGGTTTTCAGTCACCAAAGTGAAACTGGCACCTGTGTCCCTGTAGGCCAAGGCCTCAACACCATTTATTGAAACTGTCTGCCTGTACTTATCCATTGTAAGGGGACAAGCAGCCAGTGTGGCAAGGCCAATGCCACTAGGTGTGACAGAAACTGTCTTGGGACTGATTACATCAGTTTCCACTATGGACCCATAAGTGAACCCAACTACACCCTTTGCTTGACTGTTGCCAGCAGTCCCACCACTAGTACCACTACTGCTAGGGGCACTAGAGCTTGATGTATTAGTGGTGGTAGGCTCAGGGGGTTTACCTGGACAGGACTTATCCCCTGGCCTATGGCCTCTGTTTTTACACACAAAGCACCAAGGCTTTTTAATGTGTGCAGGTTGGGAAGAAGAGGAAGAATTTGTTTTATCCCCACCCTCTGAAGAGTGTTTAAGATTTGAAGTGGGATCTTTGGTTTTACCCTTATCCCCATGCTTATCTTGAGATTTTTCACCATCTTTCTTCTTATTGCCATCTTTGTCACCCCCTGTATGAACTTTTCTGTTCACCCTTGTTCTGACCCATTTGTCTGCCTTCTTTCCCAATTCTTGGGGAGAGGTCAGATCAGAGTCTACCAGGTACTGGTGCAACAAATCAGACACACAATTATTAAGTATATGCTCTCTCAGGATTGTGTTATACAGGCTTTCATAATCAGTAACTTTACTGCCATGTAACCACCCCTCCAAGGCCTTCACTGCCTGGTCAATGAAATCAACCCAGTCTTGTGAAGACTCCTTTTTGGTCTCTCTGAACTTTATCCTGTACTGTTCAGTGGTTAAGCCATAACCATCCAGGAGTGCATTCTTAAGAACTTGGAAATTATTAGCATCATTTTCTTTTACAGTAAGGAGCCTATCCCTACCTTTTCCAGTAAATGATAGCCATAGGATAGCAGCCCACTGCTTTTGAGGGACATCCTGTACAGCACAGGCCCTCTCAAGTGCAGCAAACCACTTGTTAATGTCATCCCCCTCCTTATAAGGGGGAACTATCTTGTGCAGATTCCTGGAATCATGCTCTTTTGCAGGATGACTATGGGGAATACTGCTGCTGCCACCATGGGTATCTAAACCCAACTTCTGTCTTTCCCTCTCTACTTCTAAAGACTGTCTATCCAAATCCAGCTGTTGCTTCTTGAGCTTCAGTCTGGTTTGTTCCACTCTCAATCTATTGAGCTCCCTTTCTAACAATCTGTCATCGGGGTGGGTGGGAGGGACATTTCTAGATACAGAGGTATGATGGGAATGAACAGAAGGAGACCTGTCCCTTACAGAGGGCACCCTAACAGCTTGGCTACCAGCATAATGTGAGAGCACATCATCAGTATGATGTGATTCAACCTCTGTACCAACTATGCTAGACTGTCTAGTAATGGGCAGGCTGAGAAGTTTCTTTCCTGAACCTTTTCGTGGGGGAGTCCCTGGATCAGATTGAGAACCATTAGCTACTTTTTCTACAGATTGGGCACTTATGGCCTTATCCTGTACTCTAAGCATATTAATTAACAGTTCTAAAGAAGGATTCTTCCCTACACTCAAACCTCTCTCTATGCAGAGACTCCTTGCTCCTTTCCAGCTAAGGTGATCATATGCAAGTTTGGACAGTTCAACTTTTTTTCCTGTGCCAGACATTTTTTTTGAGAGAGTTAAAGTGATAGCAAAAGAGAAAAAAGTTTTCAGAACTTTTTGGAAAGACAGAAAAAAACTTTTTAAACTTTTAAGAACTTTTTGAAAGTTTAGAAGTACTTTTCAGCACTTAGAAAAGAGTGAAAAGAGGAAATGCAAAACTTTTTGGCTATGTGTATATACACTGACCTTGTTTTGTATATTTTTCTCTTATGAAAAGTACAATGACAAGAGTGGTAAGTAGTCTCAAAGCACTTATCCCACCGCTGCACAACCAATGTAGGAGGCTGGACTGGTTTGTAGTGAGTACCAAGGGGTACTTGCACCTTGCACCAGGCCCAGTTATCCCTTATTAGTGTATAGGGTGTCTAGCAGCTTAGGCTGATAGATAATGGTAGCTTAGCAGAGCAGCTTAGGCTGAACTAGGAGACGTGTGAAGCTACTACAGTACCACTTAGTGTCATATGCACAATATCATAAGAAAACACAATACACAGTTATACTAAAAATAAAGGTACTTTATTTTTATGACAATATGCCAAAGTATCTTAGAGTGTACCCTCAGTGAGAGGATAGGAAATATACACAAGATATATATACACAATAGCAAAAATATGCAGTATAGTCTTAGAAAACAGTGCAAACAATGTATAGTTACAATAGGATGCAATGGGGAAACATAGGGATAGGGGCAACACAAACCATATACTCCAAAAGTGGAATGCGAACCACGAATGGACCCCAAACCTATGTGACCTTGTAGAGGGTCGCTGGGACTATTAGAAAATAGTGAGAGTTAGAAAAATAACCCTCCCCAAGACCCTGAAAAGTGAGTGCAAAGTGCACTAAAGTTCCCCTAAGGACAAAATAGTCGTGTTAGAGGGAAAATGCAAGGAAAACACAAATCAGCAATGGAACAACGATGGATTCCTGACTGAGGGTACCTGTGGAACAAGGGGACCAAGTCCAAAAGTCACAAGCAACTCGGAGATGGGCAGATGCCCAAGAAATGCCAGCGGTTGGTGCAAAGAAGCTCTTACTAGGCTGAAGAACTGTGAATACTGCAGGAACGACAAGGGCTAGAGACTTCCCCTTTGGAGGATGGATCCCCCACGCCTTGGAGAGTCGTGCAGAAGTGTTTTCCCGCCGGATGGACGCCAACAAGCCTTGCTACACGCAAATCGTGCGTTTGGCGTTTTTGGACGCTGCTGGGGCCCAGGAGAGACCAGGAGGTCGCAAATTGGACCTGCAGAGAGAGGGGACGTCGAGCAAGACAAAGAACCCTCACTGAAGCAGGTAGCACCCGGAGAAGGGCCAGAAACAGGTACTACAAGGATGCGTGAAACAGTGCTCGCCGAAGTTGCACAAAGGAGTCCCACGTCGCCGGAGACCAACTTAGAAAGTCGTGCAATGCAGGTTAGAGTGCCGTGGACCCAGGCTTGGCTGTGCACGAAGGATTTCCGCCGGAAGTGCACAGGGGCCGGAGTAGCTTGCAAAGTTGCGGTTCCCAGCAATGCAGCCCAGCGAGGTGAGGCAAGGACTTACCTCCACCAAACTTGGGCTGAAGAGTCACTGGACTGTGGGGGTCACTTGGACGGTGTTGCTGGATTCGAGGGACCTCGCTCGTCGTGCTGAGAGGAAACCCAAGGGACCGGTAATGCAGCTTTTTGGTGACTGCGGTTGCAGGGGGAAGATTCCGTCGACCCACGGGAGATTTCTTCGGAGCTTCTGGTGCAGAGAGGAGGCAGACTACCCCCACAGCATGCACAAGCAGGAAAACAGTCGAGAAGGCGGCAGGATCAGCGTTACAGAGTTGCAGTAGTCGTCTTTGCTACTATGTTGCAGGTTTGCAGGCTTCCAGCGCGGTCAGCGGTCGATTCCTTATCAGAAGGTGAAGAGGGAGATGCAGAGGAACTCGGCTGAGCTCATGCATTCGTTATCTAAAGTTTCCCCAGAGACAGAGACCCTAAATAGCCAGAAAAGAGGGTTTGGCTACCTAGGAGAGAGGAAAGGCTACTAACACCTGAAGGAGCCTATCAGCAGGAGTCTCTGACGTCACCTGGTGGCACTGGCCACTCAGAGCAGTCCAGTGTGCCAGCAGCACCTCTGTTTCCAAGATGGCAGAGGTCTGGAGCACACTGGAGGAGCTCTGGACACCTCCCAGGGGAGGTGCAGGTCAGGGGAGTGGTCACTCCCCTTTCCTTTGTCCAGTTTCGCGCCAGAGCAGGGGCTAAGGGGTCCCTGAACCGGTGTAGACTGGCTTATGCAGAATTGGGCACATCTGTGCCCAACAAAGCATTTCCAGAGGCTGGGGGAGGCTACTCCTCCCCTGCCTTCACACCATTTTCCAAAGGGAGAGGGTGTCACACCCTCTCTCAGAGGAAGTTCTTTGTTCTGCCATCCTGGGCCAGGCCTGGCTGGACCCCAGGAGGGCAGCTGCCTGTCTGAGGGGTTGGCAGCAGCAGCAGCTGCAGTGAAACCCCAGGAAGGGCAGTCTGGCAGTACCAGGGTCTGTGCTACAGACCACTGGGATCATGGAATTGTACCAACAATGCCAGGATGGCATAGAGGGGGCAATTCCATGATCATAGACATGTTACATGGCCATATTCGGAGTTACCATGGTGAAGCTACATATAGGTAGTGACCTATATGTAGTGCACGCGTGTAATGGTGTCCCCGCACTCACAAAGTTCAGTGAATTGGCTCTGAACAATGTGGGGGCACCTTGGCTAGTGCCAGGGTGCCCTCACACTAAGTAACTTTGCACCTAACCTTTACCAGGTAAAGGTTAGACATATAGGTGACTTATAAGTTACTTAAGTGCAGTGTAAAATGGCTGTGAAATAACGTGGACGTTATTTCACTCAGGCTGCAGTGGCAGGCCTGTGTAAGAATTGTCAGAGCTCCCTATGGGTGGCAAAAGAAATGCTGCAGCCCATAGGGATCTCCTGGAACCCCAATACCCTGGGTACCTCAGTACCATATACTAGGGAATTATAAGGGTGTTCCAGTAAGCCAATGTAAATTGGTAAAAATGGTCACTAGCCTGTCAGTGACAATTTGGAAAGAAATGAGAGAGCATAACCACTGAGGTTCTGGTTAGCAGAGCCTCAGTGAGACAGTTAGGCACCACACAGG
This sequence comes from Pleurodeles waltl, assembly GCF_031143425.1. Lineage (NCBI taxonomy): Eukaryota > Metazoa > Chordata > Amphibia > Caudata > Salamandridae > Pleurodeles > Pleurodeles waltl. Next base: position 571,701,142 of record NC_090448.1, read on the forward strand.
GAACATAGACAGGCACACCTATGAGCACTGGGGCCCTGACCAGCAGGATCCCAGTGACACATAACAACCATACTGAAAACATGGTGTTTTCACTATGAGCACTGAGGCCTGGCTATCAGGATCCCAGTGAGACAGTGAAAACAGTGACAAACACCCTGACATACACTCACAAACAGGCCAAAAGTGGGGGTAACAAGGCTAGAAAGAGGCTACCTTCTCACAGTCAGCACTGGAGAATACATGGGCATTGTCTGTCTTTGATTCACATTTTGTGCAGGAGTCGTCACATTAGTTGTAGACTCCATTTGAGTCACCCCAGGAATCTGTGTTGATTGTGGCGTAACTGTAACTGTAATGTTCAGGGCTGTAATAACAACTAGAATTGCCGGATAAATTGCAGGAACCTGTGCTATTGGAGTAACAGGCACATTTAAAGTTACCTGAGCCTGGCTTTGCAAAACTGGAGCTGTGGCTATATTCTGATGTATGGGTTCAATGGCATTATCTGGTGGGGGACGGTTCTGCAAAAGCTGAATTATAAATTCATCATCTGAGTCACTTTCGGCAGCTGTTGCCTTTTATCTTTCATCTGATTTCTGCTCTGAATCTTCTGAGGGCTTTTTGGGGGTTTCGGTCCTACACTTCCGTCAGCTTCCTGTGTCACTGCTGGGAATAATTTCACTGTGTGTAATATGTCTGTTCTCCAGATTTTCTGTTCCTCATCGCATCTAGTTTCTGCCAATGTCTTCTTTGCTTTTCTCATTCTCTTTCTGAGCCTCTTTCTGTCTCGCAACTGATTCCCGAAAGGCAAGTGTTTCGAACGATGCAGGTCTTGGAAGGGGTTTTGAATCATACAACACCCTCCTTAAGTTTTATAAAATTCTCAAGATAAAATTTCTGTAAGAAGGGAAAGCTAAAATACAGTTCTTCTCTGTAACTTTTGCACCACCATTTTGCCCATAGGCATGCTCAAACTTCTCGCTCTTCCATCACCTCAAATGCTGGTGTACACTCATGTGGAGCAGGTTCAACCTCCCTAACCAGAATACATATATCTCCTCTCAATACACTCCTTAATGCTTTGATAATGTTTATTTTTTACTCAAATTTAATTGACAAACACATGTTCTACAAATCGAGAAAGTCATTTTCAATCCCACAATCTTTTCAGAAGAAGTCTTCAACCAATAGCAGCGGTCTTGTCCACTAATCTGTGTGTGGCTCTTCACGCTAACCAACCAAACCCAGCGTGGACCAAATAACATCATACTCACCTCACACAGAGGCTGCAAGTCGCTTCACAGCCGTGCCATACACAACTCATGCATACAACTAAATGCAAATATTGTAAGCACAAAAACCAAACCTGTCCGCTCACTACGGGTAGAACTCAAATGCTTTGAAAGCTTTACAGGCTATATGTCCAACTATGGCTTTCTCACATATGCAAGTATGACATGACCCGCAAATCTCACCATGATTGATATGGATCCTCCAGGTGCACTCAGGGTTCACCTAATACTAACCAAAAACTTACACTCACTGAAGGAATAATTATTGGTATTGACAATGGTACTCAATCAACCAATACCTCACTCCAGACAATAATTTAACCAAGTGTCTAAATACACTTGTGCAATACTCCAAAGTCCTAGGCCACGCAGGACCCGTAAACAACAACAAGAACCATGTGGGCAATTTTTTGAGCACACAGAGAAACAATCACTTTGAGTGTGACAAGTCTACAAACATCTCACACATCACACTTCACCGCATTTTTAGCATAAGCATTGCAAGCATGAACCCTACTCAAATACATACCGTACACTGAAAACACAATGCTGGACTTTCATCAGCCCCTAAACTTCACCATGAACAACTCACAATGTGCACAAAATCTGATTCCCCTCCTTATGAGGCAGAAATGTTATTCTACTACCTAAACTAAATTTTCTCCTCGCAATTAGGATTTGGAAACTGCATGGGTGAGGTGGCGCGTGTAGGCGGTTGGCCTGGTTTGTCGTGGGTACCTTGGGTGGTTACACCTTATACCAGGTACAGTTATCCCTTATTAGTGAGGTAATAATGTTCTAGCAGCTTAGGCTGTTAGAGGTAGCTATAGCAGAGCAGCTTAGGCTGAACTAGGAGACATGCAAATCTCATGCAATACCACTTATAGTTACACAGTACTTATACACAAGTAAGGACAATACTCAGTGTTACCAAAAATAAAGGTATTTATTTGGGTGACACTGTACCAAAAATATCTTAGAGACAATACTCCTTCTGAAGGTGAATATTATACACATTATATACAATAGGCACCAAAATGAGGTTCGTAATTAGACATAGGATGGTACAAACAATAGGAAATGCTATAGAATGCAAAGGGAGAAAATGGGTCTAGGGGCAACACAAACCATATACTGAGAAAGTGGAATGTGAATCACAAATTCCCCCCTAGACAAGTGTAGTGTGTGCAGAATCGCTAGGAGATTAAGAAAACAGTAAAAGTAAGTAAATTACCCCACCCCAGAGCCCAGAAAAGCAGGACTAAAGTACTGCAAGTTTCCTTAGGACACACTGCACCTCATGACTGGAATTATTGCAGTAACCAGCCAAGTCTGCAAACAACAACTGCTGGGTTCCTGGACCTGAAGACCTGCAAAAGAAGGGGACCAAGTCCAGAAGTCGAAAGGAGTTCCAGGAAGGACAGGAGCCGTTACCAACCCAGAAAAGGGTGCAAAAGAAGAGTCCCCAGTTGGAGGAAGACTGCAGAAATTAACACTAGGGAGATGCCAGTGGGTTCCTGCATGATGCAAAGGATGTCCCACAATGTGAAGATGGATGCAGATGTGATTTCTTGTTGGAAGTCGCCAACAAGCCTTGGTTATAACAAAGTTCAGTTTTGCATCAAAATGGTGCTAGCTGGACCCAGGAGGGACCTGGGGGCCTCAACTCTGTGTGAGGAGGAAGAGGGGGCTCTCAGCACTTTAGAGAGCCCTCAGGATGCCAGGCAGCAGCCACAGGAGTCCCAGGACATGGGGACAAAGGAGGTGCAAAATGCAGTTGGTGCAGCACTACAAAGAAGGGTCCCACAGCACCGGAGGTCAACTCAGCGAGTTAAGCATCGCAGGATAGAGTGCTGAGGACCTGGGCCATGCTGTGCATGAAGGATTTTTTCAAATAGTGCACAGAGGCCTCAGGAAGTGAAGAAGACGTGGCGCACAGGGGTACTGTCGCTCTCAGGGAAGGCAAGGTCTTACCTCCTCCAAATTGCATCAGCAGGACCTCAGGACAGTCTGTGTCGATGGGGTCCACCCTTTGTGTTCAGAGGAGCACGCTCAATGCTGTGAGAGGAGTCCAAGAAGACCAGTCGTCGACTTAGAAGGTGCCTGCGTGAGCAGGGGAGTGACTCCGTCACCCCACGGGAGATTTCTTCAGTCCTTCTGGTGCAGGGTGAAGACAGGGAGTCCTCACAGCGTGCACACCATGGGAACTGTTGCAGTTGCTGGCTGGAGCTGAAGTTGCAGAAGAAAAGTATCCCTTGTGGATACTGTGTTGCTGTTACAGCAGTTCCTGGAGCAGGCTGCGGTTGATCTGAGGTCAGAGGATTTAGTAGTAGTTGCAGAGGATTCCTGCTGGAAACATGCCAGTAGAATCTGAAGAGAACCCACAGGAGAGACCCTAAATAGCCCTGAAAGGGGGATTGGCTACCTTAACAGGTATGGACTTATCAGGTGGGGTCTCTGACGTCACCTGCTGGCACTTTCCACTCAGAGTCCTCCAGAGTGTCCCCACACCTTGCAAAGCAAGATGGCTGAAGTCTGAGACACACTGGAGGAGCTCTGGGCACCACCCCTGGGGTGGTGATGAACAGGGGAGTGGTCACTCCCCTTTACTTTGTCCAGTCTCGTGCCAGAGCAGGGGACAAGGGGTCCCTGAACCGGTGTAGACTGGCTTATGCAAGGAGGGTACCATCTGTGCCCTTCAAAGCATTTCCAGAGGTTGGGGAGGCTACCCCTCCCCAGCCCGTAACACCTATTTCCAAAGGGAGAGGGTGTAACACCCTGCTCTCAGAGGAAATGCTTTGTTCTGCCTTCCTGGAATTGAGCTGCTCACAAAATCCCGGGAAATGGCCCTGGACTATGTGGGGGCTCCTTTGTTAGTGCAAGGGTGCCCTCAAAATTATTAACTTTGCACCTAACCTTCAGCAAGTGAAGGTTAGACATATATGTGATTTATAAGTTACTTGAGTGCAGTAAAAATAGTTGTGAAATAACGTGTGCATTATTTCACGCAGACTGCAGTGGCAGTCCTGTGAAAGGGTTTGTCTGAGCTCCTTATGGGTGGCAAACGAAATGCTGCAGCCCAGAAGGATCTCCTGGAACCCCAATGCCCTGGGTACCTAGGTGCCATATACTAGGGACTTAGAAGGGGGGTCCAGCGTGCCAATTGAAATTGGTAAATAAAGTCACTAGCCTATAGTGACAAACTTAAAAGCAGAGAGAGCATAAGCATTGAGTTTCTGATTAGCAGAGCCTCAGTGACACAGTCAAGCACTATACAGACACACACATTAGGTCATAAACTATGAGCACTGGGGTCCTGAGCAGCAGGATCCCAGTGAGATAGGCAAACATATACTGACATACAGGTAAAAATGGGGGTAACATGCCAAGAAAGATGGTACTTTCCTACGGGCGCAACAACTTACCCCACATAATAACTGAGAGGTCGATAGGATCTTTGGGCTCAGCATGGAGTGTGGTAATCAGATACATTCAACACAATTCATTTTCAAAAACAATGTGAACCAATCTAAACAATTTAGACTTCATGACCAATGTGGCCATGGAAAGAAAAACTCCAAACGGAATCAAGTTTCAAATCTTTATTACTACCACAATTCCAAAGTAATGTAAATGTTACTCAAAGCTAAATTATAAGCACACATGAAAACCACAGGCTGTCTGAACTTCAACCTACTAAGCATTAAAATTAACAAACACTCTAAATAAATAACGGAGATAAATACCACAATGATTTGAATAACTGAGACTAATCTCAAATTGATTGATGGTGACATTAATGCAGTTCAGACTCAAGCAGTAACATTCAATTTTTTGGTCGGTCATCTCTACTTCTATTACAGATTTGGACTTGCACATGTGGGAAAGGGCTAACACATGCAGTAATAAAACACAAGACAAAAGAAGACAAAAATAATTTGGAAAATCAACTAACTAAGGAAGCTAGCTATAAAATACACTAAAGTAAGTCTTTTAAGCTGAAAAGGAAAACAAGAACATTGATCTGCAGATTGCATATATACCTCCCTTGATGGGACCGCAGACAAGAATGATTTGTCAGTCCAGAGTGCCAACAGCTACACAGCATCAGTAGACAGCAGCATCCAGGGCTGTGCAGAACAAAGGCTGCACATAGGACAAGATAGCAGTTAAAAATACGTTGGGCATATCAGTACTGAACAGCAAGAGTAAATAGGGCAAATAGGAGAGGGAAACTCACAACATAAAAGGCTAGAGGGGAACTCATAAGATGATGGCCAAGAGGGGACCAAAAGGCGACTGACAGTGTGATGACCAAAAGTGGACTAACTGAAGTTTCAAAAGTCTCTCCCTAACTAGAAATGTCTGTGGTTTGCTCATTGGACTGTAGGGTGGGCCCACCAGGTGCAAGTTGACCAATATCCAATACAAAATTATAGAAGCCCATCAGGTTTGCAACTATTCCATATTTTCTCAAAGATGGTGCAAAATCACCTCTGTTGATGACTACTACTTTGTCAAAACACGATAAATTGTATAATATTTGATACATTGCAATTTCTTTCCAATGGTCACAGGATGATTCCAACAGTTCTCATGTGAATTATAAATTATTGCTGCAAGTCTGGTCACTGGAATAAACTTTCAAACATCCAAGGACAATAAAACCATGATTCTCTTTTTAATACAAAAGGACATTCTCTAACACATAAGCATTCTAGGAAATAATTCAGGTCAAAGGAAACAAGATGAGGCAGCAGTTCTCCTCCACTCCTGCAAGAATGAATTTTAAGGCCTAGTTTGGTTAAGAAGCATAAATACATAATCATAACCAATAAACATTTATACTAAATGCATACCATCTAACACATACGCAAAGCAAAATCATTTACATGCATTATTAAAGCATAACGTTAGAAGTGACTGAGATGTGCATTTATTTTCCTGCACACTTATAACTCCATGTTAATTAATTCACATAAGTCAATATACGTATGGTTAAGTCATGTTCATTTAGTACTCATAATATTCTTTTCATGTATACTGTATCTCTAAAAATAATATTTTTAATAGCAATTCATGTCAGTAGTTTACGAAATATAAATGCTCAACATCTGCCATATTATTAGGTGATGCCCTAACAAGAGGAGGGCACAATGTACATGATATTTCAAACGTGTAAATTTTTACATTTTATGTTACTTTCTCGATTCCGCTTTTTAAATGTACATATATGCATCGCTATATGCTAATTCCTATGCAAATAATGTACTAGTAAAATTTAATCTCCATCACTTGCATAGGCTTGGGATATGGTCATCTTGGCGCCCTTCCGATGGAATGACTTAATTTCTGCATGAGTTAGAATCAACTCGGTGTGCTGGTGGCAAAGGGTTTAAAGATCAGTATTCAAGGATTGTTAGGGGTTTTGGTTCTGTGAGACGTGTCTTTGAGCATGTTCAATTTTGAAGTCTCTGTCAAAGTGAAGGGCCGTGACCTGTAAATGTCCTTGTGACGCAGTCAGCCTCGCACTTAGTTCTTTTCTGTAGACTGTGTCTTGTATTTATTTATGAAACAACATTTAAAAAAATATATTTTTAAGAGAAAACCTGCATAGCTATCAGGAGGCATTTCATTATTTGTTTGGCTTAAAATATGTCAAATGTTTCAACGTTTTTATTAATGTTTTACATACAAGACAAGCTTTGTCTAATTTGGAAAGTGAAAGTGCCTAGCTGTTGTAACTTTTTATATTTATAATACGAGGGCTATCTGAAGTTTGTTGAGCAAACAGACTGCTGGGTTCCTTTTACAAACATTAAAATGCTATTGCAATAATAGAGTTATACCCTGTTATTGTACATGTCATTTTTATTAGGTCGAGCCTAGAAAGCACGCATGCGCTGTCTGCAAGACCTGTTGGATGGAGTATAGGACTGTGCTCCTGCCTGCTGCTGCCTGCTGCTTACCATAGGTTAAAGGCAGTGTCGATCTTGTTTTCCTGCTTCCTAACTGGTTTGGCAGCCAATACGTTACTTCCTGTACTTGGCTGAGGAGCACTGGCCAAGTGCTATTTAATTACACCTGGAATGTTTTTCTGTTGCTTGGACGGACTATTTTTCTTTGTTTTCTGCCTCTCGTGTGTGTCAGTAAGCACTCGTGTTCACGTGTGAGATTCGATTCCCACATTTGTCTTTCACCTGGTCCTTACTTTACATAATCACTGATTACAAGTAGTTGTGTCATGTGTTGTTTTTTGTACATTTTTTGTGGCTTTATATCGCGTGAAATCGACCCAGGAATGAATCCTCAACAGCAACTCTCCTCGCACAGCGGGAGATCAGAACCAACAATATTCACTGCACTTGGAGAAACTCACCCCATAATGCTTTGCTGGCATTCCTTTTACATTTTTTGCCCATAACTCAGCCTGTGGTTGTCCTGGGGCAATGGGACCACCACTAAAACATTTGAACGATGTGCTCTTTCTGTCCAGGCCATCTTGTGGGTCACACTAGGTTAGAGGGGGCCCAAAAATCATAACCTCTTCCACCATGCAGTGCATATTTAAACTCTCTGATGGTTGGAATTATTTTTTTTTTTTTATAGCTGAGAGCAGTTGCAGTTGTAAAGGCCTTGTTTGTAATAATGTTCTGATAGCCTTGTTAAGCCTAAAAATGTATAATGTACTATGCTCTATAAGGGGTGAAGGCTGATAATAACCCTAGCCGCAACCAGTGGTATTGCACTTTTGGCTAATGCATAAACACAGTTTATTTCTGAGAAAGGTTTAATGTATTACAACACATTTTACCCATAACTCAGCCTGTGGTGACCCTAGGGCAATGGGACCACCACCAAAACATTCAGAAAGGTGTGCTCCATCTGTCCAGGCCATCTTGTCGGTCACACTAGGTTAGAGAAGGTCCAAAATACATAGGGGGTTATTCCAACTTTGGAGGAGGTGGTAATCCGTCCCAAATGTGACGGATTTACCACCAGCCGTATTACGAGTTCCATAGGATATAATGGACTTGTAATACGGCTGGTGGTATATCCGTCACTTTACCGTCACTTTTGGGACGGATTACCACTTCCTCCAAAGTTGGAATAACCCCCATAATCTCTTCCACCATTCAATGCATAGTGAAATTTTTCATATTTGGAACTTTTGTTCTTACAAGTGAGAGGAGTTTGTGTTATAAGGTTCTTGTTTGCAATACTATTGTAGCAGCCTTGCTTGGCATGCACATTTTTAATGCTCTATGCTCTCCAAGGGCTGAAGGATGATAATAGCCCTAAGGCACTATTAGCTCATTTGGCTTCACAGGGACATTTAGCCATGACTAGTGGTATTGCACCTTCTGCTAATGCTCAAACACATTTTATTTCTGATAAAGGTTTACTGTATGCACAAACACAGTTTATTTCTGGTTATGGTTTAATGTACAACATGGATAAATATTTCAGCCATTTCACTAAGGACCTGGTACTTCTCCAGCCATTTAAAGGTTTAGGAGACATTCTGAGCTTCTGACGTCAAAAGAATTTCCGACAGCGTTCTGTGACACTGTACTGTGTGTGCTTTTGGCTTCACAGGGACATCTAGCCATGGTCAGTGGTACTGCATCTTATGCTTTTGACTCTACAGGGACATCTAGCCATAACCAGTGGTACTGCACATTCTGCTGTTGACTCTACAGGGAGATCTAGCCACGGCCAATTGTACTGCACCTTCTGCTGTTGACTCTACAGGGACATCTAGTAATGGCCTGCTGCACTGCACCCTTGTGCCACTGACTCCACACTTAGATGATATTTAAAAGACATGCTAGGCATGAAAATGTGTAATACACTATGCCCTCAAGGGGCTGATTATATGGTTACACTGCAATGTTCTTTATAGTTCTCTTCTATGCGATTTTTCCCTCTAGAAGCTGAATATATGGTTACTTGACCATGTTTCTTCCAAATGCTGTTTTCACTGTGGTGCTCTGTAGGGGCTGTTCATACCATTGCAGACTAATGCCAAGTGTAGAAGGAATGCACAAACACAGGCCCTTATTTATACTTTTTTAGCGCCGCATTTGCGTCATTGTTTGATGTAAAAGTGGCGCAAACTTACAAAATACAATTGTATTTTGTAAGTGTGTGCCGCCTTTGCATGAAAAAAGCGGCGCAAATGCGGCGCTAAAAAAGTATAAATATGGACCACAGTTTATTTCTGATAAAGTTGAATGTGCTGCATGGCTAAATATTTATAAGGTCCCAAATGTGGAATTGTCATTGTCATTTACAACCCCAACAGCTCTAACTCTCGCTAATGCGAAACCTATTGGATTGAAAATGCTTGTATGCTGCTAAGAGACAGTAGGGCTTTTTTATAGATTTTATGGGGCTGATTTAAGAAAAGTGGCCCTGCTCCCAGTGAAGCACCACTTTCCTTGTGCCCCTTAACGCCCCCCCTATCGTCATCTCTAAGAGATTTCCTTTCACCATTTTTTTGGCACTTTTAATGCCTGTTCATGGGGGCCTGCCTGTGAAAACAATGGGCCCCTATGTACTCTGCAGGTGTAGCGCCAAAATGTTGGTGCTACTCCTGCAGAGTACATCAATAGCATAAGGAATTCTGATGCTGTTGCTCCCTACCCTGAGCCATGGTGCGCCGTATTTTAAATATGGCGCACACATGGTGGCAGTAGAGGGGTGATAAGGGGAACAAAGAAAGTGGGACTTCACTGGGAGCAATGACCTGGCTGCAGACAATGGGGGTCATTCTGACCCTGGCGGCCGGTGGCCGCCAGGGCCACCGACCACGGGAGCACCGCCAACAGGCTGGCGGTGCTCCCACGAGCATTCTGACCGCGGCGGTTCAGCCGCGGTCAGAAGCGGCAAGTCGGCGGGCTCCCGCCGACTTACCGCTGCTCGGGGGAATCCTTCATGGCGGCGGAGCGCGCTCCGCCGCCATGAGGATTCAGACACCCCCTACCGCCATCCTGTTCATGGCGGGAAACCCGCCATGAACAGGATGGCGGTAGGGGGTGCCGCGGGGCCCCTGGGGGCCCCTGCCGTGCCCATGCCAATGGCATGGGCACGGCAGGGGCCCCCGTAAGAGGGCCCCGCAAAGTATTTGAAATACAACTGCACCCGTCGCACCCCTGCAACTACGCCGGCTCAATTCTGAGCCGGCGTCCTCGTTGCAGGGGCATTTCCTCTGGGCCGGCGGGCGCTCTTTCGGAGAGCGCCCGCCGGCCCAGAGGAAATGTTTAAATGGCCGCCGCGGTCTTTTGACCGCGGTGCGGTCATTTCACGGCGGTACCTTGGCGGACGGCCTCCGCCGTCCGCCAAGGTTAAAATCACCCCCAATGTGTCTACAGTTCATCAAGGTATGTACTGGATTATGAGGGGAACCTCTGGCACATCACGTTATTGACAGGACTTTAAATGTGAGCCTAATGCAAATCATGGCTTTGACAAGCAATTTGGGATGCATGGGACAACTTGTGACATTATGTGGTTTATGGGAGAGACTGTAGCTCTATCATGGAATTGACTGGCCAATGAGGGGACGTGACACATCCTAGAGGGACTGACCCATTAGTGGCATGTCTGGGGCACCTCATGGCATTAAATGGCCACAGTGAAGTGCCCTGGGGACATCATGTTATAAGTTTACATACAGGCATGAAGCACACAGTGACATGGATTGTTCTGTGGATGATCAATTGGGTCACATAAAAACACTGGCTAAAGTGCACCTTGATACCAGGCACAAGTCATATAATTAACTATCGGTAGTCAGATCCCTTATCATCGTCATAGCACTTGCAGACCTATGGGGGACTCCTGTGGGCTGCCTCATGATGTTGATTGTCGCATAAAGGAAGTATATAGCATACCACTACAGTAATGTGTATATGGGGAACCACCTTTGGTACATAATGGTATTGACTGTCATATGTGTGTCACCTACTTCATTAGGCAATGTGTGTGGCACCTCATGATAAGGAAGAGCATACAAGATATGTCTGAGTCAAGTCTCAATGTTACCTGACATATACAGGTACTCATGCCACACACTAGTATTCACTGGAATATGATGAAAGATAACAGTAATGTTTACAATGCTGCCACATTATATGACACCTTCTTGATGGCACTAATTTGCATTTGATAGGGATTAGTCGGAACGTGATTGCAATAACTATTTATGATAACTATAAATGAAAAATTGTTGTGTCTAGACAAAATAGGTGAAGTTATTCAAAGAAGCAGCGGAGCAAAGTGTATTTCTAACTGAAAGTGACAAACCGATATTTTTACACAATGGATGAGTTCACAAAAGTGTTCATGACCCGTTAATGTCTATTTCTGAGGGTACTGGATAATTTTCTTGGTTTCACATTGCATTATAATATATTGGTAGTAATTTTACCATTCGTGGAGAAACGTTTATATCATCTATATTTATTTCATTTTTGACATCACAATTACGGTATATAACAGATGCCTGAGGCATGCAGCTCTAAGGCCAAAATAACCAGGCTTTGATTGTAGATTTGTCAAACTAAAATGCCGAATGTCTAGAAGCTCTTAGGCGAGTTTATTGCTGCAAGTATATAAGACATGGCAGGCTTGCCTCCCACTACTACTGGCCTCATCACGACCAGGGGTTCCCAGACTCCATGGATAACCTACTCAGTGCTACATCTGGCATCATCTCTCCAGTTTACCACATGACCCTCACTGGTACTTATTGACTGGCTGATACTGCTGAGAGCTCTGTGGATCTGCAGTTGCAACCTACATGCCCTCCTTATTGGTACAGCCATACCTGAGCATATGTATTATTAATAACACCTGATTAAGTGAAAGGATATGGCTCTCATGTGGTCCTCTGGCAGCCTTGTGCAATTTCCTAGCAGCAGTGGGCGCCTTGTGCAGCTTTGGAGCTGCCCAGTGGATCCTATGATGGATTGCACTGGATTGATCCCAGTGCAAAACATCCTTTAATGTATGGAAGATTGAGTACTCAAACACTCATGGAGTTTCATAAACCATTCAACAATGTGACGACCACACTGTCTCTCATTTGAAAAACAAGAATGCACTGAGATCTGCCAGATTGCACTACACCTTCTTCGCTCTCAAATGGTCACAAAAGCTTTTGGCAGCCATCTTTTGAAAAGGAATGATACCCTCACATAATAGGTAAGCCTTGGACCCATACTAAAATACCTAATCTTAGGAAGTAATTGTTTTTTTATCATGATTTTGCTGAAACTATTGTAGAGTAAAGAACTGTTGACAGCAATAATCTGTTCTGAATACCTTTTAAAACTGTTATTATATAAATTGATTGTGTACGGTATACCACTGTTAATATGTAAAGTACACTGACATGCTTTGGATCCTAGTTATGCAGTATAAAACTACGATATAAATGGATACATAAACTGCTGGATTGGTTGGTGTCATAATCCTGAGATTATACTCATACTGTTAGTTTGCAGCAGGAAAAGGTAGGTGTGTAATATCCATGTATCATGCATACATATCTAGGCCCATATTTCTACTTTTTGACGCAAATCAGCGCCAGGGACGATTTGCGTCAAACGTTTACTGCCGGCTAACGCCATTCCACGCGCCAGCCGGGCGCCTTATTTATGGAATGCCGTTAGCAGGCACTGCGGCCTGGTTTGCGTAAATTACTGAAACCGGGCAACGGAGGAGAAGGGAAGACTGGGCGTTGTGCGTCAAAGAATGATGCAAGTCAGGTTAGAGTCAAAAATATTGGCTCCAACCTGACCTGCTCCATTTTTTGACGTACAACCCCCATGAAAATGACTCCTGTCTTAGCAAAGACAGGAGTCATGCATCCTTGCCCAATGGCCATGCCCAGGGGACTTCTGTCCCCTGGGCATGGCCTTTGGGCACAGTGGCATGTAGGGGGGCCCAAGTTAGGCCCCCCTATGCCACTCTAAAAGGGGTGGGCTAGGGTGGCAGGGGGTGTCACTGGATGCAGGGAAGGGCACCTGTGGACTGCTTCCATGATCTCCCACAATGGAAAAGAGCCCACAGGTCACTTAACGCCTGCCCTGACCCAGGTGTTAATTTTTTATGCAAATCGTGATTTACATTATTTTACAGCTCCGCCTACCAGCCGTGTGTCATTTTTGCCCGGTTGGATAAATGTGGCGCATGGGTGTTTAAGTCATTTTTTGGATGGGAATGCCCACCTTGGATATCATTATTGCAAGGCGGTTTCACGCATCCAGAAAATGACGCACACTGAGAAATGTTGACGCTAGCGGGGTCTAATGTCAAAGGATAAATATGGTCTTAGTTTTGCGCCAAATTTGTGTTAAAAAAAAAGATGCAAATCCGGTGCAAGCAGAGTATAAGTATGCCCCCTAGTTTGCATTTGAACCCATTTCACTCTGATATTACAACATATATGTATGTGGTTTATATGGTTATATATTGTATAATGCGAAGGTCCTGACACAATTAAAGCAGTCAAACTCCACTTACTTGCCCCCAGGCAGAGCTGAAGAGTCGAAATGTATCGTGCAACAGGTTCAGTAAATAGAGGAACTTCTTGTCTTCATAGTCAAATCGCCTACCGAAGACAACGGAACAGATCACGTTGGAGACAGCACGGCTCAAGAAAAAGGTGGGATCAAAAGGCAAGCCTGCGACAGATAAAATAGAAATGTAGGCAATTGGAACATACTTACATTTTGAAACATAATTTGGTAAATTAGTTTAAAGCAATATGATATGCTTAAATTCGCATCAAAGAGGTATTTGTGACCAAGTAAAAAATAAAGGAAAATATGCTGAAAGGCAAGCTTCAGAAGGTACGATTAAATTCCCAAAGTTTGAGCAGCTGAATCAAGAGACGAATACAATAGGCCCGATTGATCCAAACAATAAAAAAATATAATATTTTCACAGAAGATATCCCATTCAAGATATTTCTGTGTGCAACAATACGCAGCCTAGTAGCACTGCAGAGAATTCAATACCCTAAAAGAAAGAAGCACTTGCATGAAATTGCGGAACCATGAAATTGCAATTATGAAGAGGCTCTATAACCACAACTGTCTGTTTTGTGTGGGTGTATGTGTTTTCTGTATGTGTGAGTGTGCGTGTTTGTGTGCATTTAAGAGTTAGCAAGTCATTTCAAAGTAGGGAAAGTGCATGTTGTGTACATGTTTATAAATACAGTTGTGCGTGAACATCTCTTTAAATGCATGTTTGCAAACGTGTGCTTATGTGGATTTGTGTTTTGTGAGGGACTGCAGGTCTCTGGCTCATGGTGACAATGACTTTCCCAAGGGTGTATCATGAAAAATTTCTGAGGGATGCCAAGGACAAAATATGACTTTATCCCACCCAGTGGCACCACACAGACATGAACGGCTTTTATGGTTCCTCATGGCATAGTCTGACATTTGACGGTCATCTGGAATATTTCAAGGCGTTCTTTGATTGATGCGATATCCAAAGCACATAATGGTATTGCCAGCATATGTGTCAGTGCCTGGTGCACTGTATGAAACTGATTGGCATACGAGGGGTGCCTGGAGTACATCATTGCCCTCTCTTTTCTATGGAGCTGATATGTGAGGGGGATGATGCATTGACTGCCTGATATCATGAATTTTTGCAGGTGTAAAGACACACTGATGTATATCATGGTATTAACTGACCCATGAGGTGGATGCCTGGGCTATTTCATTATAATGAGAGTCTTGCCGGAGATGCAGGGATACATAGGGGCATATTTATACTCTGTTGGCGCCGGATTTGCGTCGGTTTTTTTACGCAAATCCGACACAAAACTAACTCCATATTTATACTTTGGCGTTAGACGCGTCGAGCGTCAAAGTTCATGGAGTTTGCGTCATTTTTTAGCGTCGACACCTTCCTTGCGTTAATGATATGCAAGGGAGGCGTTCCCTACTAAAAAATGACTCCGAGGCATGTGCGTCGTATTTATACTCCCGGGCAAAAATGACGCCCGGGAGTGGGTGGGTCAAAAAAAATGACGTCTACCCTCGTTAGCGTCATTTTTTAACGCCTGCTCAGGGCAGGCGTTAAGGGACCTGTGGGCTCGGAAGGAGCCCAGAGGTGCCCTCCCATGCCCCCAGGGACACCCCCTGCCACCCTTGCCCACCCCAGGAGGACACCCAAGGATGGAGGCACCCATCCCAGGAAACTTAAGGTAAGTTCAGGTAGGTATTTTTTTTTTTTTTTTTGGGTGACCCCCTACATGCCACTATGCCCAATGACCATGCCCAGGGCACAGAAGTCCCCTGGGCATGGCCATTGGGCAAGGGGGCATGACTCCTGTCTTTGCTAAGACAGGAGTCATTTCAATGGGGGTTGGGAGTGAAAAAAAATGCTGCAAATCGGGTTGAGGCAAAATATTTGCCTCAGCCTGACTTGCCCCATTTTTTGACGCCCAAACTCCATTTTCCCCTACGCCGGCGCTGCCTGGTGTAAGTCATTTTTTTTGACGCACACCACTCCGCAGCGCCGGCTAACGCCGGCTAACGTCATTGAATAAATATGGCGCCCGCATGGCGCTTCAGAATGGCGTTAGCCAGCGTTAAATTTTTTGACGCACAACTGCATTGGCGCAGTTGTGCGTCGAAAAGTATAAATATGGCCCATTATGTCTTAGACGGAACTACATGGATACCTGGGGAGCATATTAGCATTAACTGTTTCTTTGTTCATTTCTCTGTTGCATGAAGACAACAGCAGTCCTATGGTTTAAAACCAGAGGCGCTTTAAGGTATTTGCTGACATATAAGAAGATGCCTCGAGTATATATTGGCTATTACCGGCACACGGCAGAATATTTGGAGGATACTGCAGTATTGTTTGTTCTTGAGAAAAACCTTTTGGGGGATAAGAGCTGCAGGTCATGGTATTGAGTCATTGGTGGACGGTGCCAGCGCACACCAAACTTTGGAGAAGTAATGATGTAAAAATATAGAATCCAATTAACAAAGGATATTTTTGCCATAACAGCAAGTTTAAAGCCGACAATACCTCCTGCAGAAAAAAATAATTCTCGGAAGAGTTAAAAGGATGTTCATACAGACTTCTCTTCAATGCGTGCATAGAAATTTACAGTTATAAATCCCATGCAGAAGGTGTGAAATGAATGTTACAAGGCAGGTTTTGGCCTGTAAGTTGTGAATACCCACAATAATGCACATTTTTTAGCACTAACAAAGTAAAATCTAAACCCTTCCCACACTTTAAGTATTTGGAAAGTAAGTTCCTCCACCCAAATCTGAAATAATTTCCCTTTCAGGATGAGAAGGGGAATGGATCATTCCCAGATCTCTAGATGGAACAAATGTTTGCCCAGTGGAACCCAATTCTCCTACGCATAATGCTATGCAGAATTATGAGCAGTGGGACTAAGAGCATGTGGGAGACATGACATTCCTAGTAGAATGCCGGCAAACATGTGCTAGTTTTTTACCATATTTATACTTTTTTTGCGCCGCATTTGTGTAATTTTTGACGCAGAAACGGTGCAAACTTGCAAAATACAATTGTATTTTGAAAGTTTGCACAGTTTTTGCGTCAAAAAGCGTCGCAAATGCGGCGCTAAAAAAGTATAAATATGGGCCTAAGTGCTGGTGTTCCATCCAAGCCTGAATTTTCTCCAAAAGTGTAACTATGATATCAAAATCTTTGGGGAAGCAAATTGTCAAATAGACCTTGGTCTCAGCAGCAAAACAAGATTACGAAATGTTAGAAAGGATCGAGAATATTGTAGAGGCTCCATATAAAAGGTGAAGATGATAGGAGAGGGAATATAACCTTGGGAAATCCCTTGTTGAACTGGCACAAAATTGGCCAACATTATTTACTCCAGTATTCCAGATATGAAAAGGTTCAATTGAGGAACAAGTTAAGTCAGCACCTTATTGTCTTTGAGAGTTTTGAAGACAATGGCATGGTTCAGCGGATGGCAAGCTACT
The DNA here is from genome assembly GCF_031143425.1 of Pleurodeles waltl. NCBI lineage: Eukaryota > Metazoa > Chordata > Amphibia > Caudata > Salamandridae > Pleurodeles > Pleurodeles waltl. Next base: position 571,718,450 of record NC_090448.1, read on the forward strand.
GATAGGCTGAGAAGGATAAAGATACATTTATCAAGAATGTGGAGAGTGTCTTCACCTATTTTTAAATATGCTGTTTCAGTGCCTGGTCCTGACCTGAACTCTGGCTGGAGCTCATGTAGTAGGTTACTTTCATCAATTAGGCTTTTTAGCTATGTTTCATGCCGCAGAAGGGTATTTGCTATTCAAGGTTACAAATCTGGAAAAAGTTTTTGGGATCTGAAGGGCCCACCTAATGTTTTTTTTTTCAGTAAAGATGATACCAAACCTATTTTTAGAGCATTCTGGCCTTGTTCCTTAAGTCTAAGAGGTATTATTCAGGTTGCTCTGGTATGCAGTAACATAGACTGTGAGATAGTGTATGGCTAGGAAACATCTTGGCATTGACGGACATATGGGGTTGATTCCTGATGTACTTCTTATAACTGAGTGAGCTATGGAAGATGGAGGTATTGCTTGGCACGACTGATCTTTGAGTCCAGGATGCACTGTGCCACTGTGTGGTCTATGATGTGAATGACTGTCATACATCATGGAATTAACAGGCTGATCAGGAATATCTGGCGGACATCCTGGTAATGGGAGGATATCCGGTGCACATCATGTCATTATGTTGACTATGGGAAAATATCAGGGCAAACTCTTCTATTGTCTTGTAGCGGGATCCATGGGGTACATCATGGAGATAACTTGACTATGGGTTATTGCCTGGGTTACAATATGACACTGACAGTCGTTTGGTGGGTGTGCTTTGGACATAATATGTTTTTTCCAGGCCACCAGTGTGAATGTAATGAATATGTCATGGGACTGCCTGGCCTGGGCGAGGCCTGGGATTTATGATGGCATTGGAGGGTCTACCAGTGTATCAGGGCTAAAATAATACATTGACTAGTTCATGGGGGATGTTGCAGGCATATTGTGAAATTAGCAGGCCTCTAGGCAAACCTTGTGGAACATAATAGTATTGACCTGTCCGCTGGGGATTTTTTGAGGAACATCATGACACTGGCTGCACATATGGTGGGGGTCATATCATGGAACTAATGGGTCTATGGTGTGTAAAGGGCAGATCTAGGCATTGGATAGTCTTTGGGGGTGCAATGGGCAAATTATGGTCTATACTCTCCTGCAGGGGGCACCTGAGGTAGAGGAACACATTGACTATGGCAGTTACATTTGGCACATCGAGAAATTAACTGGCCTAGTGGGACACCTGAATCATTAGATCAAAACATAGTGCGTAGTGTACATAGACAGATGTTGTCTTTGTCTAGCCTATGGAGTGTAGTGGGCACATTATTGACTATACAGTCCTGTAAACTGGGGTAGAGGAAAACATAGGCTAAGACAGCCACATTTGGCACATAATGAAATAATTGGCCTATTCGGACACCAGGTTTATTATAATGAAACAGAGTGCATTCTGTAGGCTTTCCAGCCTGAGTACAAAGAGTAGGAATTGTGAAGCATTGGCTGAAGTATGAGAGTGCCACTAGCACATTATGACATAGAAAGGTCTATGGGTAGATAACATGAGTTACATGAAACCATTACCGGGCTTGTGAAAGGCACCATATGTACATTATTGTTGCAAGTGGCATATAATGGGTACCTATTGCACGCCATGGTTTTTACTGAATCATGTGAAATGCCGGAGGAATTTCATGGTATTGACTGACTTTTAAAAGACATTTGTCACATTATGTCATTGCCTAGCCTATGGGGAACACCTGCGACATATCATGGTTTGGTCACTAATATTGTGAGATACTTGCAGCGCATCATTACCTATGATGGGCTACTGGTTGAAACTAAGTACGTACCCTTACTCTTGCGGACTTATTATGAGATGTCTGAGGCAGATCTAAGAATACGTAAGGGAAATGACTCACCTATGGGGGATGACAGGGTATATTATGCTATAAGCCGGCCTGATTTAAAACACCAGGAACATTATGGAACTGACTTACCAATGGGACAAACATTGGCCCCTTAATAAAATTGCCTGGCTAAGGGCAAATATCTGGGCAATGAATGAAATTATTTGGCCTGTGAGTAGGTTCCTGGGGTAAAACGGACTTTCTATGTATGTAAAAGTGGGATATTTAACACAAAAATTGCTGCAAAGTGGCTCAGCATTATTAAGTACAGAACTACAGCAATGTGATGGTGAGGGACGGCATACCAAAGAAGGCGATGAAAGAGGTGATGCACAGAGGAAAACAGAGGTTACCAGCAGGATCCATCATGTAGAGGATTGCACAAGGATTAAGGCCCTCATTAGGAGTTTGGCTGTCTGAAGACCGCCACACTTGTGATGGCAGTCGGACCGCGCAGACCAGCCGGTCCGACAACCCTGTTATGACCGTGGCAGATGTCCCACGGTCCAACCGCCGACACCACTAGGTTGCCACCTGTCGAGAGCCTGGTGGTCTCAGAGGTCGCAATCCATCTGGGCAGCGCTGCTTGCAGTGCTGCCCTGGGGATTATGAGTCCCCTTTTCCCCAGCCTTTGTATGGTGGTAGCTCCACCACGCAAAGGCTGGTAAAAAGGGGATGCCAGGGGCAATGTTAAGGCCCCATTCACCGGTGTTTCCGCCCTCCGGACCGGCCGTGAACTTGTAATAGGGCTGGTGGTGTTCTGGCTGCTATGGTGGTCAGGTGGCAATACGAGTTTGGTGTGCGGCCACCAGCGCCCGCCAAACTCGTAATGAGGGCCTACGTATTATATACGTGGGCCAAGAGTGAAGGAAACTGTGGGATCTGAGCAAGGAGGGGGCCCAGATGCTGGCCACATACCAGGAGAATACATGCCACATTGCGGCCTCTTGCTTGCCTCTTTAATCTCAAGCCTGCTGCGGTTGCAGCTGCGGATATTAAGTCGCCCATTTGGGATTTCGATACATGTGACCAGCTACAGTAGAACTTGAATAAGTAACTTTTTGGTTAATTTATTCAATAATGAATGAAATGTGGGCTGGTAGACTGAGCCAGTGGAGTACTTAAGGATAGATGAGATTTTTTCAAACTTATTGAGATCCTTTGTCAGTCAGACAAAGACATAAGATTTTCCCTTCAAGGATGTCAGATGTGATTCTGGAATACTGTCAGACAGGATGCTACAACAAGCCAATCGAGATAGGAGCAGGGTTTTTATGATACGTTTAAAGTTTGGTTTTGCATTGAGGTTCGTTCTTAGATGTGGCACACTTGAACATTTGTGAGATGAAACAACTGTCAATACTCATTACTGAGAGATATTTCTGTACACATTACTGTCTATCTTGAAATAGCTAAAATTCAAGAACAATGTAGCTATAAAGGTAGCACGGTAGTAAAGCAGTTTCTGAGCCAGTAGTTATTGTTTTCTGGTCTGATTTTTTTGGTATAATTAACTGCTATCCTCAGACTAATCACTAGTTTATACGTCAGAATATCGACTACGTAAAGATTGCTGTAAAAATATTGACAACCAAAATATCATGGAGGTAAATATAGATTTGCGGTTCTTAACTCCACGTGTTAGAAATGGGGTCTTTGGTTGGCAATCAGGTTACCCCCTGTTCAAGCAAGGACCGTCACTCTAGTCAGGGTAAAGGAGAATCAACCTTAGTTAATCCCGCTCACCCTCTTGGTCGCTTGAGCAGGCAGGCTTAACTTCAGAAGCAATGTGTAAAGTATTTGTACCAACACATACAGTGACTCAGCGAAAATACTACAAAATGACACACACAGGTTTAGAACAATAGGGAATATTAATCTAAGCAAAACAAGACCAAAGTGACAAAAATCCAACATATACAAGTCAAGTTATGAATTTATAAAGCAATAGAGTCTTAAATCCTTTAGAAAACAGTTAGAATGTTGTTAGCATACAAAAGTTCCTGGGTAGTGTCAAAATAAAGCCGCACTGGCGAGGGTGCGTCAAAAAAGGCCAGTGATGCTTCAATTTCTCACCAGCAAGCGAGAACGTGTGCCGTTCCTTCTCCGGTAGGGTCGGCGTACGTCGTTTCTACTCTCCCACAATAGAGCAATGTGTTGATCCGGACGGGAACCTCGGGTCCGGGCAGGCTTTGCGTTGTTTTTCCACACCCCGCGATGTTGCATTGAACATGCGTGGAGTTTCCGTCGTTATCAGCCTCCATTAGCGGGTGTTGAGCATCATTTCTCTATCTGTGTTTCGTCCAACTTCCAGCAGCGATGCAGGTGGAGCGTTGATTTCCGCTGCAAAGCCAGAGGTACGTCGTATATCAGCTGTGTTACGAAAGGTGCGTCAACCATTTCCCCGAATGGCGGTCTGTGCGTGGAATTTCAGTTCTTGGTGGCACCTCTCAAGGTCCCAGGGACTCGATAGGGCACCACCTCGCAGGGAAGGAGTCTCAGAAGAGAGACCAGGTCCTGGCATGGGAAGTCTTTGATGGCCCTGAGACTTCAACAACATGAGGCAAGCCCAGTTCAAGCCCTTGGAGATTCTTCTTCAAGCAGGAATGCACAGCAAATTCCAGTCTTTGCCCCTTTTCACAGGCAGAAGCAGCAACTGCAGGATAAACCACAAAGCACGGGCAAGGGCAGCACTTCTCCTCAGCTGTTCAGCTCTTCTCCTTGGCAGAGGTTCCTTCTGAATCCAGAAGTGATCTGAATTTCAAGGGTTTTGGGTGCTCTTCGTATACCCCTTTCTGCCTTTGAAGTAGACCTACTCCAAAGAGAAGTCTCTGTTGTTTTCAATATTCTGCCTTGCCCAGGACAGGCTCCAGACACACACACACACACACACACACACACATCCCAGGGGGTTGGAGACAGCATTGAGTGAGGGCAGGCACAGCCCTTTCAGGTGTAAGTGACCACTTTTCCCCTCCCCTCCCCTCAGTCCAGATAGCCCATCAGGATATGCAGGCCACACCCCAGCTCCTTTTGTGTCACTGCTTAGAGGAGAGGTGCAAACAGCCCAACTGTCAAACTGACCCAGACATGGAATCCACAAACAAGCAGAGTCACAGAATGGTTTAAGCAAGAAAATGCCTACTTTCTAAAAGTGGCATTTTCAAACAAACATTCTAAAAAACAACCTCACTAAAAGATGTATTTTTAAATTGTGAGTTCAGAGACCACAAACTCCACATGTCTATCTGCTCCCAAAGCGAAAAGTATTTAAAAGCAGCCACATGTTAACCTATGAGAGAGATAGGCCTTGCAACAGTAAAAAACAAATTTGGCAGCATTTCACTGTTAGGATATGTAAAACACATAATTAAATGTCCCACCTTTAACATATACTGCACCCTGCCCTTGGGTCTACCTATGGCATTCCTTAGGGGTGCCTTACATGTATAAAACAGGAAGGTTTAGGCCTGCCAAGTGGGTACACTTGCCAAGTGAAATTGACAGTTTAAAACTGAACTTACACTACAGTGGCAGGTCTGAGCAATGGTTACAGGGCTACTAATGTGGGTGGCACAACCAGTGCTGCAGGCCCATTAGTCACATTTGATTTACAGGCCCAGGGCACCTCTAGTACACCTTAATTGGGACTTACTAGTAAATCAAATAGGCCAATCATGGAAAGCCAATTACACATACATTTTACAGCATGTGCACTTTAGCACTGTTTAGCAGTGGTAAAGTGCTTAGAGTGCTGTGAGGTAACGAAAATGGTTCCTGTGGGGTCGACCTGTAGCGGATGGACAAGGAGCGGCCTGGGCAGGGTGCCCTGTGAGGAATGGCCCAGACGAGCATCCGGTGGCAGCGGGGACTGGTGCCGGCCGTCAGCTGAAGAATGAGGCACATACCTGCCATAGAACGGACTCCACTGGAGAAGGGTTCATGGCCTGGAGCCCTAGGGGCTCTCCAAGATGAGTGGGAGTGGGTCGGCCGACGTTATCAAGGTAGCCCGAGGGCCCGCTCCTTGCCTCCACGAAGCTGCGCTGCAGCGACTAGATGGGCACTCTGTTGTCAACTGCACCTCTTGTGCTTGGGGGGCTGGTGCGGCCACCTGGACGCCAGACCAGTACACACTGCATGATCGGCACAGTGGAGTCACCGGGAGGAGAGTCGTTTGCCCAAACAGCATGTACGCCCTGAAGATATACGGGCAGTTTTGGAGGGAATAAAGAGGGTTGCCAGCGAAAACAGAACTGACAATGGAACTCGTGCTGTACAGACATTATTAGAATAAAGGGGAATTTGGCAGAGTCTCACAGGGCCAAGACAAGCGCTGTAGATATGAATGGAGGGGTGCTAATAGTCTATATTCTGCAAGAGACTACTCTCCTATATATTAGTGGAGGAGTGATTTAATGACTGAGTGGAAGATTCTGTGGGGCCAGATGTGTGCACCTTTGCCAAGAGCACAGCCGTTCACGGCACGTTAGGTGGAAATAACATGTATGGTAATAGGATTGTACTGCACTCCCGCCTCCCCCAGAGTTTTTGCGATTAGTAATGTGATTTGCAATAATGGACACTGTGATTAGTGGCTCATACACATAGCCCTCGTAACTTATTTAGAGTATGGAAATGACTGGCACACTCTTTTGTTGCTGATGTATATTGCCATTCACTAGCGAGTACTAAACAGGACCCACTGATAGACGTTATGGGAAAGTCAAAAATAAAATCCAGAACCCGGCACTCCTGAGCGCCCTCCTGCTCTCTGCCTTTGGGCAACTCATTGACCCAGGTCTCATCATCCTGTATCCCGCCAACAGGCCAGGTACTGCCCCAAGACAAATGAGACCTTATCCTTCAAGAAATAATGGAGTCCCGACTGCCCATTGAACAGAACATAGAAGCCCTTCCCACTGAAGTATCCTTTCTCAAAGATGAACGTTGTAAATTAGTGGATAGGATCAAGTGTAATGAAGCTAAGCTTACCATTTTGGAACCCCCCAATGTAACACATGCAACACAGTTCAAAAAACTAACACAGCATATGGAGTTACTACAGGAGAGGGCCGAGGATACTGAAGGTCGTGCTCGAAGAAACAACATTTGAACTCTGGGGCTCCCGGAGGGAATGGAAGGGCAGTCGCCAACACATTAAATAGAAAACTGGCTCCAAACTGTGGTGGCCCCGGAGGGGCTATCAGATATATTTGAAGTCGAAAGAGCCCACAGAGTCACGGCAAAAAAATGAATCCAGGTCCTCTCCTAGACCTATTGTTGCGAAAATTCTGAATTATAAAGACCGAGATGCGTTGCTTGGAGCTGCCCATGAGAAGGCCCCAATCCTGATGAATAACACAAAGGTCTCATTGTTCCCAGAATATACAGCATCATTTCAACAGAGGTGAGGTACCTTTCAAGCTATCAAGCAAGACTTACAAAAGACTGGAGTCACCTATGCGCTGCTGTTCACGGCAAAGTTCCGTATTCAACATGATAAGAAGGTACTCTTTTTTGATTTGCCAGAGTCAGTTTGTACATGGGTAGACACCACATTCCCTAACCTCAACAGACCCGGGGATGGGATGTGGGATCCCCCAAGGCCCAAAAGGAAAAGACGTCATGCTCATCTTCGCCCGGCTGGCTCCCTTGGGAGGGCTGGTGGGCTTGTTCCCACTTCGCAGCAAACTCTGTTAGGCCATCTAGAGAAACTTCGATTTGCTTCCCAGGGGTGTAGTAGCGCCGACGAGGAAGGCTCTGACACGTCCTAGGAAGGGAGTTCTGACTCTGATTCTATGGGTAGTATGGCCCTGTTTCCATCTATAACTCCTCAGAAGACACACGATCTTTAGTTTCAGGCTACCACTGGACCAGACAGGTTTGTCTAACTCTAATTGGTTTTGTCTCTCCTAAATAATGCGACAATGAGATTCCGATCATAAATTGTACTAGGGTCTATCTCAGAGTCCACTTCATTTTCATATTGTTTAATGGTGTGCAAGCACATCATTTAGGGATTGACCTGGGGCTAGGCATGGGTTGCTTGCCGCAGAAAATGAACAGTAAACCTACACATTGGTTTACGACCCCCACATAAGTGTAAGCAGTAGTTGTTTGTTGAACACGTTTTTTGTTCTGTATTAAGTTTGGTTGAATGACTTCATGGCACTGGATCGAGAATTGGATTTTCAGGGGTTTAAGGCAAGAAGCATGCTTCACCGTCAAAATATATCAGCAGAAGGAACTGAGCAGGTTATCTAGCAATATCTAGATGTTGCACACGGCATAATTCAGACAGACATGACCTCTTAAAAAATCCTAACTTGGAATGTCAGAGGACTGGGCACATTACATAAGAGGCATAGAATACTAGCTCAATTGTATAGAAGAAATGCACAGATAGTATACCTGCAAGAGGCACATTTGCTGCCACCAGAGATGCTCCGACTGCAAAGGAGATGGAGGGGTCAACTTTTTAATATGTCATATTCGGGATATGCTAGAGGGGCAGCTCAAGGGCTAAGGGTGGGGGTCCCTTTCATGGCTCAGGAAGTACGTATAGACACGCAGGGCAGATATGTTTTGGTCAAGGGTACGCTAGATGGAGAACCAGTAGTACTAGGGTTTATTTACACACCTAATACAAACCAGGATGCCTATTGGGCATGCTTAACAGTGGTTCTTTGTGACTGAGAGCATTGCCCATGGATCTTAGGAGTTTTAATGCGTACGAGATATGACCTTAGATCGCTCCCATCCCCCTCTACCTGGTGCGGCAATGGCACGACATGCAGCGTTCCTACAACAATGGGTGGCAGGTTGGTCCCTAGTTGATGTCTGGCATGCTAGAAATATAGGACTATGTGAATACTCCTTTTATTCATATCCACACAAGTTACATACACACAGAGACAGATTCCTATGTTCCCCATAGTTACTACCTGATATAGTACATACCACATACCTCGTCAAGACCTTTTCTGATGACAACCCTCTGGAATTAACATTGAAGTGGGGTAAAATCCCGACACCAATACCCACCTGGAGGTTACAACCCACTTACTTGGAAGATGCGCCCTTCCGGAAAGCACTGGTGCAGACTATAAATAATTACTTTGTAGTGAATGCGGGTACAGCTACCTCGCTACTACATGAGTGGGAGGCTTTTAAGGTGGTTATTCATGGGTCCTCCATTTGAGCATTAGTGGGTGCCCGAAACAAGGCATTGAGGGCCCTCAAAGCAGCTGAAATCACAATGGCTCAGACGGAACGGGCAGTGACCAGGGGAGAGGCAGACCTAGTGTTATTGCAGGAGGCAATAGTGGTGCAGGCAGAGAACCTGGAGCGCATGAAACTAATTGATTACAAGGCATATGCACAATGGGCACACTCTGAAGCTGACAGGTCTGGCGCACTACTAGCACACTTAAAATCCAAACCCTACCTCACAAAAGCAGTGGTCCCCCAACAATCAATAATCTCACCTTTGCTTTTCAACATCGACATGATATCCTTACCAGAACTGATCAATGATTTCCAACTCACGTGCTACAACTATGCAGATGACACACAAATACTACTTAAATTAGAATGCCCCAAAAAAATTGAAAACTCAGAAATCTTGAGTTGCCTCAGAGCCTTTGATCAGTGGATGACCTGGAGCCATCTCAAACTAAGGGGCATATTTATACTCCGTTTGCGCTGAATTTGCGTCGTTTTTTTCGATGCAAATTCGAAGCAAAACTAACTCCATATTTATACTTTGGCGTTAGACGCGTCTAGCGCCAAAGTTCATGGAGTTAGCGTCATTTTTTGGCGTGAACACCTTCCTTGCGTTAATGAGATGCAAGGTAGGCATTCCCGTCTTAAAAAATGACTCCCAGGCATGTGCGTGGTATTTATACTCCTGGGCAAAAATGACGCCCGGGAGTGGGCGGGGCAAAAAACCCCGCATTTGCGCCTCTTTTTAACGCCTGGGTCAGGGCAGGCGTTAAGGGACCTGTGGGCTCAGAATGAGCCCAGAGGTGCCCTCCCGTGCCCCCAGGGACACCCCCTGCCACCCTTGCCCACCCCAGGAGGACACCCAAGGATGGAGGGACCCATCCCAGGGAAGAAAAGGTAAGTTGTGGTAAGTATTTTTTTTAAAAAAAATTTGTGGCATAGGGGGGCCTGATTTGTGCCCCCCTACATGCCACTATGCCCAGTGACCATGCCCAGGGGACATAAGTCCCCTGGGCATGGCCATTGGGCAAGGGGGCATGACTCCTGTCTTTGCAAAGACAGGAGTCATGTTAATGGCGTCTGGGCGCCAAAACAAAATGGCGCAAATCGGGTTAAGACGATTTTTTTGCCTCAGCCTGACTTGCCCCATTTTTGGACGCCCAAACGCCATTTTTCCCTACGCCGGCGCTGCCTGGTGTACGTGGTTTTTTTTCACGCACACCAGGCAGCGCCGGTCGGCTAACGCCGGTCGGCTAACGCCGGCTAACGCCATTCAATAAATACGGCGCCCGCATGGTGCTTCAGAATGGCGTTAGCCGGAGCTAATTTTTTTGGCGCAAAACTGCGTTAGCGCAGTTTTGTGTCAAAAAGTATAAATATGGCCCTAAATGCCTCCAAAACAGAAATACTCATATGTGGTGACTGGAAAAGTTATGATCCACTGTGCGCCTGGCCTGACGATCTCGGACCACCTCCTCAATTATCCAAGGAAGTTAAAAACCTTGTAATCACCATGGACTCCAAGTTAACTATGAATGCCCAAGTGGACAAATTAGCACGAACAAGCTTCATCACCTAACCTTGAAGACTCTACGACGCATCTTCCCCCACCTCGGATTTCCACACAAGGTGCAAGCTACTGTCTCGCTTGTACTATCCAAACTGGATTATGCCAATGGCCTCTACCATGGATCATCTCTATCTATTATGAAAAAACTACAACATATTCAGAACTCCGCTGCCAGGCTACTATCACACGCAAAGCCACAAGCCCACATCTCCCCTGCCTTGAGAGCACTACACTGGTTACCCGTTGCTAGAAGATGCACTTTTAAGCTGCTTTGTGTCACCCACAGAGCTATACATGGAACAGGACAGCTTTTTATCAGAAACAAAATAACCAAATACATTCAAAGAAACCTCTGTTTAAGAATGGCACCCCGCCTTAGAACACCACCATACAAGAAAAAGACTATAGGTGGTACATCCTTCTCCGTTCAAGCAGCCAAACTATGAAATTCATTACCCCCAACTATAAGCGCCACAGATAACTTTCTTGTCTTCAGAAAACTACTCAAGAGTTGCCTCTTTCCTTCATTACCACCATATTCAAACAACTATGGACTGCATATTCCTATGTTGATAAATATGTTTTTCTGATTATGTGTATATTCTAGTTATATATAGTTCTTTAGAAAATATGCATTGCAATATGTATCGCTACTATGTCATAACAATAAACTACACACACACTATTTAAACCTGTTTAACTAAGTATATTTACTCATGGTTTAAATATGTATATGTATGTACATATATGTGTGCATATGTGTGTGTATGTATGTGTGTGTGTGTACATATATATATATATATATATATATGTGTGTGTGTGTGTATGTTATTCTATGCTGAACATGTTCATAGGTCATTGCATAACTCCTAGATAAGTTGTTATACTAGATACTTATGAATCCCTGCTCTCAACTCAACATATATAACACTTATCTACCCATCACCATATGTCATGTCTCTATCAATCTATCCTCCATTCCCACTCTGACTCATTCCAAATCCATTCTACTGCTTTCATCTCCTAAATAGCTCTGCCTAAGCTCTTCCCTTCGCTTCCACTTATAACTCACCAAACCTCACTTTACTACCATGATCTCCCAAACAACCCTACTAAATTCTCCCTAATTTCTCTCACCCTGCTACTATGATCTCCCTAACCCCTTCCACAGACTTTTCCCTCCTCCATCCTCCCTTTACTCATCCCAAGCCTAAATCCTATTACCATATACTCCCACATAACACTTCTGGATTCTTTCCTCCTCCACCCCTCTATTACTCCAGTCAATCAAACTAGCAAACTCTCATATCCGCAGCTCAAATTAACTCATAATTATATTAAAACTGTACCCATATTTCCCTATACTAATCTATCACTAATTCTTGTTGGGTTCCGAAGAAGCATGCTACTCGCCGAAAAGCGCTTCGATGCCTCGTCAGGGATAGTAAGCACTATCTGAATACTATTACAATATTACAATATTAATATGTCCCGCCCCTCCCTGAATCCCGATCCTCGCCATACGCTCTGAGACACATGGCTTGGCCGTTACGCAGCTGGGTATAAACAATGCATTTCAGGACTTCTGTGCTGATCTCTACACAACCCCTGATGCTCCTACTAACACAGTATTAACCACATACTTGGAGCAAACAAGCCTACCCCAGTTAGTACCACAAGATCGTGAAGCGTTGGGAGCTCAACTCACAGTGGAAGAAATTAAGGGTGCGATTAGAGAAATGACCCCGTAACAAAAGTCCAGGGTCAGGTGGACTACCCATTAAATTTTATGCCACCTATATACAGAAGCTGGCTCCGCAGCTGGAAAAATTATACACACAAACACTACAGGCGGGACACATTCCCCCTACCGTGCAGCAAGCCATTGTTACATCTTTGCTTAACCCAAACAATCCACCCCTTGAATTGTATTCATACAGACCTCTGTCCCTCTTAAATACGGAGTATAGCATTTTGAGTAAACTCCTAGCAAGACAGCTCCTTCCACACCTGCCACAACTATTGCACACAGATCAAAATGGCTTTGAGCTGAAACACAACACTTCACTCAATATTCGCCATCTCTTTCATGTAATGTACAGCTCGCTTGAACAATACCCGCATGCAGGCTGCCTATCTTTAAATATATGCCACACTTTTGACACAATAAGCTGGGATTTTCTGATGACCACACTTGCCTACTACGGGATACCAGCTTCCTACATTAAAATGGGTGAGACTGTTATATTCTCTACCTACGGCGAGGGCGAAAACAGGATCGTGCAAATCAGAATCCTATACTATCTCTCAGGGAACGCGTCAGGGCTGTCCATTATCGCTGTTACTATTTGTTTCAGCAATTAAACCCCTAACACAATTACTGCAGCGAAGTGCACTGGACTGGGGCATCCCACTTAGAGGAGAAGTACAGGCCACCTCTTTATATGTAGACTACGTCAGGATATGTCTGCAATGGCGGATGGTCTGGCTGAATTTGGAAGATTATCGGTTCTGCAAGGAAATGCCACCAAATCCTGCGCTTTTGCATATCAGAATTATTTGGAGCAGGAGACAGTGGCGTTGGTTACAGCCCATATCCAAGTGGTGACCCATGTGTTTCAATGCTTAGTTATCTATATATATAAGGACCTACACGATATATTAGATGGGAACCTACAGCGGGCGATTAATTCCCTTAAGATGCAAGTAGCCTTCTGGATTACACTGCCCCTTTCTATAGCTGGCAGACTGGAATTGGCAAAGATGGTCCTCCTCTCTAGACTCCTTTACTATTTCACTAATTTACCAGTAGTGGTTCCGGCCCCGGTGTTTAACACCTACATACTTTGCTGACTGAATTGGCATGGGGGTTAGGGTGTCAAAGGATCAGCTTGAAATAATTGCAACAGCCGGTGCTGGAATGCAGTATGGGTGCCCCAGACCTTAAGGCTTATTGCATAGCAGCTCAATTGCAATGGTTAGCGTATTGGCAAGCATGATATAAATTACACGAAATGGGCTATGCACCCGCTCAGGTACAAAATGGACAACTGCATAGGTTGCCCAAACATGTCTGCACCACGAAACGTCCCAATACTGGTAAGGGTGGCCATAGCATACTGGCGAATGACCCAGAGATATACACACATGCCTGTTCCTTACGCTCAAAATATACCACTGAGAGTGATTCCATTGGCAATGGGAACCATGTCAGTACAGAGATTACAGCCTTGGAAACAATCAGAAACTATGACTGTGTCGAAGTTATTCATGGACGGGGTATTAATGACACACCTAGACTTTTTATATGCCCATGGGTTACCACATACACTGTTCCTTATACATGCAGACTTAATTCGCTATGTGTGTCAATTCTGGGCATCAGAGGGTACTTAACCTACTGCATCTGAATTTCTAAATGCATTACATACAATAGGTCATAGCAGTCATGTAATCGCTGGCTATACAGAGGCCTGAGGTCACATATAGGGGAATCATTACAAACACTCTGTCTAAAATGGGACACAGATCTTAACCTTAAACTAACAGATGCTGAATGGCAGATCCTGCTTGTGACCCCAAAAACCATATCTAGAAATTCCAGATTTAAATTCACCCAATTCTCTATATTTCATAGGGCATATCTTACCCCACATAGTATAAATAATGTATATTCAGGCACAAGAGCAGGCTGCCCCTGCTGTCAACAAGTAGATGTGGATCTGCTACACATGCTCTGGCGATGCCCTCAGTTGCAGAACTACTGATTGGAGATAGCACAGACACTCAAACATGTAACAGGACATGATCATTGGCTAACACCAGATGCCTGCATGTTGGGTCTTTATTCTCATTTGCGGAAGACAGGGGTGTCCTTGCGCTGTGCAGATTTGTCGTTAATACTGGCTAAACTTGCTATTACACATCACTAGAAATCAACCATTTCCCCCCAAGTAGCGCAGTGGAGAGTGGAAGTGTTGGAGTGGGGACTGGCTGAAAGTGGAGAGTTGATTAGGGAAGAATGTAGAGGGCTATATAAAACTCTTATCTCTATAGAATGGTATACGTACTTTGAGAAATTTAGAGAGATATGCAGGAGGGCGCTCCTATAGACTCCTAAATCATGGCAACCAATAATATGTGCACTAGAATTAGCACCTGTGTAATGCGGGTGGTTTCCTTCCCTGCACTATATCTCCAGGATAATACATAGGTGTTGATGCAAAACAACCCCGATACCCGCATAATATACGGCCCAGTCATGTCTGACCCAAATTTACAACTAGGTTCCCTCCCCTCGTGTGTCGGGGGTTTCAAGTGAGATTTCAACAGACAAATATAGGAAACAGTGGACTGCTCTTGCTAGTTGAGGAAGTTAGTGGGAGGGAGTGTGGTTTAAGAATAATTTCCACTACAGGGATGCAATTTCGAAATGCAAGAGGCAAATGGCCTCGTGAGTGAAGGAAACACTATGGTGGTCATTTTGACATTGGCTGTCTTTTACACAGACTGCCAATGTCGCGCCACCAAATAGTCTTCAGACCACCATATTATGGCTGCTGGCTGCTCTCCACCATTATTAGGCGGGGAAGCAGCCAGAAGCCATACTGGCGGTTGGCGGTCCAGTGGAGGTTGCTCCACTGCCACCACAATGGCACCAGAACACCATTTTCCATATTACATCACAGTAAACGGCGTGGCGGTGTTGTGATGACGGAACGCTGGCGACGGAGCAAGCGCCATGGACCCCATTCCCTCCCGGATGACCACTGCGACCACCAGGTAAGATGATCAACCGACAGGCGTTGTGGGTGTTGAGCGTTGTGTGTGTGAATGGGGGTGTGTGTTTGTGTGAATGGGGGGGTGTTGTGTGTGTTTGTGTGCGTGTGTATACAAGTGTATGTGTGCTTGTGTGAATGCATGTATGCAGGGGTGGGGGGGTGTCATGGCCGTGTGTGCATGTGTGTGTGAATGAGTGTGCATGTCTGTGTGCATGTATGTATGTGTGTGAGATATTTGCCTGTGTGGATGTACGGGGGCTGGGGGGGAACAGAATGGGGATCGGTGTTGGGGTGTAGAGAAGGGGGATCAGGGGGTCGGGGAATCGTAATGGGGATCGGGTGGGAGGGGGGTGTCGCTGCTTGGGGGGTGGGGGTTTCTGATGGGGTCGGGGGTGTGGGGGAGGGTCCTACATGGAGGGAGGTTTGGGAGTCCTGGAGTGGCGACAGGAATGAGTATTCCTGTTGCCAGTATCGGTACCGCCAGGGATTCCGTGGCAGGGCTGCCGCCACAGAATCCCTGGCAGTAGGGATGCTCAGAATACCGCGGGTGCTGTTAGGTGGACCACTGGGCCGAAGGTGTTCAACCTTCAACCAGGTGGTGCTACCTCCCTGGTGGTACAGGTAGTGAACTGGCTGCAATGCAGCCAGTTAACTTCCGTTGTCATAATTTGACAGTCTTGCACAGCCACGCTGTTGGCGGTCTGGCTGACACCGCCGGTGTGGCCAGGCACGACCGCCAAGGTCATAATGACTCCCTACATGTACATTTACATAACAGTGTATCAATGTATACCTGTAACTGTTTAATAAACCGCAATAAAGTTTGTGACCCCTGGCTTAAGGGGATGCATAGGGTATCTTACGGCCTTTAAATATCTATTGAGGTATGTGTGTTACCTTATGATATTGACTGACCTTTGGAGAACACCTAAAGTACATGATGGCATTGACAGGAACAGGTAGGACAATGATGATTGTGAAGTTTGACATGCCCGTTGCATTTACCTCTACTGATCATGCTAATGTTTTGAAGATGTCAGAATAAATAGTAGAACTGCAATAGATATAGTAAACTAGTCTGCCTCCTTCATTAAGAACAGAAATGTTTAAGTATGCATCCGGTCATATCATTCACCTCATATGTTACCATCTTCAGCACATTAATCCAAAGGTTATCCTAATTATACAGTCTTATGAGTTTCCACTCGTAGGTGGATAATATGGAAATATTTGTTATTTATTTAGGATTACACCGCTATAAATAACTGCCTTTGTGCTCATTATGAACAATGATAGAATGGAGCTTACAATGATACGGCCATGGCATGTGTACATAAATAAAGGTATAGCCTCCCACTACACGCCTAACCTTTTCATGCATGTTCTTGATAAAGTAATTTATTTAATAGGAGGGAAAAAAGAAGCACTTGATCGGGGTAAAGATCGCACAAACTGCTCAGGCGATATATTTAATTCATTACTTCTGAAGTTTGAATCACAGACACAAACAGAAAAAAATGACTTTTGATGGTTGGAAAAGGCTAAGATGCTCATTACACATAAGACAATATCAGAGTGGAAATTATTGCACCAAATAATAATGGGTAATATGGGGACAGGCCATTGCCGGGCAGGATTTCATCCGAAATACGAGTGGGGGGGATGGGGCGGGGGCGGGGCGGGTTCGAAACTGCTGTTTCCACACTCATTTCAGCAGTTTCCTCAAAAACACAGAGAATTTTCATCCGTCATATTTTCGTGATTTCTTAGTTTTCCTGATGAACTCGGACTACCGATTTAGCTGTAAACACGTTTACGTCGGAATAAATAAAATGTTAATAGGCTTTCGTAATGGGAATAACAATGGGGATGTTAATTTATTTGGGATTTAATTGGGAATTAAGGAGAGAAAAAAAGGGATAATTTGGAGGGTACACTTGGTAAAGATAAAAAGCAAAGTTCTACTGGGACAGCCAAACTTCAAATGTGCTGATTTCCGCAGCGCTGAAGCGTGGTCTAGGGAATTCCCTTCAAGTAATGTTGACATTTCTCAGTCGACACAATAAGGAAAACTGAGGTGGAAAACCACAAAAATATTTCTCACCACATCTGGTGGTCATGGGTGTTATATATCAGAAGTGCAGGTAAGGTCTTGCATAGTGGGAACTTTAACACTTCTTAGATTATTATGGAACCGTGTAGACTTGTATTTAGAGAAAATCAAACCGTATATTTAATGCGAATTTATATACCTATATACAAGCAAATTCTTCCATCCCAATTTTTCTTAATCCTTTATATTGTGCCACCAGGGAAATACATCAACTGTTAACTGATGAAGTATACTTCCTTCTCTCTTCTCTCCCTTTCCCCATCTTTCTTCCACTATTTAGTCGCCATCCAGGGTCAATGTGATTATGCTATGTTCTACCACAGTCCACTACCATAATATGCTTCTTGTTTTTCAACCAGACCTTGGACTGCTATTTTTCGTTCTGATTTGTTAATTGGCTTCCTCAGTCTAAGAGGGGAACAGAAGAGGGCATAGAATGACGCCCACTTCCAAACAGAATCACTGACGATGTGGGTGTGTACAATCGAAAAACGGATACATAGGTCTCCCCCTCAATCGGCAGCAAAATTCTACGAGAGAATAAGCATTTTCAGCACAAAAAATTGCCTAAACAACAAAATTAGTTGTTAAATATCGAACTTAGGGGAATATTTATACTCTGTTTGCGCCGAATGTGCGTCAAAAGTTTTGACGCACATTCGGCGCAAACACTGCCCCATATTTATACTTTGACGTCCGACGCAGCGGGCGTCAAAATTCCACCATGTGCGCCATTTTTTGGAAGGGGGAACCTGCCTTGCGTTAATTATATGCAAGGTAGACGTTCCCTTCCAAAAAATGACTTTAAGGCCTGTGCCCCATATTTAGACTGACGTCATTTTGACGCACAGGAGGGGGCAGGCCTTAAAAAACGGCGCCCAGCCTGATGGGCGTTGTTTTTTAACGCCTGGGTCAGGGCAGGCGTTAAGGGACCTGTGGGCTCAGAAGGAGCCCAGAGGTGCCCTCCCATGCCCCCAGGGACACCCCCTGCCACCCTTGCCCACCCCAGGAGGACACCCAAGGATGGAGGGACCCATCCCAGGGAAGTTGAGGTAAGTTCCGGTAAGTATTTTTTTCGTATTTTTTTTGTGGCATAGGGGGGCCTGATTTGTGCCCCCCTACATGCCACTATGCCCAATGACCATGCCCAGGGGACATAAGTCTCCTGGGCATGGCCATTGGGCAAGGGGGCATGACTCCTGTCTTTGCTAAGACAGGAGTCATTTCAATGGAGGTTGGGCATAAACAAAAATGGCGCAAATCGGGTTGAGGCCAAAATTTTGCCTCAGCCTGACTTGCCCCATTTTTTGACGCCCAAGCTCCATTTTCCCCTACGCCGGCGCTGCCTGGTGTGAGTCATTTTTTTTTACGCACACCAGTCCGCAGCGCCGGCTAACATCATTCAATAAGTAAGGCACCCACATGGCGCTTTGGAATGGCGTTAGCCGTCGTTAAAATTTTTGACGCACAACTGCGTTGGCGCAGTTGTGCGTCAAAAAGTATAAATATGGGCCTTATTGTTTTCAAACGAGTACCGATTGTATAGAGTGGATTGTACTTCGGTGTAAATGTTTCTCATGTTTAGCTTCATACTTAAGATATTTCAAACTTCTAATTGTAACTGTTTTTATTACACCTGGTGACATTGCTCTATATTATAGCCATACACTGTATTCAAACAAATATTTTCGGTACAGGAAAATACACACACCAAAAGTGAAAAGGATATTAATCCGTCCAACACTCAATCTGATTCTAAATAACACAATCTTTATATTTTAGGCATTTTCACTAAACAGACATCACTGTTTTGCAGCAACAAAATTCCAGGCTTTTGTCAGATATGCAGCGAAAACATTTGAAGAGTTATTTTTGCTGCTACAAAACAGTATTGAGTATCACAGAATGAAACTGAGCACAAATATCTCACCATTACAAAAAGTAAAATGATGACTAACAGCATCTCTGTGCTAATTAGCACCACTCGGCCAGTTCCTGTAAATGGCCACTCATTTTGTTTTTGGTCTCATTTCAGTTTGTATTTTGAAATTGATACCAACCTTGTGTCTTCCTTAAATCTTCAACTAGGAACGCTGCCTCCTCCTGGATACGCTCCTCAATGCTACGCTTCCCCATCCCGAAATTTCGCAGGGTCATTAGGGAGAAGCGACGAAGCTGCTTCCAGCGCTCTCCATTGGCGCTGATCACACCTGCATGAGCAACAAGGAAATGTCATTCTACCTCAAAAGCTTCACATACTGCATAGTTGCCTTCAGTTATCGAGCACAGCTTTTTGTAAAATTTGACTGATGCTGAAATGCTGAATAAGACTCGAAAACTGCATCCTATTACTTGAATGTAGAACAGTCCAACGATTATTGTTTTTTACTGATGAGATACCTGTGCAACTATCCTCTTCAGTTGCTTCCCATTCGCTCTACTTTTATCTATGTATGTTTTTATAGTCTTGATGCCGGATCTGTTGTAAACATGGCATCAAAAGGCCATACTAGCTATTTCACTTCTGCCTGGGCAGTTTCCAATCTTCAAAATAGAAATTTGACTTTTGGGTCACGTGATGTGCCAAATGGAGTACGTATGCCATGATGCACCCTCTGCCATGCGTATTTCGCCTGGGTATGCCATTTCCTGTATTCAGCTCCTACCTGGTTCTATATTTTACCATAAATCGCTCCATGTTTTGTCAAGCTGTATACTGCCAAATGTAACTTTTTTCTTGAGTTAGTTTTCACTGTTCTGTATGTGGAAAACAAAGCTTTATTACGTTCACAATACACTGCTAGGCATCAAGCACGGTATAACTGCCGTGGAAAAAACAATGTACCCGACAATGTCTGGAAGCATTTTGATAAAGTTTTAGGAATAATACCTTCACCAGAGCGCACCAAAAACGTGCTACTAACTGCCAAAGAAACGTCTTTAAAAAAAAGTCTGCTTTGAAATACAATGGCAGGATCAAATAAGTTAAGCCACGGAAACCCAAATTTAGGGCCATATTTATACTTGGTTTGCGTCAAATTAGCATAATTTTTCTTTACGCTAATTCAGTGCAAACCTAACTCCATAATTATACTTTGGCGCTAGACACGTCTAGCACTAAAGATATTGAGTTAACGTCATTTTCTGGACGTGGAAACCTACCTTGCATCAATGAGATGCTAGGTAGGCATTCCCATGCAGAAAACAACTCTGTGGCCCTTGTGCCATATTTATCCCCTGTGCTAAAATCATGCACAGGGGATAGGGGCCTTAAATAATGGCGCTAACCTTGCTTATCATCATTATTTAACACCTGGGTATGGGCAGGCGTTAGGGGACCTGTGGGCCTAGGTCCATGGACGGAGACCATGGAAAGAGCCCACAGGTGCCCTTCCCTGGCCCAAGAGACTCCTACACTCACCCCCACCCACACCAGGAAGACACTAAGGATGGGGGGACCCCGTCCCAGGTAAGTAGAGGTATGTAGAGGTGAGTATATAAAAATAAAAAAAAGTGCCATAGGGGGTCTAACTTGGGCCCCCCTACGTGGCACTGGGCCCAATGGCCATGCCCATGGGACATAAGTCCCTTGGGCATGGCCATTGGGCTGGGGGCATGACTCTTGTCTTTAATTAGACAGGAGTCATGTCCTTGTGCATTGGGGTTGTGCACCGAATTATGGCGCTAATCAGGTTAGAGTCATTTTCTGACTAGCGCCATTCTTTGACACACAACCTCCAGTTTTCCCTACGTCTCCCCCACCCGGTTAGCGTCAACTATTTTGACACAAACCGGGCCTTAACACAGCCTAACGTCATCCCATAAATATGATGCCCAGTAGGCGTCCTGGGATTGCGCTAGCCGGCGGTATACTTTTTGACGCTAAACTGCATTAGCGCAATTAAGCGTCAACAAGTATAAATCAGGGCCTTAATCTGTGATTTGGCCTGATTAGCTTCCTAAAAAGTTTGAGAATCTCAGCTGGGGTGCATAAAATGACAAAGTGTAATTTCAACACGTGATTTGTGACATGTTTTGAGGTCGATTGGCGCACTAGAGTAACGTACCGCCTGTCTAGTGTGCCACCATTAAATGTATTAAATAGGTCATTTGCTAATGTTCACCAGGTATTTAATAGACTGAGATTTTTTGCCTGACCAAAAAAGCAGGATATGTTGAAGTCTGTCAAGTAATGACTTAACACCATAGTCTGTCACGTTGAGGATAAATGGACCACTACAACCATTGAGAAATAGAAAATGATTGCTAGCGGTGGACTAGTTCAAGTTAATTTGCCTGAGGGGCTTCAAAGAAAACACAGAGAATAGCAGACAAATACTCTTTTAGTATATTAACAAATGTTGGAGGACTACTTGGACGACATTTCCTGTTTGAGAATCATGGAGCATTTACCTGTTATGCTCTAAACAAGGTTTTCAAACCTTGGGGTACATGCAAAGGTACTAACTAGAAATAGGGAAAAACCATTCCGCATCACATTTTAAACAGTGTAACCAATTTGGCCACACAATGAAAACTAACTCAGAAATAAAGTTAAAGGATTTTATTACAACTTAATACTCATATTAAGGTAGACAAATCTCAAAAACATACTGTAAAAATAGAGACTAGCAATCAAGTAGCCCTAAATGTGAAAGAACTGTAAACGGATAAGCATAAGAAATAGAAGAAACTCTGAAACCACTATACAAAACATCAACAAACAAAATTGGATCGTCAGAAAATAATCACTGGCACAAACTATCACACAGTGCAATTTAAAGTCATCTACCTAAATAAATCATAAATGAATAGAATCTCCCAAAGGACCTAAAGAATGGTAAAAAGCAAATAGAGAACAAAAATAATCTAGAAAAATTAGGGGCAAAAAGAGACAACTAATGAAGGTAAAAAGAAGGAAAAATGTGATGGTGTCAGCATATCATAAGCCCAGTCAAGAGTCTTCTTAGAGAATCAAGTGTAAGGCAAAGCCACAGTCATCATGTATTGGGAATGGGGAAAGTCAGAGATCTGCACCTCTCCAAGTTCAATGGAAACTAGCCTACAATCAATTAGTGAAAATCCTAGTTAAAGTAAAATTTTTATTATGTAACGCATCCTCCGATCAGCCCATACTGGTGTCATCTTTTCTCATCTCACGATGCAACATTTAGCAATCCCTTACCTTCCCAAAACAGTCCTGGAAAGCTAGCAGTGGATCCAACTGAGGCACATTAATTTAAAAGTTAAGGCCTTGTTTATAGTATGATGGATGGGATACTCCATCAAAACATGACTAATAACCTGTTTGCTTCCTTATGCGTGCCATCGGTTAAAATGCAGTTGAAACACAGTGCAAAGGATACTTGCCATGTTTGTGACAGGGTTTCTCATTTGCCGAACTTTAAATAAGGCCTGAAGTTGTTCCCCGACTTGTGGATGAGGAGGGGGAACCATAAGGCTTACACCAGATGTTTTACTTCCACCAACTTCATAATGATCTCCTTTGTATGTATCCGTTCATGATAGAGACAAGCTTTCAAAACATGCTTGTTAGACCTGGAATCCTTGGTGTGGTCTCCCCTGTCTTTGTTTGCCTCTCCTTCCCATGTTTTGATTAAGTGTTTGTACGAAAGTACCAGCATCTTGGCATGTTACCCCCAATTTCTACCTGTTTGTCAGTGTGTTTTTACTGTCTCACTGGGATCCTGATAGTCAAGACCCCAGTGCTCATAGTTTGAGGCCTAAATGTGTTGTCAGTATGCTTGACTGTGGCACTGGAGTTCTGCTCCAGTGACACAGACCTCCAGTGCTTATGCCCTCTTTATATACCAAATGAGTCAGTATAATTTAGTGACTACATATACCAATTCCAATTGGCACACTGGTCCCCGCTTATAAATCCTAGTATATGGTACCTAGGTATCCAGGGCATTGGGGTTCCAGGAGATCATTATGGGCTGCAGCATTTCGTTTGCCACCCTTAAGGAGCTCATACAAACCTTTCTTCAGGACTGCCACTGCAGCCTGAGTGAAATAGTGCACACACTATTTCACAGCCATTTTTCACTGCACCAGGTAACTTATAAGTCACCTACATGTCTAACCTTCAGCTACTGAAGGCTAGGTGCAAAGCTACTGTGTGTGAGGGCACCCTAGCACTAGCAAAGGTGCCCCCATATTGTCCATGGCCAATTCCCCAGACTTCGTGAGTGCGGGGACAACATTATAAGCGTGCACTATATATATGTCAATACATATATGTAGCTTCACAATGGGCACTCCGAATATGGCCATGTGAGTTGTCTAAGATTGTGAAATTGAACTGAACCCCCAATGCAAATCTGGTATTGGGGGGCCAATTCCATGCACCCCGGGGGCTCCACCATGAACCCCCAGTACTACCAAACCAGCTCTCTGAGCCCCAGCTGCTGCCACCTCACAGACAGGTTTCTCACCTCCTGGGGATTGAGCAGCTCAATCCCAGGAAGGCAGAACAATGCATTCTACACTGGTTCAGGGATCCCCAGTCCCTGCTCTGGCATGAAACTGGACAAAGGAAAGGGGAGTGACTACTCCCCTGTCTATCACCACACCAGGGATGGTGCCCAGAGCTCCTCCAGAGTGTCCCTGGCTAGCCATCTTAGATTGCAAAGTGTGTGGGGACCCTCTGGGAGCATCTGAGTGGCCAGTGCCAGCAGGTGATATCAGAGACCCCTCCTCATAGGGGCATGCTTGGGTAGGTAGCCAAACCCCCTCTCAGGGCTACTTAGGGTCTCACCTCTGAGTGTTTCCTCAGATTCGGTTTGCAAGACTCCACCAGGACTCCTCTGCATCCTCTGCTTCAGCTTCTGACCACCGGATCACCCACAGACTTCTCCAGGAACCGTTGTAACTGCAACAAAGTATCCAGGAAGGCTACTATGACCTGCAACTTCAGCTCCAGCCAGCAACTGCAACAGTTTCCAAGGTGTGCACACTCTGAGGACTGCCTGTCTTCACCCTGCACCAGAAGAACTGAAGGAATCTCACGTGGAGTGAGGGAGTCACTTCCCTGCTTCAGCAGGCACCTCTCAGCGACCGGTACTTTGGAACTCCTCTCCTGTCGAAAAGCGTGATCCCTGGAACAGAGGTGGTGGACTGAAGTGACCCTGACTGTCCAAAGGTCCAGCTGTCCAAATTTGGCGGAGGTAAGAGCTTGCCTCACAGTGCCAGACAGTACCCTAGTGTATTGCATCCTGTGCAGCTCATTGGGCTTCTGTGCACTTATTCCAAAAGTTCTTCATGCACAGCGTAGCCCAGGTCTCCAGCACTTCATCCTGCGATGCACAGCTCTCTGAGTTGTTGTCCGGGCGGCGTGAGATCCTCCTGTATAGTGCTGCGACAACAGCACTTTGCAACTCCTTTGTCCCCATGTCCTGGGACTCCTGTGGGGGCTGCCTGGTCTTCTGAGGACTCTCTGAAGTGCTGTGAGTCCCCCGTCTCCTCAGTCTGAGTTGAGACCCCCAGGTCCCTCCTGGGTCCGGGCAGCTTCTCTTTGATGCAAAATGCATACTTGTGTGAACCAAGGTTTGTTGGCGAAATCCAGCAACGCAAACAGCCTGCATTCAATGACTCGAAGTAGGACATCTCCTGCACGAAGCAGGAACCTGCAGCTATCTTCTTTGGTGCATTTCTGTACTTTTCTTCCAACAGGAGAATCCACTTTTGCACCTTCTTCCAGGTGGGCAGGGGCTTGTGTTTCTCCTGGACTCTTCATCAACTTCTGGACTGGGTCTCCTCTCTCCACAGGTCTTCAAGTCCAGGAATCCACCATTTGTTGCTTGCAGTCTTGCAGTCTTGCTTGATTCTTGCATAATTCTCCATCACGACTTGTAGTGTGTTCTGAGGAAACTTTCTCTAATTTCCTCCTGCTTTTCTAGGCTCTGGGGTGGGGTACTTTGCTTACCTTTGGTGTTTTCTGACACGACACTCCCAGCACCCCTCTACACACTACACTTGCCTAGGGGGGATTCCCACTTTTGCACTCCACTATTTTAGTATATAGTTTGCGTTGCCCCTAGTACTATTGCAATATATTGTGTTGTTCACTGTTTGCACTATTCTATGTCTGTTTACTTACCTAATTTTGGTTACTGGTTTATACATTGTGTATAATACTTACCTCCAGTAGGAGTATTGCCTCTCAGATATTTTTGGCCTTGTGGCACTAAAATAAAGTACCTTTATTTTTGGTAACACTGAGTATTGTCTTTTATTGTGTACAATTACTGTGTGGCTATATTAGTATTGCAAGGGCTTCGCATGTCTCCTAGTTCAGCCTTGGCTTCTCTGATACAGCTACCCCTAGACAGGCTAAGCTGCTAGACACTGCCTACATTTCACTCATAGTTGATAACTGGACCTGGTATAAGGTGTAAGTACCTTAGGTACCCACTACAAACCAGGCCAGCCTCCTACAGTGCTGGACTCTGATTTGGCTGTTTTTTGGTACTCTGGGTAATTTACCACTGCTGACCAGTGCTAAAGTGCAAGTTCTCCTGTGTAAAATATATGTGTAATTGGCTTATTCCTGACTGGCATATTTGGTTTACCAAAAAGTCCATAGTAAAGTGCACTTGAAGTGCCCAGGACCTGTAAATCAAATGCTACGAGTGGACCTGCAGCACTGGTTGTGCCACCCACAAGAGTAGCCCTGTAAACATGTCTCACACCTTCCACTGCAGTGTCTTTGTGTGCAGTTTTAAGCTGCAAATTCAGCCTGCAAGTGTACCCACTGGCCAGGCCTAATCCTTCCCTTTTTCTACATGTAAGGCACCCCTAAGGTAGGCCCAAGGTAGCCCCATGGGCAGGGTGCAGTGTATGTTAAAGGTGGGACATGTACTGATATGTTTTACGTGTCCTAACAGTGAAATACTGCTAAACTCAGCTTTCACTGTTGCATATCTTCCTCATAGGTTCCTCATAGGTTAACATCCCCCAAGATACCCTTAAGTGATTTTCAAGCACATATTCACTTTGGGGGGTGATGGAAATGTTGAGTTTGGTGTCTCTAAACTCACAATTTGAAAATACATATTTTGGTAAAATTGGTTTTTAAATTGTCAATTTTCAAATGCTACTTTTAGAAAGTGGCCATTTTCTTACTCAAACAATTCTGTGACTCTGCCTGTTTGTGGATTCCCTGTCTGGGTCCGAGTGACAGTTTGGCTGGTGTGAATTCCCTCTAGACAGTGAGACACAGATAGCTGGAGACTAATGTCAGAGAACTGAGAAGTCACAAATTGAAGATATTTGGTTACAAATATATAAACAAAGATAAGTGGGTGTTATTGAATCAGTGGAACAAAAAGCCTATTGTGGGGAGAAATGTAAGACTGCTTGGGTGGCAACCCTACGTTAGGATGAGGCGGGTTAAAATGGTATTTATAACGCTTTAGAGACCCTCTCAATAATAATCATTTCACAGATAAAATTTTAGAGCCTGCACAATAGATAGAGTTACCTAATTTGCTTGCAGATGTGATCGCATGCAAACGAAAAAGTGCCTTCACATGTGCATCTGTGTCACATTAGAAACACAGAAGCATAGCCAAAGGGGATCTGAAAGAACACAGTAAGGGTGCTCCACTAAGAAGCCAGTACCCTGAACAGCACCCCTTGGGAGGGAGCCCATGGCTTCAGGACATTTAAGTAATTATATGTTTTATATATTGATGCACATCATAGAAGACACCTCAGCACTGCATGGTCCCACTGTAAGTTAGCCCTGGACAACTTTCAGAGGGAGGTTGGGGATATGACGTGTGCATCACCTCTGTCTCCTTAAAATATCCCTGGAACTGGAAATTCTACACCTGAATGAGAAACACCTGCTGGAAGAAATAATACTAATGGGCTCCTGAACCAAGCTAACTCCTAGGAACTGGACCTGCTTTCCAAGGCTCAAGTGGTTGATTTCCTGTTTGTTTCTCCAGGGGTAAAAACACAAAGGGCACCTGACTCCAAGAGGGCCCACCACTACTGACTTGAACATGTAGGACCCCTGACAAGAGACAACGGGTGCATGGAGTCTGTCCTGAGGGCCTAGGTTCAGCACTATTGACTTTTTCTATCAGTAGCTGGCTGGAGTGTTTTGAGAACCATAAAAGTGACTAAGAGCTTGACTTAGAACTTGGCGGGTGTCAAACCGTCTCTCAGGATAGGGGAGGTCTTTCCACCTCTAAACTGGCTGGACTACTGCTGTGCATATTTTGAAATTCCCTTTTGTAATGCAGAGATCTCTGTGCTTTCAGTGGAGCATCATCACGGCAACTCCTCTGAAGACACTAAAAGTTTGATAAATGGTCCCCTCCATGTTTCAAGTGGCCACTCTCTAAACATTTATGTTTTCCAAAAACAAAAAACAAACTCTCAAGCTGGGAATTTGTTTTTGTTAAAAGACAAACAAATCACGCTTACGCAGTTGAAGTTTTCTCCAAATATACAGGATAATTCTTTCTATTTTTTTAGTTTGAGACCAACAGGGGAACATTTTCTTAATTTGGTTGACAGTATGATGTATCTATAACCAATGGCTTCAACTTCATCAGTCCATAGGTGTAGGATTTCCAACAGTGGAGTCAGCAGGGTCACAATCATAGGAAACATAGGTGGTCATTATGACACTGGCGGTATTACTACCGCAGGGCCAAAACGACGGGAGCACCGCCAACAGGCTGGCGGTGCCTCCCGGCATATTATGACCACGGCGGTTGTGCCGCGGTCGCACCGCCGGGGCCGGCAGCCCCGGCGGATGTAATTCACCAGGGCAGCGCTGCCCAGGGGATTACGACTCCCCGACCGCCAGCCTTTTTCTGGTGGTCTGAACCGCCAGGAAAAGGCTGGCGGTACGGGGTGTCGTGGGGCCCCTGGGGGCCCCTGCATTGCCCATGCCACTGGCATGGGCAGTGCAGGGGCCCCCTGACAGGGCCCCATGTGGCTTTTCACTGTCTGCTGTGCAGACAGTCAAAAGTGCGACGGGTGCAACTGCACCCGTCGCACGGCCGCAACACCGCCGGCTCCTATGTTGTGGCCATGATCCCCGCTGGGCCGGCGGGCGGAAACCAGGTTTCCGCCCGCCGGCCCAGCGGGGATCTCCAAATGGCCGCGGCATTGGCGGCCGCATGGCGGTCAGATCTTGGCGGGCGGCTAATGCCGCCCTCCAAGGTCTTAATGACCCCCATAGTGTCGTCATGACTATAAATAGGGCAGGTGGACCCTCAGTGAAGAGGGTACTCTGTCACAAATGTGCATTGGTCAAACTCAAAATCAGAACCTAATTCTGAAAGGAATAAGTTGCACCAAGGCAAGACAGAAAATCTATCCCAGAGGTGCAGCATACTCAGCAGCTACAAAATCCATCTTTGAGGTGAGCACTTCACTCCGTATCGTCACAGACACTGTTGCCAGTCCTGAGCTTTCAACCCACACATAATTACTTTCAGGTGTGTAAGTCCTATTAGCTCAGTGGAACCAAACCAATGCTTAAACGTCCAGAGTGTACTAGGTTTTCGCCTTCAAACTCAGGATTAGAAATAGTGCTTTTGATTACCTGAAATAAGATGATTACCCTACTTTTGGCATCAAAACCAACAACATTAGCGTGAGATTGATTGTGATGTATCCATTTTCCAGCCAAAACCTTATTCCTTGCCACACTGAATAATTAAAAAAAAAAAGAATACTTAATCTCCAGATAAAAAGTTTGACCTTGGCAACCTGCCTTGTGTATCTGTCCTCTGCTACTTTGCAGGCAGCATGAAACCGTGTCTGTTATACCTGACATCCTTGGGTAGTACTCCACCACCCTTTTGGCCTCCACTCCTCTTGTTTTAATGTAATCATTTTTGTTGGCCTTAGGACTCTGCACACTTTACCATTGTTAAAGTGCTTGTACTCTCTCCTTTAAGCAAGTTAAAATTGGTTTACACCCAACTGGAATATTTAATTTTCTTGTAGGTCCCTAATACAGTGGTACTACATCTCATTGACGCAAGGTAGGTTTCCCCGTCCCAAAAATGACTTTAACTCCATAACTTTGGTGGTAGACAGGTCTAGCTCCAAAGTATAAACATGGGCTTAGTTTTGCACCAAATGTTTGTAAAAAAAAAGATGCAAATTTGTCACAAAACAAGTATAAATATGCCCCTTATTGTGCCACCCACTTAAGTATTCCTTTAAAATCTATTTTAGGCATTCCATTGTAGTCTGTGTGTGCAGTCTTATACTGCCATTTCAACCTAGCAAAGTACACATTTTGCCAGGCCTGAACCTTGTTTTTTAATACATATGTCACCCTAGGGTAGGCTCCAAACAGCAGGGGTGGGCGGAACACATGCAGTTCCACTCTGTGGAATTCCACTGATTTACATAGAAGCTCAGTAAAATTCTGCAGAATTCTGCCAACAGGAAGAAAATGTGCATGTTTCGCACTAGCGTGTTCGGCCATTCAAGATTATTTTGTTGCCACTCGAGTAGTAAATCTACTGGAGTGGCAGCAAATCTACTGGAGTAGCAACACTCTGACCATGACCGCCCACGACGGCACACAATAGCAAATTGCATTAGGGGACACTAAGGGGGTTATTTCAACTTTGGAGGAGGTGTTAATCCGTCCCAAATGTGACGGATATACCACCAGCCGTATTACGAGATCCATAGGATATAATGGACTCGTAATGCGGCTGGTGGTATATCCGTCACTTACCGTCACTTTTGGGACGGATTAACACCTCCTCCAAAGTTGTAATAACCCCCTAAATCTTGCTCGTGCTTGCCAGCTTGCATATCTGGAGGGGAATTTGGCTGAAACATTCTGAAAACTCCTACGAAGCAGCCCATAGTACAAGATGCATTGTATTTAAAAAGCTGGACATGTACTTTTAGGTTTTACATGTCCTGATAGTGAACAATTCGCAAATCTGTTTTTCACTACAGCAAGGTCTAATTCTCTCAAAGGAGACAACTGGGTTACTTTATTACTGTTAGACCTGGCATCCTTGGTGTGGTTTCCCTTGTCTTTTCGCATCTGCTTCCTGTATTTCAGACTGTATGCTGGACTCTGCTTTTGCTGGTTTTGGTATTTTGTGTACTTTACCACTGCTGACCAGTGCTAAAGTGCATGTATCCTCTGTGTAAACTGTATGTATAATTGGCTTTTCCATGATTGGCATATTTGGTTTACTAGTAAGTCTCTAGTAAGGTGCCCTAGAGGGGCCCAGGGCCTCAAATGCTCCTAGTGGGCCTGCAGCACTGATTGTGCCACCCACACGAGTAGCCCTGTAAGCAAGGCTCAAACCTGCCACTGCAGTGTCTGTGTATGCAGTTTTAAACTGCCAATTCCACCTGGCATGTGTACACACTTGCCAGGCTCAAACCTTCCTGTTTTGTCCATGTAAGGCACCCCTAAGGTAGGAACTAGGTGACCCCATGGGCAGGGTGCAGTGTAAGTTAAAGGTAGGGCTTGTACAGATTGTTTACATGTCCTGACAGTGAAATGCTGCCAAAGTCAGTTTTCACTGTTGCAAGGACTAGCTCTCTCATAGGTTAAGATAGGGACTGCCTTTAAATATAGGATATATGGAGTTTGAGGTCTCTGAACTCGCAATTGAAAAATACATCTTTTGGTAAAGTTGTTCTTTAGATGGTCAGTTTGAAAATGGCACGTTCAGAAAGTGGGCATTTTCTTGCTTATCCTTTCTGTGCCACTGCCTGCTTGTGGAATCCACCTCTGGATCGGACTGACAGTTGGGCTGTTTGAGGATTCGCTCTAGACACTGACACAAAGGGAACTGGGTTGTAGCCCACAAATCCTGATGAGTCTCCTGGGCTAGAGTGGGGAGGGAGGAGCTGACACTTACACCTGAAAGTGCTGTGCTTGTCCTCACCCAATGCAGTCTCCAACCCCCTGGTGTGTGGCTAGGGCCAGGCCTGGGCAAGGCAGAATCTTGTGAACAACAGAGACTTTCCTTTGAAGTTTGCCTACTTCAAAGGCAGAACAGGGTAAAAGTAGTGGACCCAAACCCACAGATATTTGGATTACTTCTGGATCAAGAGGAATCTCTGCCAAGGAGAAGAGCTAAAGAGCTGGAGGAGGAGTACTGCCCCTTTGCCTGTGAGTTTGCTTTGCTGGTTTGGCCTACAGTTGCTGCTTCTACCTTTGAGAGAACAAAGACTGGACTTTGCTGTCTTTTCCTGCTTGTGAAGTGTCTCCAAGGGCTTGGACTGAGCTTGCCACCTGTTCTGAAGTCTCAGGGCCATCAAAGACTTCCTCTGCCAGCACCTGGACTCTCTTGCTGAGACTCCTAACCTGCCAAGTGGTACCCAATCCAGTCCCTGAGCCCTTGAAAGGAGAAGCAGGTGGAACCAAGACTGCAATTCAGGCACAGAAGCCATGTGGGAGCAAAATCGATGCAGCACCTGTTTTGCGGCTGAAAAAACGCCTAATCACCTGCATTGTGGCTGGGAAATCAATGCAACACGCATGTGCGGCTGCCAAAATCAATGCATCACCCTCGCAGAGTGGATTTTCACCACCATGTGCCGGAATTTTGCACGCATTATCGCTGGGCGTCAAAACTACTGTAAACCTGCTCGGACCCGAGTTGCCCGCCTGGAAATCGATGCATCGCTCTTCTACAGGAGAGAAAAATGCTGCCTACTTGACTGGAGAAGACACACCGCCTCATTTGCAAGTCAGAAATCACTGCATCACTCAGTTTTGCGATGCACGCTTGCCCATGCGGCTTTATGTTTGACGCAAACTAGGTATTTTGTGTAAAAACAAGACATCCAATGTTTTCTATGGGTTAAGACTCTTTACTTTAAAAAGTCATAACTTTGATTGTGTGTTGAATTTTTGTCGTGTTGGTCTTGTTTGATTTAGATAAATATTCGCTATTTTTCTAAACTGGTGTTCTGTACCTTTTGTAGTGTTTTTACTGTATTACTGTGTGTGTTGGTACAAATAGCTTACATATTGCATTTGAGATAAGCCTAACTGCTTCTGCCATCCTACCAGGGTGATGAGCAGGGGTTGTCTTAGGAGTGTAACTCCCTTACCCTGAGTAGAGTGACGGTCCCTGCTTGGAGCGAGTGCAAACTGCCTGCCAACCAGAGAAGCCATTTCTAACAATTATATTTAATAATTCATAAATTTGGTTGGGAGTGGATAGGAATGCCATGTTTGGTGTCTAGGGAATTGTAATTTAAAATCATCATTAATGATAAAGTCGGATTTTAATTCACAATTCCAGAAATGACACTTTTAGAAATTTGGCATTTTCTTTCCCCAACCATTTGGTGCCTGCATCCTGTTCCTGGGTCACAGGACTAGGTGTAGTTGGCAGTTAGTCTTTGTGTATTCCTCCCAGACAGCCACACAATACAGTGTTAGGGTACTGGTAGGATGGGTCATCCTGACTTAATGAGGGGGATGAGCTGTCCCCTCTCTCATTTGCACTTCAGAGGCACTGCCTAAGCGCACACACAAAGGACTGTACAGTGGCCCAATGTGCCTGCAGACAGACTGGAATAAAGGCAGGGAGGAAGGGAATTCGAGACACCTCTGTATATGGGAATACTCCACATGTTTCTTCCACTTCAAAGTGGACACCAGGTCCAAAAAAAAAATCCCACTCCCTTTATCCATTATACTCCTGGACCTTTGGACACTATAGAAGAAGTACAGCATCTCTGCTAGAGGACTACCCTACTGCGAGAGGCCCGCCCTGCTGTCCGAGACTGGACCTGCACCCTTCATCCCAGGATGGTACTCCAAGGCTCAGCTGACTGATCTCCTGTTCTGAGTTACAGGGACACAACAAGCTCCAGAGGCCTCCCTGTAACTGCCCATCTGTGCTGCTGCACTGGACCTGCCTGGATCTGCAACTGGATCTGCATGAGTCCTACTGGCCTCTGTTATAGTTAGTTCCTGATCTTCAAGAGATCCCCTCAGGTCCAGGACCCTTGTTGTGGCATCAGCTCAGCTCCTTCTAAAAAGAAAGGAGAAATCCTGAAATGTTTTGTTCTTCACAGCTGCAAATGGGCTCATGCATGCCAAGATCTTGCCACCTGTGTTGACCACCAATTCAAAGCTCCAGTGAGCCTAACTCTTTGCACTAGAACAACTTTCAGCAATGACCGGCAACAACAGATCCGCACTTTGTGCTAATGCATCCTCAACCCAGGGGACCGCCAGTGCAAATATCCAGCAACAATCGTCCATGGTGTCTCACATGATCTTTGCTCTACAGCAGCAATCATCCACAACACCCGACCTGCTCTTCATGCTACAGCGATGACCATCCGTGGCACTCTCCCTTCTGCGCTCGGCCTCCCGCATCACAAACTGAACTTTGTTGCTTTGGCATCCAATAATTTCTTAAATTTTACCCTATTTTTCTAAATTGGTGTGGGGTTTTTCCTGTGTTGTGCTTTCACTTTATTAGTGTTTGTGTGCTTCAAAATACTTTACACCTTGCCTCTAAGTTAAGCCTGACTGATTTTGTGCCAAGCTACCAGAGGGTTAAGCACAGGTTAATTTATTGACCTATTGTGGCTCATCATTGCAAGCATCTTGGCTGCAGCTTAAGCAGCCCCCCCCCCCACCCAGCAACCTAATTTCTCTCTGTGCCCAGGTTCCAATAAACTGCAAACTGATATTTTACATTGGTGCTTTAATTTTTATAGGCACTTCACTATCATTTTAAGGGTTCATGTAACACTGCAAACATGTTGTTTTCACAACTCATGTTAATCATAAAATCAAGCCAACCAACTACCCAAGGACTGGATCTATTTATGGCTTTTAGATGCAGTACTTGGGTGGTTCCCTGGTTGTGGCACTTCAGATTTTCACTTTGTCCTAATAAAGTGGATAGGGCAGATAAAATTGCAAACAGGGACTGTTTATTTCAATGTTTGGGCAATAATGGTTATCAACTACCTTTGCTATAGTTAGGAGCCTTAGCCATAGGGGAGGTTGCAAAATGAAGGGTTGGATAATTAACAGCTTTTATTGCTTTGATAGTGAGAGCAATAAGGCATTAAGCACACCTTCACAACACACATCCAAACTAGAGAGTGCTGCAAAGGCATGAGCAGCCTCTACCCTACATGGGCTCCATCTTCCTGTGGCACTCCCTGTGCATCGTCTAATTAAGCTGTTGGCATGCAGATATCTTTCTGGGCTCCTCCTTTTGCTTTTGGTAATGGGAAGCCCAAACAGCCAAAGAAAAGTAAAGCCCGTGACTAGAGAATGTTTACACTCAATCCTGTCTTCTTTTTCATCATATACCCACCTCCATTTTCAGCATCTCTCCTTTGTCTTTCTGTAAACATTTCCAGAAACCAGAATCCAGGATGGTTGACTCCATGGATGTCAATTCAGCAAAATGCCAGGGCTAACAGAAATGACATCACACTCTATTTCACCCCCATTTTCACTCACACACATATATATACATATACACAAATTCACACTTACATACCCTCTGTCTCACATAAACGTACTCTCACCCGTAGGCACGCACACAACATACATTTAAAGCTATTTTTACTTACCTCAGCTGCCATCAAAGGGCATATTCCAGCTAATTGTATTCCATTTTTATTGCAATAACAATGCAATATTATTCACTATTAGTAGAAATAAAAAACTGACAGAAAACAAAAAGAGTGGAGCCCCAGCTGACATCCATAAGGAGGAGCTGTGTCTGTGTTCCTGGTACTGAATTTGCAACCTCTGAGGCCAGGAGTCGCAAAGCCAGTGCCAGGGGCAGGAAAGCGCAAGCCAGGGGTTTAGCTATGACCCCTAGCGACCCCTAAATGACCTCCATGGTTAACTCCTTCTTACACCAGAATGATCTCTGGTTCTTCCTAAACCAGTTACCTTTTTAGATGAGACCTCTGCCCTCTGTCAGGACCAAGGCCTGGTTAACTTCTGCTGGGACTGGAGTCACAAAGTCTAGGTGGTCCCTGGGAATGAATGGGAGCAGGCCATGTTAGTCTAATTTCATATCAATTTGGTTTCAATTAAGTCAAAAGGAGTAATAATAAAACAGTCACTTTTTTGCCAACTCTTATTGCCCCGTCACATTCCTTGTTAATTGGCCAGTTGCGGACAACACAATCGCCTCCAAGGGCCCAAAGAAACAGGTATTATTCTCCTCTGTAGAGTATGGCTGTTTACTCCAGTATTGAACCTCTAGAGGTGGGTAGGCTTCACTTAGCAGGTAATTTATGTTAGTTTGAAATAAATAGGGAAATGTAATGCTTTGTTGAACAGTCTCCAATCAGTTGTGAATTGGTCTAATATTTCATCATTTCAGATTTTCCCATGTGCCTCAACGCTGTTCCAAAGCATTGTAGAACATCGGCAAACCACCTTTCTTTCTTCTGAGTTGCAGGACGCAACTACTTCCTTTGCAAAAATTTGCCAGTGACATCAAATATGGTTAACTCATGTCTCCTTGTACCTCTCTTAGATACGGGCATGATATCAAGCAGTGATTAATTTGTAAAATATATGAGTGTGCTGCCCGAAGCTCCTTCTCAGAAGTCTGGGTATGGTGAAGTGTCTGTGGGATTTCATGAGGTATTTTACACACACAAACAAAAATGCACACATATTCTCTCCCTCCTTCCATTTGAGAATACTTTGAAAATACAGGCTATTTCACAAATTAATGCACTTTCTCTCACTTAGGGCCAGATGTAGCAATGTTTTTGCACGTTGCAAACAGCGAATTTCGCTGTTTGCGATGTGCATAAACCACATCGCGATGCCCATTCCCCGTTTTGTGAGTCAGTAACCTGGTTACCGACACGCAAAACGGGTCTGCGAGTTGCAATTAGGATGGGGTGTTCTACTTCCTAATTGCGAGTCGCAGCGCAATGCTGCATTGCTTTGTGACCGCGAATGCAGTTACCCCAGAGGACCCCTTCCCCTTTGTGAATGGCATGGAAAACATTTTTTCAGAGCAGCCAGTGGTTCTATGGACCACTGCCTGCTCTGAAAAAAATGAAACTAAAACGTTTCATTTTTTTTCATTTTGTAATGCATCCCGTTTTCCTTTAAGGAAAACAGACTGCATTACAAAAAAAAACAAAAAAAAACGACTTTATTTAAAAGCAGTCACATACATGGTGGTCTGCTGTCTCCAGCAGGCCACCATCCCTGTGAGTGCTGCGAGTCGGAAGGGGGTCGCAAATTGTGATCCACCTCATCAATATTAATGAGGTGGGCTTTTGCGACCCCCTTGCGAGTCACAGATGGTGTCAGGGACACCATCCTGAATTGCGACTCACAATTCAGGAATTTCGTACATCTGGCCCAAAGTGCCCATACCACTCTGCATTCCTCTACTTTTACGTTGCCCCTAAGCCACTCTTGTGCACCATGCTAGTTCTATAAGGTATTTCAACATTATGTGCCAGCATGATTTTTGGGAAAGCTGAAGCTCACCCCCCCTCCCAATATTGCTGACCAAACTACGCCCCTGATTCTGCATCATAATACAGTGATGCTGAGCTATTTTTGTGGTTTTTTACTTACCATGACCTCTATTAATCTTCTCAAGTAATGGCATAGATCCTCTTGCACCAAATTCCTCGCCTTGATCATTCAGTGCTTCCTTGACTACATCATAACTGCACAGAATCACCACTGGCTCAGGGCCCAGATGAATAGTGTAGACAGGGCCATATTTTTCACTGAGCTGGAATTGAAAAACACAATTAGTGATAAACACATAAAGGTCTTGATATATTTCAGAGCAGTAAGTGAAAATATACTGTGAATTAAGAGGATTTCTCATCTTCCCATCTGGTAGACTATTTGCATAATTTAGAGGTAGATAAAATTAAGATATCCTGTCAGTGAAAACAATGCAGGCTCTGCCACTTGCCTAATATACGCAGAGATATTCCACCAGACTGAAGTAGCTCATCCTCCCCTCCATCAGGTTAAGTAATCTTTCTACATTTCAAACATGTAAAAGGTGTTGGATTTTCATGAAGAGTGAAGATAGTTCACTTCACCTTAAGTTGTGATTTTAATTTGTGATTCTAGAGACATTAATTTTGCAATGTCCTATCTCTTCCAAATTGAACATTACACTTAGAAAATGTAATAAGGTAATCCCAATGGTATCTTATGGCAGAGATAGGCCTTGCAGTAGTGAAAAATGAACTTAAGAGTATTTCACTACTAGTACATGTAAAATGTAACAGTACATGTCCTACTTTTTAAATACTTTGCATCCTGCCTTTGGGCTGTCCAGGGCCTACCTTAAGGGTGGCTTATATGTATTAAAATGTATTAAAAAACAAACGTTTGGGCCTGGCAAGAGGGTTAACTTGCCTGTTCGACTTGGCAGTTTAAACTGCACACACAGGCTCTGCAATGGCAGGCCTGAAACATGTTTGAAATGCTGCTGAAGTGGGTCTCAAAATCAGTGCAAAAGGCCCACTAGTAGCATTTAATTCACAGGCCCTCGGCACAAGTAGTGCACTTTACTATGGACTTATACATAAATTAACTCTGCCAATTGTGAATAAGCCAATGTTACCATGGTGTAAGCAGAGAGCAGTTGAACCTTAGCACTCGTTAGTAGTGGAAATTTCCCAGATTCCTAAAGCCAGCAATAACAAGGTCAGCAAAACATGAGGTTTGATGGCAAAATGTCTTGGGAAACCTCACCAAGGTTGTCAGGTCTAATATGTGTCCCCCCCTGGCTGAAAGAGGGGACAGTTACCCAACACCTTGGGAGATCTATTTACTAAGATGGAAGAACCTGAAGAAGCTATCAGCATTTGCATGGTAGGTTCCAGGGAAGTGTTCCACCATAATGTCCATTCCCCTTAGGGAGCTTTTCAACAGTTTAGAATTCTCACCCCTCATCTTCATTTGCCATCTGCAAGGTCTATTGTCTGTATGAACCTGAAGTGAGTACCAAACAGGTATGGCCTCAGTTTCTTTAGGGCCCAGACCACACTAAAGGCTTCCCTTTCTATTGCGCTCCACCTCTGTTCGCTGGGAAGTAACCTTCTACTAATGAAGGTTACAGGTTAATCAAGTTCGTCTTCATTTAGCTGTGAGAGCACAGACCCTATGTCATGCTCTGAGGTGTCTATCTGCACAATGAACTCTTAGGAGAGGACAGGGGTCTTAAGCATGGGTGCCATCAACATAGCCCCGTTCAGGGCATCAAAAGCTTTCTGGCATGGCTATGTCCAGATCACCAGACATAGCTGCTTCTTTGAAGTCAACTTTTTTAAGAGGGCAACAATGGTGCCATATCCCTTGACAAATCTCCTGTTAGGGGTTATTGAGCCCTCAAACAGCCCTTAGTCCAGCCCAGTGAATCTGGCCCCAAGACTGCTCCTCCAGGTGTCACACTTGAATTTAGGTTCAATGTGGACTACAGTGAGATCAATGCAGTCACGAAGACTGATGCACACCTATCCCCCAAACTGACAAGATAATAGATTGACTTGGAGCTGCCAAATTACTCAACATGTTTGACTGGCAGATTGCCTTGATTGAGGGGAGCAAACAGAGGTCTGCGTTCTCGACCCCAGAAGGGCACTTCCAGTTCCAGGTAATGCCCTTCAGATTTAAGAGAGCTCCTGCCACCTTCCAGAACTGGGTTGCACTAGCATTTTGGAGACCTCCTCCTTAATTCTGGCCCTGTCCTTGTCAGACAAATGGTAAATGTTGTTTTTGCTGACCATGTAGTAAGTCAAGGGTATGTGAGAACAAAGAGGCAAACTGCTCCAGAAACTGGTGACAGTCTCTCTGGTAGTCTACGGTCAGAAAAATGCCCACTGAAAGCAGTGAACAGATAGTAGTGTGATGCCCCCGCTCCATTTTATTCCCCTTTCCCTAAAAGGGTGCTGGATACACGTGAAGGAGTTTCTGGGAAGGCCCTAGAATTTCACAGAGGGTCCTTGCCATGCCACAAGTTTGTGATGTCCACTGGAAAGTTGCAGGGATGCAACACCCTAAGGGCACCGTCTGGCACCTTTGAGCCCCCCCGGACCCACCTGAGTATCCCCACTTAAGAAATAACACATCAGTGGAGACCGAGTGACCCAGAGGTGCATGTGGTGGCAAGCCAGCTGTGGGGAATGGGGTACGGCAGGCAAGTGTCCCCTGAGTGATGAGTGGCGACACATTGAGCTCCATTAACTGTGACAATCTTGTCATGGGGTCTCTGCCGACGACCAATGGGGGGACCTCATCCATCATTAGGGGCAGAGATGGGCAAGCCAAAACCAAGAGACAGGGCTTCCCCACACAAGTCGTAAAAATGAGATAAAGATCTGGCAGAGGCACGGTTGGCACTGGATACCATGTTCTAACCCCTACAAAACACTCTGGACAAAATCCTCACAGCCATCACTGATAGGAAGACCATGTTCCAATGAGAGATCAGCACAGTGGTGGCAGAGCTGGGCTGGGTTGAGCAGACCACTGAAAACTGGTGGACAGAGCTAAGTACTCTGAAACAGCCCTATCTGAATTGCAGCTGGCACAGAGAGCCATAAGTGCCCAACTGAGGAGCGTGATGGAGCAGGCGAGCAAGCTTGAGCAATGAATAGAGGACGCGGAACAACACAACACATGGAACAACGTCTGTGTAGTGGGCCTCCCTATGGCCATGTAAGGCTCAGACATGGTGCCGTATCTGGAGTCATGGATGCGGGACAAGGTGGCCCGAACCAAGTCACCCCTTTGTTTGCACTTGAGAGGGCACCCAGGGTTCTGTCCAAGCCACCGGCCACGTTTGTGCAAGGGGAACTTATCTGGGTGAGAGCAAGAGTTCCCTTCAAGGCCATTACAGTCAAAACTGACAGGGAAGGTGAAAATGTCCTGGTGAAGTCGGCTGGGAAGTACAGTGGAGGTACTGGGAAATGTGTATTCCCCGAACCAGGCCCATGCCCATTTTCTGAGCTTCTTGCAGACCTACAATAAGGGAACAATCTATTTTTCTTTCCAGTATGATGATGGTAGTCCTGACCCTAAGAACTATATTGGGGCTCTCTATAAAACTCCTTTCTTTTGTTTTTGTCCCTCCTCCTACTTCTGGTGAGGACTCTGCCACCCTTGAGGTGATCTCCCCCAGATACCTTCTTGTGGACCCTTGTGCTGAAACAGCAGTCCATCTTCTTTGGGGGTCAGTGAACTTACTGTCAAGCAAGTGTTGGTGCAAATCTGGAAACAAAGATTGAACATGTGCTCTTGTGAAAAGAATCCACACAGAACACCGAGGTCTGTTAGGGCAGTTTCTCACTGTCTCACAACTTCTGCCTATACTTTTCTGGGGTCAAACCATATTTTCTGATCAGGAATTGTTTTATTGTGGGATACCTAACCCTGTCATCTGTGTCTATGGTTAATGGATGTCTCTCCCCTCAATAGGGCTAAGCCTCTACAGACCAGCTCCCAAATGCCACTTAGGGATCTTGTGCATCTGCAGGGTAATCTCATGAGCCTCAAACAATCTATTGATGTCACCCCCCACCACAAAGTGAGGCAACGGAGCCTTAGGAATATGGCACCCCGTCTCCAGAAGGCACTGGGGTAACAATGTCACCATTAATGAAAGATTCTCTATGTCTGATCTGAATGCCCATCTCCTTCAAACTCGGTTTATGAGTCAACATCAATTTTCTCTCCTCTGTGGCTCTCCTTTGAGGCTCTGCCAGCTTCAACCTTAACCTTTGTTAGAACCATGGCTAGCCTCTTCTCTTCCATTTGGAGCTTAGACTTCTCCAACCTGTACTCTCTCTCTGCCATCCTCTTCGACAGCTCCTTTGGGGATAGATTGCGGGAGAACACACTGCTCCTTGCCTGGGAGGATACTTCCATTCTTGGGAGTAGGTCACTTTTCACCACCACATTTTGCAGTACCAGACCTTCCTGTAGGCTTGACTCTGATTTATTCTCGGACGCCTCATCCTCCTGGTTACTTGTTGTGCCTAGCAATTGATGGGTCTCTGCCCATGCACTGAAAGCTTTTTGGAGCTCCACTGTCTTGATTCCTTTTTTAGTGGGCAATCATCTCTATTGAGAAAAGTCCTTAAGCTTAGCCACAGTGGAGCCCTCCAGGTTTGGCAAGCTCTAATTCTGTCCTAGGAGGTGAAACCCTGGCACAAACCATCAGGCAGGGTAGGAATGAATTTGGAAAAATCAAAACGGCCCATCAGGGAGAATTTAAACTCTAATTGGGCTAAGCGAGGAATGACTGTGTACACCAAGTCACTGTAAGGCACTGCACAAACACAAGTCCTATCCTCACCGCTGATCACCTTTGTTAGAAATTCGGTTTCTATTGGACAGATGTAGTCACCCTGTCAAAGCAGAAACCCCAATCATAGTCAGAGTAGGACACAAACACCCCCTAGGTTAACCTGTGTTTAAGTGTGGTAGCTTGAAACAGAGCAGTGAGACTTAACTTAAGAGGCGATGTGTTAAGTATTTGAGTAAAGCTTTAAAAAGTAAAACAATGAAAACACCACACAAAAATACACCTTATCTGGTTAGAAAGATAGAGCTTACATTAATAAATAAAACAAGACCAAAACAAAAAAATATAATAAGTGAAACTTGAGGTATGAATTTTCAAAGCATAAACTGTGAAATTGTGTTTTGAAACAAGAAGCACCCGCTAGGGATATCTGGTTTTGCCAGACCAAAACAGAGTCAAATGTTCAGGCTGACTGAGATGGAGCACTGGCTGGCTACAAGGGCTACGATGGGCCAGCTGAAAAAAAGTACCTTAATCCTGGTTGCGTTGACATCAAGGTTGCAGGGAGCATGCTGAATCAATGCGTTGATGTTGACTGCTGCAGTGGAGGCAAATCATTAACCTTTCTATGCATTAGCGAACAATGCCTCAGAAGAGGCGCTGCATCATCTCCCTGCAGCAGAGCCGGTGTCAATCATTTCCACACAGTAGTGAAGATGCATCGATTTTCTCCATGCAACAGTGGGAACATGTTAGGTCTGAGATGCAGTGGCACTGAAAGTGATCAATCTCAACTTGAGAGGTGATGCATCATCTCAGATCCACGAAATGGGGTGATGCACCTGTTTTGATCCACACAACAGGGCTGATCAGCCAGTTCCGAGCCACCCATCAGTGGCAATGTGTTGGTTTGGACTGGAGCAGCACTTTATACTCACTACCAAGGGCCCAGGGCAGGATTGGCACCACTTGGCAGGGCAAGACTCCCAACTGCCAGATTCCAGTCGCTGTAGCAAGTGAGTATGAAAGTATCTTGTGTCCCTGAGACTGCAGAAAACAGGAGGCAAGCTAGCAAGCCCCTGGCATCACTTTTGTTCTAGGTTGGAGAGCAG
Source organism: Pleurodeles waltl (assembly GCF_031143425.1). Classification (NCBI taxonomy): domain Eukaryota; kingdom Metazoa; phylum Chordata; class Amphibia; order Caudata; family Salamandridae; genus Pleurodeles; species Pleurodeles waltl. The sequence goes on from NC_090448.1 coordinate 571,761,426, forward strand.
CAGGTCCAGCCCTTCTCACTCCGAGGCAAGGAGGGCAGCAGGCATTAGGTCAGCGCGACAGAGTGGCAGTCAAGCACAGTGGCAGTCTTTTCACAACAGCAGTCCTTCTTCCTGGCTGATAGTCGTGCACTACAGTAACAAACTAGACATCTCAGTGATCATTTCCTTTGTAGCTACTGTGAAATGAATGTAAATAATTGTGTTTATACAGAGAAAACATTGATTGTAATCAATGGGGACATGTACAGATAAGTGGAAATGATTTTGATTCTTCTCTACAATAGGAATACAACACATGGAAGCCTGAAAATCCAGCATAAAACCCTGTCTCTTAGTTTCTTATGTAGTCAGGCTGTCACATCTTTTGAAGAAAGAGGAAGTAACGAGGTGAAATAAATATATTTTTCCTCGTTATACCTCACCTGGGGAGGCGTAGGTTTTTTATGCATTCCCAGGTCTATCAGTAATGGTAAATTGGGGAATGTGCCAAAATCAATGGTTGGATGTGCGGGAACAACCACCCTCCACCCATGGAGCATCTTCCTAGGGCAGAGTAATACAATGCAGCAATTTGCACTGTGTTGTATTACTTAAGATTTACGAAGCCTGGCATGGAATGATACATTTAACTTAAGAGTTGCATCACTCTTGTGTGGTGCAAGAGCAGCACAACTCTTTGATAATAAACTCTTTGATAATATGCCCCAAGATGAACACCACCTGAAGTGACTCTATCATTGTGACTCTGTGATTTGGAATGTAGCCACATTCTATAGGTTAGACCAATGAAGTGCTAAGCTGTTAAATCCCATCCAGATGGATAGGATATTTTTTGGATCATGATGATTGATGGCCAGTGGTATCTATGTCCACAATGTAATGCAGTACCACCAAGAAGTATTAGACACCACAATCTCTCACTCCTGGAATCACGCTCATCTTTGCTCATTCTGAATGGAGGCAGCAACTGCAACAACAAGAAAGTGATGGATGAAATGTTTGAATTAATCTCAGCCAGTGGCAATTGCACAGGACTGCATCTCAATCCATTGCTCTGTGTCACTGGAACCAAGCTGTAAATAGTTGATGAGCTCATATCTAGGTCAAAACCGGTCCGGGGTTGCTTGTGTTCTGGTTCAGGGAGGACCTGACTTGGCAGTTGAAGCTTGACTGTTTTAAATAGAGCAGGGTTGAGACGGATTTGCATACAGCCGGGTCCAAATTAGGCCTTGGCAGAAAAATTCACTCCACTCATGGAGTTTGCAGTATTCGGGCACACCGTGGGCAGACCATGCTACGTGTAGTAACACAGAGTCCCTAAATTCCACCATCCGGCATGTGGTGAAATATTTTTCTGTTAGCATGTGCAAGACTTGTTTTTGGCATGCGCTCGTGGGTGCAACAATACTGTCAGGCCGCTTGCAAGCACGCGTGAGATTTCATGCCCACCTGCACAGCTTCTATCCCAAAAGCACCATTATAGTGCTGTTTAGGAGAGCGAGCCAGCCTGGGTGAACCTCAAGCAGATTCTCTCCTCAAGAAGCAGCTAAATGTACCTGAAAAGACATCTTCAAGTGGATTTTATACTCCCATGAACTGTTCATTTTTTTTTGTGTGTGAGAAGCCATTTGTTCCCAACAGGAAGGAAGTGCCCCAGAGACTCCAAGTTTCTGTTCCTGTCTAGCTGGCTCCTCCTAGTGCAAAATTAATGTGTAAGTGTGTTCTTGTTTGAAAGGGCATGCATCAGTATTTCTTTGCACTTTTATTTGATTTTCAAATTTCATTGTGGTGGGTGGCCTGAGTTCAGTAGGGGCCTAGTTATTTTTTTACATTTCACTGTTCCCCTTTTGTATAGGAAAAACGTTGAACAACTCAGTATCTCTTCTCCATGTTTCTTACATTTGCAATAAAAATGTATTTTACTAAGTGGCCTAGTTTGCCAACATGCAATCTTGCCAGTAGGCCCACTACTAGTCATAATTGCATGAAAGAACTGTTCCTGTGGTATATATATATATTTTGTAATTGTTAAAACATAATTTTGTGCAAGGATGGCATTGGATTAAATAAAAAATGCTGGCTATTTTTTGTATTTCATGTTGTTATTTTTCTGCAAAAAGTGTACATGTTGGGTAATATTTGATGCCATAGGAGGGCCCACGAAACCTATGCTCTCCAAGTGGTGAGGTCTTCCGCAGAGATAGTGCCCCTTTTAAATACAATTTTTCTGAGACATTTCGGTGTACTCATTGCTCAGAGTTTTAACGTGTCTAACACTGCTTGGATTGTACACTTATTTAAGGCTGTTGGTTCTGTGTTTTTCAGTGCCTTCTCTTGTATATTTGGCATAATCCCTTCAGCTATAAACTCTATTTTTTGAGTGTTTTGGGGGGATTCCTGTTACTTGGCATTAATTGGCAGCATTTTGCTGTTGCTATTCTTTCTTCGCAATGGCTGCCTCATCTCAACAAGTAGGACTGATGGCGCTTCCACCAGCCCAACTGTGTTGTAAACGCATGATGCAGTATTTCGGAGCACCATTCCTTGAAGAGCTTGAGTCCAACTGGTCTTTGTCATTTACACCGGTTCTGAAGTGCATGCTGCCAGTATTTCGATGTTTGTGGTGATCATTTGAACATTCACCAGAAGTGTGCCTTGCCATGCAGCACATACCTTCTTTGGAATCTGGTCTGTTCTCGATGCGGGTTCATTACCAGACATACGCATTAAGATTGCGAATGCTACGGGAAGCTTGCTATGAGCAGCCGTTTGTGGATCAAGTGTCTTTTGGTGCCACAACACATGGCACTGCATTGGATTCTGTCACCTCAGCTGGAGCTATGGCTGGTTCCTTTATCATCTGCTGAAGTCAGGTCTTTTCTGGATTCTATAACAATTGTTTGAATTGTTGTTTTTTTAAAAGAGCATGATTATTGTTGATTTGCTGACATTTGACCTCAATTGATGTTCGAGTTTTGCAAAAGTTAAATTGACCTCTTTTAATTTGGCTCAAATTTGGGTCTGTTTTGCTTGGTGACATGGACATGTCACCTCATTCACTATATTTTAGTTTGCTTTTTGTAACTATTGTGGGATGGGTGGTTTTAGTGCTGGGTTTTAGTATAAACCTCTGCAATTTTAAACCATCGATGGGGAGGTGTTGTTAGGTTATTTTAGTATTTTACACAGGCACATTATTTAGCTCTGATGAGGGGTGAAACCCCGAAACCGGTCCCAGGATGCTTGTTTCCGGTCCAGGGAGAACCTGGCCTGGCAGTTCGGGCTGGACTGTTCCCATGAGGAACAGGGTCAAGACTGATTTGCATATGGCTGGGTTCAAACTGGGGTGGCATGGTGAGCAAAATAATGGATGGATTAAACCCAGATCTGTGACCGGGGGTGAATGTTTGATTGGTTCTGCATTCCGTCCATCCAGTTACGCTATCCCACAGCGTTTGTGTTTTGCTTTGCTTTTGCCGCCCTAAGTGCGCCGGGTATGCCCAGACGTGGGTCCCGGGCTCACTGTGCCACTGGATTCAAGCTAGCCTGGCTGATGAGGGGTGAAACCCCGAAACCGGTCCCAGGATGCTTGTTTCCGGTCCAGGGAGAACCTGGCCTGGCAGTTCGGGCTGGACTGTTCCCATGAAGAACAGGGTCAAGACTGATTTGCATATGGCTTGGTTCAAACTGGGGTGGCATGGTGAGCAAAATAATGGATGGATTAAACCCAGATCTGTGACTGGGGGTGAATGTTTGATTGGTTCTGCATTCCGTCCATCCAGTTACGCTATCCCACAGCGTTTGTGTTTTGATAAACATTTCCCTACATGCTTGCTCTCCTCATGATACTGCTGAAAACATGTGCTGCGATTTACTATCTTTGCTGCTAAGAAGAAATTCTTTAACTGGGTTGTGGCGGTCTGAAGGCGAGACCATGGGATAGCATCATGATATAGCTGATACAAGCGCATGACATGATCAAATTCCTTCTGGAAACTGCCTATTTTCTCCTTTTTTTCTCCCTTTAGGAAGGCCTGAAATGCAATTGCTTCCCCCCTCATACGAGCTTCGCATGACTCATAGGTAGTAAAAATGGAAGCAGAAGCTTCGTTTCGGGCTAAGAATTCAACCACTGATAGTTCAAGACTGGAATCCAATCTTCATTAGTTAGTAGAGATTTGTCAAAGGACCACATGTGTCTTACTGGGTGCTAGCCTAAGAGAGATAGTTGAACCAATGGCACAGCATGGTCTGAAAATGGGTTATGCATTATAACTGAGCCAATTCTGTCCCAGTAATGAGAGACTGGGAAAATCCCCGTTTTGCGAGTCGGTAACCTGGTTACCGACTCGCAGAACGGGACTGCGAGTCGCAATTAGGAAGGCGTGTTCCCCTTCCTAATTGCAAGTCCCAGAGCAATGCTGCATTGCTTTGTGACCGCAAACGCGGTCGCAAAGCAATCGCAGTTACCACCAGTGTCACACTGGTGGTAAACCATTTGCAAAAGGGAAGGGGACCCCATGCGACCCTTTCCCCTTTGTGAATGGCACGGAAAACATTTTTTCAGAGCAGGCAGTGGTCCTATGGACCACTGCCTGATCTGAAAAAAAGAAACTAAAACATTTCATTTTTTCATTTTGTAATGCATCTCGTTTTCCTTTAAGGAAAACGGGCTGCATTACAAAAAAGAAAAACTCCTTTATTTGAAAGCAGTCACAGACATGGTGGTCTGCTGTCTCCAACAGGCCACCATCCCTGTGAGTGCTGCGAGTCACAAGGGGGTCGCAAATTGCGACCCACCTCATTAATATTAATGAGGTGTGTCTTTGCGACCGCCTTGCGAGTCGCAGAAGGTGTCAGGGACACCATCCTGCATCCTGAATTGCGACTCGCAAATTGCGAGTCTCTCTGACTCGCAATTTGCGAGTCGCAATTCAGGAATTTCGTACATCTGGCCCTTTCTTGCTTAAACCATTCTGTGACTCTGTCTGCTTGTGTAGTTCCTGTCTGGGTGAGACTGACATTTGGACTGTTTGTTAATCCCCTCTAGACAGTGACACAAAGGGAACTGGGATGTATCCTGCATATCCTGATGGGCCATGTGAGCTGGAGTGGAGGGAGGAGTGGTCACTTACACCTGAATGGGCTGTGCCTACCTTCACACAATGCAGTGCCCAACCCCCTGGTGTGAGTCTGGAGCCAGGCCTGGGCAAGGTAGGATCTTGTGAATAACAGAGGCTTTCCCATTTGTAGTTTGCCTTCTTCAAAGGCAGAAAGGGGTATAAGTAGCGGACCCAAAACCCCAGATTTTTAGATTACTTCTGGATTCAAGAGGAACCTCTGCCAAGGAGAAGAGCTGAAGTGCTGGAAGAGGAGTTCGTCCCATTTGCCTGTGACTGTGCTTTGTTGGGTTGGCCTGCAGTTGCTGCTCCTGTCTGAGAGAGGACAAAAACTGGACTTTGTGGTATATTCCTGCTTGTGAAGAATCTCCAAGGGCTTGGACTAAGCTTGCCTCCTGTTTTGAAGTCTCAGGGTCATCAAAGACTTCCAGCACCTGGACTCTCTGCTGAGACTCCTGCCCTGCCAAGTGGTGCCCATTCCAGTCCATGGACCCCTGAAAGGTGAAGTTGGCAGAACAAGGGCTAAAATCTACACACAGAATGATGTGTGGGGAAAATGTTGTCGCACCACCTGCAACATGGCTGAAAATCAATGCTCCACCTGCCTTGGGGCTGGGAGATCGATGCATCGTGGCTGGAGAAACGGTGCAACACCCGGTTGCAGCTGCTGATAACGATGCAAACCTCATGCAGCACGGTTTTACGACACCGTGTGTTAGACCTGGCATCCTTGACGTGGTCTCCCCTGTCTTTTTTTGCCTTTGCTTCCCATGTTTTGACTGTGTGCTGGACTCTGTTTTTGCTGTTGTTGGTACTCTGGGCATTTTACCACTGCTGACCAGTGCTAAAGTGCAAGTGCTCCTGTGTAAATTACATGTGAAATTGGCATATCCCTGATTGGCATATATGATTTACTGGTACGTCCCTACTAAAGTGCACTAGGGGTGCACAGGCCTGTAAATCAAATGCTTCTAGGGGCCTGCAGCACTAGTTGAGCCACCCACATGTGTAGCCCTGTAAACATGACTCAGACCTGCCACTGCTTTGTCTGTGTGTGCAGTCTTGCACTGCCAATTCGACTTGGCAAGTGTGCCCACTTGCCAGGCCTACACCTTCCCTTTTTCTACATGTAAGGCACCCCTGAGTTAGGCCCTAGGTAGCCCTTTGGGCAGGGTGCAGTGTATGTTAAAGATGTGACATGTACTGGTGTGTTTTAGATGTCCTAACAGCGAAATACTGCTAAACTCAGCTTTCAATGTTTTAAGGCCTATCTCGCTCATAGATTAACATTGGGGCTGCTCTTAAATGATATTTAAGTGCAGATTCCCTTTGGGGCAGACCTAAATATGTAGTGTGGTGTCTCTGAACTCACAACTTAAAAATATATATTTTGGTAAAGTTGTTTTTTAAATTGTCAGTTTGAAAATGCCACTTTTAGAAAGTGGGCATTTTCTTGCTTAAACCATTCTATGACGCTGTCTGTTTGTGGATTCCCTGTCTGGGTCAGACTGGCAATTGGGCTGGTGTGAGTCCTCTCTAGAAAGTGAGACAAAGGGAGCTAGGGAGTAGCCTGCATATCCTGATGGAGCATCTGAGCTAGAGTGGAGGGAGGAGTGGGCACTTACACCTGAATGGGCTGTGCCTACCCTCAAACAATGCAGTCTCCAACCCCCTGGTGTGAGCCTGGAGCATGACTTGGGCAAGGCAGGATCTTGTGAACAACAGAGACTTTCCTTTGAAGTAGGCATTGGGGTTCTAGGAGATCCATATGGGCTGCAGCATTTATTTTGCCACCAATAGGGAGCTCAGACAAACCCTTACAGAGGACTGCCATTGCAGCACTATTTCACAGCCATTTGCACTGCACTTAAGTAACTTATAAGTCACCTATATGTCTAACCTTCACTTGCTAAAGGTTAGGTGCAAAGTTACTAAGTGTGAGGGCACACTTGCACTAGCAACGGTGCCCACACATAGTTCAGGGCCATTTCCTCAGATTTTGTGAGTACGGGGACGCCATTACACACATGCACTACATAAAGGTCAATACCTATATGTAGCTTCACAATGGTAATCCGAATATGGCCATTTAACATGTCTAAGATCATGGGATTGTCCCCCCATTCCAAATCTGGTATTGGGGAGCCAATTCCATGCATCCTGGGGGCTCCACCATGGACCCCCAGTACTGCCAAACCAGCTCTCTGAGGCTTCCCCTGCAGCTACAGCTGCTGCCACCTGACAGACAGGGTTCTGCCCTCTTGGGGTCTGGGCAGCCCAGTCCCAGGAAGGCAGAACAAATCATTTCCTCTGAGAGCAGGGTGTTACACCCTCTCCCTTTGGAAATAGGCGTTACAGACTGGGGAGGGGTAGCCTCCCCCAGCCTCTGGAAATGCTTTAAAGGGCACAGATGGTGCCCTCCTTGCATAAACCAGTCTACACCGGTTCAGGGACCCCTTCTCACCTGCTCTGGTGGAAAACTGGACAAAGGAAAGGGGAGTGGCCACTCCCCTGTCCATCACCACCCCAGGGGTGGTGCCCAGAGCTCCTCCAGTGTGGCCCAGACTTCGGCCATTTTGCTTTGCAAGGTGCGGGGGGCACTCTGGAGGGCTCTGAGTGGCCAGTGCCAACAGGTGTGGTCAGAAACCCCTCCTGATAGGTCCATACCTGATAAGGTAGCCAATCCCCTTCTCAGGGCTATTTAGGGTCTCTCCTGTGGGTTCTATTCAGATTCTGCTTGCAAGTTAAATTCAGGAACCCTCTGCAACAACTTCAGACTCTTCTGACCTCGGATCATCCGCAGCCTGCTCCAAGAAATGCTGTAACTGCAAAAAAGTGTCTACAAGAGACACTTTTCTTCAGCAACCTCAGCTCCAAGTCAGCGACTGCAACAGTTTCCATGGCGTGCATGCTCAGGGGACTCCCTGTCTTCATCCTGTACCAGAAGGACTGAAAAAGTCTCCCGTGGAGTGACGGAGTCACTCTCCTGCTCCAAGCAGGCACCTTCCATGGCGATGAATGGTACCCTGGGACTCCTCTCACGGTGACGAGCATGCTTCTAAGGACACAGAGGGTGGACATCATCAACATAGACTGTTCTGAGGTCCTGCTGATGCAATTTGGAGGAGGTAAGACCTTGCCTTGCCCCAGAGCGATGGTACCCCTGTGTATTGTGTCTTCTTCGCCTCCTGAAGCCTCAGTGCACTCTTTGCAAAATTCCTTTGTGCACATCCTGGCCCAGGTCCCCAGCACTCTACCCTGTGATGCTCAACTCGCGGAGTTGTTCTCTGGCGGCATGGGACCTTCTTTTGTTGTGCTGTATCAACTGCATTTTGCACCTCCTTTGAACCAAGATCCTGCAGCTTCTGGGAGTGCTGGCTGGCATCCTGAGGGCTCTCTAAAGTGCTGAGAGCCCCTCTTCCTCCTCACATAGAGTTGAGGTCCCCAGGTTCCTCCTGGGTCCATCCAGCGCCATTTTGATGAAAAACATTCTTTTGCTGTAGCCGAGGCTTGTTGGCACTTTCCAACACGAAATCTCATCTGCAACAATCTTCACGCTGTGGGGCATCTTTTGCATCATACAGGAACCCACTGGCATCTTCCTAGGGTGCATTTATGCATTCTTCAAATAACCGGGGACACTTCTTATGCACACTCTTCTTTGTTGTCAGGGGCTCCTGTCCTTCCTGGAACTTCTTTCAACTTCTGGATTTGGTGCTCTTCCTTTGCAGGTCTTCAGGTCCAATAATCCAGCAGTTGTTCTTTGCAGACTTGGTTGGCTGCTGCAAAACCCCCAAAACAAGGTGTAGTGTGTCCTAAGGAAACTTGCAGTACTTTACTCCTGCCTGCTTTTCTGGGCTCTGGGGTGTGGTAATTTACTTACCTTTACTGTATTCTTACTCTCCCAACGATTCTCTACACACTGCACTTGTCTAGGGAGGAATTTGTGGTTTGCATTCCACTTTCTCAGTATACGGTTTGTGTTGCCACTAGATCTATTTTCTCCCATTACATTCTATAACATTTCCTATTGTTTGCACTTTCCTATGCCTAATTACTTACCTTAGTTTGGTGTCTAGTGTATATATTGTGTATAATACGTACCTCCAGAAGGAGTATTGCCTCCAAGGTACAACCTCCTACACAACCAGAGACCCCATTTCTACCAGTTATATTTGTTTAACGCACTCAGTGCAATGCAATGCAAAAATATTTTGGTGCAGCGCATGTCCAAGAAAGCTTTGTAAATCTGGTTCTAAGGCCCAGATTCGCAAAACTGTCACACAATACTGCACAGCAGCCAAAGAGGCTGTGCTGCATTACGTGGCAGGGAGAGAGCAGGGGAGAGCCATGCCTACAGAGATATGGCACTCTCCTCTCCTCTCCCTTGTACCAGCACAGAATTTTGCTGCCGAGCGCCACACACACACCTTTGCACCATAGTGTGAGGGTGTGTGCGTGTGCATAGCATAGGTTTTGTACTGTTTCTTCCAATACAAAATACTATGCTTAGACTCATTTTAAAACTTTTCCTACGTTGTGAGTGTGCTTTAAGTGCAGCACACATGCAAAGTTGGTAAGGAAAGGAGAAATTAAAACATTTCTCCTTTTAATGACTGGTTTCCAAAGGCATTTTTTGGCACAAAACTTGGTCTACAAATGTTAGTAGATAGAGTTGTGCATCAAAAAGCATGGGTGGTAGCATGGGAATGCCCACATACCACACATGTAACACTCCTTTGAGGCTATGTAATGCAAAGAAGCTTTGCGCTGGTTTGTGTTACTTTCCCTTACAAACCAACGCAAATACCAATTTGCGTTGGTCTGCAAATACCAATAAGGGAGTTGCATTCGGTTTGCATTACAAAAGTAATGCAATCCCAGCACAAAAGCCTTGTGAATCTTGGCCTCAGGCCCATATTTATCATTTTTTCACACAGCACAATGCTGCAAGCCACCTTGCTGCGCTGCTTGAAAGGCAAAGTTCAGAAATGTGCCGTATTTAACAGTATACAGAGCATTTCTATCATTTTCTAGTCCTGGCACACTTTTGACTGCCTAGTGCCAATGCAGACAGCCTTGATTCATGGTGCAAAGATGTCTGCATTGTAGACAGGGATTGCTTTTGTGCAGGAAGGAACACCTTCCTACACAAAAACAATCCTGAGGGGCATTTCCCTTTTTCTGTGTGTAGAAAGAGGGAAAGAAAGAAGAAGTAAAGATTTTACTCCTCATTACATCAAACAAAGGGAGGCGGAGGATTTTGATGCATTAATAGGTCTACTACTATCAGTAAATCTAGGAATGCTCCGAAATCCATGAGTCGATGCATGGGAACATCCACACTCCACCCATGGAATACCTCCCTAAATCACTGTCACTCAAATCAGCAATTGGTGCTGCCTTGCATCACTCCAGATTTATCAAGCCTTGCAATGCCAAGCTGGCCATACATGGTTAGAGAAATCTCACTTAGGTTTCTAACGTTGTTTTCGCAGTCCTTGGGCAATCACCATTGCACTAGGATTGATATCTCAATACATATGCTCTTAACCTAGGCCCTACTATCTTCAATGAAACTTGTCATGTTTTGTTTCTATTGGAAGGTTCACTGATGTGTGTAAGCGTCTGCTTGCAAATGTGGTGTTGCATGAATCCAAAGTTCATATTTTAATATACCGTAGGTAAACTGTGCAATATAAACGGGCAGAATAGGGCCCATTTGGATTGAAACATCCCAGTTTTAATTTGGGATTACACAAACGTGCAGCTCCGTATTAAAAATGGAGAAGTCAACAGCTTTATCAGCTTCCTCTGACAGAGTACTTATTGTGGGCCAGATTCACAAAGGTAAACTTAGACTTTAAGTCTAAACTTAGACCAAACTTCTAAGTTTACGACTTTGGGAATTCACAAAGGGCATTTGCGAGTAGTATCTTTAGGTTCTCACTTGGGGCAGGATATAGTCCCGAGTGCGGTCCGAAAGATACTGCTTGCAAATTGCCCTTTGTGAATTCCCTAAGTCGAAAACGTAGATGTTTGGTCTAAGTTTAGACGGTCTAAGTTTACCTTTGTGAATCGGAGCCTTGGAGTCTAACAGATGGATTCATGACACAGGTGGAAGACTGGGAAAGAGGGGTACTTCATGGAAAATGTTTTCTCTATAACGTCTCTGCTGCAGGGCTGTCATACTGCTCCTACTCTCATGTAAAGAATAAAGAGTAATTTGGTTATCTTTCAGTTATATTATCCACTAAAGGTGCTGGTGTGGATGGGTGTCTTCAATGACTCTACCAGCGCCACCTGTCGAGCCTACTCACAAGCCCATATCCACTGAAAGGGACAAAGAGGGGGCATTGCTGGCTCTCATAGGTTTATAAACTATTTTGCCCATCTGGCGCCACCTGTGCGGAGAGGTTTGCACCCCTTTTCAGAAGTGTAGACAGTGCTAAGATGGTACTGCCTGAAAAAGAACGCAGGCCCAAAACTATCCTTCCAAGAAGCGATACAGAACCCACTCCAGTCAAGAAAGTCGTCAAGATGCAATCCTTTGCTAATTACAGTGCAAACCAAGGCAAGAGCCTGATCTTCCATAGTAGTCATTTTGACATATCGCTGTAATGGCCGAGCAGAACCAGGAGAATCCAAGTCATTCTAGTTCAGAGTTAAAATTGGTTTTCCCATTCCAAATGTCCTAAATCTGAAAAGTTTCACATATTCGTGTAGCGTAATCGCCTTATACACATTATTTATCTATATAGAAGAGAACATTTCTCCTTTTCTGAGACACTGTACCATACCCTTTCCACATGGATTTCTAGTCCTTTATAAATGGGACGCCAAGACAATTTGAAGTTCCAAAATTGTTAAACTGAACTGACTGCAACTAGGTGTTTGTGAAATTTCCATAATATGCTTTCACATAATTGTGCAACATCATAGGACTATTACATGGCATTTTTAATTACATGGAATTCACAATTCATCAATTAACACTATATTTTAGTGTGAAAGGCATCCTTGCATCAATTTTTTACGTGAGGACATATTTTATGATAAAAAAATAGCAGGAAACACAATTGCCACTGGCGTTCTGGTTGTTTGAGTAGTTCCATTGCTGTAATTTTTCGGTAACTATGCAACTCAGAGGAAATGGCTCAATTTCTGCAATACAGTGTAAAAAGTGCACGAAAAGCTCATGTAATGAAGTGAATTACGCTGCCGTAATGTTAATTTCGAATTATTTTTGAAACTTGATATCAAATGTAGTATGAGATATGCAGTTATATTATTTTTCAAAACCCATACCATTTTCAGATGAGAAATGTGAAAACTCGCACTAGGGAAACAACTGTAAATTAGGACTAACCTATGCATGTGACACATGATGATAAATGGGGATTATAATTTTGAGAACTCCGTCCAGGAGAAAATAAATTACCTGAATGAGGGAGGTAAACATCTTCTTACTGTTTAGTTGCAGCATGTTTCCTATGAAGGGAAGGCCGACGGGGCCTGGAGGAAGCTTCCCGGGGCCTAGCTTTGCTCTGGCCCTTGCCCAGCTGAACATTAGGCAGACCACGCAGACGGCTAGCAGGAAACTCGTGGCTCCGAGTGGTTCCATTTTGACACCGTTTTATTCTTAGCTTTGCTTGTACCTTACTCCTGGGTAGCTAGATGTCTTTATATGGTACCTCCAGAAGGAGGAGCTTTGGCAGGTGGACACTGAATTGCTCAACTTCTCAATATGAGTTGTTTCTCATCAGCATTTCAAACTGTAGAAGGGCCAGTTGTGCAACCAGGGGCTTTTACACAATTCATATCCACCCTGACAACCACAGAATGAAAGCAAAGCAACATATGATCCCTGTTCAAGGTTCTTTAGAATTATACTTTGGAAACCTGATCTATCTTGGTATGTTCTGGAAAAGGTGTGATCGTTTCTGAACTTACCAACCAAAACACATATCGTTTATAATCAGTGCACCTGGAAGTTACCTGCCACCTAACAATTAATAGCAACGGCTTAACTGATGCAGCCACTCTGCGCCTGGTGCGCTGCTCATACATCGTGTTCATTGTTATATTAGTAAGGATTCCTTAGTTTGTGGAATGCTGCGATAAAATTCTTAAAATGAACGGGCTCAGCACTATTACATGTGTGGATTCTATTTTTTTAAATACCCTCATCAACTGAAGTTCTAGCTCCTATTTCTGCTTGTGCAAGGAATGACTGATCGTTAGTGACAGTAATACAATGTTGACGTTAATTTAAAGCACGCAAGTGTTAAAGCGGGTGCACAGGCGGCATAGTAGCTCTTTTGTTATGAACCAGTAAAGACATTTAAAAAAATGTAAATATCCTCATAAATTGTCCGTCTGAGATGTCAAGAATTATGAATTCTTCACTCTCAACTGTTCCAAATCCCAACTGTTAAGATTACATTTTTTGATAAAGCCTGACATTTCTGAATTTTTATTTTTTTTCTCCACCTGCACGTGTCACACATTTGGAACCACAACCGCGCTGTAGTCCAAAACATTTTCTACTACTTCTATTTGGCTTTATTCCAGCTAATGCGGTAAAATGCGTTTTTCATCAAATGATTGTTTCTTTGTGTTTGTGTCCATGGCGTAAGATTATAATAATTGTGATTAACTATACCTTAGAAAAACACCTAATTTTTTTACCAGATGTCTAACCGTTTTTAGCAGTCACAATCCAAGATTTGGTCCGTTTGCGACCACTAAAATGGCATCTGGCATGTACAAACCCTATTGCGCGAGTAGATAACCTATTAGGGACTCGCAAAATAGGGTTTGCTAGTTGCTTTTAGAAAGGGGCATGCCAAGGGCGTCCCTTACTAACAGCGAGTCGCAGGGGGATGCATGATTGTTTTGCGACCGGAATGCAGTCGCAAAAGAATTGCAGTTTGCTGCTTCCTTTAAGTAGATGGTAAGCCAGTCGCAAACAGAAAGGGATCACCAGGGGACCACTTCCCCTTTGTGAATGGTAGTGAATATGTTTTTTAAGAGCAGGGAGTGAGTGGTCCCATTGACCACTGCCTATTCCTAAAAAGTGAAACAAAATTGTGTCATTTTTCTTTTTTAAATGCATCCCGTTTTCGCTGCCAGGCCTTTTCCCCGTCAGGTGGCAGGCCTTTTTTTTGGCTATTTGAGGCAGTTCGCGCTTAGGCCCTTATAACTTTTTGTCCACATAATCTACCTATGCCAAATTTCCATCTTTTTTTCCAACATCCTAGGGATTCTAGAGGTACCCAGAATTTGTGGGCTCCCCTGAAGCAAACCAAGAAATTAGCCAAAATACAGTAAAAAAATTGTTTTTTGAAAAGAAATGGGAAAAAAGGGCCGCAGAAGAAGGCTTGTGGTTTTTCACTGAAAAAGGCATCAACAAAGCATTTGCGGTGCTAAAATCACCAGCTTTCCAGCCTCCAGGAACAGGCAGACTTGAATCAGAAAACCACATTTTTTAACAAAATTTTGGCATTTTACTGGGACATACCCCATTTTTACTATTTTGTGTGCTTTGAGCCTCCTTCCAGTTAGTGACAGGAATGAGTTTGAAACCAATGCTGGATCCCAGAAAGCTAAGGATTTATGAAAAGTAGACAAAATTCTGAATTCAGCAAGGGGTCATTTGTGTAGATCCTACAATGTTTTCCTACAGAAAATAACAGCTGAAATAAATAAATTGAAATTGAGGTTAAAAAACAGCCATTTTTCTTCATGTTTTCCTCTGTAACTTTTTACTGTGATGTCAGATTTTTTAAAGCAATATACCGTTATGTCTGCTGGACTCTTCTTTGTTGTAAGGATATGCAGGTTCATCAAGAACCCTAGGTACCCAGAGCCCATAAATGAGCTGCACCTTGCAACGAGTTTTCATTCTATACAGAGTATACATCAATTCATTGGGTGAAATATAAAGAGTGAAAATAGGTATCAAGAAAACCTTTGTATTTCCAAAATGGGCACAAGATAAGGCGTTGAGAAGCAGTGGTTATTTGCACATCTCTGAATTCTGTGGTCCCCATACTAGCATGTGAATTCTCAAATTGACGTCTTTTTTACACACTGTCTTACATTTGGAAGGAAGAAATGTAGAGAAACACAAGAGGTAATAACACTTGTTCTGCTATTCTGTGTTCCCCGAGTCTCCCAATAATAATGGTGCCTCACTTGCTTGGGTAGGCCTAGCGCCCGCGACATGAAATGCCCCAAAACACAACATGGACACATCACATTTTCCAAAAGAAAACAGACCTGTTTTTTGCAAAGTGCCTAGCTGTGGATTTTGGCCTATAGCTCAGCCGTCACCCAAGGAAGTGAAGTAAAGGATCCAACGAAGATGGACGAGGTAAGTAAATCTTTATTAGAATAAAATGCAATTGAAATATAGAAGGTAAAAAGGGGCACAGAGGAAGACAAGACGTGTGCCTCGGTCCGTTAGTGTCATGTGGAATGCCAAGACATCAGCAAGCTCTGTCAGAGGATTCCACATGACACAGTGGCATTCCAAGCCACATCACAACATCTCCCCTCTTTCTTTAATTAAACATTTTTTTCAATAAATAAGTACAATAAAACAATAATATTAACGTGAATAAGAAATACCCTTCTAAGATCAAAACAAATGCAACTAATATACAATGCACAATAGACAATGCACATTCTAAGCACAGAATAACAACTTACTAAATAAATGATTAACATATATATTGTTTTCACGACAAAACATAATCACGAAACTTAGCAGTTCTGCGGCATTCCCGCTTACTCCTTTCCCCAATAGTTCTATGCACATCCTTCCTTACACATTCAGAAGAATTGTGAGTTTCAACTTCATTTCCATTGGATTGATTGGACAACTTGTGATTACCTCCATACTCACTTCTTGTTTGAACAATGGGATCTAAAGCCAAGCGTGTGACACCCCACCAACTCCCATCAGTCAACAAAGCAGCATTTCTACGTACCTCTCGAATTTGTTGAGATTCTTTAAACTTTGACAAGCCTTTTCTGACCAATATGGGATCTTTTACTCTCACCCAATCACCAACCTGGAGATAATTTTTATTTTCCCGGTATCACCTTCAGCCTTTTCCTTCCCATAACATCAGAATTATCCTTTGCTACCTGCCAAACCTCCTTAAGATCACACCCTTCATGAAATAATTCAATCATCCAAAAAGGACATAATTATGTCATCGCAATCCTCCCTCTCATATATTCAAAAGGGGTCTTACCAGTAGCAACATGAGGTGTAGTGCGATGAGACCAAATTAGTTCTTTAATAGCTTGTCTCACAGACATGTTGCTCCTAAGAGCTGCTTGGATACACTCAACAAGCACATGATTGAAACGTTTGACAACACCATTACTCTGGGGATGATAAAGAGGAGTTCTTATGTGTTTAATACCACACCTGCGCAGGAATTGACACATCTCTGTGGATACAAATTGTACCCCATTATCAGTCATTATTTGTTCAGGCAACCCTTCCCGGCTAAAGACATCTTTCAAACATTTAATGACACTTTGTGTGGTGGGAAATCTTATAGGTAGGACCTCAACCCATCTAGAGAGATGATCCACTATTGCCATGAAATATCTCATGACTGGTGGCAATACATGATAAGGACCAAGAAAATCCAGACCAATTTTCTGCCACGCTCTAGCTGGTGATGGAACAAAGGAATCACTCACTCCCTGAGTAACAAAAACCTTGTCACTTATGCAACACCTAGGACAATTCCTTACCAATTCTTCAATTTCCTTATCCATCCTAGGCCACCAGAAATCTGATCTTAGCTTCCTTTTGGTAATAGTAGAACCAAGATGTCCCATGTGTGCTTCGAGTATCAAATCCCTCCTGAGACATTCTGGAGGAATAAGTTTATCACATCTAATGAGCTTGTCACCTTCAACAGATAATTCCTCCGATACTTTCCATAAAGGTTGTAATTCAGGTGAGAGAGTTTTCTCTCCCGGCCACCCAGTCTTAACATAATGCATAACCTCACACAACAATTTGTCGTTTTGCAATGACTTAATCCAAACATTTTCATCCAAAGTTTCAGCGATGCATGCTATAAAACACTCTTCTATTTCAGTTTCCCATTCCTGTTCTTCCTCATCTAAGATAGGAAGACGGGATAAACAATCTGCCCTACTGTTTTTATCCCCTGGAATATACTCAACAGAAAAGTTGAATTCTAATAATTTGGCAGATAACCGAGCTATGTGAGCAGTAGAGCGTTAAATTTTTTTTCCTGATAAAATTTCCACCAGGGGATGGTGATCGGTTTTTAAAATAAAGTGTCTACCGCAGAGATATTGTTTAAATTTTTCTGCACTCCATACACAAGCCAGAAGTTCTTTTTCAATTACAGAGTACTTCCACTCAACCTCTCGCAAAGTCCTTGAAGCAAACCCGATGGTGCTTTCCTTGCCTTCATCAGAAACCTGTGTCAATACTGCACCCAATCCATATTCGCATGCATCCACTGTTACTATAGGTTTTTTACTATCCGAAAAAGGTTGTAACACTGGAGAATTGATAATGTGTTGTTTTATCTGCTCAAAAGCCTCATTGCTCTCTTTAGATCAATGAAATATTTGTTTATTTTTAAGAATTGCTCTAAGGCACTCAGTAGTCTTAGCAAAGTCCTTTAAGAACTTCGCATAAAATTCACATAATCCCGAGAAAGAAAGCAGCTGCTCTTTGGTTTTAGGTGAATGAGCTTCGAGGATGCTTTTCACTAATTTAGGTCTTGGTTTGACACCCTGCTCGGATAAAACATGCCCCGAGTACTCAATCTCCTGAGTCTTAAAGAGACATTTGTCTCTTCTCAGAGGGACCCCTCTTTCTTCTAAAGTTTTCAAGACCTCCTCCACAACTCTGTTGTGTGCTGTTTCAGTGTCAGGAAAAATCAGGATATCATCCTGAAATATGACTACATTGGAATCATTGGGGAACATGTCAGTCATTAATCTTTGAAACACAGCAGCAGCTGACGCCAAACCGAAAGGTAATCTACAAAATTGGAAAGTCCCATCAGGTGTCACAAATGCTGTAAGATAACAAGAGTTAACATCTAGTTCTACTTGATGGTATGCCGATCTAAGATCTAACTTCGTAAACCAACTAGCAGAACCCACTTTTTCTATCAGATCATCTATTCTGGGCAACGGAAAACTATCGACCCAAATTGCCTCATTCAAGCTTCTTAAGTCCACACACATCCTCAGGTCTCCAGAGCTTTTCTTTGCTAAAACAATAGGAGATAACCACAGGGTTGCTTCCACCTTTTCTATTATGCCCTGTTCCCACATATCCCTCAATAAATTGGACAATTCTGCCCTCACGCTAAAGGGAACATTTCTCAGTTTATGTTTAACAGGGACTAATCCTGGTTTCAACCTGATTTTGTGTATGAAATTTGTTATTTTTCCTAACTTGTCCTGGAACAATCCTTAAAATTTTTGTTGCCATATCAGATAATGTTTTAATACAATTGGTGTTGTTCCTGTCAATAGAAAGAGGTTTATTCCTTCCTGGCTTAATGATTAATTTAAAATCAGCTTGATGAATTAAGCCCAAAACATTAATACCTTTTCTTGCCACATACACTTTACCATGGAGAGTCTCACCAAAGATGGACAATGAAGTCCAAAAATACCCAACCAAATCAATTTTGCTCCCCTCAAAAGCTAATGTGGTAACATCAGGAGGGAAAAGAGTTTTTTCGCTCCAAAACTCATTGAACGTTTCTAATGAGACAATAGTAATTCGTGCACCAGTATCCACTAATAATGTGAAAGCAACACCATCCACCAACACCTCAATGTCAGGATCTAATGCCAATTTGCTAAGAGAGGAAATATTGTCCTTGACAACCAACACAAACTCATTATCATTCTATTGTACACTTTCCTTATCTCCATTAAGTACACAACGAACATTACTCCTTTTTCCACCTCTACATACACGTAAGAAATGTCCCAGTTTATTGCAGTTCCTGCACTGCTGATTAACCGCCGGACAATTCCTGAAGGATGAAACGTGATTCGAAGAACCACATCTGTAACACATAGTTTTTTGGTTGACCTTGGAAGGCAAGGTATTCCTTGAAGGTGGAGTGTATTCCTGTTTTTTCTCAGCACAAACCTGTTTCTTGTAATCATTGTTCTGTGTATTCATCACCGCACCTGAAATAGAAACATTAGACCGAGACAACTCCAACTGTTTAGCATCCTCCAATGAACATTCAATGCTCTTTGCTATGTCTATAGCTTTGTCTAAAGACAGATCCTTACACGTTAACAACTTTTCTTGTATTCTTTTAGAGTAGCATCTCGCTACGAGTTGAACACGTATAAGTTGCAAAGTAAAGTTTTCAAATTCACACTTGGCAGCTAACACTTTTAACGCTGTAATGAATGAATCCACACTTTCATTAGGATTTTGCGCCGTAGTAATTTTTTTTTACCTATGTACAACAACATTCTTGGTCTTAGTGAAATGCTTGTCCAGCTGCGCAACTGCCATCTCAAACTCATCTAACTCCTCTTCCTCACGTAATTCGTAAACTGGTAGATGGTTAAAAATATTCTGTCCTGCCACACCTAGATAATAGTACATTAAACTTTTTTTTCTTTCAGGCTTAAATTTGTGACCGTCTATAGCTCCTAAATAAGCCTTGAATGAACGCAGCCATGATCTCCAATCCAAGGGAGGACCACCTGGATCTTGTAAAAAAGGTGAAGGTGGTAACACGTTCTGCATTCTCACTTTACAACTTTCTCAAAAAAAAAATATATATATATATATATGAAAATCCAAAGAAAGATGGCCGATTATTTTTCCTTTCTAGCAATCTGTCTTCTATGTTGATGACAAGAGATTATTTCCCCCTTTCCAGAAGTCCGTCTTCTATGTTGATAGTTCGTCTTCTATGTCGATGACAAGGGGGAACAAACACAGTGTCCTTCTTCTGTTTTATTTCTTTTTTTTTATTTAAAAAAAAACCACTTCCTGCAGATGCCAATGAGCAGAGAGAGGAAGACTGGAGCAGCTCAGCGTTAACTTTAAAAAATGACAGGCAAACAAGAAAAGAAAACGTGTTGAAAGCAGTAAGTCCAGCACCAGTAACACTGAATGTCTTATGCGTGTGCGCGCGATGCAGCACACACGAGCTGGCACAATCGTACAGATTGTCGGGCGCGAGCTGACACAATGGTGCCTCGCGCCGTGTAAAGAACAATACACACGTGCTCAGCTGCTCGCGCTGAACACACCGTTAGGCCCAATGGTGTGTTCCTTAGTCACTCTGTGCCCCCAAATACCTACAGAGTCCGATCGAAGGCACGGCTGCCGAAGCGTCAGATGCCGGAAAATAAAGATGAAGAAAAGCTGCCAAACGGCTGCCAAAGCGTCAAAAACAGGAAAACAAGGCTGGAAACAGCTACCGAAGAAACCTCACGAAGACTTTGCTTCACCCTCGTCGCCAAACTTGAAGTGAAGGATCCAACGAAGATGGACGAGGTAAGTAAATCTTTATTAGAATAAAATGCAATTGAAGTATAGAAGGTAAAAAGGGGCTCAGAGGAAGACAAGACGTGTGCTCCGGTCCGTTAGTGTCATGTGGAATGCCAAGACATCAGCAAGCTCCGTCAGAGGATTCCACATGACACAGCGGCATTCCAAGCCACATCACAACAGGAAGCCTACCAAACCTGTGCATTTTTGAAAACTAGACATCTAGGGGAATCCAAGATGGGGTGACTTGTGGGGCTCTCATCAGGTTCTGTTACCTAGAATCCTTTGCAAACCTCAAAATTTGGCCAAAAACACTTTTTCCGCACATTTCGGTGACAGAAAGTTCTGGAACCTGAGAGGAGACACAAATTTCCTTCCACCCAGTGTTTCCTCAAGTCTCCCAATAAATATGGTACCTCACTTGTGTGGGTAGGCCTAGCGCCCCTGACAGGAAATGCTCCAAAACACAACATGGGCATATCACATTTTCCCAAAGAAAACAGAGCTGTTTTTTGCAAAGTGCCAAGCTGTGGATTTTGGCCTCTAGCTCAGACGAAAAATAGGGAAACCCACCAAACCTGTCCATGTTTGAAAAGTAGACACCTAGGGGAATCCAGGATAGGGTGACTTGTCGGTCTGTCACCAGGTTCTGTTTTCCCGAATCCTTTGCAAACCTAAAAATGTGGCCATAAAAACACTTTTGCCTCACATTTCGGTGACAGAAAGGTCTGGAATCTCAGAGGAGCCACAAATTTCCTTCCACCCAGCGTTCCCCCAAGTCTCCTGATAAAAATGGCACCTCACTTGTGTGGGTAGGCCTAGTGCCCTCGAAAGGAAATGCCCCAAAATGCTATGTGGACACATCAAAATCATCAAATACTAAACTACCTGTTTTTGGAGGGGTGGGGACCTGCATTTTTGGTCCTGGGCTCAGAAGACATATAGGGAAACCTGCCAAACCCAAACATTCCTGAAAACGGAGGTAATCCAGGGAGGTGTGACTTACATGGATCCCCCAATGTTTGCTTACCCAGAATCCTCAGCAAACCTCAAATTTAGCTAACAAATCACATTTTCCCAAATTTCTGTGTGGGATTACCGCATGGGACACATTTCCTACCACCCAACGTTCCCCTCAGTCTCCCGATAAAAATGATACCTCACTTGTGTAGGTGGGACAAGTGCCTGTGACAAGGAAGAGCCAAAACCATGCCGAATAGAGGGGAAACCAAAGGAGGTCCAAAAGGGAAGTTTGAAAAAATACATTTTTAGGCTGACAAGTGCGGCAGAATTTTTACCAGTATAGATGAGACAGTGCTGGGTGGTAGGAATTTTATGGATTCCTGCAGATTCCCAGAAGGTTTCAAAACAAGAATGTGGGAAAATGTGTGATTTACAACAAAGTTGGAGATTTGCAGGTCACTGTGGGTAAGAAAATGATGCAGGGTGCATGTGACGCATACCACCCTGGAATCACCCAGATGTTTAATTTTCAGATGTGTCTAGGTCTTGTGGATTTTTCTACATGGCAGCGTCCTAAAGTCCAAAAAGGCAGCCCCTCACCATTCCAAGTAGGACGATTTTGAGAGTTAGCCAAGCTCTCATGGCCCAAATGTAAAACCAAAACCCCAAATAATCAAAAGTCCTCTTGCTTGCCGTGTGATAAGATGTTTTAGTGTGCGGGGGAGAGCTGAAAGACTGTTACCCCCCTCAGTTGCGGTGGAGGCATAACCAGGCCCATTCTTTTTAATTCCCTGGCATCTAGTAGACTTTCTGCCCCCCCAGGGTATGGATCGGGGGTAATTGCCCCATCTGCCCACTGGTGGGCACAACAACTTTGGCCCCATTTATTTGGGGTGGGGGTATGGCCATACCCCTCCTCCCCCCTCTTATTGTGAAAAAAAATCTTCCCTGGTGGGATTTCTGCACCCCTTGGCGGCAGATGGGTCTTCCAAAAATAGGCTGATCTGATCAAGGGGGGCAGATATGGCCAACAGTAATGTGCCCCCATGGGGAGCGACCGTTGCCCAAGGGGCTGCACCCACAATCAAAACACACACATCAATCCCTGGTGCCTAAGTAGTTTCTGCCCGTCCTCCTGCCTGGGAGCAGATTGGCCTAATAGAAATAGGCCAATATGTCCCCAAGGGGAGCAGAAATTGCCTAAAATAAATTTGCCCCCCGGAGGAGTGACCCTTGCCTAAGGGGTTGCTCCCCTTGAGTGAAATTGGCGCAAAACAAAATCTCCAAGGCCCTGGGGCAGAAATGGCCTAGAATAAACTTGCCCCCCAAGGGAACAACCCTGGCTAAGGGGACACTCCCCTTGCATGGAATTGATGCACAAAAATAAAAATCCCTGGTGTCTAGTGATTGCTGTCCCCCTTTGGGGCAGTAATGGCCTAAAAACAATTTCCCCCCAGGGGAGCGACCCCAAGGGTCGCTCCCCACATATAAAAAAATAAAATAAACAACAAAAAAAAAGCCCTGGTGTCTAGAGTTATATCGGCCTAATTAAAATAGGCATATCTGCCCCAAAGGGGGTCAGAAATGGCCTCAACAAATTTCCCCCCAGGGGAGCGACCCTTGCCTGGGGGTTGCTCCCCTCATGTGAAACTGATAAAAAAAAAATCTCCCTGGTGTCTAGTGGTTTCTGCCCCCCTCTGGGGGCAGATCAGCCTAATAAAAATAGGCCAATCTGCCCCCTAAGGGTGGCAGAAATGGCCTAAATACAATGCCTAAGGGGTCACTTCCCATATATAAAAAAATAAACAAAAAAAATATATATCCATAGTGTCTAGGGGTTTCTGCCCCCCGGGCGGCAGATCTGCCTAATTCGAATAGGCCGATCTGACCCCCAGTGGGGCAGAAAAGGCCTAAAGGTAATTTTGCCCTCAGAGGAGCGACCCTTGCCATATTAAAAAAAAAGAAACCAAAAAAAAAAAATCACTGTTGTCTAGCGGTTTCTGCCCACCTGGGGAGCGGCCCTTGCCCAAGGGGCCACTCCCCTTATTTGATAACAAAAAAAGAAAACTCCCTGGTGTCTAGTGGGCATTTCTGCTGCCCGATCTCATCACAATTGGGCAGCAGAAATGCAGAGAGAAACTTCAAATATTGAAATATGCTGTTAAACACAGAAGAGATAGACCGGGCCATAGGGAACTCAAGAAACTGTTTCTGAATCCTGCTAAACATCCAGAAGTCTTTTGCGTATGAGTCTGAAATGTGGTTCACTCTACCCATGTTCTTCAGCATGTAAGAGACGTCCCTAATTTGTGAAGAATTATCCTAACTCATACAAACCTGATAAAGGTGCACAAACATGTGGCTGTCATTTTCCCAGCATGACTTGTCTTGTAGAGGATAGTCTGGCCTGTGGCTGACTCTTTCCCAGCCTTCTGACCTTGCTGGGGCATCACTGATATTACTTAATCCCTGCTTCCTTGCCTGCCTGTCATATGTGTACTTGAGTCAGAAGAGTGTCTTACATGTGACTGACCCTACCTAAGCCCCACTGGCCAGTAGAGAGATGTGCCTTACAGGAGACTAAGGGCCTCATGTATAGGAAACTGGTGCACCATCATCAATGCATCAGATTTCTTTCACTTTCCTCTCATCCCCTTTCAATGCCATGGACGTACTGCATTTACAATACAAAGCTCCATGGCGGCACATTTTCACAGATGCGTCAGAAATTCTAACACATCTGTTGGCGCTAAAGTGATGCATTGCTGGAGTTGCATTGTTAAACTGATGCAACTCCAGCAATGAGAGGAGAGTCCCTTTGGACTCTCTTTATGCCTGGTCTGAGCAGGCGGTGACATTTTGATGCAGTGAAATCATAGAGTGATGCAGTGAAAAGTTGTAAATTTCACTGTGTCATTGCTACATGGCTTTTTCTTTGAGAACACCCACCCTTCATAAATTACATGGGGACATTTTCTTAGACTATTGTTTTTTAATATAAATACATTTCCATGTCCCATGCAGGTTAGAGGGAGGTTCCAGCCAGATGACCACAACTACATGCTGTCTGACTTTGTTACAGCTGCTTGCTGAGACCACCAGTTCCCTGGCCAACATGGGAATGGTGTCTCTATAGATAACAGGCCGCTTCACTACTGTCATACTCAGGTATGGGGGATGATGTCTCCCCAGGAGGAAATCTTAAAGGGCAGATTAGGGCTTAACCTGTTGTGCTCAAACATAGCCTAAGTAGCAATTGCATGTATTGTGCATAGTGACAGTATGGTGGGACTTTTCCTGTGTTTTACTTTCCTTATCACAATTTTGCTTCTAGTATGTTTCATCATTCTAATGATTGCATTCCATGCCATCTTGTCTAAGACACAGCTGTTTCAATACATTTTATTGAACCATTTCCTGCCTCTGTTTGTCTTTGCATATGTGAGACTAATGTAACTGAGAAAAAAGGATGAGATCTGATCCACCACGATTTCCCTGAGAAGTCATAATGTGATGCCCTCGGTTGCACAAATCATCCCTCCTCTTGGGCAGAGATGAGGTGCTGCTAGCTGGCTGGAAACTGGTTAGGCAGACAGTTGTCACATGGTGTGGGATTGGACTCAGTTCCCCACAATTCAGGTGATACTATTGCCCAAATCCAGCAGCCTCATTGGTACGATGAGTGACAACATGACATGGCGCCACCAATGTTTGGTCAGGCCCTGATTTTCAGATCCTCCTCAGGATCTCTGTCTCACTACGTACTAAGGGACGTCAATACGATATATAGAGATGTCTGTGGTATTGAGGGTTTCCTCCTCAGCTAAGAACGTAGTAAAAATCCGATGCTGAAGCTTGAGGGGTCAATCCCCATTTGGTGTCCTTATCTCAGAACTTGCATATCTACCATTGTGATCCTTCAGTGGGTGGTAATTGCAGTAAACATGCAACCTCCCTTCACTGCTCATTTGCTAGCTAATAGCCTTACAGTTGAATGGGGTCCTGTGACATTTGTAGTTGAGGCTCATCCAGCCTACAGAACAGAAACTTTCTAGTTTTCAGTAAACTTTCCGGCAGTCAATGGGGACACTAATTGATTTAATCACTACAATAACTATAAAAATATGCTAATATACCTGCAACCAAACATAGTTACAGCAGGCATTAACCCTGCATCTGTACATTTGATCATGGGTAAGATCCCCCCAAATTGGAAGAAATTCTGTTTTGGTTAGCTCACAAAAAAAATGCGCTGGTGTTTCCCCATCGGGACATCAATATAAACATAAAATTCCCACTACGTGCTTGCCATTTGGGATGGTTTCCACAGTAGATAACTGCAATACTGAGGCATGGTATTTGCCATGCTCTATACTTCCGCCCATGGTACATCAACACTTGCCAATCTTACGGAAGTGTTAAAACAAATTCAAGATGAATATGGGGCTGCCCTGGCCCTGGGATTGGGGATTCAATTAATTGGCAATTTTTAAACTGTATCTTCAATAATATTAAGCAATCTTAAAGGGGAAGCAGTAGCATTAGCAGTGAGCATGGGGCTGTGGGATGTTCCTGTACAGGATCAGGAAAGTGAGCTGCCAAAGATTGTTGCTGAGACCTACTCTAGTGTTGGTCGGAATAGTCTGGGAGACAGACCTCGTAAACTACAATTACAGGGTAACTCCTTTGAATATTCTACCTAACAAGCACCCGAGGGTTCTAAAAAAACACTGGGATGAACAAAAACAAACACCTAAAAAAGAAAGGGGAGAACCTCCACATTCAGAGACCCCTAAAAACACGCTATAATCTTAGAAATAGTAATATTGTAAAAACATCTGATAGATATCAGTATACTGATACACGCCAATCCCATTCCTTTAAGGACTCACCGGATAAATGCAGTGAGAGAGGTGGGCGGTCAGAACAGGGAACTGAGTATGTGAAACCGAGAAAGGAGCCATAAACCATTGTCAGAAGTTTCTATTAGGAAAGAGGAGAAACTTCCCCAACAAAAACCTCAATTCAAGATAAAAAGGTGGCAGCGATTTCTATATGAAATGCCACACAGGATGAGAGCTTTTTCTGAAGGACAGGAAGTGGGCACTGGACCTGCTATACAGAGCATCAGAGGTCACAATAGTTTGCCGAAATCTTCAAGAGCATCTGGAGGTGAAAGCAACTAATGACT
The DNA here is from genome assembly GCF_031143425.1 of Pleurodeles waltl. Taxonomy (NCBI): domain Eukaryota; kingdom Metazoa; phylum Chordata; class Amphibia; order Caudata; family Salamandridae; genus Pleurodeles; species Pleurodeles waltl. The sequence continues at coordinate 571,788,262 of NC_090448.1, forward strand.
TTTTATAAGTTTGACTCTGCGGATATGTGCGTCTCCACACCTCATAGGGTGTATAAACTAAAAATACAATTAGAAGGAGTCATTGAGCGCACAATAGATGCTATCTTTTGGGATCGCATATTAACCATATATGATATTCTATTTGCCGAAAAAGATTGGCCACCAGGATTTGTACGTAATTTCCCATATGGGGAAGAGGTAATTGAACTCTCTCTTGCCCCTTGTTCCAAGAGAGCTCAGGGAGGCTTGCACTATTAGTTAGGCGTTGACGCAGGCACCTGTACTATATCGCAATCATGTAGGGTGGGATAGAGAATCTCCCTACCATGTAATACCAATCAAAGCCCAACCACAACCTCAACCCCAATACTCAATAAAGCATGAAGCTAGAGCACTCAGGAGGGAACTCCCCTCACAGCTAGAGTACTAGGGTGTAATTGAACCCTGTGTCTCATCTATGAACAACCCGTTGTTCCCCGTAGCGAAACCGGACCATTCATATAGAATAATAGTAGACTACAGACATTCAATTGCCCAAATACAGCACTTATTAATAATACAGTGTGCAAAAAATACAAAACAACCTTGTATCTTTCCAGTGGTTTCTTCTGCCAAAATATAGCGCCTGAAAGTAAGGATTTAATAAGTTTTAAAGCATTAGGCTCACAGAAAAAAAAAAACTGCAGACTTCCACAAGGGTATTCAAAACAGTCCAGGATTGTTTTCAGCTCGTGTTACTTTAATTTTACACAACATTTACCCTGAGGCATTGTCCTATGTAGATGATATCTACCTTACGGATGACGATCTCGTTCAACATGTAAAGACAGGTGAACCGCATTGTTGCGAGATTTGCTGAATTAGGCTATAAATTTAATTTAAAAAAAACAAAAATAGCCTTCCTTAGTGTCCTACTTTTCGGATACGAACTATCAGATGAAGGCAAAAGCCTAGCGCCCAAATTTTTTGAAAAATGCACACAATTGAATTGCAAGTACCAAATACCATCAAAAAGCTGCAGTTGTTGTTGGGCTTTTTAAACTTTGCCAGAACTTTATTCTATATTATGCATAATGCCTTAAACCATTATATGACTTAATACGTCATAACTTTTCAAGTATATATTGGACAGTCAAACACATGCACATTGTTAGATCAGTGCAACAGGACATGCTTGCAGCTAAACACTTACACACAAGAGACAACAAAACATATTTGGTCATCAGAGTAATTGCTAGTGCCATTGGTTTCACCTATGTGACATTCAATGAGGGTGATACAGTCCCTATTGCATATAAATCACATTTGTATTCCAGAGATGAACAATGCTTTGCTCCCACAGAAAAAAGTCTGACTGCTGTTTGGATGGCTGTCGTTGAAGAGAGACCTTTGGCCTTTTGTAAACACATTATTGTTGTATCTCTGATCCCTGCCCTAGAGGCTGTCACAACAGCCAGCGTTCCTAACGCTAAGAAACTCCATCCACCTTGGATTCAGTGAGTAAAGTCTCTGACAGCCACTGATGTTGATAATGTTTTTGACCCAAAATTACAAACTCAAGAATTTCTCCAATATGAACTGGAATACACATTTCTGGCAAACACTTTGGCTATTGGACAATATCAAATAATTATGTACACTGATGGCTCAGCCCAACCAGCAGTAGGCACTAAACATCAATACTCCGCCGCCTATGCGGTTGTGAGTGGCTGCATGAAGGATGGTGAATTCTATCAACAACACACGCAAACCTTAGGGGACTGCACAGCACAATTGGCAGGGCTTAAGGCTCTGTTGATGGCGCTGGAACACACAGATCCAGGACAGCTAACACTAATTGTCTGTGCTTCGTATTACTATCCAGTCCTTCAATTGTTACCCTCAATACTGGCTCCAGAATGGGTTCAGAAATTCCAAAGTAAACACCATCAAACACAAACTATTGTGGGGTAAAGTAGCAGATCTGAAGGAAACGCTACCCAGTGTCCATCTAGTTCATACATTGGGACACCAATGTGTTGTAATTCACGTTACAGGCAATACCTTGGCTGATGTAGCGGGCAAGTCAGCTGTAGCCACGGGCTCTATTGCTGCAGTAACTCGTTCACAGACAAGGTTGGATGATGAAACACTGGCTGATGTAAGAGCTTCAGCTGAATTCAAGCCAATGCCAAAAGCATATCCTGCCAAATATTCCTACTGCATATCTAGCCTCAATACTGCCCTAGTAACAATAACATGTGTGTGTGTGATCCCCAACAAAGATCAAAGACCTGAGTTGATTAAAGCAGCGCATGAGTGAGTTCCTTCTACCCATGCTGGTATGGCACCCATTATTTCACTATGACAAGCACGTTATTGGTGACCAGGTCAATACAACCAGACCAAGCAGTATGTCCTTTGTTGTGACATCTGTCAGCAAATAAAAGGGTCCAACGTCAAACATCCACCACAGACACCACTCCTAATTTCCAACAAACCCTCACAATGTGTGTACCTGGGCCATTGTGGTCACTTGACACCTGATGGTGCATACAAATACATCTTAGTCACTGTTGACTCATGGTCCAGATTTCTATGGGTATGTGCACAATGCTCAGTTGACACTTAAACTGTTATTAAAGATTTACAAGTCTTTTTCGGCACATATGCAGTTGCGGCTTTCCACTCAGACCAGGGCCCTCCTTTGGCCTCAAGGGCATTGAGGGACATCACGGCTTCGTTAGGGGTCCAACTGTATTATTTCTCTCTGTATCATCCCGAGGCAAACAGTGTTGTGGAGCGACAAAACCAGGGCTTAAAGCAAGTTAGTTGGCTTAATCACCTGTATAGAGTCCATAGATCACTTAATAATCAGCCCAGAAGGTCCCTGGGATGAATGCCTGTTCGGAACACAAATGTGTGCTCCAGATTTTCATGGTTGTGGCGCCTACGTCAGATACACATAAATGAACGTGTCACTGTCTTGCAGGGCGTACAACAGATACATGATGACAACGCATCTGCCAGTGCCACCTCCTTAGGAATAAGGGATACACCAATAACACCTACCAGCTGGATTCCAAAAGTTGGGGGATCTAGTGCAGTAAAGGATTGCTGTGAAAAAGGAGTTCAGTCCTTCTTATTGTGCTCCAGTTCCAGTCTTGATAATACCTGGTACCAGAACTGTTATTCTACCACCGCTGCCTGATTCTAAATAAAACCGCTTTGTCGCCACGCCATCGACAGTGTCAAGCTACACCATGTGGTCAACCCTGCACAGCAGACCTAGAGGACTCCTGGGTAGTACCTGACCTCCTCTCACTGCAGACCAGGATGTCGCTTTACAGGTTTTGAGCAGCAACGCTGACACATCTATGAGCTTGAGGAGGGTGAAAAATTATCTTTCATTAGTCGTGTTAACATCTTCTATGACCAGGAAAGTCAACAGTATTGAGTGTTTTTATTCAAATTCAAAGCAAACAGAATGAATTGTCTACTATGAACCACCAAAAGAGACTTCTGCTAGTTCTCCTTTTCCAAACACGGCTCCAGTTTTAGCACGAACTGCTTCTGGATATTTTGCTGATGTCAATGACTCTTTTTTTGACTCATCTGCCTCTTCTGCAACAAGACTGTCAAAAGCATGTAGGCTGATAAAGTGGCTCAAAATTAACTATTTCATTCTTCCATGGAACTACCTGCTGTTCTTATTAACTGTACTTGCCTTCCTTCTTTAGATTGGGTTTGTCATTGTCTTTTTCTTATTGATAAATGGTAATTACCTTCCTGAGTGCTCTACAGTTAAACCGGTGGACGAGGTCCTAAAACCAAATTTTTCCTCTCATAAGGTCCACAGAGACTTGTCCCTAGTGATCATTTTAGCTAAATAATTCCTGAGGGGATTGTTTGGGATAAAGTATTGATATGTATGGCCCCACAGAGGTTATTCAAATTCCATATGCATCTAAAATTTCAGAGAATTATACAATTACACCCAGAGTTCTATCTGATGATTGGGATGTAAAAACGGTTGATTCTATGGTATCCGACATAGAATATTTTACTGTATTTCAAAGTCAAAATGTTTATCAATTGAAAGAAAATTACGGAGATGTGTTCTGTTATAATTATTATGGACTTCATTACATTCATAGAGCAAGTACTCCAAAGACTATTTTTTGTTACTCACAATGAAAACATTGTCCAACTTCGCCAATGGAGAGCTTGATAACATACTCTGAAAAGTTTGCATATTTTTCTGGGCACAATGTTAAAGTTGCTGAGTCGTATTATTTTAAATTGCCAATGATGGAAATGCACTGCATCTTAATAACTGATACAGAATTGATTTACTCTGATTCCTATGTTTCCCAGTAGGCTATAGAAGGCTATGAATATTAGCTGAAGTCGATTGACTTAAAAAGTGTATAGGAAACTAAAAATTGGCAAATATGGGGGAAGGAAGCTTTATTTAGAGCATGCCTGATACCTGTCCAAATGATATTTTTAAATGAGACTGTTGTTTACGATTTGCAATAATTAGGGATTTGAATGTGCCCAGTTTCTCTGCCCCTGCTACATTTTTTAAATGGCAAAAATATATTAATGGAACTGAAGATGAGCTTGATGAGTGGGTCCAAAATGGAAAATTTAACACATCACTTTTACATCCTGGTGGGTGGTTATTGTAGCCAGTGGACACTGTAGTGTGGTCAGTTTTATGTATCCTTTGCGCGTTAGCTTCAGGCGTCAGGCCTTTGTGCACTTTGCCCTGGATGTATTTTATTCCTTTGCTCGCAGCATAGAGCCTCTGTGCACTTTGCTCTAAATGCTTTTTATTCAGCCTCATACTGTTATTTTTCAGATAGCCAGTTCTACGGTCTTGTTTTATTTTTTATATCACACTGTTTAGCCTACTTCAGCACTGGGGTTTTCAATAACACATTCTTGTTCACTCTGTGCTTCAGTCAAGGATACAGTCTGGTACATTGCCAATAGACGTGGTAGGAGTTTAGTCTTTGGCATTCTTGCATAGGGACATTTTGTGATCACACTGACATGTTAGTTATAAAAACACTTCCTTGTCCTAATAGAGGAGAGAGGGAGATTCCGACCAGGGAACCACAACTAGACGCTGACTGCCTTGTTGCAGGTGCTGAACCAGATCACAGGCCTTTGCTCAGGTATGGGGGTTGATGGCTTCCCAGGGAATCAAAAAGGCAAGTTAGAAGCTTAACATGCTGTGCTCGAAATAGAACTAACGGAGAGAGAGTAGAATTTATTAACACCATGATAGCGTTATTCTTATGTTTCACTCTCCTCATGACTATTTCAATCCTACTGTGTTGTATGGTTCTGGTTATTGCGGCTCACGCCTTAATATCTAACATGCAGTTGTTTTATTAAAACAATCTATAAAACTCAAACTGCCTTTGTCATTTGTATATGAGATCATACTGTAAATGAGAGAGCTGGTTTGGATCTGAGTGACCACGACTTCCCTGAGAAGTTCCAAAGATGTCATGCGCTCGGCTGCCCAATCATCTCTTCCCCTTGTGAGATATGAGGCACTGCTAGTTAGCCGGAGCAAAACCGGATTTGGCGTGACAGTGGTCCTTCCAAGTGGGTAAGACTTACGGCCTGATTACAACTTTGGAGGACGGTGTTAAACCGTCCCAAAAGTGACGGATATACCACCTACCATATTACGAGTTCCATAGGATATAATGGACTCCCTAATACGGTAGGTGGTATATCCGCCACTTTTGGGACGGTTTAACACGTCCTCCAAAGTTGTAATCAGGCCCTTAGTCCCTGACACCAGGAACAACCCTGCTACCTAGAAATCCAGTAGTCTCCTTTAGGATAATGAGAGCCCACGCAACAACACAAATGGTTGTCATGCATGTTTAGTAAACTCCACACAGGGTTTTAGAACGAACAGACCAGACCCTCGCTATGTGTCATCAGAACATTCAAGTACAGTAACAACATACAGTGTAGGGAGATTATGCCAGTAGATGCGGTTAAAAAACACCTCACTCTCCCGTCTAATAACACCGACTTGCAGGATTTCCTGTTAGGCCCCAGAAAACAACATAAAAATCACTTCTTATATGCAGTTTATAATGAAATTTTGAAACTTTCTCAACAAGAAGCTGCTGCCTGCTTAAGGCAAATAGATCAGGAAAATGTGATGAAAGCATTCGCTGTTGTAGAAAATGGGATTAACACCTTGTCCGACCACAAATACATCTTAAACAACATTGTTTCATCTGCAATAGACATTGTACAAAGTGGCATGTAATTTTTACATCATGGACAGAGTCAGCTAAGGTCCATTTTGCAGCTGGGATGGACACTACAAGCACTGAAGTCTGTTCGCAGTCTCTGGCAACATGTCAGCATGACATTTCATTTGATGCAACAGCAACAAATAATGGCAAAGAAGGAAGCAACTTATTTTAGGTTAAACATAGAGAAATTAGAAAAGCTGCCCTTTAACTGTGGCTAAAATACCATCTACTGAATGGTTAATGCACGGGGTTATTAATCTGCCTATTTCAACACTGCAATTTACATCCTGCTTAAAACACATTCCAGTAGGCAAATATGAGAAGCTAGGAGATAGTTAGCTTCATGAGGTGTGGGAGCTTTCCTTTTCACACAAATGCCTCAAGGGCAAGAAAGAGGTCTTTCTTAGTGGCAGTGAATGTGAGACTTCTGTGAGCCATTTGATGGTTTTTAGGCAGCTGTCCTTGCACGGGGCATGTAACGCTTCAGCATTGAATTTGGCTTGCCATCTGAAGGGAGTTGCAGTCCTCTTGATTAGACCTGCATTCCAGGTGCTCTCTAATGGAAGCTATGTGCTTCTTAACAGTGAGAGGGGTTAAGGAATGTGAGCCGGAATGGCTTACGTCATTTCGGTCTCCCAAATTGTCACCTGTTGTGGGAATGTTCTTTTTTTCCCCCTACACAACAGATGAAAGTAGCAGATTTTTGGCCTCACATTGTTAGTTCAAATGTGAATTTTGACATGTTGAGCAGACTAAAGGCTTTATTGTTTCAAAAGCAGGTGGAGCTGACATTTGCATGTGAGACCTATGTGCTCCAAGTGGTGAGGTCATCCGCAGAAATACAGTCCCTTTTAAATACAAACTTTCCGTCAAAAGGACATATTTCTAACTTGTCTAGTACTCCTGGGGTTGTACATTTCTTTAAGGCTGTTGGTTCTGGTTTCATTAACACCTTCTCCGCTATATTTGGCTTAATACCTTCAGCCATACACTCGATATTTTTGAGTATTTTCTGTGGATTTCCACTTACTTTGGCTATAATAGGTGTCACCTTGTGGTTGCTGTTTTTTATTTGCAATGGCTGTCCCATCTCAACAAGGAGGACTGATGGCGCGTCCCCCGGTGCAACTGTGTTGTGAACGCATGACGCAGTATTTTGGAGCACCACTCCTTGAAGAACTAGAGTGCAACTCGTCTGTGTCATTCAGACCAGTTTTGGATTGTGTGCAGCCTGTGTTTTGATGCCTCTGGTGCCTTTTTGAATGTGCACTGAAAGTTAGTCTTTCTACGCAGCGCATACTTTCTTTGATCTGTTGATTTTCTCCCTTTGGGCTCATTACAAGACATGCACGTTGAGGGTGCGTTTGCTCCGGGAAGCCGTCTATGAGCTACCGTACATGGATCACGAAGCTTTTGACTCAACATCGGGCACAGGCTTTAGAACAGGAGTGGTGTTTGGTTTTCCTTGGCACCAATTTGGTCACATCACCACCTGCCGAATTGGAATGTTTCCTTGCCTCAATTTGTTGTAGTTTAGCAGCGATTAGATTAAGCATTAGCAGAAGTCATCTTGTATTTGTAACTATTGTTAACATTTCACGGAATCCATTTTGTATTCATGGCAGCCATTTTCTCTGCCACATGCTGCCATGTGCTCACCATGTGCTCTGTCCTACCTTTCTGTTAACTACTCTTGAAAATCTGCCTAGTGACAAGTTATATTTAGCATCTCCCACTTTCGCACATGCTCAGTAAGGTCTGCAGCTGTTAGTCCTTGAAAACTGTCAGCCCCTCCTACCTGTCGACTGTGCATTTCCACATGACCTTACATGTATGCAAGTCTTGCTTCTATAATTGTACCACCTCCTTTTAGCCCCTGCATGGGTATAAAAGGACCATGCTCTCTCAGTTCAGTGTGCAACTTCAAACATTACCGAAGTGTGCAGTTTGACCTGTAGTACCACCTCATGAGGTTTAATAAACTTTGTCTTTTATTTCAGTTTCTGTGCCAACTTCTTCCTTCATGGTCTGAGGACTTTTGTGCAGAGAAAGGTGAACCCCTTGCACTAGTAGGCCTTGCTGAGGCTTACTTCAACAAATTGGCACCCGAACAGGGACTCATCGGCGACTCGGACGCCCAACGGATTGGTCGCAACAAAGGATTGGGATCTCGCTGCGGATGATCAATGCATGAGGAGACCCGAGTCTTGGCAACCACGCCGTTTTTCCCTTCTTTCTGATTTGACCATCCAGGTGGCACCGGTCCTCGACTGAGATCCTTTTTGTTCATTCGTCATGCAGTGACCATTTGGTCGATTTTAGAACTTGGCAGTTGGAACCTGGACACCCTGTGATTGGTAAGAGCTGTTTTACGACACTTGCTGTGGGCTTTGATGCCTTTGTTTGGTAATGTAGTTTAGCACTACTTACTGTGGCTCTTGTGTTTTGGGTGACTAGTCAATTTGTGTCCTTTGAATTGATATATAAATTGCAATTTATATAGGCAGGTAATGAGGAGAATTTTATCCAATTTAATTTTTATTTGAACGGCATCTTAAGTGCTACTTTGATTATAATATTGCATATTCTGCACTATTTTTGGCATGCCTGTTTTTAGCGCACTTCGTAGGATGTGTAGCTTTTGTAATGGTACCAATTTGAGACTGGAAGATTCGCAACCCCCAGAGGGGACGCCCAGTAGAGATATGTATGTTAAACATGGTCTTTCTTCTATAATGTACAGCACATTATGGAATAAATACACTTGTGCGGATCCTGAGTTACGTTGGCCTATGCATGGGTCATTTGATTTGCGAAAGATTGAGTATGTGGAACAATGTATGTGTAAACGAAAGTCTAGGCAAGATATGTTTGACTGTGTACGAATGTGGGAGAAAGAAGTGCGCGGACGAGTGAAGCGTGAGCAAGCCTTGCTTGAGAAAGAGCAGCGGAAGAATGTATATGTGAAAGCATTGGAAATGAGAAAGAAATAAATAAATTACTTAAAGGAGCTAGAAGGGAAAGAACGTAAATTACAGGTAACTGGCCAACACACTGTTAGGCAACCTCTCTATCCTATCCTTAATAAACCACATGATGATTTATTGTTATTAGATCGCCCTCCACCTTTTATGTCGTTCCTTCTGCCCCTCATGAGTTAGTTAAGGCCTCCAGTTCGGAGCAACAGAAGATGCGAGACAGTCGCTCTATGTTGCCTGCTGACCGTGCGTCTGAGCTTAGATCTATTGCTTGTAAAACAATTCGTAGCGTTGTCTCTGCTTCTGAACTTTTAGACAACATGAAAGGGTGGACTGAAAAGGAGCAGCTATATTTTACTGAGGCATTTGGCTCAGAAGTTATTGAACTATGTCGGAAATATTCTGATGAGTTAGAGCCCGATGATGTAGCAGCTGATCATAAGCAAATGCGTGATGGTCTTTTTGTTTTCTCCCAGGTGGTTGATGCAATCAGGCGTTTGGTGAAATTATGTGTTACGGCAGTCTGTTTGCAAAAGGAGAGAAGGGCTGTGGACGTAGTTGCACGGACATCTCAGACCGGTGGGGTGCAAGCTTCCATCTTCGGAACAGATAAGACTATGATAGTTCACGCGAAACCAATGCGGGAGGCCGCGCCTTTGTATATTCCTCCTAAAGGATTGGGTACAAGTGATGATAAAACTTCTGTTGATGCTAAGGGTTATTTTATTTATAGTTGGGTGTATACTCCTTGGAATAGGGCAGATGTAATGGTACTTAAAACAGCATTACCTGACCTGCGGAAAAATCCAGCCGCCTTTTATGAGGAAGTTGAGGGAGCAGTTAGTTCTTGTACTATGACTTTGGCTGACATTGATTTAATTTTAGGATTGATATTACCGCCAGATATGTGGAGAACTGTTTGTAAAATTGATGATCGTGCAGTTTTTGGGGCATCATGGAAAGAATTGGAACAGATGGACGGGGATAGTGAACCTGCGAAAAAGCCATATCAGTTGATTCTAGATCTTCCTGCAGCCATATTAGTTAAGTTAAAAAACGATTATTTCCCCTAAAAAGATAGATTGGACTGTTTTAGCGTCTTGTAAGCAAAAGACAGATGAATCGGTCTCTGATTTCTTTACACGCTTTGAAGAAGCATTTCATGATTTTAGCGGTCAGTTGTTGTCAGGTGATACGGGCAGACATTTGTTTGTCGATAAATATGTCGCAAATCTGTTACCAGGAATAGCTAGTCGTCTAAAAGCTAGTGAAAGTTCATGGACTACCTCTAGTCCGGTTTCTCTTTTGACTATGGCTCAGTATTATGCACGTCAGGAATTAGAAGCAAAGGGTAGCGAGGATAAAAAGATTAAAGACGAAGGTAAAGTTGGCTCAAGCTTATGGTCCGCCTTTTAGTGGTAGTGATAGAGGTCGACGTGGATCTTATGGTTCTTCTTACACTCGTTCGAATTTGTCTGTTGATCAGTGTGCGTATTGTAAGAAATTTGGGCATTGGGCTGCCGATTGTCCAGCACTAGGTATTCAGCAGTATTCACGTGGTCGGGGACAAATGAGAAATCGCTCAGGATATTCAGGACCTAGAAGAAGCACAAATGATCGTGCTAGGGTTGATGCTAATGTACGACGGCAGGATGGGTTTAATACTTTTGATAGACGGAACCAATACCAGATGTCTAACCATGTGCAGCCTGATTTCCAAGATTCTGCTTATGCATAGGATTGCCTAGGATGGGGTAAGGAATCAGTTGAAGTTCCAGTAGATCAGAGGGGTCCCTATGTTACAGCACATGTTTTGGTTTCTACTGATCAGTTTCTGGTTGATAAAGGAGCTACTTGTAGCGCCTTGTCAAAACAATTGATTCCAAGGGCTCCCCTGTCTGGCTTAACCATTACATTTATAGGTTTTGATGAAACACCTTCCCCTAGCCCATTGTCACAACCACTTGCATTCCATGTTGATAAATGTACTGCTCCATGTCTTTTTTTGCTTTCTCCTAATACACCTGACAATATTGTGGGTCTTGATATGCTCAAGTATTTCAGGGCTACAATACGATGCTCTCCTGAAGGGGTGCGTGTTATTTTAAATGATAATCATCCTGTGATGGAAAGAGTTTGACTTGTTAAAGAGGATATTGCATTAGCTTCACTCCCTAGTACTTTGTGGGCTACTTCAGACACTGATGTGGGACAAATGATTATTCCACTGGCACATATTAGTGTCAAGGAGGAAGCTGTATTGCCACGTTTGCCTCAATAAAAAATTTCACAGGAGGGCGAAGAAGCACTCACACGAATTGTGCATGATCTTATTGCAGTTGGAGTTATTGAGGAAGTTCTGTATAATGTTTGTAACAGTCCGATTCTTCCTATTCTGAAAAAGGATACAGATATCAGGATTTACCGATTCATTATTGATTTACGAGAAGTCAATAAGATTGTGATACCACAATATCCTGTGGTATCTGACATCACGACACTTCTTACTTTGGTTCCCCCGACAGCAACTATGTTCTCTGTGATAGACTTGAAGAATGCTTTCTTTTCGATCCCTATTCATCCTGACAGCCGATATTTGTTTGGTTTTACTTTGAATAAACTATCTTATAGATTTTCCAGAGTTCCTCAAGGCTATACGGAGAGTCCAAGTATTTATAGTCAAGCGTTAAAATGACAACTTGATTCTTTTGTTTTGCCTGAAGGTGTGGCTCTCATACAATATGTCGATGATATTTAGTTGGCGGCTGATACCCCTGAGCAATGTGAAAAGTGCACTTTGTCCTTACTTTCTTTTCTTGCTTCACACCATCATAAAGTGTCACGAAAGAAATTGCAATATTGTAGACCAAAGGTAACCTATTTAGGTCACCTTTTGTCTAAGGAGGGCCGTGCACTTACATCAGATCGTATTCAAGCAATTTTAGACACACCAGTACCCTCTACTCAAAAAGATGTTCGTGCATTCCTTGGTCCTACTTCTTTTTGTAGGCAATGGATATTAGGGTTTTCACACATTGTCAAACCTTTACTAGCACTTTTGACTAAAGATACTCCAATGCCCCTCCCATGGACAGATGAATGTGAGACTGCTTTCCGGCAGCTACGACAAGCCCTTTGTTCAGCACCAGTGTTAGGTACTCCAGATTACATGAAGCCTTTTGCACTTTACGTACATGAGAAAGATGGATGTGCATTGTCAGTTTTAGTACACACACATGGCGATAAGCAGCGTCCCTGTGCATATTTTTCAAAAGTACTTGATCCTGTCGCTCGAGCGTTGACTGGGTGTTTTAGTTCAGTTGCCGCAGCAGCTGTGTCAATACGTCAGAGTGAAGGGATAGTTTTGTCACATAAGCTGTTGGTGTTAGTACCTCATGCGGTTGATGCTCTTTTAAATCAAACAAAGACACAACATTTAACTATCGCTCGTATAACAGGATATGAGTTGACATTGCTGGCTCCTCACATTACACTGAAGAGGTGTGCAACACTAAATCCAGCCACTTTGTTGCCATATCCGGTGACTCAGCCTCAGTCACAAGAAACACATGATTGTATATTCCTTACCAAAGAACAGACAAAGGGTCGTATTGATTTACAAGATATGCCCCTTCCAGATATAGACGGGGAATTGTGGGTTGATGGGTCTTGTTTGAAGTTGCCAGATGGTACTACCTCAGCTGCATATGCAATCACCACAATACACATGGTAGTGGAGATAGCTCGTATCCCACAGAAGTCAGCTAAAGCAGCTGAACTAATAGCTTTGACACAAGCATGTGAGCTTAGTACTGACTTATGTGTGAACATTTATACAGACAGCCGCTATGCTTTTGGAGTGGCTCATGATTTTGGTTTGCTTTGGAAGGAAAGAGGTTTTCTCACATCCCACAGGATGCAGATAATGCATGGAGAATTAGTGCATAACCTCTTGACTGCATTGACATATCCAAAGAAACTAGCTATTGTGAAATGTAGTGCACACAAGAAAGTGACGATAAGATAGGGAAAGGTAATGCTCTTGCAGACCGCGTAGCACGTGAGATTGCGATGCAGCGAAGTACTACTTCTATGTATGTAGTGAAGTCACAAGCTGAACGTTGGCATAATGCTAGACAAGACGTATTAGACAAGATGTATTAGATATACTGTACAGAAATCTGCTTCTGTGAAAGAACGTGAGCAATGGTTTGAAGATGGAGAATTGGATGATGAGGGCTGTTGGCCGAATAAGCAGATGGATAAATGGAAATTGCCTATAGCTTTTGTACAACCTATGGTTCAGATGGCACATGGGCTGGCACATGTTGGAGCTTCAACAATAAAGAAGTTGCTTACGCATGTTTGGGAGCATCCAGAAATGTCCAGTACAGCTAAGAGAGTAGTACAGTCTTGATTGATCTGTTTACAATACAATCCTGGAAAAGGGACACGTACTCCTGCAGGAGGGTTTGCTACACCAACTGCACCTTTTGAAGTTCTACAAATGGATTATAGTCCGCTTGAACGCTGCAACAATTTAAAGTATGTCTTGGTGGTGGTATGTGCCTTCAGTAAATGCATAGAGGCGTACCCCACAAAGGATAATACTGCCATTACCATAGCGAAGGTGCTTTTGAAATAAGTTTTCCCTAGGTTTGGTGTTTTCAGACTTTTATGGAATGATAACGGACCTCATTTTGTTGGGGAAGTTATTAAGTATGTCCTGAAAGGATTAGGGATTAAACGGAAGTTCCATGCGGTTTTCCACCCACAATCAGCTACTTTGAAGCTGAAGTTAGCGAAGATACAGGCTTCCACATCCTTAACTTGGCCGGATGCATTACCGTTGGCATTATTGTCTATTAGGTCAGTGCCACACTCTCGGCCTTAGCCCATACGAAATAGTATTTGGAAGGTCAATGAACATTTGAGGAGTTCCTAAGCCAAATTCTGTATATGATGTAACTTGTGTCCTGATGAATGATTATTTGGCACAGTTAACCGACAATTTGGTTTCAATTCATCAACTGGTTCAAGAAGCACTTCCTGACAGATCTACAGGTGAAGGCCATGAACTCCGACCTGGTGACCAGGTGATGATTAATTCCTTTGAAAGATCAAGCAGCTTGGAACCAAGGTGGCGAGGCCCAGAACAGGTGCTCCTTGCGACAAGGACAGCAGTTCCAGTGACGAACCGAAAGAATTGGGTCGATAGTACTCACTGCAAGAGAGTGCTACATACCTTGGTGGAACCTGCTGTGCTGACCGATCATCGAGAGATTTTGACTATGGAGAAAGGCCGTGCTATATCACCTGACAAATCTGCAGAGGTCTTCCCGGACCATACGACTTCTGGAGTGTTGCGATATAATTTGAGACCGAGGAAAGAATCTGATTTTTTTTTAAAAACTGGTTGAGCTTCTGCCCTGGGTTAGTGAAACGGAGAGCCAATGTGGCAAGGGGTGGGGGATCAGCCATGCATTAGAGTAGTGACACCAGTCTTGGCCCGTGGTGAAGAAATCAGCAGCTGCCCAGGGATAAGAGTTCCAACTATTGTTTTTAATTCATTTCTGAAAGGGTTGATTATCACTGTTGCTAAAATGAATAACAAACTGATCATTAGTACTATGGGGTTTGTTGCTGTTTTGGTGATTATAGCAATAATCACTTAGTTTGCTGAAAAGAAGGCTCCTGCTCGTGAGTTTTTTGTTGCCACTACTCCAGTACCAAAGGATCACTATTACTTTACGCTTCCCTATCAGGAGCAGAAGCACCATCAATCGTACTTCAATAATACTTTCATTCGGATGTTGCATTATACTCATAATGCTACAAATACTACTAACTGTTGGGTATGTGGAATGATACCTGCGCATCAAAAGAAAAGAGGAACACCTTTCATTCCTCTTCCTTTTTCACACAATGGTTCTTGTCAAGCTTGGTACACACTTTTGTTTGCAACTGGAAAACGTACAGAGGGCGGACTTCTTTTTCACCTTAATAAAGTATGCTGCCAAGACAGAGATGGGTATCCCCAAGCCAAAGGAACTAAATGGGAATGGGAAGAGTATCAACCAGACAATGTTTCAATACCATATGTCTTCACAAATATAAGAGACTCTGAAAAGAAAGAACAATTTGTGATTTCTGTTACAAAAACTAAAGCAGATTTATGTATACGTAGAATTGGGCGAATTCCGGTAGGGATAAGCAATTGTACCTTGATTTTAACTATTGAGGGTGTAAATAATAGTAGTTTTACAGCTTCACATAATACATATTGTGTTTGTGGTAACTATGGATATTACCAACTACCTGTTGGGTGGTAAGGTGTGTGTTATGTATCTTTTCTATTACCCCCTGTGTTTTTGGCCCCTGCATCATATCACTGAGATTTTAAACTGTTCAATGACATCATTAACAATAGATATAAAAGGGCACTAAGTACAAATGAGGTAGACCAAACGGATACTAGCCTGCAACAATATGTTGATTTTAATTTAGGGTTGTTCCCCTTTGTGGGTGCTGCGTTAAACAGTAGGAAAGTTAGACGATTGACTAGGGTTGTGGAAGCTGTTACCAATCAGGCAGCTCTGGCACTTGGGAATATTACTGAGGAGCTCCAAATTGCGAGGATTGTAGCGCTCCAAAATCGTATGGTACTAGATGTGATATTAGCTGACCGAGGTGGTGCATGTCGCATCATCGGTAGTAGTTGCTGTGTTTTTATTCCCGATCACTCACCTTCAGTATATGATGGAATATCTAAATTGCATAAAATTGCTGCAGAAATCCAAACAGAGATTGGTACTTGGACTTTTTCTGGATGGTTTTGGGCTCTTGTTTCCGCCTGGGGATGGAAACTACTGACTATCCTGTGTGTAATGATTGCAATATTTTTCACATGCTGTATCTGTATTCAGTGTGGTCCAATGTTCTGCTCCATGTGTATTACTGCTTGTATGCCTACCAAAAGAAATATTACAGAAATGAAAGCACAACATATGTTAGATAAGGAAATAGCTGAAATGATGAGCATAAATATACAAGACGAATATTTAGATTATTCTAGAAAGACGAATGGTTTCAGCTAATGCTGAAAGGTTTGCCTGTTGTAGTTTAGCAGCGATTAGATTAAGCATTAGCAGAAGACATCTTGTATTTGTAACTATTGTGAACATTTCACGGAATCCATTTTGTATTCATGGCAGCCATTTACTCTGCCACATGCTGCCATGTGCTCACCATTTGCTCTGTCCTACCTTTCTGTTAACTACTCTTGACAATCTGCCTAGTGACAAGTTATATTTAGCATCTCCCACTTTCGCACATGCTCAGTAAGGTCTGCAGCTGTTAGTCCTTGAAAACTGTCAGCCCCTCCTACCTGTCGACTGTGCATTTCCACATGAGCTTACATGTATGCAAGTCTTTCTTCTATAATTGTACCACCTCCTTAGCCCCTGCATGGGTACAATAGGACCATGCTCTCTCAGTTCAGTGTGCTACTTCAAACATTACCGAAGGGTGCTGTTTGAACTGTAGTACCACCTCATGAGGTTTAATAAACGTTGTCTTTTATTTCAGTTTCTGTGCGAACTTCTTCCTACATGGTCTGAAGACTTTTCTGCAGAGAAAGGTGAACCCCTTGCACTAGTAGGCCTTGCTGAGGCTTACTTCAACATATTGTCCCGGTAATAGGAAATTTTCTAAATGACACTGACTTTTAAAATTTGGTTTGATTGGTGCCACTGCTATTCTTCTAAATTAATCTATTCCACAATTTATTTTATATTCCCCTGCTCGAGTGTCGAGCTTGTCACAATTGACATTTATGTGTATATGTTTTAAAGCCTTGCATTTTAGTTGCTCTTAATTTAGGAACTGGGCTGCTTTACCACTTCTGAACCGACAAGAGCAGGGTGTTGTATCGCCATTTTCATAATGTCTCTGGGCACGTCATTTTAGCAGCTAGGCATGCTGCGTGTGCCCTTTAGCCTAGTGGCATTTTATTTTGCTTCATTTTTATTATTTTAGAATAGGCCACATTCGTGGTGGTGTTTGATTTTCTTTCTCTAGTTGTCCTTTTGCCTAGGAAAGCATCACATTTCTTAGCACACCATTCATTCACTCTGTGCTTTCCTCAAGGCTGTAACGACATAGGATTGTTAGCACAAGTGGCACACTGCGTCTCTAACATTCAGAGAAACACGCAGATTTTTACGTGGGGGCATTTTCTTAGAACATATAAAATATAAAAACATTTCTCTGTTCCATGCACATTAGAAGAAGGTTTCAGATGGATGACCACAACTCTATAGATAACAGGCCTCTTCACCACTGTCATACCCAGGTATGGAGAATGATGTCTTCCCAGGGGGGATCCCTGAAGGGCAGATTAGGGCTTAACCTGTTGTGATCTAACATAGCTTAGGTAGGAATTGCATATATTGTGCTTAGTGACAGTATGGTGGGACATTTCCTGTGTTTCACGTTTCTTGTCACCATTTTGCTTCTACTGTGTTTCATCATTCTAATTATTGCTTTTCATGCTATTTTGTCTAAAACACAGCAGTTTCAATAAATTTTTATTGAACCACTTCCTCCCTCTGTTTGTCTTTGCATGTGTGAGACTAATATAACTGAGGGAAAAGGATGACATCTGATCCACCACAATTTTCTTGAGAAGTCACAATGTCATGTGCCCGGTTGCCACAAATCGCCACTGCTCTTGGTCAGAGATGAGCCACTGCTAGTTGGCTGGAAATGGATTAGGCCAACAGTTGTCAAATGGTGTGGGAATTGGACTCACTTCCCCACAATTCAGGTGATGCTGCCGCCCAAACCTATCAGCCTCATTGGTATGATGAGAGCCAATGCAACACTATCCACATTGCTTACAAGATCTTTAAATGACTTAGACAAGAGGCATACACAGCTCATGCTGTCAAATGCATATGTTGTCTAACATTTACAACCATCATAAAGAAAGAAATGTCACTGGATGACAGTAAAGTCTCCTTGCCTAGTTATGTGCACCCAACAGTAGGAGGATCTAGGACCCCAAAGACACATCACATAACACAATGGTAATGAACACAACATATGGTACTGTTCACCAATACCTGCACCATGTACATTCCATTTATTCCACACAGATCGCAACAACAGGCACACCAGAAGTTCAACTGGCATATAGGGGCACATTGTAGCCTGTGAGGATTGAAAATATTGTGTTCAAAAGAGCCAATTGTGCATATGAGGTACTGATCTGCTATTCTGGAAAGCCATAGAGCTGTCCATACAGGGGAAGGACCTAATTTACAAGCCTCTCCAGCTCCTCTGGAGAAAATGCAGGGGCCCTGTCTGGACATGGCATGATTTCTCCTAGAGGTAACACATAGCAGCTCAAGTAGTTGAAGTGTTGCTGGCAGCAGTGTCAGGAGTCAAGTGAGTGAATTTGCACAACATGGCGGTCACGTCTGCCACGGGCAAGATGATCACTGCCACTGGACACTGCCATTGGGCTATGACCACCCCAGGCAACAATGTTAGCCTATGGCTGTGTAAGCCGCGGTTAGAATCACCTACTGTGTGAATGACTTCCACTGGCAATCGCGATTCCTAATGTCCATTAGAGTAGGTCAGGCATCCACCCTTTTGGCGAGTGAAAATACTGGAAATGGCTGTGTAAACTGTCATATAGATTATATGTGTAGGATCATTACAAAAATCTACATGCAGTCTTGTTATGAAAGTCTTACTACATAACCAGTGTATTGTGTGGCAGGGCACAGATGGCATATGACAGTGGTGCACGGGCCACCAACTGTAGTTTTTGGCGGTCTGAAAATGCAGTCACATTTCGAGGAGCAATTGTGTAGCATAGAGTTAGGTATTGCACAAATCCATTTTGTGGACACATGTGGACAACCATAGGGGTTACATATGACTGTTGTGTAGTTGCCAGCTGGGATGTGTACTGTTTGTCATGTCTATCCAGTCAGAAATGCTTTGTAAAATGATATTATTGGCATGCATCGCGTATGTTACTGAGGACACCCTGACTAATGTTACAAATCAGGTCTTGTCACACAAAGGTAGCCTGGGAGAGGGAGAATGCTACAACCTCCTCTCTACTGTCCACTGCCAGACCTTCAGACCATGGAAGAAAGCCACATAAGGCACAGTTGGAATTGGCAAACAATAGTGGACTTATGCCATCAGTTGGAGCTAGATCTGATGTCAGATAAAAGTAATCCAACCTGCATACTGCCCATTGTACAAGTCATGTCAGCATTGCACCTTCTGGCCATTGGGTCCTTCCAACATACAGAGGCCCCAAACTGGTGGTATGTCCCAATCTTTGTTAAGTCTGGTGTTGAAGGATTTCCTCTCAGCAATGTTGAAGCACATTGACAGCTATATCATGTCCCCCTCAGCGTGAGAATTTAGCCTAGGTGAAGGCTGACTTCTGTGGTTTTTCCTGCCTCACGTATGTGGTGGGGGCTATTGATGGCACATATGTTGGCTTGGTGCCACCACAGGCCACCAAACAAGTTTATCACAACAGAAAGAACTTCCATTCCATCAAAGTGCAAGTTGTTTGTTTGCCGGATCTCTACATCTCAAATGTGTGTGCCGGTTATCCTGGCTCAGCCCACGATTCCTTCATAATGCGGAACAGCACAATACCCCAGCTGATGTTACAACTGCACCCAGAGAAGGCCTGGCTGATTGGTAAGTCACATCTGGCCTGATTGCATGTGAGCAATGTCGGGTGCTACAATCATGAAGTCAGTGACTCATTGTTGCACTTATTTCCCATTCCTTAACAGGAGACTTAGCATATCCAAACCGTCCTTGCTTATTGACGCCGCTGAGGAATCCAACAATGCCAGAGGAAGTCTGCTTCAATGAGGGTCATGGAAGAACATGGTGACCAGTGCAGTGGGGTTTTGGGCTACTCAAGGCCAGATTCCTCTGTCTGGACATCACTGGTGGAACCCTCCTCTACTTACCTGGGAAAGTGTGTCAGATCACTGTGGCACGCTGCACGCTCCACAACATCACCCTGCGGCAGGATATCCTGTACTTCCCAGAAGAGAGGAAGCTTGCAGTGTCACCGGGTGAGAATCCTGAAATGCTAACTGAGGATAACAGTGGTTAAGAGGAAGGAGCTGACTTGTGAGAAGATCTCATCCACAGCTACTTCTCACTAATGTAAGTATGTCATGTGATGTCATGACTGTGATTGTACAAAGAACTGTAGTTCTGAGAATGTGTACAGTTGAGTGTTTTGGAAATAACTAGGGAGCTGATACTCTGCAGTATTCAGCCAAAGGCTGCTTGATAAGATAGCCTATGACACATCCCCACAATTATGTTGTTGCTTTGTTTGTGTCATTTTCCTTGCAATGTAACTTGTTTTCCAGATGCCTGCCATGTGACTTGTGTCATATGTATGGTTTCAGGCATATACTCCTTGTTTTGTTCTTTGTACGGGTACTTTCACTATGACATCTTTATGTGGGCACTTCTGACCTGTGACATTGGCAGGTATGTAATGATGTTCTGACATACAAAGTGGACATGGATTGTTCCAGGTAATGTAGATCGCAGAGTTTGGGTGTATGAGACCTGTATGAAGACAGTTTGCACAGTGTTTAGTTGATGGTTTAGAAGTGCCCATTGTACTTTTTTTTGTCCAGTAATGGGCATGATGCATCATGTATGGCATTGTGTGGTCATCACAAGGGCAGTCCTTGCTTATGGCCAACTAATTGTTCCCTCACATTGGCTAAATACTTTTGTATGACCTGTATGTAGCTGTAAATGTGTGTCATCATTGTAGGCTACAGTGCCTGTGCCACAACACTGATATATGTTTGTGTCATACCAACAGTCTGCGAAAGCATGTTTACATTGGCAAATTACCTGTTTCAATAAAGACTTGGGGTCTGTCTGAGACCACTTCATAGTGTATCCATTGCGCGGCACCAGTTCAATATCATCTACCAGTGTAATATTATCCTACCTAGCTGTTAAAAGGGGGGATAGTAGAAGATTCATGCTCTGGGGGTAGTGATCACTAATTGCGATGTCGTGCAAGGTATAGTTTGTAAGATAGTGTGTGAAGTGAGTAGACATTAGGACATAATCGATCACTGTATTTACGCCCCTTCCGTTATACGTTGGTTTAAACTGTGGTTCGTCCAAAAATAATTCATTTACAAAGGATAGGTTATAGATTTGAGCCAGTTAATTAATTTCATCTCCTTGAGTGTTGTGAGAGAAGTGGAGACTTGCACCTATACCTTCTGAGTCCCAACCACATATCTTATTTGAAATTTCTTTACACAGATGGACGTTAAAATCACCACCCCATATCAATAGGATCTCTCGGTTGTTTTTTCCACATATTTTTTTTAATTCATTTTCCATTTCCACTAAAATTTTGGAGAATTCTCCTGGAGCAGCATTATTATAAAAATTAATAATGACTAAATGGGTCTTGCATGTTATAGGTAAGTCTGGACTGGATGAGGGTGCTACAGTTCACTGTGGATGGATGGAGTTATTGCCCGCTGGTCTTTGATAGAAATAACCCAGGGGTAGTAGCAAGATTCCTTGTAGGGTAACTTGTCTGGCTCCTAAGTCATGAATAATTCTATTCACTAAATTCGGTGAGCCAAAAGAAAGGACCACACAATCTCCAGTTAGCGCTTTCATGCTGTTTCCTATCCATTTAATTCTTCTGACCATTTTTATGTCATCAAAAAGGGTCCTCACCGATCCAGGGCCCATTCGGGCCCGATCCAATTGAGGGCCTTGTTTCTCAAGGCCGTCCATGTTTCTCGTTGTTGATCGTCTATCGGTGGGACATTAGCCAGGACCACGACATATGGTGTAGCCTCCGGGGGGAGATGTAGCAAGTCACTAGGGAGGTAGATGGGATTCGGGGGTCTATTCCTGCTAGTTATGTTTCTCCCTGGATTTGAATAGGGATAAGTAGTCGCTGCCCTATGCATAGTACTAGTTGCTGTCTTACGTAGTGTGGGATTTAGAACTTTGTTATCTGGAGAAGGATTATGTGGTGTAATAGGTGAGAAAGGGGGTTGGGTAGAATGGTACAGTGAAGGAGGTATTGGTTGAGTTTGTAGTTCAGTCTGAAAATTATCATTTCGATGTGTACTGATTGGCCTGTTGTATGGGATAGGCTGTCTGTTGTTCTCACATTCTGAGGACCGCAATGTGCTTCTGGAGTCTTTGCTTTGAAAATGCGTGTCTTCCCATTGTAAGGACTTTATTATTTCAAGACCTACCTCAAGACTGGACTCCACCCCCTTTAGGCGCTCCGACATAGAGTCCAAGGTGGCTCCAATAGATAATTTCAATGAGTTCACTATCTCGTGGAGATTTATAAGGAGCGACCGAACAGTGTCTCCTGCTGAAGTTAAGGATTTCTTCCGTGTTGATTTTTTAGATTTTTTTTTAATTGGAGTAGTTATTAGGTCTATCACTGGCATTGTTTTTGCGGTCTTATCTACCAGGCCTATCTCTGGTTTTCTTGGTCGCTTGGCGACAGGGGATATTTCATCTGTGGAATAGATTAGATTCGAAGAGTCTTTAACGCAGCCATTTGTAAGCGTTACTCTTGAGTGTCCATCCCCATGTTCGCTGTGTGGGGAGTTGTGTTGCGATGGTGCGGACCCTAATGATTCAGGGGAACGCTCTTTAGGTAATGACATTTTCCCTTCAACGGTGGCGATTTGCTTATCTATCTTTCCCATCGCCCCAGAGATATATTTTAATATAGATGAACTGTCTTTTAAATTTGTTGAGTTATTTAGTTTTGAATGTTTCCTTTTACCCATGTTTACGTAGTGTGATGTAATTTAATTTAATGGCCGGTTACTCAAGGGGCTATATTTGAGTATATAAAACGATTTCCTTAATACAGGAGAAGGGGACTAATCGCTAGAGGACCAGCTTATGGTGCAAGATTAAAGAGGGGGGGCCCAGCCCGGCCTCTTCCAGTGGGTGACAGACGAGGGGCGGGCTCTTACTTTGTGAAATAGGCCAGTCCAATCGGGCTAGCAAAATTTAAAGGGCTCCTACCCCCTCAAAGGAACGCAGCGCGACAGGTGAAAAACAGTATTTAAAAGAGAAGGAGAGCAGGCAAAGCACCAACACAATACCTTCAGGCAGCCAAACACTTGTAAGGTGCCTAGTTCCGAAGTCCAGAAGTTTTTTTTTTTTTTGGGAGAAATGTCATGGGGGTGGCCCTGCCCTGCCTCTTCCTGGCAATGACGGGCAAGGACGGGCCCACCCTTGGCCCGGGCTTTGCCCGGGCGCTGCCGGCGCACGTCCCGCGCATCGGAGCGCGAACAGAATTTAAAGGGCTCCTGCCCCTCGATCAGGTCTCCAAGCAACACGCTTCCCGCGACGGCGGGAGCGCGAACAGAATTTAAAGGGCTCCTGCCCCTCGATCAGGTCTCCAAGCAACGTGCTTCCCGTGACGGCGGGAGCGCGAACAGAATTTAAAGGGCTCCTGCCCCTCGATCAGGTCTCTAGTTGAAAAGCCCTGATTAGGGTGGTGTGTATGTCCCTCAGCAGCCTTGTTAGGCAGGCCATGTTGTTATTGTGGGCCTCCATCTGTTCACGCATGTCTCTACACATGTCCATCTGTAGCTGCTTGATTTCCCGGAGTTCGGTCAACACCTGGCCCATCACACATTGGGACTCCTGATAGATCCCCAAGATGTGTCTGACAGTGTCCTGGCCAAGAGCAGCCCCAGTGGCCGTCTCCCCGCTGGCCCACAAACTCTGTCCCAGGTACCCTACACCCATGGGCCTGTGCCCTTGCCACAGGGTGCCCTCTCCAACTAGGCCCTGAAACATGATTGTCTGAAGTGTTGCGCTACAACTCAGGATCCAGAACTAGTGGTGGCTTGAGATGGTAGACACTGTGCTAGGAAAACTGGTTGGGGGTGTGAATGGTTGCCTGTGATGTTGATGCCACAAGGCTGGGAGGTGACATTGTGGGCACAGTGAGACTTACTGTTGCCATCTGGCCAGGTTGCCCAGATGGGCCAAAACCATCCTCCATGTCCACAAGTCCAAGAGTGTTGTCTTCACTGAGGGCTTCATTCAGGGGGGTAGTGGCAATCTGTTCCATGGCCTCTGTGTGCCCAGCGGCAGCTCTACCTGTTGATGTAAAACGAACAATGTTACTGGTTGTATTGTAACATCTATCTACAACTGTTTAGAGTTACAGTAAGCAGGAACTTGTACAAAGTTAAGCTGTAGTTAATCTAATTGTGGCAAGTAACCAGGTTATTGGGTGTATTGACATGACATGTGTGAAGCATGTCAACCCAATATGACTAAAGCAGCTTCTGAGAATTGCAGATAAGTTAAACTTGGGAAGATGGCCTGAAAACGACATATTGCCACCAGTGCAGGCAAAACAGTGACTATGCAAAATATGACTTTGATTATTTGTAGACCTAATTGGTTGTGAAGCGGGGAGACCCAGGACTTGGTTGCATTTGTGACTGTAGTCATCATGTGCACAGTGCTGTGTCAATGTGCCTGCTGCTAATAACAATCTGGTGATGCATCTTGAGGCCTCAGGAATACTTGTTGTACACACTATATCATTCCGGTCCTCAATAATTTCATCTTGGGTTAGTCAGTGTTGATGGAGCTATGCCAACAGTCATATCCCTGATTTGTGCATGATCTGTGCTTAATCAATCCCAGGTGAGAATGCTTCATTTGGAGTTGACAAACAGGTGACTTTGGACAAGTGACCACTATACTGGTGTTTTGAGATACAGGCACAAGGCCTTCTGGGAGTTGCAGGCATGTCACTTTCTCTACTATACACACTATACAAATGTTATCCCCCCAGGTGAGTACACTTAATTTCAGAGTTAACAAACAGGGGTATATGTACAAGTGACCACTGGACAGTGGTTGGAGTTAGAGAAACAGGGCCTATTGGGCTTCACAGTCATCTCACTCTATCTACTTCCCAACACTTGACAAATGGTATCCTCCCAGGGGAGTAAACTTCATTTGAGAGGTAACAAACAGGAGTATTTGGGCAAGTGAACACTGGGCTTGTGGGTGGAGTAACAAAAACAGGGTTTGCTGGAAGTTGCAGTCAAGTCACTCCCCCTACTTCACACACTATACAAATAGTATCCTCTCAGGTCAGTAAACTTTATTTGAGAGTTACCAAACAGGGGTATTTGGACAACTCTATCCTGGGCTGGTGTTTTGAGTTACAGACACAAGCCTGAAGGGAGTTGCAGTCAGGTCACTTTCTCTACTACACAAACTATACAAATGTTATCCCTCAGGTGAGAAAGTTTTAACTGAGAGTTCCCACACAAGGGTATTTAGACAAGTGCAGACTGGGCTGGTGTTTGGAGTAACAGAACCAGGGCCTGCTTGGAGTTGCAGTCAGGTAATTCTCTCTACTACATTGATTAGACAAATGTTATCCCCCCAGGTGAGTACACTTCATTTGGGAGATGGCAAACAGGGATCTTTGGACAAGTGGACATTGGGCTGGTGTTTGGAGTTCCTGAAACAGTGCCTCCTGGGAGTTGCTGTCAGGTAACTCTCTCTACTACACACACTAAACAAATATTATCCCCCAGGTGAGTAAACCTAATTTGGTAGCTGACAAATAGGGGTATTTGGACAAGTGCAGATAAGCAGGTGTTTGGAGTAAGAGAAACAGGGCCTGCTGGGAGTTGTAGTCAGGTCACTCTCTCTACTACGCACACACTAGACAAATGTTATGCCCCAGGTGAGTACACTTCATTTGGGAGATAACAAACAGGGATCTTTAGACAAGTGGACACTGGGCTGGTGGTTGGAGTTCCTGAAAAAGTACCTCCTGGGTGTTGTAGACAGGTCACTCTCTCTACTACACACACTATACAAATGTTATCCCTCCAGGTGAGTAAACCTCATTTGGGAGTTGACAAACAGGGGTATATGGACAAGTGCAGACTTGGCTGGTATTTGGCGCACTAGAAACAGAGCCTGCTGGGAGTGGCAGTCAGGTCACTCTCTCTGCTATACACACTAGACAAATGTTATCCCCCCAGGTGAGTACACTTCATTTAGGAGATGACAAACAGGAATCTTTGGACAAGAGGACACTGGGCTGGTAGTTGGAGTTCCTGAAATGGTGCATTCCAGGTGAGTAAACTTCAGTTGGGAGTTGCCAAACAAGGGTATTTGGACAAGTGCAGAATGGGTGGGTGTTTGGGGTAACAAAAAACAGTGCCTCTTGGGAGTTGCAGGTCACTCTCTCTACCACATACTATTCACATCTTAGGTATTTCATATCTGTATGCAGACAGCATTTAAGTTTGGGCATACATTTACATTGTGAGACATACCAGTCCAGGGATTCTTTTTGTACATTGAAAGACTTACAGACACCATTTGGACATACAGCAGGTAATGGTCTTTGATGGCTTTGCTGCTGGGTCCAACAATACAGATTGACAGTGTTAATACTCAGATACTCTGGGTATTGAATGTTGGTTGGGTATATGACAGTGGCAAAAGATGAGTTATAAGCCTAAATGGCATTGCATTTTTGTGATTTTTTTTTGTGTTATGACTTACTAGACTCCACTCCCTCATGTATTCCTGTCAAGCCCTTAGGATGCTTTTCCTCCCAGGGAAAAAGTGTTAATGGGGCACTGGAAGTGCCACCACCAGTCTTCTTGGCCTACAGCTTTGTCTGCCTGTTTAATTCGTAATAGGGAGACCAGGGAACTGACCTTTCCCCTGAGGGCATTCCACCTCTTCCTAATGTCTCCTTTGTGCACAGGGTGGTGCCTACAGCATTCACTCTGTTGACGATCCTGTCCCGCATTTCCCTTTTCCTACTGAGATGAGTATGCAGGACTTGTGCTCCAAATAATTGTAATTCTACTCTTCCAATTTTATCCACCATGACTCGTAACTCATCTTCTGAAAAACTGGGATATTTTGAACGTGACAAGGTAGAACAAAACTACGAGTGACAGGGACGTACTTAATAGGGTGCGTTCAATTGGGTGTGAGTGGGCAAAAGTACGTGCACCATAGTCAGTGGGATAGTGAAAAAAGATGTGCCTAATTTATAAAGTCTACGGAGAGTAAGGTGGTCGGGCTTCTGTGTCTTGCTGTGGAAATGCAAAGGACTATGGTCTGTGAAGGGTGCATTTTATAGTGTTTTTTGCAGGTGTCTCCATTGTGCCAATGTGTGACAAATGTATTGTTTTTAAATCCATCCAATTTGTACTTGTCTGTTACTTTGCTGACGCAAACTGTCGTGGTCTGAACAGCCATTGGCTGCCTGCCACAAAGGGACTGCTGTGGTGACCATGTGAGTGTAATGAGCTCAGTGGTTGGCCGTGGTGCTGACGGCACTGGAGGCTTGACCCTCCAATTTCCAGGCCACCGTGCCGCAGGCAGTCTGCCATTTTTGCATGGTGGTGAGTAGTCCGTGGTCCTGCCTGCTTAACTCGTAATAGGGCGATGTGTGAGACTGCCGGCATGGCGGTCTTTTCAGGACAACCAACATGGCGGTCTGGCAGTTCGACTGCCAAAGTCGTAAAGAGGCCCAATGTCTTATGCAGGCTACCTGTTTTCTATGATGGATTAATATGGACCATTTGTAATGATATAATGAAATAGGTGGCATGGTCACAATGGGCTACACTGGGATATTGGTAAGGGCTAACAGCAGATAAGATCATTGGTACTGTAAAGGACTAGACCAGAAACTCTTTTTTTGATTAAATAGTGACTTTGAATTGGGGAAACCGAAATTAAGGGTGGGGAAATGAACATATTAAGATGCATGATCAGCAAAGCAATGAGCTTATTAGTTTCCAGGAGAGGTAGGTAACTGAGGCCCTCATTCCGACCCTGGCGGTTTCAAACCGCCTGGGTGGAGGGCAGAGGAAGCACCGTCAACAGGCTGGTGGTGCTTCCCAGGCCATTCTGACCGCGGCGGTAAAGCCGCGGTTAGAAAAGGGGAACCGGCGGTTTCCCGCCGGTTTTCCCCTGGCCCAGGGAATCCTCCATTGCGGCGCTGCTTGCAGCGCCGCCATGGGGATTCCGACCCCCTTCCCGCCAGCCTGTTCCTGGCGGTTTACACCGCCAGGAAGAGGCTGGCGGGAACGGGTGTCGTAGGGCCCCTGGGGGACCCTGCACTGCCCATGCCACTGGCATGGGCAGTGCATGGGCCCCCTAACAGGGCCCCACAAAGATTTTCAGTGTCTGCTTTGCAGACACTGAAAATCGTGACGGGTGCCACTGCACCCGTCGCACACCTGCGAATCCGCCGGCTCCATTCGGAGCCGGCTTCCTCTTTGCAGGGGCTTTCCCGCTGGGCCAGCGGGCGATCTTTTGGAGATCGCCCTCCGGCCCAGCGGGAAAGTCGGAATGACCCTCGCGGTCTTGTGACCGCGGAGCGGTCTTCCGACGGGGGAACTTTGGCGGGCGGCCTCCGCCGCCCGCAAAAGTCGGAATGACCCCCTGAATGTATTAATTATGTCCAGTCTTTGTTCAATATAATATTTTTAATTGCATTTATGCATGTTGAAATGTAATTACCGTAATTAATCAAACATCAATAAACTATTCTAAATTCTAGTTTGCTGCTGATCCTTTCCCGAAAGATTCAGACTGTGTAAGGCAGTTCTTTCAAACAGTAATGATTGAATTCTGTTTCAAAAGTTAATAACTACAATTATCTTTTCATTCCTCATTTTTGTTTTTGGCATGTGAAGGGCTACTCCATGACTGTACCATGCTCACCCAGTGCAATTTCCACTTTGAAAAGCAGGTGCTGATGGAAATTACCCCATTGAAAACTCAATGAAAAACAAAGATGAAAGGCTAGAGGTGAAAGATTATCATTTTCTCTTTATTATAAAAAAAGAACAACTGTGCTGTGTATTACAGCCAACACCCAGGGACAAATTCTCCATGGTCACACTATGCTGTAGGCTGTGGCTCTATTTTGAAAACTCAGTAAAAATATATTTAATTTTTCATTAAAGACTTTGTGGTATAAATAGAACTTATGTGAAAAAAATAGTTCACAACACATTATTCTTGTTGAAGACCTGCTTCATTCCTGAGATTGAACCAATGAACCTATGGATGTTCCTACACACTTAACCCCTTCGCTGCCAGGCCTTTTCCCCCTCCTGTGCCAGGCCTTTTTTTGGCTATTTTGGGCAGTTCGCACTTAGGCCCTCATAACTTTTTGTCCACGTAAGCTAGCCAAGCCAAATTTGCGTCCTTTTTTCCAACATCCTAGGGATTCTAGAGGTACCCAGACTTTGTGGGTTCCCCTGAAGGAGGCCAAGAAATTAGCCAAAATACAGTGAAAATTTTGTTTTTTACAGAAAAATGGGAAACAGTGGCTGCAGAAGAAGGCTTGTGGTTTTTTCCCTGAAAATGGCATCAACAAAGGGTTTGCAGTGCTAAAATCACCAGCTTCCCAGTTTTCAGGAACAGGCAAACTTGAATCGGAAAACCCAATTTTTCAACACAATTTTGGCATTTTACTTGGACATACCCCATTCTTATGATTTTTTGTGCTTTCAGCCTCCTTACAGTCAGTGACAGAAATAGGTGTGAAACCAATGCTGGATCCCAGAAACCCAAACATCTCTGAAAAGTAGATAAAATTCTGAATTCAGCAAGGGGTCATTTGTAGAGATCCTAAAAGGGTTTCCTACAGAAAATAACAACTGAAAAAGAAAAATATTGAAATTGAGGTTAAAAAAGGGCAATTTTTCTCTACGTTTTACTCTGTAACTTTTTCCTGCAATTTCAGATTTTTGAAAGCAATATACCGTTACATCTGCTGGACTCTTCTGGTTGCAGGATATATAGGGCTTGTAGGTTCATCAAGAACCCTAGCTATCCAGAGCCAATAAATGAGCTTGACCCTGCAGTGCGTTTCCATTCTATACCGGGTATACAGCAATTAATTTGCTGAAATATAAAGAGTGAAAAATAGCTATCAAGAAAACCTTTGTATTTCCAAAATGGGCACAAGATAAGGTGTTGAGGAGCAGTGGGTATTTGCACAGCTCTGAATTCCGGGGTGCCCATACTAGCATGTGAATTACAGGGCACTTCTCAAATAGACGTATTTTTTACACACTCTCTTATATATGGAAGGAAAAAATGTAGAGAAAAACAAGGGGCAATAACACTTGTTTTGCTATTCTATGTTCCTCCAAGTCTCCTGATAAAAATGATACCTCACTTGTATGGGTAGGCCTAGCGCCCGCAACAGGAAATGCCCCTAAACACAAAGTGGACACATCACAATTTTTGACAGAAGACAGAGGTGTTTTTTGCAAAGTGCCCACCTGTAGATTTTGGCCTCTAGCTCAGCCGGCACCTAGGGAAACTTACCAAACCTGTGCATTTTTGAAAACTAGAGACCTAGGGGAATCCAAGATGGGGTGACTTGTGGGGCTCTGACCAGGTTCTGTTCCCTAGAATCCTTTACAAACCTCAAAATTTGGCTAAAAAACACTTTTTCCACTCATTTCGGTGACAGAAAGTTCTGGAATCTGAGAGGAGCAACAAATTTCCTTTGACCCAGCGTTCCCCCAAGTCTCCCGATAAAAATGGGACCTCACTTGTGTGGGTAGGCCTAGCGCCCGCAACAGGAAATTCCCCAAAACACAACGTGGACACATCACATTTTTTCACAGAAAACAGAGGTGTTTTTTGCAAAGTGCCTACCTGTGGATTTTGGCCTCTAGCTCAGCCGGTCCCAGGGGGGGCAGAAATGGCCTAAAATAAATTTGCCCCCCACCCCCCAACCTCCCCCCCCGGGAGCGACCCTTGCCTACGGGGTCGCTCCCCCCTGTGTGACATTGGCGCCAAAAAAAAAATCCCCGGTGCCTAGTGGTTTCTGCCCCCTTGGCAGATTGACTGAAAATCGGCCAATCTGCCCCCACGGGGGCAGAAATGTTCTAAATACAATTTGCCCCCCAGAGGAGCGACCCTTGCCTAATGGGTCGCACCCTATCTCTAAAAAAACAAACAAAAAAAACACAAAAATAAAATTTGCCCTGGCGCCTAGAGGTTTCTGCCCCCCCCCCGGGGGCAGATCGGCCTAATAATAGGCCGATCTGCCCCCGGGGGGGGGCGAAATGGCCTAAAATAAATAATTTTATAAATAAATAATTTCTGCCCCCAAGGGGTGCAGAAATGGCTTAAATATAATTTGCCCCCTAGGGGAGCGACCATTGCCTCCAAAAAAAACAAAACAAAAAAAAAAGTTGCCTTGGTGCCTAGAGGTTTCTGCCCCCATGGGGGGCAGAAAAGGCCTTCCAAAAAAATGCCCGCCATTGGGACCTCCCCTCATGCCAGTTTCACAACAAAAGAAAATCCCTGCTGTCTAGTGGGCCTTTCAAAAGAAGGATTGCAAGGAATCCGGCTTTTGAAACGCTCAGAAAGACTTCAAAGGGAAAGAAATACATTTCCTTCCCTTTGAAGCCTCTCTGGGCCTCCCCCACGTGATCGAAAGAGAAATGCAAAGCATTTCTCTTTCGATCGCGCTGGAAGCTGAGCTTCCAGTGCGATGGGAGGAGGCCCGGTGACAAATCAGCGCGCTGACATCACAGTGGGGGTCGGGGTGGAAGGGTAAGGGCTTCCCCTTCCATCCCTGCCTTGGGGGGTGGGTGGGGAGCACAGGGGGGGAGCGCTAGCACTCCCCCCAGTTCCCAGGTGCAGGACGAAGTGATCTTGTCCAAGGTCCCCGGTAACCGGTGCCCTGGACGAGATCACCTCGTCCAGGGCACAGTAGGGGTTAATCTGGGCCTCATACAAATCGACTTCTAGCACAATGGGAAGTACTATCTGCATATTAAAGGTACATCTATGGGAGCAGTTGTTTCCCAGATTTTGCTGTTCTCTATGTTGAACATCTCAAGAAATACCATAAACTCATCTTTCTAGAAACCTATGAAAATGTGGAAGTATCGCATTGATCATGCTTATATGATATGGACTAGTTTGCATGCAACTTTGTCTGACTCTAATCTCTAGTTCACTACTACCAAAAATGATTAGAAATCGACTCACTACTACAGTAGCAACTCTATTGACTACTTGGATTTGTGAAGATCCACGAGTGCCCAATACCTGACTACAACCCTACAGGAGGAGTATTTTAAAAACCAACTGAATTAAATATTCTTATACTATTCCTTATTGTTAGACAATAACCACCATTCCGGAGCACTCTATTTACAACAGTTTTTGCTTCTCAGAGATAAGGGCAAGTTTAAGAATTATAAATTCAGAGAGGCAGACATATTAAGTACTAAGGGCCATATTTATACTTTTCGACGCACAACTGCGCCAACGCAGTTGTGCGTCAAAAGATTTTACGCCGGCTAACGCCATTTTGAAGCGCCATGCGGGTGCCGTATTTATTCAATGACGTTAGCCGGCATTAGCCGGCGCTGCGGAGTGGTGTGCGTCAAAAAAAATGACACACACCAGGCAGCGCCGGCGTAGGGGAAAATGGAGTTTGGGCGTCAAGAAATGGGGCAAGTCAGGCTGAGGCAAAATTATCGCCTCAACCCGATTTGCGCCATTTTTTTTTTACGCCCAGGCGCCATTAACATGACTCCTGTCTTAGCAAAGACAGGAGTCATGCCCCCTTGGCCAATGGCCATGCCCACGGGACTTATATGGCATGGTCATTGGGCATAGTGGCATGTAGGGGGGCACAAATCAGGCCCCCCTATGCCACAAAAAAAAATATATATATATACTTACCAGCACTTACCTTAAGTTCCCAGGGGTGGGTCCCTCCATCTTTGGGCGTCCTCCTGGGGTGGGCAAGGGTGGCAGGGGGTGTCCCTGGGGGCATGGGAGGGCACCTGTGGGCTCCTTCCGAGCCCACAGGTCCCTTAACGCCTGCCCTGAGCAGGCGTTAAAAAATGACACTATGCGGCTAGACGTCATTTTTTAAGGCCCGCCCACTCCCGTGCGTCATTTTTGCATGGGAGTGTAAATACAGCGCACAAGCCTGGGAGTCATTTTTTAGACGGGAACCCATATAATTAACGCAAGGTAGGTGTCCACGCAAAAAAATGACGCAAACTCCATGAACTTGGGCGCTAGACGCGTCTAACGCCAAAGTATAAATATGGAGTTCGTTTTGCGTCGAATTTGCGTAAAAAAAACCAACGCAAATCCGATGCAAACAGAGTATAAATATGGCCCTAAATCTAGAACTCAGGGTTACCCCAAATGTCTGGTAGGGCAGCATATGAGGCAATCATGGTACAATTCCTGAGAATCTTTCTCACACCACAACCGAAAAATGTGTGATAAATGTGTAAGTGTAACTTCATTCAGCTCTTTGTCAGACTTGCTGTCCAAATAAACACTGTAATATACTTCTTACTGTCAGGAAACCTTCCATTGAATCTACATTTTCTTTCAATTAGGTGGTTATCTGAGAGGCTACCTTGTTCACAGTTATGAATACAAATCCCGGTGTTCATGACACTAAAATGCTGCCTTGGTCTTCACCTCTGTTTGGAACAACTAAAATGTAAACATGGTAGTATATGCAAATTAATGAAGGAAATTAAAGGCCTGATTTAGAACTCAGCAGATGGGTTACTCCGTCACAACGGTAATGTATATCCTGTACGCCAACATCTAAATCCCACTCCATCCTATGTGATTTAGATTTCAGTGGACAGGATATCCGTCACTGTTGTGATAGAACAACCCATCTGCTGTGTTCTAAATCAGGTCCATAAAATGTAAATATAACAATATTTAAATTTAAAGAACATTTTATACTTTTTCTAACTGTGACACCAGTGTCCAAATGACCTTGTCTGTGTTGGCCAAATATTAAATAATTTTAAAATATTGGTTTCTTAACACTGGAGTAAAATTTGATGTAAGGTCCCCAGTGCCCCTTGGTGACTTATGGTTTAAAGAAACCTCATGATTAAAATGACCTGAGGTGTCAAGTTATGAAGGTTATCATGAAGCCCAGGGGAAGAGGTATCTTCCCTGATGGGTGGGATCAAATAAGTACTACCCTATTGGGTTCAGAGCAGAAATCAGACCATGAATTTACAATGCAGTTACAATTTAAGTTGTAGGAAACCTCTACCCCTCATTAAAGGCTGTAGAGAATATGTGTCCCCACATCTGAATTCTAGGTTTTCTACAGGAGTAATGCTGATCTTCCCTTAGTGTACTCTGCATGCTAAGAATCAAAATTCTGGGGTTGCGCCATCACAAACATGACAGATATCCAATCTGCTATGTTACGATTTGATTGATATCCTATGGAAATTGTAATATCATGGAAAGGATACCCTTAATGTTTGTAATGCAGTAAACTGCCCGTCAAACTCTAATTCTGGCCCTAAGTCTCTTACAGGGAATCAAGTTCACAGTGATTCCAGCTCTTTGGTTTCGTCAAACTCAACCAACTTATCAACCTTTCGCACACCAACTCTTAGTCATTTGTCATTGAAAAAAAATCTGTCACATTTCTTTAGCATTTGTACACACTGAGGGCCATATTTATGACAAAGTGGTGCAGTGCAGCACAGCCAGGTGTCTTGCTGCACTGCATCACTGGGAAAGGGCCAGAATACCCTGTGTTTAAGGCACATGGTGCATTCCTGTCCTTTCCCCAACGCTGACGCACAATGGGCTGCGAGTACCAATGCAGGCATGCTTGCACCATGGTAGGCATATTCCTCTCCTTATGTGTGCTTCTTGTTATGCCTTGGAAGACAAAAGATTTTGGCACATCCTCAGGATAGCAAGTTCTTGTGAATCTGGGGATGCAACAAAATCAATGGAAGTTGCCTGGGAACACCCAAGCAACACCCATGGAATGATGCCTCCCTAGAGCATAATAAGGTAACACAGTGATTTGCTCTGCATTGCCTTACTCCAGATTTTTTAAAATGGTTTGTGTAGCTTCCAACAGCTGTCTTAAAGGTTTGACACAAAGATCTAATAAACATACCTGATTATCTAACAACTTTGCTTTTTTGCCTTGAAAACCTTCATGGTTTGCCAAATGTTGAGTTTAAAGCAAGTCTTACTTTTCTTATTTCTCACTCCTTTACAGTGTTATGGTAAATAAATCAGGTAGTATTTGAAAAGTTTTAACATTCTCAGGAGTTAATCAAGGTTGACTAACAACTCTGCAACTCGCTTGTAACCAGTTCAAAATAATTCGAAATATTTCATACTAACATTTGATGCTTCAGAAGATATTGTATTGTATTATAAAAATTGCCCTTCCTTTTTTTCAGATGACTTCATGAACCAAAAATTGTTGCTAAAGGTCATCGCAGCTGACCAGGTTTCAGCTGAGGAACACTGTTTTATAGGGAACCAGAATGGGAACCTGGAATGACAGTTTCACAGAATGATAGCCTTGTGAATGGAAACCTAGTTGTAGAGCAGTGCAGGTCATGCAGGTTAGGCCATGAAAATGTCAGGTGATCATGATAGAGACTCAGAAATCCTATTACAAGGTAGATATTTCCATCCAGAATTGGAAGTACTATTTAGTGGAGATCTACATATGCAAGAAACTCCACAGTACCAGTTCTACAAAAATAATGAAGAAAACTTGAGCCTCTTTGTGGACTGCAAAAGTACACTTTCTCAAGAAACAAAACAAACAATGCAACAGAAGGGGGTATAACTCCTGAGATACACTTTTAAAGCACACCTAGCCTACACCAAATCATAGAGATAAACTCATTTATCCAGAATTCATCAGCTAGAATCACACTCACCCTTCCTTCATGCATACACATAGACACCTACCTAGGAGAACTCCACACAATATCCATAACTAAATAAATAAAGTTCTGTTTCAACTACCCTCATACACAAAGTACCACACAACGTATAATGCACTTACCTGAGTAGATACATCAGCTGCTGTATGTGCTCAAGATACCTTCACTCAGCTTATCTACTAGTCACCACTGTTTCACGCATCCATAGCAGAAGACATGGTGGTCACCCTTCTATTACCCCGCTCCTAAGCCTGGATTCACCTCTCTGTCTACTTTAGGGATGTCACCTCAAACCTAGATTTCATGAAGAAACTGAAAGCTTACCTCTTCACTTAGGAACAAGCCAATGCAGCACCCTCCCCCTTGATTTCAGTAATAGGATACTCTCCCGGGTGAGATTTCCACTATATAAACAAAAAATTAACATATTCAAATTTAAAATTAAAATATATAGACTATCCTGAGTATAAAATCCACATCATCTGTACAAAATCCAAAAAAGAAAATACATACTAGACAAAAACAGTAAAATTAGTAATACAAAGGCTAAAGTGCCCTATTAATGAACAATATACCTTAAAATATAGGATGATAAAACTGAAAAATAAATAAAGTACAAAATGTGTTTGAGCCAAATTTTGAGGTTTGCAAAAAAAAATACCTGAGTTCCAAGAAAAAACATTTCTTAAAAATGTATGCTTGAAAAAGAAAACCACATACCCACTTTCACCATAACCTACTTGAAAAAAACTTACAAAACAAAGAAAGTCCCTATACATTGCTGAAGCCTTTATTAAAATAAATTAAGTCACTAGACCTTACTAAAATGTAATAATAACATCAATTGCCAGTAGAAACATGAAGGCCCTGCTGGAAACTCACAGCGTATGGGAAGCAGACCAGGTTAACGCTCTTGAAGCGGTTGATCAGACAGATGCATGGGTTAACAACTTCTCTGTATTATAAACCAAGAGGTACAATGATTCCTCCTCCCATAGTGGTGGCCTCACAATACTCCACGCTCCTCCTAGGGATGAGGTTGGAGTTGGTAACTATGTGGAACTTAAGATGGTAGAAACAGAACTGGCCCTAGAGCAAATGAGCAGGGGGAAAGCACCTGGCCCGATGGCATCCCAGGAGACCTATTCATATTCCAACCAGAAATCAGGGGTTTCCTATTTAAGCACCTTGATCAATGCTATTTTTAGAGGGGAGTGTATTCCACCTTCCTGGTGTAGCATGATTATCATGCCTATTTATAAGAAAGGAAGGTGCAATGCCTCCTCCAATTACAGGCCGATTATCCTGATTTACAACACCCAAAAGATATTCTGTAGACATGTTTTGTCCAGACTCCTTTTGTGGATGACTGACCACAATATTCTGGTTAGTACAGTGGACCAGGTGTTCTTCTTTACCATGATTGGATGGAAATTCACTGTCTTGAAGCAAGAGCACCCATATGTGGCCTTCATAGATGTGAGGGATGCTTTTAGCCTGGTCCCCAGGGACACCCTGTGAAAGGCCCTCGAAAACTATGGTATCTCTGGGGATCTTTTAAGAACTATGAGGGTCTTGCAATGTGAAACATACGCTCAGATCAGGAGGATCACGGGGGGTGACCTTACACACAGGATACCAGTAAATCGTAGAGTAAGGCAATGATGTGTTCTTGCCCCCATGTTGTTCACCTTGTATATTAATATTATGGTCAAATGGCTGGGGAATTGTTGACATAATGCACCAAAATGTGCAGGCAAAAGTATTCCAGTACTCGTATTTGCAGATGACACACTGTTTCTCAGCAGAAAGAGCAAAGAGCAGAGCTGTATTATACTAGAGGGATTCTGCGGTGGCAAGGAAACACAGGGCTACATCTAGTAGTGTGATCTCCCCAGCCCTTGACGACAACAGAGACACAGCAGTGGCTGGGGCCACATATGGAGCAGAGATTTCGGGTTGTGCTGGACTGTCCTCCTTAGTTCAAACTGAAAATAAATGTATTTGGTCACTGCTTTGTCTTCAAGTTTTGATACCCTTACTCGTTGACCTAGCAATGAACATGGTAGGCTTGATTGCTCTTTTGAAATCTTTAATGTCCTGGGATCACTTCCGGACCCACCAGAACTGGTTTCATATAGAGACCCCCTGGAGGAATTAATTACTTTACACAAAAATGTACACACCCCATTCCCCTAAAACATTACAGAGATATGTAAAGCCCCTATGATGGAGGGAGTATGGTACTTGCCAAATAAAATTAACAAAGCTACAGCTATCAAGCTAAGGGAATCTTTTTTGGGAAGTTACACTGATTAGAATCTGCAATAATGGAAAAGGAGGGAATTCCTCAGAATAATTTCTCAAAATCAAATGCATCCCCATGTTTGAACCTTAAGTGGATAGGATCAGACCCTGGCAGGTCAAGAAATTATATATTAAATATATAACTGGCAGCCTGCCACTAAGGACATCACAGGCAAGTGGGATAAGAATACAACTCCAAATCTTAGCTGCCCTTTTTACCTGTTGACCCCGAAGTTGTAAGAACACTTTCTTTTCTTTTGGCGAGGCTCTGCCAAAAGAAGGTGGATCATGCCAATTTGCAAACTCTTGGG
Source organism: Pleurodeles waltl (assembly GCF_031143425.1). Classification (NCBI taxonomy): domain Eukaryota; kingdom Metazoa; phylum Chordata; class Amphibia; order Caudata; family Salamandridae; genus Pleurodeles; species Pleurodeles waltl. The sequence continues at coordinate 571,827,015 of NC_090448.1, forward strand.
CACAGTACATTGCTGGCAAGTCTATAGGCTCCTTAGATGTGACATAGAGGAGCAAATTGTCTTTGCCATCTAAAGGTTTGTCCTCTGTGCATGGAGACTCAGAGCAAACAGGATTGCCAAAGAAGGCTTAACGCCAGTTGAAGATTGCCTGCTGGCCCCTAAACAAAGCATCTATCCCTACATTCCCTTACGTACTTTATAGATTTTGCTGCTACTATAATTATGATTCCTTAGGGGTGTGATTAAATGATATTTTTAACCTGAAAAGTGTTCCAAGATCAATACATTTTAATTATTTGTGCATAGCTTTATGCTTTTAGCAAATCAGTATAACATGTCATGGTATAAATTAGGATCTTAGGAAAAGACTCTATTTTGCGTTGCTGAATTAGTCAGCTAAATAATACAAGAGGATAGTCTAGACTAATTTATGTTATCACTTCCTGGCCATTCTCATAATAATACAGCTCTCTGGCCAAGCTATGCAGAAATTGCGCTACTCCACTTCACACAACAACACTTCAGTTTTAGTTTTGTAGTACTCAACTTCCATCTTTCATATGACTACAAATAACTGCAATAACATGGAGTATTACTTTCACGTTTTAAATTAACAGTAGTTGGGTGTTAACATAATATGAACTTTTAGCACTGAGATTGTGTACTTCTTCTCTTATTACAAATTCTGGCCATTATTATTTAGTACTAAACGTGCAATTGTGATTACACTAAGCCACACCGGTCCATTCAAAATGCGTGTTACCAATGTGGTGCCCAGTCCTCAAGTTGTGACTGCTACCAACCAGCTAAACCAAATTTCCAATCATGAGGAGAGCACATCCACTTATTCTGGATCACCTGTTGATCCTACGTTTACTCTGTGTTGGGCAATCCCACATTCCACAGCATAGAGAACGTTATCCGAAAAAAAAAAAAAACGTTGTCTGATACTTAAGGCTTGTTTTAGTATTTTTCTTTATTGAACATCTATTTCAAATAGACCCAGCTAACGAAATCCGTTCCCTCCTTGGAACTTGATCAGGTCCTATATATAAAACATGCACAAAAACCAATCACCATATCCCAATTTACAAGTACAGACATGAATATAAAAAACACATAAAGCCCTCACATATATATACAAACATTCCAGTTATACAAGCATTAAGTGAATTTAAGTTGTAACACAAAGGGCCTGATTACAACTTTGGAGGAGGTGTTAATCCGTCCCAAAAGTGACAGTAAAGTGATGAATTTACGACCAGCCGTATTACGAGTCCATTATATCCATTGGAACTCATAATACGGCTGGTGGTATATCCGTCACATTTGGGACGGATTAACACCTCCTCCAAAGTTGTAATCAGGCCCAAAGTCATTACAGCCAAGCGTCATCATGCTCCAAATTGTTATCGAACTTTTTTTAAACAATGTTTATAAGAAATTAGCTTAAAATTCCTATTATATTCTTGAGTAATTACTGTTAAAAAAAAATGAAACTCTCATCATATCTTCCTACTATTTAACATTTTCATCACTCTGTTTTTAGTATGCATAATAACTCATCCAAGTAAAATAAAATGTGCTATTACACTCAGGGTTAGCAGTGTACTCTCAATCCAATTGTATACACATTCACAAATCCCATGTCAGTCATCTGTTAAGCAAGTACATAATCATCATATCCATATTACATTATAATAAATACAACACAAGGACTTAAAATTATTACATACTAATCGTTTTGTTGCAATAATGGAACCAATTCAGTCCAGTCAAAAATTGTATCTGTCATTTGATAGACTGGTGAAAGTGCACACATATCTCCCTACGCAGCATGGATATACATTTTACCATCCCCTCATACTCCCATAGTCTGAAGTTACATCCTGACAATATTTGTTACAGGATTTTCTCATCCATTACCATTTATCATTGCTATGCTTATTACCGGGGATCATATGTGAAGTCCAGAGAATAATATAATCAAAATGATCACCAAGATTATATGGAATTATGTTACCCAAAAAAAAAGATTGCATAATGTTATCCATTTTTGCAAGCACACACCAAATAGTGGCTCAAATTACCATTAAATATATTTGTTTTTGCAAGCATACACCAAATTCCGACTCCAATCTATCAACTTTGATTTTAAAAAATATACGCCTCCCATCTTGCCTCCTTTATCCCTTAGGGCATATTTTATCAATGCAAGCCATAATTCCGGCAGCATTTCGTCTTGCCATAGACAAATGAAACCTTCTCCATACCACAATACACAGTCTTTCCTTCTTCCCTACGAACTCATGCTCACGGGAACTCGTACCATTACCAATATTGCAAACGAGGGCCATCTTAAACTTTCCAACAACTGTAATGGGAAGTAGCTATATTTGTTATAAATCTGATGCTTGCTCACATGTACATTGTTCAAATCTCCATTTCCAATAACATATATCCAAACATTGTTCAATCAACACCGTTTTCAATCTCCTGTTGCTGCATCCTGCCATAGTATCAGGCCGCCATTCTAACATGTTTACACATCTTTTGGCATCGTGTCATAATTTAGGTGCCATGTTTTTCTCACTATCACATATTTCCCACATAGGTGCCATCTTGAAATATTATGTACAAATTGGTAAGTACAATTGTCTTATTAAATCAATACATCTGATGATTATTTCAGAAACAGCAACATCTTAAATATTTATGATTTTGATCTAAAAAAAAATGCACACATTGCGTAAGGAAATGCCTCCTTGGCATGGTTACCCCCTGACTTTTTGCCTTTGCTGAAGTTATGATTTGAAAGTTTGCTGAGGCCTGCTAACCAGGCCCCAGCGCCAGTGTTCTTTCCCTAACCTGTACATTTGTTTCCACAATTGGCACACCCTGGCATCCAGGTAAGTCCCTTGCAACTGGTATCCCTGGTTCCAAGGGCCCTGATGCCAGGGAAGGTCTCTAAGGGCTGCAGCATGTCTTATGCCACCCTAGGGACCCCTCACTCAGCACAGACACACTGCTTTCCAGCTTGTGTGTGCTGGTGGGGAGAAAACAACTAAGTCAACATGGCACTCCCCTCAGGGTGCCATGCCAACCTCACACTGCCTATGGCATAGATAAGTCACCCCTCTAGCAGGCCTTACAACCCTAAGGCAGGGTGCACTATACCATAGGTGAGGGCATAGGTGCATGAGCACTATGCCCCTACAGTGTCTAAGCAAAACCTTAGACATTGTAAGTGCAGGATAGCCATAAGAGTATATGGTCTGGGAGTCTGTCATACACGAACTCCACAGCACCATAATGGCTACACTGAAAACTGGGAAGTTTGGTATCAAACTTCTCAGCACAATAAATGCACACTGATGCCAGTGTACATTTTATTGTGAAATACACCCCAGAGGGCATCTTATAGATGCCCCCTGAAAACATACCCGACTTCCAGTGTGGGCTGACTAGTTTTACCAGCCTGCCACACACCAGACATGTTGCTGGCCACATGGGGAGAGTGCCTTTGTCACTCTGTGGCTACTAACAAAGCCTGTACTGGGTGGAGGTGCTTCTCACCTCCCCCTGCAGGAACTGTAACACCTGGCAGTGAGCTTCAAAGGCTCACCCCCTTTGTTACAGCGCCCCAGGGCACTCTAGCTAGTGGAAATGCCCGCACCCTCCGGCCACGGCCCCACTTTTGGCGGCAAGGCCAGAGGAGATAATGAGAAAAACAAGGAGGAGTCACTGGCCAGTCAGGACAGCCCCTAAGTTGTCCTGGGCTGAGGTGACTCTGACTTTTAGAAATCCTCCATCTTGCAGATGGAGGATTCCCCCAATAGGTTTTGGGATGTGCCCCCCTCCCCTCAGGGAGGAGGCACAAAGAGGGTGTAGCCACCCTCAGGGCTAGTAGCCATTGGCTACTAACCCCCCAGACCTAAACACACCCCTAAATTGAGTATTTAGGGGCCCCCAGAACCTAGCAAGATAGATTCCTGCAACCTAAGACGAAGAAGGACTGCTGACCTGAAAGCCCTGCAGAGAAGACAGAGACACCAACTGCTTTGGCCCCAGCTCTACCGAGCCAAGAACTCCTGAGGACAGCAGCTCTGCTCCAAAGAAGAAACATCTTTGCAACAAAGAAGCAACTTTTAAAGACCACACGTTTCCTGACGGAAGCGTGAGACTTTGCACTGTGCTCCCGACGCCCCCGGCTCGACATGTGGAGAAACAACACTACAGGGAGGACTCCCCGGCGACTGCGACCCTGTGAGTAGCCAGAGTTGACACCCCCTGAGCCCCCCCAGCGACGCCCGCAGGACTGCCTGCTTCAAAGAACCCGACGCCTGGTAAAGATACTGCACCCGCAGCCCCCAGGACCTGAAGGATCCGACCTCCAGTGTAGAAGCGACCCCCAGGTGGCCCTCTCCCTTGCCCAGGTGGTGGCTACCCCGAGGAGCCCCCCCCTTGCCTGCCTGCTTCGCTGAAGAGACCCCTGGGTCTCCCATTGAAACCGATTGCAAACCCGACGCCTGTTTGCACTCTGCACCCGGCTGCCCCCGTGCCGCTGAGGATGTACTTTTTGTGCTGACTTGTGTCCCCCCCGGTGCCCTCCAAAACCCCCCTGGTCTGCCCTCCGAAGACGCAGGTACTTACTTGCTGGCAGACTGGAACCGGGGCACCCCCTTCTCCATTGAAGCCTTTGCATTTTGGGCACCACTTTGACCTCTGCACCTGACCGGCCCTGAGCTGCTGGTGTGGTAACTTTGGGGTTGCCCTGAACCCCCAACGGTGGGCTACCTTGGACCCAACTTTGAACCCTGTAGGTGGTTTACTTACCTGCAAAACTAACAAACACTTACCTCCCCCAGGAACTGTTGAAAATTGCAGTGTCTATTTTTAAAATAGCTTATTGCCATTTTTGTGAAAACTGTACATGCTATTTTTCTAATTCAAAGTTCCTAAAGTACCTAAGTGAAATACCTTTTATTTGAAGTATTACTTGTAAATCTTGAACCTGTGGTTCTTAAAATAAACTACGAAAATATATTTTTCTATTCAAAAACCTATTGGCCTGGAATTTTCTTTGGGTGTGTGTTCCTCATTTATTGCCTGTGTGTGTACAACAAATGCTTAACACTACCCTCTGATAAGCCTACTGCTCGACCACACTACCACAAAATAGAGTGAATGTGTGTGGAAATAGATATGTCAGATCCGCTGTGATGTGTGTTTGTAGGGTGTGTGGTGTGGCTCATTGTGTGGATGTGTGATTCTGCGAGTTTGTTCTCTGGTGTTGTTACGTTGTGTTGTATGTATGATTTGTCAAGTGGACGTGTGTATTGTGGGTGCTTCATGGTGTTTTGTGGTGTTGCAGTTGTGGTGTAGTTGTTTCATTTGGTGGTGCTGTGTGTGACCATGCCAGTGCTGTGTATCAGGGGTTTGGTGTGTGGTTTGGCACGTGTGTATGTGATGACCTTATTGTGCATGTACTGTGAATGTGCATGTATGTATGTGGCTGTGGGTCTATGTGCACTTAAGTGTGAGGTTATGTGTGTGTGTCACTGTCGCCAACCTGCCCAGATGTGTATGTTGTGTGTGCGTAGGTACATTGGCATTTTCCAACAGTGGCAGATAAGTGTGTGTACTCACGGTTGCTATCCTTGCCGTCGTAGTCTCTGGTTCTGGAATCGTTGGGTGAGCAGGAGCAGAGGAAAGACGGGCAGTTCAGGGTCCGTGGTGACTCCAGACTAGTATGTGTTCCTGAAGGTGAGTGTCTCCTTTTATAGAGTTGGTTTCCACCAGGGTTTCCTTGGTGATGCGACCGCAGTGGAAACCTTAGCAGTGTGCAGCCTCGTAATCTGTCTAGCAGGAACATGCTTTCCACCAGGCTGAAGGTGGCTACCATCGTCCGTGGCAGCCTGACTGCACTGGCGGTGGATTGGCTGTATTCTGTTAGGAGGACCGCCATGGTCACAATTTGGCGGTCCTCTCCGCCAGCCTGTTGGTTGCATGACCGCCATTATCAAAATGGCAGGCATGAGAGAGCCAAACTCGTAATCACCCCCAATATGTCCTTTGCTGTAACATTTGTCAGCAAATTAAAGGGGCCACCATGAAACACCCACCACAGACACCCCTTTTCATTTCGAACACACCACTACAATGTGTGTACCTGGACCATTGTAGTCCCTTGACCCCTGATGATGCATACAAATATATCTTAACCACTGTCAACTCATTTTACAGATTTCTAGGGGTCTGGCCACAACACTCATCTGATGCTTGAACTGTTATTAAAGCTTTGCAAATCTTTATCAGGTCATATGCAGTTGTGACTTTCCACGCGGACCAGGGCCCTGCTTTCACCTCAAGGGCATTCAGGGACACCATGGCTTTGTTAGGGGTCCAACTCCAATTCTTGTCCCCTATCATCCTGAGAAAACAGGGTGGTGGAATGGAATAATCAAGACTTAAATCAATCCTTAACAGAAAGAGTATTAGGCACAGACGTCGTTGGCTTAGTCACCTGTATGGAGTCCAGAGAGCACTTAATAATCTGCCCAGAAGGTCCTTGGAAGGGCGCACCCCAAATGAGGTGCTGTTTGGGACACAATTGTATGTTCCTGATCTTAATACTTATGGTACGGAGGTGGCAGACACACCTTTTGATGTAAATGAACGTGTCACAGTCTTGCAGGAATTACAACAGGTCTGTGACAAAACCATATCTGACAAAAATGCACCTGCCTGTGCCACCTCCTTGGGACTAAGGGATGCAGCAATAACTTTTATTGGCTGGATTCCAAAAGTTGGAGATCTAGTACATTAAACGATTGCTGTGAAAAAGCGAGTTCAGTCTATCATATCATGCACCGGCATTAGTCCTGGGAATACAAGGTACCGGAACTGTTATTCTACCACCGCTGCCTGGATTTGAAGTAAACCGCTCTGTCTCTATTGATAATGTCAAACTACACTGTGTGGCCGATCCTGCATTGCAGACATAGAGGACTCCTGTATAGCTACCGAATCCTTTTCACTACAGTCCAGGATGTTACCCTACAGGATTTGAACAGCAATGCTGATACTTCCATGAACTTGGGGAGGGTGGAAAATGAACTTTCATTAGTACCAATATCTTCATCACCAACAACAATAGAAGGAACAACAAAGACTACTACACAAATGCAACTCAAACAGATGAAATTGCCTATTATGCACCACCAAGGGAGACTTCTTTCATTTGTCCACTCACTAACACAACTCCAGCTTTTGCACTAAATGCTTCTGGTTAGTTTGCCGATCGAAAAGACTCCTTGGATGACTCATCCACTACTTCTGTTACACCACCGTCAAGAGCACATAAGCTGATACATTGGCTTAAAGATAACTATTTCTTTCTTCCATGGAACTATCTCTGGCTTTAACTAACTGTATTTGCCTTTATTGTTTGGAATGGCTTTGTCATTGTCTTCTTCTTGCTGATACACTGTCATTACCTTCCTGAACGCTCTGCAGCTGAACTGGAGGATGCGGTCCTAAAACCACATTTTTCCTCACATAAGGTCTGTTGAGATTTGTCCCTGGTGAACATTTCAGCTATACCAGTGCCTGATGGGATTGTTTGGAATAAAGTTCCTTTTGATATATTCAGCCCAATGGAGGTCCTGCAAATATAATATGTATTTAAACTTTCTTTATCTAATGCTATAACACCTGGGGTTGTTTCTGATGACTGAGATGTAAAGACAGTATATTCTATGAAATCTGAATTAGAGTACTTTACCATATTTGAAAGTGATGACATTTACCAAACAAAGGAAAATTATGGTGATATGTTCAAGTACCCCAGGGGCTATTTTTTAATACACAATGGGAACATTGTCTTAACCCAACACTGGGGAGTTCTAAAACATGTATGGAACATTTTACGTATTTTTCAGGGCATAATGTTCAACGCTGCATCCTATTAATTCAAATTGCCACAAATGGAATTGCACAATGTTTTCTTAACTGATACAAAATTGATTCATTATGAATACTTTGTTTCCCGGTTGGCTAAAGAAGGCTATGATTATTGGATGGAGTCAATTGACTTAAAGAGTGTTAGAGGAACTCAACATTGGCTGACACAGTGAATGGAAGCTTTGTTTAGAGCTTGCCTGATACCTTTACAAATTATGGGGCATATTTAAGAGCACCTATCACCTCCTTGCACCACATTGACATAATTCTTTTTATGCTAATGCGGCTCTACGAGATCAAAATATCTGCACCATATTTACAAAGTGGAGCAATGCATGCATTTCACCACTTTGTAACACCATGCGCCACATTATGCCTATGCCAGACATAATGGCCCTCATTCTGACCTTGGCGGGCGGCGGAGGCCGCCCGCCAAAGTCCCGCCGTCAGGTTACCGTTCCGCGGTCGAAAGACCGCGGCGGTAATTCTGACTTTCCCGCTGGGCTGGCGGGCGGTCTCCTTCAGACCGCCAGCCAGCCCAGCGGGAAAGAGGCTTCCACGATGAAGCCGGGTCGGAATCGAGCCGGCGGAGTGGAAGCTGTGCGACGGGTGCAGTTGCACCCGTCGCGTATTTCACTGTCTGCGCAGCAGACAGTGAAATACATGTAGGGGCCCTCTTACGGGGGCCCCTGCAATGCCCATGCCAGTGGCATGGGCACTGCAGGGGCCCCCAGGGGCCCCGCGACCCCCCCTACCGCCATCCGGATCTCGGCGGTCGGACTGCCGGGATCTGGATGGCGGTAGGGGGGGTCGGAATCCCCGCGGCGGTGCAGCAAGCTGCGCCGCCGCGGAGGATTCAATGGGGCCGCGGTACACTGGCGGGACCCCGCCAGTGGTGCCGGTCCGACCGCGGCTTTACCGCCGCGGTCGGAATCCCCATTGGAGCACCGCCGGCTTGTCGGCGGTGCTCCCGCGGTCCTCCGCCCTGGCGGTCAAAGACCGCCAGGGTCAGAATGAGGGCCAATGTATGCAAGGGGGAGTTCCCCTGTTAGGTGTGCTGTAAAAATGGCAGAAAGAAATCTAAAAGATTTCTTTGCAACATTTTTTTCAGCATTTTTAATGCCTGCTCAGAGCAGGCGTTAAAAGGGGGCATGCAATTATTTTCAATAGGCCCCCATGTACCATTCAGGGTTAGTGCCAATATTTTGGCGCAAACCCCAAACAGTACGTCAGTATTGTCAGAAATTCTGACACTATTGCTCCCTACCCTGCGCCATGGTGCACCATATTTTAAATACAGCGTACACATGGTGGTGGTAGGGGGCCGCAAGGAAAGTGGGACTACATGTAATGTAGCTCCACCTTTTTTTAAATCTGGCCTTATATTTTTAAATGACACAGTGCAGTAGACAATTTGTTTAGGCTTTGCAAAAATTAAAGAATTAAATGCACCCAGTATCCCCACTCCCACTTTAGGAAATGGCAAAAATATTAATGCAACTTAAGATCAGCTGGATGGGTGGGTCCAAAATGGAACATTTAACACATCAGTTTCAAGTTCTTACATGTGATTATTGTGGACAGTGGACACAAATGGTTCTAATGCACGTTTTGCAAACTCCACTGGTCCACTGGTAGAATGAACAGACCAGATGCTATGTGTCATCAGAACATTTGGATATTGTGACAACATACAGTGTAGGAAAAATGTGCCAGCAATGGTTAAAACGTTCCTTACTAGATGCTGTAAAAGAACACCTCAGTCTCATGTCAAATAACACAGATTTACAAGATGTTCTGTTAGGCCCAGAAGACAAGGTAAAAAATGCTTCTTATATGTAATTTACAAGGAAATGTGGAAACTTTCACAACAAGAAGCCACAGCCAGTTGTAGGAAGGTAGCCTCTTTCTAGCCTTGTTGCCCCCACCTTTGGCCTGTTTGTGAGTATATGTCAGGGTGTTTTCACTGTCTCACTGGGATCCTGCTAGCCAGGGCCCAGTGCTCATAGTGAAAACCCTATGTTGTCAGTGTGTTTGTTATGTGTCACTGGGATCCTTCTAGCCAGGACCCCAGTGCTCATAAGTTTGTGGCCTATATGTGTTCCATGTGTGGTGCCTAACTGTATCACTGAGGCTCTGCTAACCAGAACATCAGTGTTTATGCTCTCTCTGCTTTCTAAATTTGTCACTGCAGGCTAGTGACTAAATTTACCAATTCTCATTGGCACACTGGTACACTCATATAATCCCCTTGTATATGGTACTTAGGTACCCATGGTATTGGGGTTCCAGGAGATCCCTATGGGATGTAGCATTTCTTTTGCCACCCATAGGGTGCTCAGACAATTCTTACACAGGACTTCCACTGCAGCCTGAGTGAAATAACGTCCACGTTACTTCACAGCCATTTTTTACTGCACACAAGTAACTTATAAGTCACCCATATGTCTAACCCTCACTTGGTGAAGGTTGGGTGCCAAGTTACCTAGTGTGTGGGCACCCTGGCACTAGCCAAGGTGCCCCCACATCGTTCAGGGCAAATTCCCCGGACCTTGTGAGTGTGGGGACACCATTACATGTGTGCACTATACATAGGTCACTACCTATGTATAGTGTCACAATGGTAATTCCGAACATGGCCATGTAACATGTCGAAGATCATGGAATTGTCACCCCAATACCATTCTGGTATTGGGGGGACAATTCCATGATCCCCTGGGTCTTTAGCACAGAACCCAGGCACTGCCAAACTGCCTTTCCGGGGTTTCCACTGAAGCTGCTGCCAACCCCTCAGACAGGATTCTGCCCTCCTGGGGTCTGGGCAGCCCCGGCCCAGGAAGGCAGAACAAAGGATTTCCTCTGAGAGAGGGTGTTACACCCTCTCCCTTTGGAAATAGGTGTGAAGGGCTGGGGAGGAGTAGCCTCCCCCAGCCTCTGGAAGTGCTTTGATGGGCACAGATGGTGCCCATCTCTGCATAAGCCAGTCTACACCCGTTCAGGGATCCCCCAGCCCTTCTCTGGCGCGAAACTGGACAAAGGAAAGGGGAGTGACCACTCCCCTGACCAGTACCTCCCAGGGGAGGTGCCCAGAGCTCCTCCAGTGTGTCCCAGACCTCTGCCATCTTGGAAACAGAGGTGTTGGGGGCACACTGGACTGCTCTGAGTGGACAGTGCCACAGGTGACATCAGAGACCCCCTCTGATAGGCTCTTACCTTTCTTGGTAGCCAATCCTCCTTTCTTCGTAGCTAAACCTCCTTTTCTGGCTATTTAGGGTCTCTCCTCTGGGGTATTCTTCAGATAATGAATGCAAGTTCTCACCAGAGTTCCTCTGCACTTCCCTCTTCAACTTCTGCCAAGGATAGAACGCTGACTGCTCCAGGACACCTGCAAAACCGCAACAAAGTAGCAAGATGACTACCAGCAACATTGTAGCGCCTAGTCCTGCCAGCTTTCTCAACTGTTTCTTGGTGGTTCATGCTCTGGGGGTCACCTGCCTTCACCCTGCACTGGAAGCCAAGAGGAAATCTCCTGTGGGTTGACAAAATCTTCTCCCTGCTAACGCAGGCACCAAAATACTGCATCACCGGTCCTCTGGGTCCCTTCTCATCCTGATGAGCATGGTCCCTGGAACACAGGAACTCTATCCAAGTGACTCCCACAGTTCAGTGATCCTTCAGTCCAAGTTTGGTGGAGGTAAGTCCTTGCCTCCCCACGCTAGACTGCAAACCTGTGTACTGTGTGATTTGCAGCTGCTCCGGCTTCTGTGCACTCTTCCAAGGATTCCTTCATGCACAGCCTAGCCTGGGTCCCCAGCACTCCATCCTGCAGTGCTCAACCCTCTGAGTTGGACTCCGACGTCGTGGGCCTCTCCTTTGTGACTCTCAACCAGCTCTGGTTCACAAATCTTCTAAGTGCCTGCTCTGGTATTTCTGTGGGTGCTGCCTGCTTCTGTGGGGGCTCTCTGAGTTGCTGAGTGCCCCCTCTGTCTTCTCCTCCAAAGGGCGACATCCTGGTCCTTCCTGGTCCCCAGTAGCACCCAAAAACCCCTATTGCAACCCTTGCAGCTAGCAGGGCTTGTTTGCGGTATTTCTGCGTGGTAACACTTCTGCAACCTTTAGCACGCCGTGGGACATCTTTCATTCAAAGGAGAAGTTCCTTGCTCTCTTCGTTGTTGCAGAATCCTAAGCTTCTTCCATCAGGAGGCAGCTTCCTTGCACCTTCGTCCGGGGTTTCCTGGGCTCCTGCCCCCCGGACACTATCGCGACTTTTGGACTTGGTCTCCTTGCCTTGCAGGTCCTCAGGTCCAGGAATCCATCTTCAGTGCTTTGCTGGTGTTTGTGGTTCTTGCAGAATCCCCCTATCACGACTATTGTGTCCTTTTAGGGTAGTAGGTGTACTTTACTCCTACTTTTCAGGGTCTTGCGGTGGGGTATCTTGGACACCCTGACTGTTTTCTTACAGTCCCAGCAACCCTCCACAAGCTCCCATAGGTCTGGGGTCCATTCGAGATTCGCATTCCACTTTTGGAGTATATGGTTTGTGTTGCCCCTAGACCTATGTTCACCTATTGCATCCTATTGTAATTCTACACTGTTTGCATTATTTTTCTTACTCTTACTTACCTGTATTGGGTTTGTGTACATATAACTTGTGTATATTACTTACCTTCTTACTGAGGGTACTCACTGAGATACTTGTGGCATATTGTCATAAAAATAAAGTACCTTTATTTTTAGTAACTCTGAGTATTGTGTTTTCTTATTATATTGTGCTATATCATGTAAGTGGTATAGTAGGAACTTTGCATGTCTCCTAGTTCAGCCTACGCTTTGCCATAGCTACCTTCTATCCGCCTAAGCTGCTAGAAACACATCTATTCTACTAATAAGGGATAACTGGACCTGGCACAGGGTGTAAGTACCACAAGGTACCCACTATAAGCCAGGCCAGCCTCCTACACCAGTTAAGGCAAATAGACCAGGAAAACTTACAGAAAGCACTGGCCATTGTAGATAATAGTATGAACTCCTTGTCTGACTGCATATACACTCTTAACAACATCATTTCTTCTGCAATTGACATTATACAAACTGACATGTCTTCTTATACCATGGACAGAGTCAACTTAGTTCCATTATGCAGCTCGATTGGATACTACAGACTTTGAAAAATGGTTGCGTTCTATGGCACTATGTTAAAGCGCAAGACCTGTTTGCTCCATTTAATATAATGTGACAACAACAAATAATGGCTAAGAAAGAAACTACTTATATTATGCTAAACACTGAAAAGTTAGAAAAGTTGCCTTTTACTGTGGCAGAAATATCATCTGCAGTGTGTTTAGTTCATGGGGTTATCAATCTGACTATTTCAACTCTCCAATTCACATCCTGCTTGAAACACATTCCTGTAGGCAGATATGAAAAGCTTGGAGATAGTTACTTTCAAGAGGTGTGGGAGCTCCTTCAAATGTTTTAATGGCATGAAAGAGGTATTTTTTAGGGGCAGCGAATGTGAGACTTCTGTGAGCGATTCAATGGTTTGCAAGCAGCTTTCCTTGCACGGATCATGCAGTGCTTCTGCAGTGAATTTAGCGTGTTATCTGAAGGAAGTTCCATCCCCTTTAATTCGACCAGCTTTCCAAGTATTTTCTAATGGAAGTCACATGCTTTTTATTAGTGAGAGCTTTTGCAGAATGTGAGCCAGAATTGCCTACGTAGTTTTAGTCTCCCAAATTGTAACTTGTTGCACCAACATCCTTTTTCCCCCTATACAACAGATCAAAGTAGCAGACATCTGGCCTAATATTTCTACTTCTAGTGTAAATGTTGACAAGCTGAGCAGAGTAAAAGCTCTATTATTCCAAAAACATGTAGCGCTGACTTCTGCCCCCGAGACAAGGTCATCTGCTGAAGCACAGTCCCTTTTAAACGCCAACTTTCTGGAACACTTTGGAGAAGTCATGGAACGAATATTTAATGTGTCCAATACTGCCAGGATTGTAAACGTTTTTAAGGCTGTTGGTTCTGGGTTTATCAGCATCTTTTTGTTCATATTTGGCATAATACCTTCAGCCATATACTCAATATTATGGGGTGTATTTGGGGGATTCCCAATTACTTGGTGGCATTCTGTTGTTGCTGTTTTTTATTTGCACTGGCAGCTCCATCCCAACAAGGAGGATTAATGGCGCTTCTACCAGCACAGCTGTGTTATTATTAGAAATGGGGTCTTCGGTTGGCAGTCAGCTTACTCCCTGTCCAAACAAGGACCCTCACTCTAGTCAGGGTAAAGGAGAATCACCCTCAGTTAACCACCGCTCACCCCCTTGGTAGCTTGGCATGAGCAGGCAAGCTTAACTTCAGAAGCAATGTGTAAAGTACTTGTACCAACACACACAATAATACAGTGGAGAAACTACAAAATGGACACCACACCAGTTTAGAAAAATAGGTAATATTTATCTGAATCAAACAAGGCCAAAACAACACAAATTCAACATACACAAGTAAAGATATAATTTTTTAAAAGAATAAGAGTCTTAGGGCCAGATGTAGGTATATCCTGAATTACGACTCGCAAATCACGAGTCAGAGTGACTCGCAATTTGCGAGTTGCAATTTAGGATGCAGGATGGTGTCCCTGACACCATCTGCGACTTGCAAGGGGGTCGCAAAGGCCCACCTCATTAATATTAATGAGGTGGGTCGCAATTTGCGACCCCCTTACGACTCGCAGCACTCGCAGGGATTGTGGCCTGCTGGAGACAGCAGACCACCATGTCTGTGACTGCTTTTAGATAAAGCAGTTTTTTTTTTTTGTAATGCAGCACATTTTCCTTAAAGGAAAACGAGATGCCTACAAAATGAAAAAATGAAACGATTCAGTTTCATTTTTTCAGAGCAGGCAGCGGTCCACAGGACCACTGTCTGCTCTGAAAAAATGTTTTCCAGGGCATTCACAAAGGGGAAGGTGTCCCATGCGGACCCCTTCCCTTTTGCGAATGGGTTACCACCAGTGTGACACTGGTGGTAACTGCGATTGCTTTGCGACCGCGTTCGCAGTCACAAAGCAATGCAGCATCGTGCTGCGACTCGCAAATAGGAAGGGGAACACCCCTTCCTATTTGCGACTCGCAGTCCCGTTTTGTGAGTCGGTACCCAGGTTATAGAGTCGCAAAACAGGAATAGGGCATCGCAATGTGGGTTTTGCACATCGCAAACAGCGAAATTCGCTGTTTGCGACGTGAAAAACCATTGCTACATCTGCCCCTTAATCCTTAGAAAACAGTGAGAATGCTGTTGTTACACAAAGTACCTGGTTAGCGTAAAAAATAAAGCCACACGGGCTAGCGTGCATTGGAAAAGGGTAGCGATGCATCAATTCCTTACTCGCAAGTGAGGCCATGCGTCTTTTCCTTCTCCGGTCGGGTCAGTGATGTGTCATTTTTCTCCCTTGCTAGTGAGCGATGCGTTGATTCCCGGATGGGGCACCTCGGATCCATGCAGAGTCTGGTTGACTTTGATGCCCAGGGACGATGCATGGAAATCCCAGTCGCACGGTGTTAGAAAACCGAGCTGTGTGGGGTTTGCGTTGTTATCAGCTTCCGTAAGCGGTTGTTGCGCGTCGTTTCTCCACTGTGATGCGTCGATCTCCCAGCCTCAATGCAGGTGGAGCGTTGAATTCAGCTGCGAAGCAGGAGACGTGTAGTTTATCAGCCATGTTGCAGAAGGTGCGCCTTGCTTAACATACACTGCACCCTGCCCATGGGGCTACCTAGGGCCTACCATAGGGGTGCCTTACAGGTATGAAAAGGAAAGTTTTACGTCTGGCAAGTGGGTACGCTGCACACACAGACACTACAGTGGCAGATCTGACCCATGTTTAAAGAACTACTCAAAGTGGGTGGCACAACTAGTGCTACAGGACCACTAATAGCATTTGATTTACAGGCCCAAGACACCTCTAGTGCACTGTACTAGGGACTTACTAGCAAATCAAATAGCCAATCATGGAAAGACAATTACACATACATTTGACATAAAAGCACTTGCTCTTTAGCACTGGTTAGCAGTGCTAAAGTGCCCAGAGTATCGAAAACAGCAAAAACAGAGTCCAGTACACATCAACAACCTGGGAAACAGAGACACAAAGTTAGGGGAGACCACGCCAAGATTGCCAAGTCTGACAGTCGTGAAGGCATGATGCAGTATTTTGGAGCACCACTCCTTGAAGAGCTACAGTGCAACTGGTGTCTGTCATTCGGACTGGAACTGAACTGTGTGAAGCCTGTACTCCATTGCCTTTGGTGCCTTTTCAAATGTGCACTACAACTACAACTGTGTCTTTCCACGTGGCGCTTGCTTTCACTGGATGCTGATCTGTTGATGTTCTACATGGGGACTCATTACCAGGCATGCGCCTTGAGGGTGAGTTTGCTACGGGAAGCGTACTATGAGCTGCCCTTTCTGGATCAAGTGGCTCTGGGCACTACAACATCTGGCACTACATGTTATTCTGCTGCCTCAGCTGGAGCTGAGGTCATGGAACAATAGTACTTTTTGGTTTTCCTTGGCACCAATTTGGTTACCTTAACACCTGGCTAAGGGGGATCCTTCCTCAACTTTATTGTCCTGGATATAATTTGCCGTTTCCAAAATGATAATGACGTTTAAATTTGACATTCAACCTTTCAGTACCAAAATGGTTCAGTTTTTAATTGACAGTTTTTTAATTTGGCCTGCTTCAAGTATGCTTGCTTGTCAACTAGAACATTTATATCCGTATATTTTAATCTTTTTAATGTTTTTAAATAATTTTAATGCAGGCTGGGCTTATTGCTACACTTTGAACCGACAAGGGGAGGGTGTAGTGAGATTAGCTTAGCAGCCTTTTATGGTCATGTTTCTTTAGCCATAGGCCTGCAGCTTGTGCCTTTTAGCCTAGATACAATTAATTTCATTTTTTGAGCAGAAGCTCTTCTCTGCGGTGATGTTTTATTTTCCTTTATCGTGAACATTTTCAGCACACAAACTGTTTTCATTCTTTTCACTCTGACATTCTTGTTCCGTGCTCTGCTCAAGGCTGTCTCCAATGTGTTGTCAGCACAAAGCACACCACAACAATCTCTGCCACTTCACAGAAATGTACATATTTTCACACAAGGACATCTTTCCTAGAACACCAGCTGTTTTATTATAAAATATCCCTTTACCCCCTATATGTTAGAAGGATGGTTCCAGCCAGAAGACTTGCCACTACATGCTGTTGCCTAATTGCAACTGTCTGCTGAGACTTTACGTCTTTTTCCAGCCACATGAGAGAGGCCTCTCAGAAGACCGACAGCCCTCTTCCCTACTACCACATTCAGGTATGGGTCATGGTGTCCTCCTAGGCATCCTGAAGGGCAGATTAGGGCTACCACTGCCATGCTCTGCTCTGGTAGTACTTCAGTGACAGTAGGAATTCCAACACCTAGCATTCTGACACTATGGTGGGACAGTTTCTATGTTTCACTTGTCACTGTATTATTTACTATTATTTTTTATCATCCTAATCATTGCAGTACATGACATTTTATCTAGAAACTAATTGATTCAATAAAATGGATTGAACTAATTTCTGTTTGTCTTTGCATTTGTGGGACAAAGGAAACTAAAAGAAAAGAACTAGATCTGTTCCACCACTATTTCCTCTGAGAAATCAGAATGTGATGTGCACGGCTGCCACAAATCACTGCCATTTCTAGGTTCCGATGAGGTATTCCTAGCTGGCTGAAAGGTTTAGGCCGACATTTGTAACAAGGTGTGGAACGGGACTCAGATCCCCACATCCTAGTGGTGCTGCTGCCTGAATCTAGCAGTCTCATTGGTACAATGACAGCTAACACGTCAGTAGGGGCCAGATATTTACAAACATTTAGGAAAATAGATATATTTGAGGGGGTAGGTCAGATTTACTCTGCAAACTCCAGTCCCACAAGTACTGTAAAAAGTACATATATTTGGAAGGATAGCAAAAATGACTCTTCATGTCAGTTCCACAAACAATGGGCAACAAACAAAGTGCATCTGTGGATGGGAGTCAGATAACCCCTTCTAACTTTAGCCTCACAAACATGGGGAAAAATGCTTATTTTATAGGAGTTGTTGTCCAGATGTCCTATTCTAACAACACCTCCACAAACATGAGGCAAACTGCATATGTTTTTTTTGTAAATCTAATATTCTAATTCCTATACCACAAACTTCAAGAAAGTGCATTCATTTAGGAAATATCTAATTCCAGCCCCACAAACAAGGTGGAAAGGCATATATATATTTAAAACACTAGGTTTACTAACCTGCTATTCTAACTCCTGTCCCACAAACAATATGAAACATTTATATATTTGAGAGAGGAAGCAATATAAAAAATAACAAACACTGAAACAGTTCTAGAAAAGGGAATAAGAGTTTACTTTTAATTTGCATTTTTTGGAAAATGGTTGTGTCCATAATAATTATTTTTTCATTTAATTAAAAGTTATTACATTTGCCACTTGATTTTACGATAAACACACGTAGATTAATAATTTATCAATTTGTTTCTTTAATATTCTTCAAAAACACTACAGTAATTTAGGTTACAATACAAATTTAATTTGTAGAAATGTAATTGCTAAATTAATCACATTTCTAAAATGTAATTGACCTCAATCAATTTTTTTGCTTAAAAATTGAACTTACAAATAGGCCCTCATTACAACATTGGCGGTAAATCCCGCTTACCGCCGTGCAGAAGACCGCCAACACACTGCTGCGCCAGCAGAATTCCGCTACAGCTATTACGACCCAAAGCTCGGAATCCGCCAAAATCTAGACACCCACACAAGTCCGCCACACCAAACGTCAGTGATAAACTGGCGATAACAAAACCTCCATCGTCACGCTAACAGGAATACGCCCACACTATCACGACCCACGAATCCACGCTGCGGTCTTTCAATCGCGGTATTCCATTGGTGGTACACACCACCGTGCTCAAAACACACACACATTTACAAAACACAACCACATTGGACAATTCCAAATACACACACCTGATACACATACACACACCACTCCCACACATCCAATACAATATAAAACACACACCCACAGCACCCACAAACCCTTACGACCAGAATAGCAACAGAAGGCCAGAAAGAGACACCACCATCAAGAAACTAGCATCCACAGGCAATCAACACCATAACTCACACAACATCCATGCACGTCACACAACACACACAAACACATCCCCTCACACATCACAACACACACCACCTCACACATCACCCACACCACCCCATAGCACAGCAAAGACACCCCAGGTTTTCTGAGGAGGAGCTCAGGGTAATGGTGGAGGAAATCATCCGGGTAGAGCCACAGCTATTCGGATCACAGGTGCAGCACACCTCCATAGCTAAGAAGATGGAGCTATGGCGCAGAATCGTGGACAGGGTCAACGCAGTGGGACAGCATCCAAGAACACGGGATGACATCAGGAAGAGGTGGAACGACCTAAGGGGTAAGGTGAATTCTGTGGTCTCAAGACACCAGATTGCAGTTCAGAGGACTGGCGGCAGACCCCCACCTCCTCCCCCACAACTAACAACATGGGAGGAGCAGGTCTTGGCTATACTGCATCCTGAGGGCTTCGCAGGAGTAGCTGGAGCAATGGACTCTGGTAAGTCAATTCTTAAATACCATATACCCCACCCTACCTGCATGCTATCACATACCCCAACCCTCACCCTCACCCCATCACTCCAACACCTCACATATGTGCCACTATCACAAACCACCCATCCTAACAGCAAGCCCTGCATACAACAACAAAGCATGGCACCCATCACCAAAACATTTCCACTACAGATACCCACACAGACCCCAAAACAATTATCACACAAGGTCCTACACAAGAATGTGAGACTGGGGTACAGGGTCACCCACCCATTGCACACAATGGCACACAGAGGTGCAATAATCATGCCTTTACTCCCCTGCAGGACCCCTACCCAACTTCACCGGACAGGAGGTTCCAGACATGTCCACCCCCCCCACAGAAGAGGCACACAGTGATGACAGCAGCTCTGTCCACCTGGATCTAGATGACCAGCCCAGCCCATCTGGGACTTTGCGACAGTCGGTTCCCCTCACACTGGCACAAGCCACCACAGAGCTTCCCCCCTCAGGAAACACCAGCACAGCACCCACCCAGCCTCTGTCCCCAGGACACGTCAAGCAGCAGTGTGTCCACCACTACAGGGAACCCAGGCAAACCCACTACAGGGAACCCAGGCAAACCCACCACCCCAAGAACAGCAGGGACCTGGGGGCAGTGGCAGTGGGCACACGGTTCAGGGGACAGAGGCACAGAGGCACAGGAAAACCAGGGAACTGGGAGGTCTGCTGTGCGACAGGGGGAGGACAGGCACAGGGAACCCACTCTCCACGAGGTCCTCTCCAACATCATGGGAGCGTACCATTTTTCCCAGGAGACGATGGCAACGGTACTGGCCAACTTTCAGGAGACCCAATGGCTGCAGGAGGAACAGTATTTGGGGATCAGGGAGGAACTCAAGTCCATCAACACCACCCTGTTCACCATTGTAGGGGTGCTGAAGGACCTTGTGAACAGCAGGAGGGACACTGTGGAACAACAAGGAGTCCCTGACACTAGCCTGGACGATGAATTGCCCACCACCTCCGCTGGCGCTAGTGGACAGGAGGCACCGCCACAGGACCACGACACCAGCACCCCACCCCCTGCAGATGGAGAACAACCACGCAAATGGTCCCTGAGGTCCAGGACAAAGACAGAGAGCAATGCCAAGACCCCCGGCAAGAAATTAGACCACCCTGAATGTCATCCTTCTGTCCCACTTTGTCACCCTGTCCATCCTTAAACTGCCCTAGCTCCACTTCCTATGCCCCTTTGGACAATGCACCTGTGAGACTAATAACTGGACTCTGCTATGGACATTCCTCTACCATCACCCCTGAACATTTTACAACCCCCTTCACTATTTTGCATTTAAATAAACACCCTTGAATCACAAAACAAGCTGGAGTCAGGCTGTGCTTTCACTAATGTGTATTTGCAATAACTCAGGAAAATATCAATGCCCTTTGTATTGTCAACATACCTATGTCACACAGCTCTAGTCCATGAGGTAACATAGCAGAGGTCACACAGTAGGACCCACATCTGTGAAATGGAAAGGCAAAGTGACAGGTCAGGGTCCATACACAGGGTGAAAGTGACAGACATATGATAGGTGTAACAATTTTATCAGATGTAGGAGGCAGTGATGTCTTCTTACCTGTGTCTCACTGGAAGTATTGCTGGATCACGTTGTTTCTGTTGTCGATATCCTCTTCTTCTGCCTCCTCTTCTTCACTGTCCACAGGCTCCACAGCTGCCACAAGACCTCCTTCTGGACCATCCTCCTGCAGGAAAGGCACCTGTCGTCGCAAAGCCAAGTTATGCAGCACACAGCAGGCCATGATGATCTGTCACACCTTCTTTGGTGAGTAGTACAGAGAACCACCTGTCATATGGAGGCACTGGAACCTGGCCTTCAGGAGGCCGAAGGTCCTTTCTATCACTCTCCTAGTTCGCCCATGTGCCTCGTTGTTGCATTCCTCTGCCCTTGTCCTGGGATTTCACACTGGGGTCAGTAGCCATGACAGGTTGGGGTACCCAAAGTCACCTGCAAATGTTGAGGGACAACTGTTAGACACACACTAACCCTTAGAGACAACCCCAGACAAATATTCACACGGTATAGGGTCCTAGTCCTCACCTATTAGTCGCACATGGTGGCTCTGGAGTTGCCCCATCACATAAGGGATGCTGCTATTCCTCAGAATGTAAGCGTCATGCACTGATCCAGGAAACTTGGCGTTCACATGGGAAATGTACTGGTTGACCAAACACACCATCTGCACATTCATTGAATGACATCTCTTCTGGTTTCTGTACACATGTTCACTCCTGCGGGAAGGGGGCAAAGCCACATGTGTCCCATCAATGGCACCTATGATGTTGGGGATATGTCCCAAGGCATAGAAGTCACCTTTCACTGTAGGCAAATCCTCCACCTGAGGGAACACGATGTAGCTGCGCATGTGCTTCAGCAGGGCAGACCACACTCTGGACAACACGTTTGAGAAAATAGGCTGGGACATCCCTGATGCTATGGCCACTGTTGTTTGAAAATACCCACTTGCCAGGTAATGGAGTACTGACAGGACCTGCTCTAGAGGGGGGATTCCTGTGGGATGGCGGATAGCTGACATCAGGTCTGGCTCCAACTGGGCACACAGTTCCTGGATTGTGGTATGATCAAGTCTGTAGGTGACTATTACATGTCTCTCTTCCATTGTTGACAGGTCCACCAGCGGTCTGTACACCGGAGGATGCCGCCATCTCCTCACCTACCCCAGCGGATGTGCCCTATGGATGAGGTACAGCGAGCACAGAGTCAGCCAACACTGAGGTAGTAAAAAAATAATTTAATTGCACACATTTGTCAATACGCTATGTGCCTGTCTTTGTATATATGTAAGGCCTAGATATATGTGACACATTTAAAAGTAATGCCATGTGGCCCCCTGAAATGGCAGCTGCCTGTCCTGTAATGTGGGACAAGGGGATATGAGGTAACTGCGCTGGCATTGTACACCGTCGCGGTAGGCGGTCGAAGACAGCAGCACAATCTTGCATTGGTTAACATTGGACGCTATGGGTCCCAGGAGCCAATGACGATGTATGCCGGCGGTGACGGTACGCACCGCCGCGGACGTGCCCGCCATTTCCTGTCTGTTCAATCACTTGATACCTGATCTTCGACAGGAGAGGCCCTAACCTGCAAGTGCTGCTGTGACCTCAGTCTGGAAGCGACAATGGCTCATGTGTCCGGGGAAAGGGCCCCTGCCTTCACATCGGAAGAGTTGGATAAGCTAGTGGATGGGGTCCTCCCTCAGGACACGCTACTCTACGGTCCTCCAGACAAACAGGTGAGTAAACTGTGAGAATGCTGTATGGGCAATGCCTGTTTGGATGGGTGTGGATGGAAGATACGGGGGGATGAGGCCTGCATGATCGGACGGGGTGTGTATGTGCGTCAGGGCAAGGGTGGGAACGAGGGACAATGACTGTGACGGTCCGGAAAGTTAAAGATTTTCCTTTTCCCCTGTACTATCCCTGTAGGTCAGCGCCCACCCTAACAAGGATATTTGGCGTGCCATCGCCAAGGACGTCCGGACCCTGGGGGTCCACCATATACGGAGCACCCACTGCCGTAAAAGATGGGAGGACATGCGCTGCTAGAGCAAGAAGACGGTGGAGTCCCAGCTGGGGATGGCCTCCCAACGTGGGAGGAGTTGCCCGTCGCACCATGACCCCCCAGATGTTCCGGACCCTGGCAGTGGCGTATCTGGAGTTGGATGGGCGCTTGAGGGCATCACAGCAGCCACAAGGGGGTGAGTACCGTCACATCCATCTGACTCTGCGCGCATTGGAGGTGAATGGGTGGGGGAGGTGGGCAGTGGGTTCCCTTAGGCTAGGTCGAGCTTTGTAGGCAAGGACCCTTTGTGAGGCAGGCTAAGTGGAACCCCAACCCCACAAGTGGTAAGAGCCAACTACACCTAGTCAGGCTCCTGTGACCTCCATGTGTGCAGTAATTGGGCATAGGCCTTGTACCCCATGTCCCTGTGATGAATTAGGGAACTCTAAGTGCATGGCGTAGTGCAGAGGGCTGCTGTGTCTGTAGTGTCCGCCAACGGTAGCAGTATTGCATGCACTGAACTTGTCTTGCTTCTTTCTTCCACCCCTTTTTGTGGTCTCCCCGTTCTTGTGTGCATTAGCATCATCAGGTGGAGGAGCAGTGCCACCGGAGCAGGAGGGAGCTGCATCCCACATCTTCCTGGAGGGCGAGACAACGGAGTCAGAAGTCATCAGTGGGACGGAGGGCGAGGGGAGCTCCATGGCGGGGACAGGAGCAGAGACCAGCAACACCGACTCCTCCTCTGATGGGAGCTCCCTTGCGGTGGCGGGCCCCTCTGTGCCCACCGCATCCACAGGTACAGCCGCCACCCCCCCACCAGCACCGTCCTCCCAGCAGCCCCTCAGCGTGTGTCCCATGGCTGCTCACCCAGGAGAGTGGGCATCTCCTTCGCCCCAGGCCCCTCAGACCCTGCCTCAGTCAGCCCTGCTGCCCTCAGTGAGGAGGCCATTGACCTCCTGATATCCCTCACTGTTGGGCAGTCTACCATTCTGAATGCCATCCAGGGTGTAGAGAGGCAGGAAACAAATGCATACCTGGTGGGCATTCATTCTGGTCAGGCAGCCCTACAGCGAGCATTTGAGGCTCTGGCCTCAGCACTGATGGCAGCCATTGCCCCTGTGTCCAGCCTCCCTCTCCAACTTCCTCCACCCAGACCCAATCCCCTGTACCTCAGCCTATCCCAAGCACACCATCAGACCAGCATGCACACACCTCAACTCACAAGGGTGGCTCTGGCAACCATAAGCACCACACATCCCACAGACACAAGCATCATACCCATGCACACATACCAACATCCACTGCCTCCACTGTGTCCCCCTCCTCCACGTCTCCCTCTTCCCTCCCTGTCACATCTCCACTCACACCTGCATGCACTACATCTTCAGCCACTACCTCCATCACCAGCACGCCCGTCACCACACACCGCTCACGTGCACTCACCACCCCCACTACCATTCACACATCCCCTGTGTCCTCTCCTAGTGTGTCTGTGAGCCCTCCTACCAAAGTACACAAACGCAGGTACACACCCACCCAACAGCCATCCACCTCACAACAGCCTCCATCCCATGCACTTTCACCCAAAGTCAGCAAACGAACACCTCCTACAACCACTACCTCTTCATCCACTCCCAAACCCCCTCCATCTACCCGTCCAGTGTGTGTAAAAAACTTTTCCTGTCAAACCTTGACCTCTTCCCTTCACCTCCCCCACCCCGTCCATCCCCTAGGGCCCGCCTTTCCAGATGCAAACCCAGCACCTCAGCCACCACATCACCGGGCACAGTGGTGCCAGCAATAGCCGGATTTTGGAGTGCGCCAAGCAACAGGTCTGACAGTGTCCCAAGGAGCGAGGCCAAGGATATTCCCCCACCTCCTAAACAGAAAAGTTGCCCACATCCCGGAGGGAGAAGGCCAAAACACCTGCCACCAAGGGCTCAGGCAAGACAATTGTTGGAAGTGGCAAGAAAGCTGCGCCACCATCCAAGGTGGGGGAAGGGCCTAAAAATGAAATGCAAGTCAACATCACCACCAACCTGCACCGCAGACTAGACCGCCACCGCCCCATGCTCCACCGCCACGGACACCGTCGCCAGCACCCCAGATACTGAGCCCTTCACCAGCACCGTAGACACTGTACCCATCAGCAGCACCGCAGTCAGTGAGCCTCCCACCAGCACGGCCGCTAATGACACCGCCGCCAGCACGGCAGTCAGTGAGCCAGCCACCAGTACGGCAATCAGTGAGCCAGCCACCAGCACAGCAGTCAGTGCGGCCGCCACCAGGACCGCCGCAACAATGACTGCCACCAGCACCGCCGCAACAATGACCGCCGCAAGCACCGCCGCAGCAATGACCGCCGCAAGCACCACCGCTACTAACCCCACCGCCAGCGGCCACGCAACATCCTGAGCCAGTGTCACCACCGCAGACATGGCTGCCATCCCCAGTGGTCATTCGTATGAGACTGGTGGTCAGTTCCAGGGGGCTGGGCAGCTTGCATGTTGCACTACCTCAGTCCTTGGCAGGATGAAGCACTCTGGACACAAAGCCCCTTCCAGAACCAGTGGAGAGATACATCCACTACCTCAGTCCTTGGCTGGATGAAGCACTCTGGGCACAAAGCCCCCTCCAGAACCAGTGGAGTATCACATCCACTACTTCAGTCCTTGGCAGGATGAAGCACTCTGGGCACACCCCCCCCTCCAGAACCAGTGGAGAGATACATCCACTACCTCAGTCCTTGGCAGGATGAATCACTCTGGGCACAAAGCCCCCTCCAGAACCAGTGGAGTATCACATCCACTACCTCAGTCCTTGGCAGGAGGAAGCACTCTGGGCACAAACCCCCCTCCAGAACCAGTGGAGAGATAAATCCACTACCTCAGTCCTTGGCAGGATAAAGCACCCTGGGCACAAAGCCCCCTCCAGAACCTGTGGAGTATCACATCCACTACCTCAGTCCTTGGCAGGATGAAGCACTCTGGGCACAAAGCCCCCTCCAGAACCAGTGGAGAAAGGCATCCACTACCTCAGTCCTTGGCAGGATGAAGCACTCAGGGCACAAAGCCCCCTCCAGAACCAGTGGAGTATCACATCCACTACCTCAGTCCTTGGCAGGATGAAGCACTCTGGGCAGAAAGCCCCCTCCAGAACCAGTGGAGTATCACATCCACTACCTCAGTCCTTGGCAGGATAAAGCACCCTGGGCACAAAGCCCCCTCCAGAACCTGTGGAGTATCACATCCACTACCTCAGTCCTTGGCAGGATGAAGCACTCTGGGCACAAAGTCCCCTCCAGAACCAGTGGAGAAAGGCATCCACTACCTCAGTCCTTGGCAGGATGAAGCACTCAGGGCACAAAGCCCCCTCCAGAACCAGTGGAGTATCACATCCACTACCTCAGTCCTTGGCAGGATGAAGCACTCTGGGCAGAAAGCCCCCTCCAGAACCAGTGGAGTATCACATCCACTACCTCAGTCCTTGGCAGGATGAAGCACTCTGGGCACAAAGCCCCCTCCAGAACCAGTGGAGAAAGGCATCCACTACCTCAGTCCTTGGCAGGATGAAGCACTCAGGGCACAAAGCCCCCTCCAGAACCAGTGGAGTATCACATCCACTACCTCAGTCCTTGGCAGGATGAAGCACTCTGGGCACAAAGCCCCCTCCAGAACCAGTAGAGAAAGACATCCACTACATCAGTCCTTCGCAGGATGAAGCACTCTGGGCACTAAGCCCCCTCCAGAACCAGTGGAGTATCACATCCACGACCTCTGTCCTTGGGAGGATGAAGCACTCTGGGTACAAAGTCCCCTCCAGAACCAGTGGAGACTGTTATCCACTTGAGAGACTGTGGCTTTGCACTACCCAGGATAAAGCAGTGGGCAACCCACCCACTGGAGAGACTTGAGAGACTGTGGCTTTGCACTCCCAAGGATAAAGCAGTGGGCAACCCACCCACTGGAGAGACTTGAGAGACTGTGGCTTTGCACTCCCCAGGATACATCAATGGCATGGAGCCCCCTCGTGGAGCTGGCATCGTGCACTCATCCGGCAGAGGTGCCCTCCCTTCCCTTCCCCCCGAGGTGCCTGTTTTATTTTGATCTGATGCCCCTGCAGTGTTCTCTCCGTTTCAATCGGGGATCGAGTGTGGGCCTTGCCCATGCATTTTGGGCCCAGTGGTCCACGGATTATATAGGTGCAGTACCTGGACTTGAATTCTTGGTGTACATAATTGTTTGTAGTGTATATGAATGTTTGACTAATGGATAAATCTTGGTTACAATGGTTATAATAATTTCCTTTTGTCCTTGCGTTCTTCCAGGTGGGTCGGGGGGTGTAAATGTAAAGTTGCAGCATGTATTGGTGTGTATGTTGTTGTGGGTGGGGGTGGGGGTGTTGGGTGTTGCGTGTGTGTGTCACTCTCTTTTCCCCCCTTCCCCTGTGTTGTAGGGGCAGTACTCACCGTGGTCATTGCCGCCGTCGTTCGTGCTCCTGCTAGAGGAGCAGGAAGACAATCGCAGGGAGGATTTGGAGTTCAGGCACCATGGCGTCCTGGTTCCTCGTGGGTTGTGTAGAGGTGAGTGTTTCCCCTTCCAAGTCCTGTTTCCGCAGAGTTTTTGTTCACGTTGAATCCGCCCCGGAAAAGGTGGCGGATTGGCCTCTCATAATAATGTGGGCAGTACATTGTCTTCCGCCTGTCTGTTGGCGGTAACCGCCATGCTGTTTGTTTGTACCGCTGTGGCGGTCAGAGTGTTAAAGTGCCTATCTATGTTGGCGGTTTCCGCCATGATCATAATTCCATTTTTTTTACCGCCGGCCTGTTGGCGGTTTTAACGCCGCTTTACCACCGACCACCATGGTTGTAATGAGGGCCATAATCTTAATACCGGTAGTGAGCCCCCATTTTTAAAAATAAATAAAAAATGTAAAGAAAAGTAAGTCTTTTCATCTTTATTATGTTTTGACCATTTATTAGATTAAATCAAACAATTTTAACCCAATAATTTGATTTTAAAAATACAAACATGCATTAATTAATATATCTTTAAAATAAAGCACTACCCTTTGAGTGGTCCAATAAAAAGCACATACCATGAATAAAATCAAATAAAATTATTAAATTAAGAAAAGACAATCAAACTTATAAATGAAATATTATGAGCAGTATAAATACTGAAATTATTTAATTGGTATTTGTTATTGATCAATATACCTTTAATTTAAAACAGTATCTACTAAATCCACCAATAAATCCCACACACAGAACAAAAAATCAGTAAAAATAAGATGACGTATTTTTAAAAAAATATACAAAATATCTATACTTAATAAAATTATATATACAATAGTATATATCAGGAAATTTAAAATGACTATGGGCCTGGTTTGGAGTTCGGAGGATGGGTTACTCTAGAAAAAACGTGACAGTTATTCTACATGCCCTAGTATAAGTGAATTATGACATTGG
Organism: Pleurodeles waltl; assembly: GCF_031143425.1. Lineage (NCBI taxonomy): Eukaryota > Metazoa > Chordata > Amphibia > Caudata > Salamandridae > Pleurodeles > Pleurodeles waltl. The sequence goes on from NC_090448.1 coordinate 571,855,770, forward strand.
CAGTAAATCCCTCCTACCGCCATGCCGAAGGCTGGCAACATAACACAGCAGCGGCAGATAACCGCCAAGCATATTATGGCACACACATACCAATCCGTCACTATGCAGCCACACACACAAGTCCACCAGCCCAAAGGTCAGTGATAAATTGGCGGTATCAAAACCCACACCGTTACGCCAACAGAACTACACCCACAGTATTATGACCCACGAATCACCGTGGCGGACATTCAATGGCGGTAAACCATTAGCGGCACATACTGCTGCGCTCGAAATACACACACTCAAACAAAATTACACCACATTGGACAATTCAAACTACACACACCTGACACCTATACACACACCACACCTACACACCCACACCACTATAAAACACCCACCCACACTACCCACAACCCTTTAGGACTAGAAGGAATTGCCAACAGAGAGAGACAGCAAGAGCACACACACAACCAGAGCCATATAACATCATCACATATAACCCATCCACACACCTAACATCACACACCCCAACACATCACCCCACACACCCTCACCCACACCACTCACACTACACCCCTGGTACCACAAGGACACCCCAGATTCTCTGAGGAGGAGCTGAAGGTCATGATGGAGGAAATCATCTGGGTAGAGCCACAGCTATTTGGAGAACAGGTGCAGCAGACATCCATTGCTAGGAAGATGGAGCTATGGCGGAGAATCATGGACAGGGCCAACGCCGTGGGACAGCACCCCAGAACAAGGGACAACATCAGGAAGAGGTAGAACGACCTTTAGGGGAAGGTAAGTTCCACAGAAGCAAGACACCAGCTAGCTGCACAGAGGACTGGCGGTGGACCCTCACCTCCTCCCCTACAACTAACAACATGGGAGGAGCAAGTCTTGGCAATCATGCATCCTGAGGGCCTGTCAGGAGTAGGAGGAGGACTAGACTCTTGTAAGTCAAATCTCTATTGCTATCAGCCCCCCTACCTACATGCTATCACAAACCCCCACCCTCACCCTCACTCCCATCACTTCACCACCTCCCACATACCCCACCATCACAACCCACTCATCCCAATACCAAGCCCTGCATGTAACATCAAGGCATGGACACCCCTCACAGACCTGCATTGACACCTATCACCACTGCATGCACACTGGAGAGAATCATGTAGCCCATCAAATAGCTACTCACTCAAAGGCAAATCTGTCAGGGCAACAACAACCATAGAGGACAACACACCCATGCACAAAATGTCACACGCAGAAGCAATAACACTGCATTTACATCCCCACAGGTCCCCCAGCCAATGTCACCGGAGTGGAGGTGTCAGCAACATCCAGTCCCCCCACTGAAGAGGCCCACATTGATGGCAGCAGCTCTGCTTGTCTGGATCTGGATGACCAACCTGGCCAATCAGGAACCTCCAGACAGTTTGTTACCCAGCCACACTTTCACACCACCACAGAGCCTCCCCCCTCAGGAAACACCACCACAGCACCCACCCAGCGGGCCCACACCTCTGTCCCCAGGACACGTCAATCAGCAGTGTGTCCACCGCTACAGAGACCCCAAGCCACACTACAAACACAGGACGATCAGGGACCTGGGGTAAGTGGCAGTGGGCACACGGTTCAGGGGACAGAGGCACAGGACAAGGTCGTAGCTGAGAGGACTGCTGTGGGCCAGGGGGAGGACAGGCCCAGGGAACCGACTCTCCAGGACGCACTCACCGTGATCCTGGGAGCATACCGCCATTTCCAGTAGACGATGGGCCAGATACTGGATAAGTTTCAGGAGAACATGCGGCTGCAATAGGGACAGTACCTGGGGATCAGGGAGGACATGAAGGACATCATACCACCCTGGTCTCCATTGCAGGAGTGCTGGCAGACATGGGAAACACTATGAGGGAGGCAGTGGCACCCCACCGGGCCTCTGCCACTAGCCAAATGAACAGGCCTCCACCTCTGCTGCCGCTAGTGGACAGGAGACCACACCACAGGAACAACAGGCCACCAGCACCCCTCCCCCTGCAGAAGGTGAACCACTCTGCAAATGTTCCCAATGATCCAGGCAGAAGCCAGAGACTATTGCCAAGACCCCTGCCAGGAAACAAGACTCTCCGGATTGTCACCCTTGTGTCCCACTCTGTCACCCTGTCCACCTTGAACTGCCTTTGCTCCCCTTCCTATGCCCCCTTGACAATGCACCTGTGATACAAATAGACTGAACTCTAACCTGGACTTTCCTCCATCCTCCACAAGCCCATTGCACATCCCCCTCTACCTCTTAACACTTAAATAAACACCTTTTGTAAAATACAAGTATGGAGTATGTCAAATGATTTAAGTATGTATTTGTTTAACACGGTTTAAACATTAAAAATCAACTGTACAGAAATGTATACATAGGAATGACCGGTAGTTGGCTGCAGTCAACACACCAGGAGCAATAGAGGGGCACAAATATCTGCAAATAGAGATGTTAAAGGCTGCAGTGAGTGGCCATAGAAGTGGGAAAATCAGCCTGCCAGTGACAATGTCAAACACAAAACTGAAAATTAAATGAGAAGTTACACTGTTTTACCTGTGTGTCATTGGAATCTATTGACAAATTATTGCACTTCTGTTGTCCTCATCCTCATCCTCTGCCTCCTCATCTTCACTGTCCACAGGGTCCATTGCTTCCACACGTACATCTCCAGCCTCATCATCCTGCAGAAAAGGCACCTGGTGACATAAGGCAAAGTTGTGCAACATACAGCATGCCACGATGATCTGGCAGACCTTCTTGGGTGAGTAGTACAGGGATCCACCTGTTAGATGGAGGCAACAAAACCTGGGCATCAGGAGGCCAAAGGTCCTCTCTATAATTCTTCTTGATCACTCATGTACCTCATTGTAATGTTCTGCTGCCCTTGTCCTGGCATTCCTCACAGGGGTCAGTAGCCATGAGAGATTGGGGTAACCAGAGTCACCTGCAAATATCGAGACACAACTGCTTGCCACACACCAACCCTTAGGGCCCACACCATACCCATACACCAACATCCACTATGTGGGAACCAGGGCTCACCTATTAGCCACACCCTGTGCCTCTGGAGTTGAGCCATCACATATGGGATGCTGCTATTCCTCAGGATAAAGGCATCATGCACAGACCCAGGATACTTTGCATTGATGTGGGAAATGTACTGGTCCGGCAGGCACACCATCTGCACTTTCATCGAGTGAAAGCTCTTTCAATTTCTGAACACCTGTTTATTTCGCTGGGGGGGGGGGGACAAATGCTATATGTGTACCATCAATTGCCCCAATAATGTTGGGGATATGTCCCATTGCATAGAAATCCACTTTCACTGTGGCCAAATCCTCCACCTGGGGAAAAACGATGTAGCTGTGCATGTGTTTAATCAGGGCAGACAACACTCTGGTCAGCACTACTGAGAACATTGGCTGAGACATTCCTGCTGCCAAGCCCACTGTCACTTGGAAGGAGCAAGTTGCCAGGAAATGGAGCACTGATAGCACTTGCACAAGAGGGGGTATCCCGGTGGGGTGACGGATAGCAGATATTAGGTCAGGCTCCAATTGGGCACACAGCTCTGTGATTGTGGCCATGTCCCGTCTATAGGTGAGGATGATGTGCCTGTCCTCCATTGTTGCCAAGTCCACCATGGTTCTGTACATGGGGGTATGTCTCCATATCCTATTCATCCGCAGCAGTTGCAATCTATGGGGCAAAATGGTGAGCAGCTGGTCAGTATCTCTTATTTCCAACCACTACACTTAAATGCATGTCATGATTGTAACAGTATTTTGTTTGAGAGGTCCAAATGGGGCATATGTGTACTGTGACGCAGTTAGGAGCCATGGTCTGTACCCCCCTGAAATGACGTCCGCCTGTCGTGTTTGGAGGGACAGGTAGAAATTAGGTAATTCCGCTGACGTTGTACGCCGTTGTGGGAGACGGTCAAAAACCACTGTGCAACTGCTCGTTGGTTAACATTGGGCCCTATGGGGTACAGTGGCCAATGGTGATGTACACCGGCGGTGACGGTATGCACTGCCGCGGACGTCACCTCCATTTTCTATCTAAATCCTCACTTGCTACCTGACCTTCAGCAGGAGAGGACCTACACTGCAAGTGCTGCTGTGACCTGTGCCTCGAACTGACCATGGCTCGTGTCACTGGGGAAAGGGCCCCTGCCTTCACCTCGGCAGAGCTGGAGTGACTGGTGGATGGGGTCCTACCCCAGTACTGAATGCTTTATGGACCTCCAGACCAACAGGTGAGTACACCGTGAATACGATGCATGTTGCATGAATGCATGGAGTGCTGTGTGTGAAGGCCTCATGTAGGGGGGGTTGGTGGATGGGCCCTGGCCAGTGTGCTGCATGTATGGTGGGCCATGTCTGTGCTAATTTGGATGGGAAGGAGCATGGTGGGCCATCAGTGTAACAGGCAGGACAGTCGGCCTAATATTTTTCCCTGTGTCCATTTCCCTGCAGGTCAGCACCCATCAGAAAAAGGGAATATGGCGTGCCATCACCAAGGACGTGCGGACCCTGGCGGTCTACGTCAGGCAGAGCACCCACTGTCGCAAACGGTGGGAGGACCTGAGACACTGGGCACGGAAGACGGTGGAGTCCCAGCTGGGGATGGCCTCCCAATGAGGAAGGGATGCCCATCGAACCTTGACCCCCCTGATGGCCCGCATACTGGCGGTGGCCTATCCGGAGCTGGATGGGTGCTTGGGGGCATCACAGCTGCGACAAGGGGGTGAGTACAGTGCCTCAATATAAAACTAGCACCTGGTGGGGTGGGATCGGGTGGGGGATGTGGGCCTGTGGGTGCCCCTAGGCCAGGCTTAACATTGCAGAGTAGGTCCCATGTTGCGCAGGATTCTGATGTAAAATACCTCCAACCAAGCTAGTAGGCATCCGCTACTGGGCAGGGGTCTGTGGGACTCAGATATGCTGCAATTGGCGTTAGGTGTCCCTCTCCATGGGCTGGTGACTAGCATTGAGACTGGTAGTGCATTGCCTAGTGCGTAAGGCTGTTCCCTGTGTGTGTGTATGTCATGTACGCCAACAGTTGTGTTGTTGCCGCCATTGAACAAGTGTATCCTTTGACTCTCCCGCCTCTTTTTGTTTTGTCACCCTGTCCTTATGTGCATTAGCATCATCTGGCTCAGGAGCTGAGGCACCAGTGACGGAGGGAGCTGCATCCCACAGGGCCCAGGATGCCGAATCCATCAACGGTGAGGGCACCAGTGGGATGGAGGGCGAGGGGAGAACCACGGCAGAGACATGAGGGGACAGTTCCGACACAAATTCCTCCTCCGATGGAAGCTCCCTGGTGGTGGCAGACAACCTCTTTACCCATTCCAGCTACAGGTATATCCCCCATCCCCCGTACCAGCACTGCCCTCCCAGCAGCCCCTCAGCGTGTTTCCTGTGCCCGCTCGTCCAGGAGAGTGAGCATCTTATTTGCCCCAGTCAGCCCAGGCCATGCCTCAGTGAGCCTTGCTGCCCTGAGTGAGGTGGCTATTGCCCTCCTGCGATACATCTCTGTTGGGTAGTCAACCATTGTGAATGCCATCCAGGGGCTGGCAGCCCAAATGCAAAAGACAAATGCATTCCTGGAGGACATTCACACTGGTATGGCAGCCCAACAGAGATCAATCCAGGCTCTGGCCTCCTCTCTGGTGGCAGCCATTGTCCCTATTGCTATCCTCCCCCCTCCAAGTTCCTCTACTGAATCCCATTCCTCTCAACCCCAACCTATCCCAAGCATACAGTCGGATGAGCAGGCGCCCAGGACAACACACAATAGTGGACATGGCAAACGCAAGCACCACACTTCATCCCACAGGCACTCACACAAACACCATCCAGATGCAGACATACCAACATCCACTGCCTCCAATGTGGCCCCCTCCTCCTCATCGTCCACCTCCCTCCCAGTTGCATCTACACTCACATCAGCATGCACTACGTCCTCATCCACTACACCCATCACCAGCACACCTATCAGCACACGCCCCTGACTGCTAGTCATCACCCACACTTCCATGCACATGTCCCCTGTGTCCTCTCCCACTGTGCCCCCTCCTCCCAAAGTACACAAATGCAAGCACTCAGGCACCCAACAGCCATCCACATCACAACAGCATCCAGCCCATGCACCTGCACCCAAATACAGCAGACAGACACTTCCTACAACCACTCCCTCTACCTCCACTCCCAAACCATCTCCCTCTTCCCACCCCAATGTCCCTAAGAAGCTTTTCCTCTCCATCTTTGACCTCTTCCCTGGCCCGCCATCCCTCACGTCAGGCCAGGGTGGTCAGAACCCATGCAAGCACCTCAGCCACCCAGTCCAGGGGCACAGTAATGTCCACAGCTACACCAGGTGGGAGAGTGTCCTGGGCACTAGACAGCCACACTGATAGGGTGCCTACACCAAGTGCTGCAAAGAAGGGCAAGGAGGCACCCCCAGCTGCTGCAAGGAAGGGCAAGGAGGCACCCCTAGCTGCTGCAAAGAAGGGCAAGGAGGCACCCCCAGCTGCTGCAAAAAGGGCAAGGAGGCACCCCCAGCTGGTAAAAGAAAGGGCAAGGAGCAATCCCCGGCTGCTGAGAGGAAGGGCAAGGAGCAGTCCCCAAATGCTGCCAAAAGGAGCAAGGAGCAATCCCCAGCTGCTGCCAGGAGGGGCAAGGGGCCTGCAGAAGCAGGCAAAAAGGAGAAGAGGCCTGGTGTTGGGACTCAATTGGAGCGCCCATCACCAACCATGGTGGTTCAGCCGTCCGAGGCTGCAGTTGATGGGCTGGAGCCTCCCCCACCACTCCTAGCACTGCCATCAGCACCACCACCAGCTCTGCCACCAGCACCACTGCCAGCAGCAGCAGCCCCAGTGGGCAGCCGTCTGAGGCACAGGGGATGGGCTGGAGCCTCCCCATACCACTGCCAGCACCGACACCAGCACCACTGTCAGCAGCAGCAGTCCCAGTGGGCAGCCATCCAAGGCTGCAGGGGAAGGGCTGGAGCCACCCCCATCACTGCCAGTACCGACACCAGCACCACTACCAACAGCAGCAGCCCCAGTAGGCAGGTGTCCAAGGCTGAAGGGGAAGGGCTGGAGCCTCCCCCCACCACTGCCAGCACCGACACCTGCACTGCCACTGCCACCACTGAGCAGCCGTCACCGCTGGCGGACAGTGTGTAGTCCTGCATCCATGGGCTGTTGTGCTACCTGGCCCCTGCAAATCCTGTGGGTCTGACACCCAGCTGAGAGACTGTGACCTTGCACTCCCCAAGACTTGCATCAGAGGACACAATGGTCCCTCCAGAACCAGTGGAGAAGCCGTCCACTCACCCCATCCTTCCCAGAATGAAGCACACTGGGCACAATGTCCCCTCCAGAACCAGTGGAAGCAGTCACCCACTAGAGAAACTTTGGCCTTGCACTCCCCAGGACAAGTCAGTGGGCAAATCACCCACTTGAAAGACTGTGGCCTTGCACTCCCAAGCACAGGGCATGTTGCCCCCTCCAGATCATGTGGGCAAGTCACCTACTTGAGTGAGGCCTTGCACTCTCCAGGACCAAGCACATGGCATGTTGCCCCCTCCAGAGCCAGTGGGCAAGTCACCCACTTGAGAGACTGTGGCCTTGCACTCACCAGCACCAAGCACAGGGCATGTTGCCCCCTCCAGAGCATGTGGGCAAGTCACCTACTTGAGAGACTGTAGCCTTGCACTCCCCAGGACCAAGCACAGGGAATTTTGCCCCCTCAAGGACCAGTGGCGTTGTACCATCTTCTGGCTTAGGTGCCCCCCCATTCCCTGTCCCCCTGAGGTCCCTTTCTCTTTTCAACCTGATGTCCCTGCAGTGTTTTCTCCATGTTGTTGCAGGAGTGAGGTTGGGCCTTGGACTTTGTGATGTGGCCCTGTGTATACTTTTTTATTTGGATGTACGAATTTCACCTACATTTATCTTATTACAGCCTTTTTACACTTTAGTAGTTTTCCTTGCATTATTCCTGAGGAGTACTGAGTGTATATGTTATGTTACCGCATCTGGTTGTGTGTGTGGTGTGTGGGGTTGGGGATGTTGCATGTGTGTGTCACTCTTTTTTTCCTCCCACCCTCCACTGTGTGCTAGGCGGCTGTACTCACTGTGGTCATCTTCGCTGGCGTTGGTGTTCATAATGGAGCACAAGGTAGAAGAGCGTGGGAAAGACATGCAACTCGGGCTCCATGGTGGCATGGTTCTGCCTTGAGGGTCCAAAGGTGAGTCGTTTCCCTTCTGAGCAGTGCTTCTACCAGGCTTTTGATATCCTTGGTACCGCCCCGGAAAAGGTGGCAGATAGGTGTGTCATATTACTGTGGGTGATACATTGTATTCTGTTTGGCTGTTAGCGGTTACGCTGTGGTGCCTATTGATTTCGCCCTGGCGGTGGTTGAGTTAAAGTGGCTGTCTGTCTGAACGGTTTCCTCCGTGGTCATAATTTCAAATTTATTACCACCAGCCTGCTGGCAGTATTAGCTCCGCTTTATCACTGACCAGCAGGGTTGTAATGAGGGCCTATAATCTATGGCAATTGTAATAAGGTGGGCATGATATCCATCACATTGAGAAGTAAATAACCCATCCCATCCACCGCCTCTAAATCAGGCTCTACATTTTTAAAATCAATATTATTGAATAACATTATATATATATATATATATATATATATATATATATATATATATATATATATATATAATTGAGTTTGGCAAAAAGATATCAACATGTCAGATCTAATCCTGACTAAGCACAATCAATGGGAGATATTTGGAAAAAACAAAAGAAGAGAGAAAGGAAAAGAAGGACATTGAGCCACAAAAAACTTAAAGAAAGAAATACTAGGACAAAAGAAGAGGTTTCTGTCTGCTGCTTGCTGCATTGACATTACTGTTCGCATTGTGCTGCCCATTTGTGCTTTTGGGGCATTAAAAAGGACTCTATCGATTAGAGACTGTGTACAATCTTGCCACACAGTCCTCCTGTTAAGTTGTAAATTCAGCGGAATCTCAATGACTAACTTGGTGAGAGGATCAGTGGTTTGAATTCAGAGTGCCCCAACACCTTGCAAAGCAAGATGGCTGAAGTGTGGGACACACTGGAGGAGCTCTGGGCACCACCCCTGGGGTGGTGATTGACAGGGGAGTGGTCACTCCCCTTTCCTTTGTCCAGTTTCGCACCAGAGCAGGGGAGACGGGTCCCTGAACCGGTATAGACTGGTTTATGCAAGGAGGGCACCATCTGTGTCCTTCAAAGCATATCGAGAGGCTGGGGGAGGCTACCCCTTCCCAGCCTTTAAAACCTATTTCCAAAGGAAGAGGGTGTAACACCCTGCTCTCAGAGGAAATGCGTTGTTCTGCCTTCCTGGGACTGGACAATCCAGACCCCAGGAGGGCAAAACCCTGTCTGTGAGGTGGCAGCAGCTGTAGCTGTAGCTGTAGTGCAAGCCTCAGAGTACTGTGGTCGATGGTGGAGCCCCCAGGATGCATGGAATTAGCCTCCCAAATTTGGAATGGAGGAACAATTCCATGATCTTAGACATGTTACATGGCCATATTCAGAGTTACCATTGTGGAGCTACATATAGGTATTGACCTATATGTAGTGCACGCTTTTAATGGCATCCCCACACTCACAAAGTCTGGGGAAATGGCCCTGAACTATGGGGGGGCACCTTTGCTAGTGAAAGGGTGCCCTCACACTTAGTAACTTTCCACATAACCTTCAGCAACTGAAGGTTAGACATATAGGTGACTTATAAGTTACTTAAGTGCAGGGAAAATGGCTCTGAAATAATGTGTGCGTTATTTCATGCAGGCTGCAATGGCAGTCCTGTGTAAGGGTTTGACTGAGCTCCCTATGTGTGGCAAAAGAAATGCTGCATGGAACCCCAATGCCCTGAATACCTAAGTACCATATACTAGAGACTAGAGACTTATAAGGGGGGCCCAGTATGACAATTGAAATTGGTAAATGAAGTCACTGGCCTACAGTGACAAATTTAAAAGCAGAGACAGCATAAGCACTGAGGGTCTGGTTAGCAGAGCCTCAGTGACACAGTTAGGCACTACACAAGCATACACATCAGGCTATAAACTATGAGCACTGAGGTCCTGACCAGCAGGATCCTAGTGAGACAGCAAAAACATACTGACATACATGTGAAAAATGGGGGTAACATGCATAGGAAGATGGTACTTTCCTAGATGCCCCCTAACCCAAAGGTTATTCTTGCGCCCCGGGAATGAGAGGGGGAATTGGAAGGGAGGCACCCTCATCCTTACCAGAGTTCGGAGGAAGGGATGACAGCAACGTGGTTGGATTGCTGCAAGGCCAAATTTCTGATGTAGGAGGGATGACCAAAACAGAACAGTTGTGTATCCCATCTAGAATGAGTAACACTGACAATGTCTCCTCAGTTACAACTTTGTACTTTGCTTACTTACAAGGCAAAATCCACTTGCCTTAGGGTGAGGAAACTCTCATGGTGCACCTTGTTAGGTCCTCCATATCATATGGGATGCAGGTAGAGCAGAGTGTTATGTCATCTGTGTAGGATTTGTTTTAGCTGTTTGATAATGAGGCTACCTCTGTGAATAGAAACTCCATCTTAAACGTTTTTAGGGAGATTGAGGCCTTAAAGTTGGTGAATAGTGGTGAAATCACTAATGTGACTATATACAATTGTATTTTGTATTTTATAAGTTTGCGCTGCTTTTGCATCAAAAAATGATGCAAATGCGGTGCTAAAAAAGTATAAATATGGGCTTTGGGAATGGTTCTTTCCCACAACAGTTTTAAGCAAGATTGCTTGTTGCCCACCTTATCGTTTTCTCTTTATTCCTATGATCTCCCAGGCACATTAAAATGTGTAAGGGGTGACTCGCACAGAATTGGTGCTTTGTCTATTGGCTCGTTATTGTATGCAGATGATGTCATTATCATGGATTTAACAGCAATTGGCTTGCAGTGCTGTTTGGGAGCTTTAGTGCAAAATGCAGAAGTTAATTTTTTAAAGTTTAATATCACCATCAGTAAAGTCTTAATATTCTGTAATAAGTGGTGTAGAGTGAAAAGGAACTTTAATTGGCATTTGGGCTCTGAGAATGTTCAAATTTTGGATTTGTATCTCTGTCTTGGGAAGGTTTTCTCCAGGAATGGGTGGGATTCCGATCATATTCAGTTCTTTGTCAGCAGGGCCCATTTTCAGGCTAACGCCTTGCAAAGATTTCATAAAGCCTGTGGGCGGCATCATCTTGGGCACGTTCTATCTGTTTATAGAGTCAATCCACCCCCCTTCTTTGTGTTATGCGTCCAAAGTACTAGAGATGAGTTATTGGTACTCTTTCGAGGGGATTGAAAGCAAAATCTTTCATCAGATATGCAATTTGAATACACTTAAAGCCACTTATGCTCTGCAATTGGAGTTGGGTTTAGTTTCTTACTTTTCTCTTCCTTTGGCTGTTGTTCTAAGGTGTGGAATTTCTCTCTTGCGTGGTGAGGAGGGAACATTACGAGCAGCCTTGAAGGTTGAAATATTTTCCATCTTGATATAATGGAGTACGGAGTTCGTTTTTCAGGTCCTTTATGCAGGCTTATGAAAGTTTCCGGGGTTGGTCTGAATGCACATGGGTGCGTGATCAGGTCTAGGACTCTGTGCCCCAGATAACATTGGCCAGAGATATTGCCCTATGTCAGTCAAATCTGCATAATCGGGTGGTACAGGAGAGCAATCTGGGGAATAAACCTCAGACATATTTAGTATGCAACCTACCTCATGGGATCAGAAGACAGATTCTATTGATGAGACTGAATTTACTCCTTTTACATATGATCACAAGCATTTGGGATAAAATCCATAAAAAAGACAGAAAATGTGAGCTGTGTCATCTACACATTTAGTATTTCAAGCATGTATTATATGTGTGCCCTGTGTTACAGAATACTCGTCGCCACTTTTTAAGGCCACTATTCATGAAATATAATACACATTCAGCTGTTGAGGCCCGCAAATGTATACTATTTCCTGTGAATGAAAGGATATGTAACATACTTATCAGATTTGTAAAACCTTTCTGAATATCTAATAGGACCCTGAGGTGGGACAGGTGGGTTTTTATTTGTTTAATTAAATGACATTTTTCTACAAGACCTCGGTAGAACCATTTTTAGGGCTCTGAGCCATAGGTGATGGATGTATAACATTTTTAAAAAGTGCATTATGAACAGTTAATGTGTACTGAGAATCTTTTATTTATGTTCACTATTCCATCTTGTTGCCCTTGATATATTGTGTTGGAAGGTGCATTTCTTAGTTATTTCTTTTAGATGTACATTTCGGATGTATTTTAGTTGTATGTATGTATGCTGGTATTTGACAGGTTGGCACTTATAGGAATGCATTTGACCTTACTTATTGCATATTTTACATTTTGTATGCTATTTTGCACACTCTGCACTTTTTATAGGCTTAAAAAGAAAGTTATTGATTATGTTTTTATATGTCAAATTTGTGTTTTATATTTCCTTGGGTGTCACTAATTCTCTCAACCTAGGGCATATCGCATTAGGCACACTTCCGGAAGCATCGAGCCGGGGCAGGTGGAGCCGCCAGCCGTGGTATAGATTCACACCGCATTGGACCATGCTAGCTTGGTGCCTTGCCCGATGGGGCCCATTCACTAATATGAGGAGGGTTCCTGCCTAATGCGATATTCCCTACTATGGGTAACAGATAACTTTAGGATTAGGTAGGTTTATTGGTCCTGAAGAATCGCACAAGATCGTATAGACTAAAAAGCGAGAAACATGTTGACCTTGATTCAATATTAGTACAGGGGATCCTATACACACATACACTACACTCTAAGTTGAGAGATTTAGTGACAGTTATCAATACTTTTTCATTTTCTGTTTTTGGGGAGACTAGACCTTATCTTTCTCCCTCCCCTCACTTCTGTTTTTAATCATGACAGAGGTTAGATATCCTAATAAAATACGTTTCACCTCTAGTCATTTTAACAGCACTCCTTCTCTTTTTGCATACCAATCGTACATCATTATAAACACTGAACGGCTTTTATTCATCGTCAAAAGATCTCCGCCAAAGAGCCCCCACGTGGGGCCCGTCAGGCTTTGCAGTGACGGCCTGACGAGGAGAATAGCCCAATGATGAAGCATGTCACCAAATGGTGAGTGAGGGCTCTTGTTCCAAAGATTTTCAGGAACCTTTGAAATATAGGAATCCGTTTTTCTAGTGGAACTGTGTATACCTTTTTGATTTAAGTGGTAAAACTTTTCCTGTGGCCTCCAACTTGCCAGTTTGGTCTTCTTCAGCACTCTTGTCCCTGGGGCTGTTTCCAGGGTATTAGCCAACTGATTCTTGCAGTCACTGCTTTTATCTGGTGCTGGCAGTATTATTTTCCCCAAGCCAGAAGCCCCAGGCACAGTCTACAATACTAGCCCAAGGTGCAGCAGGTGCAGTCCATCCAACAGTGCAGCATCTCTTTGTGCAGTTCCAAGGGCAACAGGGCAGTCCTTCTTTTGTCCTTTCTCTAAATTTAATGTGATCTTAGGGCAGAGTATTTATCCCAGGAAAGGCCCTGAGGGGATCACATGGTCACTAACCAATAGGATACTAGGCTCTCACCCTTGTATTGACATGTTTTCTGCAATGTGTGGCAACTGGCGATGCCGAGTACACTCTTATAGCCACGCTCAAGCTGTTTGTACCTTTCTTTAATCGGCAGAAGTTTGGTAGCCCATCCTGGAGGTCTGGCTACCTGACGGCTACACACCCCTGGGAAGTCTGGATTGGGCACTAGATTTCCCTCTCTGTCCCTGTCTCTAACTTGAGCCCATTAACAAAAGGCAGCCTGCTTATGAGTGCTATCACCATATGCCCTTTAAAGGGGGCTTCACCTTTGAAGCTTGCTTTTTTGGCTATCACCCTGAGTGGTTTTCCTGACTGTACACCTGTGAGTCATTCACACGTCTTGTCAGGTTTGTGGGCCAGGTCCTGTGTGAGGCCACTGGACTAGCAGTGGCACAAACTGGTAACTTTCTAAAAGTTGCTGAACTTTAATTGCAACATTACATTTCACCTGGGCATCAGGTCGTTTTAATGCCACAATTAATTTGTTATCTTCAAGTACCCAGGAATTAGCCAGGCTGGGGTGCCAGCCGGTAACCCTATGTTAGCCAATGGGGCTACTAACTTTTCCTCAGCAAAACAACAATTTCAAAGTGTTGCTGTTTAGACATATGAAAAATATATGTCTTCCTTAACAATATATAGCTCCCAGCCATGGGGATCCACATGGCCTTCCTTAAGGGGACGTACATGTCGAGTTAAAGAAAGAAGTGGCTGTGCCATTAGTTTAAATGACAAAGTCATACTATCAGTGTAAGCACTGCTCTTCCAGTCTGCAGTAGTAGGCTTGGAGCCATTTTGTCATTTGACATGCTCCGGGTGGCACAACCAATGCTGCAGATGTGGGTGGACACTCTTCCTTACATGCCCTGGACACCTTGGGGACCATATTCTAGGGACTTGTAAGTAAGTCAGCACTTGCCAATTGGGTACAGCCAATTCAGCATATACTTTTTAAAGGGTTAACACACTGGGACTGAGGCCTGGTAGCAGGCCTCAGTGCATTCTCAGTGTAAATAAAAACAGGATTATCAGTCCAAAAAGTTAACATAATAAAAAAGGCGTTTTCTTGCACAGAGCATATCACCCTTTAAAAAGAAGGGTGCTATATGGCTATCAGTATTGAGTTTTAGTGAGGAGAGACCTGCTCCTCTTTGTCTCTTCAGTACCTGGCATTCACAAGGCAGAGAACATTGTCAAACAGTGCCAGCCTCCAATTTCAAAGGGAAGGGGTGAAAGGAACAGGTGTGGGAAATGAACGGGTGAGAGTGGAGGACCTTGAATAATATTCAACAAATGAATGTTGCAAAAGTACCCAATACATGTAAGCACATTGTTTAAAATGCTGAGCTTTTATTTTTGGTATTTGTGGTAGTTAATAGGTTAATTTCCTCAGATTACACCTAGATCAAATGACGTTGCTTTTCCAACCTATAGGGAGCTCTAAAAGCGGTCCAGGATTCATGGTTTTCCTTGGAGGTATACGAGAAAAATTCCAAAATGTGTTTTTTTTAAGGATGAAAAATGCTGTGTAATAAAGTGTCTTTTTTTAATAAAAATGTCATTAAAACACTTGCTGTCCTAAGATTACATTCCTCCCAGCATTCAGAAACAGGTATAGTTGTGGATAAAAAGGAATCGAAGAGCTCCTTCCACTTTTTCACTCAGTAGTAATGACATCAGCATGCCATGAATGCTGATCTTCATTCACAATAAAATGCCTCAGATTACTTAGGAAGCTGTTCCATTACAGCCCAAGATGAGAGCATGACAAAGGAAAGTCTCTAGTGTGAGCAGAAGAGGGTTTCATAGCTCAGCGTTTCACAGCCGCCAGATGTCTTATTCACCCCATCTAAACTGTTAATTTGAGCAGTGTTATGGTGTAGAGAGAAGTTTACACAGGAGAGAGCAAACGTTGGGGCCAAAGTAAAGGAATTTGGGAAAAAAAATGTTTTCTCTGGCTGGACTGCAAAAGATAGAAGGTAGAGTGATAGGTAACCAGGACAGTGAGTGGGACAGAAAATTACAGATGGTTTCATATTTGAGCTTGGAAACTACTGTATTTTCCGGCGTATAAGACGACCCCCTACTTTTCCTGTTAAAATATATGGTTTGGGCTATACTCGCTGCATAAGACTACCCCTCTTCCAACGCACACCAAATAAAAATTTAAAAACATCAGATTTGATTTTAACATGGTAATTTTAATTCAAATGCTTATGACATGCAGGTACTTAGTAGGAAAACTGTCACTTATAAACATAAGGCTGTTTGTCATCAAACATGTAAACATAAAACAGTGCAAGTGGAATAGCCTGGAGCACATGCAGGAATACGTGCCTGTCCAGACAACTGCCAGCGAGGATTGCGGCACACGGTAAGAACAGCTCAACTCACGTGTGACCAATCAGCTCCGTGTCCACAAGTAGCTGAATCTTGTGGGATGCGGAACCCATCATACGCTTGGAATCGATTTCCAAATGCAACGCATGGTGGCTCAGCTACAGGGCGCCTGTCCCTGAAGTTTCAACACACCGTATACCGGCGTATAAGACGACCCCCGACTTTTGAGGAGATTTTCAGGGGTTAAAAAGTCGTCTTATACGCCGGAAAATACGGTAATCTGAAGCCCAAGAGAAGGGAGATTAGCAGAGTACATGATTTCTAGGCAGGCCATGGGGAGGTGACGAGATAAATGCTGCAAAAACAGGTGGGCGAAAGATGAATATTGTGCCTGTTATTACATGTCTTAGTATTTCCTCTCACAAAACCCCTGGAATTCAACATTTACAGCCATATAAGCACACATCACAATCCATAACTCGTGCTGCCCGCCATATTGTTCTCATGATAACTGTTTTTGGTTTCCATGCCACTGGCAAATGTATGTTTTACACACTGTAGAGGCTGTGAGGTGTGGGGTTGGTTGTATGAGCTTCGTTCTATACATTGTATAATGTGACACCTTTCTAGCATTTCAAGTCTTTTTTAAAGAAAAGTCCCAGTGACTTTGTAGTCTGGACTGCTACATCGTAAAAAAACATATCCATGCGTCAGAACCTTCAGCAAGTTATGTAAAGATGTATTTTTAGACAGCCAAAATGACAGAAAAGAAGCAGGATCTTGATCAATGGTACAATGTCATAGATAAGTGTAAAGGTCACTTAATAGTAGTCAACTATGATCCCCTGCCTACTTATTTCTGCATTCTGGTCTGCACTGTGAATTTTCTGCCCAATGGCAAAACCACTAAGGTAGGCTCAATTTTTATGGTGTTACTGCATTAATGCATGCTAGACGTTGCTTTACTGGGAATGTCTGCTCACCAGACGTTAGGGAGGATAATAGTTCCTGGTAGCTGTTTATAGCCAATGGCACAGGAATATTTTCTTGTACCTCTGGGAGATCGACAGTATTTTTGTATTTTTGCAGTCCCTCATAACTGAGATCTCTCACTCCCTCGTGAATGTATTTTGTGTTCTATTGTGCTTGGAGACTGAGGGGCAGGTTTAAGAGCCCCTAGCGCCTCCTTCTGCCACATTAGCATCATTTATTTTTACGCTAATGTGGCCCAACATGGTCAAAATCAATGTGCCAGATTTACAAAAAGGCGCAATGCATACATTGTGCCACTCTGTAACCCTTTGCTCTATATTATGCCTGCGCCAGGCATAATGTATGCAAAGGAGGCATTCCTACTTAGGAGTGCTGACAAAATGGCACACAGAAATCTAAAAGGTTTCTTTGCATCATTTTTTTTCATCACTTTTAAAGCCTGCTCAGAGCAGGAATTAAAAGGAGGCTCTCATCGGTTTCAATGGCCCTCTGGTGCTTTGTAGGATTAGGGTCAGAATATTTTACACTAATCCCGCACAGCGCCGAACTCGCATCTAAAATTCTGATGCTAGTTCCCTAAATAGCGCCATGGTTCACTGTATAATAAATACTGTGCACACATGGTGTCATTAAGGGGCGCAAGGAAAGTGGCGCTGAACTGGGTGCAGCTCCACTTTTCTTCAAATCAGGGCCTGAGTGTGGCAGGAATAGTGAGCTTTACAAGGACAGACAGCACCAAAGAAAATATACTAACTCTGTACTGAAAACTAGAGTTTTCTGTTTTTTGAGTGCAGTAAATATCAAGCCCCTTTTCAGAACAAATATCTGAGCGTAACCTTTTTCACCACATTGGCAAATCTCCTTCTAGCTTTGTCTGGATGTAATGTATCCCTTTTTATTGCATCGGAGTTATGTGGTGCTCAATCCACATTCATTCAGCCATTTTGAGGGCCCCCTTTAGTGGTAAGATCAGTCTTGAAAAACAAGTATCCCTACTTGTGGAGTTCCTTGTGGTGTATACCGTCCGTTGACCATTTGTTGCCTGCCTCTTACCTTATATTATGAAAATGCTCAGAAATATTTGACCAGCACAGATTGGCCAGAGTTATACATTTTGATGAAACTGCTCTCATAGACACTAGATTAAGCAAAGTTCAACTATCAGAAATATGCGTTTCATTAAAATAACAATGGATTAAGCCCAGATCTGTGACTGGGGTGTTTTAAAAGTTTAAACACTCCGTGCATCATTTTCTTTTGGGATATTACCCTGCATTTCATCACAGCCATCCAGATTGTTTTATTTGCTTTTGTCATGGGAAGAGCTCTGCAGAAGTGCTTAGAGAAGGTGTTTGATGCAGGCGGAAGCCCATTGTTGTTGCCTCCCGCAGGACTGGACAAAGTCTGTGATATAGAAAGTGTCCTACTGATATATCCTCCTATCGCAGAGGAACTACTGGACTGCCAAGCAAAGAGAGCATTGACCCATACCAGAAGGCAAAGCAAAAGGAAGAAATGCTGCAATAAAGTGAGCTATCCAAGAGCTTCAAAAACATTCCAACCTTGCTAGCCATGACTAAACTGAAGAATATTTAAACATCCAAAAAGCCAAGAATATGCAAGTGACATTGGAGGACTACTCGTCATGAATGTGTACTAGCACCCAACCTGCCAGTGACTCTGCGGAGTCCGTATCATTTCATTTTTAAGCCAGAGAGGTAAAGGACTGCCCCTTTAATTGTATGTCCGTTCTGTGTGCCTGGTTCTGTGAGGCTAAGGACTTTGTTCAGAGACAGATCCGAGTCATCTCTGTGCACCTTTCAGTTCTAGAGACATCACTTCCGACCCTAAATTCAAGTTCCATAATTGCGGGTGAGATTTGTTGGGTCTCCTGGGCCCCGACGTTTTGTGGGTATCCAAACCACATACAAATTAGATACAAATACAGAAATCTTGGTAATCTGAGAGGGCATATCGGGACCTATTCAACATATCATCTTTGGGACCTACTTATGAAGGTAAATATATATGTCAATATTTACTCGTGTATATTTACTAGTAGATTTGGGTATAAACCTACACAGTTTTGCTATTCACCATTTTTGATTGAAGAGTTATTCTTAGGTGTAGCCTTACATGTCTTCTACTCCCAAAATCAGGGGGTGGAGCCTCCTACAACATTTTTTAAATGTAGAAATAATTTCATTAAATTAACATTAGTTCCTAAGGGGCGTTTCTTCCATGGCTCCTTACTCCAAGGCCAGGCTGGGGTACACACTACACCTGTTTTGAGACATTTAGGTCTTTAGTTAGTGAATAGCAATAGTCTTGGTCATTTGTAGGTGTGTTTGTATTAGCATGAACATCCTTTATGAAAGTGAATCTTTAATTGGTGTTGATGGTAGTCCACCACAAGTCAAAATTTCACTAACCTGTTAGGAAAGGTCAAAGGACTCAAATAATTTTAAAGCTGATCTTAAACCCTGATAACCATGGCATACAGAAGAAAGGCTTAAGGAGGAGAAAATATGTAAAGCATTTACAAGTACCAAAACAATTAAAAAGTCAAAGACACAATATAATAAGATCTCACCTCAATTTATACACATAGAGAAAAATGCAGTAAGCGAAATGATACTAGAACAACAAAAATCTAATAAGGGAACAGGATAAATGAATTTTATTTAAGGTGAAAAGTGCCAAGGAATATTAAGTGTTCAATGTATGTCAATAGTCTTGGGAGACCAGAACCAAGGTGCAATTTTCAGGCCGACCACAATGGAGCCCGGATCAGATACACCAAGTGGATTGGTTCCAGTAGAAGCTTGGACGTTAAAAAGCTGAATAAGTGTCAAAATCCATTTCAGAAAGGGACTTTGTCACTTTTTGAAAAAAAAGTGTTGAAATGAGTTGTAATTGCCAACACACAAAGAGACTTTGTCACTTTTTGAGAAGAAAAATCCTCAGTAGGTTGCTACTAAAACTGTAGCCTCCTCTGTGGAACTGAAGGCTAGATACCTGAAGCAGGTTGGTCCTGCTTGTGCTCTGGAGCTTTGGAGATTGTTTTGCTGAAAATGTAATAAGTCTCATGGCAGGATGGGACTTTTTACTTTTTTTTGAGGTGCTGGGAAACTTGAGCGGGCCAAGGCTGAAATTCCATCCAATGCTGTGGAACTGCTGATTGGATACTTTTTCTGGTGTGTCAAGCGGAAGCTCCAGAGGAAAAGTTTTCAAAAGATTCCAAACTTTCTTCAGATGCCCATACAACAGCAGCTGCACACCTTTAATGCTCCCAGGGGCTCAGGGAAGGAAATTCCATACACACAGTCACCTTGCTGTGCTGTCCTGTGTCACAGGGAAAGGGCAGGAATGAACCTTTTGGCAGCCTAGTGCCAATGTAGGCAACCTTGTACCATGAGGCAAGGGGTCCTGTGTTGCATGCAGGACTGTTTTTGTGCAGGAAAGGACACTTTCCTGCACAAAAACAATCCTAAAAAGGTTTTTCCTTCATCTATGTGTGAATGCAGCACACAAAGAAGAGTAAAAAACAAGGAGCAATAAAAGATATTTCTCCTTGTTATGCCTCTCTTTGGAGGCATATCTTTTCAGTGCATTCCCAGGAATACCAGATTTGGTAAATCAGGAAATGCATTAAAAACCATGGGAGTTGCTTAGGAACACCCATGCAATGCCCATGCAATGTCTTTCTTCTGCAGAGTAAGTAACACAAAGTGGCTTTATATAGCTTCAAAATATGACTCAGTGGTTTGTGCCATGCGTGTACCACATTTTGTGGTACAAGCATGGTGCATACTGATCATAAGTAGGCCCCTTAGTTACCTTTGGTGATTATGGGCCTGATTCTGACATTGACGGGCGGCAGAGGCCGCCCGCCAAAGTCCCGCCGGCAGAATACCGCTACGCGGTCAGAAGACCGCCGCGGTAATTCTGAGTTTCCCGCTGGGCTGGCGGGCGACTGCCAGAAGGCCGCCCGCCAGACCAGCGGGAAACCCCCTTCCATGAGGATGCCGGCTCCGAATGGAGCCGGCGGAGTGGAAGGGGTGCGACGGGTGCAGTTGCACCCGTCACGATTTTCAGTGTCTGCTTGGCAGACACTGAAAATCTTGGTGGGGCCCTGTTAGGGGGCCCCACGACACCTGTTACCGCCAGCCAGGTTCTGGCGGTCAAAACCGCCAGAACCAGGCTGGCGGTAAGGGGGTCGGAATCCTCCGGGACACCGCCGGTTTCCCGTATCTGACCGCGGCTGTACCGCCGCGGTCAGAATGCCCATGGGAGCACCGCCAGCCTGTTGGCGGTGCTCCCGCGGTCGTTGGCCCTGGCGGTAGTCTACCGCCAGGGTCAGAATGACCCCCTATATGAGTCAGAAAATGTATCCTTCGTGAAATGTGTCTAGTCTGTACTCCTCCTATACCTGCAACCCTAGTGGCCCCATGAAGTGAACACTGGAGGCTTTGACATTGAAACAATCATTGGATGGATTCAATCATTCCCTACCAAGTGCTATATGTACAGGACCAATTATCTACTATGTCCTTAGCTTCTGTTAGGATCATTTTCCCATTGTGATCTATGGATTCTCTAAGGGTTTGGAAAAACCATAGCCCCAGGTATTTTATATTGTCAGGAGCCCATTTGAGGTCATGGTCACCTATAATGGATCTGTTACACTGGATTTTAGGAGGAAGGACCTCTGGTTTGTCTTTATTAAGATAGTATCCAGACACCTGGGCTTAATTTTCAATAGTGGACATCATGTTGAGTAGTGCTATATCTGCTTGGGTAGTAAATAGGAGGATATCATTGGCAAAGGCTGCCATGTTCTGGGCCCTGCTTTGAAGAGGATGCCTGGAATAGAGAGGTTCTATCTGATTTGTACAAGAAGGGATTCTAGTGTTAGTAGGAAAATAAGGGGGGAGAGAGGGCATCCTAGTCTAGTAACTTGTTGGTGATTAAAGTTATTAGATAGGGAGCCATTGATGTTTATTTTGCCTCTGGGTTCCTCGTATAAGGTGAGAATCATTTTGAAAATGGATGGGCCTAGGTTGGAGATGGTGAGAGTGGCATGGAGGAAAGGCCACTTCCTCTGCCTCTAGTACCTCTCAGACACTTTCTTTGTCAAAATACATGTAATCCTCACCAAATTCTTATGGCAATCCAAAAAAAACAGAATTGCCTCAAAGAAACTACTAAGACTGTCAAAAACACTGGGTGGCCTAAAATTACCAGACGTAAGGAGGTATCAACACGCCTTCCTAGCTAAACAGGGACGTCTTTGGCTCTCTGCCCTGACCACCACTTCTCCTTCATGGCTCGAGATGGAAAAGGCACTGGCGGGGCTTCTCTCCCTTGCTTCTTTTATTACTATTAAGAGAATAATAACACTCAGCATGCATCCTCACATGCACAGCACAAGCCCTCCATAAAATTGATAACAAACTCCCTCACAAAATGCAAAACTTGCCTCTTGCCTCACTATGGCATAATGAACACCTGATATTAGATGGCAAAACAATGTTCCTAGAGATCTGTTCACGAAAAGGTATACTGCTAATGATTGTGGGGGTTCCCCCCACAATTTCCTGACCCCCTCCCAGCTCAAAGCTTAATTTATCCTAAACAGTTTAGGCTTTTATCACTTTTTTCAAAATGAAAGCAATTACCTTTAGATACAAATCCCCCGTTAATGGTGATCTACCTATTACCTTATGTTCATACATCAAAGAGGGTCAGATAGCATCCAAATTCTACTCCTTCCTATCCCCTACTAGTTCTGCAGTAACAAAATAAATACAAAACAAATGCGAATTACTCCTCCAAGATACTAATAACCCTAAAGTGGTGATGATGAACTAGCCGTACATCTGGGTGAAACTTCCCTCAAACAAAATTCTACCTTCATTAGTGCAGAGTAGCCACCCGGTGGCCCAATTGGGCCACTGGACCCCTGCCAAATTGTTTAAACTCAGCATCTGAAACTCTGACACTTGTCGGAGCTTTGAGAAACAGCAAGGGGACCTCAGTCACATGCTGCTGGATTGCAGATTTTACAAGTATTCCTGGGCGGAAATAAGCAAAACCATGTCACAAATTCTAAATCTGATTTGGATACCAAACCTAGCCTCCATCACCCTGGGAGTCCTATACTAAACTAAGAAGACAGCCTTCTATGGGACACCTTTATCTCAACTGGCCTTAAAGTTATTCTCTCTGAATGTTAAGACCTATCCAAATTTTCTCCACGTACCTGCTGGGAATGGGTACAATTTAACAGGGGGGCAGATAACTCCCTAAACACATACCTAAAGATTACTTCAAGCGAAAAAGAAAAATCTGATCCCAGTCAGATAACTTCATTTGTAACATGTGCCCATAGTAGTTGCGTCTAGCAACTTCCCACTCCTCCATTCCCTACTCCCAGCCCACCTCCCTCCTTGCAATCAGTGCCCACAAACCATTCCTTGGTTCTTTACTCGTACTCTCCTTTCACCTGTCCTAGCTCCTCTCTATCCTCTGTTCTTTTTTCACCTCACATATTACACGATCAGCTGGGGTAATCTCTCATGATCTCCACATACTTCTAAGTTCCTTGATTCCCTCCATACAAACACCATCAGAACCATCATCATCTCATCACACCATTACAGCTACACACACCCACTGCATTACATGTTGTTCCTCTCACCAAGGCTGAATATTGTATTGAACTGGTCTTATGACATCTCTACAGGAACTTGTTTTCTTCTTTATGTCTTTATTATATCTGTATATAGCGACCCTTGACCCTAGGGTAGGTCGCTTCCCCCACCGCTGCAGCTCCACCTGCCCAGGCTTCTGACACCTCCCAGCAAGACCAGCTAAACCGTAAGTACTCTCCCCGCCCAGCCCCATGCCCAGCCCCGCGCCACTCACCTCTCTTTCCCTGAACTTCTGTCTTCTGCCTTCCGCTCTCTCCTCCAACCTCTCTCCGCACCTCTGCTGTCCATCTCCCTTCATTTCTGCGCCTCCTTCCTGCTTCTGGTAGCCATCTTTCTCTTCTTCTCTTCTGCAGCCCACTTGCTGCGTGTTTCTGCTCTTCCTCTGTGCCCGCTCCTCTTCCTCACCGCGTTTTCTTCCTGCTTTGCTCTTCCTCTGTGTTCTTCTTTTCTCCTCTGCACCCCGTCCTGCGTGTTCTTTTCTTCCTTTTTCTTCATCTGTGTTCTTCTGTGCTCTTCTCCTCCTCTGCATCCCGTCCTGCGTGTTCTTTTCTTCCTTTTTCTTCATCTGTGTTCTTCTGTGCTCTTCTCCTCCTCTGCACCCGGTCCTGCATGTTCTTTCTTCTTTTTCTTCATCTGTGTTCTTCTGCTCTTCCCCCGCCTCTGCACTCCGTCCTGCGTGTTCTTTTCTTCTTTTTCTTCATCTGTGTCCTTCTCCTCATCTTCTGGACGCTTCCCTCCTCTGCTTCGCTGGTTTCTCCTCTTCTTCTTGACTCCTCTCTTCTCTCTCCTCTACTTCTTGACTCTTCTTTTTGACTCTTCTCTCGCCTCTTCTTCTTGACTCTTCTCTCCTCTTCTTCTTGACTCTTCTCTCCTCTTCTTCTCTCCTCTTCTCTCTCCTTTTCTTCTTGACTCTTCTCTCTTGACTCTTCTCTCTTGACTCTTCTCTCTCCTCCTCCTCTTGACTCTTCTCCCCTGACTCTTCTACCCCTCTCTTCTGTTCTTCCTGACTCCTCTCCTCCTCTGTAATCCCCACTTCCCTATCTTTTTTCCCTCCCCCTCTACCGACCCCCCGCCCTCCGCTTTCCCGCCGCCACCTCCCGCTCGGCCCGCCCCCCCGCTCCCATTCGTCGCCCCTTCTCCCACCTCCCGCCCCCAGCTGACCCCTCCTCCCCACCTCCTCCCTCTTCCTCTGGCCCCCAGCACTCCCAAACCCCGCAGCACCGCTACGACCCCACCTCCCTCCACGCTCTCAACCCGGGGCGCTCCAGAACCTGCTTCCAAGCCAACCCTAAACTCACCCATGGACCCTTCGCATGCCTCACCTGCAAACTCACGTTTCACCGCGACTGCACCCCGCCCGCCAATAACCACCTCAAATGCATCCTGATCAACGCACGCTCCGTCCACAAGCACGCCATTGAACTATGGGACCTCCTGGACTCCACCGCACCGGACGTTGCCTTCATCACTGAGACCTGGATGAACGCCTCCTCGGCCCCCGACATCACCATAGCCATCCCCGACGGCTACAAGATCACCAGGAGAGACCGCACCAACCAAGTTGGTGGAGGAATCGCCATCGTTTTCAAGAACTCCATCAACATCACCACCTCCACCGAAGACACCCCCCTCGCCACCGAACACATCCACTTCCAGATCCACACCAACCCCAGGACCACCCTCAGAGGAACTCTCATCTACAGACCCCCTGGTCCACGCGCCCTCTTCAGCGAATCCATCGCAGACTTCATCTCCCCGCACGCCCTTGCCTTGCCAGACTACATCCTCCTCAGTGACCTCAACTTCCACCTGGAGCAGAACAACGACCCCAACACCACCACCCTGCTCGACAACCTCGCCAACCTCGGTCTCAAGCAACTGGTGAACACCCCCACCCACATTGCCGGACACACGCTTGACCCCATCTTCTCCGCCAGCAACCACGTATCCTTCAGTCACTCCTCCGTAATACAATGGACTGACCACAGATGTGTCCATTTCACCTTCAGACGCAAGACTCTCCACCTCTGCACACAACCCATCCCACGCAGACATTGGAACAAAATCCCCACGGAACAGCTTCGCTCCTCTCTCAGCGACAACCAACCCACCTTCTCCACCGACCCCAACGACGCAGCCCTCAGCCTCACTCATTGGATCACCAACTGCGCGGACAACCTCGCACCTCTCAGACGCCTCCCAAGACAGACCAGCACCAGGAAACCTGAGTGGTTCACAGACACCCTCAAGGAATCCCCAAAAACCTGTCGTACCCTCGAGAAAGCCTGGCACAAAGACCACATCGCAGAAAACATGTCTGCCCTCAATAACGCCACCTGCGAACACCATCAGCTGATCCGCGCCACCAAAAGAACTTCCTTCACAGACAGACTGGACAAGCACACTCACAACAGCAAAGAACTATTCAACATCGTCAAAGAGCTCTCCAATCTTAACGCCAACTCCAACTCCATCACGCCCTCACAAGACCTCTGCAACTCCCTCGCTACCTTCTTTCATCGTAAGATCACCGACCTACACGACAGGTTCGGACACCAGACCCAGCCAACCAGCACAGAACCTACTACTCCAGCCATCACCCTCAACGCCTGGACTCACATCAGCACGGAGGAGACCAAAGCTACCATTAACTCCATCCACTCCGGTGCCCCCTCGGACCCCTGCCCACACTTCATCTTCAACAGAGCCAACGACATCATCGCCCCGCATCTCCAGACCATCATCAACAGCTCGTTTGCCTCTGCCGCCTTCCCCGAGAGCTGGAAACACGCGGAAGTCAACGCCCTCCTGAAGAAACCTACAGCGGACCCCAGCGACCTGAAGAACTTCTGCCCCATCTCGCTCCTCCCCTTCCCTGCCAAAGTCATAGAGAAGACCGTCAACAAGCAACTGACCAATTTCCTTGAAGACAACAACCTACTCGACCCCTCGCAGTCCGGATTCCGAGCCAATCACAGCACAGAAACCGCCCTCATCTCAGTCACAGACGACATCAGAACTCTGATGGACAACGGAGAAACAGTCGCCCTCATCCTCCTCGACCTCTCGGCTGCCTTCGACACCGTCTGCCACCGAACCCTAACATCCCTCCTGCGCTCCACCGGTATCCAAGGACTGGCCCTGGATCACCTCTTTCCTCTCTAACCACTCCCAAAGAGTCTACCTCCCTCCATTCCGCTCATACCCCACCGAGATCATCTACGGCGTCCCACAAGGCTCCTCGCTCAGCCCGACTCTCTTCAATGTCTACATGAGCCCCCTCGCCAACATCGTACGCAAACACAACATCAACATCACCTCATACGCCGACGACACTCAGCTGATACTTTCCCTCACCAAGAACCCCACTGGCGCCAAGACCAATCTGCAAGATGGAATGAAAGACGTTGCAGAATGGATGAAACTCAGCCGTCTGAAACTGAACTCAGAAAAAACTGAAGTTCTCATCCTCGGAAACACTCCGTCCACCTGGGATGACTCTTGGTGGCCCACGGCCTTAGGCACCGCACCAACCCCCTCAGACCACGCACCCAACCTCGGATTCATCCTGGACCCGCTTCTCACCATGACCAAACAAGTCAACGCCGTATCATCCTCCTGCTTCCTCACTCTCCGCATGCTCCGAAAGATCTTCCGCTGGATCCCCGCCGACACCAGAAAAACTGTGACCCACGCCCTCGTCACAAGCCGCCTGGACTACGGAAACACCCTGTACACAGGAACGACCGCTAAACTCCGGAAACGTCTGCAGCGAATACAAAACGCCTCCGCCCGCCTCGTCCTCGACATACCCCGCAACAGCCACATCTCCGCCCACCTGAGACACCTGCACTGGCTTCCCGTCAGCAAAAGAATCACCTTCCGGCTCTCCACCCACGCACACAAAGCCCTCCACAACAAGGGACCCGAATACCTCAACCGTCGCCTCAGTTTCTACACTCCCACCCGTCAACTTCGCTCCGCCAACCTCGCACTCGCCGCCGTCCCTCGCATCCGCCGCACCACGGCAGGTGGGAAATCCTTCTCCTACCTGGCGGCCAAGACATGGAACTCCCTCCCCGCCAACCTCAGGACCACCCAGGACCACCCTGCATTCCGGAGGCAGCTCAAAACCTTGCTCTTTGAGCAGCAGTAACCCCCTTCCCTAGCGCCTTGAGACCCTCACAGGTGAGTAGCACGCTTTATAAATGTTTTTGATTTGATTTGTACTTTTTTACTCATATAAAATCGTAATAAAATTTACTTTGAAATTAAACAATCATTTGATTAAAACTTTTGGTGGTTTGGAAATCCTGGTTTGCATTTGGCTGGGAGATTTTGGAGCTTTTAAGCTACTTCTCAGATACATGGCCTTGAGTCAAGGTCACTTAAACGGTCTCTTGCCAAAAAACGGCCATTCAAAAATATATACACAGAGTGGACATATCATAAAACACTGCCCGCTTTGCAGCATTTAGTCAGCAATGTTTACAGGGCTTAGAGGGTGATACTGCCTATTGGGGGAAAAGGAACTCAGGGTTGGCTCGAGACTGCTGATGTTACACACTGCCCTGCCATGAAATACCATTGTCTCATAGACTCTAGTCTTATTGCTACCTGGAACATAAAATGGTAAGCTGTTAAAACAGTGCTTTGGAGTGATATTTTTTTTACAGTTCAATACCTTTTAGAATACATATATATATGTATGTATGTAAGAACCAATGTTTACTTGTGATCAAGGAGCCAGAGGTGGTCATTCCGAGTTTGGCGGTAACTGAACCGACACGCCGGCAGTGGTCTTTTGACCGCCACCAGGGTAGCAGTGCAGACTGCCATATAATGAGTAAGGCGGTGAACCGAACGCAACACAGACAAGCCACAGGAAGGTAGTATGTATGCATGCCTGTGTGAAAGTTTGTGATGCCTATGACTGCCTTTGCGCACCTTGGCCCTCATTTCAACTTTGGCGGGTGGCAAGTGCCGCCCGCTAAGTTGAAACCACCGCGTGGCCGCCAATGCGGCCGCACTCCCGCGGTGGCTATTTGGAGATCCCCGCTGGGCCGGTAGGCGGAAACCTAGTTTCCGTCCGCTGGCCCAGCAGGGATCTCGGCCGCAACACCGGAGCCGGCTCCAAATGGAGCCGGCGGTGTTGCGGCTGTGCGGCGGGTGCAGTTGCACCCGTCGCTCTTTTCACAGTCTGATATGCAGACAGTGAAAAGCTCCATGGGCCGTGGCTGTGGACCCCTGCACTGCCCATGCCAGAGGCCCCAGGGGCCCGCGACTCCCCTTTCCGCCAGCCTTTTCATGGTGGTTCATACCGGCGGGAGGGGGACTCGCGGCAAGCAGCGCTGCCCTGGGGAATTACAACCGCCGGGACCAATGTGGCAGAAATTGTGGGTGGTGCGACCGTGGCGCTTCCGCTGCTGTTGTAATCCCATGTGAAGCACCACCAGTCTGTTGGCGGTGCTTCCATCGAAACAGCCCTGGCGGTCTTTGACCGCCAGGGTTGTAATGAGGGCCCTTGTCTGTTGTAGTGGGTGTATGCTGGTCTGTAGGTGTGCTTTGGACGGGTGTAGGGAGAGGGGTTGTGGAATGGGAACAGGCAGCTAGAGGGTGGACGGAAGAAGAAGGGACACTGGCTGCCGTCAATGAGGAGGTCAGAGCCTGAAAGAACCTCTGGAGGCCAGACAAGGCAATGTGAATGCCTTCCAAGAACGCATTGGTCTGCTGCATCTGGGATGCCAGTCCCTGGATGGCATTCATGATCGTTGTCTGCCCCACAGAGATGTACCTCAGGAGGTCAATAGCCTCCTCATTGAGGGCAGCAGGGCTGACTAGGGCAGCGTGTGAGGTGCCTGCGGCGAAGGAGACACCCACCCTCCTGGGTGAGCGGGCACGGAAACTAGGTGGGGTGCCACGGGGGGTGGTGCTGGTAAGTGGGGTGGCGGACATGGATGGTATTGGTGTGGTCCCAGAATGGTCCGCCACTGCCAGGGAGCCACCATCGGAGGCGGAATCTTAATCAGATGTGTTGGTAGCTCCTGTCTCCCCTGTGGTGCTCCCCTCACCCTGTGTCCCACTGGCCCCTCGTCTTTGCTGGTGCCAGCCTCCTGGGTCCCGTGGGCTGCTGCATCCCCACTCGCTGGTACCCTTCCTTCTTCGCCAGATGATGCTAATGCATACATAGACAGAGGAGGAGAGAGAAAAGGAGGGTGGGAGAAACAGAAAGGGAGGAAATGATGAGAACCCACACATCCACTACGGATACAAACAATGCAGATAACAGTCACTTCCTGCGAAACAATAGCCCATTTAGCATTCATTTAAAAAGAAAGTCATGCAAGCTATGTCCAAACTCATCCCAACCCTTCAGACTAAACACCTGAATGAGGACACCTACATGCCTATCAACTGTCAAAATGACTAATCCTAAAATCCAGCCCAGGAACATACCCAAACACATGTCATCCATTACAGGATGTCACAAATCTTAGCAGAGACGGACTGAGGACACTAACTAACTGACATGAATGTATGGAGTACATGTGGTACAGAGGTCCATTGATATAGGCAATAAAGCAAGCTTAGACGGCACACAACAAACACGGACCATGCACACTGCCAATATCCCACACATACCATGTGCATGCTACATGCCTGATCAGTCATGACATGTCAATATGCACACACATACATCGTCATACACCACCCAACATGTTTGACAAAGGATGTTGTACTGACCTTTTGCCCTAGAGCACCGTACAACCATCCATACTGGTGCGGGACCCCTTCCACCAGTTTCTTGAGTTCCTCCGTTGATAAGGGTGGGGCCCTTTCCCAGAAGTGCATGCCATTGTTGAGACAGGACACAGCAGCACACAGAGTGGAGGTCTGTTCTGCCCGAATGCCAGGAGTCAAGTGAGCTGGCCCACACAAAATGGCAGTTACGACCACGGCGGTCATGACCGTCACTGCTGGCGGTGATCGTCATTGGTCCTAGTCTCCCCTAGACATCAATGTAAACCAATGATGAGTTGCACAGAAGTTCAGACTGCCCTCCCCTATGACAACTTCCAATGGCGGAACAAAGTCACTTCCAGCTGTCCAATGCATGCCGGACAGGCAGCTGCAATATTAGTCTGTGACACTATGGTCCTGAGTTCACACAGTGTACTTACCTGCATGTCCTCACAAAAGCACACTTTAGGTCACACATTGTGGACATTGACATATATAGTGCGTGTCTGTTGACATCGTCTGGTTAAGAATGGAGGGTGGAGTAATGTGTATACCCACAACATGACAGGCAACTTATGTGTATCATACTTGATAGCCTACATTGTGGGAGGTTCCCATGTGTTGTTTGTGTCCCCGCACAGATATCGCCACTATGGAGTGATGAAGAATGCAGCAATTTACCGGCCACTCGTAGATCTTGAAACCATGGAAGAGTGCCACATTATCATGACTTATCCTCTGAACAGTTTGTGCATCACGGAACTGGTTGCCCTGTTGCAATCAGACCTCCTGCCGGGTTTGAGGAATCCCCATACCATTCCTCCAACAGTCTAGGTGTTGTCAGTCCTGTATTTCCTGGCAAGTGGCTCATTTCAGTCACAGTGGGACTGGCTGCAGGGTTTTCCCAGCCTCAGCTCTGTAAGGTGTTGCAGAATGTGCTGGATGCCCTACTCAAGCATGTGCACAGGTACATTAGGTTCCCACTACCTCCAGAATTGCCCACGATTAAAGCAGCCTTCTACAACATATCAAATGTCCCACTTGTAATTGGGGCCATTGATAGGACTCACATAGTCTTGGAACCTCTGAGGATCAATGAACAGGTCTACAGAAACCGGAAGAGTACATATTCTCTCAATGTACAAGTGGTGTGTCTTGCAGACGAATGCATTACACATGTGAACGCCAAATTCCCTGGATCAGTACATGATTCTTACAGCCTGAGGAACAGCAGTGTCCCTGCAATTATGTTACAGCTACAGGGAGAAAGGGGCTGGCTCATAGGTATGTGTACTGCTCTCCATGTCATATGTTTTTGCCCCTCACAACACAGTCAGCTCTCTGCCTAGCATTGTTACCTATGGTCATGTTCCCTTTTCCACACAGGAGACTCTGAATAACCCCAACCTGCCCTGGCTCCTGACACCAGTGAGACATCCAACAACATTAGGGGAGAACAGGTACAATGAGGCATGTGGCCGGATGAGGCGTGTGATTGAGCGGACCTTCGGTCTCTTGAAAGCTGGATTTCGCTGTCTTCATATGTCTGGTGGTGTCCTACTGTACCGACCAGGGAAAGTCTGCAAGATCATTGTTACATGCCGCATGCTCCATAATCTGGCCCTCAGATGGCACATCCCACTGTTGGAGGAGGGGGAGATTAATGCTGGAGTGGTGTTTGTGCCCGGTGACTCTGATGCTGAGTAGGAGGCACATGACAACAAGACTGACATGATTCGTCACTAATTTCATTGATGTACAGGTATATCTGCATTGCATATCATCTGCACAAGGGAGATGTATTGCTGAAGCGAAAACTGTAGCAAGTATTTGCATGCATCAAGGTATTTGTGGGGACTAGAGACTTACATGTTGTTTAACAACCTTGAAGGGTAGGTGACTTTCCATGAGAGGTAGTGGAAATGCACAGCTGCTAAGTACATATGTGGAATGCTTGTGCCATTGAGGTACAGCCATTTAGTTGTACTAAAGATTTAGGCGGTCATTCTGACCCTGGCGGTCAAAGACCGCCAGGGCGGAGGACCGCGGGAGCACCGCCGACAGGCCGGCGGTGCTCCAATGGGGATTTACCGCCGCGGTCGGACCGACAACACTGGCGGTCTCCCGCCAGTGTCCCGCCGCCCCATTGAATCCTCCAAGGCGGCGCAGCTTGCTGCGCCGCCGAGGGGATTCCGACCCCCCCTACCGCCATCCAGATCCCGGCGGTCCGACCGACGGGAACCGGATGGCAGTAGGGGGGGTCGCGGGGCCCCTGGGGGCCCCTGCAGTGCCCATGCCACTGGCATGGGCACTGCAGGGGCCCCCGTAAGACAGACAGTGAAATACGCGAAACTGCACCCGTCGCACAGCTTTCACTCCGCCGGCTCGATTCCGAGCCGGCTTCATCGTGGAAGCCTCTTTCCCGCTGGGCTGGCGGGCGGCCTAAAGGCGGCCGCCCGCCAGCCCAGCGGGAATGTCAGAATTACCGCCGCGGTCTTTCGACCGCGGAACGGTAACCTGACGGCGGGACTTTGGCGGGCGGCCTCCGCCGCCCGCCAAGGTCAGAATGAGGGCCTTAGTGTCCTCAGTCTGCCTGTGTGGGGAAATGTTAGGGGGACTTATCAGTCTTGTCCTGCTGCGTACAATAGAGGATGTAACCTATGTTACATCTTTCCTGTCCTCATCCCTTTGGCCACAATTGCCCTCTCACTAGCCCTTGCCACCTGTGCCTGTGCCCCTGGTGCAGTGTGCTCCCTCCAAGTAACACCAAGATCGTCATTGTTTTGTGTTAGACCCGTTGACTCCTGCCCATGTCCTGTGGGGCACCCTGATGATTGATGTGACTTTGGAACACAGGTATGGGAAGGTGGGCTCTGCTGGCTGCCACAGGGGAGGTGGTTTGAGTTGTGGGCACAGTGAGGCTGGTGGTGGTGGACTGACCACTCATGCCTGATGGGCCAGGTTTGTCGTCTGAATCAAGATTTCCTTGTGAGTCCTCCAAGGTTGGACCTGCTTCCAGGCCTGAGCTGTCTGTCACTGGGCTCCTCTGCTGTTTATCAGTACTTGGGAGACCTGTGTAATGAGAGGTATTGTGTCAGATGAGGGTTGTGTTGCAGTGACACACATGGTTGTAGGCCATCATTAACTGTATTTGCAGATCAGTTATGGCATTGACAGTTACAGCTACCAGTCCACTTCTTGTGTTACAATCATTGGAAAGTTGCAATAGCCTATTTTGGAGTACATTAGTTATTTTTTGTGCTACTGTCATTGTCATGTACTGATGTGCATTCCTACTACTTATTGGTGATGGGAAGTGACATGGTTTGACAAGCAATTGCAGAGCAGTGATCTGGATGTAGCAGTCATGCAAGGGTAGGGAGTGTTGCATTGTGTTAGTTGTGGTACTTGCTGCTGTGTGAGACATACATGCACTAGGTAGGGCTGTAAGGGAATGGTGTCAGTGAGGGGCTGTGGCATGCAGGGTTGGGTGTAGGGTCAATGGTGGGTTTGTGCATGTTAGGGTGGTGTAAGGGTGATGGGGGTACATGCTGTGCACGGGGACATGTTGGCAGGTGAGTACAGTGGACTTACCAGTGTCCAGTCCAGTAGGTATTCCTGTCAGCCCTCCGGGTGTAGTATGGCCAGGACCATCTCCTCCCACTGTGCCATTTCTGGGGGAGGTGGTGGGACTCCTCCACCAGTCCTCATGACGGCTACTTGATGCCTGGAAGCCATGGCCCGTACCTTCCCCCTAAGGTCCTTCCACCTCTTCCTTACGTCCTCCCTTGTACGTGGATGGTTCCCCACTTCATTCACCCTGTTGACTATCCTCTGCCATAAGTCTTTCTTCTGGGCTATGGATGTCTGCTGGACCTGTGCTCTAAACAGTTGTGGCTCCACTTTGACAATTTCTTCCACCATTGCCCTGAGCTCCTCATCTGTGAATGTGATTTTTTTTTGTGGTGCCATGGTGCAGGGATTCTGGGTGTGCTTTTTGTGGTTGTGAATTTGTGTGGTGGTATGTGTGTGTGCTCTTTGGTGTTTGTGTGCAGTTGTGTTTTGTGTGATGCGTGCTCAGTATGATGGTGCCTGTGGTATCTAGGTGCAGTGCCTCCTTTCAGTGTGCTCTTCTCTCACTCTGTCACAGTTTCTAGTTGAAAAGGGTTCTAGGTATGTGTGTGGGTGTGTTTTGTAGTGCTGTGGATAGGTGTGCGTATGTGATGTGTCTCAGGTGTTGGGTATTGGTGTTGTCCACTCTAATGCAGTGTTAATGTGGTGGTGCATTTTTTTTCCTGCAGTGATTTGGATCGCCAATGGATTACCGCTGTGTTGGGATCCGCCAAGCTGATTTGTGACTCGTAATTTGGTGGGCAGTATGATCTCGCGTGGCGGTGGTACAGCCGCCTTCTTCACACTGTCGTTTGGGCCAATGGTGTGTTTTTTTGGTGTATTTTTGGCAGTGTTGTGTAACTTACTTGTAACGCGGTGGTCTTCACTCGGCGATCACTGGCGGTGTTTCGGCAGCCGTTTGCACGGCGGTCTTCGGTAATGACCGCCAAACTTGGAATGACCACCTGAGTCTCCGAAAGGCATTGTGTTCATGCTGGATCATTGCACAATAAAGTGAAGTTTTGATATTTGGAGGCAGGGTGGTATAAGCTGCTTTTTTTCTGGTGGACACTCAGATACGGGTGTACACTTGAGGGGAAGAATATATATATATATGTATACCAATGTGTATGTATAGAAATCTATATATATAAACATAATATACATATATGTATACATATAATTTACAAATATTACCAATTCAAAGAAAATATTTAAAAAAGAACACCAAATAAAAAATATCAAAAAACAAAACAAATTACAAAAAAAGATTTAAAAAAATTAAAAACCAAACATGTAGAAACAATATAAAATTAAAAAAAGAAGCAAATGAAAATAAACAAAGATGTAACCAATAATAGAAAAAGTATGGAGTCTGGGAGTATTAGATATACTATTTCCACTCCAGTTTATGCAACTGCTGGGAAACTGTTGGACTTCAGATGGGTTAAATTTATTATTTCCACACTAAACAGCACAACAGTAGGAAAAGTGGTAGACTTAGGAGAGGGTAGATTTACTGTTCCTACTCCAAACAAGAGCAGCATTAGGGAAAGTGTTGGACTGTAGACGAGTTAGATTTACTATTTTAACTCCATGCAGTCCAAGAGTAGGGGAAAGTTTTGAACTGGGAAGTTTGACTCACTGAACTTAATGTGGTTGGGCAATGTCTGAGTTCCAACCATTAATCACATCTAACAGGCTACCCACCCACAATACGTTCAGTAAATCATTTATTACTAACAGAAGTGCAACAGTGCCTGCGGTGCTGAGTATCTGTTAGCATAGAACAGCTGCTCACTAGCCAGCTGCCAATAATCCCTCACATCCCTGGGAGCACAGAAAAGGCCTTGGATAAGTATGCAATGACATGTCTTGTCATGTCATCTTTCTTGTGGGATGTCACCATTAAAGGAGAAGGACGTAAATATGGGGCTGCAGCACCTGTGCTGGTATCTTTTTTACCAAACTCATAAGTATAGGGAAGAAAACTGTGTGTGTCCACAACCCACTTGTGCATTTTTATAATAACATTAAGGGCCATATTTATGAAATATTATGCACAACTGTGCTAGCGCAGTTGTGCGTCAAAATATTTAATGCAAGCTAATATTCCCTAGTGCCATCTGTGCTCCATTTTTAATAAATGACACACTACGGCACTAAGGAATGGTTAGCGTCAAAATAAAGGTTGCAAACCTTTACAATATGCCGTAAGGAAAAATGATGCCAATGCCTCAAAAGTGGCGCTAGAGGGTTTTGTGGCACATATAAATGTCGCAAAATGGGTTAGAGCCATTTTTTGCAGCATTAGCGTAAAAAAATACACAAGCAAGAAAAATAGAAATTGAAAAGACAAGATGGAGATTGCAGGCCAGGAGAGACCCAGGGAGACCGCAATCACCCAAGTACCAGCCAGGAGGGTCCAGAAAAGTGGAAGGAGAAGAGGAAGCGCAAGTGTCGCTTTAGTGAGGAGGAGCACGACATCCTGGTCAGAGAAGTGGCAGAGTACCTACATCAGTTCTTCGTCACCTCCAAGTTGCCAGTCGGTAGGAGAGACGCAATAACGCAGGCAATAGTTTCAAAGTCAGAGGTGAAGAGGACTATCACCAAATGCAGGAAGCACTGTCAAGATTGCAGGTGCAGGACTAAGGAGAAACTAGCCAGGACCCGAAAGGCAGCACTGCATACTGGAGGTGGAATTCCTGCACCACAGGAGGACCTGGATGAGCTGGAGGAGATGGTTGCAGCAGTCATCCCGGAGGAGCCGGTCACTGGAATCACAGGAAAGGACAGTGCAGACTACAAGAACTACCACAAATGCAGGTTAAGTTGCAGAGGGGGAATATCTAGCATTCCACAAATGGCAGAAGAGGGAAGCACATAGGACACACTCATTGCATACTAAAGGGTTGCATCTGGACACATAGGCCCTGAATCAAGATGCTCCATCCCCACCCAAGCCACACATGTACTGACGCTTTGGTTGTGCAAAGCACTCCAACAAATACACAACATGGACATAAGCCACTCACTATGGCTATACTCCACCACACAAATATGCAGCACATTGCCTGGAAGGGACATGCAAAGAGTGTATCTGTGGTTGTGCTATCACAACACCCATTGCATATTGTCAAAGCCTCTGGTCCGACACAACTGAGACATCAGAGACTGTGACTGAAGTCAATACCACCCCAGGGGTGCTATCAGGGTGGAGTAATTGGCCTAAATGCTCCCCTTCCTCCTTGTCTCATTGCACTTCTCATGTGTGCCCCAATATCTGCCTGATGTCTGTGTGTTTTTTACTCTGTCACTGGGATCCTGCTAGTCCGGACCCCAGTGCTTATTGTTTATGGCCTGCTTGTCAATGTGTTTCACTGTTTCTAAATTGTCACTGGAGTCGTGCTAATCAGAACTCCAGTGCTCATTCTCTCTCTGTTTCTACATGTGTCACTACATACTAGTGACTCTGTATTTCACTCGAAATTTGCATACTGGACCCTCCTTATAAGTCCCTAGTATATGGTACATAGGCACCCAGGGCATTAGGGTTCCGGGGAATCCTTATGGGCTGCAGCATTTCTTTTGCCACCCCTAAGGAGACCATACAAAGACTTCTTCAGGACTGCCATTGCAGCCTGTGTGAAATAGAGTATGCACTATTTCACAGCCATTTTCACTGCAGCAGGTCACCTATAAGTCAACTATATATCAGGTCTTCCAACCCTGAAGGCGGGGTGCAAAGTACCTGTGTGTGAGGGCACCCCTGCACTACCAGAGGTGCCCTCACGTCATCCAGGCACATTTTCCCAGACTTCATGAGTGCTGGGATGTCATTTTAAGTGTGCACTGTACATAGGTCAATACCTATGCACAGCTTCACAATGGGAACTCGGAATATGGCCAACTAAGGTGTCTAACAACTGGGAATTGTACCTCAATACTGATTCCACTATTGGTTGCATAATCCCATGCACTCTGGGGGCTCCACAGTGGACCCCCAGTACTGCCATACCAACCTTCTGAGGTTTTCACTCACAGGCAGGCTTCTTCCCTCCTGTGGATTGAGCAGCTCAATCCCAGGAAGGCAGAACAATGCATTTCCTTTAGGAGAGGGGTGGTACACCCTCTCCCTTTGGAAATAGGTGTTTCAGGCATGGGAGGGATATCCTCCCAGAACCTCTGGAAATGCTTTGAAGGGCACAGATGGTGCACTCCTTGCATAATCCACGCTACACTGGTTTAGGGAGCACCAGTCCCTGCTCTGGTGCGATACTGGACAAAGGAAAGGGGAGTGACGACTCCCCTGCCCATCACCACCCAAGGGGTGGTGCCCAGAGCTCCTCCAGAGTGTCCCTGGGTTCTGCCATCTTATTTTCAGGAGGGTTAGGGAACTCTGGGAGCATCTGAGTGGCCAGTGTCAGCAAGTGACGTTAGAGACCCACACCTGATAGGTGCTTACCTGGTTAGGTGACCAATCCCCCTCTCAGGGCTATTTAGGGTCTCTCCTCTGTGTGATTCTTCAGATTGGGATTGTAAAACCCCAGAAGGAATCTTCTTCATCCTTTACTTCATCTTCTACCAACGGATCAACCGCTGACTGCTCCAGGAACTCTACAAAACTGCAACAAAGAAGCAAAGACGACTTCTGCAACATTGTATCTTCAGCTCCTGACAGCAACTGCAACAGTTTCCAGGTTGTGCATCCTCTGAGGACTGCCTGTATTTAGCCTGCATCAGAAGAACCGAAGGAATGTCCTGTGGAGTGACAGAATCACTTCCCTGCTTCAGCAGGCACCTCTCTGCAGCGAAGACCAGTGGCTTCGGTCCCCTCTCCAGATGACAGGCCTGGATCCAGCAACAGTGACTCTGACAGTCCTAACCTCTAGCTGTCCAACTTTGGTAGAGGTAAGAGCTTGCCTCCCCACGCAAGACAGTACCCCCGTGCACCGTGTGACTTGCAGGTGCCAAGGCTTGTGTGCGACCTTCCAGAAGGTTCTTCATGCATAGCGCAGCTTATGCCCTCAGCACTCCATCCTGTGTCGCACAGCTTCCTCAGTGGTTCTCCGGTGGGAATCCTTTGTGTTGTGCTGCATCGGCCTCCATTTGCACCTCTTTTGTCCCCATGCTGTGGGACTCCTGTGCATGATGCCTGGTCTTCTGAGGGCTCTCTGAGTTGCTGAGTGCCCCCTCTGTCTCCCCCTCCTGGGTAGAGGCCACCAGTTCCCTCCTTGTCCCAGGCAGCACCATTTTCCACCCAAGCCAAGGCTTGTTGGTGGAATCCAGCAACGTAAACCAGACTACATTCATCCATCTGGCATGGGACATCTACACCAACCAGGAACCCACATCTGTCTCCTTTGGTGTAATACTGACTGCGACAGGTAAGCAATATGTAGGGGTTAGCCGAACTCTGAGGTGTCCCTTTCCAACTACGGCTCCACACCACTGTATGTGAAACACCAGATACTAGTCTATTTATTTCTTCCTCAGTATAGGCATCAGATTTAGTTAGTCCTTTATTTCTTGTTTTATGTTTTTCTTCTTTTTTCCTCTTTGCAGGTTAGGTGTTGTGGCTCCCTGGAGGGCTCCCATGAAGTCTGAGTGAGAGAGAGAAGGAAGAAAAGAAATATACAAGACCTATATTAGGTACGTATTAAGTTTGTATTGTTCTTTTTTCTTTGTTTGTTTTCTAACCCTTTTATACGCTTTGGGGGGGTTTCACCTTCTTGTGTGGTAAATCTTTATCACCTTTTGTTTGTGCTCGAAGTTCAGTAGTCGTTAGTACATTTAGAACCAGGGATTTTTTTTTATATACATCTCTCCTTACTAAAGTTAGTCAAGACTGTTGGGAGTAGGTATGTTTTCCTGTTAACGTGAAGTTCCTTTCCTTTAGGACTCCCCAGAAAGTCTTGTCCTGTCATACACAGTTACCATTATGGAGGGTGATTAAATGCTGCATGCATCTCCGATCAAAACGCAAACCAAACCAGCACAGCAAACAAGACATAAAATAAAATAAAAATAAAAAATAAAGCTAGCAGCTGTGAAGTCTTTAGTTTCCTATTCTGCCGTATTTCACTTGTCCACACTTTTTCTTATTCACGTCCCAATTCTCCTTTCCCTGTACACAATACCCTTTCCTTCCAGCCCTTCTGCTTAATGTCATTTATGTGTCGCCCACACGTTCCCGTACCTGTGAAAGTCACGCTCCTCCAGGAGCGTGTCTGGCCTTCTCTTTCGTCATCCTCCTCCTCCTCTCTCACCCGGCCGCTCTTCCTCTTCTTGGCAATCCAGGTCTGTCGTTTTCTTGGGGAAACCTCCTCTTGGTTGTTCCTTCAGCCCGTCCGGTTTCAGCTGCGTGTGTTTCCTGACTTCTCTCTCCTCGTCCTCTGTCGCGATTTCTGTGTCTCCCTCCTTCGTATCCGCCCTCCCTGCTTCTGTGTTGACAATCTTCTTACTGTCCTCCTTGGGTCATATCTCATCCTGCACAGGTGTGTCGGGAGGAAGGAGACTCCTGCAGGTGCCCACGGGGTAATCTGCGGTCGTCCTCGGCACTCGCACCCACTGTACCCAGTCACACTGACTTTGTCTTCTCACCGGTGATTCTTCTTTTGCACCTTCATCCGGGTTAGCAGGGGCTCCTGTTCTACCTGGACTCTTCAGTGCTTCTTGGTCCCCTTCTTCCACAGGTCTTCAGGTCCAGGAATCCATAGTTGGTGGCTTGCAGTCTCTTCTGGTTCTTGCATATCTTTTATCACAACTTCTATAGTGTCTTCTAGGAAACTTGATGTGTTTTACTCCTGCCTTCCTGGTCTCTGGGTTGGGGTATATTACTTACCTTTGGTGTTTTCTTACACCCCCAGCACCTCTCTGCACACTACACATGCCTAGGTGGGACACCGACTTTCGCATTCCACTATTTTAGTATGTGGTTTGTGTTCCCCCTAGGCCTATTGCAAACTGTTGTGATTTTCACTATTTGCACTGTTTTCCTACTGTGTACTTACCTGTTTCTGGTTACTAGTGTATATATTGTGTAATTGACTTACCTCCTAAGGGAATATAGCCTCCAAAGTATTTTTTGGCATTGTGTGACATTGTGCGACATTGTGTAACACTGGGTGTTACATGTGTTTGAGTACTGTGTGACTACAGTGGTATTGCAAGAGCTTTGCATGTCTCCTAGTTCAGCCTTGGCTGCTCTGCCTACAGCTAACTGTAGACACCCTTGCTTCTAGACACTGACTCCATTTCACTAATAAGGGATAACTGGACCTGGTATAAGGTGTTAGTACCTTTGGTACCCACCAGAAACCAGGGCAGCCTCCTACAGGCAGTCACCCCTTCATCATGTTGCAATAATGTCTGTGTTGGTGCAGGGAGAACAAATCTGTGCAGGTGCAGGGGGAATTATAGGGGTGTATTGTATTCTCATAAACATGGTACATCCCAGTGTTTCTAAACTGGTGCATGTCGTGCAACACATATTGCTGATGCACTGAACTGTGCCACTTGAGAGAAAATCTGACCTAAAATGTGCTACCTGAGGAACACAACCCACACAGGGTGAACCCACAACAACTCACACACAACTCCATGCGCCATATAGTAATGACCTCAAAATAAAACACATACAACACATGGAGCATGTCTGTGAACATCGTGTGTGCAGTTGTACAAATAGCTGCAGTCGTTACCATCTGACAAGATAGAGGGGGTCATTCTGACCCCGGCGGGCGGCGGGAGCCGCCC
The DNA here is from genome assembly GCF_031143425.1 of Pleurodeles waltl. Lineage (NCBI taxonomy): Eukaryota > Metazoa > Chordata > Amphibia > Caudata > Salamandridae > Pleurodeles > Pleurodeles waltl. Next base: position 571,897,646 of record NC_090448.1, read on the forward strand.
GCCATGCGGGAACCGCCAAATGACCGCACTGCGGTCAAAAGACCGCGGCAGCCATTCTGGCTTTCCCACTGGGCCGGCGGGTGACCGCCAGAAGGCCGCCCGCCGGCCCAGCGGGAAACCCCCTTCAACAATGAAGCCGGCTCCGAATGGAGCCGGTGGAGTTGAAGGGGTGCGACGGATGCAGTGGCACCCGTCGCGATTTTCAGTGTCTGCAAAGCAGACACTGAAAATCTTTATGGGGCCCTGTTAGGGGGCCCCACGACACCCGTTCCCGCTATCCTGTTCCTGGTGGTAAAAACCGCCAGGAACAGGATGGCGGGAAGGGGGTCGGAATCCCCATGGCGGTGCTGCAAGCAGCGCCGCCATGGAGGATTCCCTGGGCCAGGGGTAAACTGGCGGGAAACCGCCGGTTGCCCTTTTCTGACCGCGGCTTTACCGCCGCGGTCAGAATGGCCCAGGAAGCACCGCCGGCCTGTTGGCGGTGCTTCCGCGGTCCCATGACCGCCAGGGTCGGAATGACCCCCAGAGTGTCTTGGGTGAAAGGTTGGTCTGCTGCTAAATGGCACATTCAACATGCATGATAACTGACACAAGTGCCATCAATGTTGCACTACCAGCACAATGTCACTAGCCTGTAATGCAACTGTATCATCATTCAAATAATAGCCCATGTGATACCAAGCTGCACATTTCCCTAGTGCCACATCTTCAAAGTCAAAAAATGCATGATCAACGTTCAACATCCTTACACCAACACATACCTGTTGATGATATCTTGTGTGCAAGTTACATAGTTAGGGAGGGACAATCTAACGGGGCAGGCAATCCATAATGGTTGCACTGTCATCTCCAATTAGCACATGTGTGGGGCCTGCTACAGGCTATTGAGAATGTAACAAAAGCATTGTATGCAGTGAACCTACCTGTGCTATGCTGCAATAGTCCCATGATTCATGGTGCCAATGCATCATTGCAACCAAAAGAGTGACAGCACACATTACACTACTGCGGCAATGTCCACCATGGTGAATAGAAAGGCAAAGAAAATTCCACCCTTGTGTCAGTGGCAAGGACAAGGAGCCTGCAAGGAAGTAGGTGGTGTGGGATAAAATCGCAAAGGGTCAGATGTAATAGGAAGTGATGGTGTTCCACGCTACCCCAAATGTGGCAGCGTTTCGCACCATCATTTTCAAAGTGCACTGATGGATAATATTCACTAGAATACAGGGCACCCCTGCGTCACTTCCTGTGCTGGGGCTAAATTAACTGACGGGGGCCAAAGCAGCAAGCCTTGCACCATAGTGCAAGGATGGCTGCGTTGAGGGGGAAATTGTGTTTTGTGCAGGAAGGAAGACCTTTCTGCCCAAAAACATTCTTAAAAGGCCATTAGCTCTATAATTATGTGTTGCTAAATGCAGAACACATGGAACAAGTTCACAGTTATGAGAAAATATGGCTTTTTACAGCATTGTACCATGCCAATGCCACCCCTGGGGTGGTGTTATATGTTGGCAAGGACTCTGGTTTACAAAAAGTTGTCAATCTGAGGCACTGTCAAAAAGCAATGAGTGTTACTGAAAAGTGCTAAATTTGCCCCCAAATAACTTGTGAGCTTGACTCAAGTGTGATGCACAACGCTACACATAATATACAACTACAACCTTGGGTCAGTAACATGTCACTGAGCCTCCAGTAGCAAGTAAATGATGTGCCATGTCAACAGCCACAACAATCTAAGATTGACTTTACATCATCTCATTGCAGAGGATGATGGCTTACCTCCTATGGACCTGCCTGTCCTGGATTTTACAGATCCCGGCAATCAATATAGAGACTTTCCAGGATGTTCTAGGATCCCTCCAGACACCACCTCCAGTTGCATGGAGGACACACAGCAATTGTGGGTCTCCACATGAAGCACCCAGCTACCAACACACACCACCAGCCATTACTGACACAGCAAGCACCCAGAGATCACCTTTTAGAGGATAGTGGTAGGAGTCCAGCAGGAGCTAGCCAAGCAGATGTGGGTGGGGATGGAAACCATGCCAGGCAGCCTAGAGGGAGTGCAGAGGTGCCTCAGTCCGATTGAGGACCACTCAGATGCCATCAGAGGCATCCACTACCCGGTTTGTGAACTCCAGCAGTCCCCGGCTGACTTAGCTGCTGTCACGAGGCCGAGGCTTTAGCAGCTGCCCTCCCATACTTGCAGCAGCATGACAGACAACAGGCTCGGGGCTATGGAGAATACCCTGGAGTCCATACAGCGGGAAGTGGCCTCCCTTGGGGAAAACATGGCTGCCTACCAGTGTGATGTTGCTGCGGTATTGAAAAATCTGCAGTTCCTCCTTGTTGCAGTAATGCCTTATGTGTTACCAAAAATGGCAGCTGCTGGGTCCTTTGACTCCACATCTCTATCCCCTGATATGTGTATGGCCCCATCAACCTGAACAACAGCACCAGCCATGGCACAGGAGGCACCCCTCTCATCAGAGGATGAAGATGTGGAAGGAATAACATTCACAAGTAAAACAACCCAGTAGCACCAGTCTGTGCCACATGGACACTATCTCCTTAGTTCTGGGCTAAAGGTCATGCCAGTGTTGTGACAGTAGGAAATGTACTGTCTTCACTCAAACACTGTTGACTTGTCTGCTATGTACTGTCATTGTCTCTATTCTTACCTATTGGCAATTTGAAACCTCCTTACTAATGTATGCTTCTCATAACAATGTCTCATGACATGTCCCTCACCCTTGGACTCTGATTGTGCTCCAAATGGCTATGGTTAGCACATGGGATCTGTGAACTGGACATTGTATAGCATGTGAAAATACACTTGCACCTGTAAATAAAGCACCTTGTTTACATGTAACATTTCTACGTTTACTGCGATCCATCTACTCAGCTAAATGAATGCATTGTGTGAATCCATGTCAATGAGTACAGAACACCATTACATGAGTGCATCACTGTCAGGCACAAAGCCACACACTAGGATTCTAACATAAGAAAGGTGAATGATGGTGTTGTTGGCTACAACCAACTTACTGAGTAATCTATACAAATATTGAACAACTATCCTTGGAAGATGACATACAGCATGTATGGCTCAGAACCAAGTCAATTGTAATTTACCCAGATAGGAGTATCTGTACAACTAACTTGTGAGGTACAGAAGAGGCTAATCCTATCAGTGATGGGCACCTATCTGTGTTGCAGGATACAGTTCAAAATTTGCCTGTTGTCATATGTGCCACACTTGCCAACAACGAAACTGCAAGACCCCTCCAATTACATTGAAGTTCCATACTTATCTGTCGAAGATAAAGTATACAACACAATGTGAATGGCTGGAATAGTGGATGACAATTGTATGGACTAGTTGATGTTATTTAGCAGCCATACTGACAGCTCCTAGGTCATAGTGGATGCAAATGGTAATCCATGGAAATCAAGAAAATAAGCATACCCTAGGCCATCCCTTCAACTTGGCCAGTGCACACATGAGAACACCCCCCAAGACACTCAATCAACATGGCAAAAACATAGGCCCACATTTATAATTTTTGATTCAAACCGGCGGTGGCTGACGCCATTCCTATGCGCCATTTGGGTACCATATTTAAGGATTGACGTTAGCCGGTGCTGCGGGCTGGCCAGAATAAAAACATATTATTCAAACCAGGCAGCGCCGGCGTAGGGGAAAATGGGGGTTGTGCGTCAGAAAATGGTGCAAGTCAGGTTTGAGTCAAAAATCATGGCCCAAACCAGACTTGGGCCTCTTTTTGGCACACAACCCCCATTAAAATGACTCCTGTCTTATCAAAGACAGGAGTCATGCCCCCTTGCCCAATGGCCATGCCCAGGGGATGTCTGTCCCCTGGGCATGACCATTGGGCACAGTGGCATGTAGGGGGGCCCAAATTAGCCCCCCCTATGCCTCTTTAAAAAAAATATATATACTTACCTCAACTTACCTGTACTTACCTGGGATGGTTCCCCCCCATCCATGGGTGTCCTCCAGTGGTGGGCGAGGGTGGCAGGGGGTGTCCCTGGGGGCAGGGAAGGGCACCTGTGGGCTGCTTCCATGGTCAGAGACCATGGAAGTGAGCCCATAGGTCCCTTAACGCCTGCCCTCACCCAGGCGTTAAAAAACAACGCACATCAGGCTGGGCGCTGTTTTTTTAAGGCCCGCCTCCTCCTGTGCGTCAAAATGACGCAGGAGTATAAATAAGGCACACAGGCCTTAAAGTCATTTTTTGGGAGGGAACACCTACCTTGCATGTCATTAACGCAAGGCACTTTCCTGCATCCAAAAAATGACGCACACAGAGTAATTTTGACATCCGCGGGGTCGGGCGTCATAGTATAAATATGGTGCATGTTTTGTGCCGAATGTGCGTCAAAAATTTTGACGCACATTTGGCTCAAACGGAGTATAAATATTCCCCATAGTCTTATACAAACAGGATTTATTTTAAATTATTTAAAACTACATACCTAAACTATCCTAAAAACTACCCTACATTAAACTAACCCAACTAACTTAACTTAACTTATAACTACATCTATCTAACCTATTCTAAACTAATCTTACACATGTAATGCCACACTCTAAACATTGTCCCCCCACCCGCCTTAAGAGAGAAGATTCAAGTACGACAACATAAACTATGACTGCACTTGAACTAACTTTACCTATGGCCTAAACAAATATGTATTTTTTGGTATTTTGTTTTTTCAATATATACACCAACAGTTAGACCGGACAGACTTAGAGTAGTCATACTCCAACATTTTGCCTGCCTCCCTCCACTTTTCTGACACTGTGTTTGCTGGTTTTAGGACTCTGTGCACTTTACCACTGCTAACCTGTGCTAAAGTGCATATGCTCTCTCTCTTAAAAACATGGCAACATTGGCTCATACCCAACTGGCATATTTAATTTACTTGTAAGTCCCTAGTAAAGTGCACTACATGTACCTAGGGCCTGTAAATTAAATGCTCCTAGTGGGCCTGCAGCACTGATTGTGCCACCCACATAAGTAGCCACATAACCATGTCTCCGGCCTGCCATTGCAAGCTCCCCTTTTTCTACATATACGTCACCTCTAAGGTAGGCCCTAGGTATCCCATAGGGCAGGTTGCTATAAAGATAAAATACAGGAAATATGCCTGTGTGTTTTATATGTCCTGGTAGTGGAAAAATCCTAAATTCGTTTTCCACTACTGTGAGGCCTGCTTCTTTTATAGCCTAACATTATATAATGTTTGAGTGGTAGATTCTGATCAGAAAGGGGTTAACAGGTCATGTTTAGCATGGCCAGAATGGTAATAGAAAACCCTACTTATTGATGAGGTTGGATTTTTAGAACGTGAGCATTTCTCTGCAATTAAAGACCATCTGTGACTTACAACCTGTCTTCAGTCCACGTCTGGGCTAGCTGGTTGACAGCTCCCTTGTGCGTTTCACCCAGACAACCCCCAATACAAGATACTCAGTCACACCTGCACACTCTGCATATTGAATAGGTCTTCCTGGTCTGGAAGGGTGGAGGGCCTGCCACATATTCCAAAGGCTAGTGGCCTGTCCTCACATAATAGACTGCCAAACCCCGTACAGGGACCCTGGCCGATATAACTGTACTGATAGGGGACCTTGTGCCCTTCAAAACCACTCTTTGAAGTCTCCCCCAGTTCAAAGGCATTTTTTGGTATATAAATTGGGTCTCTGACCCCACCAAATCAGACACTTCTGGCCCAGATCATGCAACCCATCAAGAGGAACTCCCTGGCTGCCCAAAGGACTCACCTGGACTGCTTTGCTGTGAAGGACTGCTGCCTTGCCTTTGCCCTGCTGCCTTGCTGGCCTTTGACTTTGCTGAGAAGTACTCTCCAAGGGCTTGGATTGAGCTTGCCTCCTGTTTTCTGAAGTCTCAGGGACAAAAAGACTTAGGGGGTCATTCCAACCTTGGCGGGCGGCTACCGCCGCCCGCCAGGCGGAAACCCCCATTTGGCCGCCATGCGGCCAAATAACCGCAGTCCCCATTCCAACATTCCCACAGGAATGAGGGCCGCAACACAGGAGCCGGCTCCGAATGGAGCCGGCGGTGTTGCGGCAGTGCGACGGGTGCAGTTGCACCCGTCGCGCTTTTCACTGTCTGCTAGGCAGACAGTGAAAAGCTGGCCGGGGCCCTGTTAGGGGGCCCCATGACACCCCTTACCGCCAGCCTCTTCCTGGCGGTGAAAACCGCCAGAAACAGGCTGGCGGTACGGGGGTCAGAATCCCCAGGGCTTTACCGCTGCGGTCAGAATGGCTATTGAAGCACCGCCAGCCTGTTGGCGGTGCTTCCATCATTCGTGACCCTGGCAGTCCATGACCGCCAGGGTCAGAATGACCCCCTTAATCTCTTGAAGAAACTCCTTGTGCGCCAAAAATCGACATATAGCCTGCTGGAAAAGATGGACAGTTTGCCATGCGATGAGAACATTTCCGCACAGCTGAACCGGAATGACAACAGTCCGACTTCCCGAGAGAACATCGATGCAGCACCTGCGTTGTGACTGGAAATGTGATGCACAGCCCTACCAGATCGACTCACAGCCAAGCTGGAACAAATCAGCCTGACTTCCTGAGTGAAGAATCGGCGCAGTGCCTCCCTGGGCCCCCCTCTCATACATGATGCCAGGTGTAGGCCTTGTGTTGTGCTGGTCTAAATAGAGTGGTACTATGCATGTGTCACAACACTTTGTTATGATTGTGCAGGGAAGATGGCACTTCTGCCCTACCTCTGCTTCATAATTTTATCTTACAATGGCAGCTCTAAAGTGGTGCTGGGGCTCTTAATACAGGCAGCATACTACATGTCCAGATCTTTTGACAAATCATGCTGCACTTAACCTTATCAGCGTCTGTCATGCAAATGTAAATAATGGTGTTGCTATGGAAATGGGATACTTAACTTAAAAACTGATCTAACAATCTCAATGCCCAGGTGATCCAGTAGATCTTGCTCCCTTGCGATAAGGTCAGCCCAACAGTGTTTTCGTTGGTGGTCATTGCGTCCTTTGTCAAATACCCGTGTCAGGTGGTGGAGCACCTTGCCCCACCGCAGCTTCCTGGCCTCTGTGGGATAGACCTGTATTACGAGGCACAGTACAAACATCATAGGGAGGTAATGCTGCACAAGCCAAATGAAGCCCCCCAGCTAATCTGTCAACATCTTGGCCATCCTCCCTTTCCCAAACATCATGCAATGTATACTAACTGCAAATAAAGTTCCAGGGGAAAAAATGAAATTTAAAACTAAGCCAACTACCCAAGAAACTATCCTAGCCCTAGACAAACACCCCACAATACAGTGAAGGATACAGTACAAATACAGTACAAAAGACTGATTAAAAGACAAAAAAGACAAGACAAAACAAAAACACTCCAAAAACTCTAATCCACCAACAACACCAGCTCCACACACCCTCACACAGTCCCCCTCACACAGTCAATAAGACTGTGAAGTGAAAGTGAAAGTGAACTCACTGTACCATGTATGCAGACTTGATGTCCTGTTTCATCACTTCCTGGGCCTGTACGTCATGTTTTCAGTTATGCATTGTTTGTTTTGATGCATGATGGTCTTGCGTTGATTTTGTACCACTGTGTGGGAAAAGGCCTGTGGACTTGCGATAGACACTCATGGGCAAGGCATCTTTTTGCTGCATGGAAAAGTATGAAGTTTAGGCATTTGCCTCTAAATTTTTTTGCGCATGAGGGTCATGAGTCGATTTTGTCCCATTGTGCGTGAAAAGGCCTGTGGACTTGCGATAGACGTTCAGACTTCATTTTTCTGGCTTTGCGGAGTATGGAATTGAGCTGTTTGCATCATAAATTTTAGATGCATGATGGGAATGCGTGGAAATTTGCTATGTAGGACTAGAGTGCACCCACAATCAGATACTATGTCACATGGGCTATGCAATAATGTTGTCATTATCGTATGGCTACATGTATGTGCTTATCCATTCATATTTTCATGGTGACATTGGTATGTTCAACCTATATGTTTGTTTATGTATGTGATGCATGTAATGAATTATATCTTGTGCATATGTGCATGTGCAGCTACACTGTGTCCACATACATGTTAGCACATGTGTACTATGAGTGTACATATGTGTTCAAACACTTATTTGTGGGTGTACACATTGTTATGTCTGATATACAATGGTACACACACCAACAACACAATAGATATGATGGCCTACGTCCAATACATAGTAAGGCATGTGACAGCCATGACAATGTGTACTCAGAGGATGCAATGGACTAAGGCTGGGTTAAAATCACATTACCTTTGGCACTTTACACGTGCATGTGTGTGCTCTCTGTGGTGTGTTGTTGGTTTAAACTTCATGATGCTCTGCTACATGTGTGACATATAGTTCCCCATGCATATTAGTTACAGGAGAAGGTAGAAGCACATGTGTCAGTGAAGGTTGCTATATGCCATGTGTGTGTGAAGATATGTGTAGTGTCATTTCAGTAACATATGACCACAGTGGTGTGTTCATTGGATATAAACCCTCACATATCTATCTTCCTGCATGGACACATGTTGGACTTTGACAAATGCCTCTGTAGTCATATCAGTACCATCTCTGTTTCCGTATGTCGGAACACACGTGAAGGTAATCTACTTCTGTCAATGATCTTGTGATACATATGCAATTCCATTTGTGGTAAATTGCCTTTTGTTCAGACTCCAATAGACATTACCATTCCTGAGCCATTGAAGTGCTACGTGTGCTGAGATATCTGGTATATGTATGCATGCTACCAACTAGGCACTCACATTCGTCCACATCATTTTCGTTGTGAATGTCACATACAATGGCATACCATTGTGTAGCAGTGTTGTAGTCTGGCAAAGATGGCAGCCTACTGCTCATCACTACTGTGGGAGTTTTTATGCTGACACAAACCCATGGTTACATGTCAAGGGGCAGGTTTACGGAGCTCTAGATTACTCAGTCCATTGTACACATGCATCAGTCCCCCGACAATGTCAAAAGTTTATGAAGCCAGGGCAGTGGTGTTAGGGTGTTTTGAGCGGGGATCTAGCCCCTTCATGATTGCTAATAAGCAGAGCAATGCACAGTCCCCTGCAGACAGACACATGCACGACTGTGATCAAATTTGTCCTCTAGGGTACTTGATGTCAACCTCCCTGTGTCATGTACTGAGGACTGTCTACTTGCATGTGTTGGACATGTCTCATCATTTAATGTACTTAGTAATTTCCATGGGCAGCTTGGTTAGGGGTTGTATGTCTGTTGTGACTTCTATTTTGGGAATGTGCCAGAGGACAAATGGTGTTATGTGTTACTGCCTCCTGTCATGTAGGCATGCAATGGGCAACTGCCTGGTTGTCTTAGTGGCAAACATGACTGGATTATGTACTGACCTAGCCACCCTCTCTGTACATACGTTGGGTGATCACATGTAGACATTGATGTGTTGCACAGTCAGTATTGGTCTATGTGTGTTCCTTCACCACATTTTACCACAGTACTTGTAAGGAATATTTTGCATCCTACATTGCTGCCATTCTTTAGGCTGCTTACACTTTGTCTGGTCATACAGGGACAGGATGCAATGTGTGACTTTTGTACATTGTAGATAAACACATCTTCTGCTACTGGCTACATGATAGTTACAGTCCCATTATCGGTATTTGTAAGCTTCAATGAGTGCCACACACACTTGACATTACACCTGCCACAGCACTTGTGTTATCTCCAAGTAACCTCCTATGTTGTATTTCCTAAGTATCTGTGGGTATCTCTCAGCTGTCCATCCACATCCTCTGTTGAACATGGGTATGGATTTATTCCTGCATGCCACAACCTATGTAACTCTTACCATGTCTGTATGATGTTGATGTGAGAAATCATCTCAGTGCTGCTTTTCCAAATACAACATTTATTTCTACTTCTATTCCCACTCGTTTTTTGAATGGGTCTCTGACATGTTTGGACATTGCTGGACAGATTTGCACATCCCACAGCAGATTGTCATGTTTTAGAACAAAACATATTTAGGATAATTTGTAACTCTTGGTACCTTGCTATTGGTTTGGCATGTGAGTGACAAAGAGTGGTGTGTATTGCTAGGTGCTGTGTGATGTTGTTAACCATGCTGACACATGTCAACCAGTGTTGGGACTTGCAAGCCCCTTGCTACCAAGGACATACACCCATACGTCAGTCTTCACATGTATATCTGGAATGGCTGTAGGCATGTGTCAAGACAGCAGATTTGTGTGACAAGTGTGCATCTAAAATATATAGGGAGTAGAGCACACTCTGCCTACATCCCAATCAGACAATAACTTAGTGGTGGAGTGTCCTATTTTATTGTTAGATCTTTACAATGGGTCATATGTTTGGATAGTGATTCAGCACCCATTGCCGCTTCAATTGTTTGGCAACCCATTGTGCACTCCACAGCCAACATGTGTGTGCCATGAGTGAGTCAGGGTTCTGCCCAATGGCAGTGCCAGGACATAAAACCCATGGATTCATAGTGCAGGGTCTGCCTCTAACATTGGTTACAAACCTGGTACAGTTTCAGAAGGTACATAGTTATCCCTTGACACACATGCACAGTGCAGGCGAAGCAGCATATGAGATGTGACACTGTTCAGTTCCTACATTACTTAAAGAACATTTGATAATAGTCCCTACCTTACGTGTGCCCCCCCTTGCATACATCCTGGCAAGCATGATGATGATGTGAGGAAAGGGCTAGGAATTAGCACATTGCTCACTTGATGGGACATTATATGTAGTGGTGCATGGACCTAGTCCTGCAAGAGTCACATGCCCATGAGTTACGTGTCACTGATATGTAACATGGAGGCACTAGACCCTGTTATATCACAAACTATGTTGCTATCATACTTGGAAATACTGTGTTTCTTCCCTGCTCTCAGAGGTTTGAGTTACATTCCAATGGTATATGTAGTGGAGAGTCAGTAGGCCATGGAGATTCAGGTGCAAAGTATTCTATTGGTGCTATTTACAAAGTGATACTGATTGTACAGTCACTATGGGTAAACGTTCTGTACACTTTGTAGACTCCTGTGGTAGTGCTTTGTAGTTCCCCCTCCAAATGTGCTGCACCCTTGTCATCATCCTCCTCACTGGGGATATCTACCTGTTCATCCCAGGGAACATTTGTCCGTATACAAATATTATGCCAGATTGCACAGACCAATATGATCTTACATACCAGTGGTGGAGCATACAACAGGCTTCCTCCTGTAAGGGCTAGGCACCTGAACCTTGACTTCAGAAGCCTAAGTGTCCTCTCCACCAAATTGCGTGTTCATCTGTGCCCTTCACGCTCTTCCACCATTGTTGGATTGACAAATTAAGTCATGACCCATGGCTGTGTGCTGTAACCTTGATCGGCTGCAAAGGTATGAGAGAAGATGTGTTGGTAAAGATGGAGAGTGGTTTGGTATATACATTGACAGTTGTTAGTTTTAGGTGGAGTGGTGACTCTGAGTTGCTTCTTGTATAGTGTATGTTCATGTTTTGTAAAATGGTTTAATTTTAATAGGTCTGCGTTGATGGACATGACAAACTTGGGTTGTGGCTCAGGGACCTGGGGATTTTCAAATTAAATCTAATCTGACAGTTCAACCATTGCAAGTATGTGTTGTTTTGTCCATATTTGAGGCAGTTTCCTATTGTTGGTGGAACCTACCACCTCCTTGCACCACAGTGGAATCATATGTAGAGACACTATGATAGCCCTTCAAAGCCAAACTCAGGCCTCCATGTTACCATGTGGCACTACGCATGCAGTACGACACTTAGTGACCCTTTGTGGCAGATGATGACTGTACCAGCCATCACGTGTACTTGGGCGTGAATCACACAATTTAAGGATGAACAAAATTGGTGCAGTGGAATCTCCTAAATTCCTAAACATGATTTATCACAGACTCTTTCCACACATGCACAGTGCAGGCATTGGGAGGGGGCACGCCATTGTTTTACATGGGTCGCTATGTATGGTGCATGAAAGGTCAGGTATGTTCTCTTTACCCCTATAGAGTCCTACTATGGTCGTGTTAGGGGTCACTAAGGGGCACATGTGAAGTGGCACTGGAGTAGGTGCTGCACAACTTCTCATCCTTCTGCCCCATGGTCTTCCATGGCAGGTAATGTTGTATTTCTATGTGTGCGACACAATGCAGCAGACAGGTGAATGTGCACACTACAGGATTGTCAGGTATGGGTAGGTGATATATAGTTGGTAATGGCAACACTTGGGTGGCATTTGATATTGGTGCTGCCAGAGGCTTGAACACCATGATTAATGTGGGCTGTGCCTATGTGTGACTTTCTTTACATTGACATGGCCTATAGCATTCACATAGCTGAACTATTCATTGTTTCGTGTAATGAGTGTGGGATCTGTATTTAGTTGTCAACAAGTGGACACCTGTAGAGGTTTGTGCCCAGCTTCTGTATGCAAAGGGGACATAGCTCCACCTGTCCTCATGTGGTGTGCCAGTCAGGTTGTGGCTGTTTTATGCACATGTGGGTGTATGCATGTGTGATGTGCAATGATTGCGATGTAGTATGGCATGTGGCATATGTGTTGTTGTCTGTACATATATGTGTTCCCATGCCCATGCGTGCTTAGTGTGGTGTATGGTGGCTTACCTGCAAGTAGGCCATTGCCATATTGGCCATCCTGGAACCGCTCGTTGATGGTGGAATGCCGGAATATGTACGCATCATGTACACTGCTGGGATATTTTGCAAGGATGTTTGTGAAGAGCCCGCAGTGGTCCACAATGGCCAGCACATTTATGGAATGGGTATGCTTAGGGTTCCTGAATAGGTGATCAGTTGCTGCAGGTGGCACCAGTTGGACATGGGTGCAGTCCATTGCATCCAGCACATGCAGGAACCCAGCAATTGGATGGAACCTTGCTTGGTCTCTTGCTGCAGTTGCTGGGTGTTTGGGAAGCAGATGTGGTGGGGTGTGAGGCATCTGATTGCATCCAGGACCTTTGGAAGGAAGACCGAGAAGGATTACTGGGAGATACCAGACACTTTTGCGCCCGTTGTCTGTAAAGATCCAGACACCAGCATATGGAGGACAGAGAGGAGTTTGGTCATGGGTGGAATGGTTGTTGGAGTTTCCACCCTTGCAGTGATTTCTGGCGCACTGTGGTGCAGCAGGCATACAATTGACTCCTGGTTCAGTCGGTAAGTCCTGATCACATCTTGTTCCCTGTGCCCAAGGATGGTTGTACGCTGTCTAAATATCCTTTGCCACCTTCTGTGCTGCCTTTGAGGCTGCTGTGGTGGGTTTTGGGGTTGCTGCAGTGATGATGGAGGGACCTGCTGTCTTTGCTGACGTTTGCAGCGCATGCCAAGTGGGAGCAGTAACACTTCCATGTTGTCCAGGAGATTGCAAATGTTCCTTCTGTGCGTTTTCCTTCAGTGGTGGTGTGTGGGCCTCTTATTTTGATGCCTGGTATGACCAGGCGTTAAAATTTGACAGAAATCAACCTTAGCATAATTTTTTGGGTCCGCTTCAGTAGTGTTTGTTGTTTTAGTGTGCGGAGGTAAATATGGCGCTGGAGGGCTAGCGGCATTTTTGGGAAGGTAATACCTACCTTGCAAATCATTGTCACAATACGTCACAAGTTGCATTGGCACTTCCAAAAAATGACGCTAAATCAGATATTTTTACCATAGATGGGTCTAACATCAAAATATAAATATGGAGTTATTAGCACCGCTTTTGTGTAAAAATAAATGATGCAAAGGTGGTGCAAACCTTTCATAAATAAGGGCATAAGTACTCGCCAGAAATCTGTTAATGACACAGAAAACATAATGGCTATGTGCACCAATAAAAACATGTTTTCAGAATTGTTAATCCCAATGAAATTAAAATTACTTTCAGTGTCCTGTCAAATAATGTAGTCGATGATTCATTGCTAACCTCTCATAATTATTTTATAAACGGAAAAGTACTTGCTTTGTGATAATCTGCTTCAACTTTAACTTGAGGAATATAATATTCGGTCGGTATTACGTAAGGATATTATGGCCTAGCTATTGTCTGACAAAAATATTGCGTCCAATACATTTTACAGAAATGTGGCTTAAATGGCTCTATAATTGGAAATCTACACCGAATCGAGCAGTAGTTTTGTTCTCTGTATTGAGGCCATGATATTTGTCATGCGATATTTTTGTCATCGATATTCTGTAATACAATCATAATGGAAAATCTACGATACCTAAACCCAATGATGAAAAACAAGAGCTTAAAATAATAAAATCATTTTCATCGACATAAAAAATGCCTAAACCAAAATTCCTGACCAAAGTAAACAAATATTTGATTTGTCTTTACATGTACAGCAAGATAAATCACGCAACACTGAAAGCAAACATTATGGGGCATATTTATACTCCGTTTGCGCCGAATTAGCGTCGTTTTTTTCGACGCAAATTCGGCTTAAAACTAACGTCATATTTATACTTTGGCGCTAGACGCGTCTAGCGCCAAAGTATGAGTAAAGAGCGTCATTTTTTAGCGTGAACGCCTTCCTTGCGTTAATGAGATGCAAGGTAGGCGTTCCCGTCCAAAAAAATGACTGCGCCGCAAATGCGTCGTATTTATACTCCTGGGCCAAAATCACGCCTGGGAGTTGGCGGGGCAGAAAACCCCGCATTTGTGCCACTTTTTAACGCCTGGGTCAGGGCAGGCGTTAAGGGACCTGTGGGCTCAAAATGAGCCCACAGCTGCCTTCCCATGCCCCCAGGGACCCCCCTGCCACCCTTGCCCACCCCAGGAGGACACCCAAGGATGGAGGGACCCATCCCAGGGACATTCAGGTAAGTTCAGGTAAGTATAATTTTGTTTTTTTTTTATATTTTTTTTTTGGCATAGGGGGGCCTGATTTGTGCCCCCCTACATGCCACAATGCCCAATGACCATGCCCAGGGGACAGAAGTCCCCTGGGCATGGCCATTGGGCAAGGGGGCATGACTCCTGTCTTTACTAAGACAGGAGTCATGTAAATGGCGTCTGGGCGTCGTTTAAAATGGCGCAACTCGGGTTAAGACGATTTTTTTTGCGTCAACCTGACTTGCGCCATTTTTAAGACGCCCTAACGCCATTTTTCCCTACGCCGGCGCTGCCTGGTGTACGTGTTTTTTTTCCACGCACACCAGGCAGCGCCGGTCTGCTTGCGCCGGCTAACGCCATTCAATAAATATGGCGCCCGCATGGCGCTTCAGAATGGCGTTAGCCGGCTCAAAAAATTTTGACGCTAAACTGCGTTAGCGCAGTTTAGCGTCAAAAAGTATAAATACGGGCCTATTTCTTTAAAAAGAGAATAACGTAAATATGTGAATAGCATTATCACCGATTAAAAGTCGAGACAATATAACACTAAAACCATCAGGGGATGGCACATCAACAGAGGTTTGTATCACTTAAATATAGATCGAGGGAGCCTCCCACAAGAACCACAGTACTTTCCTTTGTAGAGTAACATCATGATTGATTTAGAAGCTTTATCGACCAATATCTACATTCATATAATACATGGAAATACGATATAAAAGACTTGAAGAGACACTAATCTATATGGTGCATTGAACCCAAATATGCAGCACTAAAATACCTGAGGTTTCCCTGTTACGCAATATAGTTAGAATTATTAAATAGCACTGTATCAAATACACAATATAATTAATTAAATAATAACATGGATGACAAAAAAAGAAATTCAGCATATTGCTGCTGTTAGATGGGCACTTTTAATACAGAGACAAACGAAGTATTAAAATCAACTGGGATATCTAAGCATTTAGATAGCCATAAAAAGAGACCAGCTCATATTTATATGCATTCAGACTCAATTCCCACCACAAGAAAACATAAGGCAATAAGAAGAGATATCATAACATGCAAAAATGTTACCACTATGGATCTGAGTGCTATGTAAATATATCAGGCTAATGACAATAATTGCATGGTGTTCGATATGCCACCTTATTCCTAGCTCAATATTTCAGGGTGCTACACTGAAAGTAATAGAGTTGAACAACATAGATGGTTTCTGCTCAATGTGCCTGGGTGGAATTAACTGTACCATGCGACTGCACTTTATAACAAAGACATTCCTAAATGTGCCAGAAGTGCAATGCCGCGTGCCTAATGTGAAGGTCAGTCTGTGTTAGAGGTGATGTTCCCACTGCCTAAGACTCTGCGTAACGTGAGTTCCTTTGAATCCAGGGGATGGATTTAAACGAGCCTTTGGCACTGCAAGATATAGCAGTATTGCCGCAAAATATGCCAGACTTTGAGCTCAGTTTGCCATGTGTGCAGTTGACATACTGTCCAACACGCAAAGGTGTCGAGAAAAGCCTGGCATTCCGAGACGGCATTCAATATGCCAGATGTGCAGCTCATTATTCGAGTAAATTGAAAATTGTTATCAAAGGTTATCTGACAGTTTCTTTTGTTACAGAAAAAAAACGTTTATTGGAATTGTAATTTGGAGTCCATTTTTAGCAGAATTAAGCAGTCCATGTAAATATCTCCAGACAAAAACCTGGTTCAGTACTTATTAAATGTGATAATGCAGAAGCAGCGAGGTATGCTACTTTTGAATGTCCTAAATATGTGTTAATAATGCCCTAAATATGTGTTGGTAGCATTAATTTAAGATATACACGCGGCAGCACTGTCAGGTCGTGCTTCAGTTAATGAAAATACATCACTCGTGTGAGTCGTCGGTTTGTGGTATCAGTGCATGCTAATACTATTAAATAGCATAATATTGCAGAGCTATAGAAGCAAGTCAAGCAATAAACATGTGATAATAACTATAATGCACCAAGGATGATGCTTAATGAGCCAGGAGTATTGGTCAATATAAGCCGCGCCTAATTTGTAAAAGAAAGTGTGATGGAGTCGAACCTCTACTCAGAAGTCCATGCTGTTGATGTGAAATGTTGCACTGATTACAAAGGCTACCTAGTCTTAAATCCACCACAAGCATTTTTTATCCACCACCAGCTGCTTGCCTTTATCACACTATTGCAGGTTCCTGCTTTCTCACGTTGTGAAGGTTTTTCCGTCTTACTCTTCCTCTGTCTTTCCGTTTTGCATCTTTTACCCTCTTTCTTTTCAGTAAATATATGATGAGGGTAAAAGAAGTGGAGCCTCTAAAAATAAGTGCTGGTGGTCCACCCACAACCACTGGCTCAAATGAAGCACTGAGGGTCATAGTTACAAGAAGCTTGTGCCGCAATGGTGTAATTATTTCCTTACCCTGCGTCTCATTTAGTGCTTCATATTTACAAGGCGATGCATCATTTTTCGTTGGACTGCATCAGAATTTTCTTGCACCTGAATGGGCTGCATTACACAACCATAAATATATGCGAGATAAGTGTTTCTTTGTTAAAACCAGCACAGAATCAACACAGTGATATTTACAAGTTTATTGAAATGTGACACATTGTTGGCACGCGAAATGCAGAGCCTGCCATGCGTCAAAATTCCTGTGCATCTGCAGCCAATGTGCAAGAAATTATGCATTGGCACTGATATATAAACCGAACATACCCAGAGCACTTTGGCAAGCTCATCTACACCAGGGAGATACTTATACTTCAACTAGAAGCAGCAGAAAATCACCACCACTACCATTACCACCATAAGCAGCACAGAAGGGAGCTGATATACTGCCAAAGGACTACCCTCCATGACCTTAGGGAGGAGGAGGTCATCACCTACTACAGGCTCAGGAGCAAGTCCATCATCCAGCTCCTGAACCTGATTGCACCAAGGCTGCAGGCACATCACAGAGATGCAACATCCCTCTGAAAGTCATGCTGATGGCATTCTTCCACATGCTGGCATCTCGATCATTCCAAGCCACCACAACCAGAGTGGCAGGAATCTCACAGCCATCCTTTTTGGCATTCCTATCCTCCATCCTGGATGCCATCATCAGCTTGAAACCAAGGTATATCATGTTCCCCAAGGCACAGCAGTAACAACTGAATAACAAGCAAGGTTTCTATGCCATAGCTGGCTTCCCACATGACTTGGGAGCATTGGATTTTACACATGTGCACCTTGTGCCTCCTGCTGCTGCATTCAACCTGTACGGTAAAAGGAAACATGCATATTTTAACAACATTCAGGGAATAGTGGACATCTGTGATAATCATCAATGTGCTGACAAAGTACCCTTGGACTGCTTATGACATCCACATCTTCAGGAACTCCATCATCAATGACTGCTTACAGAATGGGAGATATGGGTATGGCCTACCAGTTGGTAAACACTTCCGAAGTACATGAGAGGCCTTAGAACAGTAATTCATGTATGATAAAAAAGCCATTCCTGTGTTGTTGACTGAGACAGTGCATATGTAGAAGGGGTGTGCCTCTTACATGCAACATACATTGTTGCACATGTGCAATTCAACCCTGCAAGTCACACATGTTAAGACCTGCTAAGCCACTTTGTTTGCCTTGCAATGCTAGTAAGATCCCAAGCAATACAATGCTTTGAGAAATGCTCTGTTGCAACACTGATTGCAAGGAAGGGCTTCCATGTCTGTTGTCTGTGTCCACATGTAACTCCCATGGTCATGAGGCATGTCATGTATCAAGCACCAAGTAAACAGCTACATTTCTCAAATTATTTGTCCTTCCCAGGTCATGTGTACCACAGCAATTTTACTTGTTATCTTAAGCACTCTTGCCACCTAACTGTGGTGCATTCTATGGCACAAAGACATACACTGTCAGTCGTTCAAGGGTTCAAGCTGTGCATGAAGGTAGCCCCTTATGCACAAAGTACATCTCACAGGAAATTCAGCCACATGTTTAGCATGTTGCAATTGTGCCTGTGTTGGTGCCACAAAGCCCAATTTGTGCCAGTTCAACGTGAAAACTCAGGACTGTGCTGTATTGTTTAAAATAGGGCCAACATTGCTCTTACTTAGTGTGGCAGTACAGTTCTGATAATTTACTAGTTGCACTGTACAGTACAAGAGTTTTACATTTCAGTACCCTTGCATTCTGTCAACACAGCTGACCCAATGCACTGTAATGTGTAGACAATGATGTCCTACAGTGACATGCACCCACTAATCAATCCTTGGCAGTAGCTACTGAACAACAGTGAATACTACTGTCACATCCAAATATCTGTGAAGAAATGGGACAACCCCAATCTTTAACGGGTAACTAATCAAAAATAATACATATAGCAGGGCTGAAATGCCAAGAATATTCCCAAGCCAACATAATAGAAAATAGTGAGATAAGTGCCTCATCCACGGCACACTTGGTATCACCAAAGAAAGGGTTTTCAATTAGTAAGTGTATCACACATGTTAGTATACTTGTATGTGTAGTACTGTGTCAGTCATATAAAATATGAAAGGGCATGTATGCTATTTAATGTCAGTATAGGGCCTATACTTGCAGATATGTGTATGAGTCATTTGGTACACATAAATGACATGTATGTGAATGTGGGCCAATCAATCAACATGATCGTTGACTGATTTTTGTTCTAAGGTAGGCTCTGGGTAACCCATGGGCAGGTACAATGTATGTTAAAGGTGGGACATGTACTTATGTGTTTTACATGTCCTAACAGTGAAATACTGCTGAATTCGGTGTTCACTGTTTCAAGGCCCATCTCTCTCATAGGTTAACATGGGGGCTGCCTTTAAATAATATTAAAGTGCAGATTCGCTTTGGGAGCAGATAGACATTTGGAGTTTGGGGTCTCTGAACAAACAATTTAAAAATACATCTTTTAGTGAAGTTTTTTTTTGGATTGTGTGTTTGAAAATGCCACTTTTAGAAAGTATGCATTTTCTTGCTTGAAACCATTCTGTGACTCTGCTTGTTTGTAGATTCCCTGTCTGGGTCAGTTTGACAGTTGGGCTGTTGGCACCTCTCCTCTGGACATTGACACAAAGGGAGCTGGGATGTAGCCTGCATATCTTGATGGGCCATTGGGGCTGAAGGGAGGGGAGGAGTGGTCACTTACACCTGAAAGGGCTGTGCCTGACCTCATGCAATACAGTCTCCACCCCCCTGGTGTGTGTCTGGGGCATGGCCTGGGCAAGGCAGGATCTTGCAAATAACAGAGATTTCTCTTTGAAGTAGGCCTACTTCAAAGGCAGAAAGGGGTATATGATGAGCACCCAAAACCACTGAAAGTCAGATTTCTTCTGGAACCAAGAGAAACCTCTGCCAAGGAGAAGAGCTGGAGAAACTGGAGGAGGATTACTGCCCCTTTGCCTGTGGTTTGATTTGCTGGGTTGGCCTGCAGTAGCTGCTTCTGCTTGAGAGAGAACAAAGTCTGACTTATGTGGGACTTCCCACTGGTGAAGAATCTCCAACGGCTTGAGTTGAGCATGCCTTCTGTTGTTGAAGTCTCAGGGACATCAAAGATTTCTCTCTGCCAGCACTTATGCTTCCTGCTGAGAGTCCTGCCTGCCAGGTGGAGCCCTGACCTGTCTATGGGCCCTTTAAAGGTGCAGTTGGTGGAAGAGGACAGAAATCCACACACAGACCGCCGTGCGAGGAAACTTTCGACGCACCACTAGCCCAGCGGCTGATAAATGACACAGCACCAGGAGAAACGACGTACAACACCCACACTGGCTGCTGTTAACAACACAAGCCCCAGCGCAGTTCGGTGTACGAGGTTGGCCGATCGAATACACCGGACTGCCTGTTTTGGTGTTAGGTAAGTTGCCTTTATTGGTCTTGGTACAGTACAAATAATGTTGTTATAGGATGGTTTGTAGGTAGGAGTTGGTGAATGTCTTCTTTCTTCTGGTCGCTAATCTCGTCTTCTTCTTTCCTTTTCTTCGAGAGGCCTCCCGGGAAGCGTGTGGGGACGGTTTCTCTATCTTTCTTTTCATCCACTCTCCTTGCTTTCGCCTTTTGGGGTTTTTCCTCCGGCCACTCTGTTGTCCCTGCCTCACCCCTCTTCCCTGGTGCTGGCGAGGGTTTTTCCCTTTTCCCTCCTCCCTCACTCGTACTGTTCTTATGTTTCTTCTCCTTTTCTTTGACTATTATATAGTTGGTGCACACGTCTCGCTAATGTCCCTTTCTTTCCTCCTCTTTGGTCTGTTCCTTTCCTTTTTCCTTCTCTCTTCTTGTTCTTAGGCTAGGCTCCTTTTTCACCTCCTTACATTGGGTTCTCCTATCTTTTCTCTCTGATTCCTTACCCCCCTCCCCCCTCCCTTGTTCCGTGCTCTTAATGCTGTGCCCGTGGTGTCCCCCTTCTCCTTCCCCCTCCCGCTCCTTTCTCCTTGTCCCGAAATCCTGTACCTGGTTTGGCCACGCTTCTCCTGAAGCGTGGCGGGCTCACTCGTATGCTCCCCGGGGCCAGCGGTCCTCGTCTCGGCGTCGGGTCCGCAAGGATCTTGATTCCGGTTCCGGTCCGTGCTCTTGAAGAGGAGTCCTGGCGTCTTCCGTATCTTCCTCGTCCGTCATCCTCCGTGGCTCTTCCTTTCGTTCTCCTGTCGGCTCCCTCGATCTCCACCTCCGGATCGCTACTCTCTACCCTTGAATGGGTGGAACCACCCCTTTTACGGCATCCTGTTCGCGCGGCCTCGGCAGGGAGCCAATGGGAAGGGGGTCTCCCCGGGTTGCTTCTGTGCTGCCAGGGCCAGAGACAGCACAAGTCATAATGGTGTGCGGGTCAGCCTGGTCCAATCCGTCACATCGCTGGGTGCGAAAAATCAATGCAAAGCCTGCCCGGACCCGAGGTGCCCATCTGGGATCAACGCATCGCTCTCTTGTGGGAGAGAAGAAACGAAGAACGCTGACCCAACTGGAGGTGGAATGATGCAGGGTCTCGCTTGCGAGTGAGAAATCAACACATCTCTGGCCTTTTCCGATGCACACTCGTTCGTGCAGCTTTATTTTAACACTACTGTGGTACATTTGTACAATAACAAGCATTCTCACTGTTTTCTAAGGATTAAGGCGGTCATTATGAACTTGGCGGTGTGGCTCGCCATGCCAGCGGTGGCGGGAAAACCCGCCAGCTGGCATGGCGGGCCACACCACCACATAATGGACACCATGAGGGCCGCCGTCTGCGGCCCTCACTTGCCGCCAGGCTGCATCTGTCAGGCAGCCTGGCAGCGGTCGTAATCATTATCCGACAGGGCAGTGGTGCTGCCCCGTCGGATAATAATTCCTCAGCCTCCAGCCTTTCCCTGGTGGGTTTCCCTGCCAGGGAAAGGCTGGCGGAAGGGGTGCACCGGGGCACCCATGGGGGCTCCTGCACTGCCCATGCACTTGTTAGGTTTTCAGGCAGTGATTTGTGCGATGGGTGCAGCTGCACCCGCCGCACAGAGGCATTGGCGGCAGCTCCATGTGGAGCCCCCATCAATGTCCTGGCCAGGCATTCCTGTGGGCCGGCAGGTGGAAACAATGTTTCCGCCCGCCGGCCCACAGGAATGTACATTATATGGCCGGAGGTGATCCGGGATGCTGGCGGTCAGTGGTTCGACCACCAGCATGAACACGGCGAGTTTGACCGCCATGTTCATAATGAGGGCCTAAGACTCTTATTCATATCTTGACTTGTGTATGTTGGATTTTTGTCATTTTTGTCTTGTTTTGTTTAGATAAATATTACCTATTTCTCTAAACCTGTGTTGTATCATTTTGTAGTGTTTTCACTGGGTTACTCTGTGCCTTGGTACAAATACTTTACACATTGCTTCTGAAGTTAAGCCTGTCTGCTCGTGCCAAGCTACCAAGGAGGTGAGCGGGGGTTAACTGAATATGATTCTCCTTTATGCTGACTAGAGGGAGGGTCCTTGCACGGACAGGGGTAATCTGACTGCCAACCAGCAAAGATCCCATTTTTGACACTGGTGATGATAAAAATATAGGCTAACTATTAAGGCAAACACTGTTCTGCAGGGGTACTGTGCATGTGCCACACATATTGTTCCAGACAACAAGCCCAGACAGCATATGTGTGTGTCCCACAGCATGATATGGTGGTTGTTGGGTATTTATGCATGATAAATGTTGTTCCACACATATTTGCATGTGCTTTATAGTCCTAGCCACATACCTTATATATCTAGATAGTCAATCTGTGACCTGGATGCCACATACACTGTAGAATGGCTGACGCTGCCAGTGTATGTCATTCCCTGACTGTGTATTGTGTCCATAACACATCCTATGCCAGGAATGCAGACAGATCTGGTCATGTTTACGAGAGGCTTGCAACAACCGAGGGTCACTTTTTTTTACGCTCAGGCAGTACAAGCCTCTCAAGCATATCAATGAGGGCAGGCAAAGCCACTTTGAGTGTCTTTTCATGGCCTCATAGATATGGATTAAGGCAAGGCAGCACCATTAGACCTACATTGACTTAGACACTGGGCAGCATAGGACAGCGCAGCAAGCAGACTTGTTGCGCTGCCCTATGCCAATTGCCCATAAATATGGGCTGTAGTTTGCTGCACGTTTGGCCATAGATATGTTTTGCAATGTGTATTACATAGGACTTCAATGTATGAGTTAAAAAGATCCAATTTCCTATAAATATGGGCTATAGTTTGCTGCACATGTTTGCCCATAAATATGTATTGCAATGTGTATTACATAGGACTTCAATATATGAGTTAAACAATTACAACTCAGCTTTCCACGTCCATCCAAGCATGATACAAACTTTAAGACATATAAATAATGTCAATCTACCAAGAATACACAATATGTCAGAGTATTTCACAGTGATATATTTTGTATCCCTGTGTCTACACCATTAATGCAATGAGCCACACATATGTGCACTGTTAACATCCTCAGGCAACACATTCTCAGTCGTCAAGCATGTCAGGTCATGAATTTTGAACAAAACAACTGATGCATGGAAGTGTTTACCTGTATTGCACAATACACTACACTGTAAAACATGCAATAGGCTAGTTGCATCAGTGTAAATGTGTTGTTAGCCATATTTCTGATACAGTGCACCCGTAGCGTCATTTGGAAGCCCCACATCTATGTCAAAGGCTAAAAAATAATGCATCGTGCATTGGCATGGGTGTACGTAAATCACGCATCGCCTACTTTGCAAAAGATGCGTTCGAACAAATGCCATGTTTTGAGAAAACATGACACATCCACCCGGGAAATGGTGCAAAGGTTCTGCCATGCTGTAAACGAGGAAGTGTAAAGTTACTTTCACTTTCCCTTACAGACTTTTTGTCTATGCTGGCTGGATGAGGTATTTGTTGGTTGCTGGTGAGATTGATGTTGTTTTTTTGATCTTGTTAGTGTCTGTGATGTCCCTGTTGTGTCCCAAAAGAGTAATTTATTTGTCTTGTAATTGTATTATGTATTGTTTTGTGTACTGTATTGTTGGTGTTTGTCTTTAGAAGGGTTTGTAGTGTTAGGGTAGGGGTAGGTTAAGTTAGGTAGTAGTTAAGGGTGTTTTGTTTGTTGAGGGATATGATGGGGAGGGGAAGATCCTGAAATCTGTTGGAGGAGGATTTTGGGGTATCCTCTGGCCTTCTACTACTCTACCTTTCAAATATGATTGCCACAGGGTAGGGTGAGCCAGGGGTACCCTACTCAGGAGAGGAGAGAGTGTTGGGAGAAGGTGCAGGTGCATCAGAACAGGGTATTTAGTGTGGAGAGACCAGTCAATCAACTGAAACACAGATGGGCAGATGTCAGCTGTGAGAAAGGCAAAATTGATCATCTTGGCCTAGAAGTTGGTGAGCCTGTTGGTTGCATTTATGATTCAAACACATCTGGGATCCCAATGCTCCCAGTGAGTGTCAGCTGAATGTTTACTGTTCTCTGTAATGATTGTGTATGATTGTCCATAGCAACCATTCACTTGGATTCCCCTCTTTGACCACATTTATCGTAATTTGTGGGGACTGTCATCAAGCTACATTTTACCTGAACATCCCTCAGATTGTTGCATATCAGTGGCAAGTGAGAAGGGGTGGCAGAGGAGGAATGTTCAACATGCCATGGTTTTTTAAGGGGCTTTGATGAAAAGTCTATGTGAACCTGCTTTTGGACGGGTCAACTTCAATCTGCATGTGTGCTGCAGGTTGCTAATGTAGTTGTACACATGGCAATGTATGGTCATTTTTTATGGCAGGTCCACACAAGATGTGAGGATTTCTACCTCAGTGCAGACAGAATAGGTATGACCAGATATAGTACATGTCATCAGTCCACTCATGGTAATGCAGTTGAAGACCTGTCTCGTGTCCTCATGTGCCCAATGTCCTATAATCAATGTGTGACCATACCTTTCTAGTATTTTATGAAGTAAAAGGACAATGTGTAAAGTTAAACATGCATGTCTGCACTGAGTGGTCAACATACAGCCCATTTTACAGGCCAACTAATGGTGGTGTGACCCAAACTGTCTCCCCCCCAAAAACATCACCCTTGATCAAATGTAGGCAATGTAGGCAAATACGTGCAAGCTACAGCATAGGAGACTCATACATATGAGAAATATGAGAACTATAGCATTCATACACACACTCATCAAATGGATCTGATTTGAGTTTATGTGCATCAAGGCAGCCTTCCAAAATTATGTGTATGGGTAGACACTAGGATACGTTGTATTGCTTAGCTTCAAACTAAGAGGGAACAAAGCCAAAGAATGCAGCACTCTTCGGTGGTCATTACAACCCTGGCAGTCGGTGTTAAAGCGGAGGTAAGACCACCAACAGGCCGGTGGTAAAAAAAAATGGAATTACGACCGTGACGGAAACCACCAACAAAGACAGCCACTTTAACACTCCAACCGCCACGGCGGTCCAAACAAACAGCGCGGCGGTCACCGCCAACAGAGAGGCGGAGGACAATGTACCGCCCACAGTATCACAACCTACCAATCCGCCACCCTTTTCTGGGACGGATTCACTGCAAACAAAAACACGGCGGAAAGAGGACTTCGAAGGGAAAACGCTCACCTCTACACACCCCACGAGGAACCGGGATGCCATGGAACCAGAGCTTCACATTTTACCAGCCTTTATCTTCTTGCTCCTCTACCAGGAGCACGAATGCCGGTGGCGAAGACCACGGTGAGTACTGCACCTACGACACAGGGGAGGGGGAGGGAAAAAACAGGGACATACACACGCAACATGCAACACTCCCACCCCCACCCACGCCAACACACACACAAATACATATTGATACATCACAGTTACACCCCCCAACCTCCTCGGAAGAATGCAAAGACAAAAGGAAATTAGTGTAACCATTGTAATCTATTAAAATCCAGTACGCAAAAAAATATATACACACTATTTTTTTTTTGTATATGTTTATTGAGAAGTACATGTCAATATACAGACTGTGTTAAATAGAGAAACAATCTATCAAATTATGGCCATATATGAAAAATATTATGAAATATTAACTTCTCAGATTTCTATACACAAAAACAAAAAAACATTATACATATATAAATAAATGCAATATATGAGATTATTTATAAGGCATCCAACTGTGCATTAACTCTTAGAAGTAGACCTATAACTGAAAATCTGGAAAGAAAGAATTGTGCAATATGGACCATTCCCGTGGATACCTGAGGATTCCCCAGTCGTACAATACTTAAAAACTTGGGGGAAATTGAAAGGAGCGGTCTCTGGATTTTATAATCTCATTGTGCATAAACTACATTCATCACCATTACTAGCACAACTCCACGTCAAATGGCAAGGATTACTTAATGTAGCGTATTTCAATGAGGACTGGACGGATGTTGTTCTGAACATGGATAAAGGAATCAGAGAGGCAAGAATGAAATGTACTCTTTTCAAAATTCTTCATAATTGGTACTGGTCACCACAAAAACTCAAGGCAGCAGGTTTACTACACCATTCTACCTGTTGGAGGTGTCCTCATGAGGACTGTGATATCATACACATTTTATTTCAATGTCCAGTTTTGACGGAATACTGGTCTTCTATAACTTCCTCTATACACAGAGCTATACATGTGCCCATTCCTTTAACAGAAAAATTAGTTATATTACATGATGTTACTGATCTCCCAAATCTAACAAACCATACAAGACAATTGATTGCTATTGCACTCACTGTAGCAAATATTTGTATATTACGACATTGGAGAACACCACAACGTCCTACACATGATGAATGGCTTATTGAAATGTATAACATGGCATCATATGAAAAGCTGATTTACAGATTGCAAGATAATGTTGGGATTTTCATCCAAATTTGGAAACCCTTTCTAGCTAATACATATTCTATTAATATTCACACGTAAACGTTTTCTCATTCTTTGTCTCCTATCTTTATTAAGACATTTTTATTATTGTTTTGAGTCATGCTGTTATTAAGACAATTGACATCTCACCCATTAACACTGTTATTTTAAGTAGGACTTACTGTTCACCAATTCAACACTGTTGAATTGGCAGGAATATCTGCATTTGAAATGTTATATATGTGGATTTGCGTGATATTACTATCTCGACTGTCTTCTAACAACCTATAATATATATACACTATTAACAAATATATACACCAAGAATAGAAGTCCAGGTATTGCTCCATTTAAGTCAGTGGAACACTGGGCCCACACTGCATGGCCAAAGCCCACACAAGGTACCCGAACATGATGGAGAGAACACTGCAGGGGCATCAGATAGAAATAAAACAGGCACCTCAGGGGGAAGGGAAAGGGGGGCACCTCAGCCAGATGAGTGCTCAGCGCCAAATCCACTCTACAGTGGGTGGTTTGCCCACTGTTCAATCCTGGGGAGTGCAAAGCCACAGTCTCTCAAGTCTCTACAGTGGGTGGTTTTCCCACTGTTCAATCCTGGGGAGTGCAAAGCCACAGTCTCTCAATTCTCTACAGTGGGTGGTTTGCCCACTGTTCAATCCTGGGGAGTGCAAAGCCACAGTCTCTCAAGTGGATAACAGTCTCCACTGGTTCTGGAGGGGGCTTTGTGCCCAGAGTGCTTCATCCTGCCAAGGACTGAGGTAGTGGATGTAAATCTCCACTGGTTCTGGAGGGGGCTTTGTGCCCAGAGGGCTTCATCCTGCCAAGGACTGAGGTAGTGGATGCCTGTCTCCACTGGTTCTGGAGGGGGCTTTGTGCCCAGAGTGCTTCATCCTGCCAAGGACTGAGGTAGTGGATGTAAATCTCCACTGGTTCTGGAGGGGGCTTTTTGCCCAGAGTGCTTCATCCTGCCAAGGACTGAGGTAGCGGATGCCTGTCTCCACTGGTTCTGGAGGGGGCTTTGTGCACAGAGTGCTTCATCCTGCTCGTGGCGGACTCAGTAGCGTCAGTGGTCTTGGCGCTCATGGGCCAGCATTGCTTGTTGCGGCGGTGTCCTTGGTAGCGTTGCTTGTGGCGGTGGTGTCCTTGGCAGCGGTGCTTGTGGCAGTGGTTTCCTTGGCAGCGGTGCTTGTGGCGGCGGTGTCCTTGCCAGCGGTGCTTGTGGCGGCGGTGTCCTTTGTAGCGGTGTTTTTGGCAGCGGTGTCCTTGGCAGCTGCTGGCGGTCCTGTCTGGGCCAGCGGGGCTGGTGCTGGCGGTCCTGTCTGGGCCAGCGGAGCTAGTGCTGGTGGTCGCCTTCTGGCCTGCGGGGCTGGTGCTGGCGGTCCTGTCTGGGCCTTCGGGGCTGCTGCTGGCGGTCGCCTCCTGGCCAGCGGGGCTGGTGCTGGCGGTCCTGTCTGGGCCAGCGGGGCTGGTGCTGGCGGTCCTGTCTGGGCTGCGGGGCTGGAGGTGGCGGTCCTGTCTGGGCCAGCGGGGCTGGTGCTGGCGGTCGCCTCCTGGCCAGCGGGGTTGGTGCTGGCGGTCCTGTTTGGGCCAGCGGGGCTGGTGCTGGCGGTCCTGTCTAGGCTTGCGGGGCTGATGGCAGTCGCCTCCTGGCCAGCGGGGCAGATGGCGGTGTTCTCCGCTGTGCCGATCTTCCCAGACTTGCCGGGTTTCTTGTGCTCCTTCCCCACATTGACAGCTGACTCCACACTCCCACCTGTACCCCTGGGAGCGGCTTTGGTGGCTGGTGTCTTCCCCCTCTCCCGCCGGGCACTGGCCAACTTTGGATGCTTGACAGGTGGGGGACTGTCCGTGCTGTGGCTCCTTGCCACACTGGCTGCCCTGCTGCCTGGTGCACTCCAGAATCCTGTGACTACTGGCACCACTGATCCCGCCGATGTCGTGGCTGAGGTGCTAGGTTGGGACCTGGAGAGTCGGGCCCTAGGAGACTGACGGGGTGGGGGAGGTGAGGGAAAGATGTCAAGGGTGGACAGGAAATGTTTCTTGGGAACACTGGGACGAGTAGCTGGAGGGGGTTTGGGAGTGGAGGAAGAGGTTGTGGTTGTAGGAGGTATACGCTTGGTGCGTTTGGGTGAAGGTGCATGTGCTGGAGGCTGTTGTGAGGTGGATGGCTGTTGGGTGGGTGTGTGCCTGCGTTTGTGTACCTTGGGAGGTGTCGTCACAGACACACTGGGAGAGGACACAAGGGATGTGTGAATGGTAGTGGGGGTGGTGACTGCACGTGAGTGGGGTGTGCTGGTGATGGAAGTAGTGGCTGTAGATGTGCATGCAGGTGTGAGTGGAGACGAGACTGGGAGGGAGGAGGGAGACGAGGAGGAGGGGGACACAGTGGAGGCAGTGGATGTTGCTATGTCTGCATGTGTGTGATGTTTGCATGAGTGCCTGTGGGATGTGTGGTGCTTATGTTTGCCTAAGCTTCCTTTGTGTGTTGGGGTGTGTGCATGCTGGTCTGATGGTGTGCTTGGGGTAGGCTGAGGTACAGGGGTGTGGGTCTGGGTGGAGGAAGTTGGAGGGGGAGGCTAGAGACAGGGACAATGGCTGCCATCAGTGCTGAGGCCAGAGTCTGAAAAGCTCGCTGAAGGGCCGCCTGACCAGAATGAATGCCCTCCAGGAATGGATTGGTTTGTTGCAACTGCCTCTCTGCACCCTGGATGGCATTCAAAATGGTAGACTGCCCAACAGTGAGGGACCTGAGGAAGTCAATGGCCTCCTCACTGAGGGCAGCAGGGGTGACTGGGGCAGGGCCTGAGGTGCCTGGGACGAAGGAGATGCCCACCCTCCTGGGTGAGCGGGTACGGGGCAAAGGCTGAGGGGCTGCTGGGAGGGCAGTGCTGGAACGGGGGAGGCGGCTGTACCTGTAGATGGGGGGCACAGATGGGCCCGCCACCACAAGGGAGCTCCCATCAGAGGACGAGTCTGTATCGCTGGTATCAGCTCCTGTCCCCGCCGTGGAGCTCCCCTCGTCCTCCGTACCACTGGTGAAATCAGACTCCATAGTGTCGCCCTTTAGGGCCATGTGGAATGCAGCTCCCTCCTGCTCCGGTGCCACTGCTCCTCCGCCTGATGATGCTAATGCACACAAGAACAGGGAGACCACAAAAAGGGGGGGATGACAGAAGAAAGACATGTTGAGTGCATGCATTACGGCTACCGTTGGCGGACACGACAGACACAGAAGCCCCCTGCACTACGCTGCGCACTTGGGGTCCACTATTCAATCCCTGGGACATGGCCTACAAGGCTATGGCCGACATCTGCACACATGGATATCACAGGAGCCTGACTAGGTGTAGTTGGCACTGTACCCAGGTGGGGTGGGGTGCCACAGGGCCTGCCTGTAAAAAGGGACCTAACTAGCACACTCGCCCTGGCCTAGTGGAACCCACAGCCCACCTCCCCCACCCAGACACCTCCACTGCGCGCTGAATCAGCAGAATGAGAGTGTACTCACTCCCTTGTTGCTGCTGTGATGCCCTCAAGCGCCCATCCAACTCCGGGTATGCCACCGCCAGGATCATCAGGGGGGTCATGGTGCGACGGGCACCCCTCCCACGTTGGGAGGCCATCCCCAGCTGGGCCTCCGCCATCCTCTTGCTCCAGTGGCGAATGTCCTCCCATCTCTTACGGCAGTGGGTGCTCCCTCCGTGATAGACCCCCAGAGTCCGGACGTCCTTGGCGATGGCACACCAAATATCCTTCTTCTGGTGGGCGCTGACCTACATGAATTGTACAGGGGAAAAAGAGAAGTTATTACCAACTGCACCGTCACAATTATTGGCCCGCATCCCTACCCTTACCATGTGGCACATGCACTCACTGTCGTTTCATGCACGCCTCATTCTCCCCCCCTTTCTTTCATCCACCCCACTCCACACAGGCATAGCCCATACAGCATGCTCCCAGTGTACTTACCTGTTTGTCTGGCGGACCGTAGAGTAGTGTGTACTGGGGGAGGACCCCATCCACGAGTTTCTCCAACTCCTCCGATGTGAAGGCAGAGGCCCTTTCCCCAGACGCACAAGCCATTGTCTCTTTCAGACTGAGGTCACAGCAGCAGTTGCAGTGTAGGTCCTCTCCTGTCGAAGATCAGGTATCGAGTGATTGAACAGATAGAAAATGGCGGTCAAGTCCGCAGCGGTGTGTACCATTACTGCTGGCGTACATCGTCATTGGCTCCTGGGACCCATAGGGTCCAATGTTAACCAATGCAGAATTGTGCCGCGGTCTTCGACCGCCTACCGCAACGGTGTACAACGCCAGCGCAGTTACCTCAAATCCAATTGTCCCACTTTACAGGTCAGGCAGCCGCCATTTCAGGGGCCCACATGGCTCTACTTTTAACTGCGTCACACATAACTAGGCCTTGCCTCAACACTCATACATGCTAATTTCGGATTATGAATCGTGTTCTGTGTAAGCTGTGTGTACGTACCTCTGTGTTGGTTGACTCTGTGCTCGCTGTTGTCCTTCATAGGCACCGTACGCTGTGACATGTGAGGAGATTGCGGCATTCTCCGGTGTACAGGCCACTGGTAGACCTGTCGACAATGGAGGAAAGACATGTAATCATCACGTATAGGCTTGATCGTGCCACAATCCTGGAACTGTGTGCCCAGTTGGAGCCAGACCTGATGTCAGCTATCCGCCATCCCACAGGAATCCCCCCTCATGTGCAGGTGCTGTCTGTCCTTTTCACCCAGTGTATGGTCACTGAGTTTTCACTTTCCCTTACGATTTCACAGATGTGGGTCCCACTGTGTGACATCTGCTTTGTTTCCTCATGGACTAGAGCTGTGTGACATAGGTATGTTGACATTACAATTGAAAGAGCATTTTGTCACTGTAATTGCTAATACACTATTTCGAAATCACAGACAGACTCCAGATTGTTTTGTGCTTTAAGGGTGTTTATTTAAGTGCTCAATATTGGAGGGTGCTGTAAAATGGGGAAGGGCGATGGTGGAGGAATGTTCATGGCAGACTCCAGTCTATTTGTTTCACAGGTGCATTGTCAAAAGGGGCATGGGAAGTGGAGCTGGGGCAGTTTGAGGATGGACAGGGTGACAAGGTGGGACAAAAGGATGACATTCAGGGCGGTCTCATTTCTTGGTGGGGGTCTTGGCATCGTTGTCTGTCTTTGTCCTGGATCTCAAGGACCATTTGCAGGGTGGTTCTCCATCTGCAGGGGGTGGGGTGCTGGTGTGGTGGTCCTGTGGCAGTGCCTCCTGTCCACTAGTGCTGGCGGAGGTGGTGGGCAGTTCATCATCCAGGCTAGTGTCAGGGGCCCCTTGTTGTGCCACAGTGTCCCTCCTGGTGTTGAGGACTTCCTTCAGCACCCCTACAATGGTGCCCAGGGTGGAATTGACGGATATGAGTTCCTCCCTGAAGCCCAAATACTGTTCCTCCTGCAGCCGCTGGGTCTACTGAAACTTGGCCAGTACCGTTTCCATTGTCTCCTGGGAATTATGGTACGCTCCCATGATGTTGGAGAGGGCCTTGTGGAGAATGGGTTCCCTGGGCCTGTCCTCCCCCTGTCGCACAGCAGCCCTCCCAGTTACCCTGTGTCCCTGGGCCTCTGTCCCTTGAACGGTGTGCCCACTACCACTGCCCCCAGGTCCCTGTTGTTGTTTGGGTGGTGGGTTAGCCTGGGTTCCCTGTAGAGGTGGACACACTGCTGATTGACGTGTCCTGGGGACAGAGGTATGGGCCCTCTGGGTGGGTGCTGTGCTGGTGTTTCCAGAGGGGGGAAGCTCTGTGGTGGCCTGTGACTGTGTGAGGGGAACCGATTGTCCCGAGGTCCCAGATGGGCTGGGCTGGTCGTCTAGATCCAGTTGGACAGAGCTGCTGTCATCACTGTGGGCCTCTTCTGTTGGTGGTGTGGACATGTGTGGACCCTCCTGTGCGGTGACGTTGGGTAGGGGTCCTTTAGGGGCGTAAAAGCATGATTATTGCATCTGTGTGTACCATGGTGTGCAATGGGTGGGTGACCGTGTTCCCCAGTGCTTGCATTCCTGTGTGGGAGCTCGTGTGATTATGGTTTAGGGGGGTGTATGGGTATGTGCCGTGGCCATGCATTGGTGATGGGTGTCCATGCTTTGGTGTTGCATGCAGGGCTTGGTGCTGGGATGTGTGGTTTGTTATAGTGGGACATGAGTGAGGAGTTGGAGTGATGGGGTAAGGGCGAGGGTGTGGGTATGTGATAGCATGCAGGTAGGGTGGGGGATAAGGTAGTTAAGGTTTGACTTACCAGAGTCCATTCCTCCAGCTACTCCTTCGAGGCCCTCAGGATGCAGAATCGCCAAGACTTGCTCCTCCCATGTTGTTAGTTGTGGGGGAGGAGGTGGGAGTCCGCCGCCAGTCCTCTGTACCACAAGGTGGTGTCTGGATACCACGGAACGCACCTTCCCCCGTAGGTCGTTCCACCTCTTCCTGATGTCATCCCTATTTCTTGGGTGCTGCCCCACTGCGTTGGCCCTGTCCACTATTCTGCGCCGTAGCTCCATCTTCCTAGCTATGGAGGTGTGCTGCACCTGTGATCCGAATAGATGTGGCTCTACCCGGATGATTTCCTCCACCATGACCCTGAGCTCCTCCTCAGAGAACCTGGGGTGTCTTTGCCGTGCCATGGGGTGGTGTGGGTGATGTGTGGGGTGGTGTGTGTTGTGATATGTGGGGTGATATTTAGTGGTGTGTAGTGTGGGGTGCTTGGATTTTATGTGGGTGATGGTGTTGTGTGCCTGTAGATGCTTGGTTGTAGATTGCAGTGTCTCTCTCTGGCCTTCTTTCGGGATTTTGGTCGTGGGGGTTTGTGGGTGATGTAGTTGTGTGTTTTATATTGTATTGGGTGTGTGGGAGTGGTGAGTTTATGTGTATCAGGTGTGTGTATTTGGAATTGTCCAATGTGGTAGTGTTTTGTAAATGTGTGTGTATTTTGAGCGCAGCGGTGTGTACCGCCAATGGAATACCACGGTTGAAAGACCGCCACGTGGATTCGTGGGTCGTGATAGGGTGGGCGTATTCCTGTTGGCGTGACGGTGGAGGTTTTGTTTTCGCCAGTTTGTCACTGACCTTTGGTGTGACGGACTTGTGTGGGTGTCTAAATTTTGGCCGATTCCGAGCTGTGGGTCATAATGATCGTGGCGGAATTCCGCGGCCACGGCGGTGTGTTGGCAGTCTTCTGCACGGCGGTAAGCGTTTTTTACTGCCAATGTTGTAATGACTCCCTTAGTCTGAGTAATGAATTTATTAAGGCACTTCCCAGCTCTCAAGTAAAAGCACACACAAATATGAAAATGAGCATTTAACTTGAATGCAGTAAAATACTTGTAGATACCAAAATAATCACAGCAGTTAAACAATGATAGGCAGAAAAAGTGCAATACATTAACAATGAATATGTATGCAGTGAATATATCTATTTATGTATGAGCACAGCACAGCTAGATAATTAGAAATAAAATGCATCATCATGGGAGTTGAATCCAACATCATCCTTGACAACGTCAAGCTTTGGAAACCTGGACAGCTGAGACAGGTGAAACCTACCCTAATGGGATTTGGTTCTGGTCAGTGATTCCACCCCCAAAATGAGTCCCATCTGCCTCAGCGCCAAGCTTCCCCACGTTATATACCTTAAACAAACCCAAGAGGAAGGTTCTAGTAACCATCCCCTCCCTTTTGGCTAAGGTATGAAATTCAAGAGCTGGCTGTAGTTGGTCTATGTCGAAAACACACAAAAGAACTGGCCAGGCCCCAGTGCGCATTCCCATTGCAGAGCTGTACCTTTCTCTGCAGTAAACATTCTCATCCTGGTACACTGTTAACACCACCACATCCCCCACGATATGTTCCCTGGTCTGGTGAGAAGAGCGAAAACACGTTCAGTGTAGAAAACAAGCTTGATGTGGAAAAATACCTGCGCCACCAATGTGACAGCATCTGAAGCTAAGCTAAGCACAAAATGGAGTCAGTGGTCAAAATGGAGTCAGTGTTTAAATACAGATAGCATTACACATGGACATGGTCACATGGTATTGCTTGAATTTCATTACACGGAGCATGTAATATGGTTCCATGCATTTCCATGAGTCAATATTGGAGAAGTGTCCAGCAGGCCATTATGAAGAAAGGATAGCTAGCCACCGTCCATCTGCGCTTCAACAATCTTGCATGCTGCCTTGAAACTCCCGAGGGAGTAGCTAGGTTGGTCAGGAGAACCATTCCATGTGTACACAGCATCACATTTCTGAATCTGTCCTAGTAAGATTTGCACACATATATTGAGGCATACACTGCCATTTCATTTACCTACAATCCTGACATATGAATGACTTTGTATTGTTACATTCAGAGAAGTATGTGTTGTGTTTTTAATGAGTCTTTGTCATTATTACATTACAAAATGAAATTTATTTTCAGGACATGACACGTGGTTTTGTTGATTTAAGCCTATTATTGATTACTACATGGACAGCTTGAGCTTTGTCTGATACATATTTCCATCCTCTCCAACAGACGAAAGGACATCTGCCGAAGAATAGGCCCAAGGGATCCAGCTTGAAAGGTACTGCCATCTCAGGCATGTTGCACAGACATACTGTAGGATAGGCTAGATGTATGTTGAGGGGAAGGCAGCTGGTACTCAAGACCTGAGGTGCACCAAGAAGCAAACAGGGCAGGTACCAGCCAGGCAGCCAATGTGCCCCACGGTTGGGATATGTAACAGTTCCTGGCCCATCTTTAGCACCAACTACACAGGCCTAGACACCAACACCAGGCTACCCATCTATATTTTTAAACAACAGGCATTGAATGACCTTGCGGAGCTAAAAAAACCTGTTGTGGGCATGGAACAGCAGATGAACATGTTGATAAGGATGATAAACAGTCTGCAGCAGTCTGTGGTCCAAAATGCGGCCCAGATTTAGGCTTCATTGTTACTTCCTGCCCTTCCCCTGTTTTTATTATGTAG
Source organism: Pleurodeles waltl (assembly GCF_031143425.1). Taxonomy (NCBI): domain Eukaryota; kingdom Metazoa; phylum Chordata; class Amphibia; order Caudata; family Salamandridae; genus Pleurodeles; species Pleurodeles waltl. Next base: position 571,934,062 of record NC_090448.1, read on the forward strand.
TTTGTTTTAGATTCACTTAAGAGATCCTCACAGGGCAATCTTGCTGTGAATAAACACACAACCTAAAACAGGTATTCCCATACTGTTGTAGTGTGTGTTATTTGTGCTACATGTGTTTTATTGATGATCGTGTCAAACAATTGTCGATATTCAAGGAAGTGTGGCTCAAAACTAATGCCCACCACTTACACACTCACCCTTGCACCATTTTTTGCCACAGCACTGTTGTTTGCTGGATAATATCCATGGAGGTGCTCCACACCTATGCTGTAACTTTATTCTCCCTTGTCATTGATTAATTGCTAATTGTTGCACTTCATGCCTGTCACCTTGAGTAACTAACTGCTAGTTTAGATGCACATAGGGTTCACATAATCTATTCCCCCTTGGCCTGTGTAGATTTGTCCATGGCTCTATGAAACACAATTTCATTTAGATAGTAGGTAGTGTCTTAGGGTCAGATCATCCACCATCTTGTGGTCCAGAATACAGCCCAGATTTAGGCTTCATTTTTACTTCCTGATGAGGCCATGAAAAGGCTATTTCCGTGCCTTTTGATGGTCTCATGGATATGGAGTAAGGCAAGGCATTTGAAAATGGCTGTGTTGCCTTAGTCTGAGTTGGGGGGTCATTCCATTGGTGTTGTGTTGGGTTTTCTAATGCAAACCCCCATGGCTTTTGACACATTCCTAGATTTTCAAAAAGGGTAAATCTGGACATTCATAAATGACATATGCCTACCCAGGGCAGACATGACAAGAAGAAATAACTTTGGGCCAGATGTAGGAAACTGTTTGAGACTCGCAAACGGCAAAATTTGTCGTTTCCGAGTTGCAAAACACAGTTTCCTATGCAGAAATGCATTTTGCGAGTCGGAACCGACTCGCAAAATGCATTTCCGACTCGCAAATAGGAAGGGGTGTTCCCTTCCTATTTGCGACTCGCAGTGGGATGCAATACCATTTGCATGGCATCGCAGTTACCATCCACTTCAAGTGGATGGTAACCCACTCGCAAATTGGAAGGGGTCCCTATGGGACCCCTTCCAGTTTGTGACTGGACCCAAAAATATTTTTTCGGGCAGGGAGTGGTCCAAGGGACCACTCCCTGCCCTGAAAAAATACCGAAACTAAAGGTTTCGGTTTTTTTTTAAGTGCAGCTCGTTTTCCTGTAAGGAAAACGGGCTACACTTAAAAAAAAAAAAAACTGCTTTATTTAAAAGCAGTCACGAACATGGAGGTCTGCTGACGACAGCAGGCCTCCATGTTTGCGAGTGCCTATACTCGCTATGGGGCCGCAATTTGCGACCCACCTCATGAATATTCATGAGGTGGGTCATTGCGACCCCATAGTGAGTCGCAGTCGGTGTCTGAGACACCGTACTGCATACCAAATTGCGAGTTGCAATTTGCGAGTCGGATGGACTCGCAAATTGCAACTCGCAATTTGGTTTGTTGCTACATCTGGCCCTTTGTTTCTCCTATTTTTTGCCACTTGCAATGTGTACTGCATTCTGCTGCACAGATGGAAAAAGGGAAATGCCTCCATGGATTTTGTTTGTGCAGGAAGGTATGCCTCAATTCACTAAGACAATCCTGCATGCAACATGTGCCTGTGTTGATGTTAGGCAGGCATGAGGGCATCTGTGCTGGGGTAAGGAACAGGAATGCAGTGTTTTTGGAACGTACATCACATTTCTGCCCTTTCTCTGTGGCACATTACAGCACAGCATGGTTACTTGCTCTGCTGCCTTGGGCCAGTATTGTTGTACTTATGACCCTCTGGACATAGCAGTGCACATGGTCTAATCTGGTGGTACTTCACATGTCCAATATCTGACTCTCCTCTCAGGTGAGGAATTAATCCTCTGACACCTACATTCCATTCCATTGCTTTCCAGTCTAGATTTGGCTGCATGGGCCCATGAGAAAACCACTAGCCTCATAGTGCAAGGGGGGGATGTATTATTCAAGTAAGGGTCGTCAGGGTTCCTGATTCCTGCCATGCTGTGGCGTTCTAGTCCAGATCTTTTGCTTTGTAATGTGGGACCTGTAGTCCTGGACAGTAATGCAATACATTGCACAAAAATGACAAAGATCAAACTGTAAAGCTGGACTGGTGCAGCACATTACAAACGGACTGACACATATGACAGCTGTGAACTGGGCTGTGCAACATGTGTGTGTATTTCTTACGTTACATTTCTATGATTTATGATTGGACATGTGACCATTTTCATCCCTTTCCCTTACACTCAGTGAGGTGAAGCCCAGAAAGGTATAATGCTTCACTGCAGAATCTGACATATTTGGTACAAGTGTCCCTTGTTGCCACTTACCTTGTGTGTCTTGTTGGTCCTCATAGGCTGCACTGTCATGTCCTTACACTACTGCCATCAACTCGGCTGGGATGACTGATGCCACCTGCTCCTCCAAGGATGTCTGCTCCTCCTAGACCTCAGGTCCTCCTCCGCTGGTGCGCACGGCTGCCTTCAGGTTGCTGTTCAGTTTCTCCTTGGTCCTGCACTTGTAGTCATGCCGGCGCTTCTTGATGTCCTGATCCTCTTGACCTGCCCTACACTGTTGATTTTATCCACTATGGACTTCCATATGGCTTCTTTCTTCCGTGATGGCACTTTTTAGGTGACAAGGAGTTGATGTTCATGCTTTTGCACCTCTTTTGCCTGTATTTAACTCTCTTCCTCAATAAAATTCATCTTCATCCTCCTGGGACTCTGCCTCGACATCCTGGCTGGTTCCGGGGCTGTTGGGGTTGTTATCCTGGCTGCTGCTGCCTGCTTTATTTTCCTTTATGTGAATGGGGAAGATCTTTTTTTAAATGTGTCACTTTTTGAGGGATTTTGATGCACCACTCACTCAAAAGTAATGCGTGTCGGATTTGCCTTTGGGTGCTGCAAATCAACCGTGCGTCACTGTTGCAGCAAATGCATCAGTTTTCTTTGCGACCTCCCTACCACAGATGCATAATTTTTTTGACACAGCATGAGACCTTACACCATGGTGTGCCGTGTTATAAATAAAATGCATTAAAGGCATAAGAAACTGTTGTACTGAAGTACAAGTTATTTTGACGCATCACTGCTTCAATGCACCTTTGCATAATTTCTTGTAAATATACCCCTGGAAATGTCACCTGCAATTATGTCACAGTCCTATCTTTTGTAAACTTAGGGCCTTATTTACAAGCCCTGTGGTACAGGCAGTGCAGCAAGTGACCTTGCTGAGCTGGCCTGCGCCACAGTTAAAGGGCAGAAATGCTCCATATCTACAAAGTACAGTGCTTTTTCTGTCCTCTCCCCCTGCATTGGTGCGCAAAGGGCTGCCCAGTGCTGTTGCAGGCACCATGGCACCATGACACAAGGATGCCTGAGTCACAGACAGGATTGTTTCTGTGCAGGAAAGGGCACTTTCCTTCACAAAAGAAAATCAATGAAGGCTTTTTCTTCTTTCTATGCATCACACATAGAAATAGGAAAAACCGAGGAGAAATTCAGATATTTCTTGTTGCGTCTTCCCTGGGGAGGCATAGGATTTTGACTCATTCCCAGGTTTACAATGCCTTGTAAATCTCGAAATGTGCCAAAACCCATAGGTGTTGCGTGGGAAAACCCACCGCAACAGCCATTGAACCCCTCCCTGATGCAGTGTAAGGCAATGAGGCGACTTGTGTAGCGTTGTTTTACACAATATCTACAAGTCCATGAAAAGCCATGCAAAGTGGCTTTGCAGGGTCTTGTAGATATGATACTGCACAATGCGCCACCGGTATGTCACAAAAAATGATGCACTGACAGCACACTGCGATATCTACAAGGCAATGTAAAGCCACACAAAGTGACTTTGCGTGGCCTTGTAGTTGTGGGACTGTAGAATTCACCTCTGGTCCGTCACTAAAAGTGGCACACTGGCGGCTCACAGGACTTGTAAATAAGCCTTATAGAGCTCTCATTACATTTGGGTAATAATGTTGCTACTTACTGTCAGCCATGGAAAGTAGTTAATTGTAGAGCATCTACTACTCATGCTGGATGGTGCTTGGATAAAATAGAGGCACTGGACATTATCCTCTCTGATCCATTAATTAGTATAACTTCATTATCTCTTATTTATTGTACTACCTATATGGATTTTGTTTTACTTCTTCCCTAATTTTAATCACCAAACTGTGATGCCATGTCATTTTTCCTTTGTATACTGGCTAAAGCTGACAAGACATTCTCTAAACTGTCAAATTCTGACCGAATTAACGAGTCACCTAGCTCGTGCCAAAACTGGACCTCATCTGCAGCAACATATTATCATGTCTCCAAACCTAAGATAACTTCTGAAAATAAAATATTACGGTGGTCATTACGGACAGCCCCTAAATGGAGTGAAATTCATAAAACCTGAAAATCCGACTCTGCCCAGTCAGAATTTATTAGGTGTAATAAATATCATCCATTTATTAGTTTTGGGGGAGTAACTTGTGAGTTGTGATGTTTTCAGCAGCAAATCTTAAAGATTCCGGTTAATACCATGCATTTCCTCCCTGATAAATTGCTGTAGGTTTGAAGTGCCAACATTTACAACAAAACTCATAATTGCGATAGGAGCTGTTACAGATGGCACTGCATATATTGCAATTAAGTGGATCGCTTGTTTGAGGGCCTAAGGCAACGACCCAACAGGAATTGTCTACCCTCCCAGGGGCATATTTCCAAGGAAAGCAAGCCTTTCTGCTGCGCTGCCCTACACCAATTCGAAAGGGCAGGAAAGCACCACATTTACAATATATAGTGCATTTCTGTCCTTTTCCCCTGCGCTGGTGCAAAAATTGTTGCCTAGCGCTAACACAGGCAGCCTTACACCATGGTGTAAATGTGTCTGCATTGTTGGCAAGGTTGTTTTTGTGCAGGAAGGAATACCTTCCTGCACAAAAACAATCCAGAGAGGCATTTCCTCTAAAGAAAGAGGAAACAATGAGGGGATAAAAATATATTTTTCCTCTTTGAGCCTGCCCTGTGGAGGTGTACAGTTTTGACACATTCTCAACTTTACAGATACTTGTAAATCTGGGGATGAGTCAAAACTCATGGATGTGGCATGGTAACATGCACTGCAATGCCCATGGTACGCCTCTTTGTTGACTTACGCTGCTTCGCCTTAGACCGTATCTATAAGGTCATGAAAATCCATGCAAAGTGGCTTTGCGTGGCTTTGTAGGTATAGGCCTACACTATGCGCCTTCCATGTGTCACAAGAAGTGACACAAAACAGCAGACGGGGCGTTTAAATATGCCCCCTATTCTTTCTGTGATCACAGTAAAATCACTTAATGCATTAGTTAATACACACACACATACACTCACGCAAGCACACACACCCCCTACCTGAATGTGTGTCCTCAATTCCAGGGTCTTTTTACATATATTAAACAAGTGCTGCATTTAAATAATACTGGAAAACATTACATAAGACTCATACGAATGAACAGTCTGTGACACAGAGCTAACGATATTTACATTTCCGGCAACATCGCAAACACAGCTTTCAGGAAAACACAATGCATTATTTGGACATTTTAGCTAGGCAGTAGTTAAAAATAATGTGTTACATAAATATATACTTTTTTACTGACTGTGGAACAAGAAGTATGTTTTGCTTCCTCCTTTGTTATGGAACAGAGACTGATAGGGAGCATGGATTAGTAAGGTCTGTGCCTGAGTCTGCTTACCCAGCACTGACCAACAACTGGATCAATTGATAAAGGTACACAGTGTTCCCTTGGTTGGACAGTCGATGTAAAGTTTATCGGTTTAGGTAGGTAAATATAGAGGTATTATTCTTAAAACAGGGTACAAAGATGACAGACAATTTCATTCACTGTATTCTATTATCATTCTTCTTGTGTAAATAGTTAACTTTAAAAATGATCTGAGATCAGATGGATGAGTAGCAGGCATGACCCATACTTTAGGGCATAGGGGCCACGCCCCCCCATTTTGCCCTGCATGAAGAGTGCCTGGCAGGCTGAACAAAGGTCAGCCTGACAGACACTCTTCATGTTCAGGCCAGGAGCAGACATGCCCGATTTGCGCAGACTCCTGGCTGCCTGAGCTGAAGGCAGCAGTCCCAACCTTCCCTGGACCACCGAGGCTGAAGGTAAGTGTGTGTGTGTGTGATCTTTTAAAAAGAATGTTTGGTGCGTGCGTGCATGTTTGAATGTTATGAGTGTTATTAATGGATGTCTGTGTGTGAAAGAATGAGTGTGTGTGATCTTTTAAAATGAATGTTTGGTGCGTGCATGCATGTTTGAATGTTATTAGGGTTGTTAATGGATGTGCGTGCGTGCGTGCATGCGTGTGTGAGTGAAAGAATGAGTGTGTATGTGTGTGTGATCTTCTAAAATGAATGTTTGGTGCATGTGTGCATGTTTGAATGCTGTTAGTGTTGTTAATGGATGTGTGTGTGTGTGAAAGAATGAGTGTGTGTGCTTCCCGCCCGCCCGCCCCCTCCCTCCTAAAGCTGCAGGCCACCACTGATGAATAGGTAGAAGGGCTGGTCTATTTCACAAAATATCTTGACATATAAGGGTTTCGATCTTTCCATCAGTGCAACTGCTCAGGCATGCCACGCACAAAATCACTTATCATTCATGCACTCAGTCACTTATCTTTCACTCATACATGTAGTCATTCACCCATTCACTGACTCACGCATACACCCATTTGCCCAACCAACATGCCACACACACAATAAAAAATAAGCACTTTTAGTTATCAACAAAATGTTTTAGATTTGCTGCTAGTTTTGTGGAGAGTGTTGGTGTGCTTCCAGTAGACTACGGCTGTTAGTCTGTGAGGGGTGTGAGAATAATGTCAACGTTGCCAGACTATTTTGTGAGTGCAGTCTCTCGATAGTGGTGCAACAGTCTGTGGAGATGTGGGAGTGTTTAAGGGTGCACCAATGCTTCCAAAATGTTATGACTAGTATTATGTAAGAGAAGTGTTTGTAGTAGTTTTTTCAGTGCTGTGTTAAGGAAGTGAAAATGCTGACAGTGTGTAGAGTGTTTTTCTTTTGAACCGTAAGGACTTTATCAGTTTTCCTCATGATTTAATTGCTGATATGGCGGGAGACATGTTGTGTACGATGATTGGCGAGCCTTACTCTTGAAAGAACGCAGCACCAATCATTCATAAGCAAAGTCCTCTTTCGCCACTTAGGAAAATATATACACGGCTATGGCGTTCTAAAATTATCCAGCCCAATATTAATGGTATGCCTGTGCATAATTTTCGTTATGCTTTTATTCTTTGTTTAATTTTCTTTTGTTAGTAAATTCACGGATATCACCCACATTTTTACTCTTTTCAGGTTAGTTAGTTTTATTATCTGTAAGATAAATGCAAAAGCATGGAAAGAAAGTTATACTTTGCAATTGATAAAATACAGAAGCAAACATAATTATATTGTGATGCGGACAGTTAATTATCGGCCAAACTAGAAAATTACATTACAAATAATAAAATTACTGTTATGAGAAAATAAAACAAAAATAAAATAAGAACACATAGATAGGAAAACAAAGGAAGGCCAGAAAGATAATAGGGACCAAGAATAGAGGGGAGTGGAAAAAATATAGAAATAATCACTCAATACAAATATAAGGAGATATCCTAGGTGATAGATAATTAGTAAAAGTATCCAGAATATATCAAATTATTTTTGATACTGATGTTGAAGGAGGTAACATAAGCTAATCAGTGATTGTTACACGATGTTCAACCACCAATAAAAGGATAGTTTACAAAAGTTTTTCTAACACGACATAACAAATTTATAAGCAATAGCTGTAAAAAGGTCTAACAAACCAACAGATTTTGTGGTCTATATAAAAGAGAATGCTAATGAACCTAGAACATTTTTGAAGAGTTAAAGCTATAGGACATTCTAAAGATTCAGTAATAATAACAACATTAATAATAATAACAGCAATAACAACAATAATAATAATAATAATAATAATAATAATAATAATACATTTGCTGTAACGTTATTTAAACTATCACAATTGGAAGAAATCTTTAATGACATAAACACAGTAGGAATTCACAATTTAGATCGTGGGCACAACAGTAACTATTTAGAGAAGGTAAAGCGCAAAGGAAAACCTTGCAACATTGTGATTGTGCTTTCATTACTGCTTAGTTTGGACTAATCTCAGCATATAGGCAAGCCTTTACCTGGTCAGGCTGAGTGGAACGTTGGTAAACAAAGACCAGCTTAATAAGGGTAAATTATCGCAGTTCAATAAAAGATAACTTGCTTATAAAAAGTATCATAGTTGCAATTTAATTCAAAAAGACTTCTGAAATTGCTAGTGCTTCTTATTGTCATAGTCATTTGTAGGAATCACAGCGCTAAGCAATATAAAATGTGAGCGAGCAAGCTGGGCATGAGGTGTATGAGTTAAAACAACAATCATAGGAGTACCATCACTCTTAGTTACCTACAGTATCCAACATACATTGGTCTGCACAAACCATAATGTCCCTATAAATGTAGCAAATCTGCTGATTAATTGAATGCCTATGTTTTGGAAGTGTTGAGTGATAGCAGACTTGCCAAATGTAAGCTTACTGTGCAAATTTAACTGCGAATCTGACTTGTCAAAATAACACCTTTTGGTAGACCTTAAACCTCCTTTTAAATATTAATAAATGGCCTCTAAATAAGACTTACATGCAGATAGAGCATGGTGCATGGTATTTAAAATTAGGACATGTAAAGGTTTAATGTCAAACTTGTCCTTACCATGAATTGCTTATAACTTCATGTTACATCACTTATGACATGTTCTATGACTTAATTGATAACATCACTGATGGTATCTTAAATTACATGTATATATTACCCAGTGGCTGTTGCACTAGGTAGGTATAGTTAGGACCGCATTTCCATAGGATGTTAATTTATTTTTGGTTTGCAATAACTTTTGTGCCATTTGACAAATCTCCATGAAATATTCCAAGAACAAAATCTCACCCATCTCAGCATCTTCATGGAAGGATACTGGGTGATCCACCAAGTGGAGGTCAAGAAAAAGAGGTTTGGTGGCCAGACACGGCTAAATCGGAAATACAAAAAATTTGGCAGAAAGCCAGATCTTGACTCAGAAAGCGTGCTTTTTGTAATTTGGTATAAATCAGTTCAGTTTTTTTTTAAATTAAGGTTCAAAATGTATGTATTTATAGTGCTATGGAGGATCTGAGTAACCAACACCTCAAAAGGTGTGATCTGATTGGCTGCCACCAAAGCAAGAGAGCAACAATTTGAATGGTAGCAGTTTTAGGTCTCAGGGACTCATTAAAAAAGGTAAAGTAAACTTATAGGGGCAGGGTAAGGATACCCTGACTACTCTTGTCTTAAAACTGAATCTTTTTTTTATGAGACAGTGGAGCCGTGGAGGGTCTGAAGGCCTTCAGTCCCATTAAAAACTTGATTGTGGAGGGACACCATTTTTGTAAATAAATGTAAGTGATTTTTTGTCATATTACTGTGATGATGATAGGGAGTATTTATAATTTGTATTGCAGAAATACGAAGTCTATCTTTCTCCCTTCCTGTATTGACTGCAGGTGCATAAGAGAAATTTACTGGCTGAGATCAAGAGACTTCTGTGACTTAGTTGAATCTGGAATACTGAATCTGATACTTTTCATGCAAAAAAACAAATGGTGAATAAAATGTATTCAAAGGAGTTTATGAAAAACAATTTCAAGACACATAGCAACACAGTAAATATTGGTGCCAAATAAAGATGCTTGATGCTTTCCTTAAAGCTGATATGCTCAAGTGATAACTTGTGATCCAATAGTATATCAACAAACACAAGAACAGCACGTCCTGTTACAGCAAGTTCTCAACAATCATATAGGGTCGGTGTTTTTAAAGTCGACAGCATTTTGATCCCAAGAAAAAAGGTGGGATCATCACCAGGACTTTGGGATGGAACAAGCCTGAGAGCCTGAGAAACAATAATGGACAAAGGGTGATCAGAGTGAGACTAAGAAAAGGAAAAGTGAGCCAGTACAAGGCACTGTGAATTCTCATGTGAACATACTTACATTATGAAAGATAATGCATTTACTAAAGGAGGTGGTTCTTGGAGACAAGCCTCGGGAACAATATGGCAAGGAATGGCCTGTAAAAAAATAAACGAAAAGAGGAACTGCTTAAAACCCTTGAAATGAGTAATACTTGCCCATAACTGTAAAGGTGTTTTCCTACCTAAGATTTGACTTTGGTTTTGGAGCCATTAACTAAAGCTCCATTTGAGCCTCTGGTGAAAGCCGCAACAGGTTATCTTTACTCTTAAGTTTATTTTCCTGTGGCCATCATATTGGTTAGGTGGTTGGGAGAGTCGGGAGCTTTGTCCTGTAAGTCCCCCTTCTCCAAAACTTCCCAGAACAGGGTGGTGTGGATTCTGGTGGCTTCTTTTATCAAAGAAATCAGCTAATTCATTCACAAGCAACAGGAAGTGATTTTCCCAGAATTTTGTCCTTCTCCGTCCTTAGATGAAGAATATCGGTTACACTTGCTTAATGTTAGGAGAGCTCTATTCATCTTTTTTTACCAAGGGTTCAGCCATTTAGTCATGTGAAATCTTTGTTTGTTAACTTTAATCCAACAAAGAAAGGGGAAAAGTAAGAAACTTTGACTGGATGAAGTCCCTTATTGTGAACGCCTATAAAGTGGAGGGTCAGGTTCCTCCATTGGGGATGCAAGGAAGATTCACTCTTCTACTGTAGCTGAATTACATGGGGCTTTAATCTCTGAAATACAACAGTCGGCTTCATGGTCTGATTCCTCCACCTTTACTAAACATTATAGATTCTAAGAGGTGCATAAAATTATTGATGTTTTTGGGGTACAGAGTTCAATCCTCTATGATGGAATACAGGGGAGATTAATTTCTGTTTCAATAAAATCATGTTTCTGTTCAGCATACATAGCTGTCTGTGTTTGTTGGCTTCTTAATGTCTCATTTGTAATGACTTCAAGTGAGGGATTGACACAAGAATAATGCTTCAATAATTATCTGTGATTGCATTGCTCTGAATCCTACTCCCTCGCTTTAACAAATCCTTTCTCCCACCTTCCCAATGCAGAAAAACCGACAGGTGTGTTGGTTGTGAGCTTGATTAAACAGAGAGGCCTCATTTGTAATTAATTTAAGCAAGGGAGTAGGACTTAGAAAAATGCCATAAGTGCTAAGTAATAGAAGCCTGTCCATTGGGGCTTGTGGTACTCCACTCTGGATGACATGTCAAATTTAATATACTGGCATCACTCTGAGTGCCAGAGGAATTCATCCATTAATCCCCCCACTCATTACCAGTAGCAAATGTATCAGTAACTGTGGGATTTGGTGGGTAATTACCAGCAGATCATAAATGAGACAGACCATGAGACTTCTTTGAGAAATTAGGGGTAAGTGGTGAGTCAGTAGCTCCAACCCTGATTCCCATGGTTATTCCTCTTTTGACCCTGGAACTTCACCAGGAGAATTTGCCTGCTTTTAGGAAGTGAACTCTGTCAGTGAAAACAAATGATAAATAGATCAGTAGAATTACTGTGCATCGTAGAGCCACTGGGGTTGGCGACAAGAGTTGGAGTCCAATCGGAACTGAAAGTTTAAACAGTTCACTTGTTCGTTGCACGCATGTGATGGCCAGTACCTGAAATGTGCTCCTAAAAAATGTTCAGCCAACAAGATAAGTAACTGGAATAAATGTGCGGATTAAATATCAGTGTAAAGGTAAATATTTGAAAGAGGAAACTCCTACAAAAACAACAAAACAAAGCATTTCATATCTTCATAGGATCCTTTAAATCTCCTCTACACACTGACACTTGACTGGACTATGGGACTTATGCATTGGTAACCACTCTATAGTTATAGCTAGGGTGACTAGACATTGGGATTGTTTTATTTTTTATTTTTGTCCCTTTTCATTTTGAGAGGACTGAAAATTTTGCAGCTTTTGCTCAAAGGGTTGCAAAGATAAAAGGAGGAGTCCCAAAACAGGGTTTAAGTCCAATGCATTTTCCACAGATGTTTGTGTTTTGCATAGCACAAAAACCGTCAGCTGGAGTTTTTTGATATTTGGCAGTATTACATATGAGGGGGCACAGATGGTTCTGTGAGGGCACTGCAAGGAAGTAGAGAATTAAATGTTAAGGTATAAGGTTTTTCAACTTAGTTGTACCGTGTAGTACAATATCACTAAAAGTAGCAAGGAAATCCAAAATAAACTAGACTACATATGTAAAGTTACAGATTTACAACATGGACAACTGAAAGATCCATTTATGGTCACATGCTAATGGAATCCAACAAGCAAATTCATAACAAATACAATATATAAAAATAAAGAAATCACATTAAATCTGATTGTCACTCTAGCTATAGCTAGTGTTTCCAAATATAGGAGATACTTGGATATTCCCACCCTAAAAACATTCTACCCATCTGACGTATCACCACAAAACTTTGCAGATCTATAGCATTTTCTACATTTTGAGATGGTGCAACTTTTTGCTGTGAATCAGTAAGGGGGTCCCAAATGTATTTTCTACAATTGCATTTTCAAACGACTATTGTATTTGACGTAGTACATAAACTGCTGAATGTATTTACATTAAATTTGGCAGGATTATACATTATGGTGCAGAGATGGTGTTTTTAGGGTACTGCAGTGAGGTAGGGTAAGTATTTTTTAAGTTATAAGGCATTTAAACTTAGTGACATTTTGCACTGTGGTATAATCAAGTAATTTCACTAGATTTTATGAAAATACTTAGATACATGGCTGTAAACATATTTTAAAATGTACACAAAATAAATCCATTTCCCTACCTATTATCACTTTAATAAAGTGGTAATAGGTAGGGAGCTACAGCTTACCTATCTCTAAGATCCTAACACTGACCATAGCCAAAGGGCATTAAAAACAGTATGTCTGCCATTTCATTCTCAAAAAAATAGCCATTACCCAATTATATACTGGCTTGTCATCGTCATGTACCATGGTATACTGCAAAGTTACCACTGTATACAGTGGCCCAAAATATAACTGAGGTCGAGCTGTATTATAGGACTGCGGTACCCTTGGGTCACCCATGGTGTTGCATGGGCAATGCAACACTTAAGTCAGATTTAAAAAGGTACAGAAGGCCACCATGTGTGGCCTCAAGCTGATTTGTAAATCTGAAGAATGCAAGGTAGTCCAATTCACTGTTTTGTCATTTCTTTGCACACCATATTCTACATTGCTTCTAAATTTCATATACGTCAGTATGCCACATGTAGGACAGTTCTCCTTTTTGCCCTGGTCACCCCCAAACCTTTTGGACAGACACTGGTGGTTACTGACTCTTGGCTGTGCCCTGGGTACTGCTAACCAGTCCCAGGGCCAGTGTTCTGTGTAAAGTGGATATGTAAATTAGACTAATTATAATTGGCAGTATCAACCTTCCTATAAGTCCCTAGGTTATGGTAGGGCTTTTTAGTTTAAGGACCCCAGCATAGGTAGTGTACATATAGGAGCACTGTTGAGGCACCCAGTGTCACTTTAAAGGCAGGCCTGCCTAGATGGCTGCTTTTAAACTAAAGTTATCTGCAAATTCAAATTTAAAATTAAAAGTACTTCCAAAGTCTTAAACTACCTTTTTTTAACGTATGTCACCCCCAAGGTGTGCCCTAAGTGCCCCCAGGGTTGGATGCAGTGCAACTATAAGTTAGGACCTTATGAAATATGTTTTATAAGCCCTGTTGAGGAAAAATAGCCACATTTGTTTTTCCTTCATTGTAGTGAATAGGCGCAATTGGCTAAAAAGGGGAGACTTTATTTTCATTAATAAAGTGACAAAAGGAGCTAGCTATATCAAAATTTGGTATCAAACTTATTGTTATATTAAATCCAACAACTTGCCACTGTTGTATTATATATAACTGGTTCAGAGAAAGAGTTTTAGAACTCCACCTAAAAGTTGCAAACTTCAACTCTGTAACGCCCTTCTCTGATCAGCCAACCTCTGGCAGCCTTGCCAGGCTGCCTTGATGAGGTGTGAAGTGACTTGGGCTGAAGACAAAAGAAGGGCCTACGGGAAGAGATCTGCCTCAGACAATTGTGAAACAGGATGGGATAGAGCAGCCAAACTGGTCTTCCAAGGAGGGAAGGACGTTTGGAGCAGCTCAGGACCTCCCCCATTTCCTGCAAACCCAGACAGCCGGGTGCCCTTCTGATTAGATTAGGAGAGGGCTAGGGAGGGGTGTGTCAAGGGAACTTAGCCACACCAGTGGGTGGACTCAGCCAGACCTAACCTCCAAAATTCAGGTTCTGCCATTTTAGATTTTTAAAGAATGTTGCTCCCTGGGATTCATTTTTGCCAAACTTCCCAGGAAGTGCTCATTAAAGAGGGTTGTGGCCTGCCTGTGATTGCATAGTTGCCCCTCTGCTTTACACCCCAGAGGCAAGGATAAATATGGCAGAGCTGCACCCAGACCTCGGATCTCTACAAGGAACAACAACAAGAGAAGAAGGAGTGCCCTGCTGAACCCCTGACCTGCACCTGGACACTGCACTCTGAAGGACTGCACCAGCTGCACACTTGGACTTCACCTCTAAAAGGACTTTGCCTGGCTTCACCCGGTTAAAGAGGGGACTCTCTGTTAGCTACGAGTGAAAAATAGCTAAACATAGCCCCCTCCTCAAATCCTGAAGACACTGACCAGCTGACCATTGTCCAGTGGTCATTTTGACATTTGAGCCTGGTGCACTTTGGGAGTTGGAGTCCTAACCCTCAAGGAGCAACTCAGACTTTCTGGAACCTTGGGTTGAGCAGTGGACTCCTAAAGGACCTTCAAAGACCTTCTGGAAGACCTTCTGGAAGAGGATCCAGAAGTTTGGAGAACATTTGGAAGAAAGATCCATAAATGGACCGACCCGACATTGTGAGTCAAGCCGGGTTACCTCAAATGTGACTATGCCTGACTTGCAGGTTTGTCATGCTGAAAAGCTCCAGAGCCCCAAACTTCCAGGATTTGACCGGGGGCTCCTGGAAAGGCAATTCAACGATGTCTACAAGAAATCGGCTTGCTGTGGAGAGTTGTCTGACATCGGAGAAAAAAGTCCAAACGTAAAAAGTTGACAGGGACATCCCGCGCAGCGTATCAGAGAAGGGCTTTAGGGACGTCGGATCCAAATTCAACTTAGGCCCGGACAAAATTTCTGTCGTGAAAAATCATCCAAGTCCGAAGACAGAGGGGGTCATTACAACCCTGGCGGATGGTGTTAAAGCTGCGGTAACAACGCAAAAAGGCAAAAAGGCCGGCGGAAAAAAAAGGGAATTATGACCATGGCGGAAACCGCCAACATAGACAGCCACTTTAACACTCCGACCGCCACGGCGGTGCAGACAAACAGCGCGGCGGTCACCGCCAACAGACAGGCGGAAGACAAAGTACCGCCCACAGTATTACAACACACCAATCCGCCACCTTTTCCAGGGTGGATTCACTGTGGATAAAAACATGGCGGAAACAGCTTTTGCAATGGGAAAATGCTCACCTGAACACACTCCACGAGGAAGGAGGCCACCATGGAGCCCGAACTCCAAATACTCCCTGCAATTGTGTTCCTGCTCCTCTATGAACACCAGCAACGGCGGCGCCGAAGACAACGGTGACTACTGCACCTACCTCATAGGGGAGGGGGAGGCAAAAGTCAGGGACACACACATGCAACACCCCCACCCCGACCCCGAACCTCACCCACTACAAAACACACACCCATGCATATCCAAACATCACAGTAACAACCCCCAACCCCCCATAAGAATGAAAAGACAAAAGGAAATGAGTGCAACCATTGTAATATATCAAAATACAGTGAGCTCATATATACAGAAATATATGCACATTAAAAATATATACATCACGATTAGTAGTGCAGGTATGCACATTTCAATGTCCGTGGACCACTGGGCCCACAGTGCATGGGCGAGGCCCACACTAGATACCTGTCCACAAACGGAGAGAACACTGCAGGGGCATCAGATAGAAATACAACAGGCACCTCAGGGGGAAGGGAAGGGAAGGGGGGCACCTCAGCCAGATGACTGCACCACGCCAGATCCAGAACGGGGCTCCATGCCCATTGATGTATCCTGGGGAGTGCAAAGCCACAGTCTCTCAAGTCTCTACAGTGGGTGGGTTGCCCACTGTACCATCCTGGGGAGTGCAAAGCCACAGTCTCTCAAGTCTCTACAGTGGTTGGTTTGCCCACTGTACCATCCTGGGGAGTGCAAAGCCACAGTCTCTCAAGTCTCTACAGTGGTTGGTTTGCCCACTGTACCATCCTGGGGAGTGCAAAGCCACAGTCTCTCAAGTCTCTACAGTGGTTGTTTTGCCCACTGTACCATCCTGGGGAGTGCAAAGCCACAGTCTCCCAAGTCTCCACAGTGGTTGTTTTGTCCACTGTACCATCCTGGGGAGTGCAAAGCCACTGTCTCTCAAGTCTCTACAGTGGGTGGGTTTCCCACTGTACCATCCTGGGGAGTGAAAAGCCACTGTCTCTCAAGTCTCTACAGTGGTTGGTTTGCCCACTGTACCATCCTGGGGAGTGCAAAGCCACAGTCTTTCAAGTCTCTACAGTGGTTGGTTTGCCCACTGTACCATCCTGGGGAGTGCAAAGCCACTGTCTCTCAAGTCTCTACAGTGGTTGGTTTGCCCACTGTACCATCCTGGGGAGTGCAAAGCCACAGTCTCTCAAGTCTCTACAGTGGTAGGTTTGCCCACTGTACCATCATGGGGAGTGCAAAGCCACTGTCTCTCAAGTTGATGCATGTCTCCAAAGGCTCTGGAGGGGGCTGGTGCCCAGAGTGCTTCATCCTGTGAAGGATTCAGGTAGTGGATGCAGTTCTCAACTGGTTCTGGAGGGGGACTGGTGCCCAGAGTACATCACGTTCCCCCTGACGGTCCCAGTTCCGTCACTGTCCCAGATGCACATGGGCTAACGATGCTTGAGTTGGCGGTTTTTGCCCTGTTCAGCGGTGCTTGACTTTGCTGTCTCTGACCTGTTCAGCGGTGCTTGCCATGGCGGTCTGTGCCCTGTTCAGCGGTGCTTGCCATGGCGGTCTGTGCCCTGCTCAGCGGTGCTTGACTTTGCTGTCTCTGACCTGTTCAGCTGTGCTTGCCATGGCGGTCTTTGCCCTGTTCAGCGGTGCTTCACTTTGCGGTCCTTGACCTGTGCAGTGGTGTGTGACATGATGGTCCCTTTGTGCCCAGTGGGGCTGTGGCTGCCGGTGCCCTCCTGGGCACTGACTCTGGTGGTGGTCTCCGGACCAGTGACGATAGTGCTGCCCTCCTGGGCACTGACTCTGGCGGTGGTCTCCGGACCAGTGGCGATGGGGCTGGCGGTGGCGTCCTGGCCAGCAGGGAGGATGGCGGCCTTCTCCGCCGTGCTGCTTTTCCCAGACTTTGGAGACTTCTTCTGCCCCTTCACCACCTTGTGAGGAGTCACAGCTGACTCAGCACTCCCCCCGGGACCCTTGTGAGTGGCTTTGCCGGCAGGAGTCTTCACCCTCTCCCGTTGGGCGCTGCCCAACTTCTGATGCTTTACTGGGGGTGGACTGGCAGTGCTTTGGCTCAGAGTCACACTGGCTGCCCTGGTGCCCAGTGCACTCCATATACCTTTAACACACACCACTGGAACCGGACTTTTTTTGGCTGAGGTGCTAGTACGGGACCTATGAATTGGAGGGGTGGGGGTGGTGGGAAAGAGGTCAACGTTGCTCAGGAAAAGTTTCTGACGCACACTGGGATGGGTAGCTGGAGGGGGTCTGGGAGTGGAGGAAGAGGAGGTGGTTGTAGGAGGTGTAACTTTAGATGATTTGGGTGCAGGTGCATGTTCTGGAGGCTGTGGTGAGGTGGATAGATGTTGGGTGTGTGGGTGCCCGCTTTTGTGTACTTTGGGAGGGAGCGTCACAGACACACTGGGAGAGGACACAGGGGATGTGTAAATGGTAGTGGGGGTGGTGAGTGCAGGTGAGCGGGGTGTGGTGCTGGGTGTTCTGGTGCGAGTCCTAGTGGCTGTAGATGTAGTGCATGCAGGTGAGAGTGTAGACGAGACTGGGAGGGAGGAGGGAGACGACGAGGAGGGGGACACAGTGGAGGCAGTGGATGTTGCTGTGTCTGTATGTGGGTGATGCTTGTGTGAGTGCGTGTGGGATGTGTGGTGCCTATGTTTGCCTGAGCTGCCCTTGTGTGTTGAGGTGTGTGCATGCTGGTCTGATGGTGTTCTTGGGATAGGCTGGGGTAAAGGGGATTGGGTCTGGGTGGAGGAAGTTGGAGGGGGGAGGCTAGACACAGGGACAATGGCTGCCATCAGTGCTGAGGTCAGAGATTGCAGGGTTCGATGAAGGGCAGCCTGACCAGAATGAATGCCCTCCAGGAATGCATTACCGTGTTGCAACTCCGTTTCTACACCCTGGATGGCATTCACAATGGTAGACTGCCCAACAGTGAGTGACTTGAGGAGGTCAATGGCCTCCTCACTGAGGGCAGCAGGGGTGACTGGGGCAGGGGCTGAGGTGCCTGGGGCGAAGGAGATGCCCACCCTCCTGGGTGAGCGGGCACGGAGCGAAGGCTGAGGTTCTGCTGGGAGGCCTACATGACTATGAGTGTCATCTGTCCACATAGATGACACAGGGGCATGTATACCTGTACTTGACACTCTACAGAGGTGGGGTGGAGTGGCACATGGCCTGCATTCCGGAGGGGCCTAGCCTACGGAACTCGCCCTGGCCTAGGGAAACCCACAGCCCTCCTCCCCCACCCAGACCCCTCCACTGTGCGCAAAGTCATCAGAATGTGAGTGTACTCACCCCCTTGTGTCTGCTGTTATGCCCTCAAGCGCCCATCCAACTTAGGGTAGGCCACCGGATCCGGAACATCAGTGGGGCCAGCTGAGCCTCTGCTGTCTTCTTGCTCCAGCGGCGAATGTCCTCCCATCTTTTACGGCAGTGGGTGCTCCGTCTCTGGTGGACCCCCAGGGTCCGGACTTCCTTGGCGATGGCACGCCAAATATCCTTCTTCTGGTGGGCGCTGACCTACATGACATGTACAGGGGAAGAAGAGAAGTCTATAGCAACAGCACCGTCTAAGTGAGTGGCCCACATCCCTGCCCTTGCCATGTGGCACATGCATTCATACTCCTTTATTCTCGCATAACTCTGCCCCCTTCCTACTTACATCCAGGCCTCTCCACCCAGGCATAGCCCATACAACTTGCACCCTATGTACTCACCTGTTGGTCTAGAGGACCGTAGAGTAGCGTGTACTGGGGGAGGACCCCGTCCACAAGCTTCTCCAACTCCTGTGCAGTGAAGGCAGGGGCCCTTTCCCCAGACGCACGAGCCATTGTCTCTTCCAGACCGAGGTCACAGCAGCACTTGCAGTGTAGGTCCTCTCCTGTCGAAGATCAGGTATCGAGTGATTCAACAGATAGAAAATGGCGGTCACGTCCGTGGCGGTGACGTCCGCGGCGGTGCGTATCATCACCGCCGGCACACTTCGTCATTGGCTCCTGGGACCCATAGGGTCCAATGTTAACCAATGCAGCATTGCACCGCGGACTTCGACCGCCTACCGCGAAGGTGTACAACGCCAGCGCAGTTACCTCACATCCAATTATCCCAGTTTAGAGGTCAGGCAGCCGCCATTTCAGGGGCCCACATGGCTTCATTTACAACTGCATCACACATACCTAGGCCTGGACTCAACACACTTCCAGACAACTTTTTGGATTATGTTTTGTGTACTGTGTAGCTGTGGGTACATACCTCTGAGTTGCTTGACTCTGTGGTTGCTGTTGTCCTTCCTAGGCACTGTAAGCTGGGACATGTGAGGAGATGGCGGAATCCTCCGGTGTACCGACCGCTGGTGGACCTGTTGACAATGGAGGAGCGACATTTAATCATCTCCTATAGGTTTGATCGTGCCACAATCCAGGAACTGTGTACCCAGTTGAAGCCAGATCTGATATCACCAATCCGCCATCCCACAGGAATCCCCTCTGAAGTGCAGGTGCTGTCAGTACTCCATTTCCTTGCAAGTGGGTCATTTCAAACAACAATGGCCATGGCATCAGGGATGTCCCAGCCTATGTTTTCCAACGTGTTGTCCAGAGTGTTGTCTGCCCTGCTAAAACACGTGAGGAGCTACATCGTTTTCCCTCAAGTGGAGAATTTGGCTACAGTTAAAGGTGACTTCTATGCCCTGCGACATATCCCCAACATCATTGGTGCCATTGATGGGACCCATGTGGCTTTGGTCCCCCCCCACAGGAGTGAACAGGTGTACAGGAACCAGAAGAGTTATCATTCCATGAATGTACAGATGGTATGTTTGGCAGACCAGTACATCTCGCAGGTAAATGCTATGTTCCCTGGATCAGTGCATGACGCCTACATCCTGCGGGATAGCAGCATCCCGTATGTGATGGGTCAACTCCAGAGGCACCATGTGTGGCTATTAGGGCATCTGGTTACCCCCAACCTGTCATGGCTATTGACCCCAGTGAGGAATCCCAAGACCAGGGCAGAGGAACGCTACAATGAGGCCCATGGGCGGACTAAGAGGGTGATCGAGCGCACCTTCGGCCTCCTGAAGGCCAGGTTCAGGTGCCTGCATATGACAGGTGGTTCCCTATTCTACTCACCAAGGAAGGTGTGCCAGATCATCATCGCCTGCTGTATGCTTCACAACCTTGCTTTGCGACGCCAGGTGCCTTTTCTGCAGGAGGATGGTCCAGATGACAGTGTTGTGGCAGCTGTGGAGCCAGTGGACATTGATGAGGAGGAAGCAGAGGAAGAAGACATTAATAACAGGGACTCTGTCATACAGCAATATTTCTAGTGACACACAGGTGAGAACACATTTTTTTACTATTACATTTACTTTCACACTTCTACCTCTATCCTGTCTGTCAATTTTAAGCAGTATATGCTAACTGAGTGGTACATTTCCATTACGGTTTCACAGGTGTGGTTACCAACGTGTGTCATCTGCTTGCATCCTTCATGGACTTGTGATGTGTGACATAGGTATGTTGACATTACATTTTCGAACGGATTTTGTCATTGTCATAGCTAATACACATTTTCTAAATCACAGATTGACTCCAGATTGTTTTGTGGTTCAAGGGTGTTTATTGAAGTGCTAATTATTGGAGGGGGTGGCAAAAATGTGATGGGTGATGGTGGAGGAATGTCCATGGCAGAGTCCAGTCTATTAGTCTCACAGGTGCACTGCCCATATGGGCATAGGAAGTGGAGCTGGAACAGTTCCAATCTGGACAGAGTTACAAAGTGGGACAGTGGGATGACAATCACGGTGGTCTCATTTCCTGGCGGGGTCTTGCCATCTTGCTCTGTCCTGTTCCTGGATCTCAGGGACCGCTTGCGGGGTGGTTCTCCATCTGCAGGGGGTGGGGTGCTGGTGTGGTGGTCCTGTGGCGGGGCGTCCTCTCCACTAGCGCCGGCAGAGGTGGTGGGCAGTTCATCGTCTAGGCTAGTGTCAGGGGCCCCTTGGAGTGCCACGGTGTCCCTCATGGTCTTCTGTATATCCTTCAGCACCCCTACTATGGTGCCCAGGGCGGAGCTGATGGTTCTGAGCTCCTCCCTGAGCCCCAAATACAGTTTGTCCTGCATGCGCTGGGTCTCCTGAAACTTTGCCAGGACTGTCGCCATCGTCTCCTGGGAGTGGTGGTATGCTCCCATAATGGAGGAGAGGGTCTCGTGAAGAGCGGGTTCCCTTGGCCTGTCCGCCCCCTGTCGCACAGCAGCCCTCCCAGTTCCCCTGTGTTCCTGTGCCTCCGTCCCCTGGACTCTTCCCTGTAGTGGTGGACAGACTGCTGATTGACGTGTCCTGGGAACGGAGGTATGGGCCCGCTGGGTGGGTGCTGTGCTGGTGTTACCAGAGGGTGGAAGGTCAGTGTTGGGCTGTGCCTGTGCGAGGGGAACTGACTGTCCCGAGGCCCATGATGGTCCGGGCTGGTCATCTTGATCCAGTTGGCCAGAGCTGCTGTCATCACTGTGGGCCTCTTCTGGGGGTGGGGTAGAGATATCTGGACCCTCCTGTCTGGTGACGTTAGGTAGTGGCCCTGCAGGGGTATAAAAGCATGATTATTGCATGTGTGTGTGTCATGGTGTGCAATGGGTGGGCGAGCGTGTACCCCAGTGCTAGCTTTCCTGTGTGGGGGCTTGTGTGATGATGGTTGGGGGGTGTTATGGGTATGTGCAGTGGGCATGCTTTAGTGCTGGGTGTCCATGCTTTGTTGTGTCATGCAGGGCTTGGTGTTGGGATGTGAGGTTTGTGTTATTAGTACATTAGTGAGGAGTTGGAGTGATAGGGGAAGGGGTGAGGGTGGGGGTATGTGATAGCATGCAGGTAGGGCGGGGGGTATGATAGTTAAGATTTGACTTACCAGTGTCCATTCCTCCACCGACTCCTCCGAGGCCCTCTGGATGCATGATGGTTAAGACCTGCTCCTCCCATATTGTTAGTTGTGGGGGAGGAGGTGGGGGTCCGCCACCAGTTCGCTGAATCGCGATGTTGTGCCTGGAGACCACAGAACGCACCTTCCCCAGTTGGTCGTTCTACCTCTTCCTGATGTCCTCCCGATTTCTTGGGTGCTGTGCCACTGCGTTGACCCTGTCGACGATTCTTCGCCATAGCTCCATCTTCCTAGCTATGGAGGTGTGCTGCACCTGTGATCCAAATAGCTGTGGCTCTACCCGTACGATTTCTTCCACCATAACCCTGAGCTCCTCCTCCGAAAACCTGGGGTGTCTTTGGCGTGCCATGGGGTGGTGTAGGTGATGTGTGGGGTGGTGTATGTGGTGATGAGTGTGGTGATGTGTAGTGGTGTGTGGTGTTTTGTGCGTGGATGTTGTGTGGGTGATGGTGTTGTGTGCCTCTGTGTGGTGGTGGTGTCTATTGCTATGCTCTTTCTCTGTCGCCTTCTTCTCGAATTTTTGGTCGTAGAGGTTTGTGGGTGTTGTGGGTGTGTGTTTTATATTGTGTTGGGTGTGTGGGAGTGGTGTTTGTATGTGTATCAGGTGTGTGTATTTCGAATTGTCCAATGTGGCGGTGTTTTTGAGATGTGTGTGTATTTTGAGCTCGGCGGTGTGTACCGCCAATGGAATACCGCGGTTGAAAGACCACCACGTGGATTCGTGTGTCGTAATGGCATGGGCGTGTTTCTGTTGGCGTGACGGTGGAGGATTTGTTTTAGCCAGTTTATCACTGACCTTTGGTGTGGCGGACTTGTGTGGGTGTCTGAATTTCGGCGGATTCCGAGATGTGGGTCATAATAGCTGTGGCGGATTTCCACGGACGCAGCGGTGTATTGGCGGTCTTCTGCACGGCGGTAAGCGGCTTTTACCGCCAATGTTGTAATGACCCCCAGAATTCTTTACCGAGGTCTCCTGCTGGATCCGATTGGTGACTTTATCCCGGTGAGAACAATTTTCAGGAAAAAAGCTAAGTCCAATGATAAATGTTTGACCGAGGCCTCCCGCTTGCTGTAGCCGAGCAGTGCTCCATCGTGATCGGCCTTAAACTTTGACTTTGCCCTGGTCGAGGTGTGACCAGACATACTGAGTGGCACTTTTAGTTTCTATGTGTTAAAAAACATTAATTCTTTAAAAATTCATATCTCCAGTTTCCTTTATCCGATTTTATTTGTTTTGGTGTCAAATTAAAGATAACAATATTTACTATAGGTATAAAGTGGTTTTCGATTTTTGAACTGTTACCTGTGTTTTATTTTATGACTGTTTTGTGATATTTGAAAGCTTTGCACACTTTGGGGCTTATTACGAGTTCGAAGGACAGTTTAGGCAGTTCGATGAACTTCTGACAGGGAGGTTGGCACCATAGTGGCTACCTCCCTGCCAGGCCCATTAAGAGTTTCCCGCTAGGTCAGCGGTTGGAAACCTGAGTTTCTGGCCACTGGCTTAGCAGGAAACACCCTACATCATTGTCTCCGACTTGAGATCGAGTCAGCTGAAAATGTTCTAGGATGCAGGGTGCACCAGCATCCTCACAATGTTCACTGTCTGGAAAGCAGACAGTGAACATTGTGTGGGTGCTGGCCAGGGGGACCCCTGCCAGGTGCATGGACAGTGTAGGAGCCTCCCTGGGGCCCCCTGCACCCGCTCTCTGCCAGCCTTTTCATGGCAGAGTTACCGCCATGAAATCGCTGGTGGAGAATGAGGTAGTAAACAGAGATGCCTTGGGGGATTAGGACTGCCGCAACCTCCAGTCCACCGGGAGCTCCGATCCTGGCAGAGCTGGTGGTACCACCATGGCATGACCACCGTGGTCATAATATGGCGATCAGACCACCGCATTGGCAGTGGTCTGACTGACACTGTGAGTCTGGTGGTCTGGTGACCACCAGACTCGTAATCAGGCCATTTGTCTCCTAAGCTAAGCCTTGTTGCTCATTGCCAAGTTACTAATGGTTGAGCTGGTGTTAATTTATTGAAACCTAACAGGACCTAGTGGGGGTTTATTTCCTACTGCTAAGTGTAGGTACTTAGCTGCCCTTACCAATAATCCACTTTGCAACATTTTTGATGCGCAGTCGTGGGATCCAGTACTTGTGATCAGTATCACAGTAAATTTTTAAGTAAACAAATTAAACATCCTTTAAATTGTCCGAGTGCCAAAATTGCTTCTGATTTTTATTTTGGACTAATGTCAATTATTGGATTTTTGAAACTTTTCTAAATTCTTTATTCAAATTTTTGCAAAAGTTTTTTGTGGCACAAAACTAGGTAACCATGGAGCTTGGTCTGGCTAGCAGACCCACAATTACAGTATTTAGGCTTAGGGGGTTGTGCACTGAGGGGGTTGCCTGCAGCCACTAATCTCAGGAGGAATTCCGGATCAAATCCCTGACAGCCTGGCCTGAGGCCAAAGAGGTAGGCACAGAGGAAGCTCCAGGGGAGGAAGAAGGAGGGGAAGATGCCAGGTCCAACCACTCAGGGAAGGGAGGGTATCTGAACCTTAGTAAGGAGGAGGAAGACTGGTCCTCACTACAGACAGTCACCAGGGCCATACCCAAATCTAGGTGGGGGAAGGGGCTCCCTTCAGAAGGAGAGATTCTGTCCTCATGCGATAGAGCACTGGAAGCCCAGCTTGCATACAAAGCTTTGGAGGCAAAGTATCTGGCCCTAGAGAAGAAAAAGTAGGCAAGGGAAGAGAAAAGAGATGGTGGCAGTGCTAGAAAAGGTAAGATGTCAATGGGCGGGGGGGCTTTGTCCCAGACTTCCCAAGGTGGTTGTTCCTGCTTATGTAGAGGGGGATGACACAGACAAATTGCTGGGGGCCTTTGAGAGGGCTCTCCAGATGAGAAGGGTTAAGCCCTAACATTGGGATTCACTCCAAGGGGGAGTTGGTCCCATTGTCTCGGAGGGATAGGCTCCTAACCCTAAGTGGGGAAGAAACAGATTCCTACCCCAGTATGAAGAGGTGTTTAACCAAGAAGTTTGGTCTGACCCCAGAGCAGTACAGGCTCAAGTTCCGTGACACCCAGAAGACAGGTACCTAGTCCTGGGTTGATTTTGTGGACATCTTAGATGAGGCACTGGAGGGTTGGATACAGGGCAACAAGGTAAGCACCTTTGAGGGGCTTTGCCATTTGATTATGAGGGAGAAATGTCTAACTAATTGTGGCCAAAAGAAGGTATGCCAGTATCTAGTTGACTCTAAGTTGACTGACCCCAGAGAGCTTGGGGAGGTAGCAGATGACTCATGAATGAGACTTAACCATAAACCCCCAGGGGATGATCAGAAAAAGGGAGGACAAGGTTCTTCTCAGGGGAAGAACCAAGGGAAAGATAATAAAAAGTCTAAGTAGTCCTCACCAGAGTCCACAAAAACCTTCTCAGGGTGGGGGAGCCCAAGCCATGCCACTTCTAAGTGGAAGGGGTGCCAGGTGAAACATTATGATCCTGTTAAGGGAGGAAAGTTTCAGGAACTTGCTAAGGCCGGCAAGTGTTTTGAGTGTCACTAGCCCAGACACAAAAGAGGAGATGTTGTCTGCTCCAAGAAGCCCCCCATTGGTGGGCAGTCCTATGGGATTGCTAGTGTAGGTGTCGGGTGGAATTTCGTCCAGGGTTGGGATTAGGACACACAGAGGTCACCTTAGTGTCCATGGGTGGGGTGGGCATTGCAGCCATGGCCACCTTATCTTCCAGCATTGAGAGGTATGGCAGAGGCCTAAAGTCAATAGGACTGAAATGGAGGCTCTGACAGATACAGGTGCCAGTGTGACTATGGTAACAGAAGAACTGGTTTCTCCAGAGCAGGTCTTGCCTGGTATATTCCACCAAGTAACATATGCAGACAGTAGAACCAAGCTCCATCCCATGGCAATGGTGAGTTTGGAATGGGGAGATGTAAATGGCCATAAAAAAGTAGTTGTAGTTCCTGCCCTCCCAGTAGAGTGTCTGCTGGGAAATGGTCTGGATAAAACAACAGATGATGGACGGAAGGCAGAACAAATCAAACATTCACCCCCAGTCACAGATCTGGGTTTAATCCATCAGTTTTTTTGCTTGCCTTGCCATTCCAGTTTGGACCCAGCCATATGTAAATCAGTCTTGACCCTGTCCCCCATGGGAACAGTCCAGCCCGAACTGCCAAGCCAGGTCTTCCCTGGTCCAGAAACAAGCATCCTAGGACCAGTTTCAGGGTATTACCCTTCATCAACCAGACTAACTTGAATCTGGCGGCATAGCAAGCATGGGACCCACGTCTGAGCATAGCCTTCCCACTTGAGGCAACAAATGCAAAAACAACAGATGATAGACAGAATACAGAACAAATCAAACATTCACCCCAGTCACAGATCTAGGTTTAATCCCTCAGTTTTTTTGCTTGCCATGCCATTCCAGTTTGGATCCAGCCATATGCAAATCAGTCTTGACTTTGTCCCCCATATGAACAGTCCATGCCGAACTGCCAGGTCTTCCCTGGACCAGAAACAAGCATCCTAGGACCAGTTTCAGAGTATCACCCTTCATCAGCCAAGCTAACTTGAATCTGGTGGCATAGCAAGCAATGGACCAACGTCTGGGCATACCCTTCTCACTTGAGTGGTCAGAGTTGGAAAGAAGTGTCCATGCACAGATGCTGGACCTCCCTGAATAGGTGTGTGCTGTGACCAGGCAGCACAGAAGGGAAGTGCTGGACACTTGGACCCTGGAACAATGGGCCAAGTCTCCAAGAAAAAGAGAAAGGGCACTGGGTCTGGCTTTCCAGCCCCACCAAATACAGAGGTTCAGGAGGAATCCAATCCTGGGGGGGGGTCTAACCTCTGAGGGAGGGAGCACTCCCCTGAAAGCTCTTCCTGACTTGACAGAATTGCAAGGGGCAGGAGTAGGAAAGGACCATCTTGCCTGGCATGTTACCCCTATTTTTACTTGTGTGTCAGTTTGTTTTTGCCTGTCTCACTGGGATCCTGCTAGCTAGGACCCCAGTGCTCATAGTTTGTGGCCTGAATGTGTTCCCTGTGTGGTGCCTAACTGTGTCACTGAGGCTCTTCTAACCAAAACCTCAGTGCTTATGGTCTCTCTGTCTTTAAAATTGTCACTGAAGGCTAGAGACCATTTTTACCAATTCAAATTGGCACACTGAAACACCCTTATAATTCCATAGTATATGGTACCTAGGTACCCAAGGTATTGGGGTTCCAGGAGATCCCTATGGGCTGCGGCAATTCTTTTGCCACCCATAGGGAGCTCAGATAATTCTTAAACATGACTGCCACTGCAGCCTGAGTGAAATAACGTCCACGTTATTTCACAGCCATTTTACACTGCACTTAATTAACTTATAAGTCACCTATATGTCTAACCCTCACTTGGTGAAGGTTAGGTGCAAAGTTACTAACTGTGAGGGCACCCTAGCACTAGCCAGGGTGCCCCCACATTGTTCAGGGCAATTTCCACAGATTTTGTGAATGCGGGTACACCATTACACACGTGCACTACATATAGGCCAATACCTATATGTAGCTTCACAATGATAACTCTGAATATGGCCATGTAACATGTCTCAGATCGTGGAATTGTCCCCCCATGCCAAATCTGGTATTGGGGTGCCAATCCCATGCATCCCCGGGGCTCCAGCATGGACCCCGGGTACTGTCAAACTAGCTCTCTGGAGTTTTCTCTGCAGCTACCGCTGCTGCCAATCCTCAGACAGGTTTCTGCCCTCCTGGGGTCTGGGCAGCCCAGTCTCAGGAAGGCATAACAAAGGATTTACTCTGAGAGAGGGTTTTACACCCGCTCCCTTTGGAAATAGGTGATAAGGGCTGGGGAGGAGTAGCCTCCCCCAGTCTCTGTAAATGCTTTGAAGGGCACAGATGGTGACCTCCTTGCATAAGCGAGTCTACACCGGTTCAGGGATCCCCCAGGCCCTGCTCTGGCGCGACATTGGACAAAGGAAAGGTGATTGACCTCTCCCCTGTCCATCACCACCCCAGGGGTGGTGCCCAGAGCTCCTCCAGTGTGTCCCAGATCCCTGCCATCTTGAATGCAGAGGTGTGAGGGCACAATGGATACCTCTGAGTGGCCAGTGCCAGCAGGTGACGTCAGAAACCCCTCCTGATAGGCTCTTACCTGGTTAGGTAGCCAATCCTCCTCCGAGGGCTGTTTAGGGTCTCTCCTGTGGGTATCTCTTCAGATAACGAACACAAGAGCTCACCAGAGTTCCTCTGCATCTCCCTCTTCGACTTCTGCCAAGGATCGATTGCTGACTTCTCCAGGACGCCTGCAAAACCGCAACAATGTAGCAAGAAGACTACCAGCAACATTGTAGCGCCTAATCCTGACGCAACTGTTTCCTGGAGCTGCATGCTCTGAGGGATGTCTGCCTTCACCCTGCACTCGAAGCCAAGAAGAAATCTACCGTGGGTCAACGGAATCTTCCCCCTGCTAACGCAGGCACCAAACCTCTGCATCACCGGTCCTCTGGGTCCCCTCTCATCTTGACGAGCATGGTCCCAGGAACACAGGAGCTGGATCCAAGTGAATCCAACAGTCCAGTGGTCATTCTGTCCAAATTTGGTGGAGGTAAGTCCTTGCCTCCCCATGCCAGATAGTAATCCTGTGTCCTGCATGATCTATAGCTGCTAGGGCCTCTGTGAACTTTTGCAAGACTTCCTTCATGCACAGCACAGCCCAAGTCCCCAGCACTCCGTCCTGCATTGCTCAACATGCTGAGTTGACCACCGACTTCGTGGGACCCTCTTTTGTTATGTTGAGACAACCGCTGTGCTCAGATTTGTTGTTCAAGTGCTTCTGCGGGTGCTGCCTGCTTCTGAATGGACTCTCTCTGTTTCTGAGCTCCCCCTCTGTCACCTCCTCCAAGGTGCGACCTCCTCGTCCTTCCTGGGCCCAGGCAGAACCCATTATCTTCAACTATGACTCTTGCAGCTAGCAAGTCTTGTTTGTGGTCTTTCTACTTGGAAATAACTTTGCATCCTCCAGCACACCATGAGACATCTTCTGGCCAAAGGAGAGGTTCCTGGCACCTTCTGTTGTTGAAGAATCTTTGGCTTCTTCCACCCAGAGGCACTCCTTTTGCACCTTCATCCGGGGTTTGGTAGGCTCCTGTCCCCCCTTGACACTTGCGTGACTCTTGGACTTGGTCCCATTCCTTTGCAGGTCGTCAGATCCAGGAATCAGTCTTCAGTGCTTTGCAGTCAGTTGTTGCCTTTGCAGAATCCCTTATCTCAACTTTACTGTCTTTCTGGGGTAGTAGGGTAACTTTACTCCTACTTTTCAGGGTCTTGGGATGGGGTATCTTAGACACCCTTTATGTTTTTTTATACTCACAGTGACCCTCTACACACTACACTAGGCCTGGGTCCATTTGTGGTTCCCATTCCACTTTTGGAGTATATGGTTTGTGTTGCCCCTAGGCCTATTGTTTCCTATTGAATCCTATTGTATTCCACAGTGTTTGCACTACTTTTCTAACTGTTTACTTACCTGATTTTGGTTTGTGTGTATATTTTGTGTATATTACTTACCTCCTAAGGGAGTATATCCTCTGAGCTATTTTTTGCATATTGTCACTAAAATAAAGTACATTTATTTTTAGTAACTCTGAGTATTGTGTTTCTTGTGATATGAGGGGTCACTACAACATTGGCAGTAAAAGCCGATTACCGCCGTGCAGAAGGCCGCCAATACACCGCCGCGGAAATCCGCCACAGCTATTATGACCCACATCTCGGAATCCGCCGAAATTCAGACACCCACACAAGTCCGCCACACCAAAGGTCAGTGATAAACTGGCAAAAACAAATCCTCCACCGTCACGCCAACAGAAACACGCCCATGCTATCACGACCCATGAATCCACGCAGCGGTCTTTCAACCGCGGTATTCCATTGGCGGTACACACCGCCGCGCTCAAAATACACACACATCTCCAAAACACCGCCACTTTGGACAATTCGAAATACACACACCTGATACACATACAAACACCACTCCCACACACCCAACACTATGTAAAACACACACCCACATCACCCACAAACCACTACGACCAACATTTTTGACGAAGGCCAAAGAGACTGCACAGCATAGACAACCCCACCACACAGAGGCACGCACAAAACACCACACACCACAACACATCACCACACTCATCACACATACACCACCCCACACATCACCTACACCACCCCATGGCACGGCAAAGACACCCCAGGTTCTCAGAGGAGGAGCTCAGGGTCATGGTGGAGGAAATCGTCCGGGTAGAGCCACAGCTATTTGGATCACAGGTGCAGCACACCTCCATAGCTAGGAAGATGGAGCTATGGCGAAGAATAGTCAACAGGGTCAACACAGTGGGACAATACCCAAGAAATCGGGAGGACATCAGAAAGAGGTGGAATGACCTACGGGGAAAGGTGCGTTCCGTGGTCTCAAGACACAACATCGTGGTACAGCGGACTGGCGGCGGACCCCCACCTCCTCCCCCACAACTAACAACATGGGAGGAGCAGGTCTTGACCCTTATGCATCCTGAGGGCCTCGGAGGAGTCGGTGGAGGAATGGACTCTGGTAAGTTAAATCTTAACTATCATATCCCCCACCCTACCGGCATGCTATCAGAGACCCCCACCCTCACCCTCTCCCCTATCACTCCAACTCCTCACTAATGTACTAATAACACAAACCACACATCCCAACACCAAGCCCTGCATGACCCAACAAAGCATGGACACCCCTCACTAAAGCATGCCCACTGCACATACCCATAACACCCCCCAACCATCTTCACACAAGCCCCCACACAGGAATGCTAGCACTGGGGTACACGCTCACCCACCCATTGCACACCGTGACACACACACATGCAATAATCATGCGTTTACACCCCTGCAGGACCACTACCCAATGTCACCAGACAGGAGGGTCCAGACATCTCAACCCCACCCACAGAAGAGGCCCACAGTGATGACAGCAGCTCTGGCCAACTGGATCCAGATGACCTGCCCGGACCATCGTGGGCATCGGGACAGTCGGTTCCCCTCGCACAGGCACAGCCCACCACAGACCTTCCACCCTCTGGTAACACCAGCACAGCACCCACCCAGCGGGCCCATACCTCCGTCCCCAGGACACGTCAATCAGCTGTGCGTCCACCACTACAGGGAACCCAGGATAACCCACCACCCCAACAACAACAGGGAGCTGGGGGCAGTGGTAGTGGGCACACAGTCCAGGGGATGGAGGCCCAGGAACACAGGGGAACTGGGAGGGCTGCTGTGCAACAGGGGGCGGACAGGCCAAGGGAACCCACTCTCCATGAGGCCCTCTCCTCCATCATGGGAGCATACCACCACTCCCAGGAGATGATGGCTACGGTCCTGGCCAAGTTTCAGGAGACCCAGCGCATGCAGGAGGAACAGTATTTGGGGTTCAGGGAGGAACTCAGAACCATCAGTTCCACCCTGGGCACCATCGTAGGGGTGCTGAAAGAGATACTGAACACCAGGAGGGACACCGTGGCACTCCAAGGGGCCTCTGACACTAGCCTGGACGATGAACTGCCCACCACCTCTGCCGGCTCTAGTAGACAGGAGGCACTGCCACAGGACCACCACACCAGCACCCCACCCCCTGCAGACGGAGAACCACCCGCAAGCGGTCCCTGAGATCCAGGAACAGGACAGAGCACGATGGCAAGACCCCCGCCAAGAAATGAGACCACCCTGAATGTCATCCCACTGTTCCACTTTGTAACCTTGTCCATATTGGAACTGGCCCAGCTCCACTTCCTATGCCCATATGGGCAGTGCACCTGTGAGACTAATAGACTGGACTGTGTCATGGACATTCCTCCACCATCACCCCTCACCATTTTACCACCCCCTCCAATATTTAGCACTTCAATAAACACCCTTGAAGCACAAAACAATCTGGAATCAGTCTGTGATTTTGAAAATGTGTATTAGCAATGACAGTGACAAAATCCGTTCTCAAATGTAATGTCAACTTACCTATGTCACACATCACAAGTCCATGAAGAATGTAAGCAGATGACACACGTCGGTAACCACACCTGTGAAACCGTAATGGAAATGTACAACTCAGTTACCATATACTGTTTGAAATTGACAGACAGGATAGAGGTAGAAGTGTGAAAGTACTTGTAGTAGGCAAGAATGTGTTCTCACCTGTGTGTCACTGGAAATATTGCTGGATGACTGAGTCCCTGTTGTCAATGTCTTCTTCCTCTGCTTCCTCCTCACCACTGTCCACAGGCTCCACAGCTGCCACAACACCGTCATCTGGACCATCCTCCTGCAGAAAAGGCACCTGGCGTAGCAAAGCAAGATTGTGAAGCATACAGCAGGCGATGATGATCTGGCACACCTTCCTTGGTGAGTAGAATAGGGAATCACCTGTCATATGGAGGCACCTGAACCTGGCCTTCAGGAGGCCGAAGGTGCGTTCGATCACCCTCCTAGTCCACCCATGGGCCTCATTGTAGCGTTCCTCTGCCCTGGTCCTGGGATTCCTCACTGTGGTCAGTAGCCATTCCTGTTTGGGGTAACCAGAGTCACCTAATAGCCACACACGGTGCCTCTGGAGTTGACCCATCACATAAGGGATGCTGCTATTCCGCAGGATGTAGGCGTCATGCACTGAGCCAGGGAACATAGCATTTACCTGGGAGATGTACTGGTCTGCCAAACATACCATCTGTACATTCATGGAATGATAACTCTTCCGGTTCCTGTACACCTTTTCACTCCTGTGGGGGGGGGACCAAAGCCACATGTATGCCATCAATGGCACCAATGATGTTGGGGATATGTCCAAGGGCATAGAAGTCACCTTTAACAGTAGCCAAATCCTCCACCTGAGGGAAAACGATGTAGCTCCTCATGTGTTTCAGCAGGGCAGACAACACTCTGGACAACACATTGGAAAACATAGGCTGGGACATCCCTGATGCCATGGCCACTGTTATTTCAAAAGACCCACTTGCAAGGAAATGGAGCACTGATAGCACCTGAACTTGAGGGGGGATCCCTGTGGGATGGTGGATAGCTGACATCAGGTCAGGCTCCAACTGGGTACACAGTTCCTGGATTGTGGCACGGTCAAACCTGTAGGTGATGATTAAATGTCACTCCTCCATTGTCAACAGGACCACCAGTGGTCGCTACACCGGAGGATTCCGCCATCTCCTCACATGTCCCAGCTGACGGTGCCTAGGAAGGACAACAGCGACCACAGAGTCAAACAACTCCGAGGTATGTACCCACAGTCTACACAGAACACGAAACATAATCCAAATAGTTGTCTGTATGTGTGTTGAGTCCAGGCCTAGGTATGTGTGATGCAGTTGAAAATGAAGCCATGTGGGCCCCTGAAATGGCGGCTGCCTGACCTCTAAACTGGGACAATGGGATGTGAGGTAACTCCGCTGGTGTTGTACACCGTCGCGATAGGCGGTCGAAGACCGCAGCGCAATGCTGCATTGGTTAACATTGGACCCTATGGGTCCCAGGAGCCAATGACGAAGTGCGCCGGCGGTGATGATACGCACCGCTGCAGACGTCACAGCCGCGGACGTGACCGCCATTTTCTATCTGTTGAATCACTCGATACCTGATCTTCGACAGGAGAGGACCTACACTGCAAGTGCTGCTGTGACCTCGGTCTGGAAGAGACAATGGCTCGTGCGTCTTGGGAAAGGGCCCCTGCCTTCACTGCACAGGAGTTGGAGAAGCTTGTGGACGGGGTCCTCCCCCAGGACACGCTACTCTACGGTCCTCCAGACCAACAGGTGAGTACAGAGGGAGCAAGTTGTATGGGCTATGCTTGGGTGGAGAGGGCTGGTTGTAAGGAGGAAGGGGGCAGAGTTCTGCGAGCATGAAGGACTGTGAATGCATGTGCCACATGGCAAGGGTAGGGATGTGGGCCATTCACTTTGACGGTGCAGTTGGTAATGAGTTCTCTTCTTCCCCTGTACATGTCATGTAGGTCAGCGCCCACCAGAAGAAGTATATTTGGCGTGCCATCGCCAAGGACGTCCAGACCCTGGAGGTCCACCAGAGACGGAGCACCCACTGCCGTAAAAGATGGGAGGACATTCACCGCTGGAGCAAGAAGACGGCGGAGGCTCAGCTGGGGACGGCCCCCCAACGTGGGAGGGGTGCCCGTCGCACCATGACCCCCCTGATGTTCCGGATCCTGGCGGTTGCCTACCCTGAGTTGGATGGGCGCTTGAGGGCATCACAGAAGACACAAGAGGGTGAGTCACTCTCATTCAGCGGACTTTGTGCGCAGTGAAGGTGTCTGGGTGGGGGAGGAGGGCTGTGGGTTTCCCTAGGCCAGGGCGAGTTCCGTAGGCTCGGCCCCTCCGTAATGCAGGCCATGTGGCACTCCACCCCACCTCTGTAGAGTGCCAAGTACAGGTATACATGACCCTGTGTCATCTATGTGTGCAGATGTCGACCATAGCCATGTAGGACATATCCCAGGATTTGCATCTGTAGAGCCCAACAGCGCGGCGTAGTGCAGGGGGCTGCTATGTCTGTATTGTCCGCCAACGGTAGCGGTAAGCCATGCACTCAACCTGTCTTTCTTCTTTCGTTCCCCCCCCCTTTTTGTGCCTCAGCACTGATGGCAGCCATTGTCCCTGTCTCTAGCCTCCCCCCTCCAAATTCCTCCACCCAGACCCAATCCCCTGTACCCCAGCCTATCCCAAGCACACCATCAGACCAACCTGCACACACGTCAACACACAAGGGAAGCTCAGGCAAACATATGCACCACACATCCCACAGGCACTCACGCAAACATCACACACATACAGACACAGCAACATCCACTGCCTCCACTGTGTCCCCCTACTCCTCGTCTCCCTCCTCCCACCCAGTGTCGTCTACACTCTCACCTGCATGCACTACCACTACAGCCACTAGGTCCCGCACCAGCACACCCACCACCACACCCTGCTCACCTGCACTCACCACCCCCACTACCATTTACACATCCCATGTGTCCTCTCCCAGTGTGTCTGTGACGCCCCCTCACAAAGTACACAAACGCGGGCACACACCCACCCAACATCCATCCACCTCACGACAGCCTGCAGCGCATGCACCTGCACCAAAATCAACAAAAGATACACCTCCTACAACCACCTCCTCTTCCTCCACTCGCAGACCCCCTCCAGCTACCCGTCCCAGTGTTCGTAAGAAACTTTTCCTGAGCAACCTTGACCTCTTTGCCACCCCCCCTCCAATTCATAGGTCCCGTACTAGCACCTTAGCCAAAAAATCGCAGGTACCAGTGGTGCCTGTTAGAGGTATGTGGAGTGCACCGGGCACCAGGGCAGCCAGTGTGACACGGAGCCACAGCACAGCCAGTCCCCCCCCCCTGTGAAGCACCAGAAGTTGGACAGTGCGCGACGGGAGAGGGGGAAGACTCCAGCCGGCAAAGCCGCTCACAAGGGTCCCGGGGGGCGTGTCCACTCAGCTGTGACTCCTCCCAAGGTGGGGAAGGAGCAGAAGAAATCACCAAAGTCTGGGAAGAGCAGCACGGCGGAGAAGCCCGCCATCATCCCCGCTGCCCAGGAGGCCACCGCCAGCCCCATCGTCACTGGCCAGGAGGCCACCACCAGAGTCAGTGCCCAGGAGGGCAGCCCCATCGTCACTGGCCAGGAGGCCACCGCCAGAGTCAGTGCCCAGGAGGGGCCCGGCAGCCACAGCCCCGCTCGGCAATGAAGGACCGCCATGGAAAACACTGCTGAACAGGTCATAGACAGCAAAGTCAAGCACCGCTGAACAGGGCAAAGACCACCATGGCAAGCACCGCTGAACAGGTCAAGCACCGCTGAACAGGGCAATGACCGCCATTGCAAGCACTGCTGAACAGGGAAAGCACCGCCAACTCAAGCACCGCTAGCCCATGTGCGGCAGGGGCAGTGACGGAACTGGGACCGTCACGGGGAGAGTGATGCACTCCGGGCACCAGTCCCCCTCCAGAACCAGTGGAGAGATACATCCACTACCTCAGTCCTTGGCAGGATGAAGCACTCTGGGCACCAGTCCCCCTCCAGAACCAGTGGAGAACAGCATCCACTCCGTCTGTCCTTAACAGGATGAAGCACTCTGGGCATCAGTCCCCCTCCAGAACCAGTGGAGACATGCATCCACTACCTTAGTCCTTGGCAGGATGAAGCACTCTGGGCACCAGTCCCCCTCCAGAACCAGTGGAGAGCAGCATCCACTCTGTCTGTCCTTAACAGGATGAAGCACTCTGGGCACCAGCCCCCCTCCAGAACCAGTGGAGACTGTTATCGACTTGAGAGACTGTGGCTTTGCACTCCCCAGGATGGTACAGTAGGCAGCCCACCCACTGTAGAGACTTGAGAGATTGTGGCTTTGCACTCCCTAGGATTGAACAGTGGGCAACCCACCCACTGTAGAGACTTGAGAGACTGTGGCTTTGTACTCCCCAGGATGGTACAGTGGGCAACCCACCCACTGTAGAGACTTGAGAGACTGTGGCTTTGCACTCCCCAGGATTGAACAGTGGGCAACCCACCCACTGTAGAGACTTGAGAGACTGTGGCTTTGCACTCCCCAGGATATGTCAGTGGGCAACCCACCCACTGTAGAGACTTGAGAGACTGTGGCTTTGCACTCCCCAAGATGGTACAGTGGGCAACCCACCCACTGTAGAGACTTGAGAGACTGTGGCTTTGCACTCCCCAGGATTGAACAGTGGGCAACCCACCCACTGTAGAGACATGAGAGACTGTGGCTTTGCACTCCCCAGGATGGTACAGTGGGCAACCCACCCACTGTAGAGACTTGAGAGACTGTGGCTTTGCACTCCCCAGGATACATCAATGGGCATGGAGCCCCCTCGTGGATCTGGTGTGCTGCACTCATGCGACTGAGGTGCCCCTCCTTCCCTTCCCCCTGAGGTGCCTGTTGTATTTCTATCTGATGCCCCAGCAGTGTTCTCTCCGTTTTGCTCAGGTATCGTGTGTAGGCCTCGCCCATGCCTTTTGGGCCCAGTGGTCCACGGACATTGAATGGTGCATTACCTGCACTACTAATCGTGATGTATATTTTGTTGAATGTGAAATTATATCTGTATATATTTGGTTACTGTATTTTGATATATTACAATGGTTGAATTAATTTCCTTTTGTCTTTGCATTCTTCCTGGGGGTTTGGGGATGGTTACTGTAATGTTTGGATATGCATTGGTGTGTGTGTTGTAGTGGGTGAGGGTCGGGGTGGGGGTGGGGGTGTTGCGTGTGTGTGTCCCTGACTTTTGCCCCCCCCCCTCCCTAATGTCATAGGTGCAGTACTCACCGTTGTCTTCGGCACCGGCGTTGATAATGGTCATACAGGAGCAGGAAGACTATTGCAGGGAGTATTTGGAGTTCCGGTTCCATGGTGTCCTCCTTCCTCGTGGAGTGTGTAGAGGTGAGCGTTTTCCCATTGAAATGGCTGTTTCTGCCGTGTTTTTATCCACGGTGAATCCACCCCGGAAAAGGTGGCGGATTGGTAGGTTGCGATACTGTGGGTCGTACATTGTCTCCCGCCTGTCTGTTGGCGGTGACCGCCGCGCTGTTTGTCTGTACCGCCGTGGCGTTGGGAGTGTTAAAGTGGCTGTCTTTGTTGGCGGTTTCCGCCACTGTCATAATTCCCTTTTTTTTCCGCCGGCTTGTTTGCGGTCTTACCGCTGCTTTAACACCGTCCGCCAGGGTTGTAATGACCCCCATAGTGCTATATGATATAAGTGGTATGGTGGGAGCTTTGCATGTCTCCTAGTTCAGCCTAAGCTGCTCTGCTATAGTTACCTCTATCATTCTAAGATGCTAGAACACTACTGAGCTACTAATAAGGGATAACTGGACCTGGCACAAGGTGTAAATACCACTAGGTACCCACTATAAGCCAGGCCAGCCTCCTACAATTGGGCTCTATGGAGTACAATGACCAATGTGGATCACCGGTGGCGCTGACGGTGCACACCGCAGCAGACGTGACTGCAATTTCCTGTCCATAACCTCACTCAATTCCTG
This sequence comes from Pleurodeles waltl, assembly GCF_031143425.1. NCBI lineage: Eukaryota > Metazoa > Chordata > Amphibia > Caudata > Salamandridae > Pleurodeles > Pleurodeles waltl. The sequence goes on from NC_090448.1 coordinate 571,972,795, forward strand.
ACTTTCCACAGGACACCTACACTGCGTGTGCTGCTGTGACCTCTGTCTGGATCCTGCCATGGCCCATGTGACTGGGGAAAGGGCAACTGCCTTCACTTCAGTGGAGTTGGAGCACTTAGTGGATGGGGTCCTACCACAGTATGGGCAGCTGTATGGGCTCCCAGACCAACAGGTGAGTATACCTTGAGCACAAGGCATTGACAGGGTTGCATGGAGATGTGTGTGCAAGCATTGTGTCATTTGGGGGGTCGTATGTCTGGTGGAAGTGTACATGGTGAGCGCTGAGTAATGTGTGTGCCAATGGGGATGGAAGTGTATTTGTGGGCCATATGTGTGACAGGCTGGATTGAATATGTAATGGTGTCCTCGTGTCTGTGTTTCCTCTGCAGGTCAGCGCCCATCAGAGGAAGGAATTGTGGCATGTCATCGCCAAGGAGGTGTGGACCCTGGGGGTGTACAGCAGGCAGAGTACCCACTGTAGGAAGAGGTGGGAGGACCTGAGACGCTGGGCCTGGAAGACCGCGGAGGCCCGGCTGCAGATGGCCTCCCAAGGAGGGCAGGGTGCCCGTCAGAACCTGACCCCCTGATGGGCCTCATACTGGCGGTGGCCAACCCAGAGCTCGATGGGCGCTTGAGGGCATCACAGCAGCCACAAAGGGGTGAGTACAGTGTGCGTTACAACTATGATTGGTAGGTGGCATGGGAACCTGGTGGTGGCTGTCAGTTAGTGGGTGCCCCTCAATGCCAGCTCAGAGAATGAACGTGATCCAGCTCAAGGGTAATGGGTGTACTGTTAAATCTGGTAACATAGCTAGGTTGCATACCATGTCAGACAGGCTGAGGGGTCCCAGGAGGGGTGCAGTTGTTGGTGTTTGGCTCTCATCTTGCTGTGGTACCTTGACCAATGCAACACCAGTGCAATGAATAGGACACAATTCTGGTCCCTGTGTGTGACGGTGATGTGTATGCCATCCGTGGTGTTGGTGCTGATGTTATTGACCCAGTGCTCCCTTTCTCTCTAAGACCCCATTTTTTTCTTCTGTCATCCTGTCCATGTGTGCATTAGCATCATCTGGCAGAGGAGCAGGGGCTACCACAACAGAGAGAGCTGCATCCCACAGTACCCAATAGGCAGAGGCCACCAGTGGGACCCAGGGCGAGGCGAGCACCACAGCAGAGACAGGAGGTGGCAACACTGACTCTGATACCTCCTCCGATGGTAGCTCCCTGGTGGTGGCGGACACCTCTGGGACCACCCCAGCTCCAGGTGCAGCCATCACCCCTGTATCAGCACCGCCCTCCCAGTAGCCCCTCTCCGAGTTGCCTGTGCCCGCTCCTCCAGGAGGGTGGACATCTCCTTCGTCCGAGGCACGTCAGGCCCTGCCCCAGTGAGCCCTGCTGCCCTGAGTGAGGAGGCTATTGACCTCCTGAGAACCATCTCTGTAGGGCAGTCAACCATCGTGAATGCCATCCAGGGTCTGGCATCCCAGATAGAGCAATGCAATGCATTCCTGAAGGGCATTCACTGTGTATTGGTGGCCCAACAGAGATTGTTCCAGGTTCTGGCCTCCTCTCTGATGGCAGCCATTGTCCCTGTTCCTACTGTCCGCCCTCCAACTGCCACTTCCCAGTACCAATCTCTTCGGCCCTAACCCATCCCATGCACACATACAGACAAGCATGCACACAAAATATCACACAAGGGTGGCACAGACAATCACAGGCAGCACACTTCAGGCCACAAGCACTCACACAAACAACAGACAGTTGCACACATGACAACATCCACTGCCTCCACTGTCTCCCCCTCCTCCTCCTCCTCCCCATCCCTCACTGTCACATCTGCACTCACACCTGAATGCACTGCATCAACAGCCTCCACCACCATCACCGTACCAAGAAACACACACACCTCACTTGCAGACACCTCCACAAAATCCATCCAAGCGTCCCCTGTGTCCTCATCCACCCTGTCTGCCCTCCACCTCCTAAGAGACACAAATGCACGCACACAGACACCCCACAGCCATCCACCTAACATCAGTACACTGCACATGCACCTGCATCTAAGTCCAGCAGACGTACACCTCCGACAACCACTCCCTCAGCCTCCATTCCCATTCCTCCTCCCTCATCCCACCCCACCATCCCTAGGAAGCTTTTCCTTGCCCAACTTGACCTTTTCCCTCCCCCACCACCACCGTCCTGCCCGTAAGAGCAGGGTCCCAGCGACCCAGCCAAACACCTCAGCTGAGCAGTCCACAGGGACAGTGAAGGAATCTCCTAGTCGTGGAGGCAAGATAGGGAAGGATACCAATCCACCACCCATGAGAGGGAAGGATCCCACTCCACGAGCCAGGAAAGGGAAGGATCCCACTCCACCAGCCAGGAAAGGGAAGAATCCCACGCCCCAACAGCAGTAGTCAAAGTGGCCTCAACTCAGACTGGGACACAGCAGCCCTCACTTCAGGCTGGGACACAGCAGCCCTCACCTCAGGCTGGGACACAGCAGCCCTCACTTCAAGCTGGGACACAGCAGCCCTCACCTCCAGCTGAGGGCATGTAGGACACCCTCAAAGACTGTTGTACAAGGAGCCTCCTCCAGAACCAGTGTGCAAGTTCCCCACCTCAGAGGCTGTGACTTTGCACTCCCCAGCAAAGGAAAATGGGCATGGAGCCCCCTCCAGAACCAGTGGGCAAGTTCCCCATCTCAGAGACTGTGATTTTGCACTCCCCAGAATAGGAAAATGGGCACGGAGCCCCCTCCAGAACCAGTGGGCAAATTCCCTACCTCAGAGGCTGTGACCTTGCACTCCCCAGCAAAGGAAAATGGGCATGGAGCCCCTCCAGAACCAGTGGGCAAGTTCCCCACCTCAGAGACTGTGATTTTGCACTCCCCAGCATAGGAACATGGGCATGGAGCCCCCTCCAGAACCAGTGGGAAAGTCCCCCACCTCAGAGACTGTAACCTTGCACTCCCCAGCAAAGTAAAATGGGCATGGAGCCTCCTCCAGAACCATTGGGCAAGTTCCCCACTTTAGCTGCGCTGCCCCCCACCCCCCTTCCCCCTTAGGTGACTGGCCATTCCCACAATGATGCCCCTGAACAGTGTAGTGCGGATTATGTCAGGGAAAGAGTTGGGGCTTGGACTGTGGCCATGTGAGACTTTTGTACTTTGTGCTGGTCATTGGTCCTTCCTGCACAGTGACTCGTGTATTTGGTCACATGGACAATATGGTGGCTGTTTTCATACAATTACACTTTTAGTTCTGGAATGCTGTAGTCCTTGCATTATTATGAAGTGGGTCCGTGACATTGTTTTTCCTCTGCAGCTGGTTGTGTGTATGGTGTGTGTGCGAATGGTGTGTGCTGTGCGTGTCACTCTCCTTTTACTCCCTCCCTCCCTTGTGTGCTAGGTGGCTGTACTCACCGTCATCGTCTTCGCTGGCGTTGGTGTTCCAGGTGGAGCATGGCATAGAACAACATCGGAAAAACTTGAAGTTCTGGTTCCATGGCGGCCTTGTTCTTCTCTGTGTCTCCGAGGGTGATACTTTCGTCTTCTGTGTTCTGTTTCCGCCAGGCTTTTGATGGCATTGGTACCCCCCAGAAATCCTGGCGGTATGCTGTGTCTTAATATGGTGGGCCGTACCTTGTCTTCTGCATGGCTGTTGATGGCTATTGCCGTGGTCAATGGTGTACCCTGGTGGTTAGTGTTGTACATTGGCTGTCTATACGAGTTATCACCGCCATGGTCATAACTTGGCGGTATTTACCACCAGCCTGTTGGCGGTATTACCGCCACTTTATCACTCACAGCCAATGGCGTAATGACCACCTTCATCTCTTGAAGAAACTCATTGTGCACCGAAAATCAACGCACTGCCTGCAGGAAATGATGCACATCTTGCCTTGTGCAGGAGGCTGGCCTGGTTTGTAGTGAGTACCACAGCTACTTACACCTACCACCAAGTCCAGTTATCCCTTATTAATGTTTGTAGACAGTGGGCCTGATTACAACTTTGGAGGAGGTGTTAATCCGTCCCAAAAGTGACGGTAAAGTGACGGATATACCACCAGCCGTATTACGAGTTCCATAGGATATAATGGACTCGTAATACGGCTGGTGGTATATCCGTCACTTTACCGTCACTTTTGGGACGTATTAACACCTCCTCCAAAGTTGTAATCAGGCCCATGGTCTAAAAGCCAGCCTCTCTAGTGGTAGTGTGGATGAGCAGCCAAGGCCTAACTAGGAGACAAGCAAAGCTCATGCAACATCACTACAGTCATACAGTACTTACACATGTGAAAGAAAATACTGAGTGGTACAAAAATTAGGGCACTTTATTTTGGTGACACACTTGCCAAAAACAGCAGAGAGACTATACTCCCATAGGAAGTCAAATACTCAATTTATACATTAGTAACCAAAAACAGGTAAGTAAACAGTTAGAAAACAGTGAAAATAGTGAAAATCACACTAGACAGAAATGGGCCTGGGGTGAACACAAACCATATACTAAGTTAGTGGAATGCAAATGTTGGTTTCCCAATTAGGCAAGCGTAATGTGTAGAGGGGCACTGGGAGTTTTTGAAAACACCAAAGGTAACTATTGGAACCCATCCCAGAGCCCAAGAAAGCAGGAGTAAATCTTAGGAAGTTTCCTAGAACACACAAGAGGTTGTGATAGAAGATAATTCAAGAACCAGAAGAGACTGCAAGACACCGATGATGGATTCCTGGACCTGAAGACCTGTGGAAGTCGGGAACCAAGTCCAAGAACCACTGAAGAGTCTAGGGAGAACAGGAGCTCCTGTTAACCGGGATGAAGGTGCAAAAGAAGAACTACCGGTGAAGAACAACAGTTAGTGCTGCACCCAAGAAGACGGATTCAGGGTCCTGGTTGGTGCAGATGATGTCCCATGCCGGATGGATGATTGCAGTCTGGTTTGCATCACTGGATTCTACCAACAAGCCTTGGCACATGTAAAACTCACAGTTATCAGAAAATGGTGCTACCCGGGACCAGGAGGGACCTGGTGGCCTCTACCCAGGAGAGGGAGACAGAGGGGGCTCTACGCAACTCGGAGAGCCCTCAGAAGACCAGGCAGTGTACACAGGCGTCCCACAGCCTGGGGCAAAGAAGGTGCTAATGGACGCACATGCAGCACGACACAAAGAGGGCCCTTGCCGCCAGAGAGCCACTCGGGAAGCTGTGCATCACAGGAAGGAGTGCTGGGGGAAGGAGCTGTGCTAGGCATGAAGAATTTTGTGGAAGGACGCACACAAGACTTGGCAACTGCAAATCACATGGGGCACGGATGTACTGTCTGGTGTGGGAAGGCAAGCTCTTACCTCCACCAAAGTTGGACAGCTGGACCTTTGGACAGTTGGGGTCACTTATGTCTATCACCCATGTTGCTAGATACATACTTGTCATCAGGAGAGGGGACCCACGCCACAGGTCATTGCTGCAGAGGGGTGCCTGCTGAAGTGGGGAAGTGACTCCTTTACTTCAAGGGAGATTCGTTCGCTTCTTCTGGTGCAGGCTGAAGACAGGCAGTCCTCAGAGGATGCATGACCTGGAAAAAATTGCAGTTGCTGGCAGGAGCTGAAGATACAATGTTGCAGAAGTCGTCTTTGCTTCTTTGTTGCAGTTTGTAGAGTTCCTGTAGGGTCCCGATGCAGTTTCATCAGTAGAAGATGAAGTAAAGGATGCAGAGGATTCCTGCTGGACTCTTGCAATCTGAATCTGTGGAAGCACCCAGAGGAGAGACCCTAAATAGCCCTGAAAGGGGGATTGGTCACCTACACAGGTAAGCACCTATCAGAGTTGGGCTCTGATGTCACCTGCTGACACTGGCCACTCACATGCTCCAACAGTTCCCTTACCACCTTGGAGTCCAAGATGGCAAAACCCAGGGACACTCAGGTTGAGCTCTGGGTACCACCCCTGGGGTGGTGATGGACAGGGGAGTGGTCACCCCGTTTCCTTTGTCCAGTTTCGCGCCACAGCAGGGACTGGGATCTCTGAACTGGTGTAGAATGGATTATGCATGGAGGGCACTATCTGTGCCCTTCGAAGCATTTCCAGAGGCTCTGGGAGGCTACCCCTTCCATGCCTGTAACACCTATTTCCAAAGGGAGAGGGTGTAACATCCCTCTCCGAAAGCAAATGCGTTGTTCTACCTTCCTGGGACTTGAGCTGCTCAAGCAACAGGAGGGCTGAAACCTGTCTGTGAGGTGGCAGCAGCTAACGCTGCCTGGAAAACCTCAAAAGGCATGGATGGCAGTACTGGGGGTCCACTGTGGAGCCCCCAGGGTACATGGAATTGTAAAAACAATACTAGAATCAGTACTGGGGTACACTTCCTAGGTGTTAGACACCTTACTTGGCCATATTCAGAGTTACTATTGTGAAGATGGACATAGGTATTGAGGTATGTCCAGTGCATACGTAAAATGGTGTCCCGCACTCACGAAGACCGGGAAAATGGTTCTGGATTACGTGAGGTCACCTCTGCTAGTACAGGGGTGCCCTCATACACAGGTACTTTGCACCCAATTCCCTGGGTACCTCAGTACCATATACTAGGGACTTATAAGGGGTGACCAGTATGCCAATGTGGGATGAACTACTGGGTTACCATTATTGAGTGACACATGTAAGAGGAGAGAGAGCATAAACACTGGGGTTCTGGTTAGCAGGATCCCAGTGACACAGTCAAACACACTGACATCATGCAGAAATTGGGGGTAACATGCCAGAAAGAGGGTACTTTCCTACACACACACCCAAACAAGAGACAATAAGGCTAACCTTGCCTAGCTGAGGCTTTATTGTCTAAGTGGAAGTCCATCTGCTTTGGAGTGGTTCCTCCCAGGTCTATGTTCCACTGTAAAGTCCATCCCCCGTAGGGAAATTGACCACCTCACCAATTTAGGGTTTTCACCTTACATTTGTTTTAACAATAAGAGAGGTTTGTGCTCTGTCTGAACTATGAAGTGAGTCCCAAATAAGTATGGTCTCAGCTTCTTCGGGTCACTGACAACAGCAAAGGCCTCCCTCTCTAAGGCAGACAAACGCTTTTCTCTAGGGGTCAACCTTCCACTAATAAAAGTAACAGGTTGATCCTGGCCCTCTGAATTGAGTTGTGGTAGCACTGCCCTAACCTCTACCTCTGAAGCAGCACTGCCCTGACCCCCTACCTCTGCAACATCTGTCTGGACAATAAACGTCTTTGAATAGTTTGGGCTTTTTAGGACAGGTGCAGTACACTGCTGAAGCTCCTCAAAACTCAAAAGCTTTCTGACAGCTGGCTGTCCGTAACTCCTTCTTAGGCATTTTCTTGGAACTTAGGTCATTAAGAGAGGCAACAATGGAGCTATAGTTCTTAATGAACCTTCTGTAGTATCCAGTGAGACCAAGAAAGGCTATGCCCTGGGTCTGTGTTGTAGAGGGAGACCAGTTTAAAATAGTCTGGATCTTCCCCTGTAGAGGTTCAATCTGTTTCCCACCAACTAGGTGTCCCAGATAAACCATCTTCCCCTGCCCTATCTTGCACTTTGAAGCCTTGATAGTGTGGCCTGCCTTTTGCAGGTCCTCCAAAACTTTACATAGGTGGACGAGGTGGTTGTCCCAGGTGGAGCTGAATACAGCAATATCATCTAGATATGCTGCACTGAAAGCCTCCAGACCTGGTGGGATTGTGTTCACCAGCCTCTGGAAAGTGGCAGGTGCATTCTTCAACCCAAAGGGCAGAACAGTAAACTGATAATGCCCTCCAATGGTACAGATTGCAGTTTTTGGTTTAGCCTCTTCTGATAGCTTGATCTGCCAATACCCTGCAGTCAAGTCAAAAGTGCTGAGATACTTAGCAGATGCCAGTGTATCTATTAGCTCATCTGCCCTGGGTATAGGGTGAGCATCAGTTTTGGTTACCTGGTTGAGACCTCTGTAGTTAACACAAAATCTAATTTCCCTTTTAGCATCTTTGGAATGAGGTTTTGGTACAAGTACCACAGGTGAGGCCCATGGACTTTCAGAGTGCTCAACCACTCCCGGTTCAATCATTTTCTGCACCTCTTGCTTTATGCAGTCTCTGACATGGTCAGGCTGCCTATAGATCTTACTTTTGACAGGCAAGCTGTCTCCAGTATCTATAGTGTGCTCACACCAAGAAGTTGTGCCTGGCACAGTGGAGAAGAGTTCAGAAAACTGACCCAGGAGATTTATGCAGTGGTCTTTCTGCTCAGCAGTAAGACAATCTGCCAGTACTACACCTTTCACTAGAGCATCTTGTTCTGTGGAAGAGAAGAGATCAGGGAGAGGGTCACTCTCTTCTTCCTGTCCCTCATCTGTTGCCATGAGAAGGGTGAGATCAGCCCTGTCATAGTAGGGTTTCAGGCGATTGACATGGAGCACCCTAAGGGGACTCCTGGCAGTGCCTAAGTCAACTAAGTAGGTGACTTCTCCCTTCTTTTCAACAATTATGTGGAGTCCACTCCATTTGTCTTGGAGTGCTCTTGGGGCCACAGGCTCCAAGACCCACACTTTCTGCCCTGGTTGGTACTGAACCAAAACAGCCTTCTGGTCATGCCATTGCTTTTGGAGCTCTTGGCTGGCCTGAAGGTTTTTACTGGCCTTTTTCATGTACTCAGCCATCCTAGATCTTAAGCCAAGTACATAGTCCACTATGTCTTGCTCTGGAGTTTTTAAAGGTTGTTCCCAACCCTCCTTAACAAGTGTTAGAGGACCTCTCACAGGGTGTCCAAATAGGAGTTCAAAGGGGCTGAAGCCCACTCCTTTTTGGGGTACCTCCCTGTAAGCAAAAAGGAGGCAAGGTAACAGAATATCCCATCTCCTGCGGAGTTTTTCAGGGAGTCCCATTATCATACCTTTGAGAGTTTTGTTAAATCTCTCCACCAGTCCATTTGTTTGTGGATGATAGGGTGTGGTGAACTTGTATGTAACACCACACTCCTTCCACATGGCCTTTAAGTAAGCAGACATGAAATTGCTTCCCCTGTCTGATACCACCTCTTTTGGGAAGCCCACCCTGGAAAAGATTCCCAGGAGGGCCTTTGCCACTGCAGGAGCTGTAGTGGTCCTTAGAGGAATTGCTTCAGGATATCTGGTGGCATGGCCAACTACCACCAAGATAAACCTATTGCCTGAAGCAGTAGGAGGGTCAAGGGTGCCAACTATGTCAACCCCTACCCTTTCAAAGGGAACCCCAACCACAGGCAGTGGAATAAGGGGTGCCTTTGGAGTGCCACCTGTCTTGCCACTGGCTTGACAGGTTTCACAGGACTTACAAAATTTCTTTGTGTCCTCTGACATTCTAGGCCAATGAAACAAGGGAACAAGCCTGTCCCAAGTTTTCATTTGCCCCAAATGTCCAGCTAAGGGAATGTCATGGGCTAGAGTTAGGGGGAACTTTCTGTACTCCTGAGGAATTACCAATCTCCTGGCAGCTAAAGGTTTTGGATCCCTTGCTTCAGTGTACAAAAGGTTATCCTCCCAGTAAACTCTGTGAGAGTCACTGACATCCCCATTTGCTTGTTTGACAGCTTGCTGCCTTAGACCCTCTAGTGTGGGACAGGTATGCTGTGCCATACTCAGCTCCTCCCTGGCAGCCCCAGCTTCACCCAAAAGCTCAGCAGTGTCTGCTTCCAGCTCCTCTGGTGTAGGTTCTGCACAGGGTGGAAATTCTTCTTCCTCAGAAGTAGAATCCACTGTAGAGGGAGGGATAGTAGGTAGTGTTTTACCTTTACTACCCCTAGTTTTAGGGAGCACTTGGTCCATTCTTCCAGGATCCAAGTCACCCTGTCCTTTTTGCTTTTTGGCCTGAGCCCTGGTCAAAGCAAAAATATGCCCTGGAATGCCCAGCATTGCTGCATGAGCCTCCAACTCCACTTCTGCCTAAGCTGATGTCTCTAAATCATTCCCTAATAGACAGTCTACAGGTAAATCTGAGGCAACCACAACTTTCTTTGGACCAGTAACCCCCCCCCCAGTTGAGATTCACAACAGCCATGGGGTGGCTAAGAGTGTTGTTATGAGCATCGGTTACTTGGTACTGGTGACCAAGTAGGTGTTGTTCAGGGTGGACGAGTTTCTCTATTACCATTGTAACACTGGCACCTGTGTCCCTGTAGGCCTGAACCTCAACACCATTTATTAGGGGTAGTTGCTTGTACTTATCCATGTTAAGGGGACAAGCAACCAAGGTAGCTAAATCAATAGCCCCCTCAGAGACTAACACAGCCTCTGTGGTCTCCCTAATTAGACCAACCCCAACTAAGTTACCAAAAGTGAGCCCAGCTACTCCCTTGGATTGGCTATTAGTAGGTTTGCTCCCACCACCACTGCTATTACTAGGTGCACTAGGTGTAGCAGCAGGGGTTGTAGTGGTAGGAGGCTTGGTGCTTTTCTTTGGACAACTGGGATCTGTTGTCCAATGGCCTTTTATTTTACATAAATAGCACCATGTTTTTTTTTCTTTGTTTTGATTTGAATAGGATTTGGGCCCACCACCCCCACCAGAGTGTTTTTGTGGGCCTGATGAAGACTCATTTTTAGATTTGTCCCCACCCTTGTCAGAAGACTTACCATCCTTCTTCTTGCCATCCTTGTCACCCCCTGTATGAACGTTTCTGTTCACCCTTGTTCTGACCCATTTGTCTGCCTTCTTTCCCAATTCTTGGGGAGAGGTCAGATCAGAGTCTACCAGGTACTGGTGTAACAAATCAGACACACAATTATTAAGATTATGCTCTCTCAGGATTAAGTTATACAGGCTTTCATAGTCAGAACCTTTACTGCCATGTAACCACCCCTCCAAGGTCTTCACTGAATGGTCAACAAAGTCTACCCAGTCTTGTGAAGACTCCTTTTTGGCTTCTCTGAACTTCATCCTGTACTGTTCAGTGGTGAAGCCATAACCATCAAGGAGTGCATTCTTAAGAACTGCAAAATTATTGGCATCACTTTCTTTCACAGTAAGGAGCCTATACCTACCCTTTCCACTGAAAGATAGCCATAGGATAGCAGCCCACTGCCTTTGAGGGACATCCTGTACAACACAAGGCCCTCTCAAGTGCAGCAAACCAATTGTTAATGTCATCCCCCTCCTTGTAAGGGGGAACTATCTTGTGCAGATTCCTAGAATCATGTTTTTTTGAAGGATGACTATTTGGAATACTGCTGCTGCCACCATGGGATTCAAACCCCAATTTCTGTCTTTCTCTTTCTATCTCCAAGGACTGCCTAGCTAAATCCAGCTGTTGCTTCTTGAGCTTCAGTCTGGATTGTTCCACTCTCAATCTATTGAGATCCCTTTCTAACACTCTGTGATCAGGGTAGGTGGGTGAGGCATGTCTAGAAACAGAAGTATGGTGAGAATGAACAGAAGGAGACCTGGCCCTAACAGATGGCACTCTAACAACCTGGCTAACAGAAGTAACACTCCTACTATGATGAGAAGGAACACTCTTACTGTGATGTGAGGTAACACTATTACTGTGGTGGGAATTCACATCAGTACCAGCTATGCTAGGTGGCTTGCTAGGGGGCAGGTTGGAAAGATTCCCTCCCAAATCTTTTGCTAGGGGTGCCCCAGGATCAGATTGGGAACCATCAGCTAATTTCTCACCTAAGGTCTTATCTTGTTCAATGAGCATGTTAACTAACCGTTGTCTTGAGGGATTCTTCCCTACCCCTAAACCTCTATCTATGCAGAGACTCCTTGCTTCCTTCCAGCTAAGGTTGTCATAAGCTATGTTGGACAGATCAAGAGTTTGGCCTGTACCAGACATGATAGAAAGTGTTTAAGGGACAGAAAAAGTGAGAAAAAAGTTTTCAGAACTTTTTAAAGAACAGAAAAAAAACTTTTAAAACTTTTTAAGAACTTTTTAGAAAGTTTAGAGGTACTTTTCAGCACTTAGTAAAGACGTGAAAGAGGAAAAGCAAAACTTTTTGGTTATGTGTACATACACTGAACTTGTTTTGTATATTTTTCTCTTATGAAAAGTACAGTATGACAAAGTGGTAAGTAGTTGCAAAGTATTTATCCCACCGCTGCACAACCAATGTAGGAGGCTGGACTGGCTTGTAGTGAGTACCAAGGGGTACTTACACCTTGCACCAGGCCCAGGTATCCCTTATTAGTGTAGAGGGGTGTCTAGCAGCTTAGGCTGATAGAAAAGGTAGCTTAGCAGAGCAGCTTAGGCTGAACTAGGAGACAAGTGAAGCTCCTACAGTACCACTAGTGTCACTTGCACAATATCATAAGAAAACACAATACACAGATATACTAAAAATAAAGGTACATTATTTTTATGACAATATGCCAAAGTATCTCAGTGAGTACCCTCAGTATGAGGATAGCAAATATACACAAGATATATGTACACAATACCAAAAATATGCAGTATAGCAATAGAAAACAGTGCAAACAATGTATAGTTACAATAGGATGCAATGGGGGCACATAGGGATCGGGGCAACACAAACCATATACTCTAGAAGTGGAATGCGAACCACGAATGGACCCCAAACCTATGTGACCTTGTAGAGGGTCGCTGGGACTGTAAAGAAACAGTGAGGGTTAGAAAAATAGCCCACCCCAAGACCCTGAAAAGTGGGTGCAAAGTGCGCCTAAGTTCCCCAATGAGCACAGAAGTCGTGATAGGGGAATTCTGCAGGAAAGACCAACACCAGCAATGCAACAACAATGGATTTCCAGACGAGAGTACCTGTGGAACAAGGGGACCAAGTCCAAGAGTCACGGTCATGTCGGGAGTGGGCAGATGCCCAGGAAATGCCAGCTGTCGGTGCAAAGAAGCTGCCACCGGATGGTAGAAGCTGAGGATTCTGCAAGAACGACAAGGGCTAGAAACTTCCCCTTTGGAGGATGGATGTCCCACATTGTGAAGAGTTGTGCAGAAGTGTTTTCCCGCAGAAAGACCACAAACAAGCCTTGCTAGCTGCAAAGCTTGCGGTTAGGGTTTTTGGATGCTGCTGTGGCCCAGGAGGGACGAGGATGTCGCCAATTGCGTGAGGAGACAGAGGGGGCGTCCAGCAAGACAAAGAGCCCACTCAGAAGCAAGCAGCACCCAGAGAAGTGCTGGAACAGGCACTACAAAGTGGAGTGAAACAGTGCTCACCCGATGTTGCACAAGAGAGGCCCATGCTGCCGGAGGACAACTCAGGAAGTTGTGCAATGCAGGTTAGAGTGCCGTGGACCCAGGCTTGGCTGTGCACAAAGGAAATCCTTGAAGAGTGCACAGGAGCCGGAGTAGCTGCAAAACACGCGGTTCCCAGCAATGCAGTCTAGCGTGGGGAGGCAAGGACTTACCTCCACCAAACTTGGACTGAAGAGTCACTGGACTGTGCGAGTCACTTGGACAGAGTTGCTGAGTTCAAGGGACCTCGCTCGTTGTGCTGAGAGGAGACCCAGAGGACCGGTGATGCAGTTCTTTGGTGCCTGCGGTTGCAGGGGGAAGATTCCATCGACCCACAGGAGATTTCTTCGGAGCTTCTAGTGCAGAGAGGAGGCAGACTACCCCCACAGCATGCACCACCAGGAAAACAGTCGAGAATGCGGCAGGATCAGCATTACAAGGTCGCAGTAGTCGTCTTTGCTACTTTGTTGCAGTTTTGCAGGCTTCCAGCGCGGTCAGCAGTCGATTCCTTGGCAGAAGGTGAAGAGAGAGATGCAGAGGAACTCTGATGAGCTCTTGCATTCGTTATCTAACAAATTCCCCAAAGCAGAGACCCTAAATAACCAGAAAAGAGGGTTTGGCTACTTAGGAGAGAGGATAGGCTAGCAACACCTGAAGGAGCCTATCAGAAGGAGTCTCTGACGTCACCTGCTGGCACTGGCCACTCAGAGCAATCCAGTGTGCCAGCAGCACCTCTATTTCCAAGATGGCAGAGGTCTGGAGCACACTGGAGGAGCTCTGGGCACCTCCCAGGGGAGGTGCAGGTCAGGGGAGTGGTCACTCCCCTTTCCTTTGTCCAGTTTCCCGCCAGAGCAGGGCTGAGGGATCCCTGAACCGGTGCAGACTGGCTTATGCAGAGATGGGCACCATCTGTGCCCATCAAAGCATTTCCAGAGGCTAGGGGAGGCTGCTCCTCCCCAGCCCTGACACCTTTTTCCAAAGGGAGAGGGTGTAACACCCTCTCTCTGAGGAAGTCCTTTGTTCTGCCTTCCTGGGCCAATCCTGGCTGGACCCCAGGAGGGCAGAAACCTGTCTGAGGGGTTGGCAGCAGCTGCAGTCAAACCCCGGGAAAGGTAGTTTGGCAGTACCTGGGTCTGAGCTAGAGACTCGGGGGATCATGGAATCGTCTCCCCAATGCCATTGACAATTCCATGATCCTAGACATGTTACATGGCCATGTTCGGAGTTACCATTGTGACGCTATACATATGTCATGACATATGTGTAGTGCACGCGTGTAATGGTGTCCCCGCACTCACAAAGTCCGGGGAATTTTCCCTGAACAATGTGGGAGCACCTTGGCTAGTGCCAGGGTGCCCACACACTAAGTAACTTAGCACCCAACCTTTACCAGGTAAAGGTTAGACATATAGTTGACTTATAAGTTACTTAAGTGCAGTGATAAATGGCTGTGAAATAACATGGACGTTATTTCACTCAGGCTGCACTGGCAGGCCTGTGTAAGAATTGTCAGATCTCCCTATGGGTGGCACAAGAAATGCTGCAGCCCATAGGGATCTCCTGGAACCCCAATACCCTGGGTAGCTCAGTACCATATACTAGGGAATTATAAGGGTGTTCCAGTATGCCAATGTAAATTGGTGAAATTGGTCACTAGCCTGTTAGTGACAATTTGGAAAGAGAATGAGAGAGCATAACCACTGAGGTTCTGGATAGCAGAGCCTCAGTGAGACAGTTAGTCATAACACAGGTAACACATACAGGGCACACTTATGAGCACTGGGGCCCTGGCTGGCAGGGTCCCAGTGACACATACAACTAAAACAACATATATACAGTGAAATATGGGGGTAACATGCCAGGCAAGATGGTACTTTCCTACATGCACTATTCATAGTCCGTGGACCACTGGGCCCAAAATGCATGGGCGAGGCCCACACACGATACCTGAGCTCAACGGAGAGAACACTGCCGGGGCATCAGATAGAAATACAACAGGCACCTCAGGGGGAAGGGAAGGTGGGGCACCTCAGCCGGATGACAGCACCACGCCAGATCCACGAGGGGGCTCCTTGCCCATTGATGTATCCTGGGGAGTGCAAAGCCACAGTCTCACAAGTCTCTACAGTGGGTGAGTTGCCCACTGGACAATCCTGGGGAGTGCAAAGCCACAGTCTCACAAGTCTCTACAGTGGGTGGGTTGCCCACTGCCGTATCCTGGGGAGTGCAAAGCCACAGTCTCACAAGTCTCTACAGTGGGTGGGTTGCCCACTGCCATATCCTGGGGAGGGCAAAGCCACAGTCTCACAAGTCTCTACAGTGGGTGGGTTGCCCACTGCCATATCCTGGGGAGTGCAAAGCCACAGTCTCACAAGTCTCTACAGTGGGTGGGTTGCCCACTGAACCATCCTGGGGAGTGCAAAGCCTCAGTCTCACAAGTCTCTACAGTGGGTGGGTTGCCCAATGCCATATCCTGGGGAGTGCAAAGCCACAGTCTCACAAGTCTCTACAGTGGGTGGGTTGCCCACTGCCATATCCTGGGGAGTGCAAAGCCACAGCCTCACAAGTCTCTACAGTGGGTGGGTTGCCCACTGTTCAATCCTGGGGAGTGCAAAGCCACAGTCTCACAAGTCTCTACAGTGGGTGGTTTGCCCACTGCTTTATCCTGGGGAGTGCAGAGCCACAGTCTCTCAAGTGGATAACAGTCTCCACTGGTTCTGGAGGGGGCTTGGTGCCCAGAGTGCTTCATCCTGCCAAGGACTGAGGTAGTGGATGTGATTGTCCACTTATTCTGGAGGGGGCTTGGTGCCCAGAGTGCTTCATCCTGCCAAGGACTGAGGTAGTGGATGTGAATCTCCACTGGTTCTGGAGGGGGCTTGGTGCCCAGAATGCTTCATCCTGCCAAGGACAGAGGTAGTGGATGTGAATCTCCACTGGTTCTGGAGGGGGACTGGTGCCCAGAGTGCATCACTCTCACCGTGACGGTCTCAGTTCCGTCACTGCCCCTGCCGCACATGGGCTAGCGGTGCTTGAGTTGGTGGTGCTTGCCCTGTTCAGCGGTGCTTGCCATGGCGGTCTTTGCCCTGTTCAGCGGTGCTTGCCCTGTTCAGCGGTGCTTGACTTTGCTGTCTCTGACCTGTGCAGCGGTGTTTGCCATGGCGGTCCCTTATTGCCCAGCGGGGCTGTGGCTGCCGGGGCCCTCCTGGGCACTGACTCTGGTGGTGGTCTCCTGACCAGTGATGCTAGGACTGCCCTCCTGGGCACTGACTCTGGCGGTGGTCTCCAGACCAGTGACGATAGGACTGCCCTCCTGGGCACTGACTCAGGCGGTGGTCTCCTGACCAGTGACGATCGGGCTGGCGGTGGCCTACTGGGCAGCGTGGATGATGGCGGCCTTCTCCGCCGTGCTGCTCTTCCCAGACTTTGGCGCTTTCTTCTGCCCCTTCCCCACCTTGGGAGGAGTCACAGCTGACTCAACACTCCCCCCGGGACCCTTGTGAGCGGCTTTGCCGGCTGGAGTCTTCCCCCATCCCGCCGGGCACTGTCCAACTTCTGGTGCTTCACGGGGGGGACTGACTGTGTTGTGGCTCCGTGTCACACTGGCTGCCCTGGTGGCCGGTGCACTCCACAACCTCTAACAAGCACCACTGGTACCGCCGATTTTTTGGCTGAGGTGCTAGTACGGGACCAATGAATTGGAGGGGGGGTGGTGGGAAAGAGGTCAATGTTGCTCAGGAAAAGTTTCTGACGAACACTGGGATGGGTAGCTGGAGGGGGCCTGGGAGTGGAGGAAGAGGAGGTGGTTGTAGGAGGTGTAACTTTTGATGATTTGGCTGTAGGTGCATGTTCTGGAGGCTGTTGTGAGGTGGCTGGATGTTGTGTGTGTGTGTGCCCGCGTTTGTGTACTTTGGGAGGGGGTGTCACAGACACACTGGGAGATGACACAGAGGACGTGTAAATGGTAGTGGGGGTGGTGAGTGCAGGTAAGCGGGGTATGGTGGTGGGTGTGCTGGTGCGGGTCCTAGTGACTGTAGTGGTAGTGCATGTAGGTGAGTGTGTAGACGACACTGGGAGGGAGGAGGGAGACGATTAGGAGGGGGACACAGTGGAGGCAGTGGATGTTGCTGTGTCTGTATGTGGGTGATGCTTGTGTGAGTGCCTGTGGGATGTGTGGTGCCTATGTTTGCCTGAGCTTCCCTTGTGTGTTGACGTGTGTGCATGCTGGTCTGATGGTGTGCTTGGGATAGGCAGAGGTACAGGGGATTGGGCCTGGGGGGAGGAATTTGGAGGAGGGAGGCTAGACACAGGGACAATGGCTGCCATCAGTGCTGAGGCCAGAGATTGCAGGGTTCGATGATGGGCAGCCTGACCAGAATGAATGCTCTCCAGGAATGCATTAGTGTGTTGCAACTCCCTTTCGACACCCTGGATGGCATTCACATTGGTAGACTGCCCAACAGTGAGTGACCTAAGGAGGTCAATGGCCTCCTCACTGAGGGCAGCAGAGGTGACAGGGGCAGGGGCTGAGGTGCCTGGGGCGAAGGTGATGCCCACCCTTCTGGGTGAGCGGGCACGGGGCGAAGGCTGAGGGGCTGCTGGGAGGGCGGTGCTAGTAGGGGGGGTGGCGGCTGTACCTGTAGAAGTGGGGGGCACAGATTTTGCCGCCACCACAAGGGAGTTCCCATCGGAGGACGAGTCCGTGTCACTGGTTGCTGATCCGCTGACCGCCGTGAAGCTCCCCTCGCCCTCCGTCCCACTGGTGCATTCAGAGTCCGTGGTATGGCCCTCCATGGCCATGTGGGATGCAGCTCCCTTGTGCTCCGGTGCCACTGTACCTCTGCCTGATGATGCAGATGCACAAAAGAACAGGGAGAGCACAAAAAGGGGGGGGGGGAACGAAAGAAGAAAGACAGGTTGAGTGCATGGCTTACCTCTACCGTTGGCGGACAATACAGACACAGCAGCCCCCTGCACTACGCCGCGCTGTTGGGCTCTACAGATGCAAATCCTGGGATATGTCCTACATGGCTATGGTCGACATCTGCACACATAGATGACACAGGGTCATATATACCTGTACTTGGCACTCTACAGAGGTGGGGTGGAGTGCCACATAGCCTGCATTACGGAGGGGCCTAGGCTACGGAACTCACCCTGGCCTAGGGGAACCCACAGCCCTCCTCCCCCCCCCAGACACCTTCACTGCGCACAAAGTCCACAGAATGATGTTGTACTCACCCCCTTGTGTCTGCTGTGATGCCCTCAAGCGCCCATCCAACTCAGGGTAGGCCACCGCCAGGATCCTGAACATCAGGGGGGTCATGGTGCGACGGACACCCCCACGTTGGGAGGCCATCCCCAGCTGAGCCTCCGCCGTCTTCATGCTCCAGCGGCGAATGTCCTCCCATCTTTTACGGCAGTGGGTGCTCCGTCTCTGGTGGACCCCCAGGGTCCAGACGTCCTTGGCGATGGCACGCCAAATAGCCTTCTTCTGGTGGGCGCTGACCTACATGACATGTACAGGGGGAGAAGAGAAGTCATTACCAACTGCACCGTCGAAGTGAGTGGCCCACATCCCTACCCTTGCCATGTGGCACATGCATTCACAGTCCTTCATGCTCGCAGAACTGTGCCCCTTCCTTCTTAGAACCAGCCCTCTCCACCCAGGCATAGCCCATACAACTTGCTCCCTGTGTACTCACCTGTTGGTCTGGAGGACCATAGAGTAGCGTGTACTGTGGGAGGACCCCGTCCACGAACTTCTCCAACTCCTGTGCAGTGAAGGCAGGGGCCCTTTCCCCAGACGCACGAGCCATTGTCTCTTCCAGACCGAGGTCACAGCAGCACTTGCAGTATAGGTCCTCTCCTGTCGAAGATCAGGTATCGAGTGATTGTACAGATAGAAAATGGCAGTGACATCTGCGGTGGTGATGTCCGCGGCGGTGCGTATCATCACCGCCGGCGCACTTCGTCATTGGCTCCTGGGACCCGTAGGGTCCAATGTTAACCAATATAGCATTGCGCCACGGTCTTCGATCGCCTACTGCGACGGTGTACAACGCCAGCGCAGTTACCTCACATCCCAATGTCCCAGTTTAGAGGTCAGGCAGCCGCCATTTCAGGGGCCCACATGGCTTCATTTTCAACTGCGTCACACATACCTAGGCCTGGACTCAACACACTTACAGATAACTTTTTAGATTATGTTTCGTGTTCTGTGTGGACTGTGGGTACATACCTCTGAGTAGCTTGACTCTGTGGTCGCTGTTGTCCTTCCTAGGCACCGTCCGCTGGGACATATGAGGAGATGGCGGAATCCTCCGGTGTACCGACCGCTGGTGGACCTGTCGACAATGGAGGAGCGACATTTAATCGTCACCTACAGGTTTGACCGTTCCACAATCCAGGAACTATGTACCCAGTTGGAGCCTGACCTGATGTCAGCAATCTGCCATCCCACAGGAATCCCCCCTCAAGTGCAGGTGCTGTCAGTTCACCATTTCCTTGCAAGTGGGTCATTTCAAACAACAGTGGCCATGGCATCAGGGATGTCCCAGCCTATGTTTTCCAACGTGTTGTCCAGAGTGTTATCTGCCCTGCTGAAACACATGAGGAGCTACATAGTTTTCACTCAGGTGTAGGATTTGGCTACATTTAAAGGTGACTTCTATGCCCTTGGACATATCCCCAACATCATAGGTGCCATTGATGGGACCCATGTGGCTTTGGTACCCCCCCGCAGGAGTGAACAGGTGTACAGAAACCGGAAGAGTTATTATTCCATGAATGTACAGATGGTATGTTTGGCAGACCAGTACATCTCCCAGGTAAATGCTATGTTCCCTGGCTCAGTGCATGACGCCTACATCCTGCGGAATAGCAGCATCCCTTATGTAATGGGTCAACTCCAGAGGCACCGTGTGTGGCTATTAGGGGACTCTGGTTACCCCAACCTGTCATGACTACTGACCCCAGTGAGGAATTCCAGGACCAGGGCAGAGGAACGCTACAATGAGGCCCATGGGCGGACTAGGAGGGTGATCGAACGCACCTTCGGCCTCCTGAAGGCCAGGTTCAGGTGCCTCCATATGACAGGTGGTTCCCTATTCTACTCACCAAGGAAGGTGTGCCAGATCATCATCGCCTGCTGTATGCTTCACAATCTGGCTTTGCGACGCCAGTTGCCTTTTCTGCAGGAGGATGGTCCAGATGACGGTGTTGTGGCAGCTGTGGAGCCTGTGGACAGTGATGAGGAGGGAGCAGAGGAAGAAGACATTGACAAGAAGGACTCAGTCATCCAGCAATATTTGCAGTGACACACAGGTGAGAACACATTCCTGCCTACTACAAGTACGTTCACACTTCTACCTTTATCCTGTCTGTCTGTTTCAAGCAGTATTTGGTAACTGAGTTGTATATATCCATTACGGTTTCACAGGTGTGGTTACCAACGTGTGTCATCTGCTTGCATCCTTCATGGACTTGTGATGTGTGACATAAGTATGTTGACATTACATTTTAAAACACTTTTTGTCACTGTCATTGCTAATACACATTTTCAAAATCACAGACTGACTCCAGATTGTTTTGTGCTTCAAGGGTGTTTATTGAAGTGATAATTATTGGAGGTGGTGGTAAAATGGTGAGGGGGGATGGTGGAGGAATGTCCATGGCAGAGTCCAGTCTATTAGTCTCACAGGTGCACTGCGCATATGGGCATAGGAAGTGGAGCTGGGGCAGTTCCAATATGGACAGGGTTAAAAAGTGGGACAGTGGGATGACAATCAGGGTAGTCTCATTTCTTGGCGGGGGTCTTGCCATCGTGCTCTGTCCTGTTCCTGGTTCTCAGGGACCGCTTGCGGGGTGGTTCTCTGTCTGCAGGTGGTGGGGTGCTGGTGTGGCGGGGCATCCTGTCCACTAGCGCCGGCGGAGGTGGTGGGCAGTTCTTCGTCCGTGCTAGTGTCAGGTGCCCCTTGGAGTGCCACGGTATCCCTCATGGTGTTCTGTATGTCATTCAGCACCCCTACAATGGTGGCCAGGGTTGAGCTGATGGTTCTGAGCTCCTCCCTGAACCCCAAATACTGTTCCTCCTGCATGCGCTTGGTCTCCTGAAACTTGGCCAGGACCGTCGCCATTGTCTCCTGGGAGTGGTGGTATGCTGCCTTCCTGTCTGGTGACGTTGGATAGGGGTCCTGCAGGGGTATAAAGGCATGATTATTGCATCTGTGTGTGTCATGGTGTGCAATGAGTGGGTGAGCGTGTACCCCAGTGCTAGCATTCCAGTGTGGGGGCTTGAGTGATGATGGTTGAGGGGATGTTATGGGTATGTGCTGTGGGCATGCTCTAGTGAGGGGTGACCATGCTTTGTTGTGTCATGCAGGGCTTGGTGTTGGGATGAGTGGTTTGTGGTATTAGTTCATTAGTGAGGAGTTGGAGTGATAGGGGAGGGTGTGAGGGTGGGGGGGTGTGATAGCATGCAGGTAGGGTGGGGGATATGATAGTTGAGATTTGACTTACCAGTGTCCATTCCTCCACTGACTCCTCCGAGGCCCTCAGGATGCATGATGGTCAAGACCTGCTCCTCTCATGTTGTTAGTTGTAGGGGAGGAGGTGGGGGTCCGCCGCCAATCCGCTGTACCGCAATGTTGTGCCTGGATATCACGGAAAGCACCTTCCCCCGTAGGTCGTTCCACCTCTTCCTGATGTCCTCCCGATTTCTTGGGTGCTGTCCCACTGTGTTCACCCTGTCGACTATTCTTCGCCATAGCTCCATCTTCCTAGCTATGGAGGTGTGCTGCACCTGTGAGCCAAATAGCTGTGGCTCTACCCGTACGATTTCCTCCACCATGACCCTGAGCTCCTCCTCGCAGAACCTGGGGTGTCTTTGCCGTGCCATGGGGTGGTGTAGGTGATGTGTGGGGTGGTGTATGTGGTGATGTGTAGTGGTTTGTGGTGTTTTGTGGTGTTTTGTGCGTGGATGTTGTGTGGGTGATGGTGTTGTGTGCCTCTGTGTGGTGGGGTTGTCTATGCTGTGCTGTCTCTCTGGCCCTCTGTTGCAATTGTTGTCGTAGGGGTTTGTGGGTGATGGGGGTGTGTGTTTTATATTGTGTTGGGTGTGTGGGAGTGGTGTGTGTATGTGTATCAGGTGTGTGGATTTCGAATTGTCCAATGTGGCGGTGTTTTGGAGATGTGTGTGTATTTTGAGCGCGGCGGTGTGTACCGCCAATGGAATACCGCGTTTGAAAGACCACCGCGTGGATTCGTGGGTCGTGATAGCATGGGCGTGTTTTTGTTGGTGTGACGGTGGAGGTTTTGTTTTCGCCAGTTTATCACTGACCTTTGGTGTGGCGGAGTTGTATGGGTGTCTGAATTTCGGCGGATTCCGAGATGTGGGTCATAATAGCTGTGGCGGTTTTCTGCGGCCGCGGCGGTGTATTGGCGGTCTTCTGCACGGCGGTAAGCGTCTTTTACCTCCAATGTTGTAATGACCCCCATAATGTCTAATGCAGAAGAGAGTGTGATGTAACTCAACGTCACCCCTTACCTGCATCTTAGGATGTCTGAGTTAAGGTCTCTCTGCAAAACCAAAAAGATTTAAACTGGTTCAAACCCACCAAAGTACAGCTCCAGGAGCTTTTGGCAGAGTTTGCAAAGAACAACCCCTCTGAGGATAACCTCCCAGAGGGGGAAGCTAGTGATGTGGAGGAATTCCCACCTCCAGTCCTCACAGGAGAGTCCAGCACCTCTGGAATCACAGAGGATAGCCTCAGTGAAGATGATCTCCTGTTAGCCAGGATGGTCAAATGATTGGCTTTAGAGAGGCAACTCCTAGCCATAGAAAGGGAAAGACAAGAGATCAGTTTTGGTCCCATCAATGGTGGCAGCAACATAAATAGGGTCAGAGATTCTCCTGACATGTTGAAAATCCCAAAAGGGATTGTAACTAAATATGAAGATGGTGATGACATCACCAAATGGTTCACAGCTTTTGAGAGGGCTTGTGCAACCAGAAAAGTAAACAGATCTCACTGGGGTGTTCTCCTTTGGGAAATGTTCACTGGAAAATGTAGGGATAGACTCTTCACACTCCCTGGAAAAGATGCAGAATCCTATGACCTCATGAAGGCTACCCTGATTGAGGGCTTTGGATTCTCCACTGAGGAGTATAGAATTAGGTTCAGGGGGGCTCAAAAATCCTTGAGCCAGACCTGGGTTGATTTTGTTGACTACTCAGTAAAAACCCTGGATGGTTGGATTCAAGGCAGTGGTGTAAATGATTATGATGGGCTGTACAATGTATTTGTGAAAGAACACCTGTTAAGCAATTGTTTCAATGATAAACTGCATCAGCATCTGGTAGACCTAGGACCAATTTCTCCCTAAGAATTGGGAAAGAAGGCGGACCATTGGGTCAAGACTAGGGTGACCAAGACTTCCACAGGGGGTGACGAAAAGAAAGGGGTCACAAAGACTCCCCAGGGGAAGAGTGTTGAGACATCCAAAGGGAAAAGTAAAGAGTCTTCTATAGGGCCGCAAAAACCTGCTCAGGAGGGGGGGTCCAGAGCCTCTTCACAATCCAATTTTGGGTACAAGGGTATAAACTTTGATCCCAAAAAGGCCTGGTGTCGCAGCTGTAATCAACCAGGACACCAAACTGGAGACAAGGCCTGTCCCAAGAAAGGTTCCACTTCTAACTCTACTTCAGCTAACACTGGAATGGCCAGTCTCCATGTGGGATCAACAGTGTGCCCAGAGCAAATCAGGGTTCACACTGAAGCTACATTAGTCTCTGAGGGTGGGGTGGATTTAGCCACACTGGCTGCCTGGCCCCCTAATATGCAAAAATACAGGCAGCTACTCTTAATTAATGGGACAAGTGTAGAAGGCCTGAGGGATACAGGTGCCAGTGTCACCATGGTGACAGAGAAACTGGTTTCCCCTGGTCAATACCTGGCTGGACAAACTTATCCAGTCACCAATGCTGACAATCAGACTAAAGTACATCCCATGGCTATTGCAACTTTAGAGTGGGGAGGGGTCAATGGCCTGAAACAGGTGGTGGTCTCCTCAAATATCCCTGTAGACTGTTTGCTTGGAAATTACCTGGAGTCCTCAGCATTGGCTGAGGTAGAACTCAAAACCCATGCAGCCATGCTGGGTATCCCTGAACTGGTGTGTGTCAAGACAAGGGCACAGTGCAAGGCTCAGGGTGAAAAAGAGGTGTTGGAGCCTGGAAAAAGGGCCCAACCCTCCAAGAGAAAAGGAAAGAATACTGGGGAACCAGCTTCAACACAACAAGAAAAATAGAAACTCTCTTCCCAGGAGAAGTTCTGCCCTCTGAGGGAACTGAGCCCATGGAGTTAGGACCTTATCAGGTTGAGCTCCTAGGCCCAGGGGGACCCTCAAGGGAGCAGTTGTGTAAGGGGCAAGAAACCTGTCCCTCTCTTGAAGGCCTTAGGCAACAAGCTGCTGAAGAGTCCAAAGGAAAAATAACAGGAACACATAGAGTCTATTGGGAAGATGGACTCCTTTACACTGAGGCAAGAGATCCCAAATCTGGTGCCACTAGGAGAGTGGTAGTGCCTCAGGAGTTTAGGGAGTTCATTCTGACCTTAGCTCATGATATTCCTCTTGCTGGGCATTTGGGACAGACCAAGACGTGGGAGAGATTAGTCAACCACTTCTATTGGCCCAACATGTCCCAGAAGGTCAAGGAGTTTTGTGTCTCCTGTGCCACCTGTCAAGCCAGTGGTAAGACAGGTGGACCCCCAAAGGCCCCCTCATTCCACTTCCAGTGGTGGGGGTCCCCTTTGAAAGAGTGGGTGTGGACATAGTGGGTCCACTAGAACCTCCCACAGCCTCAGGGAACCAATACATACTAGTAGTAGTGGATCATGCTACTAGATACCCTGAAGCAATTCCCCTTAGGTCGACTACTGCCCCTGCAGTAGCCAAAGCACTCATTGGTATTTTTACCAGAGTGGGATTTCCTAAGGAGGTGGTGTCTGACAGAGGTACCAACTTTATGTCAGCATACCTGAAACACATGTGGAATGAGTGTGGGGTGACTTACAAATTCACCACACCATACCATCCACAAACCAATGGTCTTGTTGAAAGATTTAACAAGACGTTGAAAGGCATGATCATGGGGCTCCGTGAAAAACTCAAAAGGAGATGGGATGTCCTCTTGCCATGTCTGCTTTTCACCTACTGTCATGACCACACAAACATGCCAAGTCAAAACAAAGAAGTGCATGAGAAAAGCAAAGAGATATCCTCAGTGGAGACAGCAAAGCCCAAACTGGAAGAAGGTTTGCAGAGTAATCTTGCGCTTATTTCAAAAGAAGAATCAAGAAGAGAAGATCCAAGATGGCCGCTGTGAGTCCTGAAGGTTAGTTACAGTTCTAGACTTGTAATCGGTTGGTTGCTAGGTTACGAGCTCTCCAGCTGGAAGCCTTGCACTTCAACTGAGGTCTGACAGGAATCAGCTGTGTGGAGAGAGAGCGCGCTTCAGAACAGAAACTCCTGTGAGGTAAAATTACATTTGAAGATTATATTATAGAAAAAATATAAATATTGTGAAGGTTTATTCAAAGAGTTTGATAGTAGACCGTTCCCGTGGAAGTCGGCAAGGCTACAGAGTTAATGTATGAATTAACCTTATGTTTGCAAGGTTCTTGTTTAAGATATTAAAGTCAAAGAAAAAACGAACTTTAAAAGAGCAAGTATCTACAAATGTCAAGGTTATAAACAAAGGCCAAGTTTAAAGGAGAAACGAACTGTTAACAAATAAGCATTTACAAATTCAATGGTAATAAACCAAAACAGAGTTCAAAAGAGAAACAAACTTAAATAAACAAGCATTTACAACTACAAGTTATCGACAGATGTCGAAGTAAGGAAGGAGAAACTAACTGTAATAAACAAGCATTTACAAATACAAGTTATCAACAAATGTCGAAGTAAGAAAGGAGAAACAAACTTTAATAAACAAGCATTTACAAATACAAGTATTGACAGAAGTCACAATAAGACAGGAGAAATTAAATAACATCAGCTGATTTGAAGAACGCATTATCACCAACTATATATATATATATATATAGCAACTTAAAACCAATCTCTAACAAAGGTTGAGAAGTTCTTCCAGAATCAGTAATAAGCATTTTTTTAAGAAGAGCTATCATTTATAGAGAGAAGCAAGGCTACAGAGAACTCAGGGTGAGTGAAGAAATAATAGAATTAAAGAGAATTAAGTGTTGAGAGTAGAAAGTGAAAAAACTGATGTTGTATGTCCCTAGTAATTGCGACTGTGACTCTTGCAGGTGCTGTATCCAATCTTAGATGCGAAGAGGCAGACTGAGTACTGGCGTTCATCATCTCTGTGGCAGTCTCTCTACCATCCCATTCCCCTTTCCCCCTCCGGGGTACTCAGCACGAAGGATTAATATTCGTTGTGAGTAGCTCGGGTCGGGACTGAGGAGTTGTCTTCTGCTTCTGAGGAAATCGAATAGAAGTATCCTGACAGATTGAAGTGCCATCACCCTAATTTTAGGGGGAAAAAAAGATTTCCTCCTGAGCAGAATGGCAGAAGGAATTGATATAAAAGCATTAGCCACCGTTTTGGAAGGGTTACAGAAACAATTAAATAACACCATAGAAGAAACAGTCCAAATAAAACAGCGAATAAATGAGTTAGGGAACACCGCTAAATCAAATGAATCTGTGTTTTCACAAATCCCTAGCCCTTCACAGTCTGCAGGTATATCCACTCAAGTAATTCATGCGGTTTCCCCTATTATTCCTTTGGCTCAACCGGAGCGCTTCGGTGGGGATCCAAATAAGGCGCAGATTTTTCTGACCCAATGCTCATTGCATTTTTTATGTAGACCAGTCATTTTTTCCGAAGACCAGTCCAAAGTGGCATTTATATTGTCTTATCTGACAGGAGATGCAGCCGCATGGTCCATGCCAATAATTTCCAGAAATGATCCTGTTTTATATAATTTCCAAAATTTCAAGGAAGAGTTCTTAAGAATATTTGATCGGCGAACTGCAGCTCAAGCCACTGACAATGAACTACTGGAAATCAGGCAAGGTAATAAAGATCTAGTAGCCTATCTGGCTCATTTCAATAAACTCATTGTAGAGACTCCCTGGCCGGAGTCAAAAAGAGCCGCCATATTTTATCGTGGACTGAGAGATGAATTGAAAGATGCCTTAGCACAAGTTCCAAATAGACCCACCGAAATTTCGGAGTTAATTGATCTTGTGTTACAGATTGACCACCGGTTAACTGAACGAAGAGCAGAAAAGAGAAGAGAGTATCGACCATTTCCCCTGAGAATTGATCGTGTAAGAAATGATCATACGAGAGCCGGAGAAGGGATAATGATAGAAGAACCAATGCAAATTGGTTCCATCCGAGGTCCTTTATCTAAGGAAGAAAAAGAGAAAAGAAGAGTGAATCAACTATGTTTATATTGCGGTGCATCTGGGCATTTTGTTAAAAACTTTCCCAAGAAACCCAAAGCTCTTCAGTCGGGAAAAGGCCAGCTTCATCAGTAGAGGGAGTTGCCCTGATGAAAGCAGAACCCAAGACAACTCCTTTAGATCAACGAGTGGCGAATACCTTACAAACCGCCGCGCCCCATTTGGTACAAATATGTATCAGTTAAGACCCTTGAGAAGGAAATTCAAGGGATCTCAGTTATGATAGACTCTGGAGCTACGGGCAATTTCTGTGATATCAAATACGCTCGTAAAATGGGTATTCGATTTATCAAGAAATCTACTTTGGAAGTAGTAAGAGCTGTGGATGGAACCAATCTTTCTTCAGGACCCATTTCCCATGAGACCGAACCAATTCAGATGCAAGGTTTTGGTGGACATCAGGAGCAGATAATCTTGAATTTGATAGATGCTCCACAATTTCAACTCATTTTGGGTCTGCCCTGGCTTACAGAACATAATCCACAAATTGATTGGAGCAAAAGAACGATCAAGTGGAATTCCTCTTACTGCAAAGAGAATTGCTTTCATGATGGAGTGGAAGTGTCCACCAAGTCCCAAGCGGCCTGTTTATCATCACACTCTTCAATGATCTGTGCACTAAAGACAGCAGAAATCCCAAAAGAATAAGAGGATTTAGTCGCCGTTTTTGATGAAAAGGAGGCTGAGAAATTGCCACCACATCGACCCTACGACTGCAAAATTGAACTGGAGCCAGGTGCGATATTGCCATGTAGCAGAATATACGCATTGACCGAAGCAGAGAATCAACATTTAAAGGAGTATTTGGATCAATATCTTACTAATGGTTTTATTCGTCCTTCTGAATCTCCAGTGTCATCCCCACTATTTTTCATACCATAGAAGGATGGGAGTCTTCGAACTTGCATTGATTATCGAGCCCTCAATCAGGTTACCATCAAGAATCGATACCCACTGCCTTTAGTGTCAGTTTTATTAGATCAAGTAAAGAATGCTAGAATCTACACCAAATTGGACCTGTGAGGAGCATATCATTTGATTAGAGTGGCTTCAGGGGATGAATGGAAAACCGCTTTTCGGACTCGATACGGATTATTTGAATATCAAGTGATGCCTTATGGGTTATGCAATGCTCCCGCTGCCTTCCAGCATTTCGTTAATGATATATTACGAGAATTCCTCGACCGGATTGCCGTGGTTTATATAGATGACATTTTAATCTTTTCCGACAATCTACAGGAGCACATTTCCCATGTTCGATCCATCCTCACAAGGTTGCAAGAAAACCATCTCTATGTAAAATTGGAGAAGTGTGCATTTCATGTGGAACGAGTTGAGTTCTTAGGATTCATTTTGTCACCAGAAGGCGTTAGTATGGATCCTGCCAAGATAAAGACAGTGCAACATTGGCCTTCTCCTTGCAATGTCAAAGAGATCCAGAGTTTCTTGGGGTTCGCTAATTTTTATCGAAGATTCATATCCAATTTTTCTCAAACAGTTACACCCATTACTCGATTGTTGAAGAAAGGAGTGAAGTTTGAGTGGACAAAAGAAGCTGAAAATGCTTTTAATTTTTTGAAGAATTCCTTCGTCTCAGCTCCAATCTTGCTTCACCCCAATCCAGATGAGCCATATTATGTGGAGGCAGATGCTTCAGATGTTGCCATAGGAGGTATCCTTTCCCAGCGTCATAAAGATACAGGTCAATTACATCCAGTGGCCTATTTCTCTCGAAAATTAACACCACCAGAGATAAATTATTCAATTGCGGATAAGGAGCTATTGGCAGTCAAAGAAACTTTTCGTGAGTGGAGGCATTACATTTTGGGAGCTAAGCATAAAGTGACCGTTTACACGGAGCACCGAAATTTACAGTTTTTAAAATCAGCTCGAACTCTAACAGCTAGACAACTGCGTTGGTCCCTATATTTTGCAGACTTTGATTTTGTTATCACTTTCAGACCAGGAAAAGTAAATGGGAAGGCAGATGCTCTATCTCGAATCGATACCGGTGCAGTTAAAGAGCCTCCAGAAAAAGAATTGATTATTCCACAAGAGAAGTTCATATCTGCCATATTGTATGAAAATTTAACCAAAGAAATTCAAGAAAACTTAACATTCGAAGGAATGCTGAAGTGGTCCAAAGAAGGCCAAGGAAGAGAAATCAAAAAAGGTTTGCCATACTTTAAAGGTGCACTGTATGTTCCGACTGTGGAGCTGCAAGAAAAAATTCTTCAGGCTTATCATGACGATCAATTGGCTGGACACAAAGGAATTCAAAAGACTCAAAATCTAATACAACGAGAATTTTGGTGGCCATGAATGAAAACTCAGATAAGACAATATGGGGGTTATTCTAACTTTGGAGGAGTGTTAATCCATCCCAAAAGTGACGGTAAAGTGACGGATATACCACCAGCCGTATTACGAGTTCCATAGGATATAATGGACTCGTAATACGGCTGGTGGTAAATCCGTCACTTTTCCATCACTTTTGGGACGGATTAACACCTCCTCCAAAGTTAGAATAACCCCCTATGTGTCAACTTGTGACAAATGTCAAAGAGAAAAATCAAACAGAACAGCTTCACAAGGTCTGTTAAGACCTTTGCCCACTGCACCCCATGCCTGGCATACTGTTACTATGGATCTTATAGTGGACCTCCCTAGTAGCCAAGGTTTTAACACTATCCTAGTTTTTGTAGACACTTTCACTAAAATAGCGCATTTCATTCCTTTGAAAGAAATCCCTCGAGCCCCACAGGTTGCACAGTTGTTTACACAACACATAGTACACGCCCATGGTATCCCAAAAAATTATAGTTTCAGACAGGGGGTCCCAATTTGTTTCTCGCTTTTGGAAGGCCTTTAGTAAAAGATTAGGAATTGATTCTCGTTACTCTACCAGTTACCATCCTGAAACCGATGGGCAAACAGAGAGAGTGAATCAAGAGTTAGAACAGTATTTAAGACTCAATTTATTCGATAAAGAGAAGGAATGGCCCGAGTTGATGTGGGCAGCTGAATTTGCTTACAATAATGCTGTTCATTCCACCACTGGGTTCACCCCCTTTTATCTGAACCATGGTAGACATCCTAATGTAATGTTGGGTAAAGCAGATGATTCAGTGCCTGCAGTAGAAGAGATGGTGAGGGATTTGCAGACCACGTTAGTTAGGGCTAGAAAAAACATAATTCAAGCAAAAGACTCATATAAGACTCAGGCTGATAGAAAAAGAAGAGAGAGCCCCATTTATTCGAAAGGAGACAAAGTTTGGTTATCCACTCGTCATTTACGTCTCAAAGGAAATCGCAAATTTCAGCCACGATTTATAGGTCCATTCAAAGTTGACAAGATGATCAATCCAGTGGCAGTTAAATTGCAGTTGCCAGCTCATCTAAAGATACATCCTGTTTTCCATGTCTCCTTGTTAAAGAACAGTCCTCCAAATTTACGTCAAAACTCCCCTCCAATTCCTATCCAGATTAGCTCTGCAGAAGAGTATGAGGTCAATCAAATCTTAGATTCCAAAATCCGTAATGGCCAGCTTTATTATCTAATTGATTGGAAAGGTTATGGTCCAGAGGAACGATCCTGGGAGCCGCATGAGTATGTACATGCTTCAAGATTAGTGAGAAACTTTCATAGAACCTACCCAAGCAAACCTAAATTGGAGAACTGTTCCTTGAGGGGGAGTACTGTCATGACCACACAAACATGCCAAGTCAAAACAAAGAAGTGCATGAGAAAAGCAAAGAGATATCCTCAGTGGAGACAGCAAAGCCCAAACTGGAAGAAGGTTTGCAGAGTAATCTTGCGCTTATTTCAAAAGAAGAATCAAGAAGAGAAGATCCAAGATGGCCGCTGTGAGTCCTGAAGGTTAGTTACAGTTCTAGTCTTGTAATCGGTTGGTTGCTAGGTTACGAGCTCTCCAGCTGGAAGCCTTGCACTTCAACTGAGGTCTGAAAGGAATCAGCTGTGTGGAGAGAGAGCGCGCTTCAGAACAGAAACTCCTGTGAGGTAAAATTACATTTGAAGATTATATTACAGAAAAAATATAAATATTGTGAAGGTTTATTCAAAGAGTTTGATAGTAGACCGTTCCCGTGGAAGTCGGCAAGGCTACAGAGTTAATGTATGAATTAACCTTATGTTTACAAGGTTCTTGTTTAAGATATTAAAGTCAAAGAAAAAACGAACTTTAAAAGAGCAAGTATCTACAAATGTCAAGGTTATAAACAAAGGCCAAGTTTAAAGGAGAAACGAACTGTTAACAAATAAGCATTTACAAATTCAATGGTAATAAACCAAAACAGAGTTTAAAAGAGAAACAAACTTAAATAAACAAGCATTTACAACTACAAGTTATCGACAGATGTCGAAGTAAGGAAGGAGAAACTAACTGTAATAAACAAGCATTTACAAATACAAGTTATCAACAAATGTCGAAGTAAGAAAGGAGAAACGAACTTTAATAAACAAGCATTTACAAATACAAGTATTGACAGAAGTCACAATAAGACAGGAGAAATTAAATAACATCAGCTGATTTGAAGAACGCATTATCACCAACTATATATATATATATATATATATATAGCAACTTAAAACCAATCTCTAACAAAGGTTGAGAAGTTCTTCCAGAATCAGTAATAAGCATTTTTTTAAGAAGAGCTATCATTTATAGAGAGAAGCAAGGCTACAGAGAACTCAGGGTGAGTGAAGAAATAATAGAATTAAAGAGAATTAAGTGTTGAGAGTAGAAAGTGAAAAAACTGATGTTGTATGTCCCTCGTAATTGCGACTGTGACTCTTGCAGGTGCTGTATCCAATCTTAGATGCGAAGAGGCAGACTGAGTACTGGCGTTCATCATCTCTTTGGCAGTCTCTCTACCATCCCATTCCCCTTTCCCCCTCCGGGGTACTCAGCACGAAGGATTAATATTCGTTGTGAGTAGCTCGGGTCGGGACTGAGGAGTTGTCTTCTCCTTCTGAGGAAATCGAATAGAAGTATCCTGACACCTACAGAGAGGTGCTTCAGAAGGGAGTAGGGTTTTCCCCATTTGAATTTCTGTTTGGCCATCCTGTAAGGGGACCACTAGCTCTTGTAAAAGAAGGCTGGGAGAGACCTCTCCATGAGCCTAAACAAGATATAGTGGACTATGTACTAGGCCTACGTTCAAGGATGGCAGAGTATATGGAAAAGGCAAGCAAAAACCTTGAGGCCAGCCAACAACTCCAGAAGTTTTGGTATGACCAAAAGGCTGCTATGGTTGAGTTTCAGCCAGGGCAGAAAGTCTGCGTTCTGGAGCCTGTGGCTCCCAGGGCACTTCAGGACAGATGGAGTGGCCCTTACCCAGTGCTAGAGAGGATGAGTCAGGTCACCTACCTGGTACACCTAGGCACTAGCAAGACCCCCAAAACGGTGATCCATGTGAACCGCCTCAAACTCTTCCATGACAGGGCAGATGTGAATCTGTTGATGGTAACAGATGAGGACCAGGAAGCTGAGAGTGAACCTCTCCCTGATCTCCTCTCCACAGACCCTAAAGATGGTTCAGTAGATGGACTGATCTATTCAGACACCCTCTCTGGCCAACAGCAATCAAACTGTAGGAAGGTCCTGCAACAGTTTGCTGAGCTCTTTTCCATAACCCCATGTCAGACAAACCTGTGTACCCATGATGTGGACACAGGAGACAGCATGCCTGTCTAAAACAAAATTTTCAGACAGTCTGACCAAGTTAAGGAACGCATCAAGGTGGAAGTCCACAAGATGCTGGAATTGGGAGTCATTGAGCCCTCTGACAGCCCCTGGGCTAGCCCAGTGGTCTTAGTCCCCAAAACTCACACCAAAGATGGAAAGAGAGAGATGAGGTTTTGTGTGGACTACAGAGGACTTAATTCTGTCACCAAGACAGATGCCCATCCCATTTCAAGGGCAGATGAATTGATAGACAAACTAGGTGCTGTCAAATACTTAAGTACCTTTGACTTGACAGCAGGGTACTGGCAAATCAAAATGGCACCAGGAGCAAAAGAAAAGACAGCATTCTCCACACCTGATGGGCATTATCAGTTTACTGTTATGCCCTTTGGTTTAAAGAATGCCCCTGCCACCTTCCAAAGGTTGGTGAATCAAGTCCTTGCTGGCTTGAAGTCGTTTAGTGCAGCTTATCTTGACGATGTTGTTGTCTTTAGCTCCAGCTGGCAGGATCACCTGGTCCACCTGAAGAAGGTTTTGAAGGCTCTGAAAGCAGCAGGCCTCTCTATCAAGGCATCCAAATGCCAGATAGGGCAGGGAACTGTGGTTTACTTGGGACACCTTGTAGGTGGAGGCCAAGTTCAGCCACTCCAGCCCAAGATCCAGACTATTCTGGACTGGGCAGCTCCTAAAACCCAGACTCAAGTCAGGGCATTCCTTGGCTTGACTGGGTACTACCGGAGGTTTGTGAAGGGATATGGATCTATAGTGACACCCCTCACAGAACTTACCTCCAAGAAAATGCCCAAGAAGGTAAACTGGACTGTAGAATGCCAACAGGCATTTGATACCCTGAAACAAGCTATATGCACAGCACCAGTTCTCAAAGCTCCAGATTACTCCAAGCAGTTCATTGTGCAGACTGATGCCTCTGAACATATGATAGGGGCAGTTTTGTCCCAAACAAATGATGATGGCCTTGACCAGCCTGTTGCTTTCATTAGCAGGGGGTTACTCCCCAGGGAGCAGCGTTGGAGTGCCATTGAGAAGGAGGCCTTTGCTGTGGTTTGGTCCCTGAAAAAGCTGAGACCATACCTCTTTGGTACTCACTTTGTAGTTCAAACTGACCACAGACCTCTCAGATGGCTAATGCAAATGAAAGGTGAAAATCCAAAACTGTTGAGGTGGTCAATCTCTGTACAGGGAATGGACTTTATAGTGGAACACAGACCTGGGACTGCCCATGCCAATGCAGATGGCCTTTCCAGGTTCTTCCACTTAGAAAATGAAGACTCTCTTGGGAAAGGTTAGTCTCATCCTCTTTCGTTTGGGGGGGGGGTTGTGTAAGGAAATGCCTTCTTGGCATGGTTACCCCCTGACCTTTTGCCTTTGCTGATGCCAAGTTATGATTTGAAAGTGTGCTGAGGTCTGATAACCAGGCCCCAGCACCAGTGTTCTTTCCCTAACCTGTACCTTTGTTTCCACAATTGGCACACCCTGGCATCCAGGTAAGTCCCTTGTAACTGGTACCTCTGGTACCAAGGGCCCTGATGCCAGGGAAGGTCTCTAAGGGCTGCAGCATGTCTTATGCCACCCTGGGGACCCCTCACTCAGCACAGATACACTGCTTGACAGCTTGTGTTTGCTAGTGGGGATAAAACGACTAAGTCGACATGGCACTCCCCTCAGGGTGCCATGCCAACCTCTCACTGCCTATAGGTATAGATAAGTCACCCCTCTAGCAGGCCTTACAGCCCTAAGGCAGGGTGCACTATACCATAGGTGAGGGCATAAGTGCATGAGCACTATGCCCCTACAGTGTCTAAGCAAAACTCTAGACATTGTAACTGCAGGGTAGCCATAAGAGTATATGGTCTGAGAGTCTGTCATGCACGAACTTCGCAGCACCATAATGGCTAAACTGAAATCTGTGAAGTTTGGTATCAAACTTCTCAGCACAATAAATGCACACTGATGCCAATGTACATTTTATTGTAACATACACCCCAGAGGGCACCTTAGAGGTGCCCCCTGAAACCTTAATCGACTAGCAGTGTAGGCTGACTAGTTTTAGCAGCCTGCCACACACCAGACATGTTGCTGGCCACATCGGGAGAGTGCCTTTGTCACTCTGTGGCTAGTAACAAAGCCTGTACTGGGTGGAGGTGCCTCTCACCTCCCCCTGCAGGAACTGTAACACCTGGCAGTGAGCCTCAAAGGCTCACCCCCTTTGTTACAGCACCCCAGGGCACCCCAGCTAGTGGAGTTGCCGCCCCCTTCGGCCACACAATACTCAGAGTTACTAAAAATAAAGGTACTTTATTTTAGCGACAATATGCCAAAAGTATCTCAGAGGATACCCTCACTTAGGAGGTAAGTAATATACACAAATTATATGTACACAAACACAAAACAGGTAAGTAACAGTAAGAAAAGTAGTGCAAACAATGTCGAATCACAATAGGATGCAATAGGTAGACATAGGTCTAGGGGCAACACAAACTATATACTCCAAAAGTGGAATGTGAATCACGAATGGACCCCTCCTATGGGAGATTGTAGAGGGTCGCTGGGACTGTGAGTTAACAGTAAGGGAGTCCAAAATACCCCCAACCCAAGACCCTGAAAAGTAGGAGTAAAGTTACCCTACTACCCCAGAAAGACACAATAGTCATGATAGGGGATTCTGCAAGAACCACAAGCACCAGCAAATCACTGAAGACAGATTCCTGGACCTAAGGACCTGGAAAGTAAGGAGACCAAGTCCAAGAGTCACAAGAGTGTCCGGGGGGGTGGGGCAGGTGCCCACTAAACCCCGGATGAAGGTGCAAGAGTGCTGCCTCCGGGTGGAAGAAGCCAAAGATTCTGCAACAACAAAAAGGGCTAGGAAATTCTCCTTTGGTTGGAAGATGTCCCACGGCGTTCTGGATGGTGCAGAAGTGTTTCCATGCAGAAATACTGCAAACAGGCCTTGCTAGCTGCAAGAGTCGCAGTTGAGGTTTTACGGTGGTGCTGGGGACCAGGAAGGACCAGGATGTCGCCCCGTGGAGGAGGAGACATGGGGGGCGCTCAGCAACTCAGAGAGCCCCCGCAGAAGCAGGCAGCACCCACAGAAATACCGGAACAGGCGCTAAGAATATCTGTGACCTCAGAGTCACAAAAGGAGGGTCCCACGATGTTGGAGTCCAACTCAGCGGGTTGAACACTGCAGGACGGAGTGTTGGGGACCCAGGCTAGGCTGTGCACAAAGGAATCCTTGGAGAAGTGCACAGAAGCCGGAGCAGCTGCAAATCACGCAGTACACAGGTTTGCTGTCTGGAGTGGGGAGGCAAGGACTTACCTCCAGCAAATTTGGACAGAAGGGCAACTGGGCTGTGGGAGACACTTGGACCTAGCTCCTGTGTTCCAGGGACCACGCTCGTAAGGATGAGAGGGGACCCAGAGGACCGGTGATGCAGGAGTTTGGTGCCTGCGTTGGTAGGGGAAAGATTCAGTTGACCCACGGGAGATTTCTTCTTGTCTTCCAGTGCAGGGTGAAGGCAGACAGCCCTCAGAGCATGCACCACCAGGAAACAGTTGAGAAAGCCAGCAGGATGAGGCGCTACAATGTTGCAGGTAGTCGTCTTGCTACTTTGTTGCGGTTTTGCAGCATCCTGGAGCAGTCAGCGGTTGATCCTTGGCAGAAGTCGAAGAGGGAAGTGCAGAGGAACTCTGGTGAGCTCTTGCATTTGTTATCTGAGGAAAAGCCCAGAGGAGAGACTCTAAATAGCCAAAAAAGGAGGTTTGGCAACTAAGAAAGGAGGCTTGGAAACTGAAAGAGGTAAGCACCTATCAGGAGGGGTCTCTGATGTCACCTGCTGGCACTGGCCACTCAGAGCAGTCCATTGTGCCAAACACCTTTGAATCCAAGATGGCAGAGGTCTGGGACACACTGGAGGAGCTCTGGGCGCCTCCCCTGGGAGGTACTGCTCAGGGGAGTGGTCATCCCCTTTCCTTTGTCCAGTTTCGCGCCAGAGCAGGGCTGGGGGATCCCTGAACCGGTGTGGACTGGATTATGCAGAGATGGGCACCATCTGTGCCCAACAAAGCATTTCCAGAGGCTGGGGGAGGCTACCCCTCCCCAGCCCTTCCCACCTATTTCCAAAGGGGACTGGGCTGCTCAGACCCCAGGAGGGCAGAAACCTGTCTGAGGGGCTGGCAGCAGCTGACGTGGAAACCCCAGAAAGGCAGTTTGGCAGTACCTGTGCTAGAGACCCGGGGGATCATGGAATTGTCCCCCCAATACCAATTCCATGATCTTAGACATGTTACATGGCCATGTTCGGAGTTACCATTGTGAAGCTACACACAGGTAGTGACCTATGTGTAGTGCACGCATGTAATGGTGTCCCCGCACTCACAAAGTTCAGGGAATTTGCCCTGAACAATGTGGGGGCACCTTGGCTAGTTGAAGGGTGCCCACACAATAAGTAACTTGGCAACTAACTTTCACCAAGTGTGGGTTAGACATATAGGTGACTTATAAGTTACTTATGTGCAGTGAAAAATGGCTGTGAAAAAACGTGGGCGTTATTTCACTCAGGTTGCAATGGCAGTCCTGTGTAAGAATTGTCTGAGCTCCCTGTGGGTGGCAAAAGAAATGCTGCAGCCCATAGGGATCTCCTGGAACCCCAATACCCTGGGTACCTAGGTACCATATACAAGGGAATTATAAGGGTGTTCCAGTGTGCCAATGAGAATTGGCAGAATTAGTCACTAGCCTGCAGCGACAATTTTAAAAGCAGACAGAGCATAAACACTGAGGTTCTGGTTAGCAGAGCCTCAGTGATACAGTTAGGTACCACACAGGGAACACATATAGGCCACAAACTTATGAGCACTGGGGTCCTGGCTAGCAGGATCCCAGTGACACATATAAAACACACTGACAATATAGGGTTTTCACTATGAGCACTGGGCCCTGGCTAGCAGGATCCCAGTGAGACAGTAAAAATACCCTGACATATACTCACAAACAGGCCAAAAGTGGGGGTAACAAGGCTAGAAAGAGGCTACCTTCCTACACAACCCCCCCCAAAAGAAGGACAATAAGGCTAACCTTGGCCAGTTGAGTCTTTATTGTCTAAGTGGTGATAAGTGGAGAGTAACTCTGCAATAGATTGGTTACTCCCTTTATCATCCACTATATGGTTACTTCCCTGAGGGGATGTAAACCACCCTGTTTGAAGTTGTTTAGCTAGCCAACAATGTGAAGTTATATTCTCAGAGTTCCTATTAGTATGTTTAAGTTTAGAGCAGTGGGAATTGTCCACTGGACCTATATCAAGGGATGAGAATGCCAGACAGGGATGCTGTCTCAGTAAAGCCATAGCTGGGCAAAAACTTTGTCCATTTGGCTGTAAGAGAAAACAGGGTTGCTGTTTCTCCTGAGTTGGAGCAGGGCAGGGACGTTGTCCTATGAGCTCCACACTAGGAAAGGGCTGCTGTCCTAAGTGTTGTGAGGCAGTGCAGGGTTGCTGCACTAAAGCTTCTCTGGGAGTGTTGGAGGGATGTTCCATGTTAACTAAAACGGTGCACTTTTTCTCACCAATATTAGTTATCCCACAGAGAGGTACTTCTACCTAAGGAAGTTCAGCTGTGCTAGCTGATGGTTCCCTTGGTACAGGTGCCACCCCAGGAGAGGTTTCTCCCAACACAGGATTGGTAGCCTGAATGGCAGGGTGGGTAGGGAATACTTTGATTCCCTTTTTACCTGTTGTTGGAGAAGGATCCTGAGTTTTCAGGCCTTTTTCTCTCCTTTGCTTTTTCATTTCAGCTGAAATGAGAGGAAGCAATTCCTCAGGGATATCCAGCATGGCTGCATGGGTATTAAACTCTACCTCAG
This sequence comes from Pleurodeles waltl, assembly GCF_031143425.1. Lineage (NCBI taxonomy): Eukaryota > Metazoa > Chordata > Amphibia > Caudata > Salamandridae > Pleurodeles > Pleurodeles waltl. The sequence goes on from NC_090448.1 coordinate 572,012,069, forward strand.
CCCAACCTGAGGCCTCTAGGTCATTACCTAAGAGACAGTCTACAGGTAAGCTAGGTGATACTACCACCTGCTTAAGGCCAGTAACTCCACCCCAACTAAACTGAATTATAGCTAAGGTAAGAAACTTAGTGGAGTTATGGACATCAATAATCTTGTACTGTTGTCCAATGATGTGTTGTTCAGGAGACACTAGGGGGCATATTTATACTCCGCCTGCGACGAATGTGCGTCAAACATTTTGACGCACATTCAGCGCAAACGTTGCCCCATATTTAAACTTTGACGCCCGAGCCCGCGGACGACAAAAGTCCGCCGTGTGCGTAATTATTTGGATGCGGCAACCCGCCTTGCGTTAATGATATGCAAGATAGGCATTCCCGTCCAAAAAATGACTTAAACGGCCGTTCGTCGTATTTATGCTTTCGGGCAAAAATTACGCACGCCCGGGAGGCCGAGCCGGAAAATGACGCACAGCCCGATTTGCGTCAAAATGTAACGCCTGGGTCAGGACAGGCATTAAAATGGGGCAAACACACCTGTATTTAATCAGAACACACAGAAGCAACAGCAGAGCAGCAAAAAGGAGACATGGAGGTGATTCTTATCCAGCGTGCACGCAGACGCAGAGCCCAGCAGCTACAACAGCAGCTACCACAACACCAGCAGGGACCCCAAAGTCAGCGCAGAAGGCAGGAGAGGATATTCCGCCCCAGAACAACCCTTTATAGCCTCAGGGAACACAACATCATCCAGAGGTACAGGGTGAACTGGCAGGCCATTCAGCAGCTGCTGTGAAACATTGAGCCGCAGTTGGCACCCACTTTGCTGACACCCCGCACCATCCCAACAGAAACCAAGCTGCTTGCCGTACTTCACATGCTGGCAAGTGGCTCTTTTCAAACAACTGGTGCCCTGGTTGCCGGAATATCACAAGCATCATTCTCTGCCTTTTTGCCCAAAGTACTGGATGCCATCATTGGACTTACACCCCGCCACATCTGCTTCCCTAACACACTGCAGAAGCAGCAGCAAACAAAACAGGGGCTCTACCTCATTAGTGGCTTCCCACACGTCCTTGGTGCAATCGACTGCACACATGTACGCCTTGTGCCACCTTCTGCAACTGAACACCTCTACCGCAACAGGAAGCACACACACTCTATCAATGTGCAGGCCATAGTCGATCACCAAGGATTGATCACCAACATCGTGGCTAAATATCCTGGGAGTGTCCATGACTCATTCATCTTCTGTCACTGCACCATCAATGCACACACTTCCAGGATGGACGATATGGCAATGGACTACTTGTTGGTAAGTACAAAAACCTACTTATATACACACTGCACAGCAACCCTCTAGGACACACAACACATACACAACAGCAACATGTGAACAGGAACACACTGAGGTTGTGACATCGCTAGCCATGTTTCTTAGGTCACCATTGAACCTGTCACACATCGGAAATTAGTGTACAGTCTAATGTTAAGACGTCAAAGATCACAACGTGTGGAGTGGATTGCCTAAATGTCACCTTGCAAATTGTAAGTGTCCCAATGATGTTTACATATATCCATTGCTTAAGTCTAAAGGTATGGGATGTCCAGGGTACATTGATATGAACTATGAACGTGTTAACAACACTGTCAAAATGAATCTGTGTATGGAACTATCATCTCACCCCCAGTGAAGACACACGGACACCTGTATCACAAGTCACAATGCTAGGGAGGGCACACTGTCCTGCAAATCCCAAAACATACTGCTGACGAACGGTCAGCAGCCAAGCACTCGTTCAACCAAGGAAACAACACAATGCAGATGGTACATCCTACAAGCCTAGGATGCAACATAATAACACAAAAGAGTCACAGACAACACAAGACAACTACTGCCATGAAAGGTGATTTCAATGGGGCTAGCTACATCAACATGATCCCATTCATTTTCTCTTGCAGCTTATCGGGGTATGGCATCCAACCATGGATAATGACACCTATTGGCAACCCGAGTACTGCAGCAGAGCGTGCCTACAATGACGCACATAGGAGGACACGCACCATAGTCGAGAGGACCTTTGGCATCCTCAAGTCAAGGTTCCGGTGCCTCGACATCACTGGTGGTAGCCTCCTATATTCCCCGGAGATGGTCTGTAAGATCATCCTAACATGTGCTATTCTGCACAACATTTGCATCAAAAGGAACATTCCCCTCCTGGAACCAGAGCCACACATGCCTGAAGAGGAGGAAGAGGAGGATGCTGGCCTGCAACATGAGGGGAGAACTACAGAACACGGCTGCTGGTATACGCAGGCGGCAACATATCGTGAACAATTGTTTAAAAATATAATCACCATCACCACTTTAATGAACTAATTTAAATAATCACCTATAATAATCACCATATCATGGTCTGGCTAATAAGTTTTGCATACCTTCATCTCTAACTATCAGAATAAGAGTGTTGCCTCATGGAGCATTGCTGATACACTGATTAGTACACTGAAAATCCCAGAGCTAATGTGATGCGTAACATACAATGGTCACGTACACACACACTCTAAATGACATATATCATGTACATTTCTCCTTTGAAGGCCAATAGCAGACAGTAGGCGCATTTCAGTTATCTAATGCACAGTTGATATGTCACATTACCCAGAGACAGATTTGTTGTGTAAGTGCTATTTATTGAAAAGTGCTGTAGTGCTATCTGTACATTATCCATGATTGTGAGTCCTTTAGAGTGACTTCTTACATTGTGATCCTGTACAAGGGGTTACGGAAATGCTTTTGACATGCTGGGGTGATGTTTCAGACAGTGCAGAGGGACAGGATTTGCCAATGAGTAGGAGAGAGACAATCACTGGGCAGGCTGACAAGATATACAGTGGTAAGCGGAACAGTCATTAAATAGAGGTGTTGCAAGACTGGCATGTTACAAAGCGCAGGACCTTGGTAATTGTTGGCCATGTGGCAGGGACTAGTGCTTCCGGGTACTTTTCTGTGTGAAGGTGATCTGTTCCATGTCTTCTTCTTCTGATGTGTGTGTTGCCTCCTCTGTTCTTGGTAGTGGTGGTTGTGAAGGGGCAACACACACCTCAGTGTTAGAAGACGTGGAGTCAGACATCCTGGTCGCTGCTACCTGTGAAGGTCTTAAGGGCAGTACTGCAGCAAGGAGGATCAGCTGGTTCTTGAGAATAGCAGCCACATCACAATGGTAGGCAGCCAGGTCGGCCCTGAGCGGTTCAATGTTGCATTCGTGCACGCGTTGACAGGATTGCTGTTGTAGGTGTTGGGTGAACTGTATTACAGCTGGGTTTTTTGCTGTTCCTGCAAGATAGATGTTAGGGCTTGCATAGCTGCTGCCTGATCTGCAGATGACATCATTAACTAACGCACCCCCTCTAGGCTGGCTGCCATAGTTTGCCTCCCCACCCGCACCTCCTTGGCCAGCTTCCGCTGTACCCCAAGTACAGGTCTCTCAAAGCTGGTGCCTTTGTCGTCTGAGTCTTCAGCTGTATTGGAGCTGGCAGGTCTTACAATTGGGGTGGTGGGTGGATCCTCTGCAATGGCTGCTTGTTCTGTGATCCTCCTTGTGACTGAAGGTGAGGTCTGGAGGGTTTCAAGGACCTTTTGGATAGTCTAATGGGGAATGTTTATCAGCTCGTCATCCATGTCATCAGGGTAATTTGGGACAGGCATATCGGCAGGAGATCCATCTTCCTCTGCAATGAAACAGGGTACAATTAGTGTGTTTGTGTTGTGGCATGAGTGATGTGACATGCCTGCCTTGTGATGAATTCACATTGTGATCTTGTTTCGTGTTTATTGCTCGAGTCTTTCAGATGGGCATTCTCCCAGGCCTATGGCTCACCTGCATGTCACATGTATGTTATTAAGTTATTAGACTTGTCGGCATTATCTCTTCTAGGTGTTGGTTTTGGCCAAATAGTGAATTGACACCTTCTTGTCCTACTCAACCCTCCGTCTACATCCATTCTCATGGTGAGCCCTTTCACTGGCTGTGGGTGTTCTGATGGCACTGGCAGCACACTTAACAATCTGGACCTGCCTCGGTCTCTGATCTTTCACATCCTCTTAAATGTATTTGACATGTAGCATATCCTATGCATAGCAATGTTATGACACAATATGGATATTGGCATTGGTAATGTGTACAGCTGATGCTGGGAATGTGTGGTACATTGGATTGCCCTGATAATCGTATCAGTGTCCTATTTCCGCCTCTGACTGTGCAGGTGTATTTCAGTGACCAGTTACATGTGTCCCCCCCTCAATGCTTTTGTCTGAGCAGTATGACATTTGGGATGTTACATTGTGACCCAGGCACAGGATGGACCCTGACATATTCTGCATGGGTGTGACCTTAGTGCTGTGTAGCTCCTATTGTTGTTTACATTGGCTGATGTTTGCAACCACTATGGGCATTCACATTTGACAGTACTGGGGCCTTTGTCTTTTTTCAGGGGATTGTTGAAGTTGTCATCCCCAACCCTCTAATTTAGGTGTGAATGATCCATGGGGAGGTCACTGCCATTGGCTTCTTGAGCTGCACACAGAGCGGAGGTGGTAGTGGCAACTGTTGTCGCAGTTACATTCCAGTTGTCGGTATGGCTAGAGGTTGTTAACAGGGCCCTAGCTAATGTGGGGGGTATGGTGGCTGACGTGTGCCGGGATGTCAGTTTGACGTTGTGCCCTTCCCTCCTGGAGTGGCTTTCCCTTTCCTTCATCGTTGGCATGGCAGCATGGCCCCTTGGGACTGTTTTTGGTGTAGTGTAATGGTGTGCCCCAGCTTCTGTCTGTGCAGGCCATGCCCCCATGCCGTGCCCCTTTACCCATGCCACTCTATGTATATGATGACTTATATGCAATGTGTAGTAGGTATTCCCCCCCGCTTGCAGTTGACATTAGTGCATTTCAATTCCCCATGTGACTTACCCTGCGTGTGCGTTGTCTCCTGGTAGTCTGCACTGTCCTGTCCTTGAATCCCTGTGACGATCTCCTCAGGGATGACGGCTGCGACCATCTCCTCCATGTGGTCCAGGGCCTCCTGGTGTGCTGGACTCCCACCTCCAGTCTGCAGTGCTTCCTTCCTGTTCCTGGCCATCTTTTCCTTGGTCCTGCGCTTGCAGTCATGCCTGCGTTTCTTGCACTCGATGACAGTTCTGCGTACTTCTGCCACACTGTTGATCTTGTTGACAATTTGTTGGCATATAGCCTCTCTCCTACTGATTGGCAATTTTGAGGTGACAAACAGTTGGTGCTGATGTTCCGTCACCTCTTTAACCAGAATTTCCTGTTCCTCTGCACTGAAGAGACACTTTCTTTTATTCTTATAAGTGTCCTGGTTCTTGTGTGGGTCCTCCTGGCTGGTTCCTGGTCTGTTATCATCTTCCTGGGGTCTGTAGTGGCATCTGGCATCCATTTGGGCTCTCCTCTGGTGAAATGGCAGTGTTCGCGTTTTTTTTTTACGCTATTGCATCAAAAAACGGCGCATTTCTGGTTTGCGAGGTCGTAAATCGACCCACAGTCGTTTCCGTGGCGTTAACGTCATTTTGCTTTACGATTTGACGCTGCGGTGTGCGTCAAAATAAATTACTCCATGTTGAGTATAAATTTGATGCCCGCACGGCGCACCAAAATGCCGTTAGCTGGCGGTAATATTTTTGACGCAAAACTGCGCTGGTCAAAAAGTATAAATATGGCCCTAGGTTTTCAGTCACCAAAGTGATACTGGCACCTGTGTCCCTGTAGGCCTGAGCCTCAACACCATTTATTGAAACTGTCTGCCTGTACTTATCCATTGTAAGGGGACAAGCAGCCAGTGTGGCAAGGCCAATGCCACCAGGTGTGACAGAAACTGTCTTGGGACTGACTACCCCAGTTTCTATGATGGACCCATAAGTGAACCCAACTACACCCTTATTTTGACTGTTGCCAGCAGTCCCACCACTATTACCTCTACTGCTAGGGGCACTAGAGTTTGATGTATTAGTGGTGGTATTCTCAGGGGGTTTACCTGGATAGGACCTATCCCATGGCCTATGGCCTTTATTTGTATACACATAGCACCAAGGCTTTTTAATGTGTGTGGATTGTGAAGAAGGGGAAGAAGTTGATTTATCCCCACACCCTGAAGAGTGTTTAGGATTTGAAGAAGGATCTTTAGTTTTACCTTTATCCCCATGCTTATCCTGAGATTTCCCACCATCTTGGCAGGCAGCAGGCAGCACCCACAGAAGTACAGGAACAGGCACTTAGAAGATCTGTGAAGAGTCACAAAAGGAGGGTCCCACGACGTCGGAGTTCAACTCAACGGGTTGAGCACTGCAGGACAGAGTGCTTGGGACCCAGGCTAGGCTGTGCACAAAGGAATCCTTGGAGAAGTGCACGGAAGCCGGAGCAGCTGCAAATCACTCAGTACACAGGTTTGCTGTTTGGCGTGGGGAGGCACAGGTGGTGCCCTCTCTGCATAAGCCAGTCTACACTGGTTCAGGGATCCCCCCAGCCCTGCTCTGGCACGAAACTGGACAAAGGAAAGGGGAGTGACCACTCTCCTGACCAGCACCTCCCAGGGAAGGTGCCCAGAGCTCCTCCAGTGTGTCCCAGACATCTGGCATCTTGAATGCAGAAGTGTGAGGGCACAATGGACAGCTCTGAGTGGCCAGTGCTAACAGGTGACGTCAGAGACCCCTCCTGATAGGTGCTTACCTTTCTCAGTAGCCAATCCTCCTCTGTGGGCTATTTAGGGTCTCTCCTTTGGGCATTTCACCAGATAACGAATGCAAGAGCTCACCAGAGTTCCTCTCAACTTCTCTCTTTGACTTCTGCCAAGGATCAAACGCCGACTGCTCCAGGACGCCTGCATAACCGCAACAAAGTAGCAAGAAGACTACCAGCAACATTGTAGAGCCTCATCCTGCCGGCTTTCTGGACTGTTTTCTGGTGGTGCATGCTGTGAGGGCTGTCTGCCTTCACTCTGCACTGGAAGCCAAGAAGAAATATCCTGTGGGTCAACTGAATATTCCCCTGCTAATGCAGGCACCAAAAGACTGCATCACCGGTCCTCTGGGTCCCCTCTCATCCAGACGAGCGTGGTCCCTGGAGCACAGGAGCTATATCCAAGTGACCCTCACAGTCCAGTGATCCTTCAGGCCAAGTTTGGTGCAGGTAAGTCCTTGCCACCCCATGCTAGACTGCAAACCTGTGTACTGCGTGATTTTCAGCTGCTCCGAGTTCTGTGCACTTCTCCAAGGATTCCTTTGTGCACATCTTAGCCTGGGTCCCCACCACTCCGTTCTGCAGTGCTCAACCCTCTGAGTTGGACTCCGACATCGTGGGGCCCTCATTTGTGACTCTGAGTGGACTCCGGTTCACAAATATTCTAAGTGCCTGCTCTGGTACTTCTGCGGGAGCTGCCTGCTTCTGTGGGGGCTCTCTGAGTTGCGGAGCGCCCCCTCTGTCTCCTCCTCCAAGTGGCGACATCCTGGTCCTTCCTGGTCCCTAGCAGCTCCCAAAAACCTCTACCACAACCCTTGCAGCTAGCAAGGCTTGTTTGTGGTATTTCTGTGTGGAAACACCTCTGCTTTCTCCGGCACACTGTGGGACATCTTCCATCAAAAGGAGAAGTTCCTAGCTCTCTTCGTTGTTGCAGAATCCTAGGCTTCTTCCATCCAGAGGCAGCCTGGTTGCACCTTCATCTGGGGTTTCCTGGACTCCTGCCCCCCCCGGACACTATTGCGACTCTTGGACTTGGTATCCTTGCCTTGCAGGTCCTCAGGTCTAGGAATCCATCTTCAGTGCTTTGCTGGTGTTTGTGGTTCTTGCAGAATCCCCCTATCACGACTATTGTGTCCTATTGGGGTAGTAGGGTTACTTTACTCCTACTTTTCAGGGTCTTGGGGTGGGGTATCTTGGACACCCTGACTGTTTTCTTACAGTCCCAGTGACCCTCTACAAGCTCCCATAGGTCTGGAGTCCATTCGTGATTCGCATTCCACTTTTGGAGTATGTGGTTTATGTTGCTCTAGACCTATGTTCATCTATTGCATCCTATTGTAATTCTACACTGTTTGAATTACTTTTCTTATTATTACTTACCTATTTTGGGTTTGTGTACATATAACTTATGTATATTACTTACCTTCTTACTGAGGGTACTCACTGAGATACTTTTGGCATATTGTCATAAAAATGAAGTACTTTTATTTTTAGTAACTCTGAGTATTGTGTTTTTTTTTAGATATTGTGCTATATGATATAAGTGGTGTAGTAGGAGCTTTGCATTTCTCCTAGTTCAGCCTAAGCTGCTTTGCCATAGCTACCTTCTATCAGCCTAAGCTGCTAGAAACACCTCTATTCTACTAATAAGGGATAACTGGACCTGGAACAGGGTGTAAGTACCACAAGGTACCCACTATAAGCCAGGCCAGCCTCCTACATTGGTGGTGCAGCGGTGGGATAAGTACTTGCAACTGCTTTACCACTTTGTCATTTGGTGCTTTTCATAAGAAAATCTTATACCAAATAGTTCAAAATATGTACACTTAACCAAAAAAAGTTTACTTTTCTATTCTAAAACTTTTAACAAAGTTCTGAAACGTTTTTGAAAACTTCTTAAAGTTTTCCCAAAGTTTGAAAAAAAGATTTTTGTGCTTCCTAAAGTTCTAAAACTTTTTCCCTCACTATCCTTAAACCTATACTATCATGTCTGTTGTTGAGCCCACTCCCAAAACTGTTAATGCAACATATGAGAGTTTAAACTATAAAAGTTTGAGGGGTCTCTGCCTGGATAGAGGTTTGAGTATAGGTAAGAATCCTACAAAAGAGTTTCTCTTTAACATGCTCATTGTAGATGACCAGAACCAGTCTGGCCCATCAGAGGAGAGGTTAGAAAATGGGGAAGCTTCCCAGTCTCACTCAGAGGAGTTCCATGAGGAAGCTGGGGAGGGTTCTTTCAAAGTCCTGCCCCCTAGCAGAGCACCTAGTGACACTGATAGTGTTAGAGGGTCCCACACCAGTAGGGCATCTTTCACCCCTAGAGGCCAGGTTACTAGGGTCCAAACAGTTAGGGACAGGTCTCCCTCTGAAATTTCCCACATTTCTTCTGTGTCTAAACATTCCCAACCCACCAACCCTGAGGATAACTCGTTAGAAAGGGAACTAAAAAAGTTGAGGGTTGAAGAGACCAGACTGAAGCTTAAACAGCAGCAGCTGGCCTTAGATAGGGAATCCCTAGACATAGAAAGGGAAAGACAGAGGTTGGGGTTAGTTCCCCATGGTGGCAGCAGCAGTATGTCTGATAGCAATCCTGTTATAGAGCAAGATTCCAGGAATCTGCACAAGATAGTCCCCCTTACAAGGAGGATGATGACATTAATAAGTGGTTTGCTGCACTTGAAAGGGCCTGTATGGTACAGTTGGTCCCTCAAAGGCAGTGGGCTGCTATTTTGTGGCTATCCTTCATTGGAAAGGGTAGGGGTAGGCTCCTTGCTATCAGAGAAAGTGATGTCAATAACTACAAAGTTTTGAAAGATGCACTCTTGGATGGATTTGGCTTAACCACTGAACAATACAGGATTAAGTTCAGAGACACCAGAAAAGAGTCTTCTCAAGACTGGACAGATGTTGTGGACTGTTCAGTGAAGGCCTTGAATGGGTGGTTGCATGGCAGTAACGTTTCTGACCATGAAGGCCTGTACAATCTTATTCTGGGAGAGCATATTCTTAACAATTGTGTGTCTGATTTGTTACACCAGTACTTGGTAGACTCAGATCTGACCTCTCCCCAAGAACTGGGAAAGAAGGCAGACAAACGGGTGAGAACAAGAGTGAACAGAAGAGTTCATACAGGAGTTGACAAGGATGGCAAGAAGAAAGATGGTGAGAAATCTCAGGATAAGCATGGGGATAAGGGTAAAACCTGAGATCCTTCTTCAAATCCTAAATACTCATCAGGGGGTGGGGATAAATCAAATTCTTCCTCTTCTTCACAACACACACATATCAAAAGGCCTTGGTGCTTTGCGTGTAAAAATGAAGGCCATAGGCCAGGGGAAAAGTCCTGTCCAGGTAAACCCACTGAGCCTACCACCACTAATACATCAAACTTTAGTGCCCCTAGCAGTAGTGGTAATAATGGTGGGACTGCTGGCAACAGTCAAAATAAGGGTGAAGTTGGGTTCACTTATGGGTCCATCATGGAAACTCGGGTAGTCAGTTCCAAGACAGTTTTTGTCACACCTGGTGGCATTGGCCTTGCCACACTGGCTGCTTGTCCCCTTACAATGTATAAGTACGGGCAGACAGTTTCAATAAATGGTATTGAGGCTCAGGCCTACAGGGACACAGGTGTCAGTATCACTTTGGTGACTGAAAACCTAGTGTCTCCTGAACAACACATCATTGGACAACAGTACAAGATTATTGATGTCCATAACTCCACTAAGTTTCTTCCCTTAGCTATAGTTCAGTTTAGTTGGGGTGGAGTTTCTGGCCCTAAGCAGGTGGTAGTATCACCTAGCTTACCTGTAGACTGTCTCTTAGGTAATGACCCAGAGGCCTCAGGTTGGGCTGAGGTAGAGTTTAATACCCATGCAGCCATGCTGGGTATCCCTGACGAATTGCTTCCTCTCATTTCAGCTGAAATGAAAAAGCAAAGGGGAGGAAAAGGACTGAAAACTCAGGATTCTTCTCCAACAACAGGTAAAAAGGGCATCACAGTATCCCCTACCCACCCTGCCATTCAGGATACCATTCCTGTGGTTGGAGAAACCTCTATAGGGGTGCCACCTGTACCAAGGGAACCATCAGCTAGCACAGCTGAACTCCCTGAGGTAGAAGTACCTCTTTGTGGGATAATATTGGTGAGAAAAAGTGCACCATTTTAGTTAACATGGAGCATCCCTCCAACCCTCCCAGAGAAACTTTAGTGTAGCAATCCTACACTGCCTCACAACACTTAGGACAGCAGCCCTACCCTAGTGTGGAGTTCATAGGACAGCATCCCTGCCCTGCTCCAACTCACGAGATACAGCAACCCTGTTCTCTCTTACAGCCATATGGACAAAGTTTTTGCCCAGCTTTGGCTTTACTGAGACAGCATCCCTGTCTGGCATTCTCATCCCTTGATATAGGTCCAGTGGACAATTCCCACTGCTCTAAACTAAAACATACTAATAGGAACTCTGAGAATATAACTTCACATTGTTGGCTAGCTAAAAAACTTCAAACAGGGTGATTTACATCCCCACAGGGAAGCAACCATATAGTGGATCATGAAGGGAGTAACCAAGCTATTGGATAGCTACTCTCTACTTATCACTACTTAGATAATAAAGGCTCAACTGGCCAAGGTTAGTCCTATTGTCCTTCGTTTGGTGGGGGGTGGGGGATGTGTAGGAAGGTAGCCTCTTTCTAGCCTTGTTACCCCCACTTTTGGCCTGTTTGTGAGTCTATGTCAGGGTGTTTTTACTGTCTCACTGGGATCCTACTAGCCAGGGCCCACTGCTCATAGTGAAAACCCTATATTGTCAGTGTGTTTGATATGTGTCACTGGGATCCTGCTAGCCAGGACCCCAGTGCTCATATGTTTGTCGCCTATACTGTATGTGTTCCCTGTGTGGTGCCTAACTGTATCACTGAGGCTCTGCTAACCAGAACCTCAGTGTTTATGCTCTCTCAGCTTTCTAAATTTGTCACTGAAGGCTAGTGACTAAATTTACAAATTTTCATTGGAACACTGGTACACCCATATAATCCCCTTGTATATGGTACTTAGGTACCCAGGGTATTGGGGTTCCAGGAGATCCCTATGGGCTGAAGAATTTCTTTTGCCACCCATAGGGAGCTCAGACAATGCTTACACAGGACTGCCACTGCAGCCTGAGTGAAATAACGTCCACGTTATTTCACAGCCATTTTTCACTGCACATAAGTAACTTATAAGTCACCTATATGTCTACCCCTCACTTGGTGAAGGTTAGGTGCCAAGTTACTTATTGTGTGGGCACCCTGGCACTAGCCAAGGTGCACCCACATTGTTCAGGGCAATTTGCCCGGACTTTGTGAGTGCGGGGACACCATTACACACGTGCATTATACATAGGTCACTACCTATGTATGGCGTCACAATGGTAACTCCGAACATGGCCATGTAACATGTCTAAGATCATGGAATTGTCACCCCAATACCATTCTGGTATTAGGGTGACAATTCCATGATCCTCCGGGTCTCTAGCACAGAACCTGGGTACTGCCAAACTGCCTTTCCGGGGTTTCTACTGCTGCTGCTGCCAACCCCTCAGACAGGATTCTACCCTACTGGGGTCTGGGCAGCCCCGGCCCAGGAAGGCAGAACAAAGGATTTCCTCTGAGAGAGGGTGTTACACCCTCTCCGTTTGGAAATAGGTGTGAAGGGCTGGGGAGGAGTAGCCTCCCCCAGCCTCTAGAAATGCTTTGTTGGGCACAGATGGTGCCCATCTCTGCATAAGCCAGTCTACACCGGTTCAGGGTGCCCACATACTAAGTAACTATGCACCTAACCTTCACCAAGTGAGGGTTAGACATATAGGTGACTTATAAGTTACTTATTTGAAGTGGAAAATGGCTGTGAAATAACATGAACGATATTTCACTCAGGCTCCAGTGGCAGTCCTGTGTAAGAATTGTCTGAGCTCCCTATGGGTGGCAAAAGAAATGCTGCAGCCCATAGGGATCTCCTGGAACCCAAATACCCTGGGTACCTAGGTACCATATACAAGGGAATTATAAGGGTGTTCCAGTGTGCCAATGAGAATTGGTAAAATTAGTCACTAGCCTGCAGTGACAATTTTAAAAGCAGAGCGAGCATAAACACTGAGGTTCTGGTTAGCAGAGCCTCAGTGATACAGTTAGGCACCGCACAGGGAACATATACAGGGCATACTTTATGAGCACTGGGGTCTTCACTACCAGGATCCCAGTGACAAATAGGCAAAAACAAACATACATACAGTAAAAATGGGTTAACATGCCAGGCAAGATGGTACTTTCCTACAAGGGGACTCAGTGGAGCCAGTTGATGTTGGTGTGTCTGCATGGGAATGGTGCTTGTGTGAGTGCCTGTGGGATGAACTCTGGTGCTTGTGTTTGCTTGAGCCACTTCTGTGTGTTGATTTGGGTGAATGCCGGTCTAAAGGTGTTCTTGGGATAGGCTGGGGTTGAGTGGATTTGGACTAGGTAGAGGCAGTTGGAGGGGGAGGCTAGACACAGGGACAATGGCTGCCATCAGTGCTGTGGCCAGAACCTGAAATGCTCTCTGTTGGGCTGCCACTCCAGAGTGAATGACCTCCAGGTATGCATTTGTTTGTATCAAATGCCTCTCGACACCCTGGATGACATTCAGAATGGTTGACTGCCCAACAGTGAGGGATCTCAGGAGGTCAATAGCCTTCTCACTGAGGGCAGCAGGGCAGACTGGGGCAGGGCCTGAGGTCCCTGGGGCAAAGGAGATGCCCACCCTCCTCGGTGAGCGGGCAAGGGAAACCCGCCGAGGGGCTGCTGGGAGGGTGGTGCTGGTAGAGGGGATGGCGGCTGCACCTGTTGTTGGGGTGGGCACAGAGGTGTCCGCCACCGCCAGGGAGCTTCCATTGGAGGAAGAGTCGCTGTCACTGGTATCCCCTCCTGTCCCCGTCATGGTGCTCCCATCATCCTCCGTCCCACTGGTGCCTTCACCCTCAGTGGATTTGCCCTCATGGGTCATGTAGGATGCAGCTCCCTCCGGTGCCTCTGCTCCTCCTCCAGATCATGCACACAAGGTCAGGGTGACAAAACAAAAAGGAGAGGAGAGACAGAGGATACACTTGGTCAGTGCCAGCAACAACACTACCATTGGCGTACACAACACACAGGGAGCTGCCCTATGCACTAGGCCATGCCCAACCATTCACTAAAGTAGTCAAAAGCCCATGGGGTACAATGGCTAATGCCAGCATCTGCACACCTGACACCCACAGGACCCTGCCCAGTAGTATATGCCCACTTATACCATTGGGTTTGGTGTGCGTCAGAGCCTGCACACAAGGGACCTACCCTGCCATGATCGCCGTGGCCTAGGGTCATCCACAGCCCACATACGCCACCCAACTTGCTCCTAAAGCGTGCAAAGTCAGGATTCAGAATCTGTGCTAACCCCCTTGTGGCTGCTGTGATGCCCTCAAGCGCCCATCCAATTCCGGATAGGCCACCGCCAGGATGCATAACATCAGGGGAGTCATGGTGCATCGGGCACCCCTTCCACGTTGCGAGGCCAGCCCCAGCTGGGCCTCTGCCGTTTTCTTCGTCCAGCGGCGCAGGTCCTCCCATCTCTTGCGGCAGTGGGTGCTCCTCCTGTGATAGACCCCCAGGGTCCGCACCTCCTTGGCTACGGCACGCCAAATACCCTTTTTCTGGTGGGCGCTGACCTAGAGGGAAAAGACAGGAGGAAAGGAGATTACTCACCGATCCGGACTGGCATACTCATTGCCCCCCAGTTCCCACCCATGCCCTGACGCACATACACTGACCACCTCTCATGCAGCACTCAGGCCAGGACGCCTCAGCAACCCCCAAGATGTGGCTTACATCCACACCACTCCAAACAAGCATTGCCCACACATCATGCTTTCAGTGTACTCACCTATTTGTCTGGAAGACCGTAGAGTAACGTATACTGGGGTAGGACCCCATCCACCAGTTTCTCCAACTCCTCCACAGTGAAGGCAGGGGCCCTTTCCCCAGACACTGTAGCCATTGTCGCTTCCAGACTCAGGTCACAGCAGCACTTGCAGTGTAGGTCCTCTCCTGTTGACGGTCAGGTAGCAAGTGAGTGAGTAGTTAGAAATGGCAGCCAGGTCCGTGGCGGTGCGTACCGTCACCGCCGGCATTCATCGTCATTGGCTCCTGGAACCCATAGGGCCCAATGATAACCAATGCGAAGTTGCGCGGCGGTCATCGACCACCTGCCGCAACAGCGCACAATGCCAGCGGAATTACCTTATTTCCACTTGTCCTATCTCAGAGGACAGACAGCCGCCATTTCAGGGGGGCACATGGCATGGCACCTAACTGCGTCACAGTAGACATTGGCCCATCAACTGACTCTCGACTTCACATACTGCTTCTGTGACCTAACTTCAGCAACAGTTGTGCATTCCATGTGGAAATATGACCTTCTGCTCACCGTTCTGCTCCATAGGCTAAAACGGCTGAGGCAGATGATGAGATGGCGGCATCCTCTGGTGTACAGACCCCTGGTGGACCTGTCGACAATGGAGGACAGAAACATTATCATCACATACAGACTTGATTGTGCCACAATTCAAGAGCTGTGTGCCCAATTGGAGCCAGACCTGATGTCAGCTATCCGCCAGCCCACAGGTATTCCCCCTCTAGTGCAGGTTCTATCAGTGCTGCATTTCCTGGCAAGTGGTTCATTTCAAACTACAGTGGCCATGGCATCAGGAATGTCTCAGCCAATGTTCTCCAATGTGTTGTCCAGAGTGTTGACTGCCCTGCTGAAACACATGCGTAGCTACATTGTATTCCCCCAGATGGAGGATTTGGCCACAGTGAAAGCCGACTTCTATGCCCTGGAACATATCCCCAACATCATTGGTGCCATTGATGGTACACATGTGGCATTTGTTCCCCCCGGAGAAATGAACAGGTTTACAGGAATAGGAAAAGCTATCACTCAATGAATGTGCAGCTGGTGTGTTTGGCGGACCAGTACATCTCCCATGTGAATGCCAAATATCCTGGCTCTGTGCATGACACCTATATCTTGAGGAATAGCAGCATCCCTTATGTGATGGGCCAACTCCAGAGGTACTGGGTGTGGCTAATAGGTGAGCCCAAGGTCCCCACTCACTATAAGTAGGTGTCTGGTGTGAGGTTGTCCCTAAGGGTTAGTGTGTATCTAACAGTTGTCCCTCAATATTTACAAGTGACTCTGGTTACCCCAACCTGTCATGGCTACTGACCCCAGTGAGGAATCCCAGGTTTTTAGATTATTGAGAGAACCTTCAGCCTCCTGAGGGCCAGGTTCCGGTGCCTCCATCTGACAGGTGGATCCCTGGACTGCTCACCCAAAGAAGGTGTGGCAGGTGGCATGCTGTATGTTGTACAACCTGGCCTTGAGACACCAGGTGCCTTTTCTGCAGGAGGATGAGCCCGGAGATGGTCTTGTGGCAGCGGTGGTACCTGTGGACAGTGAGGAAGGGAAGGCAGATGAAGAAGATGTGGACAACAGAACAAACATTATAAACCGCAGTACTTCCAGTGACACACAGGTATGAGACTGCAACTCAAATGTACTTTTCAGTAATATTTTCGACATTGTACATGGCAGCCTCTTACCCTCTGTCTATGGACACTGACTGTACCCTTTGGATTCTCTAATCTCTGATCTATGTGCCCCATTCTGGATCCTGATATATGTACCGCTGCCCACCAAAGGTCATCCTGTAGTACATTTCACTGTACATGTACATTGTAATGCTTTGATAATGTTGTACTAATACATTTATCGATTCATGATACTGATTCCAATATGGTATTTGTTTCAAAGGTGTTTACTTTTGTGCCAATAAGTATAGGGGTATGGGCAAGGGGCTGGGATGATGGTGGAGGAATGGCCAGTGAGATTCCAGTCTTTTGGTATCACAGGTGCATTGTCCAAGGGGACATAGGAAGTGGAGCAATGTCAGTTCAAGGTGGACAGGGTGACAAGGTGGGACTGAAGGGTGACAATCGGGGGGATCTTATTTCCTGGCGGGGGTCTTGGCAATATTCTCTGTCTTCTGCCTGAATCGCAGGGACCGTTTGCGGGAGGGGGTTCTCCTTCTGCAGGGGGTGGGGTGCTGGTGGACTGTTGGTCCTGTGGCGGGGCATCCTGTCCACTAGCTCCGGCGGAGGAGGAAAGCTGTTCCTCGGTTTGGCTAGTGTCAGGCGCCCGTTGTTGTGCCACTGCCTCCCTCATGGTCTTGCCCATGTCACCAGCACCCCTGCAATGGTGACCAGGATGGTGTATATTTTTGTTAGGTCCTCCCTGATCCCCAGGTACTGTCCCTCCTGCAGCCGCTGGGTCTCCTGCAACTTGGCCAGTTCCTGGCCCATGGTCTCCTGGAAATGGTGGTATGCTCCCAGGATGTTTGAGAGTTCCTCGTGGAGAGTGGGTTCCCTGGGCCTGTCCTACCCCTGTCGCACAGCAGTCCTCCCAGCTTACCTGTTGTCCTGTGCCTCTGTCCCTTGAACCGTGTGCCCACTGCCACTGACCCCAGGTCCCTGATCGTCCTGTGTTTGTGGGCTTGCCTGGGGTCACTGTAGTGGTGGACACACTGCTGATTGACGTGTCCTGGGGACAGTGCCATGGGCCCACTTGGTGGGTGTTGTGGTGGTGTTTACTGAGGGGGGAGGCTCAGTGATGGTTTGGGACTGTGGCAGGGTAACCGACTGTCCGGAGGTCACAGATGGGCCAGGTTGGTCATTGTGATCCAGGCGTGCAGAGCTGCTGTCATCACTGTGGGCTTCTTCTGGGGGGGGGGGCTGGATGCGGCTGGCACCTCCTCTCCGGTGACGTTGGGTAGGGGTCCTGTTGGGCTCAAAATGCATTGTCAATGTATCTGCCATCTTGTGCATAGCTGTGTTTCCCTCTATGACTGTGATTTCCCTGTCGTCTTGGACTTGTGTGAGTGGTGATGTTGTGGGCTCGGTGAGTCTCTCTATTGGGCATGCTGTGGTGATGGGTGTCTATGCAGGTCTGTGATGGGTGTCCATGCATTGTTGTTGCATGCAGGGCTTGGTATTGGGATGGTTGGGTTGTGCTAGTGGGGTATATGTGAGTTGGTGGAGTGGTGGGGGTGGGGGTGGGAGTTTGTGATGGTATGTAGGTGGGGGTATAAAGTACTAAAGATTTGACTTACCAGAGTCCAGTCCTCCTGCTACTCCTGCACGGCCCTCAGGATGCATGATCGCCAAGACTTGCTCCTCCCATGTTGTTCGTTGTGGGGGAGGAGGTGGGGGTCCACCGCCAGTCCTCTGTACTGCAATCTGGTGTCTTGAGACCACAGAACACACCTTCCTCCGTAGGTCGTTCCACCTCTTCCTGATGTCATTCCTTGTTCTTGGATGCTGTCCCACGGCATTGACCTGTCCACAGTTATCCACCATAGCTCCATCTTCCTTGCAATGGATGACTGCTGCACCTGGGATCCGAATAGCTGTGGCTCTATCCGGATGATTTCCTCCACCATGACCCTTAGCTCCTCCTCTGAGAACCTGGGGTGTCTTTGGGGTGCAACGGATGTGGCGTGAGTGACATGTGTGAGCATGTGTTGGGTGAGGTGTGCGGTGATGTGTTGTGGTGTGTGCTGTTAGTTGCGTGGATGGTGTAGGGGAGCTGGTGTTCTGTGGCTCAGATTGAGTGGGTGCTCCTGGCTTGTGTTTCTCTCTATTCGCAATTTTTTAATTTTGGTCGTAAAGGGTTGTGGGTAATGTGGGTGTGTGTTTTATATTGTTGTGGGTGTGTGGTTGTGGTGTGTGTATGTGTGTCAGGTGTGTGTAGTTTGAATTGTCCAATGTGGTGGTGTTTTGTAAATGTGCGTGTATTTTGAGCGCAGAGGTGTGTACCGCCAATGGTTTACTGTGGTTGAAAGACCACTGCATTGATTAGTGGGTCGTGATACTGTAGGATTATTCCTGTTGGCGTAACGGTGTGGGTTTTGCTATCGCCAGTTTATCACTGACCTTTGCTCTGGTGGACTTGTGTGGGTGTCTGTATAGTGGCGGATTTCTATGTTTGGGTCATAATATTGGCGGATTACCGCCGCGGTCACGGAATGTTGGCGGCCGTCAGAATGGTGGTTGTAATGAGGGCCTAAGTGTGAGGGCACCCTTGCCCTGGCAAAAGTGCACCCACATAGTTCAGGGCCATTTCCTGGGACTTTTTGAGTACGAGGACGTCATTACACATTTGCACTACATATAGGCCAATCCCTATATGTAGCTTCACAATGGTAACTCCGAATATGGCCATGTAAGGTGTCTGAGGTCATGGAATTGTCCTCCCCATTCCAAATCTGATATTGGGGAGCCAATTCCAAACATCATTGGGGCTCCACTATGGACACCCAGTACTGCCAAACCAGCTCTCTGAGGCCTGCACTGCAGCTACAGCTGCTGCCACCTCACAGGCAGGGTTCTGCCCTCCTGGGGTCTGAGCAGCTACGTCCTAGGAAGGCAGAACAAAGCATTTCCTCTGAGAACAGGGTGTTACACGCTCCCCATTTGGAAATAGGTGTCACAGGCTAGGGAGGGGAAACCTCCCCCAACCTCTGGAAATGCTTTGAAGGGCACAGATGGTTCCCTCCTTGCATAAGCCAATCTACACCCGTTCAGGGACCCCTTGTCCCCTGATCGGGTGCACAACTGGACAAGGGAAAGGGGAGTGGCCACTTCCCTGTCCATCACCACCCTAGGGGTGGTGCCCAGAGCTCCTTCAGTGTGTCCCAGGCTTCAACCATCTTGCTTTGCAAGGTGTGGGGGCACTCTGGAGGGTTCTGAGTGGCCAGGACAAACAGGTGACTTCAGAGACCCCTCCTGATAGGTCCTCACCTAATGAGGTAGCCAATCCCCATCTCAGGGCTATTTAGGGTCTCTCCTGTGGGTTCTCTTCACATTCTACTTGCAGGTTTCCAGCAGGAATCCTCTGCAACTACTACTTCATCCTCTGACCTCGGACCAACCGCAGCCTGATCCAGGAACTGCTGTAACAGCAACAAAGTATCCACAAGGGATACTTTTCTTCTGCAACTTCAGGTCCAGCCAACAAGTGCAACAGTTTCCACGGTGTGCACGCTCTGAGGACTCTCTGTCTTCACCCTGCCCCAGAAGGACTAACTAAATATCCTGTGGGGTGACGGAGTCACTCCCTTGCTCACGCAGGGACCTTCTAAGTTGACTACCGGTTCTCTTGGACTCCTCTCACAGCGACGAGCATCCTACTTGGAACATCGAGGGTAGACCCCATCGACACAGACTGTCCTGAGGTCCTGCTGATGCAATTTGGAGGAGGTGAGACCTTGCCTTCCCTGATATCAACAGTGCCCTGTACATTGCGTCATCTTCACCTCCTAAGGCCTCTGTGCACTATTTGCAAAATTCCTTCATGCACAGCATGGCCCAGGTCACCAGCACTCTATCCTGTGATGCTCAACTCACTGAGTTGACCTCCGACGGCGTGGGACCCTTCTTTGTAGTTCTGCACCAACTGTGTTTTTCACCTCCTTTGTCCCCATGTCCTGGGACTCCCGTGGGTGCGGTCTTGCATCCTAAGGGCTCTCTAAAATGCTGATAGCCCCCTCTTCCTCCTCACACAGAGTTGATGCCCCCAGTCCCCTCCTGGGTCCAGTCAGTGCCATTTTGACGCAAAATGCAACTTTGTCGTAACCAAGGCTTGTTGGAGACTTCCAACACAAAATCAAGTCTTCATCCATCTTCACGTCGTTAGACATCCATTCCATCATGCAGGAACCGGCTGGCATCTTCCTAGGGTGCATTTCTGTAGTCTTTGTCCAACTAAGGACTCTTTTTTCGCACCTTCTTCTGGGTTGCCAAGAGTTCCTGTACCCCCTGGAATTTCTTTTGACTTCTGGACTTGCTCCCCTTCTTTTGCATCTCTTCAGGTCCAGGAATCCAGCAGTTGTTGTTTGCAGACTTGGTTGGTTACTGCACTAATTCCAGTCACGAGGTGTAGTGTCTCCTAAGGAAACTTTCAGTACTTTACTCCTGCTTTTCTGGACTCTGGGGTGGAGTAATTTACTTTCCTTTACTGTATTTGAACTCTCCCAGTGATTCTGCACATACTACACTTGTCTAGGGGGGAATTTGTGATTCGCATTCCACTTTCTTAGTATATGGTTTGCGTTGCCTCAGACCTATTTTATCCCATTGCATTCTATAGCATTTCCTATTGTTTGCACTATCCTATGTCTAATTACTTACCTTATTTTGGTGTCTAGTGTATATATTGTGTATAATACTTACCTCCAGAAGGAGTATTGCCTCTAAGATATTTTTGGTACTGTGCACCCAAATAAATACCTTTATTTTTGGTAACACTGAGTATTGTCTTTACTTGTGTATAAGTACTGTGTAACTATAAGTGGTATTGAATGAGCTTTGCATGTCTCCTAGTTTAGCCTAAGCTGCTCTGCTATAGCTACCTCTACAGCCTTAGCTGCTAGAACACTACTATGTTTCACTAATAAGGGATAACTGGACCTGTTATAAGGTGTACGTGCCCAAGGTACCCACTACAAACCAGACCAGCCTCCTACAAATATGACAATCCATTTCCTTCTAAGCTTTTCAGATAGTCCCATGATCATACCTTTGAGAGTTTTATTAAACCTCCCAACCAACCCATTTGTCTGGGGATGGTAAGGTGTAGTGAATTTATAAGTTAAACAACACTCTTTCCACATTGCTTTTAAGTATGCAGACATGAAGTTACTACCCTGTCTGATACTACCTTTTTTGGTAAGCCCACCCTGGGAAATATTCCCATGAGGGCCTTTCCCACTGCAGGAGCTGTAGTGGTCCTCAGAGGAATTGCTTCTGGTTATCTAGTGGTATGGTCCACCCCCATCAAGATAAACATATTGCCAGAAGCAGTTGGAGGGTCAAGGGGGCCAACTATGTCAACCCCTCCCCTTTCAAAGGGCATCCCAACCACAGGTAAGTGACACAAGAGTGACAGAACTATTTTGTGTCTTCAGACATATGAGGTCAGTGAAAGTGAGGGACTAGTCTGTCTCAGATCTTGCTTTACCCCACATGTCTAGCAAGGGGAATGTCATGTGCCAGTGTGAGAAGAAACTCCCTGTACTGTAAGGAAATGACCAGTGTCCTGGCAGCACCAGGTTGTGGGTCCCTTGCCTCTGTATAAAGGAGATTGTTTTCCCAATACACTTTGTGAGAGTCACTGACATCTCCTGTTTCTTGTGTGACAGCTTGCTGTCTCAAACTCTCTAGTGTGGGACAGGTCTGCTGTGCCACACTCAACTCCTCCCTGGCAGGCACTTCAGCATCCAAAAGCTCAGCTGTATCAGCTTGGAGCTCCTCTGGTGTAGGTTCTGCACAGGGAGTAGACTCCTCCCTATCTAAAGAAGAATCTTCAGTGGAGGGAGGGATAGTGGATAAGGGTTTACCTTTTCTACCCCTAGTTTTGGGGAACACTTGGTCCACTGTTCCAGGATCCAGGATCCAGGTTTCCCTGTCCTCTTTGCTTCTTGGCCTGAGCCGTTGTGAGAGCAAAGATGTGCCCAGGAATGCCACGCATTGCTGGATGAGCCTCCAATTCCATTTCAGCCCAAGCTGAAGTCTCCAAATCACTGCCTAGTAGACATTCTAGAGGCAGGTTAGTGTATGCTACAACTTTCTTTGGACCCTAACCCCCCCAGTTGAGATTCACAACAGTCATGGGGTGGCTAACAGTGTTATAATGGGTGTCAGTAACTTGGTACTGATGACCGAGTATGTGTTGCTCAGGGGCTACCAGTTTTTCCATCACCATAGTGACACTGGCACCTGTGTCCCTGTAAGCCTCAACCTGAACTCTATTGATTAGGGGTTGTTGCTTGTACTTATCTATGTTAAGGGGACAAGCAACAAGGGTGGCAAGGTCAATGCCACCATCTGAGACTAAAATAGCATCAGTGGTTTCCCTAACTAAACCAACCCTCACTACAATACCCAGAGTGAGCCCTGCAACACCCTTGGACCTGTTATTTGTAGTGTTTTTCCCACCACCACTGCTATTATTATGGACACTAGTGGAAGCAGTGGGGGTTGTGGTGGTGGGAGCTTTGGTGTTTTTCTTGGGACAAGTGTGATCACTTGCCCAATGACCTTTGTTTTTACACATGTAACACCAAGGCTTTTTATTCTGTTGGATGGAAAAAGATTTTTGCTCACCCGCGATGATTTTTGAGGGCCTGATAAAGACGCTTTCTTTTTATCTTTGTCCCCACAATTGACAAGTGACTTACCAGCCTACTTCGTGTCCTTGTCACCTCCTGTATGAGCTTTTCTGCTCACCCTTGTTCTGACCCATTTGGTTGCCTTTTTTCCCATTCTTAGGGAGAAGTCAGATCTGAGTCTGCCAAGTACTGGGACAACAAGTAAGACACACAATTGTTAAGAATATGTTGTCTCAAAATCAGATTATAAAGACCCTCTTAGTCAGACACTTTGTTGCCATCTAACCAACCTCCCAAAGCCTTCACTGAACAGTCCACAAAATCTATCCAATCCTGTGAAGACTCGTTTCTGGACTTTCTGAACTTTATCCTGTATTGTTCAGTGGTTAAGCCAAATCCATCCAAGAGTGCTGTCTTCAAAACATTGTAATTTCCTGAATCTTCCTCCCTGACAGTGAGAAGTCTATTCCTTCCTTTGCAAGAAAAGGACAACCACAAAATAGCAGTCCACTGCATCTGAAGGACCCACTGTAATTTACAGGCCCTCTCAAGTGCAGGAAACCTATTGTAGATGTCACCCATCTTCTTGTAAGGAAGAACAATTTTGTGCAAAGTTCCTGGAATCAAAAGTATTCTCCCTAACACCATAACTTCTGAAACTGCTGCTGCTGCCACCATGGGAACTAGACTCAACCCCTGCCTTTCTCACAGCTACGGCCTCCCTATCTAGGGCAAGCTGTTGCATCTATAGCCTCAACTTGGCCTCCTGCAACCCCAGCTTTCTGAGCTCTCTGTCTAGTGAGTGATCACCTGGATTGGAAGTGTGGGACCCCTCAGAAACTGAGGTGACATGAGAACTGGCAGAGGTAGATCTTTCCCTAGCTTTGCTGACTCTAGTGACCTGACGTATAGGTGTGGAGGGAGCCCTACTTGTGTGTGAACCCCTCCCACTGCCAGCTACTCTAGTAGGTCTGCTAGGTGGAAGATCTTGTGAAGAGCCCTCTACTGAATCTACAGGATGATTCCCTGACTGTAAGGGGTTAGAATCTTCCTCCCCTCCTTCCTCATGGTTATCAGACTGTTCCTGGTCATCCTGGAGAAAGAGACTCAAAAGGAAATTCTTGTTTGGGTTCTTTACTACCTCCAAGCTTCTCTCTGAGCAAAGCCCTGTTAGTACTTTGAAAGTCATGTTCTCATAGGGAGTTCCCATGACTCCAGAGGTGGCCTCAGAGGAAGACATAGGCCCTCATTAGGACCTTGGCGGAAAATGCCGCCTACTGCCATAGCTGCCAACATACCGTGGCTACCGACCGTCCATGGCATTATGACCGTAGATGGAATTCCGCCAGAAGGCTGGTGGAATTCCATCAACGGTCATGGCGGCGGACGGTGGTAAGGTGGTGCTGCTGCCAGCAGCAGCGCCACGCCAGCAAAACACTGCCTACTGTATCATGTTCAATGATGCGGCCTGGCAGTGTTTTGCTGGCAGACACTGCTGTTGGCAGCAGCACCACGTCCCGTTTCCTGCCGGAGGACCCCCTGCAAGCAGGTAAGTCGGGTTCTCCAAAAGGACAGGGGGGTGGTGTAGGAAAGTACCATCTTGCCTGGCATGTTACCTCCATTTTTACTGTATTTATGTTTGTTTTTGCCTGTGTCACTGGGATCCTGCTAGCCAGGACCCCGGTTCTTATACGTTTGTGGCCTGTATGTGTTCCCTGTGTGGTGCCTATCTGTATCATTGAGGCTCTGCTAACCAGAACCTCAGTGTTTATGCTCTCTCTGCTTTTAAAATTGTCACTTTAGGTTAGTGAATAATTTTACCAATTCTGATTGGCACACTGCAACACCCTTATAATTCCCTAGTATATGGTACCTAGGTACCCAGGGTATTGGGGTTGCAGGAGACCCCTATGGGCTGCAGCATTTCTTTTGCCACCCATAGGGAGCTCAGACAATTCTTACACAGGACTGCCACTACAGCCTGGGTGAAATAACGTCCACGTTATTTCCCATCCATTTTTACACTGCACTTAAGTAACTTATAAGTCACCTATATGTCTAACCCTCACTTAGTGAAGGTTAGGTGCAAAGTTACCTAGTGTGAGGGCACCCTGGCACTAGCCAAGGTGCCCCACATTGTTCAGGGCAATTTTCCCAGACTTTGTGAGTGTGGGGACACCATTACACGCATGCACTACATATAGGTCAATACCTATATGTACCGTCACAATGGTAACTCCGAACATGACCATGTAAAATGTCTAGGATCATGGCATTGTCACCCCATTACCATTCTGTTATTGGGGGGGACAATAACATGCATCCCCGGGGCTCTAGCATAGAGCCTGGGTACTGCCAAACTAACTTTCCGGGGTTTTCTCTGCAGCTACCGCTGCTGCCAACCCTCAGACAGGTTTCTGCCCCCCTGGGGCCTGGGCAGCCCAGTCCCAGTAAGGCACAACAATGGATTTCCTCTGAGAGAGGGTGTTACACCCTCTCTCTTTGGAAATAGGTGTTAAGGGCCTGAGAGGATTAGCCTCTCCTGGACTCTGGAAATGCTTTGAAGTGCACAGATGGGGCCCTCCTTGCATAAGCCAGTCTACACCGGTTCAGGGATCCCCCCAGCCCTGCTCTGGCGTGAAACTGGATAAAGGAAAGGGGAGTGACCACTTCCCTGACCAGCATCTCCCAAGGGGAGGTTCCCAGAGCTCCTCCAGTGTGTCCCAGACTTCTGCCATCTTGGATGCAGAGGTATGAGGGCACAATGGACACCTCTGAGTGGCCAGTGCCAGCACGTGACGTCAGGGACCCCTCCTGACAGGTGCTTACCTCTCCCTGTGGCCAATCCTCCTCAGAGAGATATTTAGGGTCTCTCCTGTGGGTTTCTCTTCAGATAATGAATGCAAGAGCTCACCGGAGTTTCTCTGCACTTCCCTCTTTGACTCCTGCTGAGGATGGACCACTGACTGCTCCAGGACGCCTGCAAAACCGCAACAAAGTAGCAAGAAGACTACCAGCAACATTGTAGCGCCTCATCCTGACGGATTTCTCGACTGTTTCCTGGTGGTGCATGCTCTGAGGGCTGTCTGCCTTCACCATGCACTGGAAGCCAAAAAGAAATCTCCTGAGGGTCGACGGAATCTTCCCCCTGCCAACACAGGCAGCAAACCTCTGCATCACCGGTCCTCTCATCTTGACGAGTGTGGTCCCTGGAACACAGGAGCTGGATCCAAGTGTCCTGGACAGTCCAGTGGCCCTTCTGTCCAAATTTGGTGGAGGCCAGTCCTTGCCTCCCCACGCCAGACAGTAATCCTGTATACTGCATGAACTGCAGCTGCTCGGACTTCTGTGCACTTTTGCAAGACTTCCTTTGTGCACAGCCTAGCACAGGTCCCCAGCACTCCTTCCTGCATTGCCCAACTTGCTGAGTTGGACTCCGACTTCGTGGGACCCTCTGTTTTTGTGCTGAGTCGACTGTCATGCTCAGATTTTCTGAATGCCTGTTCAGGTGTTTCTGCGGATGATGCCTGCTACTGCATGGACTCTCTATGTTGCTGAGCACCCCTTCTGTCTCCTCCAAGGAGCGACCTCCTGGTCCTTCCTGGGCAATGGCAGCACCCAAAACCTTCAACCTCAACTCTTGCAGCTAGCAAGGCTTGTTTGTTGTCTTTCTGCGTGGAAACAACTCTGCATCCTCCAGCACGCCGTGGGACATCTTCTGACCAAAGGAGAAGTTCCTGGCTCCTTCAGTTGTTGCAGAATCTTCCACTTCTTCCACCCAGAGGCAGCCCTTTGGCACCTTCTTCCGGGGTTTAGTAGGTTCCTGCCCCCCCTGGACACTTGTGTGACTCTTGGACTTGGTCCCCTCCCTTTGCAGGTCCTCAGGTCCAGGAATCCATCTTCAGTGCTTTGCAGTCAGTTGTTGCCTTTGCAGAATCCCCTATCTCGACTTTACTGTCTTTCTGGGGTAGTAGGGTAACTTTAATCATACTTTTCAGGGTCTTAGGGTGGGGAATCTTGGACACCCTTAGTGTTTTTTTACACTGCCAGTGACCCTCTACACACTACACTAGGCCTGGGGTCCATTTGTGGTTCGCATTCCACATTTGGAGTATATGGTTTGTGTTGCCCCTAGGCCTATTGTCTCCTATTGCATTCTACTGTGTTCTACAGTGTTTACTTACCAGATTTTGGTTTGTGTGTATATTTTGTGTATTTTACTTACCTCCTAAAGGAGTATGTCCTCTGAGATACTTTTAGCATATTGTCACTAAAATAAAGTACCTTTATTTTTAGTAACTCTGAGTATTGTGTTTCCTATGATATAGTGCTAAGTGAGATATGTGGTATAGTAGGAGCTTTGCATGACTCCTAGTTCAGCCTAAGCTGCTCTGTTATAGCTACCTCTATCAGCCTAAGCTGCTAGAACACCTCTAATCTACTAATAAGGGATAAATGGACCTGGCACAAGGTGTATGTACCACAAGGTACCCACTATAAGCCAGGCCAGCCTCCTACATCAGGCCAAAAAGCAAAAAGGACAGGGAAACTTGGATCTTGGAACAATGGACCAAGTGCTCCCAAAAGCTAGGGATAGGAAGGGTAAATCCTTGCCCACTATCCCTCACTCACCATAGGATTCCCCTTTTGAGGAAGAGGAATCCTCTCCCTGTGCAGAACCTACACCAGATGAGCTGGCAGCAGACACTGCTGAGCTCTTAGGTGCAGGGGGGCCTGCTAGGGAAAACCTGAGTGTGGCACAGCAGACCTGTCCCACACTAGAGGGTTTGAGACAGCAAGCTGTCAAGCAGCACAATGGGGATGTCAGTGATAGCCATAAGGTGTATTGGGAAAACAACCTCCTGCATACTGAGTCAAGGGACGCTAAACCTGGAGCTGCCAGGAGATTGTTCATCCCTTTTCAATACAGAGTTTCTTCTTACCTTGGCACATGACATTCCTTTGGCTGGGCATTTGGGCCAAAGTAAAACTTGGGACAGGCTTTTTCCCCTGTTTCACTGGCCTCATATGTCAGAGGACACCAAAGAGTTTTGCCGCTCTTGTGTGACCAGGCAAGCCAGTGGCAAGACTGGTGGCATTCCAAAGCCCCCCGTAATTCCACTTCCTGTGGTTGGGGTGCCCTTTGAAATGGTAGGGGTTGACATAGTTGGCCCCCTTGACCCTCCAACAGCTTCAGGCAATAGGTTTATCCTTGTGGTAGTGGACCATGCCACTAGGTACCCTGAAGCCATCCACTCAAGGACCACTGCAGCTCCTGCAGTGGCAAAGGTGCTCCTGGGAATGTTTTCTAAGGTGGGTTTCCATAAGGAAGTGGTGTCAGACAGAAGTAGTAACTTCATGTCTGCATACCTCAAAGCAATGTGGAAGTAGTGTGGTGTAACATACAAGTTCACAACTCCTTATCATCCACAAACAAATGGTCTGGTTGAGAGGTTTAATAAACTTTCTTTGGACCAGTAACCCCCCCCCCCCCCAGTTGAGATTCACAACAGCCATGGGGTGGCCAAGAGTGTTGTTATGAGCATCAGTCACTTGGTACTGCTGACCAAGTAGGTGTTGATCAGGGTGAACCAGTTTCTCAATCACCGTAGTGACACTGGCTCCTGTATCCCTGTAGGCCTCAACCTCAACACCATTTATTAGGGTACGTTGCTTGTACTTACCCATATTAAGGGGACAAGCAACCAAGGTGGCAAAGTCAATACCACCTTCAGAGACTAAAATAGCCTCTGTGGTCTTCCTAACAAGACCAACCCCAACTGCAGTACCAATGGTGAGCCCAGCTACACCCTTAGATTGGCTATTTGTAGTAGACTTCCCACCACCACAGCTATTACTAGGGGCACTAGAGGACGCAGTTGGGGTTGTGGTAGTGGGAGCCTTGGTGTTTTTCTTTGGACAAGTGGAATCACTTGCCCAATGGCCTTTACTTTTCCATAAATAACACCACGGCTTCTTTTGATTATGGGAAGAGGATTTGGACCCGCCACCCCCAGAGGATTTTTGTGGGCCTCCTGAAGACTCAGAATGTTTTTTTTCTTTGTCTACACCCTTGTCAGAAGACATACAATCCTTCTTCTTGCCATCCTTGTCAATCCCTGTATGAAATTTTCTGTTCAATCTTGTTCTTACCCATTTGTCTGCCTTCTTTCCCAATTCTTGGGGAGAGGTCAGATCTGAGTCTACCAAGTACTGGTGCAACAAATCAGACACACAATTGTTCAGGATTAGATTATACAGGCTTTTATGGTCAGTCACCTTACTGCCATGTAACCAACCTTCCAAGGCCTTCACTGAACAGTCTACAAAGTCTGTCCAGTCTTGAGAGGACTCTTTTCTGGTATCTCTGAACTTTATCCTGTATTGTTCAGTGGTTAAGCCAAATCCATCCAAGAGTGCATCCTTCAAAACTTTGTAATTATTAGCATCACTTTCTCTGACAGTAAGGAGCCTATCCCTACCCTTACCAGTGAAAGAAAGCCACAAGATAGCAGCCCACTGCCTTTGAGGGACCAACTGTACCATACAAGCCCTCTCAAGTGCAGCAAACCACTTGTTGATGTCATCCAACTGTAGAGACTTGAGAAACTGTGGCTTTGCACTCCCCAGGATTGAACAGTGGGCAGACCACCCACTGTAGAGACTTGAGAGACTGTGGCTTTGCACTCCCCAGGATTGAACAGTGGGCAGACCACCCACTGTAGAGACTTGAGAGACTTGAGAGACTGTGGCTTTTGACTCCCCAGGATTGAACAGTGGGCAGACCACCTACTGTAGAGACTTTTGAGACTGTGGCTTTGCACTCCCCAGGATGGAACAGTGGGCATGTGGCCCCCTCGTGGATTTGGCGTTGTGCACTCAAGCGGCTGAGGTGCCCCCTTTCACTCCCCCTGCGATGGCTTCTCGAGCGCACACCCGACAGCCTGGCAACCCACAAGGAAGCCACCCGCAAGCACCACCAACTTATCCGACTCGCCAAACGCTCCCACTTCACAGAACACCTAAACAACAACGCACACAACAGCAAGGAGCTCTTCTGCATCGTGAAGGAGCTCTCCAACCCCAGCGCCAACGTCAACGACGTCCCACCATCCCAGAAACTCTGCGATGCACTCTCCACCTTCCTTTACCAGAAAATCGCCACCATCCACGACAGCCTCAACACCACACCTCCGCCAGACCCCACCCCCGACAACTCCTCCGACGCCGACCGCCTCACCACCTGGACCCACGTAGACGACGCCGAAACCCGAAAGACCATGAACTCCATCCACTCAGGATCCCCCTCAGACCCCTGCCCACACCACGTCTACAACAAAGCCGACTCCACCATAGCCCCCCAACTTCGTAAGATCATCAACCTATCCTTCGATATTGCGACCTTCCTGGACAGCTGGAAGCACGCCGACATCCAAGCCCTCCTCAAGAAACCCAAGGCTGACCTCAACGACCTCAAAAACTTCCGCCCGATCTCCCTCCTCCCCTTCCCAGCGAAGGTCATCGAGAAGATCGTCAACACCCAGCTCACCCACTACCTCGAAGACAACTCCATCCTAGACCCCTCCCAATCCGGATTCAGATGCAATCACAGCACCGAAACTGCGCTCCTCGCCACCACAGATGACATCAGACAGCAAATGGACAACGGCGAGACTTCAGCCCTCATCCCCCTAGACCTCTCCGCTGCCTTCGATACGGTCTGCCACCGCACGCTAGTAACCCGTCTCCACGAAGCCGGAATACAAGACAAAGCCTTCAACTGGATCTCCTCATTCCTCTCCGGTAGAACCCAGAGAGTCCGACTCTCACCCTTCTGCTCCGAAGCCACCAACCTCATCTGCGGCGTCCCCCAAGGCTCCTCGCTAAGCCCGACGCTGTTCAACGTCTACATGGCAGCCCTCGCACAACTGGCCCTTCAGCACAACCTCAGCATCCTCTCCTACACCGACGACACCCAGCTCATCCTCTCCCTCACCAATGACCCACACACCGCCAAAGCCAACCTCCATGAGGGATTGAAATCCATTGCCGAGTGGATGAGAAACAGCCGCCTGAAATTAAACTCCGACAAGACGGAAGTCCTCATCCTCGGACGCCCCCCCTCGGCCTGGGACGACTCCTGGTGGCCCACCGCGCTGGGACCCCCCCCACTCCAGCCAACTACGCACGCAACATCGGCTTCATCCTCGACTCCGCCCTCACCATGTCCAAACAGGTCAACGCAGTCTCCTCCTCCTGTTTCAACACCCTTCGCATGCTCCGTAGAATCTACAAGTGGATCCTGACGGAAACCAGAAAAACAGTGACCCAGGCCCTCGTCAGTAGCAGACTGGACTACGGCAACGCACTCTACACAGGCATCCCAGAAAAAGACATCCAACGACTCCAATGCATCCAGAACGCATCCGCCGGCCTGATCCTCGACATATCCCGCCAATGCCACATCTCCCACCACCTGAAGGACCTCCACTGGCTCCCCGTGGACAGGAGGATCACATTTAAACTACTCACCCATGCGCACAAAGCACTACACAACGCCGGACCCGCCTACCTGAACAACAGACTCAACTTCTACGTCCCCTCCCGCCAACTCCGCTCTGCCAACCTCTCCCTCGCCATCGTTCCCCGATTCCAACGCAAGACCTCCGGCGGCAGATCCTTCTCCTACCTCGCCGCCAAGACCTGGAACTCCCTCCCGACCCCCCAGCGCCAGACCCAGGACCTCCTCACCTTCAGGAGACTCCTCAAGACCTGGCTCTTCGACCAATAGCAGCTGCCCCCCCCTCCTCAGCGCCTTGAAACCCTAACAGCCACATAGCGCGCTTTACAAATTTAATGATTGATTGATTGATTGCCTGTTTTCTTGGTATCAGATGCCCCTGCAGTGTTCTCTCCGTCATGGTCGGGGATCTTGTGTGTGCCTCGCCCATACCGTGTGGTTCCAGTGTTCCACCGACTATCTTAGTGCACTACCTGGACTACTATGCTTGGTATTTATTTTGTACATGGTGTATATATATATATATTTCTGCCTACTTGCTTTTAATATATTACAATGGTTACACTCATTTTCTATTGTCTTTGCATTCTTCCGGGAGGTTTGGGGGGTGTAACTGTGATGTATTGATATGCATTTGTGTGTGTTGTAGTGGGTGAGGGTGGGGGTGTTGCGTGTGTCTGTCCCCATTTTTTCCCTCCCCTGTGTCGTAGGTGCAGTACTCACTGTGGTCTTCGCCGCCGGCGTTCGTGCTCCTGGTAGAGGAGCAGGAAGACTATCGCAGGGAGAATTTGGAGTTCCGGGTCCATGGTGTCCTCGTTCCTCCTGGGGTGTGTAGAGGTGAGCGTTTTCCCTTCGAAATTCCTGTTTCCGCCGTGTTTTTATCTGCGGTGAATCTGCCCCGGAAAAGGTGGCGGATTGGCCTGTCATAATCCTGTGGGCGGTACATTATCTCCAGCCTGTCTGTTAGCGGTGACCGCCGCACTGTTTGTTTGTACCGCCATGGCGGTCGGAGTGTTAAAGTGGCTGTCTTTGTTGGCGGTTTCCGCCACGGTCGTAATTGCAATTATTTTACCGCCGGCCTTAACACCGTCCGCCAGGGTTGTAATGACCACCTTTGTCTTTTATTTCAGTTTCTGTGCCAACTTCTTCCTATATGGTCTGAGGACTTTGTGCAGAGAAGGGCTAACCCCTTGCACTAGTAGGACTTACTGAGGCTTACTTCGACACAGGGGCGGCCGGGTGCAGAGTGCAAACAGGCGTCGGGTTTGCAATAGGTTTCAATGGGAGACCCTGGGGTCTCTTCAGCGATGCAGGCAGGCAAGGAGGGGCTCCTCGGGGTAGCCACCACCTGGGCAAGGTAGACGGCCACCTGGGGGTCGCTCCTGCATTGGAGGTCGTATCCTTCAGGTCCTGGGGGCTGCGGGTGCAGTGTGTTTTCCAGGCGTCGGGTTCTTTGAAGCAGGGAGACTCTGGATTCCCTCTGCAGGCGTCACTGTGAGGGCTAAGGGGGATCAACTCTGGCTACTCACGGACTCGCAGTCGCCGGGGAGTCCTCCCTGTAGTGTTGGTTTTCTGCAGGTCGAGCCGAGGGCGTCGGGTGCAGAGTGGAAAGTCTCACACTTCCGGCGGGAAACGTGTGGTCTTTAAAAGTTGCTTCTTTGTTGCAAAGTTGCAGTCTTTGTGGAACAGGGCCGCTGTCCTCGGGAGTTCTTGGTCCTTTTAGGTGCAGGGTAGTCCTCTGAGGCTTCAGAGGTCGCTGGACCCTGGGGGACGCGTCACTGTTGCAGTTTTTCTTGAAGTGGTAGGCAGGCCGGTAGGGCTGGGGCCAAACCAGTTGGTGTCTCCCTGTTCTCTGCAGGGCTTTAGGTCAGCTGTTCTTCTTCGTCTTCAGGTTGCAGGAATCCTTGGAACAGGGCCGCTGTCCTTGGGAATTCTTGGTCCTTTTAGATGCAGGGTAGTCCTCTGAGGCTTCAGAGGTCGCTGGACCCTGCGGGCCGCGTCGCTGTTGCAGTTTTTCTTGAAGTGGGGAGACAGGCCGGTAGGGCTGGGGCCAAAGCAGTTGGTGTCTCTGCAGGGCTTCAGGTCAGCAGTCCTTCTTCGTCTTCAGGTTGCAGGAATCTGATTTCCTAGGTTCTGGGGTGCCCCTAAATACTGTATTTAGGGGTGTGTTTAGGTCTGGGAGGGCAGTAGCCGATGGCTACTGTCCTTGAGGGTGGCTACACCCTCCTTGTGCCTCTTCCCTGAGGGGAGGGGGGCACATACCTATTCCTATTGGGGAAATCCTTCAAAATCAAGATGGAGGATTTCTAAAGGCAGGGGTGACCTCAGCTCAGGACACCTTAGGGGCTGTCCTGACTGGTGGGTGACTCCTCCTTGTTTTTCTCATTATCTCCCCTGGACTTGCTGCCAAAAGTGGGGGCTGTGTCTAGGGGGCGGGCATCTCCACTAGCTGGACTGCCGTGGGGCACTGTAACATGAAGCCTGAGCCTTTGAGGCTCACTGCTAGGTGTTACAGTTCCTGCAGGGGGAGGTGTGAAGTACCTCCACCCAGAGCAGGCTTTTGTTTCTGTCCTCAGAGAGCACAAAGGCCCTCGCCACATGGGGTCAGAAACTCATCTCTCAGCAGCAGGCTGGCACAGTCAGTCAGTCCTCACTGAACAATTGGGTAAAATACGGAGGCATCTCTAAGATGCCCTCTGTGTGCATTTTTTAGTAAATCCAACACTGGCATCAGTGTGGGTTTATTATTCTGAGAAGTTTGATACCAAACTTCCCAGTATTCAGTGTAGCCATTATAGAGCTGTGGAGTTCGTTTTTGACAAACTCCCAGTCCATATACTTAATATGGCCACACTGTACTTACAATGTCTAAGAACAGACTTAGACACTGTAGGGGCATATTGCTCATGCAGCTTTGCCCTCACCTGTGGTATAGTGCACACTGCCTTATGGCTGTAAGGCCTGCTAGGGGTGACTTACCTATGCCACGGGCAGGATTTTGTGTGCATGGCATCCTAAGGGGGATGCCATGTTGACTTTGCCTTTTTCTCCCCACCAACACACACTGGGGGTCATTCCAAGTCTGGCGGGCGGCGGAGGCCGCCCGCCAGATTTCCCCCCTCCGAAATACCGCTCCGCGGTCGAAAGACCGCAGAGGGTATTCTAAGTTTTTCCCTGGGCTGGCGGGCGGTCGCCAAAAGACCGCCCGCCAGCCCAGGGAAAAACTCCCTTCCCACGAGGATGCCGGCTCGTAATCGAGCCGGCGGAGTGGGAAGGTGCGACGGGTGCTGTTGCCAAGCAGACAGTGAAATACTTGTAGGGGCCCTCTTACGGGGGCCCCTGCAGTGCCCATGCCAGTGGCATGGGCACTGCAGGGGCCCCCAGGGGCTCCGCGACCCCCCCTACCGCCATCCGGTTCCCGGCGGGCGGACCGCCGGGAACTGGATGGCGGTAGGGGGGGTCGGAATCCCCTCGGCGGCGCAGCTAGCTGTGCCGCCTTGGAGGATTCCAAAGGGCGGCGGTACACTGGCGGGAGACCGCCAGTGTTGCCGGTCCGACCGCGGCTTTACCGCCGCGGTCGGAAGGCCCTTGGGAGCACCGCCGGCCTGTCGGCGGTGCTCCCGCGGTCCTCCAACCCGGCGGTCATTGACCGCCAGGGTTGGAATGACCCCCACAATCTGCAATGGCAGTGTGCATGTGTTAGGTGAGGGGTCCCTTAGGGTGGCACAACATATGCTGCAGCCCTTAGGGACCTTCCCTGGTCACAGGGCCCTTGGTACCACTGGTACCTTTTACAAGGGACTTATCTGTGTGCCAGGGGTGTGCCAATTGTGGAAACAATGGTATATTATAAGGGAAAGAACACTGGTGCTGGGGCCTGTTTAGCAGGGTCCCAGCACACTTCTCAGTCAAGTCAGCATCAGTTTCAGGCAAAAAGTAGGGGGGTAACTGCAACAGGGAGCCATTTCCTTACAACAACTCTTCTGAATACACCAGCATGTACAACAATGCTACATATGCCTCCTCGAGCATGGGGAGGGTGGAGAATGACCTTCTGCTCCTGTTACCACTTAACCAACAAGAACTGTCCAAGATGTGACTGTCTTCTACTCCAGCTCACCACAAACAGACGGCATTGTCTATTATGAACCTCCATGTGAAGTGGGTTCATCCACCAGTAAAGTACCGGCACCTGTGTTTTCAGAGACTGCCGCTGGTTACTTCATTGACCTTGATGACTTTTCTTCAACTTTATCTGCACCTGCAACTGAAACTGTTTCAAAGACATGTAAGCTGTATATATGGCTTAAAAATAACTATTTTATCCATGTTATTATCTGTGGATTTAATTGACATTGCTTGCCTTTCTATTATGGATTTGTTTTGTGACTGTGTTCTTTCTACTGATAAATGGTCATTATCTTCCTAAGCGCTCCTCTGTCGAGCCAGATCTTTCCTCACATAAGGTGCAAAGAGACTTGTCCCTAGTGAACATTTCAGCATTACCAGTTTCAAATGGGATTGTTTGGAATAAACTTCAGTTTGATATATATATGGGCCTACTGAGTTATATAAATTCCATCAGTTTCAATATTTCAATGACTGATGTAACTACACCTGGTGTTGTTTCTGATGACTGGGATGATCAAACAGTTGATTCCATGTTTGCTGAGCTGCAGGATTACACTGTATTTGAAAGTGATGATGTGTACATTAACTCAGCGAATTATGGGGAAATACTCTGTTACAATCATTGGGGACATTACTATCTACACCAAGCAACTAGACATAGATCAGTATTTAATCACACACAGTGGGAACACAGCTGAGCTTCACCTGTGGGGACCCTCAAAACCTATGCAGACAAATGTGCACACTTTTCTGGGCATGACACTGCAAATGCAGAGTCATATTACTTCAAATTACCACCTTAAAAAATTAGAACAACTTTGCTGACACCAAATTGATCTATTCAGAATCCTTTGTTTCCCGACTTGCTGTTGAAGGTTATGAGTGGTGGAAAAGCATTATTAATGTGAAAAGTGTATGGGGAAGACAAGATTGGCAAATTCAGGTTAGGGAAGATTTGTTTAGAGCATGTCTTATTATTGTCCACATGATCTTTTTAAACGACACAGTTCAATAGACATATTGCCCAGGTTAAGCAAAAATAAAAGGAATGAATGCACCCAGTATCTCCACACCTGCCAAATTCATCAAGTGGCAATATTTCCTGAATGTCACAGAGGAAGAATTAGATTGTAAGGTTCAGGATGGTACCTGTAATTAAACACTTTCAAGTGGGTGGTTATTGTGGGCAACAGACACAAATGGGTGTTAGGTGTGTTTTGTTAATTCCTCAGGGGGTTTCAAGATTAGCCGGCCGGACCTTTGCTATGTCTCAGGTCAACACTCGGGTATAGTTACCACATACAGGGGTATATTTATACTCTGTTTGCACCAAATGCGTGTCAAAGATTTTGACGCACATTCGGCGCAAACCATGCACCATATTAAAACTTTGACGCCCGAGGCCGCTAATGCCAAAATCCCACAATGTGTGCGTCATTTCCTGGATGCGGGAAACCGCCTTGCGTTAATGACATGCAAGGTAGGCGTTCCCGTCCAAAAAATGACTTAAACACCTGTGCGCCTTATTTATGCTACCACGAAAAATGACGCATGTCCGGAAGGCAGAGGCGGAAAATGACACATGACCCGATTTGTGTAAAAAAATAATGCCTGGGTCAGGGCAGGCGTTAAAATGGGGCAAACACATCTGTATTTAATGAAAACACACAGAAGCAACAGCAGAGCTCCAAAAGGAAGACATGGAGGTGCTTTTCATCTAGCATGCACGCAGACGCAGAGCACAGGAACAACAACAGCAGCTTCCACAACACCAGCAGGGACCCCAAAGGCAACGCAGAAGGCAGGAGAGGATATTCCCTACCAGGACAACCCTTATGGGACTCCGCCAACAAGACATCATTCATAGGTACAGGCTGAACTGGCAAGCCATTCAGCAGCTGCTGCTCAACATTGAGCCACAGTTGGCACCCAGCTTGCAGCCCTCCCCTCCCTCCTCTTTCCTGGTTCTTAAACTTAGTGGATTTAGGGGGCTTAGTGTTAGATTAGTATAGGCTGTTAGTCTAGTTAGTAGTAGTGGGTGGGGGGTGGGGGTTTCAGAATATTTCTACAGTTTTTTATTATGTGTGTTAGGCAATGTTGGGGTTTTGGTGTTTAAAAAAACAAATTACAAAAACAATTTTACAAAAAAGTATATATTTGTTTAGTATAGGATAGTATGTGTTTAGGTTAGTATCTGTTGTCCTCCATGTGTACCGTCTTATAAGGGGAGGTGGGGGTTGATGTTTAGATCATTTTGTTAAATGTGATAAGTAACTTTAGCTTAGGTTAGTTAGGGACAGTTGTGGGTAATGTTTAGTTAGAGTAGATTAGGTTAGGTAAGGTGTTTCCCCTAGTTTTAACTTCTGTTTTTACTCTTTAATAAATATGTAGGTAACCTTTTACAGTATGTGTCAAATGCTTGTAGATCAGGGCCTTGCCACGAGTGAACAGTGTCTTTCTGTATTAGCTTTTGTGTCCCATGCTGCAACCGTATCCCAACTGAGCTGATACATTGGCAGCTACCCCAAAGCTACTCAGCTAAGATTCAGCCATTCATTGCACTTACCTCTCATGGTTACTATGGATCCCAAAGTGTGGTTATTTTGTGATGTATGTTTTCAATGTCACATACTGTGCTACCAAAATTGGTATTGGGGACACTGTGTTAAGTCTGCCTGCAGCCTGATGTCCAAGCAATTCCTTATAAGATGAGTGGTAGTATGCTCTCTTGTAGTGTAGTGTACCTAACACACACATATCAATTGTTACAATGTGCAGCATGGTTACTTATTTGTATGGAAACCCATACACATCCCTTCATGCAGTTTGATGTGTGTTAGGTTTAAAATGGGGCAAATGTCAAATACAAATGTTTTCACTTTCAGCAACAATTGAAGGCAGTATTTTCTAGCTTAGACATCCCTCGAGGAAGCGTTATTCTGTCCAACACAGCATTATACTGTATAGTTTCTATTTCCCTCAGAATTAACCCTCAGGAAGGGCAGATGATGGTATAATCCAGGCCACTGTGTATAGTTATCAGCCCACATTATTTCAGGGCAGTTGTATTGACAATCTATAATCATTGACAGGAGGCAAACATCACTGATCTACCACACGGTTTATGTGTCACATTACACAGAGGCAAAGTGGTTGGGTAAGTGCTATTTATTTTAAAAGTGCTGTAGTGCTATATGTATATTGTCCATGATTGTGAGTCCATTATTGTGACATCTTCCACTGTGATCAGACACGTGCAAAAGGACATGTCATTGGGCATGCTGGGGTGAAGTGTCAGACAGTGCAGAGGGACAGGATTTGCCAATGAGTTAGTGAGAGACAATCACCGGCCAGGGTGACAAGATAAACAGTGGGTTGCAGAACAGTGCTTGAGTACATTTGTTGCAAGACTGGCATGTTACAAAGCACAGGACCTTGGTAATATGTGGCCATGTAGCAGGGACTAGTGATACCGGGTACTCTTACGTGTGAAGGTGATCTGTTCCACTTCTTCATCTTCTGATGTGTGTGTAGTCTCCTCTGCCCTTGGTGGTGGTGGTTGTGAAGGGGCAACACACACCTCAGTGTTTGAAGACGTGGAGTCAGACATCCCAGTAGCTGCTACCTGTGGGGGTCTTAAAGGCAGTACTGCAGCAAGGAGGATCTGCTGGTTCTTAAGAATAGCAGCCACATCACGGTGGTAGGCAGTCAGGTCGGCCCTGAGGGGTTCAATGTTGCATTTGTGCATGTGTTGAGAGGATTGCTGTTGTAGGTGTTGGGTCAACTGTATTATGGCTGTGCTGATTTCCTTCAACCTTTTTTCTACTCCCTGCAAGATAGTTGTTCGCCCTTGCATAGCTGCTGTCTGTTCTTCAGTTCACATCATGCATGAACGCACCCCCTCTAGGCTGGCTGCCATATTTTCCATCTCCACCCGCACCTCCCTGGCCAGCTCCCGCTGTACTCCAACTACAGTTCTCTTAAAGCTGGTGTCAGTGTTGTCAGAGTCCTCAGCTGTGTTGGAGCTGGCAGGTCGTACAATTGGTGTTGTGGGTGGATCCTCTGTGAAGGCTGCTAGTTCTGTGCTCCTCCTTGTGACTGAAGGTGGGGTCTGGAGGGTTCCAAGGACCTCTTGGAGGGTCTGATTGCTAATGTTTGTCAGCTCGTCATCCATGTCATCAGGGTAGTCCTAGACAGGCATATCCGCAGGAGATCCATCGTCCTCTGCAGTGAGGTATGGTACAATTAGTGTGTCAGTGTTGTGGGCTTTGCAATGTGACATGCCTGCCTTCCGATTATTTTCACATTGTGATCTTGGCTCCTGTTCATTGTTCCTGCCTTTCAGATTGGTATTCTCCCAGGCCAATGCCCCACCTGCATGTCACATGTATTGTGGTCAGTTAGTGGACTTGTCAGCATCATATCCTCTAGGTGTTGGTTCTGGCCAAATAGTGAATTGCCACCTTCTTGTCCTACTCAACCCTCCGTCTGCTTCCATTCTCATGGTGAGGCCTTTCACTGGCTGTGGGTGCTCTGATGGCACTAGCACCACACGTAACAATCAATACCCTGCCCCAGTCTGTGATCTTTCACATCCACCTGTATATAGTTGAGATGTAGCATATACTATGTATAGCATTGTTATGGCAGGATATGGATGTCAGCATTGGAAATGTGTACTGCTGATGTTGGGGAATGTGTGGTACATTGGATTGCACTGATAGTCGTAGCAGTGTCCTATTTCCTCCTCTGACTGTGCTGGTGTATTTCTGTGAACAGTTACATGTGTCCTCCCCCTCAATGCTCTTGTCTGAGCAGTATGACATTTGGGATGTTGCATGGTGTCATTGGAGCTATAGCGACCCAGGCACAGGGTGGACCCTGACATGTGCAGCGTGGGTATGACATTAGTGCTGTGTATCTCCTAATGTTCAGGACAAAGGGTGAAGTTTGTGGCAACTTTTGGCAATCACATTTGACAGGATTGGAACATTTGTCTTGATTTCAGGGGCTTGATAAGGTTGTCATCCTGAACCCTCTAATTTGGGTGTGTTTGATCCATGGGGACGTTAATGTCATTAGCTACTTGAACTGCACACACAGCAGAGGTAGTAGTTGCAACTGTTGTCAATGTTACATTCCACTTGCAGGTATGGCCAGAGGTTGTTAATTGGGCCCTAGGTAATGTAGGGAGTATACTGGCTGATGTGTGACGGGCTGCCAGTTTTATGTTGTTCCCTGCCCTCCTGGCCTGGCTTAACCTTTGCAACATCCTTGGCATGGCAGCATACCCCCATGCAAAGGTTGTTGGTGTTGTGTAGTGGTGTGCCCCAGGTTTCCTCAGCACGGGCCATGCCCCATGCCGTACCCCTTTACCCATTCCACTCCCTGAATATCATGGCTGACATGCATTGTGTATTAGTAGGTATGTCCACCCCCCGGTTGCAGTTAACATTAGTGCATTTTAATTCCCCATGCAACTTACCCTGCATGTGCGTTGTCTGCTGTCCTGTCCTTGAATCCCTGTGACGACCTTCAGGGATGATGGCTGTGACCATCTCCTCCATGTGGTCCAGGGGATCCTGTGGTGCTGGACTTCCACCTCCAATCTGCAGTGCTGCCTTCCTGTTCCTGGCCATCTTTTACTTGGTTCTGCGCTTGCAGTCATGCCAGCGTTTCTTGCACTCGATGACTGTTCTGCGTACTTCTGCCACACTGTGGATCTTGTCAACAATTTGTTGCCATATTGCCTCTCTCTTACTGATTGGCAACGTTGAGGTGACAAACAGTTGGTGCTGGTGTTCCGTCACCTCTTTCACAAGAATTTCCTGTTCCTCTGCACTGAAGCAACACTTTATTTTCTTCTTCTCCCTGTCCTGGGCCTTGTGTGGGTCCTCCTGGCTGGTTCCTGGTCTGTTGTCATCTTCTTGGGGTCTGTGCAAGCATCTGGGATCCATTTTGGCTCTCCTCTGCACAAATTGCTGTGTTTGCGTAAAAAAACGCCATATATCCGGTTTGCGGTGTCATAAACCGGCTCACAGACATTTCCGCAGCGTTAACGTCGTTTTCCTTTACGACGTGACGCAGCGGTTTGAGTAAAAAAAAAATGCCTCACACCTGTGGTTTGCGCCGCCGTGCGTCAACGTATAAATTTGACGCCCGCACAGCGCTAAAAAATAGGGTTAGCTGGTGGTAATATTTTTGACGCAAAACTGCATTGGCACAGTTTTGCGTCAAAAAGTATAAATATGGGCCACAGTGTGGTTAAACTGCACCAACAATGGTTACAGACTAGCACCTTAGCAGCAGTCAAGGAACATCTTAATCTCTTATCAGGGGTGTATAGACTTGCAAGATTTCTTGCTAGGTCCCAGAAAGCCACACCCTAAAGGCTTTCTGTATGCCATTTATAATTAAATATGGAAGTTTTCTCAAATGGAAGTGCCTGCATATTTAAGGCAGACAGATAAAGAGAATATGGAAAAGGCTTCAGCTATCGTTGACTATGGCATGAATACTGTGTCCACCAGAATATACACACTCAATAACTTAGGTCCTCATTATGAACTTGGCGGTAATCACCGCCGACCGCCGTGGTGATTGTGAACAAAAGACAGCCAGTGGCGGTGGACTGCACACTGCCGAATAACGATGCAAAAAACACATACTGCCTAAAAATTGACAACCTCCACTCACTGCCAGGGCCAATGATGGCGGAAAGGCAGGACAAAGCACCCACCACCACCATTCCTACAAACCCCCCGCCCACCAAATAATGATGCACAAATCAGCGGGGTGGACAGTGGATGCCGAACGACCAGTGGCTGTAATGACTGCCGTGGACAGAACTGGGAACCGCCAACAACAGAAGCACACAGTGACAAATTTGAAAGGCACACACCTGATACACATCCACGCCACCATAAAACACACACATACACAACCCACAATCTTTTGCAACACCAACAGCACCAAAGAAATCAACACCACAACACACATATACCCAAAGAACCACCACACAAGTCACACACACAACACCCCACCCACAACACACACCCTAGCACCCCTGCTTCACCGACAGGGAGCTGAGGACCATGGTGTATGAAATACTCAGGGTCGAGCCGCAGCTATTTGGGGCACAGGTGCAGTAGGTGCCCTGGTCAAGAAGATGGAGCTATGGCGGAGCATTGTCAACAAGGTCAACACAGTGGGAATCCATCCACACACAATGGCTGACATCAGGAAGAGATGGAACGACCTGTGGGGGAAGGTGCTTTCCATGGCATCATGGCACCTCACACACCAACTGGGAGGAGAGGGTCTTGGCTATCCTGCACCCGATGGCTTCACTGGACTCCATGGAGGACTGGACTCGGGTAAGTCAACTACACCTGGAATGCATGTATCACCCCATCCGTCTCACTACCACCATGCCCCATCCCCTACCCAGCCCACAACAACCAGACACTCCTACCCATGTTCCCTGCATACCCACAACCCGCTCACAGATCACCATCCAGCCGCCTGTGCACAGTCACCAACCCATGCATGAAATGGCAGGAGCACTACAACACCTAGAATGCAACACACTAAATGCATC
This sequence comes from Pleurodeles waltl, assembly GCF_031143425.1. Taxonomy (NCBI): domain Eukaryota; kingdom Metazoa; phylum Chordata; class Amphibia; order Caudata; family Salamandridae; genus Pleurodeles; species Pleurodeles waltl. The sequence goes on from NC_090448.1 coordinate 572,055,348, forward strand.
CAAATAAACATCAAGGGACCCTGCAGGTTACCACATGGGAATGGAACCACCAATAACCCATAAGCAGTGCTGCAAGGGACAAGTAAGTGCAGGACACCCACATCTCTATTCTCTCAAACACAGGTACCACCACCCATCCCACCCGGACAGAGATGCCAAGGCGTGCCAGCCCTCCACCTGAAGATGAAGGCCCCACTCAGGAAAGTGCAGAGGGATGTCTGGACACAGAGGAAATCTGTGGCCCATCCCACAGTCCTGGACAGTCACCCTCAGAAGCCCCACTCAGGACACTACTGACACCCCTACAACTCAGCCACCACCATCAGCTCTGGCCGAACCCCCCAACACCAGTGTCTCCAGGCCACGGACTGGCTGCCCACAAGTACAGAGGCCCGACTCTCCACCCACCACCAGGCAGGATGATGAATGTCCCAGTGCAAGTGAGACTGCCATACCTGTGCAGGGGACACAGGTGGAGGGGGATACACATCTGCAGCTGCTAGTGGGCTGGTGGCACTGTCAAAGAACGCACAGGATACCAGCACCCCTTCCCCTGCAGCCCAGCTTCCCCCTCGCAAACGTGGCCTCAGACCCAGACATCCCTGTGCAACACCAGCAAGACCAAGACCACCACCAGGAAGTGACTCTGCCCTGAACTGTCTCCCTTGTGAGCCACTGAGATACATTGTCAACATGCCACTGCCATTTCACCATCTTCCAATGGGCCCATGGACTATGCCCCTGTGCTACCTGAGTACATTGTTCACCATGTGCCCACTCCCTTCCGCGATCCCATCACTCATGGATGTTTTGACTTTTAATAAATACAATTGTGCATTCATAATATCTGTCCTTCATCAATATGAGCAATCAAATGTAAACATGGATATATTAGCCTGTTTCTATCATAATGCTGTTTTATTGCATGAGGGGGTCTAACAGACTGTAGTGTTTGAAGTATGTCACACTGTACATTCCTTTGCTGTAACACACATCTCCTTCTTCATTCATGGAGGTTACACATCACAGGTAAGGGACACCACAGCACTTTTCCCATGTCACCCTGAAACAATGCAGTAAACCTATTGGCACCATAGAACAGTACCTGAGAGTCACTGGATGTATAGCTGGGTTAGCTGTGTCCTGGAGTTTATGTCTTCCTCCTCCTCTTCCCAATTACTCTCATCCATCCTCTGAGGTGGCTGGGGTGGTTGGACAGCATCCTCCTCATCCAGTAGTGGAATAGCTTTCCTCAAAGCCAAGTTGTGCAGCATGCAGCAGGCCACCGCTATCTGGCATACCTTGTCAGGGACATAGCACAGGGATCCTCCAGAGAGATGGGGGCACACAATCTTGCTTTCAGGAGTCCTAAGGTTCTCTCTGTCACCCTCCTAGTGCAACAATGTACCTCATGATAATGGATCTCTGCATCTGTCCTGGGATTCCTCACAGGTGTCAGGAGCCATTGCATGTTTGGGTAGCCAGAATCCCCTGGAAAAGTGGGTAAATGAGGGTTGAAACATACAGTACCTACTTGTATAAAGCCTCCCTGTCAGCTATGTAACTGATCCTGTGTCACACACACTCACCTATGAGCCAAGCTCTGTTCCCCTGTAGTTGTCCCATCACATGTGGCACACTGCTGTTTCTCGGGATGAAGGAGTGATGGACTGATCCTGGGAACATTGCATTGACATGAGTAATGGACTGATCAGCAGTACACGCCAATTGGATATTCATGGAGTAAAAGCTTTTACGATTTCTGAACACCTGTTCGTTTACTCTTGGGGCTATGAAGGCTATGTGGGTACCATCAATGGCATCTATCACATGGGGGATATTAGCAAAAGCATAGAATCCAGATTTGATGGAGGTGAAATCAGCCCTTTGGGGAAACTGGATATAACTTTGCAGGTGTTACACAAAGGAATTGAAAACATAAGACAGGATGTGGCTGAACAATGGCTGAGATACACCGGCTGCCATGCCCACTGTCACATGGAATGAGCCTGTGGACAGAAAATGTAGCACAGATTGTACCTGCACAGTTGTAAGGATGGCATGTGGATTCATATTAGCTGGTATCAGAAGAAGTTCCATTTGTGTACAGAGTTCCAGGATTGGGCTTGATTCAGCTGGTAAGTGATGATGATGTGACGTTCTTCCATGGTGGCCAGATCAACCAGGGGTCTCTAAACACATAAGGCCCTCCCTCGCCACATGGGTCTGTACCTATGGGGGTGGAAGAGAGACACATTGTATTGCGACAAACACTTCAATGACAATATTCCACCATTCATCTTGTACATGCAACACTATTGTCCCTCACACAGACACAGAGAACTTGGTAATCCTGTCAAGCTAATGTCAGGTGAGGTGTGTATATTCAGTGCATCACAGTGTAGCCACACTTCCTACTATGATTCCATGAGATGGATCACTGATCATACCCGTACTCAACGAAGGGGAGCGGGAATGAAGCCATGGATTAGGACCCCGGACAGACTATGAAGGTGAGATGCAAAACGGCAGCCCCCTGCCCTACAGGTAGTGTAGTGTAGGAAGTGACTCCATTCCGCTGGCGTTAATCATCATGGCGGTAGGCGGTGTACACCGCTGTGCACCTCTTCATTGGATAACATTGCCTTCTATGGGGAAGCAAGGCCAATCACGATCACTGCTGGCGGTGACGGTGCACATCGCCGCGGTAAAGACCGCCATTTTGCAATGCCCTTGCCACTTGACTCCTGCCCCTCGAGAGGGACGAACTCCACTGCGTGAGCTCCTGTGTCCTAACTCTGAGCTTAGGATGTCATGTGTTATACGGGAATGGGCCCGGGCCTTCACTGCGGAGGAGCTGGAGAAACTGGTGGACGGGGCCCTACCCCTGTATGCGAAGCTGTATGAGCGACCAGAGGCTCAGGTAAGTTGCTATTTGACCTCCATGAATGTGTGAGAATATGGCGGATGCCTGTAGGCATTTTGTTGGCTGTGTGAATGCTTACCTGTGATGTGTCTGGCAGTTGTTGTCTTGGCTATTGTCAAAATGTGTGTCTCCCTGGGCCATGTTAGGTCTAACTGGTACGGCATTTGTGTATGGGGCACCCACATTGTTTCTTTGCCCTGTGTGTCCCATGCAGGTCGGCACCCATAACAAGAAAGGATTGTGGCAAGCCATCATCAAGGAAGTGCAGACCCTAGGGGTCTACAACCGGCAGAGCACCCACTGCCGGAAGTGGTGGGAGGACCTGCGGCGCTGGGCCCGGAAGACCGGAGAGGCCCAGCTTGGAATGGCTCCCAATGTGGGAGAGGTGTCCGTTGAATTCTGACCCCACTAATGGCCCGCATACTGGTGGTGGTCTATCCCAATTTGGATGGGTACTTGAAGGCAGCACAGCAGACACAATGGGGTGAGTACCAACACTATTGTGATGCTACTATGCTGAGTGTAGTTAGGTGCCATGGGGTGCATGCAGTGTAGTATCAGGCCCATAAACAGGTGTGTCTCTGCAGTCATGCCCCCCTCTACGTCTGTGGGATAGTGTCCTTAGGACGATATGGCTGGGAATGTAGGCCCATGAGGGGTCCCCTGTTTGGGCTAGTGGTTTAGATGTAGCCTCATGAATTAGCAGATTTGCTGTCTTGGCATTGTCTCTCATTGTGTCTCATTGCAAGGTGTATCAGAGTGGAGGGCCAGGATGGTCATGTAGTGTACTGTGGGATCATGTCTAGCAGTCAGATACACATTCAGGTGAAATATTGTGTCTGCTGGAGGTTAGTTCCTGAGATGGGTGCGGATGAATGTGTGCCAACAGTTATGTTTGATATTGATTTGACATACTTCTTTCCTGTTTTGTCCCCCCGTGATCCTGTGTCCTTGTGTGCTGAAGCATCATCTGGCGAGTGAGCTGAGGCACCGGTGAGTGGAGATGCTGCAGCCCGCGGTTTCCAGGAGGCAGAGTCCACTGACGCCAAGGGGACCATAGTGGAGGCAACTACCACTGGAGGTAGTGACTCCGACACCTCCTCCGATGGCAGCTCCCTGGTGGTGGCGGACCCTACTGGCCCACCCATTTTCTAACATCTTCTGCCACTTCCTACCATCACCGCCTTCCCAGTAGCTCCCCAGCGAGTAGCCCGTGCCACTCACCCTGGCGGGTGAGCGTCTCCTTCACCCCAGGCACCTCATCTCCTGCCCCCGTTAGCCCTCCTACCCTCACTGAGGAGGCTATTAACCTCCTGAGAAGCATCTCTGTAGGTCAGACGACCATTGTGAATGCCATCCAGGAGCTGGCATCAGAGGTGCAGCAATACAATGCATTCCTGGAAGGCATTCACGGTGCTATGTCTGGCCTACAGAGATCTTTTCAGGCTCTGGCTTCCTCTTTGATGTCAAAGGAAAGAAACTATTGAGGGTCCCTGGTATAATCAGTAGCCCATTCAGGGAAATATACTTGAAGTACAAGAACAAATATTGAGCTACTACCTAATCCGAATACTAAAAAGGTAATATATGAAAAAAAAACATCAATGTAATAGATTCAAGAAGGATATTTATTAAATGTGTATGTCAAACCAAGAAAAAAATGAAAATATCACAAACTTTTATGTGTTGTAGAACCTGCAGACAACAATATTTACAGTTTCAAAAGAATATATATATCTAATCAATACAAAGCTAATTTATTTATAAATATTAAAAAATACACTAAACATACCGAAACACAAATAACACACACCAATGACATTGACAAGGACACAGTGCAACTTAACACAAGACCATAGACATGTGATACCACAATAATCAACATAACATAAATATAAAAAACATTTTATCTTACAACTAGATCGAAATACAGTTCAGTATAAACATTTGAACTTTTGACTGTACCCCAATACAATTCAATTTAGTACAATCTTTTGTATGAATAACGGATGTCAATAAATTCTATACAATCACACAATTCAACAGATCCTCCATTTAATGCAAAAGTCCTTGCAAATAGAATGAAGAAAAACCAAACGGTGCAATCACAAGATAAAACAATTATACATTATTTCAAAATTTGCACATAAGTTAGCAGGAACCAAGCCTACGCGCGTTTCAGCAGTATTCCTCGGATATGGAGGCCGCCTTCTTCAGGGCAGTTCCATTTCCAATTGATGATAAAGAGAAACGCAGGTTCCACCCACAATGGCAATATATCAAATGGCTTATTGCCTGCAACACAAATTATGTTACAGTGTATTGCCAGTAAGAGAAAAGAGACCACAGTCTCATTTGGATAATCTTCTCAAAAGACTCTTTTGGAGGGACCTCCCCCCTAGGAAAACATAACCAATGATCTTATCACTTGACGAATATAACGAATATAGCAACAAAAAAAAAATTAAACCCGGGCATCCTTCATCCAATCCATGCCAGTCCTATAGAGACTGCTGATATCGCAAAGCCGTTGGTAATCAGTGGGTGGAATGCATTCCTAGGTCAGATTTCTGAGTGGCCCCAAGATGTCTATAGCGAACGGTAACGGCAACACATTCGGACATCTCAGCACCCTCGTCTGTTTCTTCCCCGCTGCTTTACGTCCCAATCTGTGTCTTCGGGCTGCAGGAAATGAGGTTGAAGCCTACCAGTGCTGTCTGGTTTGCTAAAGACATCTTGGGGCCACTCAGAAAGCTAACAGTAGTGACTTGTTCTCTGCTTTTAATCTGTCCAGTGAGCAACAGACAATGGATAAAAAGGAAGCTTGTTACACTGTGCTTAATATAGAAAAAATAGAAAAGCTGCCTTTCACAGTAGCAGAAAGTCCTTTAACAGTATGGCTTGTACATGGAGTAATTAATCTGCCAATTTCCACCTTTCACTTCTTGAAATGTTTGAAACATTCTGCTGTGAAAAGATACGAGAGGCTAGGAGATAGCTTTATTAAAGAAGAGTGGGAATTGCCTTTTGAGTTCAAACGTCTGAACAGTGAAACAGAGGTCTTTCTGAGCAGAAGCGAATGTGAGACTACTGTTAGTTATTCAATGATCTTCATGCTGTTGTCTCTTCACAGCCTTTGCAATGCGAGGGTCACAAACTTCGCCTGTTCCCTGAAGGGTATTCCTGTCCCTTTGATTCATCCGGTATTTACTATACTTTTGAATAGAAGTTATGTGGTCCTGAATGAACAGAGCTTCAGCAGTATGAGACTAGGAATTGCCTCAAATTGTAATTTGTTGTGGACATGTTCTATTCCCTCCACACATGAGATAAGAGTAGCAGAAATGTGGCCACACATTGATACTACTAATGTAAATTCAGACAAGCTGAGCAGACTAAAGGCACTACTGTTCTAAAAACAAGTAGCGTTGACATCAGCCAGAGAGACATATGCTCTCCAGATAGCAAGATCATCAGCCGAGATACAATCCTTACAAAGTACCAACTTCCCCAAGCACTTTGGAGAGCTGGTTTCCAGAATGTTCAATGCTTCGAGGATTGTGCACTTCTTTAAGGCTGTTGGATCTGGATTTGTTTCCATTGTCAAGACTGTCTTCGGAGTCATTCCATCGGCTATCCATTCAGTCTTCTTAAGTGTGTTTGGCAGCTTTCTGGTGATTTTGGCGCTGATTGGTGGTATGTTGCTGCTTCTGCTGTTCCTAATATGCAGTGGTTGTGCCTTCTAAGCTAAGCAGAAGGATGAAGCTACTATCATCAGCCTAGCTGTGCATTAATTGCATGGTGCAGTTCTTTGGTGCTCCGTTGCTGGAAGAATTGAAACATAATTGGTCACTATCATTTTGACCAGTCTTGTGGTGTGTGCAACCTTCCTCAAGTGTCTACCACCAGTGTGTCTTCCTGTTCTGCCAGTGCCTCCGAAGGACCTAGAGCTACTAAAGTTTCTGATGAGGGTTAATTCACAGTCATGCCACATGAGACTGAGGCTGATTTGCAAAGGCCACCTATAAGCCACCCCTTATCAACTATCTGGCTCCTTCATGCACTAGGGGTGATGCTGTCTTCACGGGTGGTTCTGCGCTTGAGGGTGCTGCACACTTCTGCTCCGTGGATACGTCTGCCAATCCTGTCATTGATCTGACATCTGATGATGTGGAGTCATTCTTGGATGCGCTTTCCTTCGATGATTTTGGAGACATTCTTCAAGATCACGACTAGTGTTAACTGATATTCCAATGCTTCAAATGTATTATGCCAAATTGGTCTGCTGTGCTTGTCATGGTCGACATTTTTACCTCTTTGTATGTTTTTAGCTATGTCTAACTCGTTTTTATTAAGATTTTAATGTGATTTTTGCTTGGAGCCTTTTAGCTTGGACTCATATACCTTCTATGGCGTTGTCATTATGGCGTCATCCTTGTTCGGCAATGGGGAAAGTGTACTGGATCCTATTTAGTTTTAATGTTCTGCTCTGTCTTAGCCCATTTATTTCATTATTTCCTTCAAAGTGGCTGCCTTCATTTAGATTTAGAGCAATGTTTTGATTTGTATTATCAGTGCCACTTTGTGAAGGCATCACTATTCACATCAAAACCAAGTAATGGACGTAGGTATTAACATCTTGTCGCTTTCCCACGTATGTGTGACAGGAACATAATGTACTTTTGGTGGGAATTGTTTACATAATTGCCACCATAAACCTGCCTCCTTATCTATTATTTAGGAACACACCCGAATCAGGGGTCCTGCAAGATCTGTAGAAATACATCTCACACAGACAAGGTTATAGGAGGGATTCCTACCAGATGCTATCAATGCCATCTATGCTGCACATCACCTTGATGCAGACCCAGCCTTCGTGTCACCACAGAGTCTGATCTCGAGACCTCATTCCAAATTAGTGAGGGTTGGAATGCACTTCTCATGGACCTGGTACTGGAAGATTAGGTTTAACATACCTAGCTCTCGTTAGGTTAGGGATTAGGTTCTCCATGCTAGGATTTTAAGGATTTTATCTCTCATGTTTATTGCAAGATTGTGAGGGTCTTTGTATTCACGACTCTCACTCTTGGTGAGGTACTGCTTGTGAGTCGGAAGGGTTGGGCTGACAGTTGTAATTTGTTGTAGGAATTGCCTAGTCACTTACAAAACAAAAGTGCTGTCATCCCAACCCAGACGTCTCGCCTAGGAGCAAGAGTCCACCTACTAACCTTCATCACCAAATCCTGGCTCAACCCCTGCCCAAACCCCAACATAGCCACCACCATGTCCAACGGCTACAAGATGTTACATAAAGATTTTACCAATAAACACAACAGAGCATTGCCATCATCTTCAAGGACACCATCTGATGCATCGTCAACAACGACAATCCCTCTCCTTACATGGAGCACCTCAACCTCCAGCTACAAACAGACGCCAAAACAACTACAAGATGCACCATCATGTACAGACCCCCAGGACCCCGGTCTGCTTTCTGTGACACAATCCTCAACCTCATTGAGGCCTCTAGATATCGACTCCAACAACTACATCCTACCCACCGACTTCAATTTCCATGTTGTTGACGCCAATGACACCAACTCCACCACTCTCCTGAAAAACATGATCAACATCATGCTCACTCAGCTGGTCACCGAATCCCCCACACCATCTCAGCCAATCAACAGACCGTCAACAGGTGCCACCAGAACAGGCCGTATAGAACTTTTCCATTTGGATCGCCTATGCATCAAGAGAGTTGCCCCGCTGAAGCCAGCCAGAACCAGCATAACCTCAAGACAATCCAGCAAGTAGACCCCAGAGCTCAGAACCACCAAGCGCAATGACCCAGATCTTGACATTACAGACTTATTACCTGTAGTCTGGTCATACCATTAAGTCATCAAAATTTGCTTAAAATCAGCCACGACATATAATATTTACATTACTCTTTTGACTGTACCATTCGCTCATTTGGTTTTACCCTGGTGCCCAACGCCGATGAGACAGAACATCTTCAATCAATTTTGTAGGACGTTGATGAAATGGCACATCATTTAAAAAACTACTTAGGTGCCATAGTAGGCTTCATGATTAATAAAGGTCTCATTCTGAACTCTGAAAAAACAGAGATTTTGCTTTTTGGCAAAGATACTACATTTTGGAATCAATCGCTTGGCCCTCTTCCTTCCCCAGTACCTTTGGTTAGAAATATGGGCATATTCTTTGATGCAGTCTTTCTTTTGAAGCACAGGCTAATAAACTTTCTTCTTTTTATTTTCTGCTTCATGTTCTTAACAATGTTCTTCCTCTCATACCATATGATTTGCAAAAATCAGTTGTTACTTTTTTAATTGTCAAGATTGGATTACTGTAATGCCTACATTTAGGCATTCAGCAGCGCTCCCTAAGAAAACTTCAGAGAAAGCAAATTTTGGCAGCTCAACTTTTAAAGAAAATCCCATAGTTTGAGTAGATGTCTGAGGCATTACAGGACCTTCACTGGCTCCCTGCAATGAAGAGTGTTGTTCTTAAAGCCTTTTGCCTAGCACACAAATCACTATATGGGAAAGGCCCAGCCTATTTTACACAACATTGTACCTAGTATGTTCCCAGAAGAAGTCTCCGTTCAGCACATTGTAGGTTTGGTAGTGTTTCCAAATTCCGAAGAAGCTGCTGAGGAGGTAGAAGTTTATTTGATGTCACATCCCAAATTTAGAATAAGTTGCCTTTTCAACTTCAAAGTCAGCCTAGTCATCTCAGTTTAAGGAAGCCCCTGAAAACATGTTTTTTTCTCATTCGTTTTGTTTGGCCATTATTAGCTGCTTTGTTTCTCTTTTCCTCTCTCTGTATCTGTGGACTTAGCACCAAGGTACATTTGGTATTTGCACACTTTATAAAAATGATCAACAATGTCAATATCTACATGCCCCCCCATGGTGGACATCGGCAGACACCACGGTCTCAATATTATAACCTACAAGGATGACACACAGATCATCCTCTCGCTCACTACCACGACATCATGACCTTTTAGCCAACTGGATAAAAGCAATCTTCTTCAACTCAACTCTGACAATCAGAAGTCCTAAAATGTGGGAGAAACACATCCATCTGGGACCACAGTTGGTGGCCATTGGAACTTGGACCCACCCCCACACCCACAGACCATGCTGACAATCTTGGCACCACCCTTATCAACCACTGACTGAACGTCTGCAAACCTGCCAGATACCTGCTCTCCTCCTCACTGGCCCTCTCACACCCCCCCCTGCTGCCACCAAGGCCTGGAACACCCCGCTTCTTCACGTTTGCACACAACCCTTCCTAATAGACTTCAGGCAGGAACTCAAGACATGGCTCTTTGACATAGACCTTGCACCCCAGCACCCAGATACCTCAATGGGTGATAGTGCAGTGCTCTACAAATTAATTGATTGATTGGTTCCCTGACAAAGGTAGATCTTAGATGACACCTGCATAGGACCCTTCTTTACATCTCCAATTAGCCAGGCTCCAATCACAGTGGAGAAGGAGCTACCCACAAAATGAGTTTGAAGTGACCACAGAGAAGGGGTTTCTCATTTCCCTGGCCACACCTTTGTGGTCGGCACACTGCCTCTGCACAAGGGGAGAAGAGTTTCAGCATGCTGGATTTAGGCAGAACAAAAAGGGCACTGTAGGATTGTTTGCAGTAGGGCACACAGGAAATGCAAAAGTTGAGATGATAACCCCTGTTACTGTGGTCCTTGAACCCTAGACTGATCCAAAGTGTACTATTCCTGACATCATGAGAAACCTGGGACTTATAAACCTTTCTACACAAAGACCCACAAATGACTTAGACAAACCTGCCAAGCAGACACTGACTAAGAAGGACTGCTGCTCGGCTGAAGAGTTCCCCTGCTGAAAGCTTTTCAGCAACAACAAATCCTTTTCAGCTGGACCACACAGAGACGGTATCCAGCTTCATGGTCCGTGCTTTGGCCACAGCATGCAGCCTTGCCTGCTGGAGAAATCCCAGCTCCCAAATCCTGATTAAATGTGAATGTAGAAATCTTCAGCAGGCCAAGGTGTCAAAAGTATTGGGCCAAATAAGGACGCTCCTTAGTCTGAAATTCGAAGGCTATTCAACCTTGTGAAGCTATTTTTGGCCACAGCCTGCGGCCTTGTCCTGCTGAAAACTTGGGATTTCCATTTCAGAGACTGTGGCCTAGCTTTGCTAAGATTATGCATCAAGGTTGCTCTACTTCTGAGATACAAGCCTGATGCAAAATCCATGTTGGGATTTACCAAGCAGCACAGTTAGGCACCACACAGGGAACACATAGAGGCCACAAACTTATGAGCACTGGGGTCCTGGCTAGCAGGATCCCAGTGACAAATAACAAACACACTGACAACATAGGGTTTCACTATGAGCACTGGGCCCTGGCTAGCAGGAACCCAGTGAGACAGTGAAAACACCCTGACATATACTCACAAACAGGCCAAAAGTGGGGGCAACAAGGCTAGAAGGAGGCTACCTTCCTACACCTGGCTAGCAGGACCCCAGTGGGACAGCAAAAACACCCTGACATATACTCACAAACAGGCCAAAAGTGGGGGTAACAAGGCTCGATAAAGGCTACCTTCCTAGACAACACCCCCCAAACCAAGGACAATAAGGCTAACCTTGGCCAGTTGAGTCTTTATTGTCTAATTGATGATAAGTGGAGAGTAGCTCTGCAATAGATTGGTTACTCCCTTTAGCATCCACTATATCGTTACTTCCCTGTGGATATGTAAACCACCCTGTTTGAAGTTTTTTAGCTAGCCAACAATGTGAAGTTATATTCTCAGAGTTCCTATTAATATGTCTTAGTGTAAAGCAGTGGGAATTGTCCACTGGACCTATATCAAATGATGAGAATGCCAGACAGGGATGCTGTCTCAGTAAAGCCATAGCTGGGCAAAAACTTTGTTCATATGGCTGTGAGAGAGAACATGGTTGATGTTTCTCTTGAGTTGGAGCAGGGCAGGGATGCTGTCCTATGAGCTCCACACTAGGGCAGGGCTGCTGTCCTAAGTGTTGTGAGGCAGTGCAGGGTTGCTGCACTAAAGTTTCTCTGGGAGGGTTGGAGGGATGCTCCATGTTAACCAAAATGGTGCACTTTTTCTCACCAATATTAGTTATCCCACACAGAGGTACTTCTACCTCAGGGAGTTCAGCTGTGCTAGCTGATGGTTTCCTTGGTACAGGTGCCACCCCAGGAGAGGTTTCTCCCGCCACAGGAATGGTATCCTGAATGGCAGGGTGGGCAGGGAATACTTTGATGCCCTTTTTACCTGTTGTTGGAGAAGGATCCTGAGTTTTCAGGCCTTTTTCTCTCCTTTGCTTTTTCATTTCAGCTGAAATGAGAGAAAGCTATTCCTCAGGGATACCCATCATGGCTGCATGGGTATTAAATTCTACCTAAGCCCAACCCGAGGCCTCTAGGTCATTACCTAAGAGACAGTCTACAGGTAAGCTAGGTGATACTACCACCTGCTTAGGGCCAGTAACTCCACCCCACCAAAACTGAATTATAGCTAAGGTAAGGAACTTAGGGGGTGATTCTGAGTTTGGCTGGCGGCGGGCGCCGCCAGCCAAACGGGAACCGCCAGAAGACCGTACCGCGGTCAAAAGACCGCAGCGGTCATTCTGACTTTCCCGCTGGGCTGGCGGGCGACCGCCAAAAGGCCGCCCGCCAGCCCAGCGGGAAAGCACCAGCAACGAGGAAGCCGGCTCCGAATGGAGCCGGCCGAGTTGCTGGTGTGCGACGGGTGCAGTGGCACCCGTCGCGATTTTCAGTGTCTGCTAGGCAGACACTGAAAATCAATGTGGGGCCCTGTTAGGGGGCCCCTGCAGTGCCCATGCCATTGGCATGGGCACTGCAGGGGCCCCCAGGGGCCCCACGACACCCGTTACCGCCATCCTGTTCCTGGCGGTGAAAACCGCCAGGAACAGGATGGCGGTAAGGGGGTCGGAATCCCCATGGCGGCGCTGCTTGCTTGGGGCAGCGGGAAGCCGGCGGGAAGCCGGCGGGAAACCGCAGGCTTCCCTTTTCTGACTGCGGCTTTACCGCCGCGGTCAGAATTGCCCGGGAAGCACCGCCAGCCTGTTGGCGGTGCTTCCGCGGTCGTTGGCCCTGGCGGTCCATGACCGCCAGGGTCAGAATGACCCCCTTAGTGGAGTTATGGACATCAATAATCCTGTACTGTTGTCCAATGATGTGTTGTTCAGAAGACACTAGGTTTTCAGTCACCAAAGTGATACTGGCACATGTGTCCCTGTAGGCCTGAGCTTCAACACCATTTATTGAAACTGTCTGCCTGTACTTATCTATTGTAAGGGGACAAGCAGCCAGGCCAATGCCACCAGGTGTGACAGAAACTGTCTTGGGACTGACTACCCCAGTTTCTATGATGGACCCATAAGTGAACCCAACTACACCCTTGTTTTGACTGTTGCCAGCAGTCCGACCACTATTACCACTACTGCTAGGATGTTAGAAAGTAGCCTATTTCTAGCCTTGTTACCCCCACTTTTGGCCTGTTTGTGAGTATATGTCAGGGTGTTTTCACTGTCTCACTGGGATTCTGCTAGCCAGGACCCAGTGCTCATAGTGAAAACCCTATGTTGTCAGTATGTTTGTTATGTGTCACTGGGACCCTGCTAGCCAGGACCCCAGTGCTCATAAGTTTGTGGCCTATATGTATGTGCTCCCTGTGTGATGCCTAACTGTCTCACTGAGGCTCTGCTAACCAGAACCTCAGTGGTTATGCTCTCTCTGCTTTACAAATTGTCACTAACAGGCTAGTGACAATTTTACCAATTCACATTGGCATACTGGAACACCCTTATAATTCCCTAGTATAAGGTACTGAGGTACCCAGGGTATTGGGGTTCCAGGAGATCCCTATGGGCTGCAGCATTTCTTTTGCCACCCATAGGGAAATCTGACAATTCTTACACAGGCCTGCCAGTGCAGCCTGAGTGAAATAACGTCCACGTTAATTCACAGCCATTTACCACTGCACTTAAGTAACTTATAAGTCACCTATATGTCTAACCTTCACCTGGTGAAGGTTGGGTGCAAAGTTACTTAGTGTGTGGGCACCCTGGCACTCGCCAAGGTGCCCCCACATTGTTCAGGGCAAATTCCCCGGACTTTGTGAGTGCTGGGACACCATTACACGCGTGCACTATACATAGGTCACTACCTATGTATAGCGTCACAATGGTAACTCCGAACATGGCCATGTAACATGTCTAAGATCATGGAATTGTCACCCCAAATGCCATTCTGGCATTGGGGAGACAATTCCATGATCCCCCGGGCCTCTAGCACAGAACCCTGGTACTGCCAAACTGCCTTTTCAGGGTTTGCACTGCAGCTGCTGCCAACCCCTCCGACAGGTTTCTGCCCCCCCTGGGGTCCAGGCAGCCCTGGCCCAGGAAGGCAGAACAAAGGATTTCCTCTGAGAGAGGGTGTGACACCCTCTCCCTTTGAAAATAGGTGTGAAGGCTGGGGAGGAGTAGCCTCCCCCAGCCTCTGGAAATGCTTTGATGGGAACAGGTGCTGCCCATCTCTGCATAAGCCAGTCTACACCGGTCCAGGGATCCCCCAGCCCTGCTCTAGTGCGAAACTGGACAAAGGAAAGGGGAGTGACCACTCCCCTGATCTGCACCTCCCAGGGGAGGTGCCCAGAGCTCCTCCAGTGTGTCCCAGATCTCTGCCATCTTGGAAACAGAGGTGTTGCTGGCAAACTGGAATACTCTGAGTGGCCAGTGCCACCAGGTGACGTCAGAGACTCCTTCTGATAGGCTCTTACCTTTCTTACTAGCCTATCCTCCTTCCTAGGTAGCCAAACCTCCTTTTCTGGCTATTTAGGGTCTCTGCTTTGGGGAATTCTTCAGATACCGAATGCAAGAGCTCACCAGAGTTCCTCTGCATTTCTCTCTTCACCTTCTGCCAAAGGATCGACCGCTGACTGCTCAGGACGCCTGCAAAACCACAACAAAGTAGCAAAGACGACTACTGCGACCTTGTATCGCTTCATCCTGCCGGCTTTCTCACCTGTTTCCTGGTGGTGCATGCTCTGGGGGTAGCCTGCCTCCTTCTTTCACCAGGAGCTCTGAAGAAATCTCCCGTGGGTCAACGGAATCTTCCCCCTGCAACCGCAGGCAACAAAAGACTGAATCACCGGTCCTCTGGGTCCTCTCTCAGCATGACGAGCGTGGTCCCTGGAACTCAGCAACTCTTTCCAAGTGACTCCCACAGTCCAGTGACTCTTCAGTCCAAGTTTGGTGGAGGTAAGTCCGTGCATCCCCATGCTAGACTGCATTGCTGGGTACCGCGTGGTTTGCAGCTGCTCCGGCTCCTGTGCACTCTTCCAGGATTTCCTTCATGCACAGCCAAGCCTTGGTCCCCGACATTCTAACCTGTAGTGCACAACCTTCTGAGTTGTCCTCCGGTGTCGTGGGACTCCCTTTTCTGACTTTGGGTGGACTCCAGTTCACTCCTCTTACAAGTGCCTGTTCTGGTACTTATGCGGATGCTGCCTGCTTCTGTGAGGATTCCCTGACTTGCTGGGTGCCCTCTCTGTCTCCTCATCCAAGTGGCGACATCCTGGTCCCTCCTGGGCTACAGCAGCATCCAAAAAACCCTAACCGCAACTCTTGCAGCTAGCAAGGCTTGTTTGCGGTCTTTCTGCGTGGGAACACCTCTGCAAGCTTCTTCACGACGTGGGACATCCATCCTCCAAAGGGGAAGTTCCTAGTCTTCTTCGTTCTTGAAGAACACCAAGCTTCTTCCATCCGGTGGCAGCTTCCTTGCACCCTCAGCTGGCATTTCCTGGGCATCTGCCCACTCTCGACACTGTTGCGACTCTTGGACTTGGTCCCCTTCTCTTACAGGTACTCAGGTCCAGAAATCCACTGTTGTTGCTTTGCTGGTGTTGGTCTTCCTTGCAGAATCCCCCTATCACGACTTCTTTGCTCTCTGGGGGTTGTAGGTGCACTTTACACCTACCTTACAGGGTCTTGGGGTGGGCTATTTTTCTAACACTCATTGTTTTCTTACAGTCCCAGCGACCCTCTACAAGCTCACATAGGTTTGGGGTCCATTTGTGGTTCACATTCCACTTTTGGAGTATATGGTTTGTGTTGCCCCTATACCTATGTGCTCCTATTGCAATCTACTGTAACTTTACACTGCTTGCATTACTTCCTTTTGCTATTACTGCATATTTGTGGTATTGTGTACATATATCTTGTGTATATTTCTCATCCTCATACTGAGGGTACTCACTGAGATACTTTGGCATATTGTCATAAAAATAAAGTACCTTTATTTTTAGTATATCTGTGTATTGTGTTTTCTTATGATATTGTGCATATGACACCAGTGGTATAGTAGGAGCTTTGCATGTCTCCTAGTTCAGCCTAAGCTGCTCTGCTATAGCTACCTTCTATCAGCCTAAGCTGCTAGAAACACCTCTTCTACACTAATAAGGGATAACTGGACCTGGTACAGAGTGTAAGTACCCCTTGCTACCCACTACAAGCCAGGCCAGCCTCCTACATAGGGGCACTAGAGTTTGATGTATTAATGGTGGTAGGCTCAGGGGGGTTTACCCGAGTAGGACTTATCCCCTGGCCTATGGCCTTTATTTTTACACACTTAGCACCAAGGCCTTTTAATGTGTGTGGGTTGTGAAGAAGAGGAAGAAGTTGATTTATCCCCACCCCCTGAAGAGTGTTTAGGATTTGAAGAAGGATCTTTAGTTTTACCTTTATCCCCATGTTTATCCTGAGGTTTCTCACCATCTTTCTTCTTGCCATCCTTGTCATCTCCTATATGAACTTTTCTGTTCACTCTTGTTCTGACCCATTTGTCTGCCTTCTCTCCCAATTCTTGGGGAGAGGTCAGATCTGAGTCTACCAAGTGCTGGTGCAACAATCAGACACACAATTGTTAAGAATATGCTCTCTCTGGATCAGATTATACAGGCTTTCATAGTCAGATACTTTACTGCCATGTAACCAACCCTCCAAGGCATTCGCTGAACAGTCAGCAAAATCTGTCCAGCCTTGAGAGGACTATTTTCTGGTGTCTCTGAACTTAATCCTGTATTGTTCAGTGGTTAAGCCAAATCTTTCCAAGAGTGCATCCTTCAAAACTTTGTAATCAATGGAATCACTTTCTCTGACAGTAAGGAGCCTATCCCTACCCTTTCCAGTGAAAGATAGCGACAAGATAGCAGCCCACTACCTTTGAGGGACCAACTGTACCATACAGGCCCTCTCAAGTGCAGCAAACCACTTATTAATGTCACCCCCCTCCTTGTAAGGGGGACTATCTTATGCAGGTTTCTAGAATCTTGCTCTCTAACAGGATTACTATCTGAAACACTGCTGCCGCCACCATGGGGAACTAACCCCAATCCCTGTCTTTCCCTCTCTATATCCAGGGATTCCCTGTCTAAGGCCAGCTGCTGCTGTTTAAGCTTCAGTCTGGTCTCTTCCATCTTCAGCTTTCTGAGTTCCCTTTCCATTAAGTTATCCTCAGGGTGGGAGGCTTGGGAATGTTTGGACACAGAGGAGATTTGGGAATTGGCAGAGAGAGACCTGTCCCTAACTGTCTGGAGTCTAGTAACCTGGCCTCTAGGAGTGAAATATGTCCTACTGATGTGTTACCCTCTAACACTACCAGTGTCACTAGGTGGCCTGCTAGGGGACAGGACTTTGTAAGAACCCTCCCCAGCATCTTCAGGGAACTCCTCTGAGTCTGACTGGGAAGCCTCCCCCTTTTCTACCCGCTCCTGAGATGGGCCAGACTGGTTCTGGTCATCCTGTAAGAGCAGGTTAAAGAGAAACTCTTTTGTTGGATTCTTACCCATGGTTAAACCTCTATCCAGGCAGAAACCCCTCAAACTTTTGTAGTTTAAACTCTCATAAGTTGCCTGAAGAACTTTGGGATTGACCTCTACTAAAGACATGATAGAAAAAGGTTTAAGGATAGTGAGAGAAAAAGTTTTACAACTTTTGAAAGTACAGAGAAAAACTTTTTCAAACTTTTGGAAAACTTTTAAATGTTTTCAGAACTTTTCAGAAACTTAGTAAAAGGTTTTAGAGCCGAAAAGTAAACTGTTTTGGTTCAATGTATTTATACTAAACTATTTGGTATATGATTTTCTTATGAAAAACACCAAATGACAAAGAGGTAAAGCAGTTGCAAGTACTTATCCCACCGCTGCACCACCAATGTAGGAGGCTGGCCTGGCTTATAGTGGGTATCTTGTGGTACTTACACCCTGTGACAGGTCCAGTTATCCCTTATTAGTAGATTAGAGGTGTTCTAGCAGCTTAGTCTGATAGAAGGTAGCTATAGCAGAGCAGCTTAGGCTGAACTAGGAGAAATGCAAAGCTCCTACTATACCACTTATATTACTTAGCAATATATCACAAGAAAACACAATACTCAGAGTTACTAAAAATAAAGGTATTTTAGTGACAATATGACAAAAGTATCTCAGAGGATATACTCCCTTAGGAGGTAAGTAAAATACACAAAATATACACACAAACCAAAATCAGGTAAGTAAACATTTAGAAAAGTAGTGCAAACACTGTAGAACACAATAGAATGCTATAGGAGACAATAGGCCTAGGGGCAACACAAACCATTTACTCCAGAAGTGGAATGCGAACCACGAATGGACCCCAGGCCTAGTGTAGCGTGTAGAGGGTCGCTGGGAGTGTAAGAAAAAACTAAGGGTGTCCAAGATACCCCACCCCAAGAGCCTGAAAAGTAGGAGTAAAGTTACCCTACTACCCCAGAAAGACAGTGAAGTTGAGATAGGGGATTCTGCAAAGACAACAACTGACTGCAAAGCACTGAAGATGGATTCCTGGACCTGAGGACCTGCAAAGGAAGGGGATCAAGTCCAAGAGTCGTGAAAGTGTGAAACCAGTGGAGACTGACATCCACTACCTCTGTCCTTAACAGGATGAAGCACTCTGGGCACCATGCCCCCTCCAGAACCAGTGGAGACTGTCATCCACTTGTGAGACTGTGGCTAGGCACTCCCCAGGATTGAACAGTGGGGAGACCACCCACTGTAGAGACTTGAGAGACTGTGGCTTTGCACTCCCCAGGATTGAACAGTGGGCAGACCACCAAGCTCCTCCTCACCCATCTTGCCAAGACGAGGCCTACCCAACATCTTAGCAGCAAAAGATAAATAGGGGATAAAAGGGAACAAAGGAGAATAGGAGGAAAGTAGAATAGGAAAAACTTAAACAAAACAACTAACACAGCCCAACTAGCCCCAAACTAATACTACCCACAACAGACTCCCAACAAAACAAAGGCAATACTATACAACACAATTGTACACAAAAAACACTCAGACAGGATACAGCAACAATTTTGTATTCACAAAAAGACAATACATAGACCACACAGGAGACAAAAACACAATTTTACCAGACAAAACTCTCAACACAGCGACATTGTCAGGAAGCATCACAGACTGCAAAGTGAAAGTACACCCACTGTACATAATCTGTAAACAGGATATCCTATTACATCACTTCCTGCCTGAAATGGCGGCCACTTTTATCGTTATGCGTCCACAAATTTTGACACATACAGTCTGGGCGTCATTTTTTTGAACGCACAGGAGTAGAAATGAGCCCGCATTCATATGTTTGGAAATAGTTTTACACTTAATCAATTTTCTGAGGTACAGTGTGGAAGAGGCAATGGTTTTTTCAGGGCATTATGAGTCGTTTTTCCGGCATAAGCGTAATTGTTTTACGCTTGTGTGTCATTTTTTTGACGCATATGTGTCAACATTTCAGGTCATTAACTGGGTTTGGGTCATTTTCCCATTTTAATGTTATATTACATTTGTGACAAAACTGAGGTAGGCTGATTGCACCCACTTTGGTCCTGACGGTGTATGGGCACATGTGAGACATCATACTACTGCGGACCATGATCCGCTACTTCATTTACAGGATTTTCACTCTTGACTGACGCACTAGATGGCCAAACGTGTGGCCTACATATCTGTATTGCACAAATTTGGCATGTTTGGCATCAGGAGAGGATAGCAAGGTGACACACATAAGTACAATATCTCAATGCCTATGGCTCAATGTGTGTGCATTGGCTACTAATGTAGTTGTTGACCCACTGTGTGTTCCTCACAAGATGCATCATTGCAAATATGCTTGTATGAATGTAAAGTCAATGTGTCAAACCCTCAGATGCAAGTCAGTGTGGAAATGAGAGAGGACATGTGTTAGTCATACATGTAGCAACATCTGTTGTGTGCACTTCCTAGTTTTTGGGTACCATAAACACCACAAATGACAAAGCATGCACCGGATAGATGGCAGACGCTTGTTCATGTCAATGGTCCAAAACTTGCCCATTACATTTCCAGGAAATTTGGATACTGCCTCCTAGGCACTTGTTGGTGAACCCACCGTGAGTCAGGCACATGTACAGACTAAGTGGGTGCCATGTTATTGACACGGAAAGCCAAAGGTGAACCACAAATGTAATATCATGCCACAGTTGTGTTCATATTACTGAGTCACAACTCTCCTGTGGCAGTGGTAGACCAGCAGACAAAGCAGCACGTGGCCACATATTTCCAGTGATCAATTGCACAGAGGTGTCTGGTTCATGTTTGTGGTCCAATGTTGATCCTGTATATTTTTAGGGGTCTATGTTGTCACAGTTACGTCCAGGTCTCATCATGAGTCAGTGGCGGCTATTCCTGTATCTACTGAGTAACCTTCGGGGATCAATGGAAGTAAAGCCGATGAGGACATAAGAACCTACATGGGCATGGTCCCACCCTGTCACTGCAGACGTGTTATGAGACTGTCAACAGGGCAGCCTTGGTGTGCTGAGTGAGATCATATCTCAGGTTCCGGCAGGTGTCATTACAACATTTGTACACAAGTTGGCCTGTAAAGTTCCCACTGCATCTGTTAACATCATAGCCTCTGTGTTGATTAATCTTGCAGCTATTCAGCACGCACAGCCCATCAATATGTTGTGAGCAATGTGATTCCGTGTGTGAACTGTCAGGGTCCTAACATGTGTGGACTTTTCATGCACATTATCTGACGTTGCTTGTTCTGCTGGAGGCACCATACTCAATCCCTGCATACGGCCATGGTACACTGTCACACTTTGTCGCTCATGCATACATGAGACCCAGACAAGTGATAGGCCATGATTTGGGTATTTGGAGACAAGTTCCCAATTATGGTACGATAAATAAGCAGATTATGCTAAGTAACTTATTTGAGTATGCATTGAAGAACCACCTGACAAAATACCCCCGGAGGAATGTGAGGGTTTGGAAAGCAAGTAAGATACATATGCAGCCACAAGGAATCTTTAGGGTAACGCACAGACAGGTGCCAGTCAGGCTGACAGGATGCGGGGTCAACCAGGATCCAGCAATTTTACAAGGTACATACTCAGTGGTCTGACTAAGACTGGTCGGAGGAAGAACAAGACAGTTGACATGGAAAACTGTGTTTGTCCTGTGTTTTGGAAGGTGTTACACAGCTTATTTGGCTAGAAATGCATAACAGTGTAATCAACAAAATGGCAGCTTCTATGCTATTCCAAGCATCTGCAAGGGCAGAGCATGTTCAAATGACTGGTCTGCACGGAGGTGCTCACAGGTGTGTGCTGCTTAAGTTTCTCACAAGTCCTGCAGGTGAGATTCTAGTTCAAATGGCCAACAGTACCTTTCACATGGGAAGCAAACTACAGATGATAACAGGGCTTAGAGGCTACAAGCGAGTGCATAATTTAACCTGACGTCCATGCAGACAGATGTACAATGACTATGGCATACCATATGAAAGGGTGAAGCACACTGGATTACTATTGTTGTTATTGTTAGTCTGCATGTGTGTAGAGGAGGGAATATCTGGGTACACATATTACCATTCGAGGGACCTTTTAAGACAGGTGGGGTGAGACCAGGAGCATGGGTGTGTCAGGACTTAGGTCATGGGCTGACATGTACATGGAATGTCATGTGCGCATTGCTTGTCATATGTGTGGAACTTGTGCTGTCTATGTTCTGCTTAGATGGAATTCTAGTCACAGATAGTGCTTGCAAAGATAGGTGCTGTATGACTTACTGCTGACAAGGGTCTGGTCATACATTCCTGTTACCAATGCAATAGCACATCCACTGCCTCATGTATGAGGTTTTTTTTCCCTTATTGACTGATGGTGTCGTAGTTGTGTGCCATATGCTGCGATGAACCATGTTGCCAACATGTATGTGTGAAATAGGTGTGGTCCTCTGCTTTTGCCCTTCAAAGGTGAAATGTACAGGATATATGTCATTTACAGTGTGTGTGAATGTGACTGTTGTATAATACGCATCACAATTGCTTTGGACATTTCTGTGTCCTGATCGGTATGTCAGCTCCATGAGGCTACACTCTTATTCTGATAGTTAGAGATAAAGGTGAGCAGAAATGATTACCGAGACCATGATATGGTGATTATTATTGGTGTTTATTTATATATGTTGATACAGTGGTGATGGTGAGTTGTTTCAAAAGAAATTGTTCACAATATGTTGGCGCCTACGCAATCCAGCAGCTGTGTTTTGTTGTTTCCCCTCATGTTGCAGGCCAGCATCCTTCTCTTCCTCCTCTTCATGCATTTGTGGCTCTGGTTCTAATAGGGGAATGTTCCTTCATACACAAATGTTGTGCAGGATGACACATGTTAAAATTATCTTGCAGACCATTTCTGGTGAGTATAGGAGGCTGCCACCAGTGATGTCAAGGCACATGAATCTCGACTTGAGGATGCCGAAGGTCCTCTCCACTATGGTGCATGTGCATCATTGTAGGCATGCTCTGCTGCAGTGCTTGGGTTGCCAAATGGTGTCATAATCCATTGCTGGATCCCATACCCCTGATCAGCTGAAAGAGAAAATGATTGGGATCATGTTGATGTAGCTTGCCCCATTAATATCACCTTGCATGGCAGTAGTTGTCTCTTGTTGTCTGTGACTCTTTTGTGTTATTTTGTTGATTCCTAGGCTTCTAGAAGGTACCATCTGCATTGGGTTGTTTCCTTGGCGGAACTAGTGTTTGCCTGCTGACCAGTTGTCAGCAGTATGTTTTGGGATTTGCAGTATAGTGTGCACTCCCTAGCATTGTGACTTGTGATACAGGTGTTCCTGTGTCTTCAATGGGGGTGAGATGATAGCTCCATACACATATTCAATTTGACAGTGGTGGTAACGTTAGCATCTGTGTACCCTGGACATTTCATACTTTTAGACATATGCAATGGATTAATTTAAACATCAGTGAGCCGCTTACATTTTGCAAGATGACAATTAGCCAAACCTCGCCATACGTTGTGATCATTGACATCTTGACATTAAACTGTACACTAATTTCAGATGTGTGACAGGTTCACTGCAGACCTATCAAACATGCCTAGCGGTGTCACAACCTCAGTGTGTTCCTGTTCACATGTGGTTGTCGTGGTGTATGTGTTGTTTCTCCTAGAGGATTGCTGTGCAGTGTGTATATAAGTAGGTTTCTGTACTTACCAACAAGTAGTCCATTTCCATATTGTCCATCCTGGAAGTGTTGATTGATGGTACAGTGTCAGAAGATGAATGAGTCATGTACACTCCCAGGATACTTTGCCACAATATTGGTGATCAATCCTTGGTGATCCACAATGACCTGCACATTGATGGAATGTGTGTGCTTCCTGTTGCGGTATAGGTGTTCAGTTGCAGCAGGTGGCACAAGGCATACATGTGTGCAGTCAATGGCACCAAGAACGTGTGGGAATCCATTAATGAGGTAAAACCCCTGTTTTGTCTCCTGCTGCTTCTGCTGTGTGTTTGGGAAGCAGATGTGGCGGCGTGTGAGTCTGATGATGGCATCCAGTACCTTGAGCAGGAAGGCAGAGAATGATGGCTGTGATATCCCAGCAACCAGGGTGCCAGTGGTTTGAAAGGAGCCACTTGCCAACATGTGTAGTACAGCTAGCAGCTTGGTTTCTGTTGGGATGGTGCGGGTGTCAGCCCGCTGGGTGCCAACTGTGGCTCAATGTTGCACAGCAGCTGCTGAATGGCTTGCCAGTTCAACCTGTACCTCTGGATGATATCATGTTCCCTGAGGCCATGAAGGGTTGTCCTAGTGCGGAATATCCTCTCCTGCCTTCTGCGTTGCCTTTGGGATCCCTGCTGGTGTTGTGGTAGCTGCTGTTGTTGTTGCTGTGCTCTGCGTCTGCGTGCACGCTGGATGAGAAGCACCTCCATGTCTTCCTTTTGCTGCTCTGCTGTTGCTTCTGTGTGTTCTGATTAAATACAGGTGTGTTTGCACCATTTTAATGCCTGCCCTGACCCAGGCGTTAATTTCTGACGCAAATCGGGCTGTGCATCATTTTCCGCCTCTGCCTCCCGGCCGTGCAGGATTTTTGTCCGGTAGCATAAATACGATGCATGGCGTTTAAGTCATGGACGGGAACGCATATGATTAACGCAAGGCGGTTTCCTGTATCCAGAAAATGACGCACACGGCGGGATTTTGACACTCGCGGGCTCGGGCGTCAAAGTTTAAATATGGGGCAAGGTTTGTGCCGAATAGGCGTCAAAAAATGTTATGCACATTCGGCGCAGACGGAGTATAAATATGCTCCTTAGTTCTAGGAATTTTGACGGTCCCAGCAGATTGCAGAACTTTCCTTCACAGAAATATGAGGAAAATGTGCGATTATAGCCAAAGTTTGAGGTTTTCAGGGCATTCTGGGTAACAAATATTTGTATGAACCTTGCAGGGCTACCGCCATTGACTGTCATAGGTGTGTAGTTTTCAGAAATGTCTAGATTTAGTAGATTTCCTTGGGTGATAGCTGAGTTCAGGCCCAAATACCACAGCTCCTCACCTAGTGTGTTACGGGCAAAAATCCCACCCACACCAGCTGTGGAGTTTCTACAGGGAGATAAAAATGGAAATGATGGGTGAAAGGAATTTTGTGGATTTCCACAAATTCCGGGACATTCTTCACACAAGTGTGAGGAAAGTGCATGATGTTAGCCTACGTTTGAGGTTTGCAGGGCATTCTGGATAAGAAAACCTCATGGGATCAATGTATGTTACATCTCCCTGTACCCCCCTTGGTAACTAGTCCTCAGAAATGTAAGGATTTCGTAGGCTTCCCTGGGTGGCAGCGAAGTACAGGCCCAAATGCTGCTACTACCCACATTTCAAATTGTGCTGCTTCCCACTGAAAAAAATGTATGTCTTCACCTTGTGTTTTAATGTATTTTCGATTGCAGGAGATAGCGCCACCCATCAAGTGGGGTACCATTACAATCAGAAAAATGTGGAAATATAGAATATAATACCATTTGTTATTATCAATTGAACTTCTCTCTATTTGTGGCTTCCAAATATCAAACAAAGAGCAAGTAAATAATAAATTTTGCACAATGCCCTTTGAATCACATGATAGTATGGGTAACCCCATATTCAGAGTTGCGGAAATAAATTAACCACTATTCCTAAACTCAATAACTGAGGCATATTTAAAAAATGCTTGTTCTATATGCCCATTTTTCATTCTGTAGATTTTACCACATGAATTAACGCATAGTCTAAACACAATGAAAAAATCATTGTGAGCTGCAGCTCAGTTGTTGGCTTCTGGTATAATGTGTTTGGACAATCAACAAACACCATATACCACTGACACAGCAAGGACTACAGTCTCAGCAGAGGTTAAAATGGTATTGTGAGAGCGGTAAGGTTCAACCACTCTTTTTTTATTTTAAGCGCTGTTGAACTAATCACAAGGTGCAGTCGGTGGCCCATTACGGGTACTGTTAATCCCCTATGCATTCATAGACTGGTGTAATCTTCCATTTTGAGTCTCAAATCACAGTTAAGTATTCTGCCGTGCACAATACAGGATCAGCTATATCACTTCATGCACTCGAAATACCCAGAAACAATTTTCATGACCCTTTGCAAAGCATTTACAATCTCTTGAAGAACACGTTTATTGACTCTTTCTAAAGGAATTTCAGTGTGAACAAACAAAAACACGATAAACGATAGCATGCCCGTGACAGCTCATATTTTTTCATTGTTCCTCGCCATACCCTCGCTTTCCATCTCATTAGATGCCTCTTCTCCGTTCGTGCCTGTAAAACGTATTTCAATATCAGAACTTGAAATACGTTTGTTCAAACAAACAATGTGCTAGCGTTTAAGCTTTGATTCCAAGGCAGTTTGAATCCTGGCTGCTGTTGCACTGCTTTGCTTCAGTGTATCTGTGCTATGCAGCAGGTCCTTATTACAATTCTGTCTTTGTACAGTGACAAGGAAATGGGACCCTTTTTAAAGGTCCTTCAGACAACCCGAAAGTCTAGGATGGAAATGCTCGAAAGACTTTGAATCCCTAAAATTTATCTTGTTGCACTGTTTTCCATCATTTGCAGGTCGACCCTGACACTGCTATAAATAAATGGACCATATGTAACGTTTGCCTGCATGGAAAGAGCCCATTGAGACAGGTAACTGACTCCCTCATCGTGCATTAACACCCTGGTGCCCCCACCTCGTTCAGGGCAAATTCCACAGACTTTGTGAGTGCAGGAACACCATTACACGCGTGCACTATACATAGGTAACATGTCTAAGACCATGGAATTGTCACCCCAATAACATTCTGGTGTTGGAGGGACAATTCCATGATCCCCCGGGTCTCCAGCCGGGTCTCTGGCCGGGTCTCTAGCCGGGTGCTGCCACACTGCCTTTCCGGGGTTTCCACTGCAGCTGCTGCCAATCCCTCAGATAGGATTCTGCCCTCCTGGGGTCTGGGCAGCCCCAGCCCAGGAAGGCAGAACAAAGGATTTCCTCGGAGAGAGGGTGTTACACCCTCTCCCTTTGGAAATAGGTGTGAAGGGCTGGGAAGGAGTAGCCTCCCCCAGCCTCTGGAAATGCTTTGATGGGCACAGATGGTGCCCATCTCTGCATAAGCCTGTTCACACCGGTTCAGGGATTCCCCAGCCCTGCTCTGGCGCGAAACTGGACAAAGGAAAGGGGAGTGACCACTCCCCTGACCAGTATCTCCCAGGGGAGGTGCCCAGACCTCCTCCAGTGTGTCCCAGACCTCTGCCATTTTGGATTCAGTGGTGTTGGGGGCACACTGGACTGCTCTGAGTGGCCAGTGCCGGCAGGTGACGTCAGAGACCCGCTCTGATAGGCTCTTACCTTTCTTGGTAGCCAATCCTCCTTTCTTGGTAACCAAACCTCCTTTTCTGGCTATTTAGAGTTTCTCCTCTGGGGTATTCTTCAGATAACGAATGCAAGAGCTCACCAGAGTTCCTCTGCACTTTCCTCTTTGACTTCTGCCAAGGATCGACCACTGACTGCTCCAGGACACCTGTAAAACCACAACAAAGTAGCAAGACGACTACCAGCAACATTGTAGTGCCTAATCCTGCTGGCTTTCTTGACTGTTTCCTGGTGGTGCATGCTCTGGGGGTCACCTGCCTTCACCCTGCACTGGAAGCCAAGAAGAAATCTCCCGTGGGTCGACGGAATCTTTCCCCTGCTAATGCAGGCACCGAAAAACTGCATCACCTGTCCTCTGGGTCCCCTCTCATCCTGACGAGCATGGTCTCTGGAACACAGGAACTCTATCCAAGTGACTCCCGCAGTCCAGTGATCCTACAGTCCAAGTTTGGTGGAGGTAAGTCCTTGCCTCCCCACACTAGACTGCAAACCTGTGAACTGCGTGATTTGCAGCTGCTCCGGCTTCTGTGCACTCCTCCAAGGATTCCTTTGTGCACAGCCTAGCCTGGGTCCCCAGCACTCCATCCTGCAGTGCTCAACCCTCTGAGTTGGACTCCGACATAGTAGGACCCTCCTTAGTGACTCTGAGCCAGCTCTGGTTCACAAATCTTCTAAGTGCCTGCTCCACTACTTTTGCGGGTGCTGCCTGCTTCTGTTGGGGCTCTCTGAGTTGTTGAGCACCCTCTCTGTCTCCTCCTCCAAGGGGTGACATCCTGGTCCTTCCTGGTCCCCAGCAGCACTCACAAACCTCTACCACGACCTTTGCAGCTAGCAAGGCTTGTTTGCGGTATTTCTGCACACTCTTGCAACCTTCAGCACGCCGTGGGGCATCTTCCATCCAAAGGAGAAGTTCCTAGCTCTCTTCGTTGTTGCAGAATTTTAAGCTTCTTCCATCCGGAGGCAGCTTCCTTGCATCTTCATCCGGGGTTTCCTGGGCTCCTGCCCCCCCAGACACTATTGCGACTCTTGGACTTGGTCCCCTTGCCTTGCAGGTCCTCGGTACAGGAATCCGTCTTCAGTGCTTTGCGGATGTTTGTGGTTCTTGCAGAATCCCCCTATAATGACTATTGTATCGTTTTGGGGCAGTAGGTGTACTTTACTCCTACTTTTCAGGGTCTTGGGGTGGGGTATCTTGGGCACCCTGACTGTTTTCTTACAGTCCCAGTGACTCTCTACAGGCTCCCATAGGTCTGGGGTCCATTCATGATTCACATTCCACTTTTGGAGTATATGGTTTGTGTTGCCCCTAGACCTATGTTCACCTATTTCATCCTATTGTTAATTCTACACTGTTTGCATTACTTTTCTGACTCTTACTTACATGTTTTGGGTTTTTGTACATATAACTTGTGTATATTACTTACCTTCTTACTGAGGGTTCTCACTGAGATACTTGTGGCATATTGTCATAAAAATAAAGTACCTTTATTTTTAGTAACTCTGTGTATTGTGTTTTCTTATGATATTGTGCTATATGATATAAGTGTAATAGTAGGAGCTTTGCATGTCTCCTAGTTCAGCCTAAGCTTTGCCATAGCTACCTTCTATCAGCCTAAGCTGCTTAAAACACCTCTATTCTAATATTGAGGGATAACTGGACCTGGAACAGGGTGTAAGTATCACAAGGTGTACTGCCATTTGATGGAGTTTGTTTTGACCAATGACTTTGTGTTTCACCACTGCGCATATTAGTTGCTCAATGTTCACCAGTAGCACATGGTATGTTTTGTTCAGTTTACCCGCCTATGGGCTTTGACATGGCATTAGCCATTACTTTCTGTATTCAGTTGAGCCGCCTATGGGCTTTGACATTGCATTAGCCATTACATTCTGTATTCTGCCTATTGGCTTTGACATGCTGTATCCAGTCTAGCCGCCTATTGGCTTTGACATTGCATTCCTATTGGCTTTGACATGATGTATTCAGTTTAGCTGCCTATTGACTTTGACATGCTATTAGATATTCTGCCTATTGGCTTTGACATGATATTATATATTGCATTTTATATTCAGCTTAACTGCCTATTGGCTTTGACATGATATTATACATTGCATTTTGTATTCAGCTCAGCTGCCTATTGGCTTTGACATGATATTATACATTGCATTTTGTATTCAGCTCAGCTGCCTATGGGCTTTGACATGATATAAGACATTGCATTTTGTATTCAGCTTAGATGCTTATTGGCTTTGACATGACACTAGACATTGCATTTGATATTTAGGTTAGCTGCCTATTGCCTTTAACATGCATTTGATACTTAGGTTAGCTGCCTATTGCCTTTAACGTGGAGTTAGATCTTGCAGTTGAGAATCCAAGCTGTATTTTTCCAAGCTGTGTTTTTGCACAAGATGAACCAAGATGTTTTGTTCTCACAGTAGACTAGACATGATAAGAGAGAGTACATGGTGTTGTTCTCTCTGCTTGAGCTTGGGAACAGGAGTAGTCTTGGAGACCTGGCCAGTCTCCAAAAGGCTTGCTCAGTTTCCCAGGTCTGAGAGGAGGGGGCACACCTTTGTAACGAAAGTAACAGGCTGCAGAGAGTCAGATTCGAATCTGCCGGACCTCGTGCTGGAGCTTGGCGCCAGCTGCCAGCAATCCCGTGTGGGTAGATGAATCTCTTTCTCGCGGCTGACAGGGGTCATCAGCTTGCAGACCTTAGAAAGATGAAGCTGTAGATAGTTCCCACACGGTGAAGTATTTGTTTTGCTTTGCATTCAATATCTTATAAATATAACCTGCTGTGTATATTGCAAACTGATATATTTTGTTTGATTAACGCGGACTTGAAAGCTACTAATTCGTCATTCATAAATATTGTGGTTGGGGAAGAATTAACAACAATAAAAGTCTTCTTTGACCTCAGAAGTGCATTTCTGTTGTGTTATGTTAGTGCTTAGAAACTAAATAAGAGGAAAGCACTACACAAGGTACCCACTACAAGCCAGGCCAGCCTCCTACAGACATTCATAGAGTAATCGAACCAAGGCAATGAAAGGGTCACCTAGTCCAAATTTCCATAATGTTGCAAACAAGTAGCCGCACTCGATACGGTCAAATGCCTTTTCAGCGTCAAGGAACAGTGCCAGAGATTCTTCCGGCTTGTCCCTCATTTCCCATAAGACATGTGAAAGGAGACAGAGATGATTCCAGGATGTGTGTCCTGGGACAAATCCCACTTGCGTGGGATGAATTAAAGCCAGCAGAACTCTTTGTAGGTGGGATGCCAGTATACTGGTGAGAATTTTGACATCACTATTTAAGAGTGATATAGACCGGTACCTGCCTCACATGAGAGGGAATCGTCCGGGTTTAGGGAGGACCGCTATCACTGGTCTGTTGGACATAGAGCCCATTGACCCCTCACTTCTAGCCTCCTGAAAGGCATCGTAGAGGAGATCCACCATCTCCTGACCAGTCCATTTGTAAAATTCTGCAGGGAAGCCACCCTCTCTTGGCGATTTACGGTATGGGATGTGAGATATAGCCTGCGTGATTTCAATCTCACTGATTTCCCCCCCCAATAGGGCCCTTCCTTCATCCGTCAAACATGGAAGATGGGCACTGTTTAAACAGGATTCTAATTGGGCAGGGCTAGTCTCTGTTTGCGATGTGTATAGGTTCTGATAATAGTTTGCAAACTCTCAGACTATATCCTGTCGATGAGTGACGATCCCACCTGAAGCGGAACGAAACGCAGGAATAGCCTGCGCTTCTTCCCGCTGGCAAACCTTAGCCGCTAGGAGGCATGCTTTCCTACAGTGTGGAGTGCAGTTCTCACAGCCCGCCACTGTCTCTGCTGCATGTCTGATCCACTCAGCTGCCAAAAATTCAGTCGGGTGAAGTCGTAGGCTTGAGAGGGGAGCTAGACTTGTCCCTGTCTGATGGTTGGGTGTGGTGCGCTGCAGCTGAAAGTCCCTGGTCCCTGTCTCCATGAGGTCTCTGTAGTCTCTCCAGGTCTCTGCCTCTATGTCTGGCCGTGCCATCACTGCTGTTGCATCCATCCATTGACGTATGTAAAGACGGTGTGCCCGAGCAGTCCTCACCTAGCTCGGAGGGTGGTATTGATGTGGTCATATCCATGGATGTGGTTGTCAGCCCATCCAAAAAGAGACATAGATCTTCCAGATTATAAAAGTCTTTTGATTGCCCATATTTGGTGATCCACATGCAATCCAGTTGAAATAAGCCATACTTAACTTCCAGTTGGCAAAGACGAGGCTGGAGTGCAAAAAATGGCTTGCGATGGTCATTGGTCTCTTTTGAGAAGTCTGCAGTGATGCCGATCTCATAATCGTCGCGACGGAATGGTCCATGGGTGCTGGTGCGATGAGTATCTGTCAGACCTGAGTGTGACGCAGGAGGCAAGCAATGATTGGTCGGGTCGAGATGCTCCATCCGGTCTTTTCAATCCCAGGCAGTGTGCTCTTTGGAATTCCAGTGGTGGATCAAATGTTATGCCAGTTAGGGTGAGTTCTTAAATCAGCATGGCCGCATTGCAGGAACACCCATCTTTGGCTGGTTTTGTATGACTTGATAAAGCAAGGATTGTTTCACCTGTCATAATGGCTGGTATTGAGCGACCTTGCAAGAAGATTTAGACATTCATCAGTCAATAAAGTCGACAATGAACTGAGATCTACCTGACTTTTCCTTTTAGCTATATCATACTAAATGTCATTGAGTGCTGTGGTTTTGCTGTGTTATTGTGTATTATATGTGCTCCTGTGGACTACATGTTTTGGATATTCTGAGGTAGTAGGGCACAGTTAACCTTTCAGCACCAAGTTTGAACTATACAAATGTCATTATTACTTTTTGAAACTTATAGGATGTGCAGTTGAATAAACCACTACTACCTTTGGGGTACTCTGCTAAACATTAAACTACCTCACGTATCTGAGTACAATTTATTTAGTCTGTGGGTACTTGAGTAAGGTTAAAAACCAGGGGTTGTCACTTTCAATACTTCTATCTCTGTCTTTTGACTAATATTTACTAAACGTTTGATGAGTAAGGTGCCGTAGGATTTTCCCTGGCTCCTGGAAACACCTGCTAAGTAGTGTTAACGGAGATTCCAACTGGCCATTTACCAGGAGCATGGAGAATTGGAATGAAGAAAGAATTAAACCAGAAAATATATGCGTTGTTGGGTGAGTTGTAAACAGTGCAGTTCAGAAATTTAAAAAGCCAACCACTCTCTGTTTTAGTACAGGCTGCAGATTGGGTAATTGCAGCAAAAACAGGTGGATGTACCCATTCTTATTCTCCACAGGGATGCAGTTACATCCCCAGAATCTCCAAGTTCAACTTTCGTTCGTACTGCCCTATGACAAAATGGAGCTTTGAGCATATACTGTTGAAACAAGTCTTGACCCTTAGCAACATGATCTATACAAAACACTTTGACCTCATTTAATTGAACTATTTAAGCTGTTCTTGTTCATTCTTCCCATTATAAAAATTACACTTCAAACAGTGCACATTGTACACAATACAAAGTTAAAGTACCTTACAAAACTGTCATATGTCAGATAGGAACACATTTCCCAAAAGCTTAAAAACAACAAAGACCCTCCATAATGCTTGAAAAAAATCAGTGGTTTGCACTCCATGTGCTGGCTTTCAAATACACTGGCTTACTATAACAGAACAACCACCTCTTCTAGGAGGCTGGCCTGGTTTGTAGTGGGAATCTTGGGTACTTACACCTTATACCTGGTCCAGTTATCCCTTATTAGTGAAATGTAGTAGTGTTCTAGCAGGGTTAGGCTGATAGGGGTAGCTAGAGCAGAGCAGCTTAGGGTGAACTAGGAGACATGCAAAGTTTATGCAATACCACTTATAGTTACACAGTACTTATACACAAGTAAAGACAATACTCAGTGTTAACAAAAATATAGGTAGTTTATTTGGGTGATACAGTACCAAAAATATCTTAGAGGCAATACTCCTTCTCGAGGTAAGTATTATACACAATAAATACACTAAACACCAAAATAAAGCAAGTAATTAGTCATAGAACAGTGCAAACAAAAGGAAATGCTGTAGAATGCAATGGGAGAACATAGCTCTAGGGGCAACACAAACCATATACTAAGAAAGTGGAATGCGAATCACAAATTCCCCTCTAGACAAGTGTAGTGTGTGCATAATCACTGGGAGAGTAAGAATACAGTAAAGGTAAGTAAATCACCCCACCCCAGAGCCCAGAGAAGCAGGAGTAAAATACTGCAAATTTCTTTAGGACACACTACATCTTGTGATTAGAATTATTGCAAGAACCAACCAAGTCTGCAAACAACAAACAGTGGATTCCTGGACCTGAAGACCTGCAAAAGAAGGAGACCAAGTCCAGAAGTCGAAAGAAGTTCTAGGAAGGACAGGAGCCCCTGCCAACCCAGAGGAGGGTGCAAAAGAAGAGTCCCTGGTTGAACGAAGACGGCAGAAATGCACACTAGGAATATGTCAATGGGTTCCTGCATGATGCAAAGGATGTCCCACGTTGTGAAGTTGGATGTAGGTGAGTTTTGGCACTGGATTCCTCTAAGTTTTGGTTCTTGCAAAGTTGCATTTTGCATCAACTAGCCACTATCTGGACCCTAGAGGGACCTGGGGGCCTCAACTCTCTGTGAGGAGGAAGAGGGGGATCTCAGCACTTTAGAAAGCTCTCAGAGCACCAGATAGCACCCACGAGTGTCCCAGGACACAGGAACAAAGGAGGTGCAAAATGCGGTTGGTGCAGCAATACAAAAGAAGGTCAGCAAGTTGAGCATCACAGGATAGAGTGCTGGGGACCTGGGCCAATCTGTGCACAAGGAATTTAGCAAATAGTATACAGAGGCCTCAGGAGGTGAATAAGACGCGGGGCACAGGGGAACTGTCGTTCTGGGGGAAGGCAAGGTCTTACCTCCTCCAAATTGCGACAGCAGGACCTCAGGACACTCTGTATCGATAGGGTCCACCCTCTGTGTTCCAAGGAGCATGCTTGTCACTGTGAGAGGAGTCCAAGAGAACCAGTTGTCGATTCAGAAGGTGCCTGCGTGAGCAGGGGAGTGACTCCGGCACCCCACAGGAGATTTCTTCAGTCCTACTGGTGCAGGGTGAAGACAGGAAGTCCTTAGAACGTGCACACCATGGAAACTGTTGCAGTTGCTGGATGGAGCTGAAGTTGCTAAAGAAAAGTATCCCTTATGGATACTTTGTTGGTGTTACAGCGGTTCCTGGAGCAGGCTGCAGTTGATCCGAGGTCAGAGGATGAAGTAGGAGTTGCAGAGTATTCCTGCTGGAAATTTGCAAGTAGAATCTGAAGAGAACCCACAGGAAAGACCGTAAATAGCCCTGAGAGGGGATTGGCTACCTTATCAGGTAAGGACCTATCAGGAGGGGTCTCTGCCATCACCTGCTGGTACTGGCCACTCAGAGCCCTCCAGAGTGCCCCCACATCTTGCAAAGCAAGATGGCTGAAGTCTGGAACACACTGGAGGAGCTCTGGGCACCAACCCTAGAGTGGTGATGGACAGGGGAATGGTCACTCCCCTTTCCTTTGTCCAGTTTCGCGCCACAGCAGGTGACAAGGAGTCCCTGAACCAGTGTAGACTGGCTTATGCAAGGAGGGCACCATCTGTGCCCTTCAAAGCATTTCCAGAGGCTGGGGTGAGGCTACCTCTCCCCAGCCTGTAACACCTATTTTCAAAGGTAGACGGTGTAACACCCTGCTCTCAGAGGAAATGCTTTGTTCTGCCTTCCTGGGACTGAGCTGCTCATACCCCAGGAGAGCAGAAGCCTGTCTGTGAAGTGGCAGCAGCTGTAGCTGCAGTGCAGGCCTCAGAGAGCTGGTTTGGCAGTACTGGGGTTCCATGGTCGAGCCCCCAGGATGCTTGGAATTGGCTCCCCAATACCAGATTTGGAATGTGGGGACAATTCCATGATCTTAGACACCTTACCTGGCCATATTAGGAGTTACCATTGTGAAGCTACATATAGGTATTGAGCTATTTGTAGAGCACTCGTGTAATGGGGTCCCTGCACTCACAAAGTTCTGGGAAATGGCCCTGAACTATGGAGGGGGGGCACCTTTGGTAGTGCAAGGGTGCCCTCACACTTAGTAACTTTGCACCTAACCTTCAGTAAGTGAAGTTTAGACATATAGGTGACTTATAAGTTACTTAAGTGCAGTGAAAATGGCTGTGAAATAACGTCTGCGTTATTTCACTCAGGCTGCAGTGGTAGTCCTGTGAAAGGGGTTGTCTGAGCTCCTTTTGGGTGGAAAAAGAAATGCTGCAGCATATAAGGATCTCCTGGAACCCCAATGCTCTGGGTACCTAGGTATCATTTACTAGGGACTTGTAAGGGGGGTCCAGTGTGCCAAATGAAATTGGTAAATTAAGTCACTAGTCTATAGGGACAAATATAAAAGCAGAGAGAGCATGAGCACTGAGGTTCTGATTAGCAGAGCCTCAGTGACACAGTCAAGCACTATACAGACATACACATTAGGAGATAAACTACGAGCACTGGGTCCTGACCAGCAGGATCACAGTGAGGCAGGCAAAAACATACTGACATACAGGTGAAATTGGGAGTAACATGCCAAGAAAGATGGTATTTTCCTACACAACCCCCATCAAACGAGAGATAATAAGGCTAACCTTGCCCAGATGAGTCTTCATTGTCTCAGTAGAAATATCAGGAGAGTCCATCTGCATTGGAGTGGGTACTCCCAGGTCTATGTTGCACTGTAAAGCCCATCCCCTGTAGGGAAATGGACCACCTCAAAAATTTAGGGTTTTCTCCTTTCATTTGTTTAAGCCATAATAGAGTTTGGTGGTCTGTCTGAACAATGAAGTGAGTCCCAAACAAGTAGGGTCTCAGCTTCTTCAGGGCCCAGAACACAGCAAATGCCTCCCTCTCTATGGAAGACCACTGATTTTCTCTAGGGGTCAAACTCCTGCTAATAAAAGCAACAGGTTGCTCCTGGGCCTCTGAGTTAAGTTGTGATAGTACAGCCCCACCCCTAATTCAGAAGCATCTGTTTGGACAATGAATTTGTTGGAGTAGTTTGGGCTCTTTAAGACAGGTGCAGAGCACATTGCCTGCTTAAGCTCCTCAAAAGCTTTCTGACAGATAGCTGTCCATAATACCTTTTTAGGCATTTTCTTACTCATGAGTTCATTAAGAGGTGCTGTAATGAAGCCATAGTTCTTAATGAACCACCTGTAACACCCAGTGAGACCTAAGAAGGCTCTGACCTGGGTCTGTGTAGTAGGGGGGCCCAGTCCATAGTGGTCTGAATCTTCCCCTGTAGTGGTTCAATCTGTTCTCCACCTCCTAGGTGGCCCAGATAAACCACTTTCCCCTGCCCTGTCTGGCACTTTGAAGCCTTGATAGTTAGGCCTGCCTTTTGCAGGTCCTCCAAAACTTTCCAAAGGTGAACCAGGTGTTGATCCCAGGTGGAGCTAAATACAGCAATATCATCTAAGTATGCTGCACTGAAAGCTTCCAAACGTTGGAGGACTGTATTCACCAGCCTCTGAAAAGTGGCAGGTGCATTTTTCAAACCAAAGGGCATAACTGAATTGATAATGCCCTCCTATGGTAGAAAATTCAGTTTTTGCTTTAGCATCCTCTGACATTTTGATCTGCTAATCCCCTGCAGTAAAATCAAAGGTGCTTAGATACGTGGCAGATGCCAGTGTATCTATTAGCTCATCTGCCCTGGGTATAGGGTGAGCATCTGTTTTGGTTGGTGTATTGAGACCCTTATAGTCCACACAAAACCGCATTTCTCTCTTTCCTTCTTTGCTATGTGGTTTGGGGCAAGCACAACTGGGCTGGCCCAGGGGCTATCAGAAGACTCAATAACTCCAAGGTCCCACATTTTCTGAACTTCTGATTTTATGCAATCTCTGACATGGTCAGGGTGCCTGTAAATTTTACTTTTGACAGGTAAACTGTCTACAGTGTCAATTTTATGTTCACACCAAGTAGTTGTACCAGGTGTGAGTGAGAACAGTTCAGAAAACTGTCCAAGGAGATTTTTAAAGTCTTCCTTCTGCTCAGCAGTAAGGCAGTCTGCAAGAACCACTCCTTCCACTAAGCCATCAGCTTCAGTGTTGGAGAAGAGGTCAGGGAGAGGGTCAATCTCTTTCTCCTGCCCATCATCTGTAGCCATAAGCAGGGTTAAGTCAGCCCTCTCATAGTAAGGTTTTAGGCGGTTGACATGAAGCACCCTAAGGGGGCTTCTGGCAGTGCCCAGGTCCAGCAGATAGGTGACCTCACCTTTCCTTTCTACAATGAGATGGGGTCAACTCCATTTGTCCTGGAGTGCTCTTGGGGCCACAGGCTCCCATACCCACACCTTCTGTCCTGGGTCTAACTCTGTTAGGACAGCCTTTTGGTCAAGCCATTGCTTTTGGAGCTCCGGGCTAGCCTGGAGGTTTTTAGTGGCATTTTTTCATGTACTCAACCATTCTACTTCTCAGGCCAAGTACATAGTCCACAGTGTCCTGCATTGGAGGTTTTAAAGGTTGTTCCCAACCCTCCTTAACAAGAGCAAGGGGACCCCTAACAGGGTGACCAAATAGGAGTTCAAGGGGCTGTAGCCCTTTCCTTTTTGGGTACCTCGATGTAGGCGAAAAGGAGGCATGGCAAGAGGACATCCCATCTCCTGAGTTTTTCAGAGAGTCCCATGATCATGCCTTTGAGAGTTTTATTAAACCTTCCACCCAATCCATCAGAGTGTGGATGATAAGGGGTGGTGAACTTGTAGGTAACACCACACTCCTTCCACATTGTTTTGAGGTATGCAGACATGAAGTTACTACCTCTGTCTGACACCACTTTCCTTAGGGAAACCCACCCTGGAAAATATTCCCAGGACGGATTTTGCCACTGCAGGTGCTGTAGTTGTCCTTAAGGGGATAGCTTCTGGATACCTTGTGGCATGGTCTACTACCACAAGGATAAATCTATTGCCAGAAACTGTTGGAGGGTCAAGGGAGCCAGCAATATCAACCCCTACCCTTTCAAAAGGTACCCCAACCACTAGCAGTGGGATTAAGAGGGCCTTTGGGGTGCCACCAGTCTTGCCACTGGCTTGGCAGGTGACATAGGAGCGACAAAACTCATTTGTGTACTCTGGCATATGGGACCAGTGTAAATGTGGAACAAGTCTGTCCCATGTTTTACTCTGGCCTAAATGCCCAGCCAAAGTAATGTCATGAGCAAGAGTTAGGAGGAATTCCCTATACTGAAGGGGGATGACCAGTCTCCTGGTGGCACCAGGTTTAGGATCAGTATAGAGGAGATTATTCTCCCAGTAAACTCTGTGGCTGTCATTGACACCCCCATTTTGCTGCTTCACAGCTTGCTGTCTGAAACCCTTCAATGTAAGACAGGTTTGCTGTGCCACACTCAGATCTTCTCTGACAGGCCCCCCTGCATTCAAAAGCTTAGCTGTATCAGCTTCCAGCTCCTCTGGTGTAAGTTCTGCACAGGAGGAGAATTCCTATTCCTCAAAAGGGGAATCATCTGTGGAGGGGGGATAGTGGACAAGGGTTTGCCCTTCCTACCCCTGGTTTTTGGGAACACTTGGTCCAATGTTCCAAGATCCAAGTTTCCCTGTCCTCTTTGTTTCTTGGCCTGAGCCCTGGTAAGAGCAAAGATATGCCCAGGAATGGGCCTCCAACTCCACTTCAGCCTAAGCTGAAATCTCCACATCATTGCCTAGCAGACATTTTATAAGTAAATCTGTGGCTACCACAACTTTCTTTGGATCAGTAACCTCCCCCCCCAGTTGAGATTCACAACAGCCATGGGGTGGGTAACAGTGTTGCTGTGGACGTCTGTCACTTGGCACTGGTGACTAAGTAGGTGCTGCTCAGGGGCAACCAGTTTGTCTTTCACCATTGTGACACTGGCACCTGTGTCCCTGTAGGCCTCAACCTGAACACCATTAATCAGGGGTATCTGCTTGTACTCATCCATGTTAAGGGGATAAGTAACTAAAGTGGCTAGGTCAGTGCCACCAGCACAGACTAAAACAGCTTCAGTGATTTCCCTAACTAGACCAACCCCAACTATATTACCGATGGTGAGCCCAGCTACACCCTTTGATTGGCTATTAGTAGTGCTCTTCCCACCACCACTGCTATTACTAGGGGCGCTAGTGGTTGCAGTTGGGGTTGTTGTGGTGGGAGGTTTGGTGGGTTTTTTTGGACAAGAAGGAACATTTGCTCAATGACCTTTGGCTTTACACAAATAACACCAAGGTATGTTATCTTTATGAGAAGAGGATTTGGACCCACTACCCCCAGAGGAGTTTTGTTGGCCCGATGAAGACTCTGATGATTTTTTAATCTTTGTCCCCACACTTGTCATGTGACTTACCATCCTTCTTCTTGCTGACCTTGTGACCCCCCGTATGAGCTTTTCTGCTCACCCTTGTTCTGACCCATTTGTCTGCCTTCTTTCCCAATTCTTGGTGAGAGGTCAGAGCTGAGTCCACAAGATATTGATGCAACAAGTCAGACACACAATTATTCAAAATATGCTCTCTCAAAATCAAGTTATATAGGCTTTCATAGTCATTCACCTTACTGCCATGTAACCAACCTTCTAGGGCCTTCACAGAACAGTCTACAAAGTCTGTCCAGTCCTGTGGTTACTCCTTTCTGGTCTCTCTGAACGTAAGTCTGTACTGTTCAGTGGTTAAGCCTAGACCATCCAAGAGTGCATTTTCAAAAACCTGGTAATTATCTGCATCATCCTCTCTGACAATAAGAAGTCTGTCTCTACCTTTGCCAGAGAAGGATAAACAAAGGATAGCATCCCACTGCACATGAGGGACCCTCTGTACTTTACAGGCCCTCTCAAGTGCAGCAAACCACTTGTTGATGTCATCACCATCCTCGTAAGAAGGGACAACTTTATGCAGATTTCTAGAATCAAATGAGGGTTCCCTAACATTTGTATTACTAAAACTGCTGTTGCCAACATGGGGAACTAACCCCAAACCCTGCCTCTCTTTCTCCACAGCCAGGGATTCCTTGTCTAAGGCCCACTGCTGCTGCATTAGCTTCAGTCTGGCCTCCTCTAACCTCATCTTTCTAAGTTCTCTATCTAGGGACTGCTCCTCAGGGTTAGAACTATGTGAAGCCTCTGAAACAGAGGTAACATGAGAGTTTCTAGAGGCAGACCTATCTCTAACAGGTTTCACTCTAGTGACCTGGCCTCTAGGGGTGAAGGGAGCCCTACTTGAGTGTGAACCCTTCCCACTACCAGTTATACTAGGGGGTTTGTTGACAGATAGATCTGTGGAATGACCCTCCCCAGGATTATCATCTTGCTCCTCTGAGTATTCCTGGTTGGAGTCATCCTCTACCTCTTCCCCTGTCTGATCTGGACCAGTGCTGAGTCCCTGGTCATCCTGGAGGAGAAGGTTTAAGAGGAACTCCTTATTGAGGTTCTCCCCAATCCCTAAACTTCTTTCAATGCAGGGACCCCTCAAACATTTACAGTTTAGATTCTCATAGGTAGTCTTGACAACTCTAGGGGTAGCTTCTACAGAAGACATATTGAAAGAAAAAAAGTGTTTAGGAAAGTGAGTAACAAGTTAGTAGAATAACAGAGCTAACTTTTTAGAGAAAAGAGAAACCTTTTCAGAACTTTGGAAAACTTTTGCAAAGTTTGAAGAACTTTTAAGAAAGTTAGAAAATTGTTTCTAGGTATATATTATATATGTTCTAAGTATTGGAGCAAGCTTTTCTTGTGAAAAGCACAGGTAACAAAGTGGTAAAGCATTTGCGAGTACTTACCCACTGCTGCACCACCAATGTAGGAGGCTGACCTGGTTTGTAATGGGAACGTTGGGTACTTACACCTCATACCAGGTCCAGTTATCCCTTATTAGTGAAGTAGTAGTATTCTAGCAGCTTAGGCTGATAGAGGTAGCTATAGTAGAGCAGTTTAGGCTGAACTAGGAGACATGCAAAGCTCATACAATATCACTTATAGTTACACAGTACTTATTCACAAGTAAAGACAATACTCAGTGTTACCAAAAATAAAGGTATTTATCTGGGTGGCACAGTACCAAAAATATCATAGAGACAATACTCCTTCTGGAGGTAAGTATTATACACAATATATAGACTAGACACCAAAATTAGACAAGTAAATACTCATAGAACAATGCAAACATAGGAAATGCTATAGATTGCAATGGGAGAAAATAGGTCTAGGGGCAACACAAACCATATACTAAGAAAGTGGAATACAAATCAGAAATTCCCCCCTAGACAAGTGTAGTGTGTGCAGAATCACTGGGGGAGCACGAATACAGTAAATGTAAGTAAATTACCCCACCCCAGAGCCCAGAAAAGCAGGAGTGAAGTACTGCAAATTTCCTTAGGCCACACTACACCTCGTGATTGGGATTTTGCAGCAGCTAAACAAGTCTGCAAAGAACAACTGCTGGATTCCTGGACCTGAAGACCTGCAAAGGAAGGGGACCAAGTCCAGAAGTCGAAAGACGTTCCAGGAAGGACAGGAGCCCCTGCCAACCCAGAAGAGGGTACAAAAGGAGTCAATGGTTAGTTGAAGACTTCAGAAATCCACCCTAGGAAGATGCCAGTGGTTTTCTGCATGATGCAAAAATGTCCCACGGCGTTAAAATCATTGCAGATGAGATTTCGTGTTGGAAGTCTCAACAAGCCTTGGCTACAACAAAAAGTGCATTTTGCATTAAAATGGCGCTGGATGGATCCAGGAGGGACCTGGGGGCCTCACGTCTATGTGAGGAGGAAGAGGGCGGCCCTCAGCACTTTAAAGAGCCCTCAGGATATCATCCAGAACCCCCGGGAGATGCAGGATCTGGGTTCAAAGGAGGTGCAAAAAGTGGTTGATGCAGCACAACAAAAGAGGATCCCACGCCGCTGGAGAACAATTCAGTGAGTTGTGCATCACAGGATGGAGTGCTGGAGACCTGGGCCAGGCTCTGCACAAAGGAATTTTGCAAAGAGTGCACAGAGGCCTCAGGAGGTGAAGAAGACACAGTACACAGGGGTATCATCGCTTTCAGGGAAGGCAAGGTTTTACCTCCTCCAAATTGTGTCAGCAGGACCTCAGGACAGTCTATGTCGATGATGTCCACCCTCTGTGTCCTTAGGAGCACGCTCCTCGCTGTGAGAGGAGTCCCAGGGTGCAGGTCGTTGTCTTGGAAGGTGCCAGCTTGGAGCAGGGGAGTGACTCTGTCACTCCATGGGAGATTTATTTAGGCTGTCTGGTGCAGGATGAAGACAGGGAGTCCCCAGAATGTGCACAGTGTGGAAACTGTTGCAGTTGCTGACTTGCAGCTGTGGTTGCTAAAAGAAATGTGGTGTTTAGGCAGTTTTTTTGCAGTTACAGCATTTCTTGGAGCAGGCTGTGGTTGATCCGACATCAGAAGAGTCTGAAGTTGTTGCAGAGGATTCCTGAAGGAAACTTGCAAGCAGAATCTGAAGAGAACCCACAGGAGAGACACTAAATAGCCCTGAGAGGGGGATTGGCTACCTTATCGGCTAAGGACCTATCAGGAAGGGTCTCTGACATCTCCTGCTGGCACTGGCCACTCAGATGCCTCCAGAGTGTCCCCACACCTTGCAAAGCAAGATGGCTGAAGTCTGGGGCACACTGGAGCAGCTCTGGTACCACCCCCGGGGTGGTGATGGACAAAGGAGTGGTCACTCCCCTTTCTTTTGTCCAGTTTTGCACCAGAGCAAGGGACAAGGGGTCCCTGAACCGGTGTAGACTGGTTTATGCAAGGAGGGCACCATCTGTGCCCTTCAAAGCATTTCCAGAGGCTGGGGGAGGCTACCTCTCCCCAGCCTGTAACAGCTATTTCCAAAGGGAGAGGGTGTAACATCCTGCTCTCAGAGGAAATGCTTTGTTCTACCTTATTGGGACTGGGCTGCCCAGGCCCCAGGAGGGCAGAACCCTGTCTGTGAGGTGGCAGCAGCTGTAGCTGCAGTGCAAGCCTCAGAGAGCTGGTTTGGTAGTACTGGGGGTCCATGGTGGAGCCTCCAGGATGCATGGAATTGGCTCCCCAATAACAGATTTGGAGTGGGGGGAAAATTCCATGATCTT
This sequence comes from Pleurodeles waltl, assembly GCF_031143425.1. Classification (NCBI taxonomy): domain Eukaryota; kingdom Metazoa; phylum Chordata; class Amphibia; order Caudata; family Salamandridae; genus Pleurodeles; species Pleurodeles waltl. Next base: position 572,098,821 of record NC_090448.1, read on the forward strand.
AGGCATGTTACATGGCCATATTCAGAGTTATCATTGTGAAGCTACATATAGGTATTGACCTATATGTAGTGCAAGCATGTAATGGTGTCCCCACACTCATAAAGTGCGAGGAAATGGCCCTGAACTATGTGGGGGCACCTTTGCTAGTGCAAGGGTGCCTTCACACTTAATAACTTTGCACCTAACCTTCAGCTAGTGAAGGTTAGACATAGAGGTGACTTATTAGTTACTTAAATGCAGTGAAAATGGCTGTGAAATAACGTGTGCTTTATTTCGTGCAGGCTGCAATGGCAAGCCCGTACAAGGGTTTGTCTGAGCTCCCTATGGGTGGCAAAAGAAATGCTGCAGCACATGTGGATCTCCTGGAACCCCAAAGCCCTGGGTACCTAGGTACCATATACTAGGGACTTATAAGGGGGGACCAGTGTGCCAATTGAAATTGGTAAATGAAGGCACTAGCCTATAGTTACAAATTTAAAAGTAGAGAGAGCATAAGCACTGAGGTTCTGGTTAGCAGAGCCTCAATGACACAATCAAGCACTACTGACAACACATACATTAGGCCACAAACTATGAGCACTGGAGTCCTGGCTAGCAGGGTCCCAGTGAGACAGGCAAAATATACTGACATATAGGTTTTTATCTATGAGCACTGGGGTCCTGGCTGGCAGGATCCCAGTGACACAGTAAAAACACACTAACATACACTCACAGACAGGCCAAAAGTGGGGGAACCATGCTACAAAGAGGCTACTTCTCTACACACATGGTGTTTGGAATCAGGTGCAGCAAGAGGAGGAAAACAGGAGCACAAATTTAGAAATAAAGACAAGAAATAGCCACTCATCTATTGAATAGCAACTAATCAACTTACCAAACTCTAAGGCAGATACTAGCTCTTGCACCAACCAGGAACTGGAGGAGAACCCCGGGATTCCAAGAAGGGCTAAGCTAGAGGATTGATGGTACTGAAAAGAGCACAGAAAAATAAAAAACTGAGAGGTAGGTACTGAACCTTTAACAAAAATACCAGAGGGAAGCAAGTGAGACAAAATAATAAAGTGGAAAAAAAGAGAAGCCATACAACTGCACACTTCACTACCTGGTACCTAGTTATAGGGGTGCCGTAGCATTTAAATAGTTGCTCTACCACTGTCAACCTCAAAATGAGGTCCATATTACACCCAAAGGGAGCAGGCCAAACAGGAACCATGTAAAGACCACATTGACTTTTATGGCCACACTTTTCATCTGTTCCGGTCATGGGCAAAATGAGCCACACAAGTGGGATCCCATATTTATCAGGAGAAGTGTGGAAACACTAAGTTCTAGGAATTTTGAGTGTCCCAGCAGATTGCAGAACTTTCCTTCACAGAAATATGAGGAAAATGTGTAATTTTAGCCAAAAATTTGGGTTGGCAGGGCATTCTGGGTAACAAATATTTGTAAGAACCTTGGAGGGCTACTGCCATTGACTGTCCTAGGTGTGTAGTTTTCAGAAATGTCTAGATTTAGTAGATTTTCTTGGGTGATAGCTGATTTCAGGCTCAAATACCACAGCTCCCCACATTACCAAAATGGGTCATTTTTCATGGTGAAAATGTTATGTTGTGTTTTGGAGCTTAGTGTGCTACGGGCAAAAATCCCAGCCAGACCAGTTGTGGAGTTTCTACAGAGAGATAAGTATGGAAATGCTGGGTGGAACGAATTTTGTGGATTGCCACAGATCCTGGGACATTCCTTCACACAAATGTGAGGAAAATGCATGATGTTAGCATACATTTGAGGTTTGCAGGGCATTCTGGATAAGAAAGCCTTATGGGATTAATGTATGTCACATCTCCCTGTACTCTCCTTGGTGTCTAGTCCTCAGAAATGTCTGGCTTTAGTAGGCTTCCCTGGGTGTCAGCGAAGTACAGGCCCAAATGCTGCTACTACCACATTTCAAATTGTGCTGTTTCCCATTGAAAAAATGTATGTCTTCACCTTGTGTTTTAATGTATTTTCGGTTGCAGGAGACAGAACCACCCATCCGTTACAATTAGAAAAATGTGGAAATATAGAATAGAACACCATTTGTTATTATCAATTGAACTTCTCTCTATTTTTGGCTTCCACATATCAACCACAGAGCAAGAAAGAATACATTTTGCACAATGCCCTTTGAATCACATGATAGTATGGGTAAACCCATGTTCAGAGTTGTGGAAATAATTCCTAAACTCAATAACTGAGGCACATTTAAAAAATGCTGGTTCTATATGCCCATTTTTCATTCTATAGATTTTACCACATGAAATAAAGCATAGTCTAAACACAATGAAGAAACATTGTGAGCTGCAGCACAGTTGTTGGCTCCTGGTATCATGTTTTTGGACAATCAACAAACACCATGTACCACTGACACAGCAAGGACTACAGTCTCAGCAGGGGTTAAAATGGTATTACGAGAGCGATAAGGTTCAGCCACTCTTAGTTTATTTTAAGCTCTGTTGATCTAATCACAAGGTGAAGTTGGTGCCCAATTACGGGTACTGTAAATCCCCTATGCATTCATAGACTGGTGTAACCTTCAATTTTGAGTCTCAAATCACAGTTAAGTATTCTGCCGTGCACAATACAGGATCAGCTATATCACTTCATGCACACGAAATGCCCAGAAACAATTTTCATGACTCTTGACAAAGCATTCACAATCTCTTGAAGAACACGTTTAATGACTCTTTCTAAAGGAATTTCAGTGTGAACAAACAAAAACACAACAAACGATAGCATGCCCGTGAATGCTCACATTTTTCATTGTTCCTTGCCATACCCTCACTTTCCATCTCATTAGATAACTCTAGTGTGTGTCTAACAGTTGTCCCTCGCCATTTGCAGGTGACTCTGGTTACCCCAACCTGTCATGGCTACTGACCCCAGTGAGGAATCCCAGAACAAGGGCAGAGGAACTCTACAATGAGGCCCATGGGCGAACTAGGAGGGTGATCGAACGGACCTTCGGCCTCCTGAAGGCCAGGTTCAGGTGCCTCCAAATGACAGGTGGATCCCTATTCTACTCACCGAAGAAGGTGTGTCAGATCATCATGGCCTGCTGTATGCTTCACAACTTGGCTTTGCGACAGACAACAGGTGCCTTTTCTGCAGGAGGAGGGTCCACATGGCGGTGTTGTTGCAGCTGTGAAGCCTATGGACAGTGAAGACGAGGAAGCAGAAGAAGAAGACATGCACAACAAGGACTCAGTGATCCAGCAATATTTCCAGTGAAACACAGGTAAGAATACAAACCTGCCTACTACATGTACTTTAACACTCCTACCTCTCTACTGTCTGTTGTTTTCACCCAGTGTATGGTCACTGAGTTGTCACTTTCCCTTACGATTTCACAGATGTGGGTCCCACAGTGTGACTTCTGCTTTGATTCATCATGGACTACAGCTGTGTGACATAGGTATGTTGACATTACAAATGAAAGAGCTTATTGCCACAGTAATTGCTAATACACTATTTCGAAATCACAGACTGACTCCAGATTGTTTTGTGCTTTAAGGGTATTTATTTTAGTGCTCAATATTGGAGGGGGTAGCAAAATGGTGAGGGGTTGATGGCAGAGGAATGTCCATGGCAGAGTCCAGTCTATTAGTCTCACAGGTACATTGCCCAAATGGGCATAGGAAGTGGAGCTGGGGCAGTTTAAGGATGGACAGGGTGACAAAGTGGGACAGAAGGATGACATTGAGGGTGGTCTCATTTCTTGGTGGGGGTCTTGGCATCGTTCTCTGTCTTTGTCCTAGATCTCAGGGACCGTTTGGAGGTGGTTCTCCCTCGGCAGGGGGTGGGGTGCTGGTGTGGTGTTCCTGTGGCGGTGCCTCCTTACCACTAGCACCGGCGGAGGTGGTGGGCAGGTCATCATCCAGGCTAGTGTCAGGGGCCCCTTGTAGTGCCACAGTGTCCCTCCTGGTGTTGACTACTTCCTTCAGCACCCCTACGATGGTGCCCAGGGTGGAATTGATGGCTCTGAGTTCCTCCCTGAAGCCCAAATACTGTTCCTCCTGCAGTCACTGGGTCTCCTGAAACTTGGCCAGTACCATTGCCATTGTCTCCTGGGAGTGGTGGTAGGCTCCCATGATGTTGGAGAGGGCCTTGTGGAGAGTGGGTTCCCTTGGCCTATCCTCCCCCTGTCGCACAGCAGCCCTCCCAGTTCCCCTGTGTTCCTGGGCCTCCGTCCCCTGGACCGTGTGCCCACTACCACTGCCCCCAGGTCCCTGTTGTTGTTAGGGTGGTGGGTTAGCCTGGGTTCCCTAAAGTGGTGGACACACTGCTGATTGACGTGTCCTGGGGACAGAGGTATGGGCCCGCTGGGTGGGTGCTGTGCTAGTGTTTCCAGAGGGGGGAAGCTCTGTGGTGGCCTATGCCAGTGTGAGGGGAACCGACTGTCCTGAGGTCCCCGATGGGCCGGGCTGGTCATCTAGATCCAGTTGGACAGAAGTGCTGTCATCACTGTGGGCCTCTTCTGTTGGTGGTGTGGACATTGGTGGACCCTCCTGTCCGGTGACATTGGGTAGGGGGCCTGCAGGGGTATAAAAGGATGTTTATTACATCTGTGTGTGGCATGGTGTGCAATGGGTGGGTGACCGTGTACCCCGGTGCTTGCATTCCTGTGTGGGACCTTGTGTGATGATGGTTTAGGGGGGTGTATGGGTATGTGCAGTGGCCATGCTTTAGTGATGGGTGTCCATGCTTTGTTGTTGCATGCAGGACTTGGTGTTAGGATGTGTGGTTTGTGATGTTGGGACATATGTGAGGAGTTAGAGTGATGGAGGTGAGGGTGAGGGTGGGGGTATGTGCTGGCATGCAGGTAGGGTGGGGGATGTAATAGTTAAGATTTGACTTACCAGAGTCCATTCCTCCACCTACTCCTGCGAGGCCCTCAGGATGCAGAATCGCCAAGACTTGCCCCTCCCATGTTGTTAGTTGTGGGGGAGGAGGTGGGGGTCCGCCGCCAGTTCGCTGAACCGCAAGGTGGTGTCTTGAGACCACGGAACGCACCTTCCCCCGTAGGTCCTTCCACCTCTTCCTGATGTCCTCACGATTTCTTGGGTGCTGTCCCACTGCGTTGACCCTGTCCACTATACTTCGCCATAGCTCCATCTTCCTTGCAATGGAGGTGTGCTGCACCTGTGCTCCGAATAGCTGTGGCTCCACCCGGACGATTTCCTCCACCATGACCCTGAGCTCCTCCTCTGAGAACCTGGGGTGTCTTTGCCGTGCCATGGGGTGGTGTAGGTGATGTGTGGGGTGGTGTGTGGGGTGATAAGTGTGCTGATATGTAGTGGTGTGTAGTGTGAGGTGCGTAGAAGTTATGTGGGTGATGGTGGTGTGTGCCTGTGGATGCTAGTATTGTTGATGGTGATGTCTCTCTCTGTCCTTTTCTCAGTAATTGTGGTCGTAGGGGTTTGTGGGTGATGTGGGTGTGTGTTTTACATTGTATTGGGTGTGTGAGAGTGGTGTGTGTATGTGTATCAGGTGTGTGTATTTGTAATTATCCAATGTGGTAGTGTTTTGTATGTGTGTGTGTATTTTGAGCTCAGCGGTGTGTACCGCCAATGGAATACCGCGGTTGAAAGACCGCCGCGTGGATTCGTGGGTCGTGATAGTGTGGGCGTATTTCTGTTGGTGTGACGGTGGAGGATTTGTTTTTGCCAGTTTATCACTGACCTTTGGTGTGGCGGACTTGTGTGGGTGTTTGAATATTGGCGGATTCCGTGTTTTGGGTCATAATAGCTATGGCAGATTTCCGCGGCTGCGGCAGTGTGTCGGCTGTCTTCTGCACGGCGGTAAGCGGCTTTTACCGCCAATGTTGTAATGACCGCCTATATTCTGTGGATGAGTGAGGATCTCACCAGACGCGGAACGAATTGCAGGAAAAGCCTGCGCTGCTTCAAGCTGGCGAAGCTGAGCCGATAGGAGTCTGCCCACCTTTTCCCCATGTTCGTAGTGCCGTCCCTGTAAGCGTTGCAATGCATATTCAGCTTGAGAGGTAAACAATTCATTGAGAGCCATCCACGCTGTCTCGAGGCGCCTGCGTAGCTGTGGTCGTTTTTTTTTGCTATACAGATGGGTGGGAGATATAATGGAATTTTTTCATCTCTGTTTGACGAGTCGTTCTTTGTCTATTGGGTAACGCTGTGTCTTGCATCATTTGCCCCCACAAGGTCGCCTTCAGGGCTGCCCATAGTAATCTAGGGGAAGGGACGGAACCCTGATTGTCATTCAGGTAGGTGGATACCTGCGATCGTAGCTGTGTCTTGCCCTGGGACATATGGTAGCGGTGTGCAGCAAAGCACCAGGGTTTGCGTCCAGGGGAGGGGAGACTGAGGTCTACTAAGATTGTAACCAGTGAGTGGTCGGAGAGAGCACCCTCCAGTATCTGCGCGTTCCTTGTCTGTGCCACCACTGTGTGGCACAGGCACAAGGAAATAGTCCAGTCTGGATTGGGTACCATGTACTAATGACAGAAAAGTATACTCCTTTTCTGACGGATGTATTAGTCTCTAATAGTCCACTTACCCGTGGTCGGCTAGCACATCCGTCTTTATCGCCCTATCTGGATTGTTGCTAATGTCAATGGGGCCTGTCCTGTCAAGCACTGCATCTCGTGCGAGGTTCCAGTCACTCCCAATGAGATAGCGTGTAGCCCCAATCTCTGTAAGGAGATGGCTGAGGCGAAGAAGGGATAAGCGTTTAGAACGTGTGAGCGCATACACTGAACCTACGCAAAGTGATTGACTCCCAGTTTTTAATTTGGGCAGTAGGTACCTCCCGTCAGGGTCAGACCATGTGTGAACAACAGATACTGAAAGAGTTTTGCACAATAAGATCTTTTCAAGTAATGGGTCAACCCATTGACGTTCCAAGAGATAACGCAAAGTGCGCGGATGCGGGCAGCAACGTTACATGCCACAATGCCAAGAAGTGATGAATAGAGGAGGGTGGATAGTGGGGGGAGAGTTGAGGGGATACTTTGAGGGCAGAAGAAGTGAGTGAGGCTCAGTGGGGGGAGGAAAAGAGAAAGGGAAAGACGGGGAAATGAAGAGACGGAGGTAGTGCCGGGTGCCTACCAACAGTGGCTCAGAGAACTTAAGGTGAGTTGGGATGTAAAACAGAGAGCGAGGGGCCTGAGGAATGGAAAATAGAGGGTAGACAACGAGAAGTTCCGGGTTGAGGGGGAGGAAGAAGGGTGTGTGGAGGAGGCAGGAAGAAAAGCAGCAAAGCAGAGAAAAAGTTAGTTGAGATGACAGAACGATCTAGTGCTGGTGGGGCACAACCCCCCAAAGACTCGGAGCTGTAGACTGTGGATCCGAGCCTGTAGAGACAACGCATCCGCGGGAGGGCCCCAAAGGAGACCAGGGAGGGTGGGGGCACGAGAGGACACACGGAGGTGGGGTGGAGTGAGGGGCTGGCTGGGGGAGGGGAAGAAGGAGGGACAGAGGGGTTAGAAGGATAGAAGTGTGTGTGTGGATGATATTCAGAAGACAAAGGGCAATGATAACAAACAAGCAAGCAGCCAAGCAGGGGAATAGTATGGGCAGGTCCTGGCATACCCGGAGTGGGGAGAGTGCCTGTATCAGAATAAAAGGCCCGAACCCCTAGTTTACCTATGGGGGGAGGGAACAGGAAGGGAGGGAGAGAAGGGGTAGGGGTTGTGTGCGGGTGCCGACGGAGGTCATGGTACCAGTCCCTGGTCGCTGAAAGGAGGTGCTATTAAAGGTGTGTGCTAATAGACCAGGGTGTCTGACGGATGCCACGCCTGCAGCAGCATAGATAGAGGGGCATCCTAGATTCAGGAGGCATATACAACAACATAACCTGCAACAATGAACAGAACTTGAACTTGATGTAGAACGAGGTCCATCCTTACACCAGCTCATACCCGCCCCAAAATGATGTGGGAAATGTGTGATGGCCTAGAGAGCAATAGAGGAGAGGAGGCATTATCGTGCTAGGCAGTGACTAAACAATGGAACATGCAGTGAGAGTGACCTTAACGTATGTGCACCCCTCAATAAAAGTTCATAGTCCGCTCATTTAAACCCATAGGTTATACAATCATGCAGTAGGAGGCGTGCTTTCCTACAGTGTGAAATGCAGTACTCACGGCCCCACCTCTGTCTCTGCTGCACGTCTGATCCACTCATCTGCCAAAAGTTCAGTCGGGTGAAGTCGTAGGCTTGAGAGGGGAGCGGGACTTGTCCCTGTCTGATGGTTGAGTGTGGTGCGCCACAGCTAGAAGTGGGTGGTGCCTGTCTCCATGAGGTCTCAGGAGTCTTTCCAGGTCTCTGCCTCTATGTCTAGCCGTGCCATCACCGCTGTTGCGTCCAACCAGTGACATATATGAAGGCGGTGTGCCGAGCAGTCCTCACCTAGCTTGGAGCGTGCTACTGATGGGGTCATATCCATGGGTGTGGTTGTCAGCCCATCCAAAAAGAGACGTAGATCTTCCAGATTATAAAAGTCTTTTGATTGCCCATTTTTGGGGATCCACATGTGTGCTGGTTCAAATAAGTCATACTTAACTTCCAGTTGGCGAAGACGAGGCCGGAGTGCCAAAAATGCCTTGCAACGGTCATTGGTCTCTTTTAAGAAGTCTGCAGTGATGCGGATCTCATAATCATCGTGACGGAACGGTCCATGGGTGTGGGCCTCCATGAGTATCTGTCGGGCCTGAGTGTGGCGCAAGAGGCAAGCAATGATTGGTCAGGGTTGAGATGCTCCCTCTGGTCTTTTCGATCTCAGGCGGTGTGCTCTTTGGAATTCCAATGGTGGACAAATGTTATGCCAGTGAGGGCGGGGAGCACCTTCTGTAGGAATGCCGGGATGTTCGGCCCCCCAATGCCTTCTGGGAAACCAAAGAAACAACATTGTTCTTTCGCCTTTTATCCTCCAAATCAATACGTTTGCTACTGAGAAAGAGGAGTTCCTGCAATACTTTTATTCCTCCTCGTTTTTGCTTTTTCTATGTGTGCTACATTCCGCAGCACACATAGAAAGAGCAAAAGGCCATGAATGATTGTTTATGTGCAGGAAGATGTTCCTTCCTGCACATAAACAATCATTCAAAAATGACGATTTGGTATTTCTATTTGTGCTGCCTTCTGCAGCACACGTAGAAGTGTCAAATTGCCATTGTAGATTGTTTATGTATAGGAAGAGACACCTTCCTGCACACAAACAATCACTCCCCTCAACGCAAGCACACTTGCACTATAGGGGAAGGATGCCTACATTGGCAGCTAAATTTAGTGCAGCACAGGGGATAAACACAGGGGTGCGCTGCATATCAGTAAGTACGACGCATCCCTGCGTTTTTAAGGTATCACAGCACTTTAAGGCCCATATTTATACTTTTTGACGCTAAACTGCGCTAACGCAGTTTAGCGTCAAAAAGTTTTGCGCCGGCTAACGCCATTCTGCAGCGCCATGCGGGCGCCGTATTTATTGAATGGCGTTAGCCGGCGCAAGCAGACCGGCGCTGCCTGGTGTGCGCGAGAAAAACCACGTACACCAGGCAGCGCCGGCGTAGGGGGAAAATGGCGCATGGGCGTCTTAAAATGGGGCAAGTCAGGTTACGTCGAAAAAATCGTCGTAACCCGACTTGCGCCATTTATTTTCGACGCCCATCCCCCATCAACATGACTCCTATCATTGTAAAGATAGGAGTCATGCCCCCTTGCCCAATGTCCATGCCCAGGGGACTTCTGTCCCCTGGGCATGGTCATTGGGCATAGTGGCATGTAGGGGGGCACAAATCAGGCCCCCCTATGCCACCAAAAATTATAAAAAAAAAATAAAAAAAATACTCACCTGAATGTCCCTGGGGTGGGTCCGTCCAGCCTTGTGTGTCCTCCTGGGGTGGGCAAGGGTGGCAGGGGGGGTCCCTGGGGGCAGGGGAGGGCACTCTGGGCTCATTTTGAGCCCACTTGTCCCTTAACGCCATGCCTGACCCAGGCGTTAAAAAGCGGCGCAAATGCGCCGTTTTTAGCAACGCCCACTCCCGGGCGTCTCTTTTGCCCGGGAGTATAAATACCACGTAAAGGCCTGGGAGTCATTTTTTAGACGGGAACGCCTCCCTTGCATATCATTAACGCAAGGAAGGGGTTCACGCTAAAAAATGACGCACATTCCGGGAACTTTGGCGCTATTCGCCTCTAACGCCATAGTATAAATATGGCGTTAGTTTGCGTTAGTTTTGCGTCGAAATTGCGTCAAAAAAAACGACGCAATTTCGGCGCAAACGGAGTATAAATATGCCCCTAAATGTTGGTGCCGCAACGCAGTGCTCCACTTTTAGAAAATGTGGCCCCTAGTGTGTGTGCGTGAACTCAACCTTGAGAAGGAGGGTGCACTTCTAAATGGAATTGGGCATTTGGATCTATGTGTATATAAAAAACTACACAATAATCCAGCAAAACCACAGCACTCAATGACATTTAGTATGATATATCCAAAGAGGGAAAGTCATGTAGATCTCAGTACAATGTCGACTTTATTGATCGATGCATGTCTAAATCTTCTTTCAAAGTCACTCAATACCAGCCGCTACGATAGATGAATCAATCCTTGGTTTATTAAGCCGAAGAAAGGTTTGTATGAGCTCTTTATGGGTGGCAAAAGAATTGCTGCAGCCCACAAGGATCTCCTGGAAACACTACACCTTGGGTTCCAAGGTACCATATACTAGGGTCTTATAAGTATTAAACATAAGAGGGTGAAATTATGAGTGAATTGGCGCTCCTAATTCCCCATCTATTAGCATGTACCAAAAATTATTCAACACGGTGCTCAGAACACAGGTCGCACCCCCCCAACACCTTACTTGATAACAAGATTGTTATCTAAACATATACAGTAGGTAATGGCACACGTGTAAATCAATAACATCAATTTGTAATAGAGTGTTGCAAATACAACATCAGCAATATGTTCACAAAGCTTATCCTTTACATTGTTCAGTAGATGTTTAATTCACAATAATACAAAATCCGCAGTCCAATCAATATATCCGATCCAAACAAAATAGATTCGTTTTTCCAATGTCAGTCTTTGATCAACAAACAGATCAACCAATTAGGTCACAGGTTCAATGTCAGTCTTTGATCAGCAAAGTAATCATCCAAATAGGTCACAGGTCAACACGTGTTTCATCCGGGGTGTACCCCATGATTTCCTCAGGACCTCCTAGAATAGTATTACCCATCATTAACAAATCAATAATTAATGTCAGTAATATATACAAATACACGTGGGTGAAGGTGTCACATCCCCTTATCCAACAGTAGGAACCATGCAAGTGGCCGATCACAACCAGTCCGTGATATCCCCTTAACTTAATAGAAGATACTGTATTGGAACCTATACCGTGATGAAAATTCACACTGTGCGCTAATGGTAAGAATACCCAGTGTCCCTTATGTGATGCATGCTCAAACATTAAATAATATACCCTAGGGGTGCCCCAAGTTTAAATGAAATTTCTGTAATTCCTATTATTCCCAAAGTGTTCAGACCCAAACGATATATAAATATTAGGGGAGTCATTACAACATTGGCGATAAAAGGCGCTTACCGCCGTGCAGAAGACTGCCAATACACCGCGGCTGCGGCAGAATTCCACCACAGCTATTATGACACACATCTCGGAAACCGCCGAAATTCAGACACCCACACAAGTCCACCACACCAAAGGTCAGTGATAAATTGGCTATAACAAAACCTCCACCTCCACGCCAACAGAAACACGCCCATGCTATTACGACCCACGAATCCACGCGGCGGTCTTTCAACCGCGGTATTCCATTGGCGGTACACACCGCCGCGCTCAAAATACACACACATCTCCAAAACAGCGCCACATTGGACAATTCGAAATACACACACCTCACACACAAACAAACAACACTCCCACACACCCAACGCAATATAAAACACACACCCACATCACACACAAACTCCTACGACAAAAAATCTATCACGAAGGCCAGAGAAACAGCACAGATCAGACAATCCCACCACGCAGAGGCACACAACACCATCACCAACACAACATCCACGCACAAAACACCACACACCACGACACATCACCACACACATCAACACTCACACCGCCCCACACATCACACACACCACCCCATGGCACGCCAAAGACACCCCCGCTTTTCAGAGGAGGAGCTCAGGGTCATGGTGGAGGAAATTGTCCGGGTAGAGCCACAGCTATTTGGCTCACAGGTACAGCCCACATCAATAGCCAGGAAGATGGAGCTATGGTGAAGAAGAGTGGACAGGGTCAACGCTGTGGGACAGCACCCAAGAAATAGGGAGGACATCAGGAAGAGGTGGAATGACCTACGGGGGAAGGTGCGTTCAACGGTCTCTAGGCACATCGCGGTTCAGCGGACTGGCAGCGGACCCCCACCTCCTCCCCCACAACTAACAACATGGGAGGAGCAAGTCTTGACCATCATGCATCCAGAGGGCCTCGGAGGAGTCGGTGGAGGATGGGACACTGGTAAGTCAAATCTTAACTAACATATCCCCCACCCTACCTGCATGCTATCACACACCCCCACCCTCACACCCTCCCCTATCACCCCAAATCCTCACTAATGTACTAATAACAAAAACTACACATCCCAACACCAAGCCCTGGATGACACAACGAAGCATGGACACCTATCACCTAAGCATGCCCACTGCACATACCCAGAACAACCCCCTAACCATCATCACACAAGCCCCCACACAGGAATGCTATCACTGGGGTACACAGTCACCCACCCATTGCACACCATGACACACACACACATGCAATAATCATGCTCTTATGCCCCTGCAGGAACACAAAGGACTGTCACCAAACCAGAGCGTCCAGACAACACCACTCCACCCCCAGGAGAGGCCCACAGTGACAATAGCAGCTCTGGCCCTACTGGAGCCTGATGACCAGCCCGGACCATCGTGGGCCTCAGGACAGTCGGTTCCCCTCGCACAGGCACAGCCCAACACTGACCTTCCACCCTCTGGTAACACCAGCACAGCACCCACCCAGCGGGTCCAAACCTCCCTACCCAGGACAGGTCAATCAGCGGTGTGTCCACCACTACAGGGAACCCAGGCTAACGCACCACCCCAACAACAACAGGGACCTGGGGGCAGTCGTAGTGGGCACACGGTCCAGGGGACGGAGGCACAGGAACACAGGGGAACTGGGAGGGCTGCTGTGCGACAGGGGGCAGACAGGCCAAGGGACCCCTCTCTCCACGAGGCCCTCACCTCCATCATGGGAGCATACCACCACTCCCAGGAGACGATGGCCACGGTCCTAGTCAGGTTTCAGGAGACCCAGCGCCTGCAGGAGGACAAGAATTTGGGGTTCAGGGAGGAGCTCAGGACCATCAGCTCCGCCCTGGGCACCATCGTAGGGGTGCTGAAGGACATACAGCAGACCCTGAGGGACACCGTGGCACTCCAAGGGGTCCCTGACACTAGCCAGGACGATGAACTGCCCACCACCTCCGCCGGCGCTAGTGGACAGGACGCCCCGCCACAGGACCACCACACCAGCACCCCACCCCCTGCAGACAGACAACCACCCCGCAAGCGGTCCCTGAGATCCAGGAACAGGACAGAGCAAGATTGTAAGACCCCGCCAGGAAATGAGACCACTCTGATTGTCCTCCCACTGCCCCACTTTGTTACCCTGTCCATACTGGAACTGCCCAAGCTCCTCTTCCTATGCCCAGATGGGCAGTGCACCTGTGAGACTAATAGACTGGACTCTGCCATGGACATTCCTCCGCCGTCACCCATCACCATGTCACAACCCCCTCCAAATTCTGAGCACTGCAATAAACACCCTTGAAACACAAAACAATCTGGAGTCAGTCTATGATTTGTTAAAATGTAATATCAATGACAGTGTGAAAATGCGTTGTGAGATGCAAAAGCAACATACCAATGTCACACATCAAAAGTCCTTGAAGGATGCAAGTAGATGACACACGTTGGTAACCACACCTGTGAAACTGTAATGGAAAGAAACAACTCAATTACCAAATAATCCCAAGTAATTACACACAGGATAGAGGAAGACGTGTGACAGTGAATGTAATGTAAAATCTGAAAATGTTCTCACCTGTGTGTCACTGGAAATATTGCTGTATGACTGACTCCCTGTTGTCGTTGTCTTCTTCCTCAGCTTCCTCCTCATCACTGTCCCCAGGCTCCACAGGCTCCACAGCGCCGCAACACCGTCATCTGGACCATCCTCCTCAGCGTTCGCCCCGTGCCCGCTCACCCAGGAGGGTGGGCATCACCTTCGTCCCAAGCACCTCAGGCCCTGCCCCAGTCACCCCTTCTGCCCTCAATGAGGAGGCCATTGACCTCCTCAGGTCACTCACTATTGGGCAGTCTACCATTGTGAATGCCATCCAGGGTGTAGAACGAGAGTTGCAACACGGTAATGCATTCCTGGAGGGCATTCATTCTGGTCAGGCTGTCCTTCAGCAAACCCTGCAATCTCTGGCCTCAGCACTGATGGCAGCCATTGTCCCTGTATCTAGCCTCCCCCCTCCAACCTCCTCCCCCCAGACCCAATCCCCTGTACCCCAGCCCATCCCAAGCACACCTACAGACCAGCATGCACACAAGTCAGCACACACAAGTAGCTCAAGCAAACATAGGCACCACACAACCCACAGGCACTCACGCAAGCCTCACCCATATACAAAAACAGCAACATCCACTGCCTCCACTGTGTCCCCCTCCTCCTCTTCTCCCTCCTCCCTCCCAGGCACACCTGCATGCACCACATCTACAGGCACCAGGAATCGCACCAGGACACCCAGCACCACAAGCCGCCCACCTGCACTCACCACCTCCACTCACATTTACACGTCCCCTGTGTCCTCTCCCAGTGTGTCTGTGACGCCCCCTCCCAAAGTACACAAACGCGGGCACCCACACACCCAACATCCAACCACCTCACGACAGCCTCCAGTACCTGCACCCAAAACACCTTAAGTGACACCTCCTACAACCACCTCCTCTTCCTCCACTCCCAGACCCCCTCAAACTACCCATCCCAGTGTTCGTCAGAAACTGTCCCTGTGTAAAGTTGACCTTTTTGCCCCCACCCCCTCCCCCTCCAATTCATCAGTCCCGTCATAGCACCTCAGCCAAAAAGCCTCCAATACCAGTGGTGCCTGTTCAAGGTATGTGGAGTGCACCGGCAACCAGGGCAGGCAGTATGACCCGGAGCCAAGGCACTGGCAGCCCACCCCCTGTAAAGGCTCTGAAATTGGAAAGAGGACGACGGGACTGTGTGAAGACTCCTGGTGGGAAAACAACTCACAGGGGTCCCAAGGGGATTGGAGAGTCAGATGTGACTCCACCAAAGGTGGGGAAGGGCCAGACGAAGTCTGCCCACCCTGTTGTGAGTCTCACGGCGGAGAAGGGTGGCATCATTCTCGGTGGTCGAGACGCCACCGCCAGCACCGTCGTCACTGGTCAGGAGACCACCGCCGGAGTCAGTGCCCAGGAGGGCCCAAGTATCGTCACTGGTCAGGATATCACCGCCCAAGTCATTGCCCAGGAGGGCCCAAGTATCGTCACTGGTCAGGAGACCACAGCCCAAGTTATTGCCCAGGAGGGCCCAAGTATTGTCACTGGTCAGGAGACCACCGCCACCGCCGGAGTCAGTGCCCAGGAGGGCCCAAGTATTGTCACTGGTCAAGAGACCATCGCCGGAGCCATTGCCCAGGAGGGCCCAAGTATCGTCACTGGTCAGGAGACCACCGCCGGAGTCAGTGCCCAGGAGGGCCCAAGTATCGTCACTGGTCAGGAGACCACCGCTGGAGTCAGTACCCAGGAGGGCCCAAGTATCGTCACTGGTCAGGAGACCACCGCCCAAGTCATTGCCCAGGAGGGCCCAACTATCGTCACTGGTCAGGAGACCACCGCCGGAGTCAGTGCCCAGGAGGGCCCAAGTATCGTCTCTGGTCAGGAGACCACCCCCGGATTCATTGCCCAGGAGGGACCAAGTATCGTCACTGGTCAGGAGACAACCGCCGGAGTCAGTACCCAGGAGGGACCCGGCTGCCACAGCCCCGGTGCGCTATGAGGGAACGTCATGCCACACACCAATGACCAGTCTGGGTATCGTCATGCCACACACCAATGCCCAGTCCATGGAACGTCATGCCACACACCAATGCCCAGTCTAGGGATCGTCATGCCACACACCAATGCCCTTCCAGAGACCGCCATGGCAAAGCACCGCAGAACAGTCCTGAACCGCCATGGCAAAGCACCACTGAACAGTCCTGAACCGCCATGGCAAAGCACTGCAGAACAGTCCTGAAATGCCATGGCAAAGCACCGCTGAACAGTCCTGAACCGCCATGGCAAAGCACCGCTGAACAGTCCAGAGACCACCATGGCAAAGCACTGATGAACAGTCCTGAACCGCCATGGCAAAGCACCGCAGAACAGTCCTGAACCGCCATGGCAAAGCACCGCTGAACAGTCCTGAACTGCAATGGCAAAGCACCGCTGAACAGTCCAGAGACCGCCATGGCAAAGCACCGCTGAACAGTCCAGAGACCGCCATGCCAAAGCACCGCTGACCAGGGCAGGCACCACCATGGCACAGCACCGCTGAACAGGGCATGCACTGAGTAAGAATGTAAAGACCGCCACATCACGCGTCCTTATCCCATGTGCATCTGGGACAGTGACGAGACAGGAACTTTCACGGGAGACTGATCCAGTCTGGCCACCAGTCCCCCTCCAGAGCCACTGGCGGATGTTATCTACTTGAGAGACTGTGGCTTTGCACTCCCCAGGATATGACAGTGGGTAAGCCACCCACTGTAGAGACTTGAGAGACTGTGCCTTTGCACTCCCCAGGATGGTACAGTGGGCAACCCACCCAGTGTAGAGACTTGAGAGACTGTGGCTTTGCACTCGCCAGGATACATCAATGGGCATGGAGCCCCGTCGTGGATCTGGCTTTGCAGCCATCCGGCTGAGGTACCCCCCCTTCCCTTCCCCCTGAGGTGCCTGTAGTATTTCTATCTGATGCCCCGGCAGTGTTCTCTCCGATTGAGGACAGGTATCTTTTGTGGGCCTCCCCCATGCTTTTTTGGACTAGTGGTGCACGGACATTGCTATGTGCATATCTGCACTACTTCTCGTAATGTATATATTTCTGGCTGATTTTCTTATATATCTATATATTTTTGACAGACATGTATATTGATACATTACAATCTTTGAACAGATTTTGCTTTGTCTTTGCATTCTTCCTGTGGGATTGTGGGTTGTTACTGTGATTTTTTTGGATGCATTGGTGTGTATGTTGTAATATGTGAGGGTGGGGGTAGGGGTGGGAGTGTTTCGTGGGTGTCCCCCTAACTTTTGCCTCCACCCTCCCCCATGTCGTAGGTGCTGTACTCACCGTTGTCTTCGGCCGCGCCACTGTTGGTCTTCGTAGATGAGTAGGAATACAAGGGCTGGAAGAATGTGTAATTCGGGCTCCATGGAGTCCTCGTTCCTTGTGGAATGTGTTGAGGTGAGCGTTTTCCCATTGCAGTAACTGTTTCCGCTGTGTTTTTATCCACGGTGAATCCGCCCCGGAAAAGGTGGCGGATTGGCGGGTTGCGATACTATGGGCGGTACATTGTCTTCCACCTGTCTGTTGGTGGTGACCGCCGCGCTGCTTATCTGTACCGCCGTGGCGGGCGGTGTGTTAAAGTGGCTGTCTTTGTTGGCGGTTTCCACCAGGGTCATAATTCCCTTTTTTGGTCCGCCGGCCTGTTTGCGGTATTGCCGCACCTTTAACACCGTCCGCCAGGGTTGTAATGACCCCCTAGGTGTCTTAAATTCACACCATGTAATATTGTTCATACCTTGTAACCTTCATTTTTCAAGTGTCAAGTTCCTTATATATATGCCTGGACCATATGAATAAAGATATTGATTAATATCCTGTAATCAACAGTCTCCCACAGCTCTCTATTCTATTGTTTCCATCATCACTCACCAATCTTCCAAATCAGTCCGTACGGGCTGTTGAAATTATTAGCCCAAATCTACGCACGACCTCGTCTCCTATAATATCATAAAACGTTCAATTAAGCCACTATCTGCTCCCCATAATTGGAATGAACTGGTTTCCTACAGTTCCAAAGATCTCTTACCTGTATCTAATTCCTGCGCAGCGAGTACGCCGACGCTCCGTGTACGAAACCTAATCTCGTTAAAATTAGTCATTTAAAAGCCTGCGGTCCCGCGATAGCGATAGAAGACGGACTCGTGCACTGTCCTTGTGTGGGTTAGAGAACACAGAGGACAGACTATTCGTGCTCAGTACTATAACCATAAAAAACAGACTGCGGGATGAACTTGATGTAAATGGGCCTGGCAAGCCAAAAAAGACTTTTCAGATAGAAGTGGTCTTAAAGTGGATATCAAATCACATATAGATTGTAACACTAATTATGTAGTGTATATGCTTGTGTGTAAATGTGAGAAAATCTATGTGGGGAGCACGATACGCCCTCTTAAGGTAAGAATTACCGAGCACTGGAGAGCAATTAGGCAAGGAGACGAGCGGTACCCCATAGCTTCACATATGAGGATATGTGGTGCACAAGGAATTCATAAAGAATTTACATTTTTTGGATTTGAACATTGTGACAAGAATCTCAGGGGAGGTAATATGGAACTGGCACTACGTAGAAGGGAATCTATATGGATTATGAGGTTGGGAGCAGTTGAACAAGGATTAAATAGGGACAATGAGATGGAATATATCCTAGGAGACTAGTAAATAGAGGTCTGAAAATTTGGAGATAGCATCATAATGTATGACTAGTGATGGAAAGCAATGGTGGAGAACTTTCAGTGATCTTCAATTTTATTATATTTTTTGGGGTTATAACCTTGCCGGCTCGATGTTATCTTCCAGCATACAGGATATATCCTTTAGAAACAGTTACGATAAGGAATATGCACTATGGTCTTGCATGCTATCCATTAGAACACATGGAATTGGGGACTTTTGGTATAATTTGATCTATAATATAACTGTCTCATCTACACTTTTAATATAGGTGGTTTAATGGAGACAATATATTCATAGCAATTATTTTGACATAGGCACAATGGCAATAGGACATTGAAATTAATTTTAAGCATCCGGAATTATGTTCCAGTAAAATGGAACCAGATACTCATATACGAGAGAATACATAGTTAAATTAGGAAAGGAGGATTCACAGTACTGTTTGGGAGACATACGCGATCTGTAAGCTAATATACCCATGGGTAATAATTGAAATAGGAGACTTAATGATTGGATTGGTTCGATATGCCGTAACATATATCAAGTTCATCTCGCAGTCTGTTTTTTATGGTTATAGTACTGAGCACGAATAGTCTGTCCTCTGTGTTCTTTAACCCACACAAGGACAGTGCACGAGTCCGTCTTCTATCGCTATCGCGGGACCGCAGGCTTTTAAATGACTCATTTGAACGAGATTAGGTTTCGTACACGGAGCATCGGCGTACTCGCTGCGCAGGAATTAGATACGGGTAAGAGATCTTTGGAACTGTAGGAAACCAGTTCGTTCGAATTATGGGGAGCAGATAGTGGCTTAATTGAACTTTTTATAACATTATAGGAGACGAGATCGTACGTGGGTTTGGGCTAATAATTTCAACAGCCCGTACGGACTGATTTGGAAGGTTGGTGAGTGATGATGGAAACAATAGAATAGAGAGCTGTGGGAGACTGTTGATTACAGGAGATTAATCAATATCTTTATTTATATGGTCCTAGCATATAGATAAGGAACTTGACACTTGAAAAATGAAGGTTACAAGGTATGAGCAATATTACATGGTGTGAATTTAAGACACCTAATATTTATATATCGTTTGGGTCTGAACACTTTGGGAATAATAGGAATTACAGAAATTTCATTTAAACTTGGGGCACCCCTAGGGTATATTATTTAATGTTTGAGCATGCATCACATAAGGGACACTGGGTATTCTTACCATTAGCGCACAGTGTGAATTTTCATCACGGTATAGGTTCCAATACAGTATCTTCTATTAAGTTAAGGGGATATCACGGACTGGTTGAGATCGACCACTTGCATGGTTCCTACTGTTGGATAAGGGGATGTGACACCTTCACCCACGTGTATTTGTATATATTACTGACATTAATTATTGATTTTGTTAATGATGGGTAATACTATTCTAGGAGGTCCTGAGGAAATCATGGGGTACACCCAGGATGAAACACGTGTTGACCTGTGACCTATTTGGATGATTACTTTGCTGATCAAACACTGACATTGAACCTGTGACCTAATTGGCTGATCTCTTTGTTGATCAAAGACTGACATTGGAAAAAGGAATCTATTTTGTTTGGATCGGATATATTGATTGGACTGCGGATTTTGTATTATTGTGAATTAAACATCTACTGAACAATGTAAAGGATAAGCTTTGTGAGCATATTGCTGATGTTGTATTTGTAACACTCTATTACAAATTGATGTTATTGATTTACACATGTGCCATTACCTACTGTATAGGGTCTTATAAGTGTTGGTCCAGTATGCCAATCAGATTTGGAATATGGAGTCTCTAAAGTGTAGTGATAAATTTGGTAAGTAGAGAGAGCATAAGCACTGGAGTTCTGGTTAGGAGAACTTCAGTGACACAGTCAAGCATACTGACAACACATATAGGACACAAACTTTGAGCACTGGGGTCATGGCTGGCAGACTCCCAGTGAGACAGGCAAAACACACTGACAAACAGGCAGAAATTGGGGGTAACATGCCAAGAAGGATGGTACTTTCCTACACCTTCACATCAATGTCACTGGCATATCTGATAGACAGGGTTTTGAGTGTTGGGTTGGCAATTCAGGGGGAAACTAAGCCATAGAAAGAAGTAAACACATCTTTGTACTAACCAATGAGAGACAAGTATGTATCAGCACTTCTGGGTTACCGTAGGAAGTAGCAGCATACAACAGGACGTCCCTGAGTAGATAGCGCCTGGCAATAGCGGTTGGAAACCTTATGCTAGACAGTTAGGCTTTCCTGTTTTCAGCATCTATTTGTTACAAACGCTTGTGTGGCTATTTCAATGTTTCCTAATGCTTTCCTAAATTGTGACAATCAGTGATAATCAGTTTTCTCTTTTTTGCTCTATATAAAATGGTAACTTTTTCAGTGTTTTTTCAGTGCTTATAAAGAAAACTGCTTTTTTTCTTTCAATCCTTTTTTTACACCTATTGTTAATTATTAATTTATTCTTTCCTTTCACAAATGATCTACTTTGTACCCTCCAATAAATTTGCAGTTTCAAGTAACATTTGTTTAATGCCTCACCTCCCTGTCTATCTAATTTACAACTACTCACTTGCCTCTTTCTAGCAGTTAAGTCCCGCCCACTGTCATGGGTGCGCATGAATGGAAATATGTTTGCAGCTCATTAAGGTTTGATTGCTAAGCGTTAAAGGTGGGCATTTAAAAACCTTCTTGCCCCTCTGTTCTTTAGACAAAAGCAAAATTTGCTGAATGAATATTTTCTACCTAGAATATGGGATATGTATGTTGTGGAGTGGGGAGGTTGTTCTGTTATAGTAAGCCAGTGCATTTGGAAGCCAGCACATGGAACGCAAACCACTGATTTTTTTCAAGTATAATGGTGGGTCTTGTTTTTTTAAAGCTGTGGGGAAATGTGTTCCTAGCTGCCATGTGACAGTTGCTTAAGGTACTTTAACTTTGTATTGTGTACAATGCACACCGTTGGAAGTGTAATTTTCATAATGGGAAGAATGAACAAGAACAGCTTAAATAGTTCAATTAAATGAGGTCAAAGACTTGTTTCAACAGTATATGCTCAAAGCAGTACAAATGAAAGTTGAACTTGGAGATTCTGGGGCTGTAACTGCATCCTTGTGGAGAATAAGAATGAGTCCATCCACCTGTTTTTGCTGAAATTACACAGTCTGCAGCCTGTACTAACACAGAGTGTGGTTGCCTCCTTAAATTTCTGAACTGTACTGTTTACAACTCACGCAATAACTCATATATTTTCTGGTTTAATTCTTTCTGCATTCCAATTCTCCCTGCTCCTGCTAGATGGGCAGTTGGAATCTCCATTAACACTACTTAGCAGGTGATTGTTTCCAGGAGCCTGGAAAAATCCTACGGCACCTTACTCATACAACATTGTGTAAATATTAGTCAAGAGACAAAGATAGAAGTAATTAAAGTGACAACCCCCTTGTTTTTAACCTTACCCAAGCATCCACAGACTAAATAAATTGTACTCAGATACTTGAGGTAGTTTTATATATAGCAGAGTACCCCAAAGGTAGTAGTGGTATATTCAACTGCACGTCCTATGATTGTCAAAAAGTAATAATGACATTTGTATAGTTCAAACTTGGTGCTGAATGGTTCACTGTTCCCTACTACCTCAGGGCATCCAAAACATGTACTCCACAGGAGCACATATAGGTCCTCATTACAAACCTGGAGGTAAATCCCGCTTACCGCCGTGCTGACAGCCGTCAAGATACCGTGGCCGCGGCAGAAATCCGCTACAGGTATTACGACCCACATCTCTTAATCCGCCACAATCCGCTTAACACCCGCTCCATCCACAGACACGCCGTGGAACTCTGGAACCTGCTCGACACCACATCTCCAGACGTCGCCTTCCTCACAGAAACCTGGATGAACGCCTCCTCAGCGCCCGACATCGCCATCGCCATCCCGGACGGATACAAGATCACCCGGAGGGACCGCATCAACCAGACAGGAGGAGGCATCGCCATTGTCCACAAGAACACCATCCGCATCACGACCAACTCCGACGACACCCTCACAGCTGCCGAACATCTCCACTTCCAGATTCACACCGACCCCAAGACCACACTCAGAGGCACCCTCATCTATAGACCCCCAGGACCCCACACACAATTCAGCGAAGACATCGCAGACTTCATCAGCCCTCACGCCCTCTCCTCCGCCGACTACATCCTCCTAGGGGACCTCAACTTCCACCTGGAGAACAACAACGACAACAACACCACCACCCTGCTGGACAACCTCGCCAACCTCGGACTCAAGCAACTGGTGAACACCCCCACCCACTACGCCGGACACACGCTTGACCCAGTCTTCTCCTCCAGCAAGTACATCTCCTTCAGCCACTCCACCGGACTCCACTGGACAGACCACAGCTGCGTCCACTTCAGCTTCAGAAAAACCACGACTCACCACCACCCACAACAGGCTCCCCGCAGGAGCTGGAACAAGATCACCACCGACCAGCTCTCCACATCACTGAGCCAGAACCCTCCTGCCAGCTCAGCGGACCCCAACCAAGCAGCCAACAACCTTACACAGTGGATCACCAACTGCGCTGACAACCTCGCACCTCTGAAAACCCATCCCATCAGGCCCAACAGCAAGAAAGCCTCCTGGTTCAACAACGACCTCAAGAACTCCAAGAAGAACTGCCGCACCCTCGAGAGAGCCTGGCGAAAAAACCCGACTACAGACAACATGACCGCCCTCAAGTACGCGTCCCGTAAACACCACCAGCTGATCCACACCACCAAGAAGACAGCATTCAAAGAACGACTAGACAACATCGCACACAACAGCAAGGAACTCTTCAGCATCGTCAAAGAGCTCTCCAACCCCAGCGCCGGAAACAACGACATCACTCCCTCACAAGACCTCTGCGACTCACTCGCCTCGTTCTTTCACCACAAGATCGCCGACATACACAACAGCTTCGGCGCACAGACCACGCACCCAACCACCAAACAGACGCCCCCCAACACCACCCTCCGCGCCTGGACCCCGGTCAGCACCGAAGACACCATCCATACGATGAACACTATCCATTCCGGATCACCAACCGACCCAAGCCCCCACCACGTCTTCAACAAGGCCGACTCCGTCATCGCACCCCATCTCCGGGACATCATCAATTGCTCCTTCAACACCGCCACCTACCCGGAGAGCTGGAAGCATGCCGAACTCAGCGCCCTCCTGAAGAAACCATCAGCAGACCCCACCGACCTCAAGAACTACCGCCCCATCTCCCTCCTCCCGTTTCCTGCCAAAGTCATCGAGAAGACCGTCAACAGACAGCTGGCCGCCTTCCTCGAGACTAATGGATCCCTCGACCACTCACAGTCCGGCTTCCGAGCCAACCACTGCACCGAGACCGCCCTCATCGCAGCCACTGACGACATCCGAGCCCTGCTCGACAATGGGGAAACAGCGGCCCTCATCCTCCTGGACCTCTCCGCAGCGTTCGACACGGTCTGCCACCGCACCCTAGTGCAGCGCATCAGCAACATCGGAATTCAAGAGAAGGCTCTAGAGTGGATCATCTCGTTCCTCACCGGAAGAACCCAGAGAGTTCGCCTCCCCCCGTTCTGTATCACAGCAGTTTTGTGCAGGAATACGGACATACAGGGCTAAACACAGATTACATCACATTTGTTCTAAAACACCCTTGTGAAACCCATGTGGTGTATGACCCTCTGCTCACCCTTCTCCTCCATAGGCCACGTCCACTGGGACAGATCATGAGATGGCAGCATCCTGCGGTATACAGACCCCTGGTGGACCTGTCGACAGTGGAAGACAGACACATCATCATCACCTACAGACTTGACCGTGTCACAATCCATGAACTGCGTACCCAGTTGGAGCCAGACCTGGGCCCATATTTATACTTTTTGACGCAAAACTGCGCCAACGCAGTTTTGCATCAAAAAAATTAGCGCCGGCTAACGCCATTCTGAAGTGCCATGCGGGCGCCGTATTTATTGAATGACGTTAGCCGGCGTTAGCCGCCGGCGCTGTCTGGTGTGCGTTAAAAAAAACGACGTACACCAGACAGCGCCGGCGTAGGGGGAAAATGGCGTATGGGCGTCCAGAAATGGTGCAAGTCAGGCTGAGGCAAAAAATTCGCCACAACCCGATTTGCACCATTTTTTTACGACGCCCATCCCCCATTGAAATGACTCCTGTCTTCTGTCCCCTGGGCATGGTCATTGGGCATAGTGGCATGTAGGGGGGCACAAATCAGGCCCCCCTATGCCACAAAAAAAAATCAAAAAAAATACTTACCTGGACTTACCTTAATGTCCCTGGGGTGGGTCCCTCCATCCTTGGGTGTCCTCCTGGGGTGGGCAAGGGTGGCAGGGGGTGTCCCTGGGGGCTTGGGAGGGCACCTCTGGGCTCATTCTGAGCCCACAGGTCCCTTAACGCCTGCCCTGACCCAGGCGCTAAAATCCGGCGCAAATGCAGGTTTTTTAGACCCGCCCACTCCCGGGCGTCATTTTTGCCCGGGAGTATAAATACGACGCATATGCATCGCAGTCATTTTTTAAGACGGGAACGCCTACCTTGCATCTCATTAACGCAAGGAAGGTGCTCACGCAAAAAAATGACGCTAACTCCATGAACTTTGGCGCTAGACGCGTCTAACGCCAAAGTATAAATATGGAGTTAGATTTGCGTCGAAATTGCGTCAAAAAAAACAACGCAATTTCGGCGCAAACGGAGTATAAATATGCCCCCTGATGTCAGCTATCCACCATCCAAGAGGAATCCCCCCTCTAGTGCAGGTCCTGTCAGTACTCCGTTTCCTGACCAGTGGGTCCTTTCAAACAACAGTGGCCATGGCATCAGGGATGTCACAGCCAATGTTCTCTAACGTGTTGTCCAGAGTGTAATCTGCTGTAGGAGGATGGCCTGGCTTATAGTGGGTACCTTGTGGTACTTACACCTTGTGCCAGGTCCAGTTATCCCTTATTAGTAGATTAGAAGCGTTCTAGCAGCATAGGCTGATAGAGGTAGCTATAGCAGAGCAGCTTAGGCTGAACTAGGAGGCATACAAAGCTCCTACTATACCACTTACACCACTTAGCACTATATCATAAGAAAACACAATACTCAGAGTTACTAAAAATAAAGGTACTTTATTTTAGTGACAATATGCCAAAAGTATCTCAGAAGATACACTCCCTTAGGAGGGAAGTAATATACACAAATTATATGCACACAAACCAAAATCAGGTAAGTAACAGTTAGAAAAGTAGTGCAAACAATGTAGAATCACAATAGAATGCAATAGGTAGAAATAGGCCTAGGGGCAACACAAACCACATACTCCAAAAGTGGAATGCGAACCACAAATGAACCCCAGGCCTAGTGTAGGTTGTTGAGGGTCGCTGGGAGTGTCAGAAAACACTAAGGGTGTCCGAGATACCCGACCAAAGACCCTGAAAAGTAGGAGTAAAGTTACCCTACTATCCCAGAAAGACAGTAAAGTCGATATAGGGGATTCTGCAAGGACAACAACAGCCAGCAAAACACTGAAGATGGATTCCTGGACCTGAGGACCTGTAAAGGAAGGGGTCCAAGTCCAAGTGTGCAGGGGGGCAGGAGTCCACTAAACCCCGGATGAAGGTGCAAAAGGGCTGCCTCTGGGTGGAAGAAGCCAAAGATTCTGCAACAATGGAAGGTGCCAGGAACTTCTCCTTTGGTCAGAAGATGTCCCATGGCGCACTGGAGGATGCAGAGTTGTTTTCATGCAGAAAGAACGCAAACAAGCCTTGCTAGCTGCAAGAGTCACAGTTGAGGATCTTGGGTGCTGCTGAGGCCCAGGAAGGACCAGGTGGTCGCCCCCTGGAGGAGGAGACTGAGGGGGCGATCAGCAACTCAGAAAGCCCACGCAGAAGCAGGCAGCACCTGCAGAAGTACTGGAACAGGCACTTAGAAGCTCTGAGGACAGCAGGTCCCACGATGTCGGAGTGCAACTCAGCGAGTTGAGCAATGCAGGACGGGGTGCTGGGGACCTGGGCTAGGATGTGCACAAAGGAAGTGCACAGAAGCCCGAGCAGCTGCAGTTCATGCAGTACACAGGACTACTATCTGGTATGGGGAGGCAAGGACTTACCTCCACCAAATTTGGACAGAAGGACCACTGGACTGTCGGGGACACTTGGACCCAGCTCCTGTGTTCCAGGGACCACGCTCATCAAGATGAGAGGGGACCCAAAGGACCGAAGATGCAGACGTTTGGTGCCTGCTTTGGCAGAGGGAATATACTGTCGACCCATGGGAGATTTCTTCTTGGCTTCCAGTGCAGGGTGAAGGCAGACAGCCCTCAGAGCATGCACCACCAGGGAACAGTCGAGAAAGCCGGTAGCATGAGGCACTAGAATGTTGCTGGTAGCCTTCTTGCTACTTTGTTGCGGTTATGCAGGCATCCTGGAGCAGTCAGCAGTCGATCCTTGGCAGAAGTCAAAGAGGGAAGTGCAGAGGAACTCTGGTGAGCTCCTGCATTTGTTATCTGAGGAATAGCCCACAGGAGAGACCCTAAATAGCCCTCAGAGGAGGATTGGCTACTGAGAAAGGTAAGCACCTATCAGGGGGGGTCTCTGACGTCACCTGCTGGCACTGGCCACTCAGAGCTGTCCATTGTGCCTTCACACCTCTGCATCCAAGATGACGGAGGTCTCGGACACACAGGAGGAGCTCTGGGCACCTCCCCTGGGAGTTGCTGGTCAGGGGAGTGGTCACTCCCCTTTCCTTCGTCCAGTTACGTGCCAGAGCAGGGCTGGGGGATCCCTGAACCGGTGTAGACTGGCTTATGCAGAGAGGGCACCATCTGTGCCCATCAAAGCATTTCCAGAGGCTGGGCGAGGCTACTCCTCCCCAGCCCTTCACACCTATTTCCAAAGGGAGAGGGTGTAACACCCTCTCTCAGGGGAAATCCTTTGTTCTGCCTTCCTGGGACCAGGCTGCCCAGGCCCCAGGGGGGCAGAATCCTGTCTGAGGGGTTGGCAGCAGCAGTAGCTGCAGTGGAGACCCCAGAAAGCAAGTTTGGCAGTACCCAGGCTCTGTTGTGGATACCCGGGGATGCATGGAATTGTCCCCCAAATACTAGAATGGTATTTGGGTGACAATTCTATGAACCTAGACATGTTACATGGCCATGTTCGGAGTTACCATTGTGACGCTACATATAGGTAGTGACCTATATGTAATGCACGTGTGTAATGGTGTCCCCGCACTCACAAAGTTCGGGGAATTTGCCCTGAACAATGTGAGGGCACCTTGGCTAGTGTCAGGGTGCCCACACACTAAGTAACTTGGCACCTAACCTTCACCAAGTTAGAAATATAGGTGACTTATGAGTTACTTATGTGCAGTGGAAAATGGCTGTGAAATAACGTGGACGTTATTTCAATCAGGCTGCCATGGCAGTCCTGTGTAAGAATTGTCTGAGCTCCCTATGGGTGGCAAAAGAAATGCTGCAGCCCATATGAATCTCCAATACCCTGGGTACCTAGGTACCATATACAAGGGAATTATAAGGGTGTACCAGTGTGCCAATGAGAATTGGTAAAGTTAGTCAATAGCCTGCAGTGACAATTTTAAAAGCAGAGAGAGCATAAACACTGAGGTTCTGGCTAGTAGAGCCTCAGTGATACAGTTAGACACCACATAGGGAACACACACAGGGCTCAAACTTATGAGCACTGGGGTCCTGGCTAGCAGGATCCCAGTGACACATATCAAACACACTGACAACATAGGGCTTTCATTATGAGCACTGGCCCTGGCTGGCATGATCCCAGTGAGATAGTAAAAACACCCTGACATGTACTCACAAACAGGTCAAAAGTGGGAGTAACAAGGCTAGAAAGAGGCTACCTTCATACACAACCCCCCCA
Source organism: Pleurodeles waltl (assembly GCF_031143425.1). Lineage (NCBI taxonomy): Eukaryota > Metazoa > Chordata > Amphibia > Caudata > Salamandridae > Pleurodeles > Pleurodeles waltl. Next base: position 572,127,691 of record NC_090448.1, read on the forward strand.
AACCAAGGACAATAAGGCTAACCTTGGCCAGTTGAGTCTTTATTGTCTAAGTGGTGATAACTGGAGAGTAGCTCTGCAATAGATAGGTTACTCCCTTTATCATCTACTATATGGTTACTTCCCTGTGGGGATGTAAACCACCCTGTTTGAAGTTTTTTAGCTAGCCAACAATGTGAAGTTATTTTCTCAGAGTTCCTATTAGTATGTTTAAGTTGAGAGAAGTGGGAATTGTCCACTGGGCCTATATAAAGTGATGAGAATGTCAGACAGGGATGCTGTCTCAATAAAGCCATAGCTGGGCAGAAACTTTGTCTATATGGCTGTAATAGAGAACAGGGATGCTGTTTCTCTTGAGTTGGAGCAGGGCAGGGATGCTGTCCTATGAGTTCCACACTAGGGCAGGGCTGCTGTCCTAAGTGTTGTGAGGCAGTGCAGGGTTGCTGCACTAAAGTTTCTCTGGGTGGGTTGGAGGGATGCTCCATGTAAACTAAAATGGTGCACTTGTGCTTACCAATATTAGTTATCCCATAGAGAGGTACTTCTACGTCAGGGAGTACAGCTGTGCTAGCTGATGGTTCCCTTGGTACAGGTGCCACCCCAGGAGAGGTTTCTCCCACCACAGTAATTGTATCCTGAATGGCAGGGTGGGTAGGGAATACTTTGATGACCCTTTTCACCTGTTGTTGGAGAAGGATCCTGAGTTTTCAGGTCTTTTTCTCTCCTTTGCTTTTTCATTTCAGCAGAAATGAGAAGAAGCAATTCCTCGGGGATACCCCGCATGGCTGCATGGGTATTAAACTCTACCTCAGCCCAACCTGAGGCCTCTAGGTCATTACCTAAGAGACAGTTTACAGGTAAGCTAGGTGATACTACCACCTGCTTATGGCCAGTCACTCCACTCCAACTAAACTGAATTATAGCTAAGGGAAGGAACTTAGTGGAGTTATGGACATCACTAATCTTGTGCTGTTGTCCAATGATGTGTTGTGCAGGAGTCACTAGGTTGTAAGTCACCAAAGTGATACTGGCACCTGTGTCCCTGTAGGCCTGAGCCTCAATACCATTTCCGGGGTTTTCTCTGCAGCTACCGATGCTGCCAACCTTCAGACAGGTTTCTGCCCCACTGGGGCCTGGGCAGCCCAGTCCCAGGAAGGCAGAACAAAGCATTTCCTCTGAGAGAGGTTGTTACATCCTCTCCCTTTGGAAATAGGTGTGAAGGGCCTGAGAGGAATAGCTTCTCCTGGCCTCTGGAAATGCTTTGAAGGGCACAGATGGTGCCCTCCTTGCATAAGCCAGTCTACACCGGTTGAGGGATCCCCCAGCCCCTGCTCTGGTGCAAAACTGGACAAAGGAAAGGGGAGTGGCCAGTCCCCTGTCCATCACCACCCGAGGGGTGGTGCCCAGAGCTCCTCCAGTGGGTCCCAGACCTCTGCCATCTTGAATGCAGAGGTGTGAGGGCACTGTGGAGGCCTGTGGTGGCCAGTGCCAGCAGGCGACATTAGAGACCCCCCGATAGGTGCTTACCTGGTTAGGTGGCCAATCCTCCTATGAGGGCTATTTAGGGTATCTCCTGTGGGTTTCTCGTCAGATAACGAATGCAAGAGCTCACCAGAGTTCCTCTGCATCTCTCTCTTCGACTTCTGCCAAGGATCGACCGCTGACTGCTCCAGGACGCCTGCAAAACCACAACAAAGTTGCAAGACGACTACCAGCAACATTGTAGCTCCTAATCCTGCTGGCTTTCTTGACTGTTTCCGGGTAGTACATGCTCTGAGGGATGTCTGCATTCACCCTGCACTGGAAGCCAAGAAGAATTCTCCAGTGGGCCGACGGAATCTTCCCCCTGCTAATGCAGGCACCAAACGTCTGTTTCACTGGTCCTCTGGGTCCCCTCTCATCTCAATGAGCTTTGTCCCTGGAACACAGGAGCTGGATCCAAGTGACCCTGACAGTCCAGTGGTCCTTCTGTCCAAATTTGGTGGAGGTAAGTTCTTGCCTCCCGACGCCAGACAGTAATCCTCTGTACTGTGTGAACTGCAGCTGATAGGGCTTCTGTGCACTTTTGCAAGGAATCCTTCATGCACAGCATAGCCCAGGTCCCCAGCACTCCGTCCTACATTGCTCAACTCGCTGAGTTGACCACCGACTTCGTGGGACCCTCTTTTGTAGTGTTGAGATGACCACCGTGCACAGATTTCTTGAACACCTGTTGAAGTGCTCCTGTGGGTGATGCCTGCTTCTGTGTGGGCTCTCTGTGCTGCTGAGCACCCCCTCTGTATCCTCCTCCAAGGGGCGACCTCCTGGTTCTTCCCGGGCCCTGGCAGCACCCATTTTCTTCAACCACGACCTTTGCAGCTAGCAAGGCTTGCTTGCGGTCTTTCTGTGTGGAAACAACTCTGCATTCTCCAGCACTCTGTGGGACATATTCTGCGCAAACGAGAAGTTTCGGGCATCTTCTGTTGTTGCAGAATCTTCAGCTTCTTCCGTCCAGAGGCAGCCATTTTGCACCTTCATCCGCGATCTATTGGGCTCCTGCCCCCCGGACACTTGCGTGACTCTTGGACTTGGTCCCCTTCATTTACGGGTCCTCAGGTCCAGGAATCTGTCTTCAGTGCTTTGCAGTCAGTTGTTGCCTTTGCAGAATCTCCTATCACAACTTTAGTGTGTTTCTGTGGAAGAAGGTTCACTTTACTCCTACTTTTCAGGGTCTTGGGGTGGGGTATCTGGGACACCCTTAGTGTTTTCTTACACTCACGGTGACCCCCTACACAGTACACTAGGCCTGGGGTCCATTTGTGGTTCGCATTCCACTTTTATATTATATGGTTAGTGTTGCGCCTAGGCCTATTGCATTCAATTGTGTTCTACAGTGTTTGCACTACTTTTCTAACTGTTTACTTACCTGATTTTGGTTTGTGAGTATATTTTGTGTATTTTACTTACCTCCTAAGGGAGTATATCCTCTGAGATATTTTTGGCACATTGTTACTAAAATAAAGTACCTTTATTTTTAGTAACTCTGAATATTGTGATTCTTATGATATAGTGCTATATGATATAAGTGGTATAGTAGGAGCTTTGCATGTCTCCTAGTTCAGCCTAAGTTGCTCTGCTGTGCTGTAGCTACCTCTATAAGCCTAAGCTACTAGAACACTACTAATCTACTAATAAGGGATAACTGGACCTGGCACTAGGTGTAAGTACCATCAGGTACCCACTATAAGCCAGGCCATCCTCCTACAAACCAAAAGAGAGGGTTGTGGTCTGTCTGAAAAATGAAGTGAGACCCAAATAAGTATGGGCTCAACTTCTTCAGGGCCCATACCGTATCAAAGGCCTCCCTCTCTATGGATGACCACGATTTTCTCTACGAGTCAACCTCCTACTGATAAAAGCAACAGGTTGATCCAGGCCCTCTGAGTTCAGTTGTGATAGCACTGCCCCAACCCCCAGTTCAGGTGCATCTGTCTGATCACAGAATTTGTTAGAGTAATTTGGGCTTTTTAGGACAGGTGCAGTACACATAGCCTGCTTAAGCTCCTCAAAAGGTCTTTGACAGATGTCTGTCCACAATAACTTTTTAGGCATTTCTTTTAGAAGTGAGGTCTTTAAGAGGAGCAACAATTGAGCCATAGTTCTTAATCAACCTCCTGTAATACCCAGTGGGAACAAGAAAGGCTCTAACCTAGGTTTGAGGAGCAGGGGGAGCCCAGTGAAAAATAGTCTGGATCTTCCCCTGTAGTGGTTCAATCTGTTCTCTCCTACCAGGTGTCCCGGATAAACCACTTTCCCCTGCCATATCTGGCATTTTGAAGCCTTGATAGTGAGGCCTGCCTTTTGCAGGGCCTCCATAACTTTACACAGGTGGACCAGGTGGTTATGCCAGGTGGAGTTAAATACAGCAAAATTATCCAAGTAAGATGCACTGAACGCTTCCAGACCTTGGAGGACTGTGATCACCAGCCTCTGGAAAGTGGCAGGTGCATTTTTCAAACCAAAGGGCATAGCTGTAAATTGATAATGCTCTCCAATGGTTGAAAATGCAGTTTTTTGCTTACAATCCAATCTTCTGATAACTTGATCTGCCAATATCCATAGGCCAGTGTATCTATGAGCTCATCTTCCCTTGGTATAGGATGAGCATCTGTTTTAGTTACAGTATTGAGCCCTCTATAGTCCACACAAAACTGCACTTCTCTCTTCTCTTCTTTACTATGAGGTTTGGGGACAAACACCACTGGGCTGGCCCAGGGGCTTTCTGAGTGCTCAATAACACCTAGGTCCAACATTCCTGGCACCTCAGACTTAATACAGTCTCTGACATGGTCAGGCTGGCTATAAATCTTACTTTTGACAGGTAAATTGTCTCCAGTATCAATGGTATGTTCACACCAGGTAGTAGTGCTAGGTGTGAGTGAAAAGAGGTCAGTCAATTGGCCTAGTAAGTTCTTACAGCCCTCCCTCTGCTCTGCTGTGAAGCAGTCTGCAAGCACAACTCCTTCCATTAAGTCATCAGCTGAAGTGTTGGAGAAGAGGTCCTGGGAGAGGGTCAGTCTCTTCTTCCTGCCCATCATCTATGGCAATGAGTAGGATTAAATCTGCCTTATCATAGTAAGGCTTAAAGCGGATGACATGAAGTACCCTAAACCAAATAGGTGACCTCACCCTTTTTCTCCACAATAGGATGGGGTCCACTCCATTTGTCCGGAGTGCTCTTGGTGCCACAGGCTCCAAAACCCACACCTTCTGTCCTGGATGGTACTCAGTCAGGACAGCCATCTGGTCATGGCCATTGCTTTTGAAGCTCTTGGATGGCCTGAGGGTTTTTAGTGGCCTTTTTCATATACTCAGCTATTCCTGATCTTAGGCCAAGTACATTGTCCACAAGGTCTTATTTAGGGGAATTCAATGTTTGCTCCAACCCCTCTTTCACAAGAGCAAGGGGACCCCTGACAGGGCGACCAAAGAGGAGTTCAAAGGGGCTGTAGCCCACTCCTTGCTGGGGTACCTCCCTGTAGGCAAAAAGGAGGCATAGTAGGAGGACATCCCATCTCCTTCTGAGTTTTTCAGAGAGTCCCATGATGATGCTTTTGAGAGTTTTGTTAAATCTCTCAACTAGTCCATTTGTTTGTGGTTGATAGGATGTGGTGAATTTGTAGGTTACACAACACTCCTTCCACATTGCTTTCCAAGTATGCAGACATGAAGTTACTACACCTGTCTGGTACTACCTCTTTAGGAAAGCCCACCCTGTAAAATATTCCAAGGAGGGCCTTTGCCACTGCAGGTGCGGTAGTGGTCCTTAAGTGGCTGTAGCCCACTCCTTGCTGGGGTACCTCCCTGTAGGCAAAAAGGAGGCATAGCAGGAGGACATCCCATCTCCTTCTGAGTTTTTCAGAGAGTCCCATGATGATGCTTTTGAGAGTTTTGTTAATTCTCTCAACCAGTCCATTTGTTTGTGGTTGATAGGATGTGGTGAATTTGTAGGTTACACAATACTCCTTCCACATATCTTTCAAGTATGTAGACATGAAGTTACTACACCTGTCTGGTACTACCTCTTTAGGAAAGACCACCCTGTAAAATAAAATATTCCCAGGAGAGCCTTAAGGGGATGACTTCTGGGTATCTTGTGGCATGGTCCACTACCAACAAGATGAACCTGTTACCAGAAGCATTTGGAGGGTCAAAGGGGATAACAATGTCAACCCCTACCCCTTCAAAGGCTATCCCAACAACTGGCAGTGGGATTAAGGGGGCCTTTTGGGTGCCACCAATCTTACCACTGACTTGGCAAGTCACACAAGAGCGCCAAAACTCTTTTGTGTCCTCTGACATATGAGGACAGTGAAAGTGAGGGACAAGTCTGTCCCTGGTTTTGCTTTGCCCCAGATGTCCAGCCAAAGGAAATTTCATGTGCCAGAGTCAGGAGGAGTTCCCTATACTACAAGGGAATGACCAGTCTGCTGGTAGCACCAGGTTTAGCATCCCTTGCCTCAGTATAAAGGAGACTGTTCTCCCAGTAAACTCTGTGTGAGTCACTGATATCCTCATTTTTATGTTTGACACCTTGCTGTCTTAGACCCTCTAGTGTGGGACCTGTCTGCTGTGCCACACTCAGTTCCTCCCTGGTAGCCCCGACCAAAGATCTGAGCTGTGCCAGCTTGAAGCTCCTGTGGTGTACATTCTGCACAAGTAGTTGACTCCTCTTCATCAAAAGGGGAATCTTCTGGAGAGGGAGGAATACCCCTGGTTTTTGGGAGCACTTGGTCCATTGTTCCAGGATCCAAGTTTCCCTGTCCTCTTTGCTTCTTGGCCTGATGCCTGGTAAGAGCAAAGATATGCCCTGAAATGTACAACATGGCTGCATGGGCCTCCAACTCCACTTCAGCCCAAGTTGAAGTTTCCAAATCATTGCCCAATAGACCCATTTCAGGTAAGTCAGTGGATACAACAACCTTTTTAGGACCAGTAACCCCCCCACAGCTGAGATTCACAACAGCCATGGGGTAGCTAACAGCATTGTTATGGGTGTCAGTAACTTGGTACTGATGGCCAAGTAGGTGTTGCTTAGGGGCACCCAGTTTCTCCATCACCATAGTGACACTGGCACCTGTGTCCCTGTAGGCCTCAACCTCAACACCATTTATTAGGGGTAGTTGCTTGTACTTATCTATATTAAGGGAACAAGAAACTAAGGTGGCAAGGTCAATGCCACCATCAGAGACTAAAACAGCCTCAGTGGTCCCTAACTAGACCAATCCCCACTACATTACCAAAACTGAGCCCAGCTACACCCATTGTTTGGCTATTTGTAGGATTGTTTCCCCACCACTACCGCTATTACTAGGGGCACTAGTGGGAGCATTGGGGGTTATGGTGGTGGAGGTATGGTGTTTCTTTTGGACAAGTGGGATCACTTTCCTAATGGCTTTGTTTGTATAAAATAACCCCAAGGCTTTTTCTGATGATTAGAAGAGGATTTGGACCCACCATATCCAGAGGATTTTCGTGGGCCTGATGAAGACTCTGAAGATTTTTTTTATCTTTGTCCCCACCCTTGTCATGTGACTTACCATCCTTCTTTTGCTGTCCTTGTCACCCCGTGTATGCTTTTCTACTCACCTTTGTTCTGACCCATTTGTCTGCCTTCTTTCCCATTTCTTGGGGAGAGGTAAGATCTGACTCCAAAAGATATTGGTGCAACAAATCTGTAGGAAACTACCATCTTTCTTGGCATGTTACCCCCAGTTTCTACCTGTTTGTCAGTATGTTTTGCCTGTCTCACTGGGATCTTGCTGGCCTGGACCCCAGTGCTCAGTTTGTGGCCTAATGTGTGTGTTGTCAGTAGTGCTTAACTGTGTCACTGAGTTTCTGCTAGCCAGAAATTCAGTGCTTATGCTCTCTCGGCTTCCAAATTAGTCACTATAGTTTAGTGACTTCACTTACTAATTCCAATTGGCACTCTGGACCCCCCTTATAAGTGCCTAGTATATGGTACCTAGGTACCCAGGGCATTGGGGTTCCAGGAGATCCATATGGGCTGCAGCATTTCTTTTGCCACCCATAGGGAGCTCAGACAAACCCTTACACAGGAATGCCATTGCAGCCTGGGTGAAATAGTGCACACACTATTTCAAAGCCATTTTCACTGCAATTAAGTAACTTATAATTCACCTATATGTCTAACCTTCACTTGCTGATGGTTAGGTGCAAAGTTACTGTGAGGGCACCCTTGCACGCACTAGCAAAGGTGCCCCCACATAGTTCAGGGCCAATTCCCCGGTCTTTGTGAGTGCAGGGATGCCATTACACGGGTGTACTACATATAGGTCAATACCTATATGTACCTTCACAATGTCAACTCCTAATATGGCCATGTAACATGTCTAAGATAATGGAATTGTCCCCCCATTCCAAACATGGTATTGGGGAGCCAATTCAATTCATCCTGGGGGCCCCACCATGGACCACTGTACTGCCAAACCTGCTCTCTGAGGCTTGCAATGGATCTACAGCTGCTGCCACATAATAGACAGGGTTCTGCCATCCTGGGGACTAGGCAGCCCAGTCCCAGGAAGGCAGAAGAAAGCATTTCCTCTGAGAGCAGGGTGTTACACCCTCTCCCTTTGTAAATAGATGTTACAGGCTTGGGAAGGGTAGCCTCCACAGCCTCTGGAAATGCTATGAAGGGCACAGATGGTGCCCTCCTTGCATAAGCCAGTCTACACCAGTTTAGGGACCCCCAGTCCCTGCTCTGGCGCGAAACTGGACAAAGGAAAGGGGAATGACCACTCCCTTGACCATCACCACCCCTGGGGTGGTGCCAAGAGCTCCTCCAGTGTGTTCCAGACTTCAGCCATCTTGCTTTGCAAGGTGTGGGGGACACTTTGGAGGCCTCTGAGTGGCCAGTGCCAGCAGGTGACCTCAGAGACCCCTCCTGGTAGGTCCATACCTGATAAGTTAGCCAATCCCCCTCTCAGGGCTATTTAGGGTCTCTCCTGTGGGTTCTCTTCAGATTCTGCTTGCAAGTTTCCTTCAGGAATCCTCTGCAACTACTTCAGCATCATCTCACCTCGGATCAACCACAGCCTGCCCCAAGAAATGCTGTAACTGCAACAAAGTATCCACAAGAGATACTTTTCTTCTGCAACCTCAGCTCCAAGTCAGCAACTGCAATAGTTTCCACGGTGTGCACACTCTGGGGATTCCCTGTCTTCATCCTGTATCAGACGGGCCAAAGAAATCTCCTGTGGAGTGACGGAGTCACTCCCCTGCTCCAGAAGGCCCCTTCTAAGATGACAACCCATTCTCTTGGAGTCCTGTCCTGGCACTGAGTGTGCTCCTAAGGACACAGTTGGTAGACCCCTTTGACACAGACCGTCCTAAGGTCCTGATGTCCAAATTTGGAGGAGGTAAGAGGTCTCCTTCCCCATTTACGACAGTGCCCTCTGCACTGTGTCATATTCACCTCCTGAGGCCTCTGTGTACTATTTGCAAGAATCCTTCGTGCACAGCCTGGCCCAGGTCCCCAGCACTCTATCCTGCAATGCTCAACTCACTGATTTGGTCTCCGGTGGCGTGGGACCTTCTTTTGTAGTGCTGCAACAACTGCAATTTGCACCTTCTTTGTTCCCGTGTGCTGGGACCTCGGTGGGTGCTGCCTGGTCATCTGTGGGTTCCCTCCAGTGATGAATAGGGGCCCACGTGTCCCTCTTGGGTCCAGGCAGCACCATTTTGAAGCAAACCGCAACCTTTCTTGAACCAAAGCTTGTTGGACGAATCAAGCAATGCAAACAGCCTACATCCAACTTCTTGACATGGGCCATCTCCTGCACCATGCAGGAACCCGCAGCCATCTTCTGTGGTGCTCTTCTGCAGTCTTCTTCTAACCGGAGAATCCTCTTTGCACCATCTTCTATGTTGGCAGGGGCTCCTATCCTTCCTGGAATCTTCTGCGACTTCAGGTCTTCAGGTCCAGGAATCCACCATGTTTTGCTTGCAACCTTGCTTGGTTCTTGCAATAACTCTTATCATGACTTGTAGTGTGTCCTGAGTAAACTTGCAGTAAATAACTCCTACTTTCCTGGGCTCTGGGGTGGGGTACCTTACCTTTGGTGTTCTCTTACATTCCCAGCGCCCCTCTACACACTACACTTGCCTAGGGGGGAATTTGTGATTTGCATTTCACTTTCTTAGTATATGGTTTGTGTTGCCCCTAGGCCTATTGAATTCTATTGTATTTTCTACTGTTTGCACTGTTCTATGACTATTTACTTACCAGATTTTGGCCTCTAGCGTGCATATTGTGTATAATACTTACCTCCAGAAGTAGTAGTGTCTCTAAGATATTTTTGACCTTGTGTCACTAAAATAAAGTACCTTTATTTTTGGTAACACTAAGGGGGTCATTACAACCCTGGCGGACGGTGTGAAAGCTGAGGTAATACCGCAAACAGGCCGGTGGAAAAAAAAGGGAATTATGACCGTGGTGGAAACCGCCAACAGACAGACGGAAGACAAAGTACCGCCCACAGTATTACAACACACCAATCCGCCACCTTTTCCGGGGCGGATTCACCGTGGATAAAAACATGCCGGAAACAGCTTTTGCAATGGGAAAACGCTCACCTGAACACACTCCACGAGGAAGGAGGCCACCATGGAGCCCGAACTCCAAATACTCCCTGCGCTTGTCTTCCTACTTCTCTACGAACACCAGCAATGGCGGCGCCGAAGACAACGGTGAGTACTGCACCTACGACATAGGGGAGGGGGTAGGCAAAAGTCAGGGACACACACACGCAACACCCCAACCCTCAACCCGACCCTTGCACACTACAACACACACACCAATGCATTTCCAAACATCACAGGAACAACCCACAACACCCCCCGGAAGAATGCAAAGACAAAAAGGAAGTCAGTACAACCATTGTAATGTTTCAAAATTCAGTAAGCTCATATATACAGAAATATATACACATAAAAAATATATACATCACGATTTGTAGTGCAGGTATGCACATTTCAATGTCCGTGGACAACTGGGCCCACAATGCATGGGCGAGGCCCACACTAGATACCTGTCCACAAACGGAGAGAACACTGCAGGGGCATAAGATAAAAATACAACAGGCACCTCAGTGGAAAAGGGAAGGGGGACACCTCAGCCGGATGAGTGCACCACGCCAGATCCACGACGGGGCTCCATGCCCATTAATGTATCCTGGGGAGTGCAAAGCCACAGTCTCTCAAGTCTCTACAGTGGGTGGTTTGCCCACTGTACCATCCTGGGGAGTGCAAAGCCACAGTCTCTCAAGTCTCTACAGTGGTTGGATTGCCCACTGTACCATCCTGGGGAGTGCAAAGCCACAGTCTCTCAAGTCTCTACAGTGGGTGGTTTGCCCACTGTACCATCCTGGGGAGTGCAAAGCCACAGTCTCTCAAGTCTAACAAGTGGTTGGTTTGCCCACTGTTCCATCCTGGGGAGTGCAAAGCCACAGTCTCTCAAGTCTAACAAGTGGTTGGTTTGCCCACTGTTCCATCTTGGGGAGTGTAAAGCCACAGTCTCTCAAGTCTCTACAGTGGGTGGTTTGCCCACTGTACCATCCTGGGGAGTGCAAAGCCACTGTCTCTCAAGTCGATGCAGTTCTCCACTGGCTCTGGAGGGGGACTGGAGCCCAGAGTGCTTCATCCTGTCAAGGATTCAGGTAGTGGATGCAGTTCTCCTCTGGTTCTGGAGGGGGACTGGTGCCCAGAGTGCTTCATCCTGTCCAGGATTCAGGTAGTGGATGCAGTTCTCCACTGGTTCTGGAGGGGGACTGGTGCCCAGAGTGCATCACGCTCCCCGTGACGGTCCCAGTTCCGTCACTGTCCCAGCTACACATGGGCTAACGATGCTTGAGTTGACGGTCTTTGCCCTGTTCAGCACTGCTTTGCCATGGCGGTCTATGCCCTGTTCAGCGGTGCTTGACTTTGCTGTCTCTGACCTGTTCAGCGGTGCTTGCCATGGCGTTCTTTGCCCTGTTCAGCGGTGCTTGACTTTGCTGTCTCTGACCTGTTCAGCGGTGCCTTGCCATGGCGGTCTTTGCCCTGTTCAGCGGTGCTTGACTTTGCTGTCTCTGACCTGTTCAGCGGTGCGTGCCATGGCGGTCTGTGCCCTGTTCAGCGGTGCCTTGCTATGGCGGTTTGTGCCCTGTTCAGCGGTGCTTGCCATGGCGATCTGTGCCCTGTTCAGCGGTGTTAGACCTGACAGCCTTAGGGTAGTCACCCCTAACTTTTTGCCTGCCTCCCTCCTCGTTTTGGATACTGTTTTGCTGGTTTTTAGACTCTGCGCACTTTACCACTGCTAACCAGTGATAAAGTGTATATGCTCTCTCTCTGTAAACATGGTAACTTTGGATCATACCTGATTGAACTATTTAATTTACTTCTAAGTCCCCAGTCATGTGCACTCCAGGTGCCTAGGGCATATAGATTAAATGCTACTAGTGGACCTGCAGCACGGATTGTGCCACCCACTTAAGTAGCCCTTTTTCCTTGTCTCAGGCCTACCATTGCTAGGCCTGGGTGTGCAGTTTCACTGCCACCTCGACTTGGCATTTAAAAGTACTTGCCAAGCCTAGAACTCCCCTTTTTCTGCATATAAGTCACCCTTAATGTGTGCCCTGGGTATCCCCTAGAGCAGGGTGCTGTGTAGGTAAAAGGCAGGACATGTACCTGTGTAGTTATATGTCCTGGTAGTGTAAAACTCCTAAATTCGTTTTTGCACTACTGGGAGACCTGCTCCCTTCATAGGCTAACATTGGGGCTGCCCTCATACACTGTTGACGTGGCAGCTGCTGATCTGAAAGGAGCAGGGAGGTCATATTTAGTATGGCCAGAATGGTAATACAAAATCCTACTGACTGGTGAAGTCGGATTTAATATTACTATTCTAGAAATGCCACTTTTAGAAAGTGAGCATTTCTTTGCACTTAAATCCTTCTGTGCCTTACAATCCACGTCTGGCTAGGTTTAGTTGACAGCTCCTTGTGCATTCACTCAGACACACCCCAAACACAGGGTACTCAGCCTCACTTGCATACATCTGCATTTTGAATGGGTCTTCCTGGGCTGGGAGGGTGGAGGGCCTGCCCTCACACAAAGGACTGCCACACCCCCTACTGGGACCCTGGCAGACAGGATTGAACTGAAAGGGGACCTGGTGCACTTCTTAGCCTCTCTTTGAAGTCTCCCCCACTTCAAAGGCACATTTGGGTATAAAACAGGGCCTCTGCCCTACCTCATCAGACACTTGCTGGAGAAGAAACCGGAACCAGAAACTACATCCTGCCAAGAAGAACTGCCTGGCTGCTCAAAGGACTCACCTGTCTGCTTTCTACAAAGGACTGCTGTCTTGCTGTTGCCCTGCTGCCTTGCTGAACTCTTGTCTGGCTGTGAAAGTGCTCTCCAAGGGCTTGGATAGAGCTTGCCTCCTGTTCCTTGAAGTCTCAGGACCAAAAAGACTTCTTCCTTTCACTTGGACGCTCCGTGCGCCGAAAATTTCGATGCACAGCTTGTTCCGCGGCGAGAAAAACGCCGCACACCGACGCTGATCGACGCGACGCCCTCGGGACGATCGAGACTTCGACGCACAACCTCGCAAGGACAAAGCCGCTCGACTTTCCAGGAGAAATCGACGCGACGCCCACCGTGAGTGCGAAACTTTGACGCACGGCCTCGTAAGGACAACGCCGCCCGACTTCCAAGGAGAAATCGACGCGACGCCTGCCGTGAGACCAAACTTTCGACGCACGGCCTCGCAAGGACAACGCCGCCCGACTTCCAAGGAGAAATCGACGCGACGCCTACCGTGAGATCGAAACTTCGACGCGCAGCCCCGCAGAACGACGCGCAGCCGGAAAACAAGCAGGAGAATCCACGCACAGACCCGGGACATCTGGTAATCCCCGCGATCTACAAAAAGAGACTGTCTGCGCGCCGGAAAACGACGCCCGACTTCCCCGCGTGGAAAAGACCGACGCAAGTCTGTGTGTGCTGAGGAGAAATCGACGCACACACCCCTTTTTCCACGCATCTCTTCTCCTGTGGCCCTCTGAGGAGATTTTCCACCAGAAACCAGGTACTTTGTGCTTGAAAGACACTGTATTGCATTCTAAAGACTTAAGACACTTTATATCACTTCCCTGTGATATTTCTACAATTTTCCATTGCAACTTTATTCTTTTTGACCTACAATTATCCTGATAAATATTATATATTTTTCTAAACACTGTGTGGTGTAGTTTTGTGGTGCTATATGGTGGTATTGTATGATTTATTGCACAAATACTTTACACATTGCCTTCTAAGTTAAGCCTGACTGCTCGTGCCAAGCTACCAGAGGGTGGACACAGGATAATCTTGGATAGTGTGTGACTTACCCTGACTAGAGTGAGGGCTTTTGCTTGGACAGGAGGTAACCTGACTGCCAACCAAAAACCCCATTTCTAACAAGCGGTGCTTGACTTTGCTGTCTCTGACCTGTTCAGCGGGGCTTGCCATGGTGGTCTGTGCCCTGTTCAGCAGTGCCTTGCCATGGCGGTCTGTGCCCTGTTCAGCGGTGCTTGCCATGGCGGTCTTTGCCCTGTTCAGCGGTGCTTGACTTTGCTGTCTCTGACCTGTTCAGCGGTGCTTGCCATGGCGGTCTGTGCCCTGTTCAGCGGTGCCTTGCCATGGCGGTCTTTGCCCTGTTCAGAGGTGCTTGACTTTGCTGTCTCTGACCTGTTCAGCGGTGCTTGCCATGGCGGTCTTTGCCCTGTTCAGCGGTGCTTGACTTTGCTGTCTCTGACCTATGCAGCGGTGTGTGGCATGACGGTCCCTCAGTGCCCAGCGGGGCTGTGGCTCCGGGGCCCTCCTCGGCACTGACTCTGGTGGTGGTCTCCGGACCAGTGACGATAGTGCTGCCCTCCTGGGCACTGACTCTGGCGGTGGTCTCCGGACCAGTGACGATAGTGCTGCCCTCCTGGCCACTGACTCTGGCTGTGGTCTCTGGACCAGTGACAATAGTGCTGCCCTCATGGGCACTGACTCTGGCGGTGGTCTCCGGACCAGTGACGATTGTGCTGGCGGTGGCGTCCTGGCCAGCGGGGTGGATGGTGGCCTTCTCCGTCGTGCTGCTCTTCCCAGACTTTGGAGACTTCTTCTGCCCCTTCACCACCTTGTGAGGAGTCACAGCTGACTCAGCACTCCCCCCGGGACCCTTGTGAGCGGCTTTGCCGGCAGGAATCTTCACCCTCTCCTGTCGGGCACTGTCCAACTTCTGGTGCTTTACAGGGGGTGGACTGGCAGTGCTTTGGCTCCGTGTCACACTGGTTGCCCTGGTGCCCGGTGCACTCCATATACCTCTAACATGCACCACTGGAACCAGACTTTTTTTGGCTGAGTTGCTAGTATGGGACCTATGAATTGGAGGGGTGGGGGTGGTGGGAAAGAGGTCAACGTTGCTCAGGAAAGGTTTCTGACGAACACTGGGATGGGTAGCTGGAGGGGGTCTGGGAGTGGAGGAAGAGGAGGTGGTTGTAGGAGGTGTAACTTTAGATGATTTGGGTGCAGGTGCAGGTTCTGGAGGCAGTCGTGAGGTGGATGGATGTTGGGTGTGTGGGTGTCCGCGTTTGTGTACTTTGGGAGGGGGCGTCACAGACACACTGGGAGAGGACACAGGGGACGTGTAAATGGTAGTGGGGGTGGTGAGTGCAGGTGAGCGGGGTGTGGTGCTGGGTGTTCTGGTGCGAGTCCTAGTGGCTGTAGATGTTGTGCATGCAGGTGAGAGTGTAGAGGACACTGGGAGGGAGGAGGGAGACGACAAGGTGGGGGACACAGTGGAGGCAGTGGATGTTGCTGTGTGTATGTGGGTGATGCTTGTGTGAGTGCCTGTGGGATGTGTGGTGCCTATGCTTGCCTGAGGTGTGTGCATGCTGGTCTGATGGTGTGCTTGGGATAGGCTGGGGTTCAGGGTATTGGGTCTGGGTGGAGGAAGTTGGAGGGGGGAGGCTAGAGACAGGGACAATGGCTGCCATCAGTGCTGAGGCCAGAGATTAACAGGGTTCGATGATGGGCAGCCTGACCAGAATGAATGCCCTCCAGGAATGCATTACTGTGTTGCAACTCCCTTTCTACACCCTGGACGGCATTCACAATGGTAGACTGCCCAACAGTGAGTGACCTGAGGAGGTCAATGGCCTCCTCACTGAGGGCAGCAGGGGTGACAGGGGCAGGGGCTGAGGTGCCTGGGGCGAAGGTGATGCCCACCCTCCTGGTTGAGCGGGCACGGAGCGAAGGCTGAGGGGCTGCTGGGAGGGCGGTACTGGTAGGGGGGGTGGAGACTGTACCGGTAGAAGTGGGGGGCACAGATGGTGCCGCCACCACAAGGGAGCTCCCATCGGAGGACGAGTCCTTGTCGCTGTCTGCTGATCCGGTGACCGACGTGAAGCTCCCCTCGCCCTCCGTCCCACTGGTGTATTCGGAGTCTGTGGTGTGGCCCTCCATGGCCATGTGGGATGCAGCTCCCTCGTGCTCCGGTGCCACTGTACCTCCGCCTGATGATGCTGATGCACAAAAGAACAGGGAGAGCACAAAAAGGGGTGGGAAACAGAAGAAAGACAGGTTGAGTGCATGGCTTACCGCTACCGTTGGCGGACAATACAGAAACAGCAGCCCTCTGCACTACGCCGTGCTCTTGGCCTCTACAGCCTGGGATATGGCCTACATGGCTATGAGTGTCATCTGACCACATAGATGACACAGGGGCATGTATACCTGTACTTGGCACTCTACAGAGGTGGGGTGGAGTGGCACATGGCCTGCATTACGGAGGGGCCTAGCCTACGGTACTCGCCCTGGCCTAGGGAAACCCACAGCCCTCCTCCACCACCCAGACCCCTCCACTGCGCGCAAATGCATCAGAATGTGAGTGTACTCACCCCCTTGTGTCTGCTGTGATGCCCTCAAGCGCCCATCCAACTCAGGGTAGGCCACCGCCAGGATCCGGAACATCAGGGGGGTCATGGTGCGAAGTGCACCCCTCCCACGTTGGGAGGCCATCCTCAGCTGAGCCTCCGCCGTCTTCTTGCTCCAGCGGCGAATGTCCTCCCATCTTTTACGGCAGTGGGTGCTCCGTCTCTGGTGGACCCCCAGGCTCCGGACTTCCTTGGCGAATGCACGCCAAATATCCTTCTTCTGGTGGGCACTGACCTACATGACATGTACAGGGGAAGAAGAGAAGTCATTAGCAACAGCACCGTCGAAGGGAGTGGCCCACATCCGTGCCCTTGCCATGTGGCGCATTCATACACACTCCTTCATGCTCGCATAACTCTGCCCCTTCCTACTTACATCCAGCCGTCTCCACCCAGGCATAGCCCATACAACTTGCACCCTATGTACCCTGTTGGTCTGGAGGACCGTAGAGTAGCGTGTACTGGGGGAGGACCCCGTCCATAAGCTTCTCCAACTCCTGTGCAGTGAAGGCAGGGGCCCTTTCCACAGACACACGTGCCATTGTCTCTTCCAGACCGAGGTCACAGCAGCACTTGCAGTGTAGGTCCTCTCCTGTCGAAGATCAGGTATCGAGTGAGTGAACAGATAGAAAATGGCAGTCACGTCCGCAGCGGTGACGTCCGCGGCGGTGCGTATCATCACCGCCGGTGCACTTCGTCATTGGCTCCTGGGACCCATAGGGTCCAATGTTAACCAATGCAGCATTGTGCTGCGGCCTTCGACCGCCTACCGCGACGGTGTACAACGCCAGCGCAGTTACCTCACATCCAATTGTCCCAGTTTAGAGGTCAGGCAGCCGCCATTTCAGGGGCCCACATGGCTTCATTTACAACTGCATCACACATACCTAGGCCTGGACTCAACACACTTACAGACAACTTTTTGGATTATGTTTCGTGTACTGTGTAGCTGTGGGTACATACCTCTGAGTTGCTTAACTCTGTGATCGTTGTTGTCCTTCCTAGGCACCGTCAGCTGGGACATGTGAGGAGATGGCGGAATCCTCCGGTGTACTGACCGCTGGTGGACCTGTTGACAATGGAGGAGCGACATTTAATCATCACCTACAGGTTTGACCGTGGCACAATCCAGGAACTTTGTACCCAGTTGGAGCCTGATCTGATATCACCAATCCGCCATCCCACAGGAATCCCCCCTCAAGTGCAGGTGCTGTCAGTACTCCATTTCCTTGCAAGTGTGTCATTTCAAACAACAGTGGCCATGGAATCAGGGATGTCTCAGCTTATGTTTTCCAACGTATTGTCCAGAGTGTTGTCTGCCCTGCTGAAACATGTGAGGAGCTACATCGTTTTTCCCTCAGGTGGAGGATTTGGCTACAGTTTAAGGCGACTTCTATGCCTTGAGACATATCCCTAACATCATAGGTGCCATTGATGGGACCCATGTGGCTTTGGTTCCCCCCCCACAGGATAGAACAGGTGTACAGGAACCGGAAGAGTTATCATTCGATGAATGTACAGATGGTATGTTTGGCAGACCAGTACATCTTGCAGGTAAATGCTATGTTCCCTGGATCAGTGCATGACGCCTACATCCTGCGGAATAGCAGCATCCCGTATTTGATGGGTCAACTCCGGAGGCATCGTGTGTGGCTATTAGGGGACTCTGGTTACCTCAACCTGTCATGGCTATTGACCCCAGTGAGGAATCCCAGGACCACGGCAGAGGAACGCTAGAATGAGGCCTATGGGCGGATTAGGAGGGTGATCAAACGCACCTTCAGCCTCCTGAAGACCAGGTTCATGTGCCTGCATATGACAGGTGGTTCCCTATTCTACTCACCAAGGAAGGTGTGCCAGATCATCATCGCCTGCTCGATGCTTCACAATCTTGCTTTGCGACACCAGGTGCCTTTTCTGCAGGAGGATGGTCCAGATGACGGTGTTGTGGCAGCTGTGGAGCCTGTGGACAGTGATGAGGAGGAAGCAGAGGAAGAAGACATTAATAACAGGGACTCTGTCATACAGCAATATTTCCAGTGACACACAGGTGAGAACACATTTTTTTACTATTACATTTACTTTCACACTTCTACCTCTATCCTGTCTGTCAATTTGAAGCAGTATCTGCTAACTGAGTGGTACATTTCCATTACGGTTTCACAGGTGTGGTTACCAATGTGAGTCATCTGCTTGCATCCTTCATGGCCTTGTGATGTGTGACATAGGTATGTTGACATTACATTTTTGAACGGATTTTGTCATTGTCATAGCTAATACACATTTTCTAAATCATAGACTGACTCCAGATTGTTTTGTGGTTCAAGGGTGTTTATTGAAGTGCAAATTATTGGAGGGGGTGGCAAAATGGTGATGGGTGATGGTGGAGGAATGTCCATGGCAGAGTCCAGTCTATTAGTCTCACAGGTGCACAGCCCATATGGGCATAGGAAGTGGAGCTGGAACAGTTCCAATCAGGACAGGGTCACAAAGTGGGACAGTGGGATGACAATCAGGGTGGTCTCATTTCCTGGCGGGGGTCTTGCCTTCTTGCTCTGTCCTGTTCCTGGATCTCAGGGACTGCTTGCGGGGTGGTTCTCCGTCTGCAGGGGGTGGGGTGCTGGTGTGGTGGTCCTGTGGCGGGGAGTCCTGTCCACTAGCGCCGGCGGAGGCGTTGGGCAGTTCATCGTCCAGGCTAGTGTCAGGGGCCCCTTGGAGTGCCACGGTGTCCCTCATGGTCTTCTGTATATCCTTCAGCACTCCTACTATGGTGCCCAGGGCGGAGCTGATGGTTCTGAGCTCCTCCCTGAACCCCACATACAGTTCGTCCTGCATGCGCTGGGTCTCCTGAAACTTTGCCAGGACCGTCGCCATCGTCTCCTGGGAGTGGTGGTATGCTCCCATGATGGAGGAGAGGGCCTCGTGGAGAGTGGTTCCCTTGGCCTGTCCGCCCCCTGTCGCAAAGCAGCCTTCCCAGTTCCCCTGTGTTCCTGCGCCTCCGTCCCCTGGACAGTGTGTCCACTACCACGGTCCCCAGGTCCCTGTTGTTGTTGGGGCGGTGGGTTATCCTGGGTTCCCTGTAGTGGTGGACACACAGCTGATTGACGTGTCCTGGGGACGGAGGTATGGGCCCGCTGGGTGGGTGCTGTGCTGGTGTTAGCAGAGGGTGGAAGGTCAGTGTTGGGCTGTGCCGGTGCGAGGGGAACCGACTGTCCAGGGGCCCACGATGGTCCGGGCTGGTCATCTTGATCCAGTTGGCCAGAGCTGCTGTCATCACTGTGGGCCTCTTCTGTTGGTGGTGTAGAGACATCTGGACCCTCCTGTCTGGTGACGTTTGGTAGTGGTCCTGCAGGGGTATAAAAGCATGATTATTGCATGTGTGTATGTCATGGTGTGCAATATGTGGGTGAGCGTGTACCCCAGTGCGAGCTTTCCTGTGTGGGGGCTTGTGTGATGATGGTTAGGGGTTGTTAGGGGTATGTGCAGTGGGCATGCTTTAGTGATGGGTGTTCATGCTTTGTTTTGTCATGCAGGGCTTGGTGTTGGGATGAGTGGTTTGTGTTATTAGTACATTAGTGAGGAGTTGGAGTGATAGGGGAGGGGGTTAGGGTGGGGGTGTGTGATAGCATGCAGGTAGGGTGGGGGATATGATAGTTAAGATTTGACTTACCAGTGTCCATTCCTCCACCAACTCCTCCGAGGCCCTCTGGATGCATAATGGTCAAGACCTGCTCCTCCCATGTTGTTAGTTGTGGGGGAGGAGGTGGGGGTCTGCCGCCAGTCCGCTGAATCGTGATGTTGTGCCTTAGAGGCAATACTCCTTCTGGAGGTAAGTATTATACACAATATAAAAACAAGGCACCAAAATAAGGTAAGTAATTAGACATAGGATAGTCCAAACCACAGGAAATGCTACAGAATGCAATGGGAGAAACTAGGTCTAGGAGCAACACAAACCATAGACTAAGAAGGTGGAATGCGAATCACGAATTGCCCCATTGACAAGTGTAGTGTGTAGAGAATCTCTGGGAGAGTAAGAATACAGCAAAGGTAAGAAAAAAATACCCCACCCCAGAGCCCAGGAAAGTATGAGTAAAGTACTGCATGTTTCCTTAGGACATACTACAAGTCATGATTAGAGTTACTACAAGAGCCAAGCAAGGCTAGAAACAACAAAAGGTGGATTCCTGGACCTGACGACGTGCAAAGGAAGGAGACCAAGTCCAGAAGTCAGAAGAAGTTCCAGGAAGGACAGAAGCCCCTGCCAACCCAGAAGAGGGTGCAAAAGAAGAGTCCCCCAAGACTGCAGAAATGCACCCAAGGAAGATGTCAGCGGGTTTCTGCATGATGCACTGGATGTCCCACGAATAGAAGTTGGGTGCAGGCGAGTTTTGCGCCTGGATTCCTCCAACAAGTTTTGGTTCCTACAAACTTGCATTTTGCATCAAAGTGGTGCTGTCTGGACCCAGGAGGGACCTGGGGGCCTCAACTCTGTGTGAGGAGGAAGAGGGGGCCCTCAGCACTTCAGAGAGCCCTCAGAAGATCAGAGTGCACCCACGGGAGTCCCAGGACACAGGGACAAAGGAGGTGCAAAGTGCGGTTGTTGCAGCACTACAAAGGCGGGACCCACGCTGCCGGAGGTCAACTCAGTGAGTTGAGCGTCGCATGATAGAGTGCTGGGGACCTGGGCCATGGTGTGCATGAAGGAATTTTGCAAATAGTGCACAGAGGCCTCAGGAGGTGAAGAAGACGTAGTGCACAGGATACTGTCGTTCGTGAGGAAGGCAAGGTCTTGCCTCCTCCTGGGACAGCAGGACGTCAGGACAGTCTGTGTCGAAGGGGTCCACCCTCTGTGTTCCAAGGGGCACACTCGTCACCAGGAGATGTCGAAGTAAGACTCAGCAAGGCCTACTAGTGAAAGGGGTTCGCCCTTCTCTGCACAAAGTCCTCAGACCATATAGGAAGAAGTTGGCCCAGAAACTGAAATAAAAGTCAAAGTTTATTACACCTCATGAGATGGTACCACAGTTCAAACAGCACCCTTCGGTAATGTTTGAAGTAGCACACTGAACTAAGAGAGCATGGTCCTTTTATACCCACGCAGGGGCTAAAAGAAGGTGGTACAATTATAGAAGCAAGACTTATATACATATAAGGTCATATGGAAATGCAGAGTCAACAGGTAGGAGGGGCTAACAGTTTTCAAGGACTAGAAGACACATTACTGTCGGTTACTAATTACTAACAGCTGCAGACCTTACTGGGCATGTGCAAAGTGGGAGATGCTTGCTAAATATAACTTGTCACTAGACAGATTTTCAAGAGTAGTTAACAGGAAGGTAGGACAGAGCACATGGCGAGCACATGGCAGCATGTGGCAGAGATAATGGCTGCCATGAATACAAAATGGATTCTGCGAAATGTTCACAATAGTTGCTAAATACCAGATGTCTTCTGCTAATGCTTAATCTAATCGCTACTAAATTACAACAGACGACCCTTTCAGCATTAGCTGAAGACATTCGTCTTTCTGGGATAATCTAAATATTCATCTTGTATATTTATGCTCATCATTTCAGCTATTTCCTTATCTAACATGTATTTTGCTTTAATTTCTGTAATATTTCTTTTGGTAGGTATACAAGCAGTAATACACATGGAGCAGAACATTGGACCACACTGAATACAGATGCAGCATGTGAAAAATATTGCAATCATTACACACAGAATAGTCAGTAGTTTCCAGCCCCAAGCGGAAACAAGAGCCCAAAACCATCCAGAAAAAGTCCAAGTACCAGTCTCTGTGTGGATTTCTGCAGCAATTTTATGCAATTTAGATACTGCATCATATCTTGAAGGTGAGTGATCTGGAATGGAAACGCACAAACTACTACCGATGATGCGACATGCACCACCTCGGTCAGCTAATATCACATCTAGTACCATACGATTTTGGAGCGCTACAATCCTCGCAATTTGGTGCTCCTCTGTAATATTCCCAAGTGCCAGAGCTGCCTGATTGGTAACAGCTTCCACAACTCTAGTCAATCGTCTCACTTTCCTACTGTTTAACGCAGCACCCACAAAGGAGAACAACCCTAAATTAAAATCAACATATTGTTGCAGGCTAGTGTCCGTTTGGTCTACCTCATTTGTACTTATTGTCCTTTTATATCTATTTTTAATTATGTCATTGAACAGTTTAAAATCTCGGTGATATGATTCAGGTGCCAAAAACACAGGGGGTAATAGAAAAGATACATAACACACACCTGACCACCCAACAGGTAGTTGGTAATATCCATAGTTATCACAAACAAAATATGTATTATGTGAAGCTGTAAAACGACTATTATTTACACCCTCAATAGTTAAAATCAAGGTACAATTGCTTGTCCCCACTGGAATTCGCCCAATGCTATGTATACATAAATCTGCTTTAGTTTTTGTAACAGAAATCACAAATTGTTCTTTCTTGTCAGAGTCTCTTATATTTGTGAAGACATATGGTATTGAAATATTGTCCGGTTGATACTCTTCCCATTCCCATTTAGTTCCTTTGCTTGGGGATACCCATCTTTGTCTTGGTAGCATACTTTATTAAGGCGTCAAAGAAGTCCGCCTCTGTACGTTTTCCAGATGCAAACAAAAGCGTATACCAAGCTTGACAAGAACCATTGTGTGAAAAAGGAAGAGGAATGAAAGGTGTTCCTCCTTTCTTTTGATGCGCAGGTATCATTCCACATACCCAACAGTTAGTAGTATTTGTATGGTTATGAGTATGATGCAACATCTGAATGAAAGTATTATTGAAGTACGATTGACAGTGCTTCTGCTCCTGATAGGGAAGTTTAAAGTAATAGTGATCCTCTGGTACTGGAGTAGTGGCGACAAAAAACTCACGAGCAGGAGCCATCTTTTCAACAAAGCAGGTGATTATTGCTATAACCACCAAAACAACAACAAACCCCATAGTACTAATGATCACTTTGTTATTCATTTTAGCAACAGTGATAATCAACCCTTCCAGAAATTAATTAAAAACAATCGCTGGAGCTCTTATCCCTGGGCAGCCGCTGATTTCTTCACCACGGGCCAAGACAGGTGTCACTACTCTAATGCATGGCTGATTCCCCCCCTTGCCACATTGGGTCTCCGTTTCACTAACCCAGGGCGGTAGCTCAACCAGTTTTTTTCAGCACTACAGATTCTTTCCTCGGTCTCAAATTATATCACAACACTCCAGAAATCGCATGGTCCGGGAAGTACTCCGCAGATTCGTCAAGTGATATAGCACGGCCTTTCTCCGTAGTCAAAATCTCTCGATGATTGGTCAGCACAACAGGTTCCACCAAGGAAGGTAGCACTCTCTTGCATTAAGTACTATGGACCCAATTCTTTCGGTTCGTCACTCGAACTGCTGTTCTTGTCGCAAGGAGCACCTGCTCTGGGTCTCACCACCTTGGTTCTAAGCTGCTTGATCTTTCAAAGGACTTAATCATCACCTGGTCACCAGGTCGGGGTTCATGGCCTTCACCTGTAGATCTGTCAGGAAGTGCTTCTCGAACCTGTTGATGAATAGAAACCAAATTGTCGGTTAACTGTGCCAAATAATCATTCATCAGGACACAAGGTACATCATATACAGAATTTGGCTTAGGAACTCCACAGATGTTCATTGGCCTTCCAAATACTATTTCATAGGGGGTAAGGCCTGTTCGAGAGTGTAGCACTGACCTAATAGACAATAATGCCAACGGTAATGCATCTGGCCAAGTTAAAGATGTGGAAGCCTGTATCTTCGCTAACTTCAGCTTCAAAGTAGCTTTATACCTTTCCACCAATCCTGCTGATTGTAGGTGGAAAAACGCATGGAACTTCTGTTTGATCCCTAATCCTTTCAGGACATACTTAATAACTTCCCCAACAAAATGAGGTCCGTTATCATTCCATAAAAGTCGGCAAACACCAAACCTAGGGAAAAATTATTTCAAAAGCACCTTTGCTGTGGTAATGGCAGTATTATCCTTTCTGGGGTACACCGCTATCCATTAACTAAAGGCACATACCACCACCAAGACATAGTTTAAATTGTTGCAGCGTTCAAGCTGAATATAATCCATTTGTAGAACTTCGAAAGGTGCAGTTGGTGTAGCAAACCCTCTTGCAGGAGTTCGTGTCCCTTTTCCAGGATTGTATTGTAAACAGATCAAACAAGACTGTACTACTCTCTTAGCTGAACTGGAAATTTCTGGATGCTCCCAAACTTGCATAAGCAACTTCGTTATTGCTAAAGCTCCAACATGTGCCAGCCCATGTGCCATCTGAACCATAGGTTGTACAAAATCTATAGGCAATTTCGATTTATCCATCTGCTTATTCCGCCAACAGCCCTCATCATCCAATTCTCCTTCTTCAGACCACTGCTCACATTCTTTAACAGAAGCAGATTTCTGTATATCTAATACATCTTGTCTAGCATTATGCCAACGTTCAGCTTGTGACTTCACTACATACATAGAAGTAGTACTTCGCTGCATCGCAGTGTCACGTGCTACGCAGTCCGCAAGGGCATTACCTTGCCCTAGCTTATCGGTCACTCTCTTATGTGCCCTACATTTCACAATAGTTATTTTCTTTGGATATGTCAATGCAGTCAAGAGGTTATGCTCTAATTCTCCGTGCATTATCTACATCCTGTGGGATGTGAGAAAGCCTCTCTCCTTCCAAAGCAAACCAAAATCATGAGGCACTCCAAAAACATAGCCGCTGTCTGTATAAATGTTCACACATAAGTCAGTACTAAGCTCACATGCTTGTGTCAAAGCTATTAGTTCAGCTGCTTGAGCTGACTTCTGTGGTATACGAGCTGTCTCCACTACCGTGTGTATTGTGGTGATTGCAGATGCAGCTGAGGTCGTACCGTCCGGCAACTTCAAACAAGACCCATCAACCCACAATTCCCCGTCTACATCTGGAAGGGGCGTATCTTGCAAATCAATACGACCCTTTGTCTGTTCTTAGGTAAGGAATGTACAATTATGTGTTTCTTGTGACTGAGGCTGAGTCACCGGATATGGCAACAAAGTGGCTGGGTTTAGTGTTGCACATCTCTTCAGTGTAATGTGAGGAGCCAGCAATGTCAATTCATATCCTGTCAGGCGAGCGCTAGTTAAATGTTCCGTCTTTGTTTGATTTAAAAGAGCATCAACCGCATGGGGTACTAACACCAACAGCTTATGTGACAAAACTATCCCTTCACTCTGACGTATTTACATAGCTGTTGCCGCAACTGAACGAAAACACCCAGGCAACGCTCGAGCGACAGGATCAAGTACTGCTGAAAAATATGCACAGTGACGCTGCTTATCGCCATGTGTCTGTACTAAAACTGACAATGCACATCAATCTATCTCATGTACGTAAAGTGCAAAAGGCTTCGTGTAATCTGCAGTACCTAACACTGGTGCTGAACAAAGGGCTTGTCATAGCTGCTGGAAAGCAGTCTCACATTCATCTGTCCATGGGAGGGGCATTGGAGTATCTTTAGTCAAAAGTGCTAGCAAAGGTTTGACAATATGTGAAAACCCTAATATCCATTGCCTACAAAAAGAAGTAAGACCAAGGAATGCACGAACATCTTTCTGAGTAGAGGGTACTGGTGTGCCTAAAATTGCTTGTATGCGATCTGATGTAAGTGCACAGCCCTCAATAGACAAAAGGTGACCTAAATAGGTGACCTTTGGTCTACAATATTGCAATTTCTTTCGTGACACTTTATGATGGTGTGAAGCAAGAAAAGAAAGTAAGGACAAAGTGCACTTTTCACATTGCTCAGGGGTATCAGATGCCAACAAAATATCATCAACATATTGTATGAGAGCCACACCTTCAGGCAAAACAAAAGAATCAAGTTGTTGTTTTAACGCTTGACTATAAATACTAGGACTCTCAGGATAGCCTTGAGGAACTCTGCAAAATCTATACGATCGTTTATTCAAAGTAAAACCAAACAAATATCGGCTGTCAGGATGAATAGGGATCGAAAAGAAAGCATTCTTCAAGTCTATCACAGAGAACGTAGTTGCTGTCAGGGGAACCAAAGTAAGAAGTGTCGTGATGTCAGATACCACAGGATATTGTGGTACCACAATCTTATTCACTTCTCGTAAATCAATAATGAATCGGTAAATCCTAGTATCAGTATCCTTTTTCAGAATAGGAAGAATCGGACTGTTACAAACATTATACGAAACTTCCTCAACAACTCAAACTGCAATAAGATCATGCACAATTCGTGTGAGTGCTTCTTCGCCCTCCTGTGAAATTTTGTATTGAGGCAAATGTGGCAATACAGCTCCCTCCTTGACACTAATATGTACAGGTGGAATAATCATTTGTCCCACATCAGTATCTGAAGTAGCCCACAAAGTACTAGGGAGTGAAGCTAATGCAATATCCTCTTTAACAAGACAAACTCTTTCCATCACAGGATGATTATCATTCAAAACAACACGCACCCCTTCAGGAGAGCATCGTATTGTAGCCCTGAAATACTTGAGCATATCAAGACCCACAATATTGTCTGGTGTATTTGGAGAAAGCAAAAACGGACATGGAGCAGTAAATTTATCAGCATGGAATGCAAGTGGCTGTGACAATGAGCTAGGGGAAGGACTTTCATCGAAACCTATCGATGTAATGGTTAAGCCAGACAGGGGAGTCCTTGGAACCAATTGTTTAGACAAGGCGCTACGAGTAGCTCCTGTATCAACCAGAAACTGATCAGTAGAACCCAAAACATGTGCTGTAACATAGGGACCCCTCTGATCTACTGGAACTTCAACTGATTCCTTACCCCATCCTAGGCAATCCTATGCATAAGCAGGACCTTGGAAATCAGGCTGCACATAGTTAGACATCTGGTATTGGTTCCGTCTATCAAAAGTGTTAAACCCATCCTTCCTTCGTACATTAGCATCAAACCTAGCATGATAATTTGTGCTTCTTCTAGGCCCTGAATATCCTGAGCGATTTCACATTTGTCCCGACCACGTGAACCCTGCTGAACACGTAGTGCTGGACAATCAGCAGCCCAATGCCCAAATTTTTTACAATGCGCACACTGATCAACAGACAAATTCGAAAGAGTGTAAGAAGAACCATGAGATCCACGTCCACCTCTATCACTACCTCTAAAAGGCGGACCATAAGCTTGAGCCAGCACAACCTTCGTCTTTAATTCTTTAATCTTTTTATCCTCGCTACCTTTTGCTTCTAATTCCTGACGTTCAAATACTGAGCCATAGTCAAAAGAGAAACCGGAGTAGAGGTAGTCCATGAACTTTCACTAGCTTTTAGACGACTAGCTATTCCTGGTAACAGATTTGTGATATATTTATTGACGAACAAATGTCTGCCCGTATCATCTGACAATAACTGGCCGCTAAAATCATGAAATGCTTCTTCAAAGCATGTAAAGAAATCAGAGACCGATTCATTTGCCTTTTGCTTACAAGACGCTAAAACTGTCCAATCTATCATTTTAGGGGGAATAATCGTTTTTAACTTAACTAATATGGCTGCGGGAAGATCTAGAATCAACTGATACGGCTTTTTCGCAGGTTCCCTATCCCCATCCATCTGTTCTAATTCTTTCCATGACGCCCCACAAACTACACGATCATCAACTTTACGAACAGTTCTCCACATATCTGTCGGTAATATCAATCCGAAAAATAAATCAATGTCAGCCAAAGTCATAGTACAAGAACTAATTGCTCCCTCAACTTCTTCATAAAAGGCGGCTGGATTTTTCCACGGGTCAGGTAATGCTGTTTTAAGTGCCATTACATCTGCCCTGTTCCAAGGAGTATACACCCAATTACAAATAAAATAACCCTTAGCATCAACAGAAGTTTTATCATCACTTGTACCCGATCCATTAGGAGGAACATACAAAGGCGTGGCCTCCCGCATTGGTTTCGTGTGAAATATCATAGTCTTATCTGTTTCGAAGATGGAAGCTTGCACCCGCTGGTCTGAGATGTACTTGCAACTGCGTCCACAGCCCTTTTCTCCTCTTGCAAACGGACTGCCGCAACACATAATTTCACCAAATGCCTGATTGCATGAGCCGCCTGGGAGAAAACAAAAAGACCATCACGCATTTGCTTATGATCAGCTGCTACATCATCGGGCTCTATCTCATCAGAATATTTTTGAAATAGTTCATTAACTTCTGTGCCAAATGCCTCAGTAAAATACAGCTGCTCCTTTTCCGTCCACCCTTTCATGTTGTGTAAAAGTTCAGAAGCAGAGACAACAATACAAATTGTTTTACGAGCAGTAGATCTAAGCTCAGACGCACGGTCAGCAGGCAACATAGAGTGACTGTCTCGTATCTTCTGTTGCTCCATACCGGAGACCTCAGCTAACTCATGAGGGGCAGAAGGAACGACATACGGAGGTGGAGGGCGATCTAGTAAAAAAAAATCATTGTGCAGTTTATTAAGTATAGGATAGAGAGGTTGCCGAACAGTGTACTAGCCAGTTACCTGTAATTTACGTTCTTTCTCTTCTATCTCCTTTAAATCATTTATTTCTTTCTTTCTCATTTCCAATGCTTTCACATATACATTCTTCCGCTGCTCTTTCTCAAGCACGGCTTGCTCACGCTTCACTCGTCCATGCACTTCTTTCTCCCACATTCATACACAGTCAAACATATCTTGCCTAGACCTTCGCTTACACATACATTGTTCCACATACTCAATCTTTCGCAAATTAAATGACACATGCATAGGCCAACGTAACTCAGGATCCGCACAAGTGTATTTATTCCAGAATGTGCTGTACATTATAGAAGAAAGACCTTGTTTAACATACATATCTCTATTGGGCGTCCCCTCTGGGGGTGCCGGTTGCGATTCTTCCAGTCTCAAATTGGTACCATTACAAAAGCAACACATCCTACGAAGTGTGCTAAAAACAGGCATGCCAAAAATAGTGCAGAATATGCAATATTATAATCAAAGTAGCACTGAAGGTGCCGTTCACATCAAAATTAAATTGGAGAAAATTCTCCTAATTACCTTGATATATAAATTGCAATTTATATATCAATTCAAAAGACACAAATTGACTAGTCACCAAAGACACGAGAGCCACAGTAAGTGGTGCTAAACTTCATCACCAAACAAAGGCATCAAAACCCACAGCAAGTGCCGCAAAACGGCTCATACCAATCACAGGGTGACCAGGTTCCAACTGCCAAGTTCTAAAATCGACCAAATGGCCACTGCACGACGAATGAACAAAAAGGATGTCACTGGCCACTCAAAGGCCTCCAGAGTGTCCCCACACCTTGGAAAACAGGATGGCTGAGGTCTGGGACACACTGGAAAAGTTCTTGGCACCCCCCCCTAGGGTGGTGATGGACAGGGGAGTGGTCATTCCCCTTTCTTGTTCTAGTTTCACGCCAGAGCAGGGACTGGGGGTCCCTGAACGGGTGTGGACTGGCTTATGCAAGGAGGGCACCATCTGTGCCCTTCAAAGCACTTCCAGACGCAGGGGGAGGCTACCCCTTCCTAGCCTGTAACACCTATTTCCAAAGAGAGAGGGTGTAACACCCTGCTCCCAAAGGAAATGCTTTGTTCTGCCTTCCTGGAACTGAGCTGGTCAGACCCCAGGAGGGCAGAACACTGTCTGTGAGGTGGCAGCAGCTGTGGCTGCTTTGGAAGCCTCAGAGAGCTGGTTTGGCAGGACTGGGGGTCCATGGTGGAGCCCCTAGGATGCATGGAATTGGCTCCCTTATACCAGATTTGGAATGGGGGACAATTCCATGATCTTAGGCACCTTACATGGCCATATTAGGAATTACCATTGTGAAGCTACATATAGGTATTGACCTATATGTAGTTCACGCGTGGAATGGCGTCCCTGCTCTCACAAAGTCTGGAGAAATGGCCCTGAACTATGTGAGGGAACCCTTGCAAGTTCAAGGGTGCCCTCACACTTAGTGCCTTTCCACCTAACCTTCAGTAAATGAAGGTTAGACATATATGTGATTTATAAGTTACTTAAGTGCAGTGAAAATGGCTGTGAAATAGTGTGTGAACTATTTCACGCAGGCTGCAATGGCAGGCCTGTGAAAGGGTTTGTCTGAGCTCCTTATGAGTGGCAAAAGAAATGCTGCAGCGTATAAGGATCTCCTGGAACCCCAATTCCCTGGGTAAGTAGGTACCATATACTAGGGAATTATAATGGGGGTCCAGAGAGCCAATTAGAATTGATATATGGAGTCACTAAACTATAGTGACAAAGTTAAAAGCAGAGAGAGCATAAGCACTGAGGTTCTGGTTAGAGCATTACTGACAACACACACATTAGGCAGCAAACTGTGAGCACTGGGGTCCTGGCTAGCAGGATCCCAGTGAGACAGGCAAAACACACTGACATATAGGGTTTTCACTACGAGCATTGGGGTCCTTGCTAGCAGGATCCTGGTGACACATTAAAAACAGACTGACACACACTCAAAAACAGGCCAAAATTGGGGGTATCCATGCTAGAAAGAGGCTACTTTCTCACATAACCCCTTCCCCCAAATGAAGGACCATAAGGCTATCCTTGGCCAGTTGAGACTTTATTGTCTAAGTGGTGATAAGTGGAGAGTAGATCTGAAATAGAGTGGTTACTCCCTTTATCATCCACTGTATAGTTACTTCCCTCTGGGGATCTAACCACACTGTATGGGGATTTTTACCTAACCAACAGTGTGAGTGTAAATTCCCAGATTTCCCTTTAGTATGTTTTAAAGTTGAGCAGTGGGATTGGTTCACTGGGCCTATGTCAAATGCAATAAACGCTAGACAAGGATGCTGTCTAAAGAAATCCATAGCTGGGCAAAAATGTTGTCCATATGGCTATAAGAGAGAACAGGGTTGCTGTTCCTCTTCGGTTGGAGCAGGGCAGGGCAAGGCTGCTGTCCTATAAGCTCCACACTAGGACAGGGCTGCTGTCCTAAGTGTTAAGAGGTAGTGCAGTGCTGCTGCACTAAAGTTTCTCTGGGAGGGCTGGAGGGATGCTCCATCTTTACTAAAATGGTGCAATTTTGCACATCTGGATTAGTAGTTCCAGAGAGAGGTACTTTTACCTCTGGGAGTCCAGCTGTGGTAGCTCAGGGCTCCTTTGGTACAGGTTCCACCCCAGTAGAGGTTTCTCCCACCACAGGAATGGCATCCTCACTGGCAGGGTGGGGAAGGGATACTTTGATATCCTTCTTACCTGTTGGTGGAGAGGGATCCTGAGATTTCAGGCCTTTTTATCTCCTTTGCTTTTTCATTTCACCAGAAATGAAAGGAAGCAATTCCTCAGGGATACCCAGCATCAATGCATGTTTACTAAACTCTACCTCAGCCCAACCTGAGGCCTCTAGGTCATTCCCTAAGAGACAATCTACAGGTAAGCTAGGTGATACCACCACTTGCTGTGGGCCAGTAACTCCAACCCAACTAAGTTGAACTACAGCTAAGGTAAGAGACCGAGTGGAGTTATTGACATTAGTAACTTGGTACTTCTGTCCAAGGAGGTGTTGTGCAGGAGACACCAAGTTTTCAGTCACCAAAGTGATACTGGCACCTGTGTCCCTGTAGGCCTGGGCCTCAACACCATTTATTAGGGGTAGCTTCTTGTACGTATCCATATTAAGGGGACAAGCAACTAAGGTGGCAAGGTCAATGCCACCTTCAGAGACTAAAACAGCCTCAGTGGTCTCCCTAACTAGACCATCCTCTACTAAATTACCAATGGTGAGCCCAGCTACACCCTTTGACTGGCTATTAGTAGTGCTCTTCCCACCACTACTGCTATTACTAGGGGCACTAGTGGAAGCAGTGGGGGTTGTGGTGGTGGGAGGTTTGGTGTTTCTTTTTGGCCAAGTGGAATCACTTGCCCAATGACATTTTGCCTTACAGAGATGCCACTGTGGCTTTTTTGGATTGTGAGAAGAGGATTTGGACCCACCAACCCCGAGGATTTTTGTGGGCCTGATGAAGACTTGGATGATTTTTCATCTTTGTCCCCACCCTTGTCACCCACATAGGAGGCTTGCCTGGTTTGTAGTGGGTTCCTTGGGTACTTACACCTTACACCAGGTCCAGTTATCCCTTATTAGTGAAATGTAGTAGTGTTTTAGCAGCTTAGGCTGATAGAGGTAGCTATAGCAGAGCAGCTTAGGCTGAACTAGGAGACATGCAAAGCTCCTGCAATACCACTTATAGTTACACAGTACTTATACACAAGTAAAGACAATACTCAGTGTTACCAAAAATAAAGGTAGTTTGTTTGGGTGACACAAGGCAAAAAATATCTTAGGGGCAATACCCCTTTTGGAGGTAAGTATTATACACAATATATACACGAGGCACCAAAATAAGGTAAGTAATTAGACATAGGATATTGCAAACAGTAGGAAATACTATAGAATGCAATGGGAGAAAATAGAATATGATTTGTGTTGACCCTAAACCTAAGAAAGCGGAATGTGAATCATTAATTCCCCCCTAGACAAGTGCAGTGTGTAGAGAATCACTTGGAGAGTAAGAATACAGCAAAGGTAAGTAAAACACCCCACACCAGCGCCCAGGAAAGTAGGAGTAAAGTACTGCAACTTTCCTTAGGACACACTACAAGTCCTGATTAGAGGTATTGCAAGAGCTAAGCAAGGCTGTAAACAACAAATGGTGGGTTACTGGACCTGAAGACGTGCAAAGGAAGGAGCCCACGTCCAGAAGTCGGAAGAAGTTCCAGAAAAGACAGGAGACAGGAGCCCCTGCCAACCCAGAAGAGGGTGCAAAAGAAGAGTCCCCGGTTGGATGAAGACTGCAGAAATGCACCCAAGGAAGATGTCAGCGAGTTCCTGCGTGATGGACTGGATGTCTGACGAAGAGAAGTAGGAGCAGGTGAGTTTTGGTGCTGGATTCCACCAACAAGCTTTGGTTCTGGCAAAGTCGCATTTTACGTCAAAGTGACGCTGTCTGGACCCAGGAGGGACCTGGGGACCTCAACTCTGTGTGAGGAGGAAGAGGGGGGCTGTCAGCACTTCAGAGAGCCCTCAGTAGAGCAGACAGTGTTGAGGCGGGCCACTCACCTGAAAAGCAGGATGTCTGCAGGGGCGATGGTATGTCCCCGACCTCCTGGAACACCTCTCAGCACTTCCTGGGGGACACAGAAACCCCTGCTGGTGTCCCAAAAGGAAAGGGGGAGTGGAAGAGAAAAACACTGCCACGTCTTTCCGGTCCAGCCAGGCACCCTGTATCTTTTGGGGGGCACGTCGTTGTTGATAGAGTGATAGTAGAGTTAGTGCACCCAACTGAATCCCTCTTTCTGATATGGGCACGGGAGCGGTAGAAGAATCCTGGGATGCTCCAGCACTTTTCTTGGATAATAATAACTGATGGCACAATTACTAACACTGCATTACCAAAAACCCAAACTGATTACCATAACAATGAGTACTGTGACACTACGGTAGTGCTGGCTTCACAGAGATTCACTGTTGCACACTACAATTAGAACTGTGGTTGCACTTATCATGCACAAGAAAAACAAACAAGGGCATTAATTATATCACATATAACTTTCCTGCATGAACAGGGTTAAACTAAAAGGAACGAAAACAATCCAAGTTATACAAACGCCCACTCTGGGTTCAAACACTTGAGGGTGGCACAGTTTGGTGTGGTTTCACTCTGTGTTTGAAAAAACCCTTCAAAAAGCAAATTCCTCAAACCTGAAAAACAGGCATGAATGACACAATTTAAATCCAAGAGTTATGCTATTAGAGAAAGAAAAGTCACGTAAATGCTTGTTTAAAATTGCACTGTCACTTTTTGTAGTACTTGAGCTCAAACAGATTTCCAGAAGCACATTTAGACAGGTAACTACAATAATAATGTAGAATGTTCAGAAATGCATTTGTCTCTTCAGGATAAGCACTCTGCCAAAATACGAGGTCTGAAATACACCAGTTGTTCTATAAAAGCGCGGTGCTCAAAGAACAAACTCCCTGGAGAATACCAGTCACTTAGCTGCAGTCTTTTCCGGAGTCCTGGAGGAATGCCTGGTGTCAGCTGGCACAGGAATGAAGAAAAGAATGGCCTCAAAAGTCCTGAATACGAGGATGACAGCATGGGATGGACTGCCAAATCAGATGTTGAGATCAGGAAGCAAAATAAAGCCAAGCAGGGAGTCATGCCTCACTCTGCTATTTATAGCCAATCAGGCAAGGAGTTGAGTTTCCACTTGTGGATGAGTCACCACACCCAATTAGAAGCGCATGTCTACACCACACCCAATTAGAAGCACATGTCTACACCTGCTCACATTAACAAACAAGCATTGGTAAAACAAGCATTGATAAAACCAATTGTGTAACACAGCACATTATGTTTACTTAGAAACATGAAGGTTTAACCAAGAACAGAGATATGATTTAACCCTTATCCATGGGGATGCTGACAGATAATGCAGGAGGCACCAGGAACCGCTGTAACAGCAACAAAGTATCCACAATGGATACTTTTCTTCTGCAACTTCAGCTCCAGCCAGCAACTGCAAAAGTTTCCATTGTGTGCATGCTCTGGGGACTCCCTGCCTTCATCCTGCACCAGAAGGACCAAAGAAATCTCTTGTGGGGTGACAGAGTCACTCCCCTGATCACGCAGGCACCTTCCAATTCAACAACCTGTACACCTGGACTCCTCTCACAGTGACGAGCATGCTCCTGGACTCATAGGGGGTGGCCCCCATCGACACAGACTGTCCTGGGGTCCTGCTGACGCAATTTGGAGGACGTAAGTCCTTGCCTTTCCTGAGATCGACAGTACCCCTGTGCACCATGTCTTCTTCACCTCTCAAGGACTCTGTGCACTATTTGCAAAATTCCTTCGTGCACAGCCTGGCCCAGGTCCCTAGCAATCCATCCTGCGACGTTCAACCCGCTGAGTTGTTCTCCAGCGGCGTGGGGCCTTCTTTTGTTGTGCTGCATCAACCGCGTTTTGAAACTCCTCTGTCCCGGTGTCCTGGGACTTCTGTGTGTGCTGTCTGGCATCCTGAGGGCTCTCTAAAGTGCTGAGATCCCCATCTTCCTCCTCACACAGAGTTGAGCCCCCCAGATCCCTCCTGGATCCAGCCAGCACCATTTTGACGCAAAACGCATATTTGTCGTAACCAAGTATTGTTGGTGACTTCCAACACGAAATCACGTCTGCATCCATCTTCATGTCTTGGGACATCTTTTGTGTCATGAAGGAACCCGCTGGCATCTTCCTAGGGTGCATTCCTGCAGTCTTCGTTCAACCGGGGACTCTTCTTTTGCCCCCTCTTCTGGGTTGGCAGGGGCTCCTGTCCTTCCTGGAACTTCTTTCGACTTCTGGACTTGGTCCCCTTCTTTTGCAGGTCTTCAGGTCCAGGAATCCAGCAGTTGTTCTTTGTAGACTTGGTTATCTTCTGCAAAATCCCAATCACGAGGTGTAGTGTGTCCTAAGGAAACTTGCAGTACTTTACTCCTGCTTTTCTGGGCTCTGGGGTGGGGTAATTTACTTACATTTACTGTATTCTCAATCTCCCAGTGATTCTGCACACACTACACTTGTCTAGGGGGGTATTCGTAAGTTTGCATTCCACATTTTTAGTATATGGTTTGTGTTGCCCCCACCCCTATTTTCTCCCTTTGTATTCTATAGCATTTCCTATTGTTTGCACTATCCTAAGTCTAATTACTTACCTTGTTTCGGTGTCTAGTGTATATATTGTGTATAATACTTACCTCCAGAAGGAGTATTGCCTCTAAGATATTTTTGGTACTGTGTCACCCAAATAAACTACCTTTACTTTGGTAACACTGAGTATTGTCTTTCCTTGTGTATAAGTATTGTGTAACTACAAGTGGTATTGCATGAGCTTTGCATGTCTCCTAGTTCAGCCTAAGCTGCTCTGCTATAGCTACCTCTATCACCCTAAGCTACTAGAACACTACTACTTCACTAATAAGGGATAACTGGACCTGGTATAAGGTGTACTTACCCAAGGCACCTACTACAAATCAGGCCAGCCTCCTACATTGGCAGCAGCGATGGGATAAGTCCTTGCAATTGCTTTACCACTTTGTTACCTGTGCTTTTCACAAGAAAAGCTTGCTCCAATACTTAGAGCATATATAACATATACCTAGAAGAAATTTTCTACCTTTCTAAAAGTTCTTTTAAACTTTGCAAAAGTTTTTACAAAGTTCTGAAAAGTTTTCTTCTTTTCTCTACAAAGTTAACTCTGTTATTCTACTAACGTTTTACTTACTTTCCCAAACTTTTTTTTTATATTTCAATATGTCTTCTGTAGAAGCTACCCCTAGAGTTGTGAAAACAACATATGAAAATCTTAACTTTAAAAGTTTGAGGGATCTCTGTAGTGAAAGAAGTTTGGGGATTGGGAAGAACCCCAATAAGGAGTTCCTGTTAAACCATCTTCTCCAAGTTGACCCGGGACTCATCACTGGTCCAGATAAGACAAGGGAAGAGGTAGAGGATGATTCCAACCAGGAAGGCTCAGAAGAGCAAAATGACAATCCTGGGGAGGGTACTTCCACAGATGTATCTGTTAATAAGCCACTTAGTTCAACTTGGTAGTGGGAAGGGTTCACACACAAGTAGGGCTCCCTTCACCCCTAGAGGCCAGTTAGAGATAGATTTACCTCTGCACATTCCCATTTTACCTCTGTTTCAGAGGCATCCCACACAACTAACCCTGAGGACCAGTTGTAGGAGGCTGGACTGGCTTGTAGTGAGTACCAAGGGGTACTTGCACCTTGCACCAGGCCCAGTTATCCCTTATTAGTGTATAGGGTGTCTAGCAGCTTAGGCTGATAGATAATGGTAGCTTAGCAGAGCAGCTTAGGCTGAACTAGGAGACGTGTGAAGCTACTACAGTACCACTTAGTGTCATATGCACAATATCATAAGAAAACACAATACACAGTTATACTAAAAATAAAGGTACTTTATTTTTATGACAATATGCCAAAGTATCTTAGAGTGTACCCTCAGTGAGAGGATAGGAAATATACACAAGATATATATACACAATAGCAAAAATATGCAGTATAGTCTTAGAAAACAGTGCAAACAATGTATAGTTACAATAGGATGCAATGGGGAAACATAGGGATAGGGGCAACACAAACCATATACTCCAGAAGTGGAATGCGAACCACGAATGGACCCCAAACCTATGTGACCTTGTAGAGGGTCGCTGGGACTATTAGAAAATAGTGAGAGTTAGAAAAATAACCCTCCCCAAGACCCTGAAAAGTGAGTGCAAAGTGCACTAAAGTTCCCCTAAGGACAAAATAGTCGTGTTAGAGGGAAAATGCAAGGAAAACACAAATCAGCAATGCAACAACGATGGATTCCTGACTGAGGGTACCTGTGGAACAAGGGGACCAAGTCCAAAAGTCACAAGCAGCTCGGAGATGGGCAGATGCCCAAGAAATGCCAGCGGTTGGTGCAAAGAAGCTCTTACTAGGCTGAAGAACTGTGAATACTGCAGGAACGACAAGGGCAAGAGACTTCCCCTTTGGAGGATGGATCCCCCACGCCTTGGAGAGTCGTGCAGAAGTGTTTTCCTGCCGAATGGACGCCAACAAGCCTTGCTACACGCAAATCGTGCGTTTGGCGTTTTTGGACGCTGCTGGGGCCCAGGAGGGACCAGGAGGTCGCACATTGGACCTGCAGAGAGAGGGGACGTCGAGCAAGACAAGGAGCCCTCACTGAAGCAGGTAGCACCCGGAGAAGTGCCAGAAACAGGCACTACGAGGATGCGTGAAACAGTGCTTGCCGAAGTTGCACAAAGGAGTCCCACGTCGCCGGAGACCAACTTAGAAAGTCGTGCAATGCAGGTTAGAGTGCCGTGGACCCAGGCTTGGCTGTGCATGAAGGATTTCCGCCGGAAGTGCACAGGGGCCGGAGTAGCTTGCAAAGTCGCGGTCCCCAGCAATGCAGCCCAGCGAGGTGAGGCAAGGACTTACCTCCACCAAACTTGGGCTGAAGAGTCACTGGACTGTGGGGGTCACTTGGACGGTGTCGCTGGATTCGAGGGACCTCGCTCGTCGTGCTGAGAGGAGACCCAAGGGACTGGTAATGCAGCTTTTTGGTGCCTGCGGTGGCAGGGGGAAGATTCCGTCGACCCACGGGAGATTTCTTCGGAGCTTCTGGTGCAGAGAGGAGGCAGACTACCCCCACAGCATGCACAAGCAGGAAAACAGTCGAGAAGGCGGCAGGATCAGCGTTACAGAGTTGCAGTAGTCGTCTTTGCTACTATGTTGCAGGTTTGCAGGCTTCCAGCGCGGTCAGCGGTCGATTCCTTATCAGAAGGTGAAGAGGGAGATGCAGAGGAACTCGGCTGAGCTCATGCATTCGTTATCTAAAGTTTCCCCAGAGACAGAGACCCTAAATAGCCAGAAAAGAGGGTTTGGCTACCTAGGAGAGAGGAAAGGCTACTAACACCTGAAGGAGCCTATCAGCAGGAGTCTCTGACGTCACCTGGTGGCACTGGCCACTCAGAGCAGTCCAGTGTGCCAGCAGCACCTCTGTTTCCAAGATGGCAGAGGTCTGGAGCACACTGGAGGAGCTCTGGACACCTCCCAGGGGAGGTGCAGGTCAGGGGAGTGGTCACTCCCCTTTCCTTTGTCCAGTTTCACGCCAGAGCAGGGGCTAAGGGGTCCCTGAACCGGTGTAGACTGGCTTATGCAGAATTGGGCACCTCTGTGCCCAACAAAGCATTTCCAGAGGCTGGGGGAGGCTACTCCTCCCCTGCCTTCACACCATTTTCCAAAGGGAGAGGGTGTCACACCCTCTCTCAGAGGAAGTTCTTTGTTCTGCCATCCTGGGCCAGGCCTGGCTGGACCCCAGGAGGGCAGATGCCTGTCTGAGGGGTTGGCAGCAGCAGCAGCTGCAGTGAAACCCCAGGAAGGGCAGTCTGGCAGTACCAGGGTCTGTGCTACAGACCACTGGGATCATGGGATTGTGCCAACTATGCCAGGATGGTATAGAGGGGGCAATTCCATGATCATAGACATGTTACATGGCCATATTCGGAGTTACCATGGTGAAGCTACATATAGGTAGTGACCTATATGTAGTGCACGCGTGTAATGGTGTCCCCGCACTCACAAAGTTCAGGGAATTGGCTCTGAACAATGTGGGGGCACCTTGGCTAGTGCCAGGGTGCCCTCACACTAAGTAACTTTGCACCTAACCTTTACCAGGTAAAGGTTAGACATATAGGTGACTTATAAGTTACTTAAGTGCAGTGTAAAATGGCTGTGAAATAACGTGGACGTTATTTCACTCAGGCTGCAGTGGCAGGCCTGTGTAAGAATTGTCAGAGCTCCCTATGGGTGGCAAAAGAAATGCTGCAGCCCATAGGGATCTCCTGGAACCCCAATACCCTGGGTACCTCAGTACCATATACTAGGGAATTATAAGGGTGTTCCAGTAAGCCAATGTAAATTGGTAAAATTGGTCACTAGCCTGTTAGTGACAATTTGAAAGTAATGAGAGAGCATAACCACTGAGGTTCTGGTTAGCAGAGCCTCAGTGAGACAGTTAGGCACCACACAGGGAACACATACATGCACACCTATGAGCACTGGGGTCCTGTGTGACAGGGTCCCAGTGACACATACATATAGGCCACAACCTTATGAGCACTGGGGTCCTGACTAGCAGGATCCCAGTGACACATAACAAACATACTGAAAACATAGTGTTTTCACTATGAGCACTGAGGCCTGGCTATCAGGATCCCAGTGAGACAGTGAAAACAGTGACAAACACCCTGACATACACTCACAAACAGGCCAAAAGTGGGGGTAACAAGGCTAGAAAGAGGCTACCTTCTCACACAACCCCCCCCCCAAACGAAGGACAATAAGGCTAACCTTGGCCAGTTGAGACTTTATTGTCTAAGTGGTGATAAGTAGAGAGTAGCTCTGCAATAGACTGGTTACTCCCTTTATCATCCACTATATGGTTACTTCCCTGTGGGGATGTAAACCACCCTGTTTGAAGTTTTTTAGCTAAGCAACAATGTGAAGATGTATTTTCAGAGTTTCTATCAGTAAGTTTTAGTTTAGAGCAGTGGGAATTGTCCACTGAACCTATTTGTAGTGCTGGAAATGCCAGACAGGGATGCTGTCTCAGAAAAGCCATAGCTGGGCAAAAACTTTGTCCATCTGGCTGGAAGAGAGAACAGGGATGCTGTTTCTCTTGAGTTGGAGCAGGGCAGGGATGCTGTCCTATGAGCTCCACACTAGGGCAGGGATGCTGTCCTAAGTGTTGTGAGGTAGTGCAGGGTTTCTGCACTAAAGTTTCTCTGGGAGGGTTGGAGGGATGCTCCATGTTAACTAAAATGGTGCTGTTTTTCTCACCAATGTTAGTTATCCCGCAGAGAGGTACTTCCACCTCAGGGAGTCCAGCTTTGCCAGCTGATGATTCCCTTGGAACAGGTGCCACCCCAGGAGAGGTTTCTCCCACCACAGGAATAGTATCCTGAATGGTAGGGTGGTTAGGGGATACTGTGATACCCTTTTTACCTGTTGATGGAGAGGGATCCTGAGTTTTCAGGCCTTCTCTCCTTTGCTTTTTCATTTCACTTGAAATGAGAGGGAACAATTCCTCAGGGATGCCCAGCATGGCTGCATGGGCATAAAACTCTACATCAGCCCAACCTGAGGCCTCTAGGTCATTACCTAAGAGACAGTCTACAGGTAAGCTAGGTGATACCACCACCTGCTTAGGGCCAGTAACTCCACCCCAACTAAACTGAATTATAGCTAAGGGAAGAAACTTAGTGGAGTTATGGACATCAATAATCTTATACTGTTGTCCAATGATGTGTTGTTCAGGAGGCACTAGGTTTTCAGTCACCAAAGTGAAACTGGCACCTGTGTCCCTGTAGGCCAAGGCCTCAACACCATTTATTGAAACTGTCTGCCTGTACTTATCCATTGTAAGGGGACAAACAGCCAGTGTGGCAAGGCCAGTGCCACTAGGTGTGACAGAAACTGTCTTGGGACTGATTACATCAGTTTCCACTATGGACCCATAAGTGAACCCAACTACACCCTTTGCTTGACTGTTGCCAGCAGTCCCACCACTAGTACCACTACTGCTAGGGGCACTAGAGCTTGATGTATTAGTGGTGGTAGGCTCAGGGGGTTTACCTGGACAGGACTTATCCCCTGGCCTATGGCCTCTGTTTTTACACACAAAGCACCAAGTCTTTTTAATGTGTGCAGGTTGAGAAGAAGAGGAAGAATTAGTTTTATCCCCACCCTCTGGAGAGTGTTTAAGATTTGAAGTGGGATCTTTGGTTTTACCCTTATCCCCATGCTTATCTTGAGATTTTTCACCATCTTTCTTCTTATTGCCATCTTTGTCACCCCCTGTATGAACTTTTCTGTTCACCCTTGTTCTGACCCATTTGTCTGCCTTCTTTCCCAATTCTTGGGGAGAGGTCAGATCAGAGTCTACCAGGTACTGGTGCAACAAATCAGACACACAATTATTAAGTATATGCTCTCTCAGGATTGTGTTATACAGGCTTTCATAATCAGTAACTTTACTGCCATGTAACCACCCCTCCAAGGCCTTCACTGAATGGTCAATGAAATCAACCCAGTCTTGTGAAGACTCCTTTTTGGTCTCTCTGAACTTTATCCTGTACTGTTCAGTGGTTAAGCCATAACCATCCAGGAGTGCATTCTTAAGAACTGTAAAATTATTGGCATCATTTTCTTTCACAGTAAGGAGTCTATCCCTACCCTTTCCACTAAATGATAGCCATAGGATAGCAGCCCACTGCCTTTGAGGGACATCCTGTACAGCACAGGCCCTCTCAAGTGCAGCAAACCACTTGTTAATGTCATCCCCCTCCTTATAAGGGGGAACTATCTTGTGCAGATTCCAGGAATCATGCTCTTTTGCAGGATGACTATGGGGAATACTGCTGCTGCCACCATGGGTATCTAAACCCAACTTCTGTCTTTCCTTCTCTAATTCTAAAGACTGTCTATCCAAATCCAGCTGTTGCTTCTTGAGCTTCAGTCTGGTTTGTTCCACTCTCAATCTATTGAGCTCCCTTTCTAACAATCTGTCCTCAGGGTGGGTGGGAGGGACATTTCTAGATACAGAGGTATGATGGGAATGAACAGAAGGAGACCTGTCCCTTACAGAGGGCACCCTAACAGCTTGGCTACCAGCATAATGTGAGAGCACACCATCAGTATGGTGTGATTCAATTTCTGTACCAACTATGCTAGACTGTCTAGTAATGGGCAGGCTGAGAATTTTCTTTCCTGAACCTTTTCCTGGGGGAGTCCCTGGATCAGATTGAGAACCATTAGCTACTTTTTCACCAGATTGGGCACTTATGGCCTTATCCTGTACTCTAAGCATATTAATTAACAGTTCTAAGGAAGGATTCTTCCCTACACTCAAACCTCTCTCTATGCAGAGACTCCTTGCTGCTTTCCAGCTAAGGTGATCATATGCAAGTTTGGACAGTTCAACTTTTTTTCCTGTGCCAGACATTTTTTAGAGAGAGTTAAAGTGATAGCAAAAGAGAAAAAAGTTTTCAGAACTTTTTGGAAAGACAGAAAAAAACTTTTTAAACTTTTAAGAACTTTTTGAAAGTTTAGAAGTACTTTTCAGCACTTAGAAAAGAGTGAAAAGAGGAAATGCAAAACTTTTTGGCTATGTGTATATACACTGACCTTGTTTTGTATATTTTTCTCTTATGAAAAGTACAATGACAAGAGTGGTAAGTAGTCTCAAAGCACTTATCCAACCGCTGCACAACCAATGTAGGAGGCTGGACTGGCTTGTAGTGAGTACCAAGGGGTACTTGCACCTTGCACCAGGCCCAGTTATCCCTTATTAGTGTATAGGGTGTCTAGCAGCTTAGGCTGATAGATAATGGTAGCTTAGCAGAGCAGCTTAGGCTGAACTAGGAGACGTGTGAAGCTACTACAGTACCACTTAGTGTCATATGCACAATATCATAAGAAAACACAATACACAGTTATACTAAAAATAAAGGTACTTTATTTTTATGACAATATGCCAAAGTATCTTAGAGTGTACCCTCAGTGAGAGGATAGGAAATATACACAAGATATATATACACAATAGCAAAAATATGCAGTATAGTCTTAGAAAACAGTGCAAACAATGTATAGTTACAATAGGATGCAATGGGGAAACATAGGGATAGGGGCAACACAAACCATATACTCCAGAAGTGGAATGCGAACCACGAATGGACCCCAAACCTATGTGACCTTGTAGAGGGTCGCTGGGACTATTAGAAAATAGTGAGAGTTAGAAAAATAACCCTCCCCAAGACCCTGAAAAGTGAGTGCAAAGTGCACTAAAGTTCCCCTAAGGACAAAATAGTCGTGTTAGAGGGAAAATGCAAGGAAAACACAAATCAGCAATGCAACAACGATGGATTCCTGACTGAGGGTACCTGTGGAACAAGGGGACCAAGTCCAAAAGTCACAAGCAGCTCGGAGATGGGCAGATGCCCAAGAAATGCCAGCGGTTGGTGCAAAGAAGCTCTTACTAGGCTGAAGAACTGTGAATACTGCAGGAACGACAAGGGCTAGAGACTTCCCCTTTGGAGGATGGATCCCCCACACCTTGGAGAGTCGTGCAGAAGTGTTTTCCCGCCGAATGGACGCCAACAAGCCTTGCTACACGCAAATCGTGCGTTTGGCGTTTTTGGACGCTGCTGGGGCCCAGGAGGGACCAGGAGGTCGCAAATTGGACCTGCAGAGAGAGGGGACGTAGAGCAAGACAAGGAGCCCTCACTGAAGCAGGTAGCACCCGGAGAAGTGCCAGAAACAGGCACTACGAGGATGCGTGAAACGGTGCTCGCCGAAGTTGCACAAAGGAGTCCCACGTCGCCGGAGACCAACTTAGAAAGTCGTGCAATGCAGGTTAGAGTGCCGTGGACCCAGGCTTGG
Organism: Pleurodeles waltl; assembly: GCF_031143425.1. Lineage (NCBI taxonomy): Eukaryota > Metazoa > Chordata > Amphibia > Caudata > Salamandridae > Pleurodeles > Pleurodeles waltl. The sequence goes on from NC_090448.1 coordinate 572,172,280, forward strand.
CTGTGCACGAAGGATTTCCACCGGAAGTGCACAGGGGCCGGAGTAGCTTGCAAAGTCGCGGTCCCCAGCAATGCAGCCCAGCGAGGTGAGGCAAGGACTTACCTCCACCAAACTTGGGCTGAAGAGTCACTGGACTGTGGGGGTCACTTGGACGGTGTCGCTGGATTCGAGGGACCTCGCTCGTCGTGCTGAGAGGAGACCCATGGGACCGGTAATGCAGCTTTTTGGTGCCTGTGGTGGCAGGGGGAAGATTCCGTCGACCCACGGGAGATTTCTTCGGAGCTTCTGGTGCAGAGAGGAGGCAGACTACCCCCACAGCATGCACAAGCAGGAAAACAGTCGAGAAGGCGGCAGGATCAGCGTTACAGAGTTGCAGTAGTCGTCTTTGCTACTATGTTGCAGGTTTGCAGGCTTCCAGCGCGGTCAGCGGTCGATTCCTTATCAGAAGGTGAAGAGGGAGATGCAGAGGAACTCGGCTGAGCTCATGCATTCGTTATCTAAAGTTTCCCCAGAGACAGAGACCCTAAATAGCCAGAAAAGAGGGTTTGGCTACCTAGGAGAGAGGAAAGGCTACTAACACCTGAAGGAGCCTATCAGCAGGAGTCTCTGACGTCACCTGGTGGCACTGGCCACTCAGAGCAGTCCAGTGTGCCAGCAGCACCTCTGTTTCCAAGATGGCAGAGGTCTGGAGCACACTGGAGGAGCTCTGGACACCTCCCAGGGGAGGTGCAGGTCAGGGGAGTGGTCACTCCCCTTTCCTTTGTCCAGTTTCACGCCAGAGCAGGGGCTAAGGGGTCCCTGAACCGGTGTAGACTGGCTTATGCAGAATTGGGCACCTCTGTGCCCAACAAAGCATTTCCAGAGGCTGGGGGAGGCTACTCCTCCCCTGCCTTCACACCATTTTCCAAAGGGAGAGGGTGTCACACCCTCTCTCAGAGGAAGTTCTTTGTTCTGCCATCCTGGGCCAGGCCTGGCTGGACCCCAGGAGGGCAGATGCCTGTCTGAGGGGTTGGCAGCAGCAGCAGCTGCAGTGAAACCCCAGGAAGGGCAGTCTGGCAGTACCAGGGTCTGTGCTACAGACCACTGGGATCATGGGATTGTGCCAACTATGCCAGGATGGTATAGAGGGGGCAATTCCATGATCATAGACATGTTACATGGCCATTTTTGGAGTTACCATAGTGAAGCTACATATAGGTAGTGACCTATATGTAGTGCACGCGTGTAATGGTGTCCCCGCACTCACAAAGTTCAGGGAATTGGCTCTGAACAATGTGGGGGCACCTTGGCTAGTGCCAGGGTGCCCTCACACTAAGTAACTTTGCACCTAACCTTTACCAGGTAAAGGTTAGACATATAGGTGACTTATAAGTTACTTAAGTGCAGTGTAAAATGGCTGTGAAATAACGTGGACGTTATTTCACTCAGGCTGCAGTGGCAGGCCTGTGTAAGAATTGTCAGAGCTCCCTATGGGTGGCAAAAGAAATGCTGCAGCCCATAGGGATCTCCTGGAACCCCAATACCCTGGGTACCTCAGTACCATATACTAGGGAATTATAAGGGTGTTCCAGTAAGCCAATGTAAATTGGTAAAATTGGTCACTAGCCTGTTAGTGACAATTTGAAAGTAATGAGAGAGCATAACCACTGAGGTTCTGGTTAGCAGAGCCTCAGTGAGACAGTTAGGCACCACACAGGGAACACATACATGCACACCTATGAGCACTGGGGTCCTGTGTGACAGGGTCCCAGTGACACATACATATAGGCCACAACCTTATGAGCACTGGGGTCCTGACTAGCAGGATCCCAGTGACACATAACAAACATACTGAAAACATAGTGTTTTCACTATGAGCACTGAGGCCTGGCTATCAGGATCCCAGTGAGACAGTGAAAACAGTGACAAACACCCTGACATACACTCACAAACAGGCCAAAAGTGGGGGTAACAAGGCTAGAAAGAGGCTACCTTCTCACACCAGTCCTTAGATAGGAAAGCTGAGGTTAGAGGAGACCAGACTGAGGCTAATGCAGCAACAGTTGGCCTTAGACAGGGAATCCCTGGCTGTGGAAAAGGAAAGACATGGTTTGGGTTTAGTTCCCCATGGTGACAGCATCAGTTTAAGAAATTCAAATGTTAGGGAACCTTCATTTGACTCTAGAAATCTGCACAAAGTTGTCCCTCCTTACAAGGATGGTGATGACATCTACAAGGGGTTTTCTGCACTTGAGAGGGCCTGTAAAGTTCATAGGGTCCCTCATGTACAGTGGGCTGTTTTCCTTTGGTAATGCTTCTCTGGTAAGGGGAGAGACAGACTTCTTATTGTCAGAGAGGATGATGGTGATTATCAAATTCTGAAAAATGCACTCTTGGATGGTCTGGGCTTAACCCGCTGAGTTGTCCTCCAGCGGCGTGGGGCCTTCTTTTGTTGTGCTGCATCAACCGCGTTTTGAAACTCCTCTGTCCCGGTGTCCTGGGACTTCTGTGTGTGCTGTCTGGCATCCTGAGGGCTCTCTAAAGTGCTGAGATCCCCATCTTCCTCCTCACACAGAGTTGAGCCCCCCAGATCCCTCCTGGATCCAGCCAGCACCATTTTGACGCAAAACGCATATTTGTCGTAACCAAGTATTGTTGGTGACTTCCAACACGAAATCACGTCTGCATCCATCTTCATGTCTTGGGACATCTTTTGTGTCATGAAGGAACCCGCTGGCATCTTCCTAGGGTGCATTCCTGCAGTCTTCGTTCAACCGGGGACTCTTCTTTTGCACCCTCTTCTGGGTTGGCAGGGGCTCCTGTCCTTCCTGGAACTTCTTTCGACTTCTGGACTTGGTCCCCTTCTTTTGCAGGTCTTCAGGTCCAGGAATCCAGCAGTTGTTCTTTGTAGACTTGGTTATCTTCTGCAAAATCCCAATCACGAGGTGTAGTGTGTCCTAAGGAAACTTGCAGTACTTTACTCCTGCTTTTCTGGGCTCTGGGGTGGGGTAATTTACTTACATTTACTGTATTCTCAATCTCCCAGTGATTCTGCACACACTACACTTGTCTAGGGGGGTATTCGTAAGTTTGCATTCCACATTTTTAGTATATGGTTTGTGTTGCCCCCACCCCTATTTTCTCCCTTTGTATTCTATAGCATTTCCTATTGTTTGCACTATCCTAAGTCTAATTACTTACCTTGTTTCGGTGTCTAGTGTATATATTGTGTATAATACTTACCTCCAGAAGGAGTATTGCCTCTAAGATATTTTTGGTACTGTGTCACCCAAATAAACTACCTTTACTTTGGTAACACTGAGTATTGTCTTTCCTTGTGTATAAGTATTGTGTAACTACAAGTGGTATTGCATGAGTTTTGCATGTCTCCTAGTTCAGCCTAAGCTGCTCTGCTATAGCTACCTCTATCACCCTAAGCTACTAGAACACTACTACTTCACTAATAAGGGATAACTGGACCTGGTATAAGGTGTACTTACCCAAGGCACCTACTACAAATCAGGCCAGCCTCCTACATTGGCAGCAGCGGTGGGATAAGTCCTTGCAATTGCTTTACCACTTTGTTACCTGTGCTTTTCACAAGAAAAGCTTGCTCCAATACTTAGAGCATATATAACATATACCTAGAAGAAATTTTCTACCTTTCTAAAAGTTCTTTTAAACTTTGCAAAAGTTTTTACAAAGTTCTGAAAAGTTTTCTTCTTTTCTCTACAAAGTTAACTCTGTTATTCTACTAACGTTTTACTTACTTTCCCAAACTTTTTTTTTATATTTCAATATGTCTTCTGTAGAAGCTACCCCTAGAGTTGTGAAAACAACATATGAAAATCTTAACTTTAAAAGTTTGAGGGATCTCTGTAGTGAAAGAAGTTTGGGGATTAGGAAGAACCCCAATAAGGAGTTCCTGTTAAACCATCTTCTCCAAGTTGACCCGGGACTCATCACTGGTCCAGATAAGACAAGGGAAGAGGTAGAGGATGATTCCAACCAGGAAGGCTCAGAAGAGCAAAATGACAATCCTGGGGAGGGTACTTCCACAGATGTATCTGTTAATAAGCCACTTAGTTCAACTGGTAGTGGGAAGGGTTCACACACAAGTAGGGCTCCCTTCACCCCTAGAGGCCAGTTAGAGATAGATTTACCTCTGCACATTCCCATTTTACCTCTGTTTCAGAGGCATCCCACACAACTAACCCTGAGGACCAGTCCTTAGATAGGAAAGCTGAGGTTAGAGGAGACCAGACTGAGGCTAATGCAGCAACAGTTGGCCTTAGACAGGGAATCCCTGGCTGTGGAAAAGGAAAGACATGGTTTGGGTTTAGTTCCCCATGGTGACAGCATCAGTTTAAGAAATTCAAATGTTAGGGAACCTTCATTTGACTCTAGAAATCTGCACAAAGTTGTCCCTCCTTACAAGGATGGTGATGACATCTACAAGGGGTTTTCTGCACTTGAGAGGGCCTGTAAAGTTCATAGGGTCCCTCATGTACAGTGGGCTGTTTTCCTTTGGTAATGCTTCTCTGGTAAGGGGAGAGACAGACTTCTTATTGTCAGAGAGGATGATGGTGATTATCAAATTCTGAAAAATGCACTCTTGGATGGTCTGGGCTTAACCCGCTGAGTTGTTCTCCAGCGGCGTGGGGCCTTCTTTTGTTGTGCTGCATCAACCGCGTTTTGAAACTCCTCTGTCCCGGTGTCCTGGGACTTCTGTGTGTGCTGTCTGGCATCCTGAGGGCTCTCTAAAGTGCTGAGATCCCCATCTTCCTCCTCACACAGAGTTGAGCCCCCCAGATCCCTCCTGGATCCAGCCAGCACCATTTTGACGCAAAACGCATATTTGTCGTAACCAAGTATTGTTGGTGACTTCCAACACGAAATCACGTCTGCATCCATCTTCATGTCTTGGGACATCTTTTGTGTCATGAAGGAACCCGCTGGCATCTTCCTAGGGTGCATTCCTGCAGTCTTCGTTCAACCGGGGACTCTTCTTTTGCACCCTCTTCTGGGTTGGCAGGGGCTCCTGTCCTTCCTGGAACTTCTTTCGACTTCTGGACTTGGTCCCCTTCTTTTGCAGGTCTTCTGGTCCAGGAATCCAGCAGTTGTTCTTTGTAGACTTGGTTATCTTCTGCAAAATCCCAATCACGAGGTGTAGTGTGTCTTAAGGAAACTTGCAGTACTTTACTCCTGCTTTTCTGGCCTCTGGGGTGGGGTAATTTACTTACATTTACTGTATTCTCAATCTCCCAGTGATTCTGCACACACTACACTTGTCTAGGGGGGTATTCGTAAGTTTGCATTCCACATTTTTAGTATATGGTTTGTGTTGCCCCCACCCCTATTTTCTCCCTTTGTATTCTATAGCATTTCCTATTGTTTGCACTATCCTAAGTCTAATTACTTACCTTGTTTCGGTGTCTAGTGTATATGTTGTGTATAATACTTACCTCCAGAAGGAGTATTGCCTCTAAGATATTTTTGGTACTGTGTCACCCAAATAAACTACCTTTACTTTGGTAACACTGAGTATTGTCTTTCCTTGTGTATAAGTATTGTGTAACTACAAGTGGTATTGCATGAGCTTTGCATGTCTCCTAGTTCAGCCTAAGCTGCTCTGCTATAGCTACCTCTATCACCCTAAGCTACTAGAACACTACTACTTCACTAATAAGGGATAACTGGACCTGGTATAAGGTGTACTTACCCAAGGCACCTACTACAAATCAGGCCAGCCTCCTACATTGGCAGCAGCGATGGGATAAGTCCTTGCAATTGCTTTACCACTTTGTTACCTGTGCTTTTCACAAGAAAAGCTTGCTCCAATACTTAGAGCATATATAACATATACCTAGAAGATATTTTCTACCTTTCTAAAAGTTCTTTTAAACTTTGCAAAAGTTTTTACAAAGTTCTGAAAAGTTTTCTTCTTTTCTCTACAAAGTTAACTCTGTTATTCTACTAACGTTTTACTTACTTTCCCAAACTTTTTTTTTATATTTCAATATGTCTTCTGTAGAAGCTACCCCTAGAGTTGTGAAAACAACATATGAAAATCTTAACTTTAAAAGTTTGAGGGATCTCTGTAGTGAAAGAAGTTTGGGGATTGGGAAGAACCCCAATAAGGAGTTCCTGTTAAACCATCTTCTCCAAGTTGACCCGGGACTCATCACTGGTCCAGATAAGACAAGGGAAGAGGTAGAGGATGATTCCAACCAGGAAGGCTCAGAAGAGCAAAATGACAATCCTGGGGAGGGTACTTCCACAGATGTATCTGTTAATAAGCCACTTAGTTCAACTGGTAGTGGGAAGGGTTCACACACAAGTAGGGCTCCCTTCACCCCTAGAGGCCAGTTAGAGATAGATTTACCTCTGCACATTCCCATTTTACCTCTGTTTCAGAGGCATCCCACACAACTAACCCTGAGGACCAGTCCTTAGATAGGAAAGCTGAGGTTAGAGGAGACCAGACTGAGGCTAATGCAGCAACAGTTGGCCTTAGACAGGGAATCCCTGGCTGTGGAAAAGGAAAGACATGGTTTGGGTTTAGTTCCCCATGGTGACAGCATCAGTTTAAGAAATTCAAATGTTAGGGAACCTTCATTTGACTCTAGAAATCTGCACAAAGTTGTCCCTCCTTACAAGGATGCTGATGACATCTACAAGGGGTTTTCTGCACTTGAGAGGGCCTGTAAAGTTCATTGGGTCCCTCATGTACAGTGGGCTGTTTTCCTTTGGTAATGCTTCTCTGGTAAGGGGAGAGACAGACTTCTTATTGTCAGAGAGGATGATGGTGATTATCAAATTCTGAAAAATGCACTCTTGGATGGTCTGGGCTTAACCCGCTGAGTTGTTCTCCAGCGGCGTGGGGCCTTCTTTTGTTGTGCTGCATCAACCGCGTTTTGAAACTCCTCTGTCCCGGTGTCCTGGGACTTCTGTGTGTGCTGTCTGGCATCCTGAGGGCTCTCTAAAGTGCTGAGATCCCCATCTTCCTCCTCACACAGAGTTGAGCCCCCCAGATCCCTCCTGGATCCAGCCAGCACCATTTTGACGCAAAACGCATATTTGTCGTAACCAAGTATTGTTGGTGACTTCCAACACGAAATCACGTCTGCATCCATCTTCATGTCTTGGGACATCTTTTGTGTCATGAAGGAACCCGCTGGCATCTTCCTAGGGTGCATTCCTGCAGTCTTCGTTCAACCGGGGACTCTTCTTTTGCCCCCTCTTCTGGGTTGGCAGGGGCTCCTGTCCTTCCTGGAACTTCTTTCGACTTCTGGACTTGGTCCCCTTCTTTTGCAGGTCTTCAGGTCCAGGAATCCAGCAGTTGTTCTTTGTAGACTTGGTTATCTTCTGCAAAATCCCAATCACGAGGTGTAGTGTGTCCTAAGGAAACTTGCAGTACTTTACTCCTGCTTTTCTGGGCTCTGGGGTGGGGTAATTTACTTACATTTACTGTATTCTCAATCTCCCAGTGATTCTGCACACACTACACTTGTCTAGGGGGGTATTCGTAAGTTTGCATTCCACATTTTTAGTATATGGTTTGTGTTGCCCCCACCCCTATTTTCTCCCTTTGTATTCTATAGCATTTCCTATTGTTTGCACTATCCTAAGTCTAATTACTTACCTTGTTTCGGTGTCTAGTGTATATATTGTGTATAATACTTACCTCCAGAAGGAGTATTGCCTCTAAGATATTTTTGGTACTGTGTCACCCAAATAAACTACCTTTACTTTGGTAACACTGAGTATTGTCTTTCCTTGTGTATAAGTATTGTGTAACTACAAGTGGTATTGCATGAGCTTTGCATGTCTCCTAGTTCAGCCTAAGCTGCTCTGCTATAGCTACCTCTATCACCCTAAGCTACTAGAACACTACTACTTCACTAATAAGGGATAACTGGACCTGGTATAAGGTGTACTTACCCAAGGCACCTACTACAAATCAGGCCAGCCTCCTACATTGGCAGCAGCGATGGGATAAGTCCTTGCAATTGCTTTACCACTTTGTTACCTGTGCTTTTCACAAGAAAAGCTTGCTCCAATACTTAGAGCATATATAACATATACCTAGAAGAAATTTTCTACCTTTCTAAAAGTTCTTTTAAACTTTGCAAAAGTTTTTACAAAGTTCTGAAAAGTTTTCTTCTTTTCTCTACAAAGTTAACTCTGTTATTCTACTAACGTTTTACTTACTTTCCCAAACTTTTTTTTTATATTTCAATATGTCTTCTGTAGAAGCTACCCCTAGAGTTGTGAAAACAACATATGAAAATCTTAACTTTAAAAGTTTGAGGGATGTCTGTAGTGAAAGAAGTTTGGGGATTGGGAAGAACCCCAATAAGGAGTTCCTGTTAAACCATCTTCTCCAAGTTGACCCGGGACTCATCACTGGTCCAGATAAGACAAGGGAAGAGGTAGAGGATGATTCCAACCAGGAAGGCTCAGAAGAGCAAAATGACAATCCTGGGGAGGGTACTTCCACAGATGTATCTGTTAATAAGCCACTTAGTTCAACTTGGTAGTGGGAAGGGTTCACACACAAGTAGGGCTCCCTTCACCCCTAGAGGCCAGTTAGAGATAGATTTACCTCTGCACATTCCCATTTTACCTCTGTTTCAGAGGCATCCCACACAACTAACCCTGAGGACCAGTTGTAGGAGGCTGGACTGGCTTGTAGTGAGTACCAAGGGGTACTTGCACCTTGCACCAGGCCCAGTTATCCCTTATTAGTGTATAGGGTGTCTAGCAGCTTAGGCTGATAGATAATGGTAGCTTAGCAGAGCAGCTTAGGCTGAACTAGGAGACGTGTGAAGCTACTACAGTACCACTTAGTGTCATATGCACAATATCATAAGAAAACACAATACACAGTTATACTAAAAATAAAGGTACTTTATTTTTATGACAATATGCCAAAGTATCTTAGAGTGTACCCTCAGTGAGAGGATAGGAAATATACACAAGATATATATACACAATAGCAAAAATATGCAGTATAGTCTTAGAAAACAGTGCAAACAATGTATAGTTACAATAGGATGCAATGGGGAAACATAGGGATAGGGGCAACACAAACCATATACTCCAGAAGTGGAATGCGAACCACGAATGGACCCCAAACCTATGTGACCTTGTAGAGGGTCGCTGGGACTATTAGAAAATAGTGAGAGTTAGAAAAATAACCCTCCCCAAGACCCTGAAAAGTGAGTGCAAAGTGCACTAAAGTTCCCCTAAGGACAAAATAGTCGTGTTAGAGGGAAAATGCAAGGAAAACACAAATCAGCAATGCAACAACGATGGATTCCTGACTGAGGGTACCTGTGGAACAAGGGGACCAAGTCCAAAAGTCACAAGCAGCTCGGAGATGGGCAGATGCCCAAGAAATGCCAGCGGTTGGTGCAAAGAAGCTCTTACTAGGCTGAAGAACTGTGAATACTGCAGGAACGACAAGGGCTAGAGACTTCCCCTTTGGAGGATGGATCCCCCACGCCTTGGAGAGTCGTGCAGAAGTGTTTTCCTGCCGAATGGACGCCAACAAGCCTTGCTACACGCAAATCGTGCGTTTGGCGTTTTTGGACGCTGCTGGGGCCCAGGAGGGACCAGGAGGTCGCACATTGGACCTGCAGAGAGAGGGGACGTAGAGCAAGACAAGGAGCCCTCACTGAAGCAGGTAGCACCCGGAGAAGTGCCAGAAACAGGCACTACAAGGATGCGTGAAACGGTGCTCACCGAAGTTGCACAAAGGAGACCCACGTCGCCGGAGACCAACTTAGAAAGTCGTGCAATGCAGGTTAGAGTGCCGTGGACCCAGGCTTGGCTGTGCACGAAGGATTTCCGCCGGAAGTGCACAGGGGCCGGAGTAGCTTGCAAAGTCGCGGTCCCCAGCAATGCAGCCCAGCGAGGTGAGGCAAGGACTTACCTCCACCAAACTTGGGCTGAAGAGTCACTGGACTGTGGGGGTCACTTGGACAGTGTCGCTGGATTCGAGGGACCTCGCTCGTCGTGCTGAGAGGAGACCCAAGGGACTGGTAATGCAGCTTTTTGGTGCCTGCGGTGGCAGGGGGAAGATTCCGTCGACCCACGGGAGATTTCTTCGGAGCTTCTGGTGCAGAGAGGAGGCAGACTACCCCCACAGCATGCACAAGCAGGAAAACAGTCGAGAAGGCGGCAGGATCAGCGTTACAGAGTTGCAGTAGTCGTCTTTGCTACTATGTTGCAGGTTTGCAGGCTTCCAGCGCGGTCAGCGGTCGATTCCTTATCAGAAGGTGAAGAGGGAGATGCAGAGGAACTCGGCTGAGCTCATGCATTCGTTATCTAAAGTTTCCCCAGAGACAGAGACCCTAAATAGCCAGAAAAGAGGGTTTGGCTACCTAGGAGAGAGGAAAGGCTACTAACACCTGAAGGAGCCTATCAGCAGGAGTCTCTGACGTCACCTGGTGGCACTGGCCACTCAGAGCAGTCCAGTGTGCCAGCAGCACCTCTGTTTCCAAGATGGCAGAGGTCTGGAGCACACTGGAGGAGCTCTGGACACCTCCCAGGGGAGGTGCAGGTCAGGGGAGTGGTCACTCCCCTTTCCTTTGTCCAGTTTCACGCCAGAGCAGGGGCTAAGGGGTCCCTGAACCGGTGTAGACTGGCTTATGCAGAATTGGGCACCTCTGTGCCCAACAAAGCATTTCCAGAGGCTGGGGGAGGCTACTCCTCCCCTGCCTTCACACCATTTTCCAAAGGGAGAGGGTGTCACACCCTCTCTCAGAGGAAGTTCTTTGTTCTGCCATCCTGGGCCAGGCCTGGCTGGACCCCAGGAGGGTAGATGCCTGTCTGAGGGGTTGGCAGCAGCAGCAGCTGCAGTGAAACCCCAGGAAGGGCAGTCTGGCAGTACCAGGGTCTGTGCTACAGACCACTGGGATCATGGGATTGTGCCAACTATGCCAGGATGGTATAGAGGGGGCAATTCCATGATCATAGACATGTTACATGGCCATATTTGGAGTTACCATAGTGAAGCTACATATAGGTAGTGACCTATATGTAGTGCACGCGTGTAATGGTGTCCCCGCACTCACAAAGTTCAGGGAATTGGCTCTGAACAATGTGGGGGCACCTTGGCTAGTGCCAGGGTGCCCTCACACTAAGTAACTTTGCACCTAACCTTTACCAGGTAAAGGTTAGACATATAGGTGACTTATAAGTTACTTAAGTGCAGTGTAAAATGGCTGTGAAATAACGTGGACGTTATTTCACTCAGGCTGCAGTGGCAGGCCTGTGTAAGAATTGTCAGAGCTCCCTATGGGTGGCAAAAGAAATGCTGCAGCCCATAGGGATCTCCTGGAACCCCAATACCCTGGGTACCTCAGTACCATATACTAGGGAATTATAAGGGTGTTCCAGTAAGCCAATGTAAATTGGTAAAATTGGTCACTAGCCTGTTAGTGACAATTTGAAAGTAATGAGAGAGCATAACCACTGAGGTTCTGGTTAGCAGAGCCTCAGTGAGACAGTTAGGCACCACACAGGGAACACATACATGCACACCTATGAGCACTGGGGTCCTGTGTGACAGGGTCCCAGTGACACATACATATAGGCCACAACCTTATGAGCACTGGGGTCCTGACTAGCAGGATCCCAGTGACACATAACAAACATACTGAAAACATAGTGTTTTCACTATGAGCACTGAGGCCTGGCTATCAGGATCCCAGTGAGACAGTGAAAACAGTGACAAACACCCTGACATACACTCACAAACAGGCCAAAAGTGGGGGTAACAAGGCTAGAAAGAGGCTACCTTCTCACACCAGTCCTTAGATAGGAAAGCTGAGGTTAGAGGAGACCAGACTGAGGCTAATGCAGCAACAGTTGGCCTTAGACAGGGAATCCCTGGCTGTGGAAAAGGAAAGACATGGTTTGGGTTTAGTTCCCCATGGTGACAGCATCAGTTTAAGAAATTCAAATGTTAGGGAACCTTCATTTGACTCTAGAAATCTGCACAAAGTTGTCCCTCCTTACAAGGATGGTGATGACATCTACAAGGGGTTTTCTGCACTTGAGAGGGCCTGTAAAGTTCATAGGGTCCCTCATGTACAGTGGGCTGTTTTCCTTTGGTAATGCTTCTCTGGTAAGGGGAGAGACAGACTTCTTATTGTCAGAGAGGATGATGGTGATTATCAAATTCTGAAAAATGCACTCTTGGATGGTCTGGGCTTAACCCGCTGAGTTGTCCTCCAGCGGCGTGGGGCCTTCTTTTGTTGTGCTGCATCAACCGCGTTTTGAAACTCCTCTGTCCCGGTGTCCTGGGACTTCTGTGTGTGCTGTCTGGCATCCTGAGGGCTCTCTAAAGTGCTGAGATCCCCATCTTCCTCCTCACACAGAGTTGAGCCCCCCAGATCCCTCCTGGATCCAGCCAGCACCATTTTGACGCAAAACGCATATTTGTCGTAACCAAGTATTGTTGGTGACTTCCAACACGAAATCACGTCTGCATCCATCTTCATGTCTTGGGACATCTTTTGTGTCATGAAGGAACCCGCTGGCATCTTCCTAGGGTGCATTCCTGCAGTCTTCGTTCAACCGGGGACTCTTCTTTTGCACCCTCTTCTGGGTTGGCAGGGGCTCCTGTCCTTCCTGGAACTTCTTTCGACTTCTGGACTTGGTCCCCTTCTTTTGCAGGTCTTCAGGTCCAGGAATCCAGCAGTTGTTCTTTGTAGACTTGGTTATCTTCTGCAAAATCCCAATCACGAGGTGTAGTGTGTCCTAAGGAAACTTGCAGTACTTTACTCCTGCTTTTCTGGGCTCTGGGGTGGTGTAATTTACTTACATTTACTGTATTCTCAATCTCCCAGTGATTCTGCACACACTACACTTGTCTAGGGGGGTATTCGTAAGTTTGCATTCCACATTTTTAGTATATGGTTTGTGTTGCCCCCACCCCTATTTTCTCCCTTTGTATTCTATAGCATTTCCTATTGTTTGCACTATCCTAAGTCTAATTACTTACCTTGTTTCGGTGTCTAGTGTATATATTGTGTATAATACTTACCTCCAGAAGGAGTATTGCCTCTAAGATATTTTTGGTACTGTGTCACCCAAATAAACTACCTTTACTTTGGTAACACTGAGTATTGTCTTTCCTTGTGTATAAGTATTGTGTAACTACAAGTGGTATTGCATGAGTTTTGCATGTCTCCTAGTTCAGCCTAAGCTGCTCTGCTATAGCTACCTCTATCACCCTAAGCTACTAGAACACTACTACTTCACTAATAAGGGATAACTGGACCTGGTATAAGGTGTACTTACCCAAGGCACCTACTACAAATCAGGCCAGCCTCCTACATTGGCAGCAGCGGTGGGATAAGTCCTTGCAATTGCTTTACCACTTTGTTACCTGTGCTTTTCACAAGAAAAGCTTGCTCCAATACTTAGAGCATATATAACATATACCTAGAAGAAATTTTCTACCTTTCTAAAAGTTCTTTTAAACTTTGCAAAAGTTTTTACAAAGTTCTGAAAAGTTTTCTTCTTTTCTCTACAAAGTTAACTCTGTTATTCTACTAACGTTTTACTTACTTTCCCAAACTTTTTTTTTATATTTCAATATGTCTTATGTAGAAGCTACCCCTAGAGTTGTGAAAACAACATATGAAAATCTTAACTTTAAAAGTTTGAGGGATCTCTGTAGTGAAAGAAGTTTGGGGATTGGGAAGAACCCCAATAAGGAGTTCCTGTTAAACCATCTTCTCCAAGTTGACCCGGGACTCATCACTGGTCCAGATAAGACAAGGGAAGAGGTAGAGGATGATTCCAACCAGGAAGGCTCAGAAGAGCAAAATGACAATCCTGGGGAGGGTACTTCCACAGATGTATCTGTTAATAAGCCACTTAGTTCAACTGGTAGTGGGAAGGGTTCACACACAAGTAGGGCTCCCTTCACCCCTAGAGGCCAGTTAGAGATAGATTTACCTCTGCACATTCCCATTTTACCTCTGTTTCAGAGGCATCCCACACAACTAACCCTGAGGACCAGTCCTTAGATAGGAAAGCTGAGGTTAGAGGAGACCAGACTGAGGCTAATGCAGCAACAGTTGGCCTTAGACAGGGAATCCCTGGCTGTGGAAAAGGAAAGACATGGTTTGGGTTTAGTTCCCCATGGTGACAGCATCAGTTTAAGAAATTCAAATGTTAGGGAACCTTCATTTGACTCTAGAAATCTGCACAAAGTTGTCCCTCCTTACAAGGATGGTGATGACATCTACAAGGGGTTTTCTGCACTTGAGAGGGCCTGTAAAGTTCATAGGGTCCCTCATGTACAGTGGGCTGTTTTCCTTTGGTAATGCTTCTCTGGTAAGGGGAGAGACAGACTTCTTATTGTCAGAGAGGATGATGGTGATTATCAAATTCTGAAAAATGCACTCTTGGATGGTCTGGGCTTAACCCGCTGAGTTTTTCTCCAGCGGCGTGGGGCCTTCTTTTGTTGTGCTGCATCAACCGCGTTTTGAAACTCCTCTGTCCCGGTGTCCTGGGACTTCTGTGTGTGCTGTCTGGCATCCTGAGGGCTCTCTAAAGTGCTGAGATCCCCATCTTCCTCCTCACACAGAGTTGAGCCCCCCAGATCCCTCCTGGATCCAGCCAGCACCATTTTGACGCAAAACGCATATTTGTCGTAACCAAGTATTGTTGGTGACTTCCAACACAAAATCACGTCTGCATCCATCTTCATGTCTTGGGACATCTTTTGTGTCATGAAGGAACCCGCTGGCATCTTCCTAGGGTGCATTCCTGCAGTCTTCGTTCAACCGGGGACTCTTCTTTTGCACCCTCTTCTGGGTTGGCAGGGGCTCCTGTCCTTCCTGGAACTTCTTTCGACTTCTGGACTTGGTCCCCTTCTTTTGCAGGTCTTCTGGTCCAGGAATCCAGCAGTTGTTCTTTGTAGACTTGGTTATCTTCTGCAAAATCCCAATCACGAGGTGTAGTGTGTCTTAAGGAAACTTGCAGTACTTTACTCCTGCTTTTCTGGGCTCTGGGGTGGGGTAATTTACTTACATTTACTGTATTCTCAATCTCCCAGTGATTCTGCACACACTACACTTGTCTAGGGGGGTATTCGTAAGTTTGCATTCCACATTTTTAGTATATGGTTTGTGTTGCCCCCACCCCTATTTTCTCCCTTTGTATTCTATAGCATTTCCTATTGTTTGCACTATCCTAAGTCTAATTACTTACCTTGTTTCGGTGTCTAGTGTATATGTTGTGTATAATACTTACCTCCAGAAGGAGTATTGCCTCTAAGATATTTTTGGTACTGTGTCACCCAAATAAACTACCTTTACTTTGGTAACACTGAGTATTGTCTTTCCTTGTGTATAAGTATTGTGTAACTACAAGTGGTATTGCATGAGCTTTGCATGTCTCCTAGTTCAGCCTAAGCTGCTCTGCTATAGCTACCTCTATCACCCTAAGCTACTAGAACACTACTACTTCACTAATAAGGGATAACTGGACCTGGTATAAGGTGTACTTACCCAAGGCACCTACTACAAATCAGGCCAGCCTCCTACATTGGCAGCAGCGATGGGATAAGTCCTTGCAATTGCTTTACCACTTTGTTACCTGTGCTTTTCACAAGAAAAGCTTGCTCCAATACTTAGAGCATATATAACATATACCTAGAAGAAATTTTCTACCTTTCTAAAAGTTCTTTTAAACTTTGCAAAAGTTTTTACAAAGTTCTGAAAAGTTTTCTTCTTTTCTCTACAAAGTTAACTCTGTTATTCTACTAACGTTTTACTTACTTTCCCAAACTTTTTTTTTATATTTCAATATGTCTTCTGTAGAAGCTACCCCTAGAGTTGTGAAAACAACATATGAAAATCTTAACTTTAAAAGTTTGAGGGATCTCTGTAGTGAAAGAAGTTTGGGGATTGGGAAGAACCCCAATAAGGAGTTCCTGTTAAACCATCTTCTCCAAGTTGACCCGGGACTCATCACTGGTCCAGATAAGACAAGGGAAGAGGTAGAGGATGATTCCAACCAGGAAGGCTCAGAAGAGCAAAATGACAATCCTGGGGAGGGTACTTCCACAGATGTATCTGTTAATAAGCCACTTAGTTCAACTGGTAGTGGGAAGGGTTCACACACAAGTAGGGCTCCCTTCACCCCTAGAGGCCAGTTAGAGATAGATTTACCTCTGCACATTCCCATTTTACCTCTGTTTCAGAGGCATCCCACACAACTAACCCTGAGGACCAGTCCTTAGATAGGAAAGCTGAGGTTAGAGGAGACCAGACTGAGGCTAATGCAGCAACAGTTGGCCTTAGACAGGGAATCCCTGGCTGTGGAAAAGGAAAGACATGGTTTGGGTTTAGTTCCCCATGGTGACAGCATCAGTTTAAGAAATTCAAATGTTAGGGAACCTTCATTTGACTCTAGAAATCTGCACAAAGTTGTCCCTCCTTACAAGGATGGTGATGACATCTACAAGGGGTTTTCTGCACTTGAGAGGGCCTGTAAAGTTCATTGGGTCCCTCATGTACAGTGGGCTGTTTTCCTTTGGTAATGCTTCTCTGGTAAGGGGAGAGACAGACTTCTTATTGTCAGAGAGGATGATGGTGATTATCAAATTCTGAAAAATGCACTCTTGGATGGTCTGGGCTTAACCCGCTGAGTTGTTCTCCAGCGGCGTGGGGCCTTCTTTTGTTGTGCTGCATCAACCGCGTTTTGAAACTCCTCTGTCCCGGTGTCCTGGGACTTCTGTGTGTGCTGTCTGGCATCCTGAGGGCTCTCTAAAGTGCTGAGATCCCCATCTTCCTCCTCACACAGAGTTGAGCCCCCCAGATCCCTCCTGGATCCAGCCAGCACCATTTTGACGCAAAACGCATATTTGTCGTAACCAAGTATTGTTGGTGACTTCCAACACGAAATCACGTCTGCATCCATCTTCATGTCTTGGGACATCTTTTGTGTCATGAAGGAACCCGCTGGCATCTTCCTAGGGTGCATTCCTGCAGTCTTCGTTCAACCGGGGACTCTTCTTTTGCCCCCTCTTCTGGGTTGGCAGGGGCTCCTGTCCTTCCTGGAACTTCTTTCGACTTCTGGACTTGGTCCCCTTCTTTTGCAGGTCTTCTGGTCCAGGAATCCAGCAGTTGTTCTTTGTAGACTTGGTTATCTTCTGCAAAATCCCAATCACGAGATGTAGTGTGTCCTAAGGAAACTTGCAGTACTTTACTCCTGCTTTTCTGGGCTCTGGGGTGGGGTAATTTACTTACATTTACTGTATTCTCAATCTCCCAGTGATTCTGCACACACTACACTTGTCTAGGGGGGTATTCGTAAGTTTGCATTCCACATTTTTAGTATATGGTTTGTGTTGCCCCCACCCCTATTTTCTCCCTTTGTATTCTATAGCATTTCCTATTGTTTGCACTATCCTAAGTCTAATTACTTACCTTGTTTCGGTGTCTAGTGTATATATTGTGTATAATACTTACCTCCAGAAGGAGTATTGCCTCTAAGATATTTTTGGTACTGTGTCACCCAAATAAACTACCTTTACTTTGGTAACACTGAGTATTGTCTTTCCTTGTGTATAAGTATTGTGTAACTACAAGTGGTATTGCATGAGCTTTGCATGTCTCCTAGTTCAGCCTAAGCTGCTCTGCTATAGCTACCTCTATCACCCTAAGCTACTAGAACACTACTACTTCACTAATAAGGGATAACTGGACCTGGTATAAGGTGTACTTACCCAAGGCACCTACTACAAATCAGGCCAGCCTCCTACATTGGCAGCAGCGATGGGATAAGTCCTTGCAATTGCTTTACCACTTTGTTACCTGTGCTTTTCACAAGAAAAGCTTGCTCCAATACTTAGAGCATATATAACATATACCTAGAAGAAATTTTCTACCTTTCTAAAAGTTCTTTTAAACTTTGCAAAAGTTTTTACAAAGTTCTGAAAAGATTTCTTCTTTTCTCTACAAAGTTAACTCTGTTATTCTACTAACGTTTTACTTACTTTCCCAAACTTTTTTTTTATATTTCAATATGTCTTCTGTAGAAGCTACCCCTAGAGTTGTGAAAACAACATATGAAAATCTTAACTTTAAAAGTTTGAGGGATCTCTGTAGTGAAAGAAGTTTGGGGATTGGGAAGAACCCCAATAAGGAGTTCCTGTTAAACCATCTTCTCCAAGTTGACCCGGGACTCATCACTGGTCCAGATAAGACAAGGGAAGAGGTAGAGGATGATTCCAACCAGGAAGGCTCAGAAGAGCAAAATGACAATCCTGGGGAGGGTACTTCCACAGATGTATCTGTTAATAAGCCACTTAGTTCAACTGGTAGTGGGAAGGGTTCACACACAAGTAGGGCTCCCTTCACCCCTAGAGGCCAGTTAGAGATAGATTTACCTCTGCACATTCCCATTTTACCTCTGTTTCAGAGGCATCCCACACAACTAACCCTGAGGACCAGTCCTTAGATAGGAAAGCTGAGGTTAGAGGAGACCAGACTGAGGCTAATGCAGCAACAGTTGGCCTTAGACAGGGAATCCCTGGCTGTGGAAAAGGAAAGACATGGTTTGGGTTTAGTTCCCCATGGTGACAGCATCAGTTTAAGAAATTCAAATGTTAGGGAACCTTCATTTGACTCTAGAAATCTGCACAAAGTTGTCCCTCCTTACAAGGATGGTGATGACATCTACAAGGGGTTTTCTGCACTTGAGAGGGCCTGTAAAGTTCATAGGGTCCCTCATGTACAGTGGGCTGTTTTCCTTTGGTAATGCTTCTCTGGTAAGGGGAGAGACAGACTTCTTATTGTCAGAGAGGATGATGGTGATTATCAAATTCTGAAAAATGCACTCTTGGATGGTCTGGGCTTAACCCGCTGAGTTGTTCTCCAGCGGCGTGGGGCCTTCTTTTGTTGTGCTGCATCAACCGCGTTTTGAAACTCCTCTGTCCCGGTGTCCTGGGACTTCTGTGTGTGCTGTCTGGCATCCTGAGGGCTCTCTAAAGTGCTGAGATCCCCATCTTCCTCCTCACACAGAGTTGAGCCCCCCAGATCCCTCCTGGATCCAGCCAGCACCATTTTGACGCAAAACGCATATTTGTCGTAACCAAGTATTGTTGGTGACTTCCAACACGAAATCACGTCTGCATCCATCTTCATGTCTTGGGACATCTTTTGTGTCATGAAGGAACCCGCTGGCATCTTCCTAGGGTGCATTCCTGCAGTCTTCGTTCAACCGGGGACTCTTCTTTTGCACCCTCTTCTGGGTTGGCAGGGGCTCCTGTCCTTCCTGGAACTTCTTTCGACTTCTGGACTTGGTCCCCTTCTTTTGCAGGTCTTCAGGTCCAGGAATCCAGCAGTTGTTCTTTGTAGACTTGGTTATCTTCTGCAAAATCCCAATCACGAGGTGTAGTGTGTCCTAAGGAAACTTGCAGTACTTTACTCCTGCTTTTCTGGGCTCTGGGGTGGGGTAATTTACTTACATTTGCTGTATTCTCAATCTCCCAGTGATTCTGCACACACTACACTTGTCTAGGGGGGTATTCGTAAGTTTGCATTCCACATTTTTAGTATATGGTTTGTGTTGCCCCCACCCCTATTTTCTCCCTTTGTATTCTATAGCATTTCCTATTGTTTGCACTATCCTAAGTCTAATTACTTACCTTGTTTCGGTGTCTAGTGTATATATTGTGTATAATACTTACCTCCAGAAGGAGTATTGCCTCTAAGATATTTTTGGTACTGTGTCACCCAAATAAACTACCTTTACTTTGGTAACACTGAGTATTGTCTTTCCTTGTGTATAAGTATTGTGTAACTACAGGTGGTATTGCATGAGCTTTGCATGTCTCCTAGTTCAGCCTAAGCTGCTCTGCTATAGCTACCTCTATCACCCTAAGCTACTAGAACACTACTACTTCACTAATAAGGGATAACTGGACCTGGTATAAGGTGTACTTACCCAAGGCACCTACTACAAATCAGGCCAGCCTCCTACATTGGCAGCAGAGATGGGATAAGTCCTTGCAATTGCTTTACCACTTTGTTACCTGTGCTTTTCACAAGAAAAGCTTGCTCCAATACTTAGAGCATATATAACATATACCTAGAAGAAATTTTCTACCTTTCTAAAAGTTCTTTTAAACTTTACAAAAGTTTTTACAAAGTTCTGAAAAGTTTTGCTCTTTTCTCTACAAAGTTAACTCTGTTATTCTACTAACGTTTTACTTACTTTCCCAAACTTTTTTTTTATATTTCAATATGTCTTCTGTAGAAGCTACCCCTAGAGTTGTGAAAACAACATATGAAAATCTTAACTTTAAAAGTTTGAGGGATCTCTGTAGTGAAAGAAGTTTGGGGATTGGGAAGAACCCCAATAAGGAGTTCCTGTTAAACCATCTTCTCCAAGTTGACCCGGGACTCAGCACTGGTCCAGATAAGACAAGGGAAGAGGTAGAGGATGATTCCAACCAGGAAGGCTCAGAAGAGCAAAATGACAATCCTGGGGAGGGTACTTCCACAGATGTATCTGTTAATAAGCCACTTAGTTCAACTGGTAGTGGGAAGGGTTCACACACAAGTAGGGCTCCCTTCACCCCTAGAGGCCAGTTAGAGATAGATTTACCTCTGCACATTCCCATTTTACCTCTGTTTCAGAGGCATCCCACACAACTAACCCTGAGGACCAGTCCTTAGATAGGAAAGCTGAGGTTAGAGGAGACCAGACTGAGGCTAATGCAGCAACAGTTGGCCTTAGACAGGGAATCCCTGGCTGTGGAAAAGGAAAGACATGGTTTGGGTTTAGTTCCCCATGGTGACAGCATCAGTTTAAGAAATTCAAATGTTAGGGAACCTTCATTTGACTCTAGAAATCTGCACAAAGTTGTCCCTCCTTACAAGGATGGTGATGACATCTACAAGGGGTTTTCTGCACTTGAGAGGGCCTGTAAAGTTCATAGGGTCCCTCATGTACAGTGGGCTGTTTTCCTTTGGTAATGCTTCTCTGGTAAGGGGAGAGACAGACTTCTTATTGTCAGAGAGGATGATGGTGATTATCAAATTCTGAAAAATGCACTCTTGGATGGTCTGGGCTTAACCACTGAACAGTACAGAATTAAGTGCAGAGAGACCAGAAAGGAGTCATCACAGGACTGGACAGACTTTGTAGACTGTTCTGTGATGGCCCTAGAAGGTTGGTTAAATGGCAATACGGTGACTGACTATGAAATCCTATATAACTTGTATCTGAGAGAGCATATTTTGAATAATTGTGTGTCTGATTTGTTACATCAGTATCTTGTGGACTCAGATCTGACCTCTCCCCAAGAATTGGGAAAGAAGGCAGACAAATGGGTCAAAACAAGGGTGAGCAGAAAAACTCATACAGAGGGTGACAAAGACATCAAAAAGAAAGATGGTGAAAGATCTCAGGACAAGCATGGGGATAAAACTAAACACAAATATCTTTCTTCAGGTCCAAAACACTCCTCTGGGTGTGGGGATAAAACTTTTTCATCTTCTTCAAACTCTTCACACAATCAGAAAAGGCCTTGGTGCTATGTGTGTAGAGGTAAAGGCCATTGGCCAGGGGATACGTCCTGCACAGGTAAAGCCCCTGAGCCTACCACCACTAAGACATCAGACTCTAGTGCCCCTAGCAGTAGTGGTAATAGTGGTGGGAATACTGGTAATAGTCAATCTAAAGGTGTAGTTGAGTTCACTTTTGTGACCATAATAGAAACTGGGATAGACAGTCCCAAGAAAGTTTCTGTCACACCTGGTGGCATTGGCCTTGCCATCTTGGCTGCTTGTCCCCTTAACATGGATAATTACAGGCAGTCAATCTTAATAAATGGTGCTGAGGCCCAGGCCTAGAGGGACGCAGGTGCCAGTATCACTTTGGTGACTGAAAACCTGATGTCACCTGCACAACACCTCCTTGGACAGAAGTACTAAGTTACTGATGTCAATAACTCCACTCAGTCTCTCCTCTTAGCTGTAGTTCAACTTAGTTGGGGTGGAGTTAATGACCCTAAGCAGGTGGTAGTATCACCTAGCTTACATGTAGATTGTCTCTTAGGGAATGATCTTAAGGCCTCAGGTTGGGCTGAGGTAGAGTTTAGGACCCATGCATCCATACTTGGTATCCCTGAGGAATTGCTTCCTCTCATTTCTGGTGAAATGAAAAAGCAAAACAGAGAAAAAGGCCTCAAATCTCAGGATCCCTCTCCACTAACTGGTAAGAAGGGTATCAAGGTATCCTTTCCCCACCCTGACACTAAGGATACCATTCCTGTGATGGACGAAACCTCTCCTGGGGTGGAACCTGTACCAAGAGAGCCCTCAGCTACCACAACTGGACAACCAAGAGAAACAGCAACCCTGTTCTCTCTTACAGCCATATGGACAAAGTTGTTGCCCAGCTATGGTATTATTGAGACAGCATCCCTGTCTAGCATTTCCTGCATTGGTCATAGACCAAGTGGACCAATCCCACTGTTGGTTATGTAAATATCTCCACACAGGGTGGTTTACAACCCCACAGGTAAGCAACCATATAGTGGATGATAAAGGGAGTAAACACCCTATTGTAGATCTACTCTCCACTTATCACCACATAGACAATAAAGTTTCAACTGGCCAAGGTTATCCTTATTGTCCTTTGTTTGGGGGGGGCTTGTGTGAGAAAGTAGCCTCTTTCTAGCATGGTTACCCCCACTTTTGGCCTGTTTGTGAGTGTGTGTCAGTGGGTTTTTACTGTGTAACAGGGATCCTGCTAGCCAGGACCCCAGTGCTCATAGATAAAAACATATATGTCAGTCTGTTTTGCCTGTCTCATTGTTGTCAGTAGTGCTTGACT
Source organism: Pleurodeles waltl (assembly GCF_031143425.1). Lineage (NCBI taxonomy): Eukaryota > Metazoa > Chordata > Amphibia > Caudata > Salamandridae > Pleurodeles > Pleurodeles waltl. Next base: position 572,195,140 of record NC_090448.1, read on the forward strand.
GTGTCACTGAGGCTCTGCTAACCAGAACCTCAGTGCTTATGCTCTCCTTTCTTTTAAATGTGTCACTCTAGGCTAGTGACTTAATTTTCCAATTTTAATAGGCATACTGGACCCACCTTATAAGTCCCCAGTATATGGTACCCAGGCACCCAGGGCACTGGTGTTCCAGGAGATCTTTATGGGCTGCAGCATTTCTTTTGCCACTCATAAGGAGCTCATACAAACTCTTCCACAGGCCTGCCATTGTAGCCTGGCTGAGATAGTGCACACACTATTTCACAGCCATTTTCACTGCACTTAAGTAACTTATAAATCCCTGATATGTCTAACCTTCACTTGCTGAAGGTTAAGTGCAAAGTTACTAAGTGTGAGGGCACCCTTGCACTGGCAAAGGTGCTCCCACATAGTTCAGGGCCATTTCCCAGAACTTTGTGAATGCGGGGATGCCATTACATGCGTGCACTACATATAGGTCAATACCTATATGTAGCTTCACAATAGTAACTCTGAATATGGCCATGTAAGGTGTCTAAGATCAAAGAATTGTCCCTCCATTCAAAATATGGCATTGGGGAGCCAATTCCATGCATCATGGGAGTTCCACTATGGACCCCCCAGTACTGTCAAACCAGCTCTCTGAGGCTTGCACTAGTTACAGCTGCTGCCACCTCCTAGACGGGGTTCTGCCCACCTGGGGTCTGAACAGTTCAGTCCCGGGAAGACAGAACAAAGCATTTCCTCTGAGAGAGGGTGTTACACCCTCTCCCTTTGGAAATAGGTGTTACAGGCTGGGGAGGAGTAGCCTCCCCCAGCCTCTGGAAATGCTTTCAAGGGCACAGATGGTGCCCTCCTTTCATAAGCCAGTCTACACCGGTCCAGGGACACCTTGTCCCCTGCTCTGGAAAGAAACTGGACAAAGGAAAGAGGAGTGACCACTCCCCTGTCCATCACTACCCTAGGGGTGGTGCCCAGATCTCCTCCAGTGTGTGTCAGACGTCTTGCTTTGCAAGGTCTGGGGCACCTTGGAGGGCTCTGAGTGGCCAGTGCCTGCAGGTGATGTCAGAGACCCCTCCTGATAGGTCCTTACCTGATAAGGTAGCCAATCCCCCCTCTTAGGGGTATTTAGGGTCTCTCCTGTGGGCTCTGTTCAGATTCTACTTGCAAGTTTCCATCAGGAATCCTCTGTAACTACTACTTCATCCTCTGACCTCGGATCAACTGCAGCCTGCTCCAGGAACTGCTGTAACAGCAACAAACTATCCACAAGGGATACTTTTCTTCTGCAACTGCAGCTCCAGCCAGCAACTGCAACAGTTTCCATGGTTTGCACACTCTGAGGATTCATTGTCTTCATCCTGCACCAGAAGGACCGAAGAAATCTCCCATGGGGTGACGGAGTCACTCCCCTGCTCACGCAGGCACGTTCCAAGTCAACGACCGGTACTCCTGGACTCCTCTCACAGCAATGAGCGTGTTCCTGGACTCACAGAGGGTGGACCCCATAGACACAGAGGGGCATATTTATAATCTGTTTGCGCCGAATGTGCGTCAAACATTTTGAAGCACAATCGGTGCAAATCGTGCACCATATTTAAACTTTGATGCCTGAGCCCGCGAACTGCAAACTCCTGCAGTGTGCGTCATTTTCTGGATGCGGGAAACTGCCTTGCGTTAATGACAATGACAAGGTAGGCGTTACCGTCCAAAAAATGACTGAAACACCCGTGCGCCTTATTTATGCTACCGCGCAAAAATGACGCACGGCCGGGAGGCAGAGGCGGAAAATTATGCACAACCCGATTTGTGTAAAAAAATAACGCCTGGGTCAGGGTAGGCGTTAAAATGGGGCAAACACACCTGTACTTTAGGGAAACACACAGAAGCAACAGCAGATCTCCAAAAGAAAGACATGGAGGTGCTTTTCATCCAGCATGCACGCAGACGCAGAGCACAGGACCAACAACAGCAGCTTCCACAACACCAGCAGGGAACCCAAAGGCAACGCAGAAGGCAAGAGAGGATATTCCGCACCAGGACAACCCTTATGGGACTTCGCCAACAAGACATCATTCAGAGGTACAGGCGTAACTGGCAAGCCATTCAGCAGCTGCTGCGCAACATTGAGCCACAGTTGGCACCCAGCTTGCAGACACCCCGCACCAGTCCACCAGAAACCAAGCTGCTAGCTGTACTACACATGTTGACAAGTGGCTCCTTTCAAACCACTTGGGCCCTGGTTGCTGGTATCTTACAGCCATCATTCTCCACCTTCCTCCCCAAGGTACTGGATGTCATCATCTCCCTCACACCCCGCCACATCAGCTTCTTCAACACACAGCAGAAGCAGCAGGAGACTAAACAGGGGTTTTACCTAATTAATAGCTTCCCACACGTCCTTGGTGCCATTGACTGCACACATGTACGCATTGTGCCACCTGCTGCAACCGAACATCTATACCGCAACAGGAAGCATACACACTCCATTAATGTGCAGGCCATTGTCGATCACCGGGGTTTGATCACCAACATCGTGGCAAAGTATCGTGGGAGTGTACATGATTCATTCATCTTCCGTCATTGCACCATCAATCAACACTTCCAGGATGGACAAAATGGAAATGGCCTACTTGTTGGTAAGTACAGAAACCTACTTATATACACACTGCACAGCAACCCTCTAGGGCACACAACACATACACCACAACATTGACACATGGACAGGAACACACTGAGCTTGTGATACCGCTAGGCATGTTTGATATCCTCACCCAATGGGAGACACACCTAGGGACAAATGACCATTCCAAATAACAACTGATGCCACTCCACAGACACAAGGGAAAAATTTAAAACAACACAATGACAAACACATGGCCTCAACTGGCAGTACATCTGGGAAGATTAAACTTTCAATATCACATCAATAACACTCAATCCAACACCCTTCAAACCAATACGTACTGTGTAAGGGATGTGTAATGTTTTTTGCTGCAGGTCAAACACCATGACACACATTGCACGTGACCTTCATTGAAGTCATCATCATGCTATCATTGAGGCTGTACCAATATCTCACATCACTCCTGCTCTCACATTGCCCACTACCAAGAAGCAAGTGGGATGTGCGAAGAACACATCTTGATGGGACAGTATTGAAGGTGCACATTCCTGAACATACGCATTGCGACAACTTAATATACACACACAACAGATGTACTGCTATACGGACCTTCTGAAGCTCTAAATGACAACCTCACAACCAAGTTAACCATCGGAACCTGAACATGTTCAGTAGTATAGGAACAGGTTAAAACATGAGTCGACTTGGCAAGGGCAGAGAAATAGGTCTGCAGAGAACTTGTCACACATGTGAAATTAGTGCATAGTCAATTGTTAACACGTCAGTGCTCACAACATACGGAGATGTTTTGCACATTGTCACCTTGCAAAATCTAAGGGTCTCACTGAGGCTTAAATTGTTCTATTACATATGTCAAATTGTATGGGATGTCCAAGGTACATAGATGCAACCGTGTTACCAACACTGTCAAATTGATTCTGTGTATGGAAGTATCATCTCACCCCCAGTTAAGACATAGGGACACCTGTTTCACAAGTCACAATGCAAGGGAGTACACACTGTACTGCAACTCTACAAAAATACTGCGAACATCCGGTAAACAGCCAAACACCCGTTCAGATAAGGAAACAACCCAGTGCTGATGGTACATCCTAGAAGCCTAGGAATCCACACAATAACACAAACACCAATGAGTCACAGACAACACAAGAGAACTACTGCCATGCAAAGTGATATTTCTGGGGCAAGCTATATCAACATGTTCTCACTCATTTTCTCTTTCAGCTGATCAAGGGTATGGGATCCAGACATGGATTATGACCCCATTTGCAAACCCAAGCACTGCAGCAGAGCGTGCCTATAATGAGGCACATAGGAGGACACGCACCATAGTCGAGAGGACCTTTGGCATCCTGAAGTCAAGATTCAGGTGCCTCAACATCACCGGAGGCAGCCTCCTATACTCACCTGAAATGGTGTGCAAAATAATTTTGACCTGTGCCATCCTGCACAACATATGTGTAAGAAGGAACATTCCCCTATATGAACCTGACCCACAAATGCCTGAAGGAGGAAGAGGAGGATGCTGGCCATCAAAATGAGGGGGGCCATCCAAACACAGCTGCAGGATTGCGTCGGAGACAACATATTGCCCAAAATGTATTTGAACTCTACTCACCCATCACCAATATCTTACCATAAGTAAATAAACACCTATAATAATCACCATATCATGGTCTGGATAATAATTTTTGCATAACATTATCTCTAACTATCAGAATCAGAGTGTAGCCTCATGGAGCATTGCTGAAATACCGATTAGGACACAGACCATTCCTAAACTAGTTAGATGCGTACGAATGTACAGCCACGTTCACTCACACTGTAAATGACATTTATCCTGTATATGTCACATTTGAAGGGCAATAGCAGAGGACCACACCTATTTCACACATACATGTTGGCAACATGGTTCTGTACTGTAGCCATTTTTAATATAGCTTTATGCAGGTTAGGTTAACAACCAGCTTTACGGTCTTATTTTATTTCTTTCTATCACACTGTTTAGCTTAGTTCAGCACTGTGTTCTCAAACAATGCATTCTTGCTCACCCTGTGCTTCAGTCAAGGCTACAGTATGGTACATTGCCAGTACACGTGGTAGAAGTTTAGTCTCTAGTGTTCGTAGATGATATGCATCCTTATGTAGGGACATTTTCTTAGAACATCTGCGTGTTAGTTATAAAATCACTTTCGAGTCCTAGTACAGGGCAGAGGGAGATTCCGACCAGGAACCTACAACTAGATGCTGACTGCCCCGTTGCAGATGCTGATGCAGCTTAGAGGCCTTTGCTCAGTTATGAGGGTTGATGTCCTCCCGGGGGAACCTGAAAGGCAGGCTTAGAGCTTCACATGCTGTGCTCATAATATAACTAAGGGAGAACTTACTATAGTTGCACTATGATAGCCTTATTCTTGTGCTTCACTCTCATTGTTACTATTTTAATCCTACTGTGTTGTTTCGTTCTGGTTATTGCAGCTCACGCCTTACTATATAAAATGCAGTCATTTTATTAAACCAATCTTTAAAACTTAAACTGCCTTTGTCATTTTCATATGAGACCGTACTGTTAGGCTGATAGAGATAGCTATAGCAGAGCAGCTTAGGCTGAACTAGGAGACATGCAAAGCTCCTACTATACCACTTATATCACTTATCACTATATCATAAGAAAAAACAATACTCAGAGTTACTAAAAATAAAGGTACTTTATTTTAGTGACAATATGCCAAAAGTATCTCAGAGGATATACTCCCTTAGGAGGTAAGTAATATACACAAAATATACACACACAAACCAAATCAGGTAAGTAAACAGATAGAAAAGTAGTGCAGACACTGTAGAACACAATAGAATGCAATAGGGAAAAATAGGCCTAGGGGTAACACATACCCTATACTCCAAAAGTGGAATGCGAACCACAAATGGACCCCAGGCCTAGTGTAGGTTGTAGAGGGTCGCTGGGAGTGTGAGAAAACACTAAGGGTGTCCAAGATACCCCACCCCAATCCCCTGAAAAGTAGGAGTAAAGTTAGCCTACTACCCCAGAAAGACAGTGAAGTTGAGATAGTGGATTATAGGTGTTATAAGTTGGGAGGATCGGTAAGTTGGACATACCTCTCTCTCCTTTTTGGTGGGGTTAATGTTTAACCCCTCTCCAGTTTCAATTATAAACCAATGTGGGAAAGCCATCACTCACACTGGGATTGAAGCCTGACTGAATAGATGGATAAAAAGGAAGATAGGCTCAGACATAAGCTGCATCTGCTGTGAGAGGGAAGGCTCATTTGAAGTGCACATAGTTGCTCGGCATAGACACCATTTCTCAAGGAAGAATGGTCCCTTGCACAGTGCGTAAGGACATTAAATTATAAATAGGAATACAGTCAGACGAAACATTTTGTACAATAGACAATCATAAATGTTTATTTCATAGAGATACAAAGTGGGAGCCACAAACAGAGGAGAAGACATCAATTAATCAAATAAAAGCCTCAGGTTAGCCAATGTAAACATGTTCATTTCAATCCAAAATACAACATATGTATCTAAATCATAGTGACTCAAGCTTATGTATGTGACACAATTATGCCAAATTGTTACAATCACTATATACATAGTACCTAAGCTCATGTGCACATCATGATATTTCATAGAGTCTTTGTGCTGTAGTCGACAACATTTTGATCCTTAGAGGAATACAAAGATCATCATCACTACACAAGAATTAGCATAAGAGTGAAGAACTTTGTATACAAATCATAAAAATGCCGGCAAGAAGTGGAAGAGAAATAAATATGCACAAGAGGAGAGAAATTGAATTACAAAGGGAAAAAAAAAACTCAGAAATATCTGCAAACAGAATAACTCAGAGGATTCCATATAATTTCATGCGTGTATTAAGGACCAAAATAGGCATGTATGAGGGACCAGCCAAAGCTAATCCTTTAGGGCAGAGGGGCTACGCTCCCCTCAACTTTTGCCCCTCAAGAAGAGTGCCTGTCAGGCTGAGCAAAGGTCAGCCTGACAGACACTCTTCATTTTCAGATCAGGCAGCCGGAAGCGAGACATGCGTGATTTGAGCAGACTAATGGCTGTCTGAGCTGAACTTTGCTGGGCTGAAAATGTCACAGCTCCTATGGGTGTGACCTCCTCAGCTCAGTAAAGATGCCTTGAGGCCCTTCTCCTCAGTGATGAAGGGAAGCGTCACACATTGACTCCAACCTCAGCACTTTAGGCTTAAGACCTGAGGCATCCAGGGCGAGTGTCAATCAGTGACACCTCACCACAGAGTGGGATGGGGTCAGCAGTCTCACCGACCCATCCACTCTGTGACGAAGTTGGGACTGCTGCCTTCCCTCACTGGCTGACTTAAGGTCAGCCAGTGAAGGATGGCAGCAGTTCCAACCCTCATGGGACCCCTGTGGCAGAGCTGAAGATAAGTGTGTGTGTTTTTTTCAAATTAATGTTTGGTACATGCATGTATGTTTGAATATCTCATCAATGTTGTGAATGGATATGCATGTGCGCGTGGGTGTGAATGAATGAGTGTGAGTGTGCTTCCCGCCCACCCCCCTACCTCCTGAAATTACCGGCCACCACTGCGAGGGGCCATTGTTTCTTGAGAAATATGTGTACTCCAGGTCCGTAACTACCTTTGAGGTTTTTCACTTGTTATATAGAAAGGACACAGACCGCATAGCATCCTGTCAAGGGAAGGAAATCACATCCTCATACCCTAGAAAACTTGGTACTGTGCTGGGATAAGTTCATAGCTTCTAACAGGTAGGCCGATAGCAGCCAACTAACAGGAGAATTATGTCACATAATGACCTTTAAAGGCTATTGTCAAGAAAAATGTAATTTTCCTTAAGTGCCTTTTCACAAATAGTTTGAAGAAAACAAATTTCAACATTCACAAGTTTTAATTTTCACTATTAGAAATAGTCCTTGATCTTTTTTTTTTTGTAGCTGCTAACAATACACATGTAGCATTATATATTGTAATTATGTAACCCAGATTATCCTTCTGCCAGTAGCCAGCCTTGCAACAGTGGAAAAAGCAAAGACATTTTAGACATTTTGACTGTAAGGATATGTTGGACCTAAAACGTACACACGCACCATGCAATAAGATTATAGACAACTACCTTAGCAGTGATTTAATATTTCAAAGCACGTTTTGGGCATGTCAAAGGGGTTTATGTTGAAAGGTCAAAATGACAGATTCTTAACTGCACAACCAGCCTACAATGTTAGTCCTGGGGTTGAGTTTGCTAAATCACTGCAATGGGTGGCATAATAGGTGCAGCAGGCCACTAGTGACATTTACCAATCAAACCATGGGTACACTGTGTAGCGTATACTACAGTCTTACATGTAAATGAAAACTGCCAATCAGTTGTATACCAAATTTCATATGTTGCGACAGAGAGTACAGAAATGTTAGCAGAAGGGGTGAATTTTAACAACCAAAAATAATTTTTCTAAAGGTATACATGTAGACAGGTCTGTGCTACTTTAAGGCAGTAATACTTGAGTTGTTTTGGCACAGCACTAACAATATTTATTTTCAAATGTATTAAGCCATACAGACATCAATTTGCATGGCTTGGTAAAAAAAAAAAACACAATGCAGAAAATCACGCTTCCTTGTGTTGCTTTGCTACAGGTAGGCATTAAATGGGTTATTTAGTCGATCCATCCGATGCTGGCCTTCCGATGCACACATATTTAGATGAATAAACCTCAAAGGTTCGATTTGGTCAGGAAGTATACCTTCACTGCAAACAACTATCCTGACACCAACACAGGCTCCATTGCGCCTTAACTTGCTTCACTGTATTGCATGAAATCTTAGTGGATGCAGCCCATCTAGTGACTGAGAAGTGTTGAATTACATTAATAAAAAGTCTTCATTAAGTCAAACTTATCAGCTAATACAGCAATAAATAAGACTGTAAAATAACTTACAAATATAACAAGTTAAATAATATCAGTAAACTGTTTTTGCCATGCATAGGACACTCGTTTTATTCTAAGTGTAAATTAGAATGAAGATTGATTCATGTACTTTAAACAAACACATACACTTATTAGGGTAAAAAAGTAATTATTACATCCTCATTTAAAACACATTTGTCAAATAATTGAATGCTTTCCAACACTGACATTACAAACATCATTCTTACCTAGTAGGAGGGAGTTTCCATTACTCCATTCTAGAAGTGCTGCTTGATAATGCTGTGTCTGAAGAAGTAAGCATCAAGTGTGCTTCCAGGACATTTTGTGACGGCACTGATTAATAGTCCTTTACAGTCAACAATAGCACTTACATTAATGGAAAAAGCATGCTCGCAATAACGGTACATGTGTGCTATGGATGCAGGTGGCAACAATTGCACATGGGTTCAGCCAACAGCTCCCAAGACCTGAGAGAACCTGGCAAAGTATTGTTCTTAAGTTGTTCTTACCTTGAATTTGGGAATTGAAGAAACTGAGGCTTATGATGGTATCAAGTACAGTTGGCAAAAATGAACAAAATGCACCTTAGTAAATTCCTGCCAACCTAGCTGAAGTACTCTGAAAAGACCCAGACACCAATAAATGAAGTACTGTCATTAGTCTGACACTACTGGAACTTTATGTGAATGGCTAGTTGTGGGCCAACCTTCTGGGCAAAAATCAATGATGTTCTCCCTCTTCAACATGTAGAATTGGATCATCTCTTCCGCCATTTAATCATTGAAGCTGATATTCTGATAAAGATCATTCTCTGTAGCTAGTGTTGACACAAAAATCGACTTGCTTGCAGAAAAATGGGTGGAAAAGGTTCAGAAAGTTTGTTAGATGCAATTCCTTTTGATATTAATGTAATTGTGTGGGTTTTTGTGCCTGGTAGGACCACGTGTAGGGTTCTTGCACAAATCAAGCATTATGCTACACCAAGGCTACTCTTAAAGTTTCCCAGAGGCCACAAAGGATGGTCTGTGGTGTCACCAATAGGCACACCGATACCAGTAATGGGGTCAATCAGGAGGACCGGGGGCAAGGAGGTGTAAAAGGTAAACATAGGGGGAGCAAAGCATGTATTTCTAGTGGCTGAATTGCACAATGTGAAACCAAAACATCTGGGATCAAACAAGGCTTCCCTCCTTGACCAAATGTTGTGATTCTAGGGGACTGTTATTTTTAACTTTGCCTCCTTTTTCTTCATTATCCCGTATAACAAGACCTCAAACTACATGGATTCAGGAGGTGCACTTAACAAAACATTCTCTTGTGTTTAATTTATTAAACTATAATGTTGACAATGTATAATGGCAACGAAGGCTATGCAAGGGTTGCACATGACAACTGACTTGCTTCTTAGTTTACTACTGGCATTGTTTTCAGGGTGAGGGGAAGCATGAATGTTTCTAAATTCATATTTGAAACATATCTACTTTTAAAAATACATCTCAATGCAGTGTTATGATCTGATGTACTAAGGTGAAATGCTTCTGTATGTAAATGAAAAACACATTTTTTAGATTTTGAAGAGACTTTATCATATTTTTACAAACTTGTTGAAGATGTCTTTAAAAATTGAGGTTTATCCCCAATTGGGTGGTTCGGGACACCTTAGTTTCTTCCTTTCTTTAACTTCAGTTAACCAGCAAATAATTGCTTGCCGATCATTTAACATCTTTCTCAATGTTAGATGTCAGTCAGGAAAACAACAGCGCAGTGCTGTTGTTTACCAGAGGGCTGCATTTAAAGGTAAAGAGGGTGGCATGTTGCTCCTGGGCTGCACTTTGAGTGCCAATGTGTTAAACTATGTAACACTGCATGGTGCAATCTGCTTTGTAAATTTCCCTGTGTTATCCTTGCATTGCATTAGAATACCTACCTTGCATAGATTAAAATCTGCTTAATGCAAGGTGGTACATTGCAGACATTGAACTGTGAAGTGAAGGACTATAACTATTTAGTAAACATTTGAGTTGTGTCAACTTACACAATGTATAGAGCTTCGCAAATCTGGGCCATAGTCTCTGAAATATAAGTCAAAAACCCTTAACGAAGATAGACAGCAGGATCTGGTCGAAGAGGCTCCACGTTGTCAAATTGGCACAGGATGAGGTCTTGGTGAAGCTCCTAGTGAAAGAAATTTGAATTTCACGCCAAGAGAAGGTATATCTCCAGCCAGATGCTTATTTCTACTTTGCCCGGTGAAGATTTCTACCTTCAGACTTATTCACTTTTTTAGTGTTTGGATTCTAGCAATGGGGCAAGGCTGAAGGCAAAGAGGGCTCTACAAGGCCAGATAACTTCTCCATGCTGAATCAGATTTGCTGTGGAAAAGTTTGAAGCGGGAGAAACCCGAACATTTAGGCCAGTAGCAATAAACCTTTGTCAGATTAGTTTGGCAGGTTGGTTCCAGGCCTATGGAGGTCTCTAAAGCCAACACGTTTCTAAGGGCCATGTTTCAGCAAATGTTAGGAGGAGTACATTTTGATACCAGCCAAGGATCTAGAACTATTGAGACATCACTTGGGGGTCAAGGCTCACTGCAGCAGAGGCAAGGGTCCAATACAAGTCTAGGAGGAACTGGTTAGATGGCAGTTTTAGAAAATACCTCATATAGCTTATAGCATATGACCCTTGGAATCCATTCTATGCCCTAGTACAAGAGGGAGGGCAAGTCAAGTGTTTAGGGTTCTTCTCATGACATAGCAATCCTCATCTGTTGTCCTAAAGGTGGAGACGGTGATCTGAGGAGGGTACAGTAGGTACTACAGTCATGCTTGTGGGTAAGGGAGTCTCCTGACCCTTCCCTACCCAATGAGGGAAATGTTCTTGGAGTGACCCTATCTACTTTTGCAGCATTTCCTGTATACCCTACTGCAATAATTCCCAAAGTGCCCCTCTATGTCTACATCCAAGATGGTGAAACCTTTTTTCCCTAGTGCAGAGCCTGTGTGCCCACTGCAGAGGTGTGGCCAGGGAAATGTGGAGCGTATCCTCTGCAGTCACTCTAATCAAGTTCTGGGGTTGCTCCTCTTCCACTGAGATTGGTGCCTGCCTGCTTGACTGGGGAAAAGAGGAAAGGGTGGGCAGTTGTTAGCTACATCTGCAAATCACAAGGTAGACATCTGTGAATTTAGTTAAGTTCCCGGGCACAGCCCAGATGGTCATCTTGCCAGATGAACAGATCACATCCCTATACCCAAGGCCTCTGTGTAAAGCTCTGGGAGGAAGTTCACACCTCATCAAGAGTTCTCCTTCGGGGTGTCAGTTGTGGTACATGCAAATGGGCTGCTAGAGACTTTAAAGAGGGAAATGGTAAGTGTCTAAAAGTATATTTTCCAAAATATTTATTACAAATCCGACTTTAGCAGTGAATTTGTTTGGTCATAATTATTTCAAAAAGTCCAAACATTAACGTAGCTGTTTCATAGAAGTATATAACATTATTAAATGTAATATTATGTCCAAATTCTTTCCTATGGAACAGCCAATCCTGCTGCAGTAAAAGTAGTATTTAGGCCCTTTATGATGTAAGCACATGCTTAACATTAAACTTTTACATGTCTTAAAGTTAAATACCATGCAACCCTGCCTTATGGGTATTGAAGCCTACTTAGGGGTGACTTTCTAATATTTAAGAGGAAGATTTAAACTTGTCAAAAAAGATTATTTTGACAAGACAAACTGGCAGTTTTAAACTGAACTGGCAGGCAACTGAGGGTTGGCCTGTAGACCTGCTTGCATTATCACTGTAGTGGGTGGCATTATGGGTGCCTCTGCCCACTGGTGATGTTTAACTTACAGGCCAGGGTACACTTTCTACCATATACTGGGACTTTTAGGTAAGATAAATATGTCAATTGGGGGTGTGCCAATTTCATTATGTTAAAAGGGGAAGCACAAACACTTTAGCCCTGGCAGTGGGTGTAAAGTGAACAAAGGTATGCAGGCAGCAAGGGGTACAACAAGCAAAGGATGGTCATTTCCAACAGATGCATGGTCAAATTTGTCCTTCTACTGGTTTTCATTTGTTGACAGTTCAGAAATTTCTCACAGAGTGTCTCTGCCACTGTCCTAAAATCTGGACTAAGAATTGTTTTTTTTAAAGACTGATAGCATTCTATCATGTTCCACATGAGAAGGGCCATGAATGCATCTTGCCATTAATGTGGAATCAGATAGTACAACTCTTTTGTCACTTGACATCAAACTAAGCTTGGACAACATTTGAATTAGAAGAGGAAAAAGTTTGATAATTGTACCATAAACTTGTGACACAAAATTACCAAAAATTATGGAATTACGCCCGCTAGCATAGCTTAGAGTTATTTAGTGCTAACATGCCCTCTGCAAAAGCACAGGAACAGAGCGCAAGCTGCTGCGGATGCTGATGTTTGTGTTGTGATATTTATTACTATTATCTTCTACATGAGGGTATATTTTGCACTACAAACCAATCCAGTCAAATTTGTTATTTTGAACAATCTTCTTTTCCCATCTTTTAGCACTTAATTTTGCAGTTCACGTAACTCATCAAATGATTGGGAATCTATTGACATTTTCAATTTTACATTCTGATCTATTTTTTGTTCCCAAACTACCAAATGCAAGAGCACAGTACTACACAATTTAATCTGCAAAATTATTGCCTACTGAACCCATGTCATCTATGTGGCACCATGTATATGGAACATTTTACAACAGCAATTTTCTTTGAGATTGTCAAGATGTTGGATGTCAAGAAACCCCATTGTGACCACATTCTACAAAAATCATGAACCACTCCAAAACCATACTTGTATCCCTATAGAATATAACACTCTATTAATTGGCTGTGCAGCATAGTTTTATGATTCCAGTCAGTTCTGCCACTTGTGTTGAATGTACAATGCAAGATTCAGGGTATTGCAGCATTAACTTGAAATATTCTCTGCCACCAGAATCATTTGCTCATACATAGTTAAGCAACTGTAGGATGTGAAGTATGTGTATGAGTCAGCAATGTCTTTACTGAATGTGTGTCCCATCACAATTGGCTCACTTTCTACAATTGGCAAAGACATTGCTGCAGTGTTCTTCTCTTCATGTATTCAGGAAGCATGGCAGCCACGGTATCGTGTGTAACATAAAGATATGCAATGGTCCCTTTTTTGCCCATCAGCCCACCAGATATTTACACACTGCTTCAATCTAACTCGACATGGAACGACCCCCTTCAACACATAAGAGCCTTCTCCTCATGTCTTGAATTCTGCAAGAAGTTGAAGACCTAGCTCTTGGGCACCACACATGCACACACCTCCTCAAGCACCTGGATATCCTCTTGGTTGATCAGTGTACAATACAAATAAACTGAACATAACTTGCTGCTCAGCGTGCACCCTTCCTGATAAAGTAAATCAACATATTTTTCATAACTTGACATTCCTCAGGCAGGAACACTACACAAACTGTATAAGGTATTTAAAGTATGTAGACATTTATATTACACTATTTAGAGACAATCTCAGGCACACATTAAGTATTGTACATTCAGTCACTACAGGTTTAAGTTTGAAGTATTAGGTCTGTAGGTAACACTTAGTTGCAGGGGTAACTGTCACTGGTCAATGAAGTATTAAAGAACCTCTCTGGTCCCAGGGTTGCTGAGAGGTGGGTGTCCTTAGTGGTCTTCAAACTAGAGACAAGTCTTCAACAAGACCTGCGAAATTATGAATTATTTTTTCTTGTAATTATATTTTATTTTAAAGGCATATTCATTGGATGTACAGTAAATTACACAATTGAGTTTAGGAAACCACGTCCCAACAAATTAACAGAACTCATTCATGAACATTTATGATTGAGTCAATTAGCTGACACTTTATTAGTCACTTGTTTATTTAAAATGCCTAGAAGTTCTTTTCCTGAGAGAGGTTTGTTGAAAACCTCCACTGGTCTAACTATGGAATGGGTTGTACCTGCATAGATAAAAATTGGTACTGGATGGCCATTCACTTCTCTTTCCACAAAAGCGGTCATTCTGGTCTACCTCTAGGACTGCACCAAGCATGTAATCATCCTTCTCCTTTCAGGCATTGGCACTGTGCCAAACTCGGGCCTGTAGAAACTCTAACCGTACTTGCAAATTGTACAAAATAATAATTAATCAATTAAGCTTTTTAACAGAATCTGAAACTCTGTTGGAAACACTTCATAATAATGTGCATCTGCTGTGCTTGACTGGATCTGGAACCATATTCCCATTTAACTGCCTTGAGATTCAATAGTTGAGATGTGGTAGTTGACTATATAATCCCATTCCATGACATCTGATTCTCATTCTACTTTATTTGGAAAAATATTTGTGACTCATTTTGGAATCTATTTAGATTAAATCTAATATCTTGTTTTCAGTGACTATTTTTTCCATAGATGTTGCAAGGGTCATTTCTCATCTGTGTATCACTAATAATTTCATGAGGCATGTTGTTAGTAAAGCCGCCAACTATGTCACAAGGAATCCCATTTCCATCCTGCACAATTTAATCACTATACGCATGCACTGATTCCCCTGGGTTTTCATTGTTTGAAATATCTTTAATCAGTTTACTTGTTTCTGAGTGAACATTTATTTAAAAATGCTGAATAGCCTGATTATATGTTTCCACAACATAAATTGTTAGGGGCTTCTCTCTGCAGTTCTACTGGCTGCAGTACTATGATCTCACAATAAATCCACACATATCAAAGAACAACACATGAAAATAAAGCATCCAAATCTTTCCAAAGCACTTTTGAGGTGGTCGCAATCCATTGCACCTCAGAGTACCATTTCATGGGCACTTCTCTGAGCTTTGGGAAATTCTGTGTTACTGTATAAGGAACACTTCTTGACAAAGGTACATATACTACTACTCCTTCATTCTACTCCTTTTAACAGTGACTCTTTTTCAACAACCACTTCACATTCAGAGTTCCTCATACACACATTTTTCCTTCTTGTACTCTTTTTCGACATCACCAAATTATCAGACAGTTCCGTCCATTCTTTTCAATACTCCACTGGGTCCTTCCGTTTTCTAACCGTCTCTAATAAGTCTATAAGGGTTACTTGTATTAGAAATAATTTACAGACAACTTTATCTTATATGATTCCCCATTCACAAATTCTAAAATTTTTAAAGGTTTTTTGAGTTTTTTTTATTCTCTAGCCAATGTCTGAAGTTTACCACTTGCACGATGAGGATGTCTTGCACATTCATCTTTATTATCTGTTGAAATGTTGTCTTTGTAAATTCCCGTTTCTGCCATGTTTTCCAAATCACCTTTGAGATTGACAATATTAATATTCACCACTTTCGTCTCACTCTGTAAAGACGACACAAGACACCATCTCACCTCTCCTGACACTTGACTCTGCTGCTCACATCTCTACTACCTGCACTTGCAGTTGAGGCTCACTATATGGAGGCAGCCCTACCTCAGTCAACAATCTGGTAATACATTTATCCTCTCCCTCAGATTTACTTTTTCGATCTCTAATACTTCCTCTCGCCATTCCCTCTTTCATAAATGCAATCTCACATTCATTCAATGGTTAACATAGGTAGCAATTTGCGAATTTATGCGTATTCTTATTCCCCATGTAATCCTACTCGTTCAGCATTTGAAACTGTTCAGTGCTAGGCTGCAACTTCATCTAAAAAAATGGCGCACATCAAATACACCATGTACAGGAAATTGTAACGTTTTATTGTCAGCAATAATTCTGTTCCTTTTTTTTTAGGAAACAAACATGTACGTAATCCATGGTTCAAGAGCATTTCATATGCCGTGTTACGAATCCGGGGTGGGGAATCTCCTCCATTACCAGAAATAGCAGATTTACTCAAAAAATTGACCCATTTTAATCTCAGCCTCACTTACGATATATGCAATATCAATGCAGATAATCACAATATGATTTCAAAACGAGATTTGAAATGCAATATGTAACACAAATTAACCTTTTTCTGACCCTTGTCTGGATACAAGATGGAAAATCACACTCATCACAAAAAGGGAAAAATACCTTAAGAGCTTTCAGTCACACGAAGATAGGTTTTGGACCAGTGGTAACCAATGTTCAGAATCAGTTTGTCTTTCCTTGAGCAAAAATGAAATAAACAACACTACTCAAGTCAGGTCATACACAGTTACATTATTAAGTGCTTCATAGGATTTTAATTTATAGGTCTTTAATCTATAACATGATGTGACACCAAACGCCTTTTCAATAGTCAGTCCTAGGAGCAGATGTGAGACGGCTAATTGGGCCCCTTAACATCTTTTGTTTTTACGCTAATATGGCCCAATGAGGCAAAATCGGCGAGCCAAATTTGCAAAGTGATGCAATGCATGCATTAGCCCACTTTGTAACCCTGTGCCCTACATTATGCCTGCCCCAGGCATAATGTATGCAAAGGGGTGTTCTCCCATTAGGGGCACCAAAGAAATGGTGCAAAGAAATCTAAGAGATTTCTTTACATCATTTATTTTGGCACCTTTAACGCCGGCTCAGAGCAGGCGTTAAAATGAGCCACACCAATGTTTACAATGGGCCTCGATGGGCTTTGCAGGATTAGCGTCAACATTTTTTATGGTAATCCTGCAAAGCTCTGAACTAGCATCAAAGATTTTGATGCTAGTTCCCCTAACTACCGCCACAGTGCGCTGTATCATAGATACAGCACACACATGGTGGTGTTTAGGGGGTCGGTAAGGAGTGCAAGAACAGTGGCGCTGCACTTGGTGCACCACCACTTTTCTTAATTTAGGCTCTCAATATTTGACCTCGACATCACGCATTTCCATGAATCTCTAACCCGTACATAAATCCAAAAAGATTTGTCCTTAGATGTCATAAAATCACAATATCTCTCCATCAAGAACAAAATTCAAACACCTTCAGAAACTTGATCAAAACATTACAATGCAATGAAGTTTTGTCCAATGTACAAAACTAAAACAAGAAACACTGTTAAAATAACACATTATCATAAGACCATTGCCATAACACACTTTAACATAAGATCGCACTCTGTATGACAACACAATCAGCACAAAACAACTCATCAGCAGGACAACTCATTTCACACAAAAAAATAATTATACTGAGGTAATGAATTTCCAAACAGTCTCAACAGGTATTGCTAATTAAGTACACCAGCATTGATTGTGAGAAAACAGGGCTGATTGCAGAGGCCCCTAACTTTTTGCCCCAATTTGTCACTTGTTGCTGGTGTTTTCCTGACTCTAATGGTGCCCTGGGTACTGCTAACCAGTGCCAGTGCCTGTGGTCTGTATAAAATAAGTATGCAAATTAGGCTAATTATAATTAGCTAAGTCAACCTACCTATAAGTCCCTAGTATATGGTAGGGCATGTAGGTTTAGGGATCCCAACATAGGTGGTGCACCCATAGGTGCACTGCTGAGGTGTCCAGTGTCATTTTTAAAGGCAGGCCTGCCTTGCTGGCTGCTTTTAAATTAAAGTTATATTCAAATTCGACTTTGGAATTAAAAGTACTTCCAAAGTCTTAAACTACCTTATTTCTACATATATGTCACCCCTAAGTTATGCCCTATGTGTCCCTAGGGTTGGGTGCGATGTAACTACAGTATAAGTAGGGACCTTACAAAAATAGTTATATAAGCCCTGGTAAAGTAAAACAGCTAATTTTGTTTTTCCCTCATTGTAGTGAATGGCCTCCATAGGCTATAAGGGGGAGACTTTATTTTACTTTATAAAGTCCCCTGAAGTCTCAGATACCTCAAGTTTGGTATTAAAGTAATTGCTATAATAAATACCACAACTTACAATTGTTGGCTTTAATATAACTTGTTCAGGTAAAGAGTTTTAAACTCTACCCAAAACAGTTGCCAACTTCAGCGCTCTAGTGCTCTGCTCTGATTGGCCAGCCTCTTGAAGCCTCTCCAGGCTGCCTTGATGAGGTGTGAGGTAGCCTGGGCTGAACACAAAGAGAAGTGCCTGGTGGAGGAGAACTTCCCCCAGCAGATGGAGAAGCAGGAAGAGGGGAGGGTTTCCAAACTGGTCTTCAAAGGCAGGGAAGGACATTTGGAGCAACCCAGCACCTCCCTCACATCCTGCAAACCCAGACAATTAGGTGTCCCATTGATTAGATTAGGAGAGGGGAGGAGAAGGGTGTGTTTAAGATTTTTAGCCACACCAGTGGGTGGGAAAGGCCAGATGTAACCTCCAAAAATCCACTTCAGCCATGATGGATTCTTGAGGAATGTTGCTCTCTGGGATTGATTTTTGCCACACTTACCAGGAAGTGGTTATCACAGGGGGGAGGACCCTGCACCTCATTGGAGAACCAGGACCCCCTCCCTGTTTTTCACCCAGGAGCGAGGATAAATATGTCAGAGCTGCACCCACACCTCAGTTCCCTATCAGATCCCAACAAGGAAGAATGTCAGAAGAAGAAGGACTGCCCTGCTGGACCCCTGACCTGCACCTGGACACTGCACTCTGAAGGACTGCACCAGCTGCACACTTGGGCATCACCACTAAAAGGACTTTGCCTGTCTTCTACTGCTTCAAAAAGGGACTCCCTGTTTGCTACAGGTACAATTGGTCTGCCCAGAGTCCCCTGCATCAAGTCCTGCAAGCAGAGCGCAGATGACCAGCATCCATTGGCTATTTGAGGATTCTGGCCAGGGGCATTCTGGAGATTTTAGTCCCAACTCCCAAGGAACAACTCAGAACTTCTGGAACCTTGGATCAAGTTGTGGACACTTCAAGGACCCAAAAAGGACCTCTGGAAGAAGATACAGAAGTTTGGAGACGATAGGAGTAACTACATAAATTAAAAAGGTGCATTGTGGGAGGTGTTGTCCCAGACCCCAAGAGGCAAACCAGAGCCTCTGAACCCCCGGCTGGTACTGTAGACCACTTCCCTGAATCAAGAAACACTTCTGAAAGTAAGTGTGACAGCGTTACCTCGTACGTGGCCTGAACTCTGGACTTTGTTCCTTTCCAGTGTGAACTTTCTTTTGACCCTTGATGCGGTAGTTGCTTTTGCGTGCTAGAAAGCATTAATTCTTTAAAAATTAATATCTTCGGTTCCCCTCATCCGATTTTATTCATTTTTGTGTAATTTTAAAGATAAAAATAAAATCTATTTTCACAAATTGGTGTTGGATTTTTATTGTGTGTTATGTTTTACTTATTTACTGTTTTTCATTTTAAATGCTTTACACACTAGTCTCCTAAGTTAAGCCTTGTCGCTCATTGCCAAGCTACCAAGGGTTGAGCTGGGTTGAATTTATTGAGACCTAAGTGGACCTAAGTGGAGATTAGTGGCCTATTGCTAAGTGTAAGTACTTACCTACCCTTACCAACAATCCATTTTCCAACATTAATCTATAAAATTCCAAGATTCTGTAGCCCTTGACAATTTTTGGATTGCAAATTTTAATTTAAAATTGCAAGAAAATCTACACCATTTGTCTGCGTTCTCCACCTACATTCTATCAGGGCTTCAGACCAATAAAGTCAATGGGCATATAGGCAGGATCAGGGCTGTGTGAATTCCAGAGGACAAGCCCCTAGGGCGCAGAGCAGTAATCAAAGATACAACCATAATAGTTTATTCAAAATGAATGCCCATATTTATGAGAAAATGATGGAGCGCGATGCTGCACCAAACTTGGCAGCGCCGTGCACTGTCATTTTCACAATGTAGGGATGCGCTGTATTTAATTGAATACGGCGCACCCCTGTGTTGTCCCCTGCGCTGGTGCTAAATTTAGCTGCCAGTGCCAATGCAGGCATCCTTGCACCATCGTGCAAGGATGTCTGTGTTGAGGTGGGTGATTGTTTATGTGCGGGAAGGTGTCCCTTCCTGCACATAAACAATCACTAATGACGATTTAGCACTTCTGTGTGTGCTCCAAAATGCAGCACACACAGAAGTGTCAAAGCATCATTTTCAAATGATTGTTTTTGTGCAAAAAGGAACACCTTCCGGCACATAATCTTTTCTGGCATTTTGCTCTTTCTATGCATGTTGCAGAAAGCAAAAAACGAAGAGGAATAAATGTATTTCTCCTCATTGCACCTTGCTAATGCCACCCCTAGGGAGGCGTTAGATTTCGGCGCTGCCTCAGGTGTACAAAAACTCGTAAATCTGAGGCAGCATCAAAAAGCAATGGGCACACCCACCGCAACACCCATTGCATGGCCCTTCCATGCAAAGGGCTGTGTGTGCAGGGGTCATATTTACAAGGTGGCGTTAACCCACAAACAGTGGCTTAACGTCACCTTGTAAATACGGTGCAGGACATATCGCCAGCAAAGCATCATGAAAAGTGACACTCTGGTGGGCTAGGGGCTCATAAATATGCCCCTACGTATCATTACACAAGACAAAAGGAAGTTAATTAGTCATATTCAAATCAACACTATTAATGAATAAAAATAAAGCCAACTGTGAAAAGTCATAGCACAAGAGTGAAGCCACATTCAAAATATAGGGCCTAATTTCAACCCTGGTGGTCGGCCAATGCAGCGGTCAGGTCGACGCCGCCAAACCAATGGCCTCCTGACTGCCACATTACGGTGTTCCTGTGGGGCTGGTGGCGCAGTCAGTGCAGCGGCAGTGGCTTTAGCGCCAACAGAGAGCAGAGCCCAATGCCAGCTGCACTGACTGTGCCACCCGCATAGTCTGTATGAGCATGGTTGCCATGGCTGAGAGTGCGCATACTGACTGTACTGGCAGGGGGGCCAGTGCACTGCCACAACATGCGAAATATAAGTGCAATATAAGTGCAAGGGCCCCCCTGCGGCCCCTTCTCTGCCTTTCTGGTGACCTTTTCATGGCAGTGTCCCAGCCACACAAAGGTTGTCAGGAAGTCAGATCATAATATGGATGGTGGTGCCACTGCAGGCCCTGCCTCCATCTTCAAGCCCTCTCCTGACCGCCCCAGTGGATCAGGAGTTGGCAGTGGTGGCGGTCCTACCACCACCATCCAAAGTGGGCAGTTGGCCGGCCACAGGTGTGGCAGTCACATTGCCATAGACAGTAAAGAAACAGCCTTAATTATTGCAATAATACAAGAACATCTCCGACATGGCCTCCTTCTAAAGCATGCAGTGAGATCCAAAAGAAAAAAACACCATGAAATGAATCCTACTTTGGCTATATTAAGACGAGTAAAACAACATATGAGAAAAACGCGAGCCAGAACTCAGTTTGTGCAACTTTTGAATGCCATATTTTCTTCAAATGTCAGAGAAAACAGACAAATCCCCAGTAAATTACTTTTTTGGCATAGTTATGGTAACGTAAATACACCAAAAGTAAAAATTATTTTCTCACTCTTTGACCCTTTCGCTCGTAAGCCTTAAACCCCTCATGTGCTAACCCTTTTTTTGGCTATTTGAAGTAGTTTGTGCTTGGGCCGCCCTAACCTTTGGTCCACATAAGCTATCCTTTGCCAAAGTTATGTTCTTTTTTCCCACATCCTGGAGATTCTAAAGGTCTGTACCCAAGGTTTATGGATTTCCCTGAAGGCGACAGAGAAATTAGCCAAAATGCAGCTAGATTTAGGTTTTTTGGGGAAAAATGGTGTTGGAGTTTAGCTTTTATAATTAATATTAATGTGATATGCTTGCAAAATAAGGTATAATGAAATTTCAGAAAGATTGAATTAATGCACTACTAATATCCGCGTTTGAAATATGCCCACGAGGAGTGGCCACAAATGTAAACGTTGATTAATGAAATTGACTAATATTGGATTATTAATGTACTAATGTATGATTCTGTATCAGCCTTAAGAGTTATATGTTAAGGATTTGCTAATTTAATCATTAGGCCTTGGTTAACAAGGGTCTGGGCCTAGCTACCAGGACGCATATTAAATGAGTTTTTCTAACGTGCAATGTGCTGTCTTCCTAAGGACGAGTAGCTGTACTTTTCCAGAAGCTGGATATGTGTGTAACCGTAGTACATTCTTTCTCATGAGACCCGACTTGCTCAAGGAGACGTTCTTGCTGAATGCAACAGTGTAATTTGGAACAGGTACAAGGTCGCTCAAACTGGTAAAGACAATGGAGCTACTGACTGAAACAAGGAGTGTTACTTTTTCTACCTGCCATCTTACCCGATGAAGACATACATCACAGGAGCCAATAAACTGCATGAGAACTGTCTTAGGTGAAAATTTTAGTAAGGTGACCAACTGATAATTGGATAGAAATAATGGTGCACCAAGTACTGACCAATGGGAAATTAGAGACTTGTCTGGCAAATTCAATTTAACGTCGTGTTACAAGGAGACATCAGCCATTAGAGGGACACTGCTGCTGTTACTCTGACATTCTGTCTCTATCTTTTCTGTTTTGATTCTTTAAATCATCCTCACTTTGTCTTGCCCGGTATCCATTTTTTCTCCTCCTTATGAGGGAAGAACTTTCTGCCCCGTTTGCTGAGACTTTGCTGTCCTGACCTGGCTGACGGCGAATCGACTGCTGTCCTGAGGATGAAGACTGATTCTGTAGGCTGACCCATTACGGAGGATAACTATATGATAATGAAATTGTAATTGTATGTTTGCCTTTCTTTCTAGGTACCAACTGTTCTTTTGACAGAGTCCATAGTTTAGATGTTTTTCAAATTTGTGTTACCAAATTGTTTTGCATGAATCCCAACATGCTGATGCTAATTAGAGGTTAGTTAAGGAGTCCCTAGCATTGGGTGCAAATAGACAAAGGACAGGATATTTGCTTTGTTGGACATTGTACTATGGATACTCTGCTAAAATAGATACATGCTGACTAAGTGTTTTGTTCTAATGTTTATAATCATTGCTTTGCTCAAATCTTATTCGAGTTGCCACATTATAATGCTGTTGATGGGTTTTCTGGTGTTGAGACTAATAAACTTGCTAGTAGAGTGTAACCATTAGGGAATAAATATCATAATTCTTACTAAACTCGTGTGGTTATTCATGGCTGGAAGGCTATGTGGTGTTTCAAGTTCATATTAATGCGATTAACTAATTTGATTGATTTGGTAATGTGAATATCGATGAGGTTATTGATTTATTGATTGACATGCTGAATAGATATTTTGTCCTAAGGTGTCTCCAAGTAGGGTCAAAAGGTTCATTGGCCTAAAACGAGTCCCAGAGAGTAAGTAGATTACCTAGGGTGGGACGCGTTATCAATGGGAAAAAGTGCTGCAAACAGGATCAATGAAGGGTTTGCAGTGCTAAAACCAACATCTTCCCAGCTTTCAGGGAGAGGCAGACTAGAATCAGAAAACAACATTTTTCAACACAGTTTTGGCATTTTAGTAGGACAGACCCCATTGTCCTTTTTTTGTGCTTTCAACCTTCTTCCAGTTGGTGACAGAAATGTGTGTAAAAGCAATGGTGGATCCCAGAAAGATATATATTTCTGAAAAGTAGACAAACTTTTGAGTTCAGCAAAGGGACATTTGTGTCGATCCTTTAAGGTTTTGAAAGTAACAGTTCAAATAAAAACAAAATATTGAAATTGAGTTGAAAAAAAATAGGCATTTCTGTCTATGTTTTCATCTGTAATGTTTTCCAGCTATGACAGATTTTTCAAAGCAATATACTTCTACCTTCCCTGGACCTTTTTGATTGTGGGGATATATAGGGCTTGTAGGTTCACCAAGAACCCAGTGCAAATAAATGAGCTGCACCTTGCAATGGGTTTTCCTTGGGTACTGCTTCTACAGCAATTCATTTGGTAAAATATAAAGAGTGAAAAATAGGTATCAAGGAAAACTATGTATTTCCAAATTGGGCACAAGATATGGAGTTTAGAAGCAGTGGTTATTTGCACATCTCTGAATTTGTGGGTACCCATATTAGCATGTGAATTAGAGTGCATTTCTCAAAATGACTTCTTTCTTACACACTGTCTTTCATTTGGAAGGTGCAAATGCAGGGAAAGACAATTGGTAATAACACTTGTTCTGCTATTCTGTTTTCCACAAGTCTCCCAATACAAATGGTACTTCACTTGTGAGGGTAGGCATAGTTCCCATGACAGGAAACAGCACAAAATGCAAATGGACTTATCACATTTCTCCAATGAAAACTGACCCTTTTTTTGCAATGTGCCTAGCTGTGGATTTTGGACTCCAGCTCAGCCGACACCTAGGAAAACCCAGGAAACCAGTATATTTTTAAAAACTAGACACCCATGGAAATCCAGGATGGGGAGACTTGTTTGGCTCTTATCATATTATTTTACCCAGATTCCTTTCACACTTGAAACATTTACTAAAAAAACACATTCTCCTCACATTTCTGTGATGGAAAGTTATGGAATCTACACAGAGTCAAAAACTTCCTTCCATCCAGCATTCTCCTCTGTCTTCTGATGAAAATGGTACCTCACTAGTGTGGGTAGGACTAGTACCTGTGACAGGAAATGGCCCAAAATGCAACATGGATACATCAACTTTTTCCACGTAAAGCTCACTGGTGTTTTCCAAAGTGGGTAGCTGTGGTTTTTGGGCCCTACCTCACTTGGCACCTAGGGAAATCAAGCAAACCTGTACATCTTTGAAAATTAGACAACCAGGGGAATCCAGGATGGGTTGGCTTGTGTTACTCTCACTGGATTTTGTTATCAAGAATCCCTTGCAAACTTCAGAATGTGTCTCAAAAACGCATTTTCCTCACAAACTGTGATGGAACGTTTTCGAATCTCAGTGGAGTTACAAACTACCTACAACTCATCATTCCCCTAGGTCTCCCAATGAAAAAGATAGCTGCAACTGGTGTCTGCAACAGGGAAGGGCCAAAAACATGTAGACATTGACGGGGAACCAAAGGGCTGTACTTTTTCTCATACACTTTTAGGCGGACTCTGCTTTGGGTGCCCACAAAAGAGGAGTAGAATCTTTATCAGTACAGATAGTGCAGTGCTGGGTGGTTGGAATTTTGTGGATTCCTGCGGATTACAGACATTTCTGCCACAGAAATGTAGGGAAATCTGGGATTGGAGGTTTGCAGGGCATTGTGGGTAAAAAAATAGTGTGGGGTGCATGGTAAGCACACCACCCTGGACTCCCCCAGATGTTTAGTTTTCATAAGTGTCAGGGTCTGGTAGGGTTTTCCAAGTGACAGCGTACCCAAGTCCAAAAAGTGCAGCCACTCACCATTGCAAGTGGGACAATATTGGGAGGTAACTAAGCTCTCTTGGCCCATATGTAAAATAAAAACCCAAAAGAGTAAAATGTCCTCTTGCTTGCCATTGGGATGAAATGCTTTAGTCCGCAGGGGGCAGCTGCCCCCTTCAGTTGGGTTGGGGTGCATAACCATGCCCATGACGGGTATGACCCAACCCCCACTTGTCTATTTAAAAATAATTCTTCGATGGTGTCCAGTGGGCATTCTGCCCAACTTGAGGGGCAGATTAGAGTTAATAATCCCCATCTGACCCCATGGGCCAAAAATACTGCCCCTTTTTTTTTGGGGGGGAGCATTGCCATGTCCATTCTGGGCAGTCCCTCCCCTGACACTACAAAAAAAACTCTCTGGTGCCTAGTGGGCTTACTGGTCCCTTGGGAGAATCAGATGGAGAGCTATTCCCATTGTCCCAATCTGTCCCCCAGTGTGGCAGAAAGGCTGTGCTGATTTTTTTTTGGGAGGGCTTGGAGAATTGCAGTGCCCATTCTGGACAGCCCCCACCTCTTGATGAATGAAAAAAAAAACTGGTGCCTAGTGGGCTTTTTGCCTCCTCAGAGGTAGATAGGGGACTATTGCCCCATCTGCACCACATGGGAACATGAAGGCTGTGCTGCTTTTTGAGGGTACAGAGGGGTGGGGGTATTGTGATGCAAGACCCACCACTAGATGAATACAAAATGATCCCTGGTGCCTAGTGGGCTTTGTGCCCCCGGGGGGGGGGTAGAAAGATTGTGATGTTTTTTTTCAGGGGCTGGAGGACATTGCAATGCCCATTCTGGCAGCCCCCACCCCTAGATGAATTTTAAAAAGCCCTGGTTGGTTGCTTAGTGGGCTTTCTGCCCCCTGGGGGCACAGATCAGAGGCTATTGCCCCATCTATTGCCCCATCTGGCCTCCAAGGGGCAGAAAGACTGTGCCACTTTTTGGGAGGGGTGGGACATTACAATGCCCATTTAGGGCAACCCCCACCCCTCGATATATATATACAAAATAAATTCCTGTCTACTGCCCTCATCTGTCCGCGGGTGGGGCCGAAAGACTAAAAAATCCTAAAAAACCTGGTTGGAGCAAAAGTCCTTGCCTCTCCCTGGTGCCTAGTGGGTGGATCACTGCTTCGGTATCGCTTCACTATAGAAATTATCCCCTTTCCAATTATACCTCTCTCATCTGCCTCAGTGCTAAGGGGCTGAGATAGTCACCTGAGCACCTAGGCAGTGAAAGTGAAATGAGCTGATTGGCCTCAGTGCGCTGCATGCTTATTGTAATTTCACTCAAACAAAAGAAACAGCCTTGGGAGATGGGGAAGATCTCCCAAGGCTGTTTCATTCTAAAAGACAAAGGGATTTTAAGTGCCATGTGCTTGGACCACTGGGAGTTGCCGGAGCACTGTTGCGTTGAACAGCTCCCGGCCATCCAACATACCAAAACAATTAGGCCCATATTTACAACAGTATTTTGTAAGTTTGCACCGTTTTTGCATAAAAAAATGATGCAAATGAGGAACTTGAAAAGTATAAATATGGGCCTTAGTCTTTAAGACACTAGGGGCCTGATTACGACCTTGGTGGAGGGGATTACTCCGTCCCAAATTATATCCTATGGAACTTGTAACACAGCGGACAGGATATCCGTCTCATTTGGGACGGAGTACAAATGCATGAATTTACAGCAATGCAGAATTTTAAGCAGTTGCTGCAAATGCATAATTACTGTGTGATCAGTGGAGATAAAACACAATCGGGGTCATTACAACATTTGCGGTAAAAGGCGCTTACTGCCGTGCAGAAGACCGCCAATACACCGCCGGGGCCGCGGAATTCCGCCACAGCTATTATGACCCACAGCACGGAATCCGCCGAAATTCAGACACCCACACAAGTCCGCCACAACAAAGGTCAGTGATAAACTGGCGAAAACAAAACCTCCACCGTCACGCCAACAGAAACACGCCAATGCTATCATGACCCACGCATCCACGTGGCGGTCTTTCAACCGCGGTATTCCATTGGTGGTACACACCGCCGTGCTCAAAATACACACACATCTCCAAAACACCACCACATTGGACAAAATACACACACCTGATACACATACAAACAACACTCCCACACACCCAACACAATATAAAACACACACCCACAAACCCCTACG
This sequence comes from Pleurodeles waltl, assembly GCF_031143425.1. Taxonomy (NCBI): domain Eukaryota; kingdom Metazoa; phylum Chordata; class Amphibia; order Caudata; family Salamandridae; genus Pleurodeles; species Pleurodeles waltl. Next base: position 572,223,164 of record NC_090448.1, read on the forward strand.
ACCAAAATCTGAAGACAAAGGCGACAGACAGAGACTACAGCAATAGACAACCCCACCACACAGAGGCACACAACACCATCACCCATACAACATCCACGCTCAAAACACCCCACACCACCACAGATCACCACACTCATCAACACATACACCACCCCTCACATCACCTACACCACCCCATGTCACGCCAAAGACACCCCAGGTTTTCCGAGGAGGAGCTCAGGGTCATGGTGGAGGAAATCTTACGGGTAGAGCCACAGCTATTTGGAGCACAGGTGCAGCACACCTCAATTGCAAGGAAGATGGAGCTATGGCGAAGAATAGTCGACAGGGTCAACGCTGTGGGATAGCATCCAAGAAATCGGGAGGACATCAGGAAGAGGTAGAACGACCTACGGGGGAAGGTGCATTCCGTGATCTCCAGGCACAACATCACGATTCAGCGGACTGGCGGCAGACCCCCACCTCCTCCCCCACAACTAACAACATGGGAGGAGCAGGTCTTGACCATCATGCATCCAGAGGGCCTCGGAGGAGTCAGTGGAGGAATGGACACTGGTAAGTCAAATCTTAACTATCATATCCCCCACCCTACCTGCATGCTATCACACACCCCCACCCTCACCCCCTCCCCTATCACTCCAACTCCTCACTAATGTACTAATAACACAAACCACACATCCCAACACCAAGCCCTGAATGACACAACTAAGCATGGACACCCATCACTAAAGCATGCTCACTGAACATACCCATAACAACCCCCAACCATCATCACACAAGCCCCCACACAGGAATGCTTGCACTGAGGTACACGCACACCCACCCATTGCACACCATGACACACACACATGCAATAATCATGCTCTTATACCCCTGCAGGACCACCATGGAACGTCACCACACATGCGGGGCCAAACATCACCACTCCACCCACAGAAGAGGCCCACAGTGACGACAGCAGCTCTGGCCAACTGGATCCAGATGACCAGCCCTGACCGTCGTGGGCCTCGGGACAGTCGGTTCCCCTTGCACAGGCACAGCCCAATACTGACCTTCCACCCTCTGGTAACACCAGCACAGTACCCACCCAGCGGGCCCATTTCTCCGTACCCAGGACACGTCAATCAGCTGTGTGTCCACCACTACAGGGAACCCAGGATAACCCACCACCCCAACAACAACAGGGACCTGGGGGCAGTGGTAGTGGGCACACGGTCCAGGGGACGGAGGCACAGGGACACAGGGGAACTGGGAGAGCTGCTGTGTAACAGGGGGCGGACAGGCCAAGGGAACCCACCCTCCACGAGGCCCTCTCCTCCATCATGGGAGCATACCACCACTCCCAGGAGACAATGGCTACGGTCCTGGCCAAGTTTCAGGAGACCCAGCGCCTGCAGGACGAACAGTATTTGGGGTTCAGGGAGGAGCTCAGAACCATCAGCTCCGCCCTGGGCACCATCGTAGGGGTGCTGAAGGACATACAAAAGACCATGAGGGACACGGTGGCACTCCAAGGGGCCCCTGACACTAGCATGGACGATGAACTGCCCACCACCTCCGCCGGCGCTAGTGGACAGGACGCCCCACCACAGGACCACCACACCAGCACCCCACCCCCTGCAGACGGAGAACCACCCCGCAAGCGGTCCCTGAGATCCAGGAACAGGACAGAGCAAGATGGCAAGACCACCGCCAGGAAATGAGACCACCCTGATTGTCCTCCCACTGTCTCACTTTGTTACCCTGTCCAGATTGGAACTGCCCCAGCTCCACTTCCTATGCCCATATGGGCAGTGCACCTGTAAGACTAATAGACTGGACTCTGCCATGAACATTCCTCCACCATCACCCATCACCATTTAGCCACCCCCTCCAATAATTAGCACTTCAATAAACACGCTTGAACCACAAAACAATCTGGAGTCAGTCTGTGATTTTGAAAATGTGTATTAGCAATGACAGTGACAAAATGCGTTTTCAAATGTAATGCCAACATACCTATGTCACGCATCACAAGTCCATGAAGGATGCAAGCAGATGACACACGTTGGTAACCACACCTGTGAAACCGTAATGGAAATGTACAACTCAGTTACCAAATGCTGCTTCTAATTGACAGACAGGTTAGAGGTGTGAAGTGTGAAAGTGAATGTAATAGTAAAAAATGTGTTCTCACCTGTGTGTGTCACTGGAAATATTGCTGTATGACTGACTCCCCGTTGTTTATGTCTTCTTCCTCAGCTTCCTCCTCATCACTGTCCACAGGCTCCACAGCTGCCACAACACCATCATCTGGACCATCCTCCTGCAGAAAAGGCACCTGCCGTCGCAAAGCAAGATTGTGAAGCATCGAGCAGGCGATGATGATCTGGCACACCTTCCTTGGTGAGTAGAATAGGGAACCACCTGTCATATGGAGGCACCTGAACCTGGCCTTCAGGAGGCCGAAGGTGCATTCGATCACCCTCCTAGTCCGCCCATGGGCCTCATTGTAGCGTTCCTCTGCCCTGGTCCTGGGATTCCTCACTGGGGTCAATAGCCAGGACAGGTCGGGGTAACCAGAGTCCCCTAATAGCCACACACAGTGCCTCTGGAGTTGACCCATCACATACGGGATGCTGCTATTCCGCAGGATGTAGGCGTCATGCACAGAGCCAGGGAGCATAGCATTTACCTGGGAGATGTACTGGTCTGCCAAACATACCATCTGTACATTCATCGAATGATAACTCTTCCGGTTCCTGTACACCTGTTCACTCCTGCGTGGGGGGACCAGAGCTACATGGGTGCCATCAATAGCACCTATGATGTTGGGGATATGTCCCAGGGCATAGAAGTCACCTTTAACTGTAGCCAAATCCTCCACCTGAGGGAAAACGATGTAGCTCCTTACGTGTTTCAGCAGGGCAGACAACACTCTGGACAACACGTTGGAAAACATAGGCTGGGACATCCCTGATGCCATGGCCACAGTTGTTTGAAACGATCCACTTGCAAGGAAATGGAGCACTGATAGCACCTGCACTTCAGGGGGTATTCCTGTGGGATGTCGGATTGGTGAGATCAGGTCTGGCTCCAACTGGGTACACAGTTCCTGGATTGTGGCATGGTCAAACCTGTAGGTGATGATCAAATGTCGCTCCTCCATTGTTAACAGGTCCACCAGCGGTCGATACACCGGAGGATTCCGCCATCTCCTCAAATGTCCCAGCTGACGGTGCCTAAGAAGGACAACAGCGACCACAGAGTCAACAAATTCTCAGGTATGTACCCACAGCTACACAGAACACAACACCAAATACAAAACTCTTCCTGTATGTGTGTTGAGTGTAGACCTAGGTATGTGTGACGCAGTAGTAAATGAAGCCATGTGGGCCCCTGAAATGGCAGCTGCCTGACCTCTAAAGTGGGACATTGGGATGTGAGGTATCTACGCTGGCGTTGTACACCGTCGCGGTAGGCGGTCGTAGACCGCGGCGCAATGCTGCATTGGTTAACATTGGACCCTATGGGTCCCAGGAGCCAATGATGAAGTGCGCCGGCGGTGATGATACGCACCACCGCGGACGTCACCGCCGCGGACGTGACCGCCATTTTCTATCTGTTCAATCACTCGATACCTGATGTTCGACAGGAGAGGACCTACACTGCAAGTGCTGCTGTGACCTCGGTCTGGAAGAGACAATGGCTGCTGTGTCTGGGGAAAGGGCCCCTGCCTTCACTGCTCAGGAGTTGGAGAAGCTAGTCGACGGGGTCCTCCCCCAGTACACGCTACTATACGGTTCTCCAGACCAACAGGTAAGTACACAGGGAGCATGTTGTATGGGCTATGCTGGGTGGAGAGGGCTGGATGTCATTAGGAAGGGGGCAGAGTTCTGCGACCATGAAGGACTGTGAATGCATGTGCCACATGGCAAGGGTAGGGATGGGGGCCACTCACTTCGACGATGCAGTTGGTAATGACTTCTCTTCTTCCCCTGTACATGTCATGTAGGTCAGCGCCCACCAGAAGAAGGACATTTGGCGTGCCATCGCCAAGGACATCCGGACCCTGGGTGTCCACCAGAGACGGGGCACCCACTGCTGTAAAAGATGGGAGGACATTCGCCGCTGGAGCAAGAAGACAGCGGAGGCTCAGCTGGGGATGGCCTCCCAGCGTGGGAGGGGTGCCCATCACACCATGACCACTCTGATGTTCCGGATCCTGGCGGTGGCCTACCTGGAGTTGGATGGGCGCTTGAGGGCATCACAGCAGACACAAGGGGGTGAGTACACTTTCATTCTGCGGACTTTGAGCGCAGTGGAGGGGTCTGGGTGGGGGAGGAGGGCTGTGGGTTTCCCTATGCCAGGGCGAGTTACGTAGGCTAGGCCCCTTCGTAAGGCATGGCCCTGTGGCCCTCCACCCCACCTCTGTAGAGTGCCAAGTACAGGTATACATGCCCCTGTGTCATCTATGTGGACAGATGACACTCATAGCCATGTAGGCCATATCCCAGGAATTGCATCTGTAGAGGCCAAGAGCACGGCGTAGTGCAGGGGGCTGCTGTGTCTGTATTGTCCGCCAACGGTAGCGGTAGGCCATGCACTCAACATGTCTTTCTTCTGTCGTCCCCCCCCTTTTTGTGCTCTCCCTGTTCTTGTGTGTATCAGCATCATCAGGCGGAGGTAGAGTGGCACCGGAGCACGATGGAGCTGCATTCCACATGGCCATGGAGGGCCACACCACAGACTCTGCATACACCAGTGAGACGGAGGGCGAGGGGAGCTTCACGTCGGCCACCGGATCAGCAAACAGCGACACAGACTCGTCCGCTGATGGGAGCTCCCTTGTGGTGGCGGCACCATCTGTGCCCCCCACTTCTACAGGTACAGCCGCCACCCCCCCTACCAGCACCGCCCTCCCAGCAGCCCCTCAGCCTTCGCTCCGTGCCCGCTCACCCAGGAGGGTGGGCATCACCTTCGCCCCAGGCACCTCAGCCCCTGCCCCAGTCACCCCTGCTGCCGTCAGTGAGGAGGCCATTGACCTCCTCAGGTCACTCACTGTTGGGCAGTCTACCATTGTGAATGCCATCCATGGTGTAGAAAGGGAGTTGCAGCACACTAATGCATTCCTGGAGGGCATTCATTCTGGTCAGGCTGCCCATCATCGAACCCTGCAATCTCTGGCCTCAGCACTGATGGCAGCCATTGTCCCTGTGTCTAGCCTCCCCCTCCAACTTCCTCCACCCAGACCCAATCCCCTGTACCCCAGCCTATACCAACCACACCATCAGACAAGCATGCACACACCTCAACACACAAAAGTAGCTCAGGCAAACATAGGCACCACACATCCCACAGGCACTCACACAAGCATCACCCACATACAGACACAGCAACATCCACTGCCTCCACTGTGTCCCCCTCCTCGTCGTCTCTCTCCTCCCTCCCACTGTCGTCTACACTCTCACCTGCATGCACTACATCTACAGGCACTAGGACTCGCACCAGAACACCCAGCACCACACCCCGCTCACCTGCACTCACCACCCCCACTACCATTTACACGTCCCCTGTGTCCACTCCCAGTGTGTCTGTGACGCCCCCTCCCAAAGTACACAAACGCGGGCACCCACACACCCAACATCCATCCACCTCACGACAGCCTCCAGTACCTGCACCTGCACCCAAATCATCTAAAGTTACACCTCCTCCAACCACCTCCTCTTCCTCCACTCCCAGACCCCCTCCAGCTACCCATCGCAGTGTTCGTCAGAAACTCTTCCTCAGAAACGTTGACCTCTTTCCCACCACCCCCACCCCTCCAATTCATAGGTCCGGTAGTGGCACCTCAGCCAAAAAAAGTCCGGTACCAGTGGTGCGTGTTAAAGGTGTGTGGAGTGCACCAGCCACCAGGGCAGCCAGTGTGACACGGAGCCAAAGCACTGCCAGTCCACCCCCTGTAAAGCACCTTAAGTTGGAAAGTGGCCGACGGGAGAGGGTGAAGACTCCTGCCGGCAAAACAGCTCACAAGGGTCCCGGGGGGAGTGCTGAGTCAGCTGTGACCTTTCCCAAGGTGGTGAAGGGGCAGAAGAAGTCTCCAAAGTCTGGTAAGAGCAGCACGGCGGAGAAGGCCGCCATCCTCCCCGCCGGCCGGGACGCCACCGCCAGCACTGTCGTCACTGGTCCGGAGACCACCGCTAGAATCAGTGTCCTGGAGGGCAGCAGTATCGTCACTGGTCCGGAGTCACCGCCAGAGTCAGTGCCCTGGAGGGCACCAGTATCGTCACTTGTACGGAGACCACCGCCAGAGTCAGTGCTCTGGAGGGCAGCAGTATTGTCACTAGTTCGGAGACCACCGCCAGAGTCAGTGCCCTGGAGGGCAGCAGTATCGTCACTGGTCCGGAGACCACCGCCAGAGTCAGTGCCCTGGATGGCAGCACTATCGTCACTGGTCTGGAGACCACCGCCAGAGTCAGTGCCCTGGAGAGCAGCAGTATCGTCACTGGTCCGGAGACCACCGCCAGCGTCAGTGCCCTGGAGGGCAGCAGTATCGTCAGTGGTCCGGAGACCACCACCAGCGTCAGTGACCTGGAGGGCCCCAGCAGCCACAGCCCCGCTGAGCACTGAGAGACCGTCATGCCACACACCGCTGCACAGGTCAGAGACAGCAAACGCAAGCACCGCTGAACAGGGCAAAGACCGCCATGGTGAAGACCGCTGAACAGGGCAAAGCACCGCTGAACAAGGCAAAGACAGCAAAGGCAAAGCACCGCTGAACAGGGCAAAGACCACCATGGTGAAGACCGCTGAACAGGGCAAAGCACCGCTGAACAGGGCAAAGACAGCAAAGGCAAAGCACCGCTGAACAGGACAAAGACAGCAAAGGCAAAGCACCGCTGAACAGGGCAAAGACCGCCATGGTGAAGACCGCTGAACAGGGCAAAGCACCGCTGAACAGGGCAGAGACAGCAAAGGCAAAGCACCGCTGAACAGGGCATAGACCGCCATGGTGAAGACCGCTGAACAAAGCAAAGACCGCCAAATCAAGCATCGTTAGCCCATGTGCAGCTGGGACAGTGACGGAACTGGGACCGTCACGGGGAGCGTTAAGCACTCTGGGCACCATTCCCCCTCCAGAACCAGTGGAGACCTGCATCCACTCTGTCTGTCCTTCACAGGATGAAGCACTCTGGGCACCAGTCCCCCTTTAGAACCAGTGGAGACATGCATCCACTACCTCTGTCCTTCACAGGATGAAGCACTCTGGGCACCATTCCCCCTCCAGAACCAGTAGAGACCTGCATCCACTCTGTCTGTCCTTCACAGGATGAAGCACTCTGGGCACCAGTCCCCCTCCAGAACCAGTGGAGACCTGCATCCACTCTGTCTGTCCTTCACAGGATGAAGCACTCTGGGCCCCAGTCCCCTTCCAGAACCATTGGAGACATGCATCCACTACCTCTGTCTTTCACAGGATGAAGCACTCTGGGCACCAGTCCCCCTCCAGAACCAGTGGAGACATGCATCCACTACCTCTGTCCTTCACAGGATGAAGCACTCTGGGCACCAGTCCCCCTCCAGAACCAGTGGAGACCTGCATCCACTCTGTCTGTCCTTCACAGGATGAAGTACTCTGGGCACCAGTCCCCCTCCAGAACCAGTGTAGACATGCATCCACTTGAGAGACTATGGCTTTGCACTCCCCAGGATGGTACAGTGGGCAAACCACCCACTGGAGAGACTTTAGAGACTGTGGCTTTGCACTCCCCAGGATAAAGCAGTGGGCAACCCACCCACTGTATAGACTTGAGAGACTGTGGCTTTGCACTCCCCAGGATGGTACAGTGGGCAAACCACCCACTGTAGAGACTTGAGAGACTGTGGCTTTGCACTCCCCAGGATGGTACAGTGGGCAAACCACCCACTGGAGAGACTTGAGAGACTGTGGCTTTGCCCTCCCCAGGATGGTACAGTGGGCAAACAACCCACTGTAGAGACTTGAGAGACTGTGGCTTTGTACTCCCCAGGATAAAGCAGTGGGCAACCCACCCACTGTAGAGACATGAGAGGCTGTGGCTTTGAACTCCCCAGGATGGTACAGTGGGCAAACCACCCACTGGAGAGACTTGAGAGACTGTGGCTTTGCACTCCCCAGGATGGTACAGTGGGCAAACCACCCACTGGAGAGACTTGAGAGACTGTGGCTTTGCACTCCCCAGGATAAAGCAGTGGGCAAAACACCCACTGTAGAGACTTGAGAGACTGTGGCTTTGCACTCCCCAGGATACATCAATGGGCATGGAGCCCCGTCGTGGATCTGATGTGGTGCTGTAATCCGGCTGAGGTGCCCCCCCCTTCCCTTCCTCCTGAGGTGCCTGTTGTATTTCTATCTGATGCCCCTGCAGTGTTCTCTCCGTTTGTGGACAGGTATCTAGTGTGGGCCTCGACCATGCATTTTGGGCCCAGTAGTCCACGGACATTGATATGTGCATACCTGCAGTACTAATCGTGATGTATGATTTTCGAATGTTTATATATATATATCTGTATATATTTGGTTACTGTATTTTGATACATTACAATGTTTGAACTGATTTCCTTTTGTCTTTGCATTCTTCCGGGGGGGTTGTGGGTTGTTACTGTGCTGTTTGGAAATGCATTGGTGTGTGTGTTGTAGTGGGTGAGGGTCGGGTTGGGGGTGGGGGTGTTGCGTGTGTGTCCCCCTGACTTTTGCCTCCCCTATGTCATAGGTGCAGTACTCACCGTTGTCTTCGGTGCCTACGTTGCTGGTGTTCGTAGAGGAGCAGGAAGACAAGCGCAGGGAGTATTTGTAGTTCGGGCTCCATGGTGGCCTCCTTCCTCGTGGAGTGTGTTGAGGTGAGCGTTTTCCCATTGCAAAAGCTGTTTCCGCCATGTTTTTATCCACGGTGAATCCACCTCGGAAAAGGTGGCGGATTGGCGGGTTGTGATACTGTGGGCGGTACATTGTCTTCCGCCTGTCTGTTGGCGGTGACCGACGCGCTGCTTGTCTGTACCGCCGTGGCGGTCGGAGTGTTAAAGTGGCTGTCTATGTTGGCGGTTTCCGCCACGGTCATAATTCCCTTTTTTTGTCCGCCGGCCTGTTTGCGGTATTACTGCAGCTTTAACACCGTCCGCCAGGGTTGTAATGACCCCCAATATGTTGTAAAATAACATTCAGAAAAAACATGTTTTCAGGTAATTTAAGATGTGGGGAATCCAGAAGGACCTGAGAAAATTCATACAAATTTTTTTTTTCTGTCTTAGATCATATGCTAAATATTGGAAACCACTACAGATTGCTGCTGCCACCCTCCAAAATTGTAACATTACATAAAATTGCTCCTGCCTTTTTCCACTCATATTCATTTTATACAAATTCTAATAGCCACTACATGACAATCAATCAATTACATTACACAGGTGAGCACTCACCTGTGGTACTCAGGTCCCTATGACTACCCACTCAGCTGTCATTCATTAATCCTCTTCCACCTGCTCCCCCACTTCCTGAATAGGGAAATCAGCAGCATGCTGTGGAATGGGAGAAGGTGATGTGATGGTAACAGTGACTGGATCTGGGGATTCCAGTAGTACTAGATGTATGCTGCAACAGTGAAGTGGTTGTCAATACCAGGCCGCTTGTCTCTTCAACTACTGTGGATGTGACTTACATCAGTTAAGACCTTATTTACACAGAGGCAGCCAGGCTGTTTGTGGTTTGGGTGGTTGGTGTGGGGACTGCAGATGGAGTGCCAGGCCTGGAGGCAACTGTGGTGGTGATAATGTAAAAACAGAACACTAGCAACTTGTGACATTATGGTATGAGTGATGACTGACTGCAGGGCTGTATCAATGTTTCTGCTACTTCCTCGAGGTGCAATTCCATACATTTCAGCCTACTGTCACCTACAGTTCCTGCCTTTCCATTTTGTTGTGGTTGATATCTTTTCAGGCAATACCTTACTGCTATATGTTTCATCCCTCATACCTCAAGAAACACTTTATATACCACGTGTTCCATTGAGGCATGGCATTTGTCCTTCATCATTTTTGTCATATACATGCTAGATGCAGCTGTACATCTAGCACAGGATAATTTTGCAAATCTATCATATGTGGACGTGTGTTCCATGACATTAGTCTTCCCTAATACATATGAAATCCTCAGCTGCAGTGTGTTGCTTGGCAGAAATACAGGTATAGTAAAGGAGTGCCTCGAAAACAGAAAGGGATGTCATGCTCTGAAGCTTACCCCTCCAAGGTGGTCAACTCCAGTTTCGGAACCAATGCTTTTCCAGTTGCAAAAGTCTAAGGGTCAACTGTGCTTAGAACATGTTGCAAACCAACCTATGTATTAATAGGTCAAATTGCAAACTTCCAATTCATAGGGGGGTCTCAGAATTACCTGGCTAATAAATATTATTTAGACAGATCACAATTTGTAACGCCTGTGATTGACTAGAAAAACATGAATATTGGCCCGCAAGGAACAGCAGACAATCACCCCTTTGTATACATTCCCAAAAGAGTGTTACTTACAAAAAAAGTTTTCTCTGTGGGAATAAATCAGAGGGAGCCCACTGCTTACTGCCCCTGTGGCAGTCAGCATTATTACCAAAATAGAAGTGGTCCCAAGGGGATCCCTTTCACTTTGATAATCAGCATGGTTCAGTAGATGTTCAATGGTTGGTGACCAGAAATTCAGTGACAAACTGTTGACACAGCACAATGACTCACAATTAGGAATGCCAATTTTATGCACCTTCATAATTACGAATTGGTGTGGGTCACAAAAACCCATTTAAAGTGACTGAACCACTTTTGGATTTAGTTGATAAAAGTCAGTTTGAAATTGCAAACCCATGGATTTTGCGATTTGCAGAGTTTTGATCTGCAACACTGTTACTGGAATTAAGGATAGTTCCAGTGCGATGTTCAACTGTGTCTGTGTGTAGACAGATGGCTTTCCTACACACTGCCAGTAAAGCCTGCAAGCACGAATGAGATATTGCCTGCCTTTTGAGGTTAAATCTTGGCGATGCTGTGACACGGTGTATGTGCAATAATTCTAGCTGGTAATACAGATCGATAATTCTCATGTATGAAAATAGTAGGGCAGTAATTTTGCTTAATTTGTTTGCTCTTATGGGATCCAAAAAAACCTCATAATTTCAAGTTTCAAATACCATATTAGTGGGTTAAATTGGAAATATCAGGTATGGAATTACATGGCCTAATTTCTGGTCCACTCATAATCGGGGTTATAATGTGGGGAATGCAGTACTAGCCTTGTTACCCCCACTTCAGGCCTGTTTGTCAGTATATGTCAGAATGTTTTTACTGTCTCACTGGGATCCTGCTAGCCAGGACCCCAGTGCTCATATGTTTGTGGCCTATATGTGTTCCCTGTGAGGTGCCTAACTGTATCACTGAGGCTCTGCTAACCAGAACCTCAGTGTTTATGCTCTCTCTGCTTTTAAAATTGCCACTGCAGGCTAGTGACTAATTTTACCAATTCTCATTGGCACACTGGGACACCCTTATAATTTCCTAGTATATGGTACCTGGGCACCCAGGGTATTGGGGTTCCAGGAGATCCTTATGGGCTGCAGCATCTCTTTTTCCACCCATAGGGAGCTCGGACAATTCTTTCACAGGACTGCCACTGCAGCCTGAGTGAAATAACGTCCACGTTATTTCACAGCCATTTTACACTGCACATAAGTAACTTATAAGTCACCTATACGTCTAACCCTCACTTAGTGAAGGTTAGGTGCAAAGTTACTTAGAGTGAGGGCACCCTGGCACTAGCCAAGGTTCCCCCACATTGTTCAGGGCAATTTCCCCAGACTTTGTGAGTGCGGGGCCTCCTTTACACGCGTGCACTACATATAAGTCAACTATATGTAGCGTCACAATGGTAACTCTGAACATTGGCATGTAACATGTCTAGGATCATGGAATTGTCACCCCAGTACCAATCTGGTATTGGGGGTACAATTCCATGCATCCCCGGGGCTCCAGCATAGAGCCCTGGTACTGCCATACTTACTCTCTAGGGTTTTCTCTGCAGCTACTGCTGCTGCCAACCCTCAGACAGGTTTCTGCCTCCCTGGGGCCTGGGCAGCCCAGTCCCAGGAAGGCAGAACAAAGGATTTTCTCTGAGAGAGGGTGTTACACCCTCTCCCTTTGGAAATAGATGTTAAGGGCCTGAGAGGTGTAGCCTCTCCTGGCCTCTGGAAATGCTTTGAAGGGCACAGATGGTACCCTCCTTGCATAAGCCCATCTACAGCTGTGTCCTGCTGTGGCGCGAAACTGGACAAAGGAAAGGGGAGTGACCACTCCCCTGATCAGCACCTCCCCAGGGGAGGTGCCTAGAGCTCCTCCAGTGTGTCCCAGACCCCTGCCATCTTGAATGCAGAGGTGTGAGGGCACAATGGGGACCTCTGAGTGGCCAGTGCCAGCAGGTGATGTCAGAGACTCCGCCTGATAGGTGCTTACCTCTCTCTGTAGCCAATCCTCCTCTGGGGGCTATTTAGGGACTGTCCTGTGGGTTTCTCATCAGATAACGAATGCAAGAGCTCACCAGAGTCCCTCTGTACTTCTCTCTTCCACTTCTGCCAAGGATCGACCCCCTGACTGCTCCAGGACGCCGGCAAAACTGCAACAAAGAAGCAAGAAAACTACCAGCAACATTGTAGCACCTCATCCTGCTGGCTTTCTCAACTGTTTCCTGGTGGTGCATGCTCTTAGGGCTGTCTGCCTTCACCCTGCACTGGAAGCTAAGAAGAAATCTCCCGTGGGTCGAAGGAATCTTCCCCCTGTCAACGCAGGCACCAAACTTCTGCATCACTGGTCTTCTGGGTCCCCTCTCATCTTGAGGAGTGTGGTCCCTGGAACACAGGAGCTGGATCCAGGTGTCCCCAACAGTCCAGTGGCCCTTCTGTCCAAATTTGGTGGAGGTAAGTCCTTGCCACCCCACGCCAGACAGTAATCCTGTGTACTACGTGAACCGCAGTTGCTAGGGCTTCTGTGCACTTTTGCAAGACTTCCTTTGTGCACAGCCTAGCCCAGGTCCCCAGCACTCTGTCCTGCATTGCCCAATCGCTGAGTTGGACTCCGGCCTCATGGGACCCTCTTTTGGTGTGCTGAAACAACCGCCATGCTCAGATCTTCTGAATGCCTGTTCAGGTGCTTCTACGGGTGCTGCCTGCTTTTGCATGGACTCTCTCTGTTGCTGAGCGCCCCCTCTGTCTCCTCCTCCAAGGGGGGACCTCCTGGTCCTTCCTGGGCCCTTGCAGCACCCAAAACCTTAAACTGTGACTCTTGCAGCTAGCAAGGTTTGTTTGCGGACTTTATGTGTGGAAACAACTCTGCATCCTCCAGCACGCCGTGGCACATCTTGTGACCAAAGGAGAAGTTCCTGGCACCTTCCGTTGTTGCAGAATCTTTGGCTTCTTCCGCTCTGAGGCACCCCTTTGGCACCTTCATCCAGGGTTTAGTGGGCTCCTGCCTCCCCCCGGACACTTGCGTGACTCTTGGACTTGGGCCCCTTCCTTTGCAGATCCTCAGGTCAAATAATCCGTCTTCAGTGCTTTGCAGTCAGTTGTTGTCTTTGCAGAATCACCTATCTCGACTTTACTGTGTTTCTGGTGTAGTAGGCTTACTTTACTCCTACTTTTCAAGGTCTTGGGGTGGGTTATCTTGGTCACCCTTAGTGTTTTCTTACACTCCCAGTGACCCTCTACACACTACACTAGGCCTGGGGTCCATTCGTGGTTCGCATTCCACTTTTGGAGTATATGGTTTGTGTTGCCCTAGGCCCATTGTCTCCTATTGCATTCTATTGTGTACTATAGTGTTTGCACTACTTTTCTAACTGTTTACTTACCTGATTTTGGTTTTTGTGTATATTTTGTGTATATTACTTACCTCCTAAGGGAGTATAATCTCTGAGATACTTTTGGCATATTGTCACTAAAATAAACTACCTTTATTTTTAGTAACTCTGAGTATTGTTTTTGTTATGATGTAGTGCTAGATTATATAAGTGGTATAGTAGGAGCTTTGCATGTCCCCTAGTTCAGCCTACGCCTCTCTGCTATAGCTACCTCTATCAGCCTAAGCTGCTAGAACACTACTAATCTACTAATAAGGGATAACTGGGCCTGGCACAAGATGTAACTACCACAAGGTACCCACTATAAGCTAGGCCAGCCTCCTACAGGCACCTCATGTTAGATTCATGAATATGCAGTATACAGTGTCAGGACTACATTGGCATAGAGTGTAGTGGCAGTGTCATGAAGTTAGTGCAAATGGACATAAAAATGAAAATCATATGACTCCTGAATATACGATATGAGATGGTAGGAGTTATTCCACAAGCGGAGTGATGAGACTGAGAACATGTGCATAGAGTATGAGGAGGTGCCCAAGTGGGTGAAAATGTCCTTATGTGTGTGGCAAAGGTGTGTTGGACCACATATATGATCAAAAATCTCCCTACTCCCATATGTGCCAGACCATCCCCCATGGGCGCTGCCACACTGCTCTGAGCTATGGTTGATGCTGGATGCAACTTCTTGAGCTGAGGCTGGCCTTACTGCCTGGCACCATCTTTTCACAGGCAAAATTCCTCAGTATGTTTGAGAGCCTGGTGGATGATTATGGTATAACTCCATGCTCCTTCCTTATTTATGCCACACTCACATGACAACTGCACAAGATTTGGCATAAAAAACATAGTGAGACAGACATCTCATTATTCTTTCACGTATTGCTGACGCATTGGGATGGTTGTCAGACTGCTACTTTTGTAGGAATTTTCTCAGATCCTTCTGGATTCCCCACATCTTATATCACCTGCAAACTTGTTTATTCTGAATGTGATTTTACAACACAATGGCCCTCATTACAACCCTGGCGGTCGGTGTTAAAGCAGCGGTAATACCACCAACAGGCCGGCGGAAAAAAAATGGAATCACGACCGTGGCGGAAACCGCAAACATAGACAGCCACTTTAACACTCCGACCGCTACGGCGGTACAAAAATACATCGCGGTGGTCACCGCCAACAGACAGGCGGAAGACAATGTACTGCCCACACTATTATGAGAGGCCAATCCACCACCTTTTCTGGGGTGGAACCAAAACGAACAAAAACACAGCTGAAACAGGACTTGGAAGGGAAAACACTCACTACTCCACACCCAATGAGGAACCAGGACACCATGGAGCCAGAACTCCAAATACTCCCTGCAATGGTATTACTCCTCCTCTATCAGGAGCACCAAAGACGGCGACGACGACCATGGTGAGTACTGCACCTACAACACAGGGTAGGGTTAAAGAGAGTGACACACACATGCAACACGCAAAACCCCCACCCCAACACTCACCCACAACAACATACACACAAATACATGCTGCAACATTACATTTACACCCCCCACGCCACCTGGAAAAACACAAGGACAAAAGGAAATGAGTTGAACGATTGTAATCATGAAAACACCAGTAGTCAAAACTCAATATACAGTATATACAGTTATGTACACCAACTACACAAGTCCGGATAGTGCACTAATTATTGTCCGTGGACCACTGAGCCCAAAATGCATGGCCTAGGCCCACACTCAATACCACACTTCAAATGGAGAGAACACTGCAGGGGCATCAGATCGAAATGAAACAGGCACTGCAGGGGGAAGGGAAGGGGGAACACCTCAGCCGGATGAGTGCACAACGCCACTGCTCCACGAGGGGGCTCCATGCCCACTGCTTTGTCCTGGGGAGTGCAAAGCCACAGTTTCTCAAGTCTTTCCAGTGGGTGGGTTGCCCACTGCTTTATCCTGGGGAGTGCAAAGCCACAGTCTCTCAAGTCTTTCCAGTGGGTGGTTTGCCCAATACTATATCCTGGGGAGTGCAAAGCCACAGTCTCTCAAGTCTTTCCAGTCGGTGGTTTGCCCACTGCTTTATCCTGGGAGTGCAAACCCACAGTCTCTCAAGTCTTTCCAGTGGGTGGTTTGCCCACTGCTCTATCCTGGGGAATGCAAAGCCACAGTCTCTCAGGTGGATGCCTTTCTCCACTGGTTCTGGACTGGGCTTGTTGCCCAGAGTGCTTCATCCTGCCAAGGACTGAGGTAGTGGATGTGATACTCCACTGCTTCTGGAAGAGGCTTTCTGCCCAGAGTGTTTCATCCTGCCAAGGACTGAGGTAGTGGATATGATACTACGCTGGTTCTGGAGGGGGCTTAGTGCCCAGAGTGCTTCAACCTGCCAAGGACAGAGGTAGTAGATGCCTTTCTCCACTGGTTCTAGAATGGGCTTTGTGCCCAGAGTGCTTCATCCTGCCAAGGACAGAGGTGGTGGATGCCTTTCTCCACTGCTTCTGGAGGGGGCTTGGTGCCCAGAGTGCTTCATCCTGCCAAGGACTGAGGTAGTGGATGTGATACTCCACTGGTTCTGGAGGGGGATTTGTGCCCAGAGTGCTTCATCCTGCCAAGGACTGAGGTAGTGGATGTGATACTCCACTGGTTCTGGAGGGGGCTTTGTGCCCAGAGTGCTTCATCCTGCAAAGGACAGAGGTAGTGGATGCCTTTCTCCACTGGTTCTGAAGGGGGCTTTGTGCCCATAGTGCTTCATCCTGCCAAGGACAGAGGTAGTGGATGCCTTTCTCCACTGGTTCTGGGGGGGCTTTGTGGCCAGAGTGCTTCATTCTGCTAAGGACAGAGGTAGTGGATGTGATACTCCACTGAAGGTGGTGAAACATGGAAGCTGCCCAGGCTCCTGGAACTGACCACCAGGCTCGGACGACTGACCACTGGGAATGGCAGCCATGTATGCGGTGGTGCCACTGGCTCAGGATGTTGCGGGCTGATGTCGGTGCTTGCAGCAGTGTCAGTAGCGGCGGTGCTTGCGGCGGGCTCTGTGGCATCGGTGCTGGCAGTGGACTCTCTGGCAGCGGTTCTGGCGGCTGACTCTGTGGCATCGGTGCTGGTGATGGACTCTGTGGCAGCGGTGCTTGTGGCGGACTCTGTGGCATCAGTGCTGGCGTTGGACTCTGTGGCGGCGGTGCTGCTGGTGGGCTCTGTGGCAGCGGTGCTTGTGGCGGACTCTGTGGCAGCGGTGCTTGTGGCAGACTCTGTGGCATCGGTGCTAGCGGTGGACTCTGTGGCGGCGGTGCTGGTGGCGGGCTCTGTAGCGGCGCTTGTGGCGGGATCTGTGGCATTGGTGCTGCCGGTGGACTCTGCGGCATCGGTGCCGGCATTGGACTCTGTGGCAGCGGTGCTGGCAGTGGACTCTGTGGCAGGGGTGCTGGTGGCTGACTCTGTGGCATCGGTGCTGGCGGCGGACTCTGTGGAAGCACTGCTTGTGGCGGACTTTGTGGCAGCGGTGCTTGTGGCGGACTCTGTGGCATCGGTGCTGCCAGCGGACTCTGTGGTGGCGGTGCTGGTGGCGGGCTCTGTGGCGCCGGTGCTGGTGGCGGGCTCTGTGGCGGCGGTGCTGGTGGCGGGCTCCGTGGCGGCGGTGCTGGTGGCAGGCTCAGTGGTGGCGGTGCTGGTGGCAGGCTCAGTGACTGCGTGCTGGTGGCAAGCTCAGTGACTGCGGTGCTGGTGGCGGTGCATGTGGCGATGCAGGTGGCGGTGCAGGTGGCGGTCTTGTCTGCCATACAGGTTGGTGTCGACATGGACAGAAGGTGTGACACTGGTCCCATTGTTGGTGCCAACATGCCCTCTCCTGACCTGCCCTTGATTTTCTGGCCCTTCCCCACCTTGGATGCTGGTGCAGCTGTCTTGCCAACATCCCCTTTTGTTTTGCCTGAGCCCTTGGTGGCAGGTGTTTTCGCCTTCTCCCTCCGGGATGTGGGCAACCTTTTTACTTTTGCAGATGGCGGAATGTCCTTGCCCTCACTCCGTGGCACACTGGCAGCCCTGATGCTTGGCGCACTCCTAAAGCCCACAGTTGCTGGCACCACTGTGCCCGGTGATGTGGTGGCTGAGATGCTGGGTTGGGACCTGGAAAGCCTGGCCCTAGGAGATGGACGGGGAGGGAGGTGTAGGAAAGAGGTCAATATTAGCTAGGAAAGGTTTTTTTGACACACTGGGTCGGAAAGATGGAGGGGGTTTGGGAGTGGAGGAAGTGGTAGTGGTTGTAGGAGGTGTACGTTTGCTGAATTTGGGTGAAGGTGCATGGGCTGGAGGCTGTTGTGAGGTGGATGGCTGTTGGGTGGGTGTGTGGCTGCGTTTGTGTACTTTGGGAGGAGGGCTCACAGACACACTGGTAGAGGACACAGGGGATGTGTGAATTGTAATTGTAATTGTAATTGTAATCGTATTTATATAGCGCTTACTACCCCTGACGAGGCGTTGAAGCGCTTTTCGATGAGTAGCACGCTACTCCGGTATCCAACAAGAATTAGTGATGGATTAGTATAATTTAATAAGGAGTACAGTTTTAGTATTATTATGAGTTAATTTGAGTTGCGGATATGAGAGTTTGTTAGTTAGATTGACTGGAATAATGGAGGGGTGGAGGAGGAAAGAAATCCAGAAGTGTTAATTGGGAGTTTATCCTTCATTTACTCAATCCAAAGGCTTGAGATGAATAAAAGGGGAGCGGAGGGGAAAGAGGATGTGGAAGGGTTAGGGAGAGCATAGTAGCAGAGTGAGATGAATGCAGGAGAATTTAGTGGGGTTGTGTGAGAGGTCACATAGGTAGAGTGAGGTTTGGTGAGTTAGATGTGGAGGTGGAGGGATGAGCTTAGGCAGAGATATTTAGGAGATGAAAATGGTCGAAGGGATTTGGGATGAGTCCGAGTGAGAAATGGAGCCATGCAATGATCCACAAACATGCCAGGCACAGAAACAACATATACACATTCATACACATATATATATATATATTTATATACACACACACATGAATACACACACATATGCACATACAATACATAATTAGAATCATGGGTAAAAAATACTTAGTCTGACAGGTTTAAAGGAGTGTGTGTGTATTTTATTGTTACTGGTTTAGTTTCTGTAAAATGAGCATCGTGGCCTACCCAACCGGAGTATTTTCTACGAGTATGTCAGTAAGCATAACCTAGCATGTTTTATATGCCCCGTTTATATTGTACACTAAGGGTCCATGATGGGCCACGGGGTAAAAAACGTCTCCAGCAACCTTGTGTTCCTTTGGCAATGTGATTGTTACTAGTGCGTCTTTGTGGAGATGTCCTCGTGCTTCTGAGCATCAACAACGCACCACCGGAATCGGCGGTAAACGCAGTGGGGTCGTTTTGGAAAGCTGTCCATCATCCTGGTAAAAAAGGCGGGAATTCCTTTACCTACTTCGAGGGTGGACGGGGCGTGGCTCAGCGGGCGGAGCTTACAGGTGCTTTATAAAGGGAGAACATTCTACTTTGTGTCTCCAGGAGTTGAAGATAGAACCCGCGTGTCACAGCCAGACACAGACCACGCTCCAGCACACCATCAGCTCACCTCCAGGAAGGACTCCAGATCCCCCTCTGCCATGGAATCTCCGAGCGCACAGCCCCGCCCTATCTCTGCCAAGCCCAAGAGTTAGGGTGGCTTGTCCTTTTCAGAAACTGAGCTTCAACTGCGGCACCTGCTACGTTTATATGTAAGTGCTTCCTTTGTGGTTTAGTTTCTGTAAAAAGAGCAATGTGGCCTACTCAACCGGATTATTTTCTGCGAGTATGTCAGTAAGCGTTACCTAGCATGTTTTATATGCCCCGTTTATATTGTACACTAAGGGTACCTGATGGGCCACGGGGTTAACGTCTCCAGCAATCTTGTGTGTCTTTGGCAATGTTATTGTTACTAGTGCGTCTTTGTGGGGATGTCCTCGTGCTTCTGCACATCAACAACGCACCACCGGAAATGGTCGGTAAACGCAGTGGGGTCGTTTGGAAAGCTGTCCATCATCCTGGTAAAGGGCGGGGATTCCTTTACCTACTAGGAGGGTGGACGGGGCGTGGCTCAGCGGGCCGAGCTTACAGGTGCTATTATGAAGGGAGAACATTCTACTCTGTGTCTCCAGGAGAGAAAGATAGAACCCGCACGTCACAATCACATACTGATTACGGTCCAGTACATCATCAGTTCACCTCCAGGAAGGATTCTAGATCTTTTTCTGCTATGGGATCTCTGAGCGCACAGCATTGCTTTATCTTTGCCAAGCCCAAGAGTTAGGGTGGCTTGTCCTTTCCAGAAGCTGAGCTTCAACTGCGGCACCTGCTACGGTTATATGCAAGTGCTTCCTTTGAGGTTAAGTTTCTGTAAAAATGAGCATCGTGGCCTACTCAACCGGATTATTTTCTACGAGTATGTCAGTAGGCGTTACCTAGCATGTTTTATATGCCCCGTTTATATTGTACACTAAGGGTACCTGATGGGCCACGGGGATAACGTCTCCAGCAATCTTGTGTGCCTTTGGCAATGTTATTGTTACTAGTGCGTCTTTGTGGGGATGTCCTCGTGCTTCTGCACATCAACAATGCACTACCGGAATCGTCGGTAAACGCAGTGCGGTCGTTTTGGAAAGCTGTCCATCATCCTAGTAAAGGGTGGGAATTCCTTTACCTATTAGGAGGGTGGACGGGGCGTGGCTCAGCGGGCGGAGCTTACAGGTGCTTTATAAAGGGAGAACAAGTTAGGGTGGCTTGTCCTTTCCAGAAACTGAGCTTCAACTGGGGCACCTGCTACGTTTATATTTGTAAGTGCTTCCTGTTGAGGTTTAGTTTCTGTAAAATGAGCATCGTGGTCTACCAACCGGAGTATTTTCTACAAGAATATCAATAAGTGTTACCTAGCATGATTTATATGCCCCGTTTATATTGTACACTAAGGGTACCTGATGGGCCACTGGGTTAACGTCTCCAGCAATCTTGTGTGCCTTTGGCAATGTTATTGTTACTAGTGCGTCTTTGTGGGGATGTCCTCGTGCTTCTGCACATCAACAACGCACCACCGGAATCGTTGGTAAACGCAGTGGGGTCGTTTTGGAAAGCTGTCCATCATCCTGGTAGAAGGCGGGAATTCCTTTACCTACCAGGAGGGTGGACGGGGCGTGGCTCAGCGGGCGGAGCTTACAGGTGCTTTATAAAGGGAGAACATTTTACTTTGTGTCTCCAGGAGTTGAAAGAGAGAAACCGCGCGTCACAGTCAGATACAGATTACGCTCCAGTACATCATCAATTCACCTCCAGGTAGGATTCTAGATTTTTTTCTGCTATGGGATCTCTGGGCGAACAGCCTTGCTTTTTCTTTGCCAAGCCCGAGAGTTAGGGTGGCTTGTCCTTTCCAGAAAGCTGAGCTTCAAACTGGGGCACCTGCTACGTTTATATATGTAAGTGCTTCCTGTTGAGGTTTAGTTTCTGTAAAATGAGCATCGTGGCCTCCCCAACCGGAGTATTTTCTACGAGTATGTCAGTAAGCGTTACCTATCGTGTTTTATACGCCCCGTTTATATTGTACACTAAGGCTACGTGATGGACCAAGGGAGAAAAACATCTCCAGCAACCTTGTGTGCCTTTGGCAATGTTATTGTTACTAGTGCGTCTTTGTGGAGATGTCCTCGTGCTTCTGCGTATCAACAACGCAACACTGAATCGGCGGTAAATGTAGTGGGGTCGTTTTGGAAAGCTGTCCATCATCCTGGTAAAGGGCGGGAATTCCTTTACCTACTAGGAGGATGGACGGGGCGTGGCTCAGCGGGCGGAGCTTACAGGTGCTTTATAAAGGGAGAACATTCTACTTTGTGTCTCCAGGAGTTGAAGATAGAACCCGCGCGTCACAGTCAGATACAGATTACGCTCCAGTACATCATCAGTTCACCTCCAGGTAGGATTCTAGATCTTTTCTGCTATGGGATCTCTGAGCGCACAGCCTTGATTTATCTTTGCCAACCCCAAGAGTTAGGGTGGCTTGTCTTTTCCAGAAGCTGAGCTTCAACTGGGGCACCTGCTACGTTTATATTTGTAAGGGCTTCCTGTTGAGGTTTAGTTTCTGTAAAATGAGCATCGTGGCCTACCAACCGGAGTATTTTCTACGAGTATGTCAGTAAGCGTTACCTATCATGATTTATATGCCCCGTTTATATTGTACACTAAGGGTACCTGATGGGCCACGGGGTTAACGTCTCCAACGATCTTGTGTGCCTTTGGCAATGTTATTGTTACTAGTGCGTCTTTGTGGGGATGTCCTCGTGCTTCTGCACATCAAAAAACGCAACACTGAATCGGCGGTAAATGTAGTGGGGTCGTTTGGAAAGCTGTCCATCATCCTGGTAAAGGGCGGGAATTCCTTTACCTACTAGGAGGGTGGACGGGGCGTGGCTCAGCGGGCCGAGCTTACAGGTGCTATTATGAAGGGAGAACATTCTACTCTGTGTCTCCAGGAGAGGAAGATAGAACCCGCACGTCACAATCACATACTGATTACGCTCCAGTACATAATCAGTTCACCTCCAGGAAGGATTCTAGATCTTTTCCTGCTATGGGATCTCTGAGCGCACAGCATTGCTTTATCTTTGCCAAGCCCAAGAGTTAGGGTGGCTTGTCCTTTCCAGAAGCTGAGCTTCAACTGCGGTACCTGCTACGTTTATATGTAAGTGCTTCCTTTGAGGTTTAGTTTCTGTAAAATGAGCATCGTGGCCTACTCAACCGGATTATTTTCTACGAGTATGTCAGTAAGCGTTACCTAGCATGTTTTATATGCCCCGTTTATATTGTACACTAAGGGTACCTGATGGGCCACTGGGTTAACGTATCCAGCAATCTTGTGTGCCTTTGGCAATGTTATTGTTACTAGTGCGTCTTTGTGGGGATGTCCTCGTGCTTCTGCACATCAACAACGCACCACCGGAATCGTCGGTAAAACGCAGTGCGGTCGTTTTGGAAAGCTGTCCATCAAACCTGGTAAAAGGCGGGAATTCCTTTAACTGCTTCGAGGGTGGACGGGACGTGGCTCAGTGGGCGGAGCTTACAAGTGCTTTATAAAGGGAGAACATTCTACTTTGTGTCTCCAGGAGTTGAAGATAGAAACCGCGCGTCACAGTCAGATACAGATTACGCTCCAGTACATCATCAGTTCACCTCCAGGAAGGATTCTAGATCTTTTTCTGCTATGGGATCTCTGAGCGCACAGCCTTGCTTTATCTTTGCCAAGCCCAAGAGTTAGAGTGGCTTGTCCTTTCCAGAAGCTGAGCTTCAACTGCGGCACCTGCTACGATTATATTTGTAAGTGCTTCTTTTGAGGTTTAGTTACTGTAAAAAGAGCATCGTGGCCTCCCCAACCGGAGTATTATCTACGAGTATGTCAGTCAGCGTTACCTAGCATGTTTTGTACGCCTCGTTTATATTGTACACTAAGGGTACGTGATGGGCCACGGGGTAAAAACGTCTCCAGCAACCTTGTGTGCCTTTGGCAATGTGATTGTTACTAGTGCGTCTTTGTGGAGATGTCCTCGTGCTTCTGAGCATCAACAACGCACCACCGGAATCAGCGGTAAAAACGCATTGGGGTCGTTTTTGGAAAGCTGTCCATCATCCTGGTAAAAAGGCGGGAATTCTTTACCTACTTCGAGGGTGGACGGGGCGTGGCTCAGCGGACGAAACCGCGCGTCTCAGTCAGATACAGATTTCGCTCCAGTACATCATCAGTTCACCTCCAGGATGGATTCTAGATCTTTTCCTGCTATGGGATCTCTGAGCGTACAGCCTTGCTTTAGTTTCCAAAGAACTATAAATAAATAGAAATATACATATAATCTGAAAAAAAAAATTATCCACATAGGCATATGCAGTTCATAGTTGTTTGAAAAAGGTGGTTATGAAGGAAAGAGCCAACTCTTGAGTAGTTTCCTGAAAACAAGAAAGTTATCTGTGGCTCTTATAGTTGGGGGTAATGAATTCCATAGTTTGGCTGCTTGGACGGAGAAGGATGTACCACCTACAGTCTTTTTCTTGTATGGTGGTGTTCTAAGGCGGGGTGCCAGTCTTGAGCGGAGGGTTCTTTGTTGGATGTATTTGGTAATTTTCTTTCTGATGAAAAGCGGTCCTGTTCCATGTATAGCTTTGTGGGTGATACAAAGCAGCTTGAAAGTGTATCTTCTGGCAACGGGTAACCAGTGTAGTGCTCTCAAGGCAGGGGAGATGTGGGCTTGCGGCTTTATATGTAGTAGTAGCCTGGCTGTGGAATTCTGGATACGTTGTAGTTTTTTCATAACAGATAGAGATGATCCATGGTAGAGGCTATTGGCATAATCCAGTTTGGATAATACAAGTGAGATAGTAGCTTGCACCTTATGTGGAAATCCGAGGTGAGGGAAAATGCGTCGTAAAGTCTTTAAGGTGATGAAAGCTTGTGCGTGCTAATTTGTCTACTTGGGCATTCATAGTTAGTTTGGAATCCATGCTGATTCCTAGGTTTTTCACTTCCTTGGATAATTGAGGAGGTGGTCCGAGATCGTCAGGCCAGACGCACAGAGGGTCATAATGTTTCCAGTCACCACATATGAGTATTTCAGTTTTGGAGGTATTTAGTTTGAGATGGCTCCAGGTCATCCACTGATCAACGGCTCTGAGGCAACTGAAGATTTGAGAGTTTTCAATGTTTTTGGGGTCTTCTAATTGAAGTAGTATTTGTGTGTCATCTGCATAGTTGTAGCATGTGAGATGGAAATCATTGATCAGTTCTGGTAAAGATATCATGTAGATGTTAAAAAGCAAAGGTGAGATGATTGACCCTTGGGGGACCCCTGTTTTTGTGAGGTAGGGTTCGGATGAGAAGGGGGGTGAGTGGATGATATTTGTTCTTTTTTGGAGATAGGAAGTAATCCAGTCGAGCGCAATCCCAATTGTAGTGGGGGTGGTGAGTGCACGTGAGCGGTGTGTGGTGATGCGCATGCTGGGGATGGACGTAGTGGCTGAAGATGTAGTGCATGCAGGTGTGAGTGGAGACGAGACAGGGAGGAGGGAGATGTGGAGGAGGGGGACACAATGAAGGCAGTGGATCTTGGTATGTGTGCATGGGTATGATGCTTGTGTGAGTGCCTGTGGGATGTGCGGTGCTTATGTTTGCCAGAGCCACCCTTGTGTGTTGAGGTGTGTGCATGCTGGTCTGATGGTATACTTGGGATAGGCTGAGGAATAGGGGATTTAGTCTGGGTGGAGGAAGTTGGAGGGGGGAGGCTGGATACAGGGACAATGGCTGCCATCAGTGCTGGGGCCAGAGCCTGAAATGCTCTCTGTTGGGCTGCCTGGCCAGAATGAATGGCCTCCAGGTATGCATTTGTTTGTTGCAAATGCCTCTCAACATTCTGGATGGCATTCACAATGGTAGATTGCCCAACAGTGAGGGATCTCAGGAGGTCAATAGCCTCCTCACTGAGTGCAGTAGGGCTGACTAGGGCAGGGCCTGAGGTGCCTGGGGCGAAGGAGATGCCCACCCTCCTGGGTGAGCGGCCACAGGACACATGCTGAGGGGCTGCTGGGATGGTGGTGATCGTAGGGGGGTGGGGGCTTTACCTGTTGATGTGGGGGGCACAGAGGGGCCAGCCACCGCAAGGGATCACCCATCAGAGGAGGAGTCGCTGATGTCACCTCCTGTCCCTGCCGTGGAGGTCCCCTCGCCCTCCGTCCCACTGGTGGATTCAGACTCCGTTGTCTCGCCCTCCAGGGCCAAGTGGGATGCAGCTCCCTCCTGCCCCGGTGCCAATGCTCCTCCGCCTGATGATGCTATTGCACACAAGAACAGGGAGACCACAAAAAGGGGGGGGGAGACAGAAGAAAGACATATTCAGTGCATGCAGTACCACTACCGTTGGCGGACACTACAGACACAGCAGCCCTCTGCATTACGCCATGCACTAATAGTTCCTAGATTAATCACATGCCCATGGGGTACAAGGCCTATGCCCGATTGCTGCACACATAGAAGTCACAGGAGCCTGACTAGGTGTAGATTGCTCTTACCACTGGTGGGGTTGGGGTGCCACATGGCCTGCCTCACAAAGGGTCCCAGCCTACAAAGCTCGCCCTGGCCTAGGGTAACCCACTGCCCACCTCCCCCACCCAGACACCTCGTAATGCATGCAGAGTCAGATGGATGTGACGGTACTCACCACCTTGTGGCTGCTGTGATGCCCTCAAGCGCCCATCCAACTCCAGATACGCCACCACCAGGATCTGGAACATCGGGGGGTCATGGTGCGACGGGCAACCCTCCCACGTTGGGAGGCCATCCCCAGCTGGGCCTCCGGCATCTTCTTGCTCCAGCGGCGAATGTCCTCCCATCTTTTCCGGCAGTGGGTTCTCCGTCTGTGGTGGACCCCCAGGGTCCAGACGTCCTTGGCGATGGTACTCCAAATATCCTTCTTCATGTAAGCGCTGACCTACAGGAATAGTACAGGGGAATAGGTAAAACTTTAACCGTCCAGACCGTCACAGTCATTGGCCCCTGTTCCCACCTTTGCCCTGACGCACATACACTCACCGTCCGCACATGCAGGCCTCAGCCCCCCCCCCCCCATTTATCTTCTATCCACACCACTCCAAACAGGCATTGCCCATGCAGCATGCTCACAGTGTACTCACCAATTTGTCTGGAGGACTGTAGAGTAGCGTGTACTGGGGGAGGACCCCATCCACTAACTTCTCCAACTCCTCCAAAGTGAAGGTTGGGGCCCTTTCCCCAGACACATGAGCCATTGTCGCTTCCAGACTGAGGTCACAGCAGCACTTGCAGTGTAGGTCCTCTCCTGTCGAAGGTCAGGTATCAAGTGAGTGAACAGACAGAAAATGGCAGTCACATCCGCAGCAGTGCGTACCGTCACTGCTGGCGTACATCGTCATTGGCTCCTGGGACCCATAGGGTCCAATGTTAACCAACGCAGGATTGCGCTGCAGTCTTCGACCGCCTACCGCGACGGTGTAGAATGCCAGGGCAGTTACCTCATATCCCCTTGTCCCACCTTACAGGTCAGGCAGCCGCCATTTCAGGGGGCCAAATGGCATTAATAATAACTGTGTCACACCAATGTAGGCCTTGCATACACACAGTAACAGGCACATTACGGATTAATAATGTTTCTGCAAATAACACATTGTGATACCTCAGTGTTGGCTGACTCTTTGCTTGCTGTTCTCATCCATAGGGCACGTCCGCTGGGGCAGGTGAGGAGATGGCGGCATCCTCCGTTGTACAGACCACTGGTGGACTTGTCGACAATGGAAGAATGACACGTAATGGTCACCTACAGACTTGATCGTGCAACAATCCATGAACTGTGTGCCCAGTTGGAGCCAGACCTGATGTCACCAATCCGCCATCCCACAGGATCCCCCCTCTAGTGCAGGTCCTGTCAGTACTCCATTTCCTGGCAAGTGGGTCTTTTCAAACTACAGTGGCCATTGCATCAGGGATGTCCCAGCCTATGTTCTCAAACGTGTTGTCCAGAGTGTTGTCTGCCCTGCTGAAACACAGGCACAGCTACATCGTTTTCCTTGAGTGGAGGATTTGCCTACAGTGAAAGGTGACTTATATGCCCTGGGACATATCCCCAACATCATAGGTGCCATTGATGGGACAGGTGTACAGAAACTGGAAGAGCTACCATTCAATGAATGTGCAGATGGTGTGTTTGGCCGACCAGTACATCTCCCATGTGAATGCCAAGTTTCCTGGCTCAATGCATGATGCTTACATTCTGAGGAATAGCAGCATCCCTTATGTGAGGGGGCAACTCCAGAGGCATAGGTGAGAACAAGGACCCTATACCCTGTGAATAGTTGTCTGGGTCTGGGGTTGTCCCTAAGGGTTAGCGTGTGTCTAACAATTGTCCATCGACATTTGCAGGTGACTCTGGGTACCCCAACCTGTCATGGCTACTGACTCCAGGGAGAAATCCCCGGACAAGGGCAGAGGAACGCTGCTGTAAGGCACATGGGCAAACTAGGAGAGTGATTGAAAGGACCTTCGGCCTCCTGAATGCCAGGTTCCGGTGCCTCCATATGACAGGTGGTTCTCTCTACTACTCACCAAAGAAGGTGTGCCAGATCATCGTGGCCTGCTGTATGCTGCACAACCTGGCTTTGCGACAACAGGTGCCTTTTCTGCAGGAGGATGGGCCAGAAGGAGGTCTTGTGGCAGCTGTGGAGCCTGTGGACAGTGAAGAAGAGGAGGCAGAAGAAGAGGATATAGACAACAGAAACAACGTTATCTAGCAATACTTCCAGTGAGACACAGGTAAGAAGATGTCACTGCCTCACGCATCTCATACAATTGTTAGACCTCTCATATGTCTGTCACTTTCACCCAGTGTATCGACCCTGACTTGTCACTTTGCCTTTCTATTTCACAGATGTGGGTCCCACTGTGTGACCTCTGCTATATTAACTCATGGACTAGAACTGTGTTACATCGGTATGTTGACAATACAATCGACATTGCTATTTTCCATAGTTATTGCAAATACACATTTGTGAAAGCACAGACTGACTCCATATTGTTTTGTGATTCAAGGGTGTTTATTTCAGTGCAAATTAGTGGAAGGGGTTGTAAAATGGGCAGGGGTGATGGTGGAGGATTGTCCATGGCAGAGTCCAGTCTATTTGTTTCACAGGTGCTTTGTCCAAAGGGGCATGGGAAGTGGAGCTAGGGCAGTTGATGGATAGACAGGGTGACGAAGTGGGACAGAAGGATGACAATCAGGGGGGGTCTCATTTCCTGGTGGGGATCTTGGCATTGTTCTCTGTCTTTGTCCTGGATCTCAGGGACCGTTTGCGGGGTGGTTCTCCATCTGCAGGGGGTGGGGTGCTAGTGTCATGGTCCTGTGGCGGTGCCTCCTGTCCACTAGCGCCGGCGGAGGTGGCGGGCTGTTCATCATCCGGGCTAGTGTCAGGGGCCCCTTGTTGTTTGCCACAGTGTCCCTCCTGCTGTTGACAAGGTCCTTCAGCACCCCTACAATGGTGACCAGGGTAATGTTGATGGACTTGAGTTCCTCCCTGATCCCCAGATACTGTTCCTCCTGCAGCCACTAGGTCTCCTGAAACTTGACCAGTAAGAGAGGGCCTCATGGAGAGTGGGTTCCCTGGGCCTGTCCTCCCCTTGTCGCACAGCAGTCCTCCCAATTCCCCTGTTTTCCTGTGCCTCTGTCCCCTGAACTGTGTGCCCACTGCCACTGCCCCCAGGTCTCTGACTTTCTTGGGGTGGTGGGTTTGCCTGGGTTCCCTGTAGTGGTGGACACACTGCTGCTTGACGTGTCCAGGGGACTGAGGGATGGGCCCGGTGGGTGCTGTGCAGGTGTTTCCTGAGGGGGGAGGCTCTGTGGTGGCATGTGCCAGTGTCAGGGGAACCGACTGTCCCGAGGTCCCAGATGGGCCAGGCTGGTAATCTTGATCCAGTTGGACAGAGCTGCTGTCATCACTATGGGCCTCTTCTGTGGGGGGGGGGGCATGTCTGGAACCTTCTGTCCGGTGACGTTGGATAGGGGTCCTGCAGGGGTGTAAAGGCATGATTATTGCATCTGTGTGTGCCATCGTGTGCAATGTTTGGGTGACCCGATACTCCAGTGCTTGCATTCTTGTCTAGGACCTTGTGTGATACTTGGTTTGGGGTCTGTGTGGGTATCTGTAGTGGACATGCTTTGGTGATGGGTGTCCATGCTTTGGTGTTGCATGCAAGGCTTGGTGTTAGGATGGGTGGGTTGTGATAGTGGGACATTTGTGAGGTGTTGGAGTGATGGGGGTGAGGGTGAGGGTGGGGTATGTGATATCATGTAGGTAGGGTGGGGGATGTAATAGTTAAGATTTGACTTACCAGAGTCCATTCCTCCTGCTACTCCTGCAAGGCCCTCAGGATACACTATAGCCAAGACTTGCTCCTCCCATGTTGTTAGTTGTGGGGGAGGAGGTGGGGGTCCGCCGCCAGTCCTCTGTACTGCAATCTGGTGTATTGAGACCACGGTACGCACCTTCCCCTGTAGGTCGGTCCACTGCTTCCTGATGTCATCCTGTGTTCTTGGATGCTGTCCCACTGCGTTGACCCTGTCTATGATTCTGCGCAATAGCTCCATCTTCCTAGCTATGGAGATGTGCTGCACCTGTGATCTGAATAGTTGTGGCTCTACCCAGATGATTTCCTCCACCATGACCCTAAACTCCTCCTCAGAGAACCTGGGGTGTCTTTCAGGTGCTGTGATGTGGTGTGGGTGATGTGTGAGGTGGTGTCTGAGGTGCGTGCATGTTGTGTGAGTGATGGTGTTGTGTGCCTGTGAATGCTAGTGTTGTCTCTGGTGGTGTCTCTTTCTGGGCTTCTTTCTCAATTTTGGTCGTAAGGATTTGTGGGTGATGTGGGTGTGTGTTTTATATTGGATTGGGTATGTGGGAGTGGTGTGTGTATGTGTATCAGGTGTGTGTATTTCGAATTGTCCAATGTGGTTGTATTTTGTAAATGTGTGTGTGTTTTGAGCGCGGCGGTGTGTACCGCCAATGGTTTACCGCGGTTGAAAGACCGCCACGTGGATTCATGGGTTGTGATAGTGTGGGCGTAATCCTGTTGGCGTGATGGTGGAGGTTTTGTTATCGTCAGTTTATCACTGACCTTTGGTGTGGCGGACTTGTGTGGGTGTCTGGATTTTGGCACATTCCGAGCTGTGGGTCGTAATAGCTGTAGCGGAATTCCGCCGCCGCAGCGGTGTGTTGGCGGTCTTCTGCACGGAGGTAAGGGGAATTTACCGTCAGTGTTTTAATGAGGGTCAATGTGTTTTATCTCCACTGATCACACAGTAATTATGCATTCGCAGCAACTGCTTAAAATTCTGCATTCCTGTAAATTCATCAGACCTTAAAGCTCCCTACGTAGTGATAGGAAGGTACACGTTTACTCACTTTAGGCTTACTGGGTTGCTGTCTTCGACACGACACTCACGGATAAACAATGTGCACAGTGTTAAGGGTACC
This sequence comes from Pleurodeles waltl, assembly GCF_031143425.1. Classification (NCBI taxonomy): domain Eukaryota; kingdom Metazoa; phylum Chordata; class Amphibia; order Caudata; family Salamandridae; genus Pleurodeles; species Pleurodeles waltl. The sequence continues at coordinate 572,254,152 of NC_090448.1, forward strand.
AAAATTTAACTCCACAAACATCAGACTAAAGTAAACACATTTTAATTACCTTCACCATATTTATCTTACCCTGGAATGTTTGGTACTTATGTATCTGGCGGTGGCTGACTCCTGCCCATGCTGCCCGGTCACTGCCACAGATTTTATACACATGGTCTGGCCATGCTCACACTTCTACTTCTTGGAATGTGATGCTAGGGTTTCTCTCGGAGGCTTCCACTCCCTGTTCCAGAGGGAAGGACTACATTGTTTTTTGGGTATCACTTCCTGCTCTGCAGGGCGCAAACCAATTAATAAATTCATTGACATCTCTGGCTCTGGCTAAATGCAGTATTGCCGTAAACTTGTGTAGGAGGCTGGCCTGGTTTGTATTGGGTACCTTGGGTACTTACATCTTATACCAGGTCCAGTTATCCCTTATTAGTGAAATGTAGTAGTGTTCTAGCAGCTTAGGTTGATAGAGGTAGCTATAGCAGAGCAGCTTAGGCTGATCTAGGAGACATGCAAAGCTCATGCAATGCCACTTATAGTTACACAGTACTTATACACAAGTAAAGACAATACTCAGTGTTACCAAAAATAAAGGTAGATTATTTGGGTGACACAGTACCAAAAATATCTTAGAGGCAATACTCCTTTTGGAGGTAAGTATTATACACTATATATACACTAGACACCAAAATAAGGTAAGTAATTAGACATAGGATGGTGCAAACAATCGGAAATGCTATAGAATGCAAAGAGAGGAAATAGGTCTAGGGGCAACACAAACCATATACTAAGAAAGTGGAATGTGAATCACAAATTCCCCTCTAAACAAGTGTAGTATGTGCAGAATCACTGGGAGAATAAGAATACAGTAAAGGTAAGTAAATTACCCCACCCCAGAAAAGCAGGAGTAAAGTACTCCAAGTTTCTTTAGGACACACTACACCTCGTGATATGGATTATTGCAGTAACCAACCAAGTCTGCAAACAACAACTGCTGGATTCCTGGACCTGAAGACTTGCAAAAGAAGGGGACAAGTCCAGAAGTCGAAAGAAGTTTCAGGAAGGACAGGAGCCCCTGCCAACCCAGAAGAGGGTGCAGAAGAAGAGTCCCTGGTTGGACAAAGACTGCAGTAATTGACCCTAGGAAGATGCCAGCGGGTTTCTGCATGATGCAAAAGATGCCCCACAACGTGAAGATGGATGAAGATGTGATTTTGTGTTGGAAGTTGCCAACAAGCCTTGGTTATGACAAATGTACGTTTTACATCAAAATAGCACTGGCTGGACTCAGGAGGGACCTGGGGGACTCAACTCTGTGTGAGGAGGAAGAGGAGGGCTCTCAGCACTTTAGAGAGTCCTCAGGATAACAGGCAACACCCCCGGGAGTCCATGGACACAGGGCAAAGGGGGTGCAAAACGTGGTTGGTGCAGCACTACAAAGAAGTGTCCCACGCCGCCGGAGATCAACTCAGCGAGTTGAGCATCACAGGATAGAATGCTGGGGACCTGGGCCAGGCTGTGCATGAAGGAATTTTGCAAATAGTGCACAGAGGCCTCAGGAGGTGAAGAAGATGCGGTGCACAGGGGTACTGTCGCTCTCAGGGAAGGTCTTAACTCCTCCAAAGTGCGTCAACAGGACCTCAGGACAGTCTATGTCGATGGAGTCTACCCTCTGTGTTTCTAGGAGCACGCTCGTCGCTGTGAGAAGAGTCCAGGAGTACTGGTTGTTGACTTGGAAGGTGCCTGCGTGAGCAGGGGAGTGACTTTGTCACCCACTGGAGATTTCTTCGGTTCTTCTGGTGCAGGATGAAGACAGGAAGTTCTCAGAGCATGCACACCATGGAAACCATTGCAGTTGCTGGGTGGAGCTAATCTTGCAGAAGAAAAGTATCCCTTGTGGATACTTTGTTGTTGTTACAGTGGTTCCTGGAGCAGGCTGTGGTTGATCCGAGGTCAAAGAATGAAGTAGTAGTTGCAGAGGATTTCTGCTGGAAACTTGCAAGTAGAATCTGAAGAGAACCCACAGGAGAGACCCTAAATAGCCCTGCGAGGGGGATTGGCTACCTTATCAGGTAAGGACCTGTCAGGAGGGGTCTCTGACGTCACCTGCTGGCACTGTCCACTCAGAGCCCTCCAGAGTGCCCCCACACCTTGCAAAGCAAGATGGCTGAAGTCTGGGACACACTGGTGGAGCTCTGGGCATCAACCCTAGAGTGGAGATGGACAGGGGAGTGGTCACTCCCCTTTCCTTTGTTCAGTTTTGCACCAGAGCAGGGGACAAAGGGTCCCTGAACCGGTGTAAACTGGCTTATGCAAGGAGGGCACCATCTGTGCCCTTCAAAGCATTTCCAGAGGCTGGGGGAGGATACCCCTCCCATGCCTGTGTCACCTATTACCAAAGGGAGAGAGTGTAACACCCCTCGCCTAAAGGAAATGCATTGTTCTGCCTTCCTGGGATTGGGCTGCTCAATCTGCAGGAGGACAGGAACCTGTCTTTGAGGTGGCAGCAGCTGGGGCTGCAGTGCAAGCCTCAAGGAGGTGGTATGGCAGTACTAGGGGTCCATAGTGGAGCCCCCAGGATGCATAGATTTGGCTCCCCAATACCAGATTTGGAATGGGGGGACAATTCCATGATCGTAGACACCTTACATGGCCATGTTCGGAGTTACCATTGTGAAGCTGCATATAGGTATTGACCTATATGTAGTGCACATGTGTAATGGCATTTCCGCACTCACAAAGTCCTGGGAAATGGCCTTGAACTATGTGGGGACACCTTTGCTAGTGCAAGGGTGCCCTCATACTTAGTAACTTTGCACCTAACCTTCAGCAAGTGAAGGTTAGACACATCAGAGACTTACAAGTTACTTAAGTGCAGTGAAAATGGCTGTGAAATAGTGTGTGCACAATTTCACGCAGGCTCCAATGGCAGGCCTGTGGAAGGGTTTTGGCTGAGCTCTTTATAGTTGGCAAAAGAAAAGCTGCAGCCCATAAGGATCTCCTGGAACCCCAATACCCTGGGTACCTAGGTACCATATATTAGAGACTTATAAAGGGGGTCCAGTGTGCCAATTGAAATTGGTAAATGAAGTCACTAGCCTACATTGACAAATTTAAAAGCAGAGAGAGCATAAGCACTGAGATTCTGATTAGCAGAGCCCGAGTGACACAGTCAAGCACTATACAGACAAACACATTAGGCCATAAACTATGGGCACTGGGGTCCTGACCAGCAGGATCCCAGTGAGACAGGCAAAAACATACTGACATACAGGTTACAAATGGGGGTAACATGCCAAGGAAGATGGTACTTTCCTACAACTTGAAAATATGTTCTCTCTCCCCATTGGACTGTGGATGTCAGATCAGCAAACTGTCATTCTAGCTGAGCAACAAGCATTGAGTAGTGGCGGATTTGGGTGTTCAGTGCAGACCACACCTCACAATTGTCAAAGTACCTGTAAACAATGGAGGCTAAACATGACGAAAGGCCACTTTGAACTCATAATGTGCTATACCTGTCTTTGGGAACACTAGACTCATGCCTGCTCCCCCCTTAACAAGGAAAGACACACATTATCGGCTGCAGGCTAGGCAGAATCAATGAACCGCTTATATGACATTTTCAACAATAGTCCACACCAGCAAGTGAATAACCATCCTCTTTTTCTCCCCCATCACCCTCCCCCCACTTGGGTGCGGAAGAATGCATGCCTTGGTTATGTTGTTTTCATGTACATCAGTGAGTTCATGATTCTTTATGTATGCAATGATCAGAATGTTAGTAGTGCGATCAATGGGCAGTCATTAAGAATGTTCATATATTGCTACTTGTAATCACTTGTGGTTGCTTCAGCACATGAGTGCACCTCTGTAAATGCTATATACTTAGCCTACTAACATACTGCTCAATGCTGCCATTGTTAATGTTGTTCAAACTAATAAAGACGTTTTTTGGAAAAAGAAGACATGCACATACAGAGAGAGGCACTTGGGACACTTGCCACTGATGAGAGTATTGCACATGAACATGAAACGTGAGGATCTAGAGGATTATGGACTTTCAAAGTGACAATTTTGGGGCAGATTTTTGAGCCGGAGCACATGGGCATATGGTTGTAAGAAGACAGAGAGATTGGAACACAGGGACAATCAATTGTGAATGTAACTGGACATTGTATTTTTATATATCTCTTACTACTCCTGATGAGACATTGAATGCTTTTTGGCAAGTAGTGTGCTTCTCCAGAACCCAAGGTTGCAGATAACTAGTTAGTAGATTAGTAATATAAGCATATGAAGTCAATAACATTGCAAAACCACGATTCTGCCGAGAAACAACAGGACTTGATTTTGATGACAGATTTTAACTGAGCCACAATAAATAAAATTACTGCATGTCTTGGTCCACAAGGTATGACCAACCTTTTAACTCTTTTAACTAGGCCGGTCTGCCCCCAGGGAGGGCAGAAAACCCTAGACACCAGGGACCTTTTTTTATGTTTATTTCATTTTTTTCTATGTGGGGAGCTACCCCTTAGGCAAGGGTTGCTAACCTGGGGGGCAAATTGTCTTTAGGCAGAAACCATTAGACACCAGGGATTTTTATTTTCATTGCGTCAATTTCACGCAAGGGGAGTGACCCCCTAGACAAGGGTCATTCCCCTGGGGGCCAAATTTATTTTAAGTCATTTCTGCCCCCCTTGGGGGGCATATCAGCCTATTTTTATTAGGCAGATCTACCGCCAAGGGGGACAGAAACCACTAGGCCCTGGGGATTTTTTTTTTGCCTGCAAATTTCACACAAGGGGAGCGACCCCTTAGGCAAGGGTCGCTCCCCTGGGGGGCAAATTTATTTCAGTCCATTTCTGCTCCCCTTGGGAGCAGACTGGCCTATTTCTATTAGGCTGATCTGCCCTTGGGGGGCAGAAACTACATAGGCACCGGGGATTGGTATGTGTGCATGTGTGTGTTTTGTTAGGGGGGGCAGACCCTTGGGCAAGGGTCGCTCCCCATGGGGGCATATTACTGTTACTTGGGGGCAGATTGGCCTATTTTTGGAAGGCCCATCTGCCCAGAAGGAGGTAGAAAGCCCACTAAAGACCAGGAAAGATTTTTTTTCAAAATCAGAAGGTGGGGTATGGCTATACCCCCACCCCAAATAAATGGGGCCAAAGTTGTTCTACCTACCGGTGGGCAGATGGGGCAATTACCCCTGATCCACACCCCACGGGGAGGTCAGAAAGCCTACTAGAGGCCAGGGAATAAAAAATAAAAAAAATAGTGGGGTGGTGGCTACCAACCAGTATGGGCATTGTTATGCCCCCACCTCAACTGAAGAGGGTAACAGTCGTTCAGCTCTCTCCCGCACACTAAAACATCTTATCCAATGGCAAGCAAGAGGACATTTGATTATTTTGGGTTTTGGTTATACATTTGGGCCATGAGAGCTTGGCTAGCTCTCAAAATTGTCACTCTTCGAATGGTAAGGGCTGCACTTTTTGGACTTTTGCTGCCTTGTAGAAAAAGTCCACAAGACCAGGACACATCTGAAAACTAAACATCTGGGTGATTCCAGTGTGTTGTGCTTCATATGCACCCTGCACCATTTCTTACCCACAATGTCCTGCAAACCTCCAACTTTGCCGGAAATCACACATTTTTCCCACAGTTTTGTGATGGAGCCTTCCGGAATCTGTAGGAATCCACAAAATTCCTACCACCCAGCATTGTTGCATCTATACCAATACAAATTCTGCCCACTTGTCAGCCTAAAAATGTTTTTTTCCAAACCGCCCTTTTGGACCCGCTTTGGTTCCCCCTCAATTTTGACATGTTTCTGGCTCTTCCCTGTCACAGGCACTTGGCCCACCTATACAAGTGAGGTATCATTTTTCCCGGGAGACTGAAGAGAACGTTGGGTGGTAGGAAATTTGTCCCGGTGCATTGATCCCACACAGAAATGTGGGAAAACTGTGATGTTTTTAGCTAAACTTGAGGTTTGCTGAGGATTTTATGTAAGAAAACAGTGGGGGATCCACGCAAGTCACACCTCCCTGAACTCCCTCGGGTTCCTAGTTTTCAGAAATGTCTGGGCTTGGTAGTTTTCCCTGTATGGCTGCTGAGCCCAGGACCAAAAACGCATGTGCCCCCGCAAAAACAGGTAGTTTTGTATTCGATCATTTTGATGTGTCCAGATAGTGTTTTGGGGCATTTAATTTCGCGGGCACTAGGCCTACCTACACAAGTGAGGTACCATTGTTATCAAGAGACTTGGGAGAGTGCTGGTTGGAAGGAAATTTGTGGATCCTCTCAGATTCCAGAACTTTCTGTCACCGGAATGTGAGGAAAAAGTGTTTTTTGGGGCAAATTCTGAGGTTTGCAGAGGATTCTGGGTAACAGAGCCTGGTTAGAGCCCCACAAGTCACCCCATCCTGGATTCCTCTAGGTGTCTAGTTTTAAAAAATGCACAGGTTTTGTAGATTTTCCTAGGTCCGGGCTGGGCTAGAGATAAAAATCCACAGCTAGGCACTTTCTAAAAAACACTCAGTTTTCAATGTAAATATGTGATGTGTACATGTTACGTTTCGTGTCGCGGGCATTAGGCCTACCCACGCAAGTGAAGTACCATTTTTATCGGGAGACTAGGGGGAACACAGAATAGTAGAACAAGTGTTATTGCCCCTTGTCTTTCTCTACATTTTTGTTCTTCTATATGTAAGACAGCGTGTAAAAAAAGACGTCTATTTGGAAATGCTCTGCAATTCACATGCTAGTATGGTGACCCCAGAATACGGAGATGTGCAAATAACCACTGCTTCTCAATACCTGATCTTATGCCCATTTTGGAAATACAAAGGCTTTCTTGATACCTATTTTTCACTCTTTATATTTCAACAAATGAATTGCTGTATACCCGGTATAGAATGAAAACCCATTGCAAGGAGAAGCTCATTTATTGGCTGGGGGTTACCTAGGGTTCTTGATGAACCTTCAAGCCCTATACATCTCCACAACCAGAAGAGTAGAGCAGATGTAACAGTTTATTGCTTTAAAACATCTGACATCGCAGGGAAAGGTTACAGAGTAAAACGTGGACAGAAATGGATGTTTTTTTCACAGCAATTTCAATATTTATTTATTTTAGCTGTTATTTTCTGTAGGAAAACCTTGTAGGATCTACATAAATGGGCCCTTGCTGAATTCAGAATGTTTTCTACTGTTAAGAAATGTTTAGCTGTCTGGGATACAGCATTGGTTTCATACCCATTTCTGTCACTGACTGGAAGGAGGCTAAAAGCACAAAAATGGGGTAAGTCCCAGTAAATTGCCAAAATTATGTTGAGAAATGTGGCTTTGTGATTCATGTCTGCCTGTTTCTAAAAGCTGGTGATTTTAGCACTGCAAACCCTTTGTTGATGCCATTTTCAGGAGAAAAAAAACAAAAGCCTTCTTTGGCAGCCCTTTTTTCCCAATGTTTTGAAAAATATGAAATGTTCCCTGTATTTTGGCTAATTTCTTGGTCTCCTTCAGGGGAACCCACAAACTCTGAGTACCTCCAGAATCCCTAGGATATTGGAAAAAAGGACACAAATTTGCCATGGGTAGCATATGTGGACAAAAAGTTATGAGGGCCGAAGCGCGAACTGTCTCAAATAGCCCTAAAAAGCCCTGGCACCTGAGGGGGAAAAGGCCTGGCAGCGAGGGGTTGAACACCAAAAATGTAATTTACAAGGCAAATCTTAATGGCAAGCTCAACAAAAACATCTGAATTGCTCCTTCTGATGCAATCTATGGAAGGTCATTAGGCAATGTTTCCTTAGTTGAATTGAAAGCAGAGAATCCTCTAAAACAAGACAAGCGGTCATCATCTCATCTTCACTTGACACTGGAATATCTACCCAACAGCTAAACATTCATTTTTATAAATTCCACGACAGTTAAATCTACAACTTTAGTAACAGGACAAGTACATCATATTCCACCAGAGACTGATCTATCCCTATTGCCGCCCCTGTTTATTTCTTTATCTCAGGCTCAAAAGACTGCACTGAAGTTTCATGCAGCACAAGCAATGCACCTAAAGCTTGCTAGTTTTCTTCAGTAAATTTCCATGACATCTAAGACTTTATCAGTTTGGATGATGAGGACATGGCCATAATGGACACATGCAGCTCCCATGTTGAGGGACTCCTATACTTCTAGGGCTCCATAGAAATACTCTAACTGCTACTTTGAATGTAGGCTTGATGGAAGAGAGTCTTACCTTTGACACTTAACCACAAGAATGACAAAGTAGATCAGAAACCCGTCCATGTCAACCTATATTAGCTGTTATGAAAATCATCTATCAAACGTTGCATACAGTTACAGAGGCTCTAACCACTCATTCCACGAAATTGGATGCATGAACATCGATAATGAAAGTAACATCGAACTTGGTGGCCCTTAGTGGTAAAAGACTGGAAGATCTTGAATGTACTAGTACGGTTTCATTAAACAAGTGGCATCATGTCCACACTAACACCTGTGACTACTCTGCCATCATTAAAAAAATTGGGGCGGTCCAAGAAGTCATTTCTTCAGTCTAAACAGATTTAAAAAGGGGTCTTGTGGTCCATAAGATCAGTCAACATGAGCTCCACCAAGACAAGAAGCCTAGAGGATGTGACCAAGAGCTTTCCGCTATACATTATCAGTCTCACTTTATTAACCACAAGTTGTCCACATTAAAAGAGCTGAGGACCCCCATACACTAGGAACCAAAACAGAAGTCCAAGCAGAAATTGCACAGAGAAAAAATTCCAACATTTCCACCTATCAAAGGCTATATAAAGTAAAGGTAAAAAAGGGTATTGCACTGGCAAACCTTTCAGGGGATGATATTGTTAAGCAATCATGATAGCCCATATACTCTGCAAATGTTTGCAAATGCCAAACATACTCTTATTCTGCCTACAGTGCCTACAGATTTAATGGAAGAGAACACAGCAACTATTATCTCACCCTTACTATGCAGCCAGTCTTGCTACAAAGGCACTCAAAGATGTTCAAAGATTTCTCACGGGACTAAGTGAAAGGCTGTCCCTTCACTGTGGTCTTCACCTTGCAACCAATCATAGATCGCACCATCTAGGAGGCCAAGGGGAACCCCTGAGTGGCAAGGAGGGCACACAAGCGAAAGGATACACACATCACCCACTAGTTTTGTCTTATGAGGGAAGAAGTAACCTTGAAGAGAACCCTAGTATTTTTTTTTTAATATTCCCGTTTCTACTGGAGGTCTGTTCCACCAGGGCACACCAAAAACACTGGATGAGAATATGCCATATATTGATGACAGAGTCGGGAAAAAAACAGCCATTAAAACATTCTTCCCTAGTCAGATAACTTACCATCAGCAAATTATTACAGTTTTTTAATTGCATGGATAGAAGCCACATCTACACTATTAAACCATGATGTACTGCAGCAGAATTCTATTTCTCCCAATATAAGGGCCTATGACTTTATCAATAATCATGTAAGAATTATTATTGAGATGGGAGAACAAATAGTTTTATTTATGCACAAGGCAGGTGAAATTTGCCTCGTAATTCCAGTTACTTCAAGCACAGGACAACGACTACAATTCAGGAGCTCAAGCTTAGCAAAGGTACAGTTGCCTAGAATAAAAGTAGCCCCAGAATCAAAGGTATGAAAGTGTGTATTATTTACCACAATAATAATTGACCTTTTACAGATCAGATTTTTGAGTAGTGCCTGGCTGAAGAGGCAATAACAAATAGAATTAAGAAATAGTCTACCTCATAGGAACTCCTTTAAACAATGGGAAACTTCTGCTACGCAAGGTAAGGCAGAGCCTTATCTAAACATCTTGAGAGGTTATAATGAAATAAAATAATTAAATTGTATAAGCACCAAGTAGCACATAGATCAGCATGCCCAACCTTAAATTATCTACTTGAAGATGATGTTAAAAACATAAAAATTAAATCTGCAATACACTGAAGTCAGAGAAATCCAGCCACCAGTTTACTTGATAATAGTAATGTGTTCTCAATCAGGAGAGCTGGCTGGTTCACAATAGAGCCATCATCCAATGCCCACTGGAGGTGGTATGGGTGGAAATGGGTCTAAATAGGAATGCTGCTGAGATTTCCCATCAGCCAATTTTGTACTGGTCTAAGCTGCATCTAGAAACCTATTCAAAATCACTCTCAGACATCCCCATAATGGAATGGTCAATGCTATTGGGTTGACTAGACCATGTGCATACCAGGACATCACAAGGATTTTGGTAGCCCTGAGCTAAACCTATTTTGTGTGTCCATGTTCAGAACAGCCTTGAATTTATTAACCAGTTTCAGCTCTTTCATGTCCTCTTTGGCTGGGTCACTGACAGTGCACAGACACACTCCTCCGAATTGTGAATCTGCTTATATCTAATATTCAGGGAGTGTGATGTGTAGTAGTAGTAAATACTTTATTTAGGCTATGATGCCATAAAAGTGAATATCATAATAAATAAGTAAAACACATTAAAATCTCATTCATGCTAAGATCAATTAGAATTTGTGCAATTTGTCTTGTCAAATATTTGCAACATTCAACCCATAATAAATTCAACAATGACTTTGGATACTATACCAAAGTTGTACATAGATTGTGTCTATTTGGGCCTACATAATTACTGGAACTTTTGAGTATTAGTTCACAGTCTCAATTTCCAATACCAGTGTAATGTGAAACTGCAAATCATGTACATACTAAAAATCATTTTAAATTCATACAATTTACCATGTCAAATATTTACATCAGGCAACCCACAATAAATACAACAATCACATAAAATGCTATTCCAGAGTCATAAATAGAATGTATCTGTTTGGGTCCACATGGTTACTGGGTCTTTTAAGTACTAATTCTCAGTCTCAGTCTCCAAGCCCAGTGCAAATAGCGAGAAACTGCAAACTTAATTCTTTATTGGGGTTTACTTTTTAAGATTCGTAACATTTTCTTGTATTGTCTTACACCCATTAATTTACTTAGTGGAATTATCAATTTTTTCCACGCCTGGGGGTATTGTGGACAAAAAGAGAAAAAAATTAGCCTTGGATTCTTTTAGCACTGAGCAGTATGGACAGGAAGCTTGGTCGCTGAATTATTTTCCCCAACTTGCAGTGAAGGACTTTAGGGAAAGGACTCCACATCTGAACAAAATGTATGGAGGGGTGTGATTCTGTCAACATATGGTTCAAGTTTGGGAATAGACTTATGTAGCAAAATTGTGCAGTTATAGTCCCATTTTTCTGATCAACCCAGGCTCTTAACACAATGTGATCCCAATATTCTTTTTTCAATTTCTGCACAGGGTCTTTCCCCATTGACTAAGGCCTGCTCCACAATTCCCTAATTTTTACCATACCCGTTAATTGTTTTACATGTTTTAGCCAGGGTACGCATACTTGTGAGTTTAAGGATACCAATTCGACCAGAGATTTTCTATATGGGGAGGATTCCGCAGATGACCACAATTTTACCCAATACACAAGGGGTCTCAAGGCAGTCAAATGGTGAATCCTATTTAGGGACAGGTCATAAATTAGGGGTAGAAGCGGTACACTTGTTGGGAGATAAAACAAAGCCCTGACAAACATATTTTCTGTCTGTGACAATGGTGTTACGTTTGCATAGCTCCAAATCTCAGCCCTTTATGTGTCTGCTGGCACAGCAACGGCCCCATAAACATTTAGAGCCGGCGAGACCGAGCCTCCCCCAGTAGCTTTATACCTTCTCCGCATAGCCATTGCCCTCTGAAATAGGATAGACTTACTTTTGTTTAGTTGAAGTCCTCAGTGCATGTTATCTGCCAGCCTTACCCCCAGGCAGTCGTAATTTTTGACTTGTTCAAGTGAGGCTCCACAAATTAGTGGCTTCTTTATGGAGGACTGATGTGGGTTGATCTTCATAAACTTGGACTTTGACTGATTTCATTCTAAACCTTGTTCATGGCAGAAAACAACAAAGGTATCCAGCTCACATTGTAATCCCATAGGGGATCTTGATATTAAAAGGGTATACTAAAAGGGTATCATCCGCAAACATAAGGAGTGGAACAGATACCCCAGCACTTTTAGGCGCATCATGCCTACATTGTAACAGCCTTTTCACTGTGCCATTTATGTACAGGCTAAACACTGTTGGCGCAAGCACGCACCCTTGCCTAATGCCTCACCCAATGGGGATTTTAGATGTAAGGTCTCCTCCTCTGCTCTATCTAACTTTTGCATATGTATTTTGGTACAATACTCTCAGGATCCACAAGAGATCACCAGGAATTCCATATGCTTCCAAAACCTCCCATGAGGTGTCTCTCCGTACCAGATCAAATGCTGCTTGCAAGTCTATTAATGTGACATACAGGTCCTGCTTCAAAGATACATATTTTAAGCACATAGGCCCTCATTACAACATTGGCGGTAAAAGCCGCTTACCGCGTGCAGAAGACCACCAAAACACCGGCGCGGCCGTGGAATTCCTCCACAGCTATTATGACCCACATCTCGGAATCCACCAAAATTCAGACACCCACACAAGTCCTCCACTTGTGTGGGTCAGTGATGAACTGGCGATAACAAAACTGACACCGCCACACCAACAGAAATATGCCCACACTATCACGACACACGAATCCACGCGGCGGTCTTTCAACCGCGGTATTCCATTGGCGCTACACACCGCCGCGCTCAAAATACACACACATTTACAAAACACAGCCACATTGGACGATTCAAAACACACACACCTGAAACACATACACACACCACTCCCACACACCCATTACAATATAAATTACACACCCACAAACCCCCACGACAAAAAATACAGGAAGAAGGCCAGAGAGAGACACCACCAGCAAGTACAACAGCATCCACAGGCACATAACACCATCACCCACACAACTTCCACGCACCTCACACAACACGCCACTACATATCACCACACTTATCACCACACACTCCACCCCACACATCACCTACACCACCCCATGGCACGGCAAAGACACCCCAGGTTCTCGGAGGAGGAGCTCAGGATTATGGTGGAGGAAATGTCCAGGTAGAGCCACAGCTATTCAGAGCACAGGTGCAGCACACCTCAATTGCAAGGAAGATGGCGCTAATGCGAACAATAGTGGACAGGGTCAACGCAGTGGGAGAACACCCAAGAAATCGGGAGGACATCAGGAAAAGGTGGAACGACCTACGGGGGAAGGTGCATTCTGTGGTCTCAAGACACCACCTGGCGGTTCAGCGGACTGGCGGCGGACCCTGTAGGAGGCTGGACTGGCTTGTAGTGAGTACCAAGGGGTACTTGCACCTTGCACCAGGCCCAGTTATCCCTTATTAGTGTACAGGGTGTCTAGCAGCATAGGCTGATAGATAATGGTAGCTTAGCAGAGCAGCTTAGGCTGAACTAGGAGACGAGTGAAGCTCCTACAGTACCACAAGTGTCACTTGCACAATATCATAAGAAAACACAATACACAGATATACTAAAAATAAAGGTACTTTATTTTTATGACAATATGCCAAAGTATCTCAGAGTGTACCCTCAGTATGAGGATAGCAAATATACACAAGATATATGTACAGAATACCAAAAATATGCAGTATAGTCTTAGAAAACAATGCAAACAATGTATAGTTACAATAGGATGCCATGGGGACACATAGGGATAGGGGAAACACAAACCATATACTCCAAAAGTGGAATGCGAAACACGAATGGACCCCAAACCTATTTGACCTTGTAAAGGGTCGCTGGGACTATTAGAAAATAGTAAGGATTAGAAAAATAGCCCACCCCAAGACCCTGAAAAGTGAGTGCAAAGTGCACTAAAGTTCCCCAAAGGACATAGAAGTCGTGATAGGGGAATTCTGCAGGAAAGACACAAACCAGCAATGCAACAACGATGGATTTCCAGTCGAGGGTACCTGTGGAACAAGGGGACCAAGTCCAAAAGTCACAAGCAAGTCGGAGATGGGCAGATGCCCAGGAAATGAGAGTTGTGCAGAACTGTTTTTCCGCCGAAAGACCACCAACAACCCTTGCTAGCTGCAAGTCGTGTGGTTAGCGTTTTTGGATGCTGCTGTGGCCCAGGAGGGACCAGGATGTCGCCAATTGCGTCTGGGGACAGAGGAGGCGTCGAGCAAGACAAGGAGCCCTCTCAGAAGCAGGCAGCACCCGCAGAAGTGCCAAAACAGGCACTATGAAGAAGAGTGAAATGGTGCTCACCCGAAGTTGCACAAAGGAGTCCCACGTCGCCGGAGACCAACTTAGAAAGTCGTGCAATGCAGGTTAGAGTGCCGTGGACCCAGGCTTGGCTGTGCACAAAGGATTTCCGCCGGAAGTGCACAGAGGCCGGAGTAGCTGCAAAAGTCGTGGTTCCCAGCAATGCAGTCTGGCGTGGGGAGGCAAGGACTTACCTCCACCAAACTTGGAGTGAAGAGTCACTGGACTGTGGGAGTCACTTGGACACAGTTGCTGGATTCAAGGGACCTCGCTCGTTGTGCTGAGAGGAGACCCAGAGGACCAGTGATGCAGTTCTTTGGGGCCTGCGGTTGCAGGGGGAAGATTCCGTTGACCCACAGGAGATTTCTTCGGAGCTTCTAGTGCAGAGAGGAGGCAGACTACCCCCACAGCATGCACCACCAGGAAAACAGTCGAGAAAGCGGCAGGATCAGCGTTACAGAGTTGCAGTAGTCGTCTTAGCTACTTTGTTGCAGTTTTGCAGGCTTCCAGCGCGGTCAGCAGTCGATTCCTTGGCAGAAGGTGAAGAGAGAGATGCAGAGGAACTCTGATGAGCTCATGCATTCGTTATCTAAGGAAATCCCCAAAGCAGAGACCCTAAATAGCCAGAAAAGAGGGTTTGGCTACTTAGGAGAGAGGATGGGCTAGCAACACCTGAAGGAGCCTATCAGAAGGAGTCTCTGACATCACCTGCTGGCCCTGGCCACTCAGAGCAGTCCAGTGTGCCAGCAGCACCTCTGTTTCCAAGATGGCAGAGGTCTGGAGCACACTGGAGGAGCTCTGGACACCTCCCAGGGGAGGTGCAGGTCAGGGGAGTGGTCACTCCCCTTTCCTTTGTCCAGTTTCGCACCAGAGCAGGGCTAAGGGGTCCCTGAACCAGTGTAGACTGGCTTTTGCAGAAATTGGCACCATCTGTGCCCATGAAAGCATTTCCAGAGGCTGGGGGAGGCTACTCCTCCCCTGCCTTCACACCGTTTTCCAAAGGGAGAGGGTGTAACACCCTCTCTCAGAGGAAGTCCTTTGTTCTGCCATCCTGGGCCAGGCCTGGCTGGACCCCAGGAGGGCAGAAACCTGTCTGAGGGGTTGGCAGCAGCAGCAGCTGCAGTGAAACCCCTGAAAAGGCAGTTTGGCAGTACCAGGGTCTGTGCTACAGACCACTGGGATCATGGGATTGTGCCAACTATGCCAGGATGGCATAGAGGGGGCAATCCCATGATCAGAGACATGTTACATGGCCATATTCGGAGTTACCATTGTGAAGCTACACATAGGTAGTGACCTATGTGTAGTGCACGCGTGTAATGGTGTCCCCGCACTCACAAAGTCCGGGGAATTTGCCCTGAACAATGTGGGGGCACCTTGGCTAGTGCCAGGGTGCCCTCACACTAAGTAACTTTGCACCTAACCTTTACCAGGTAAAGGTTAGACATATAGGTGACTGATAAGTTACTTAAGTGCAGTGGTAAATGGCTGTGAAATAATGTGGACGTTATTTCACTCAGGCTGCAGTGGCAGGCCTGTGTAAGAATTGTCAGAGCTCCCTATGGGTGGCAAAAGAAATGCTGCAGCCCATAGGGATCTCCTGGAACCCCAATACCCTGGGTACCTCAGTACCATATACTAGGGAATTATAAGGGTGTTCGAGTAAGCCAATGTAAATTGGTAAAATTGGTCAATAGCCTGTTAGTGACAATTTGAAAGAAATGAGAGAGCATAACCACTGAGGTTCTGGTTAGCAGAGCCTCAGTGAGACAGTTAGGCATCACACAGGGAACACACACATATAGGCCACAACCTTATGAGCACTGGGGTCCTGGCTAGCAGGGTCCCAGTGACACATAACAAACATACTGAAAACATAGGGTTTTCACTATGAGCACTGGGCCCTGGCTAGCAGGATCCCAGTGAGACAGTGAAAATACCCTGACATACACTCACAAACAGGCCAAAAGTGGGGGTAACAAGGCTAGAAAGAGGCTACTTTCTCACAGACCCCCACCGCCTCCCCCACAACTAACAACATGGGAGGAGCAGGTCTTGGCAATTCTGCATCCTGAGGGCCTCGCAGGAGTAGCTGGAGGAATGGACTCTGGTAAGTCAAAGCTTTACTATTACATCCCCCACCCTACCTGCATGCTATCACATACCCCCACCCTCGCCCTCACCCCCATCACAACAACTCCTCACAAATGTAAAAATATCACAAACCACCCATCCCAACACCAAGCCCTGCATGCAACAACAAAGCATGGAAACCCATCACTAAAGCATGCACACTGCACATAGCCATACAACCCCCTAAACCATCATCACACAAGCTCCCACACAGGAATGCCAGCACTGGGGTACACGGTCACCCACCCATTGCACACCATGGTACACACAGATGCAATAATCATGCCTTTCCACCCCTGCAGGACCCCTACCCAACATCACCAGACAGGAGGGTCCAGACATGTCCACTCCACCCACAGAAGAGGCCCACAGTGATGACAGCAGCTCTGTCCAACTGGATCTAGATGACCAGCCCGGACCATCGGGGACCTCTGGACAGTCGATTCCCCTCACACAGGCACAGGCCACCACAGACCTTCCCCCCTCTGGAAACACCAGCACAGCACCCACCCAGCGGGCCCATACCTCCGTCCCCAGGACACGTCAATCAGCTGTGTGTCCACCACTACAGGGAACCCAGGCTAACCCACCACCCCAACAACAACAGGGACCTGGGGGCAGTGGCAGTGGGCACGCGGTCCAGGGGACGGAGGCCCAGGAACACAGGGGAACTGGGAGGGCTGCTGTGCGACAGGGGGAGGACAGGCCAAGGGAACCCACTCTCCACAAGGCCCTCTCCTCCATCATGGGAGCATACCACCACTCCCAGAAGACGATGGCAACGTACTGGCCAAGTTTCAGGAGACCCAGCGCATGCAGGAGGAACAGTATTTGGGCTTCAGGGAGGAACTCAGAACCATCAGCTCTACCCTGGGCACCATCGTAGGGGTGCTGAAGGAAGTACTCAACACCAGGAAGGACACTGTGGTACTACAAAGGGCCCCTGACACTAGCATGGATGATGAACTGCCCACCACCTCCGCCAGCGCTAGTGGACAGGAGGCACCACCACAGGACCACCACACCAGCACCCCACTCCCTGCAGACGGAGAACTACCCCGCAAACAGTCCCTTAGATCCAGGAAGAAGACAGAGAACGATGCCAAGACCCCCGCCAAGAAATGAGACCACCCTGATTGTCATCCTACTGTCCCACTTTGTCACCCTGTCCATAATTAAACTGCCCCAGCTCCACTTCCTATGCCTATATGGGCAATGCACCTGTGAGACTAATAGTCTGGACTCTGCTATGTACACTCCTCCTCCATCACCCCTCACCATTTAACTTCCCCCTCCAATATTTTGCATTTAAATAAACACACCTAAAGCACAAAATGATCTGGAGTATGTCTGTAATTTCGGAATAGTGTATTTGCAATTACAGTGACAAAATGTTTTTGAAATAGTAATGTCAACATACCTATGTCACACAACTCTAGTAAATGAGGAATTTAAGCAGATGATACACAGTGGGACCCACATCTGTGAAACCGTAAGGGAAAGTGACAACTCAGTGACCATACACTGGGTGAAAATGACAGACAGGATAGAGGTAGTAGTGTAAAAGTACATGTAGTAGGCATGATTGTATTCTCACCTGTATTTCACTGGAAATATTGCTGGATCACTGAGTCCCTGTTCTGCATGTCTTCTTCCTCTGCTTCATCCTCATCACTGTCCACAGGCTCCACAGCTGCCACAACACCGTCATCTGGACCATCCTCCTGCAGAAAAGGCACCTGTCATTGCAAAGCCAAGTTGTGAAGCATACAGCAGGCCACGATGATCTGGCACACCTTCTTTGGTGAGTAGAATAGGGATCCACCTGTCATGTGGAGGCACCTGAACCTGGCCTTCAAGAGGCCGAAGGTCCGCTCGATCACCCTCCTAGTTCGCCCATGGGCCTCATTGTAGCGTTCCTTTGCCCTGGTCCTGGGATTCCTCACTGGGGTCAGTAGCCATGACAGGTTGGGGTACCCAGAGTCACCTGCAAATTGCGAGGGACAACTGTTAGACACACACTAACCTGTAGGGATAACCCCAGACAACCATTGCCACTGTCTTGCTTCCAGGGGCTCACCTAATAGCCACACACGGTGCCTCTGTAGTTGACCCATCACATAAGGGATGCTGCTATTCCGCAGGATGTAGGCGTCATGCACTGAGCCAGGGAACATGGAATTCACATGGGAGATGTACTGGTCTGCCAAACATACCATCTGTACATTTGTAGAATGATAACTCTTCCGGTTTCTGTACACCTGTTCACTCCTGTGGGGGGGGACCAGAGCCACATGGGTCCCATCAATGGCACCTATGATGTTGGGGATATGTCCCAGGGCATAAAAATCACCTTTCACTGTAGGCAAACACTCCACCTGAGGGAAAACTATGTAGCTCCGCATTTGTTTCAGAAGGGCAGACAACACTCTGGACAATACGTTGGAAAACATAGGCTGGGACATCCCTGATGCCATGGCCACAGTTGTTTCAAATGACCCACTTGCAAGGAAATGGAGCACTGACAGCACCTGCACTTGAGGGGGGATTCCTGTGGGATGGCGGATTGCCGACATCAGGTCTGGCTCCAACTGGGTACACAGTTCCTGTATTGTGGCACCGTCAAACCTGTAGGTGATTATAGAATGTCGCTCCAACATTGTCGACAGGTCCACCAACGGTCGGTACACCGGAGGATGCCGCCATCTCCTCACATGTCCCAGCGGACGGTGCATATGAAGGACAACAGCAAGCACAGAGTCAAACAACTCAGAGGTACGTACCCACAGTTTACACAGAACACCAATCATACACAAAAGGTGGCCTGTATGTGTGTTGAGACTAGGCCTAGGTATGTGTGACGCAGTTGAAAATGCAGCCATGTGGGACCCTGAAATGGCGGCTGCCTGACCTCTAAAGTGGGACAATGGGATTTGAGCTAACTGCGCTGGCGTTGTACACCGTTGCGGTAGGCGGTTGGAGACCGCAGCGCAATGCTGCATTGGTTAACATTGGACCCTATGGGTCCCAGGAGCCAATGGCGATGTACGCCGGTGGTGATGGTACGCACCGCCACGGACGTGACCGCTGCGGACGTGACTGCCATTTTCTATCACTTCAATCACTCGATACCTGATCTTTGACAGGAGAGGACCTACACTGCAAGTGCTGCTGTGACCTCAGTCTGGAAGAGACAATGGCTCGTGCGTCTGGGGAAAGGGCCCCTGCCTTTACATCGGAGGAGTTGGAGAAGCTCATTGATGGGGTCCTCCCCCAGTACACGCTACTCTACGGTCCTCCAGACAAACAGGGAAGTACACAGGGAGCATGTTGTATGGGCTATGCCTGTGTGGAGAGGGCTGGATGTAAGAAGGAAGGGGTCAGAGTGCTGCGTGCATGTAAGAGGGTGAGTGCATGTGCCACATGGCAAGGGTAGGGATGGGGGCCACTCACTTTGACGGTGCAGTTGGTAATGACTTCTCTTCTTCCCCTGTACATTTCATGTAGGTCAGCGCCCGCCAGAAGAAAGATATTTGGCGTGCCATCACCAAGGACATCCGGACCCAGTGGTCTACCACAGACGGACCACCCACTGCCGGAAAAGATGGGAGGACATTCGCCGCTGGAGCAAGAAGACGACGGAGGCTCAGCTGGGGATGGCCTCCCAACGTGGGAGGGGTGCACGTCGAACCATGCCCCCCCTGATGTTCAGGATCCTGGCAGTGGGCTACCCGGAGTTGGATGGGCACTTGAGGGCATCACAGCAGACACAAGGGGGTGAATACACTCTCATTCAGCTGACTTTGCTTGCAGTGGAGTTGTCTGGGTGGGAGAGGAGGGCTGTTGGTTTCCCTAGGCCAGGGCAAGTTCCGTAGGCTAGGCCCCTCCGTAAGGCATGGCCCTGTGGCCCCCCACCCCACCTCTGTAGAGTGCCAAGTACAGCTATTCATGCCCCGGTGTCATCTATGTGTGCAGGTGTCGTCCATAGCCTTGTAGGCCATTTCCCAGGAATTGCACTGTGAAGCCCAAGAGTGCGGCGTAGTGCAGGGGGCCTCTGTGTCTGTCTTGTCCGCCAACAGTAGCGGTAATCCATGCACTCAGCATGTCTTTCTTCTGTCTGCCCCCCTTTTTTTTGTCTTCCTGTTCTTGTGTGCATTAGCATCATCAGGTGGAGGAGCAATGGCACCGGAGCACGAGGGAGCTGCATCCCACATGGCCCTGGAGGGCGAGACTACAGAGTCGGAATTCACCAGTGGGACGGAGGGCGAGGGGAGCTCCACGGCGGGGACAGGAGCTGACACTAGCGACACGGATTCGTCCTCTGATGGGAGCTCCCTTGTGGTGCCGGCAACATCTGTGCCCCCTGCATCTACAGGTACAGCCGCCACCCCCCCTACCAGCACCACCCTACCAGCAGCCCTTCAGCCTTCGCCCACTGCCCGCTCACCCAGGAGGGTGGACATCACCTTCGCCCCAGGCACCTCAGGCCCTTCCCCAGTCACCCCTGCTGCCCTCAGTGAGGAGGCCATTGACCTCCTCAGGTCCCTCACTGTTGGGCAGTCTACCATTTTGAATGCCATCCAGGGTGTAGAAAGGCAGTTGCAACAAACTAATGCATTCCTGGAGGGCATTCATTCTGGTCAGGCGGCCCTTCACAGAGCTTTTCAAACTCTGGCCTCAGCACTGATGGCAGCCATTGTCCCCGTCTCTAGCCTCCCCCCTCCAACTTCCTCCACCCAGACCCAATCCCCTGTACCTCTGCCTATCCCAAACACACCATCAGACCAGCCTGCACACCCCTCAACACACAAGGGAAGCTCAGGCAAACATAAGCACCACACATCCCACAGGCACTCATGCAAGCAACACACACATGCAGACACACCAACATCCACTGCCTCCACTGTGTCCCCCGCCTCCTCGTCTCCCTCCTCCCTCCCAGTCTCGTCTACACTCACACCTGCATGCACTACCTCTACAGCCACTACGTCCCTCACCAGCACACCCACCAGCACACCCCGCTCACGTGCAGTCACCACCCCCACTACCATTCACACGTCCCCTGTGTCCTCTCCCAGTGTGTCTGTGACGCCCCCTCCCAAGTTACACAAACACAGGCACACACCCACCCAACAGCCATCCACCTCATGACAGCCTCCAGCCCATGCACCTTCACCCAAAGTCACCATACGTACACCTCCTACTACCACCACCTCTTCCTCCACTCCCAAACCCCCTCCAGCTACCCGTCCCAGTGTGTCCAAAAGAATTTTCCTGTCCAGCCTTGACCTTTTCCCACACCTCCCCCACCCCGTCCATCTCATAGGTCCCAAAGTAGCACCTCAGCCACAACATCTACGGGACCAGTGGTGCCTGTTGTCACAGGTATGTGGAGTGCACTGGCGACCAGGACAGCCAGTGTGTCACAGAGCCACAACACAGCCAGTCCCCCCCCCCTGTGAAGTATAAGAACCTGGCCAGTGCCCGGCGGGAGAGGGGGAAGACTCCAGCCACCAAAGCCATTACCAGGGGTCCTGGTGGGAGTGTGGAGTCAGCTGTTACACCTCCCAAGGTGGGGAAGGGCCACAAGAAACCCGGCAAGTCTGGGAAGAGCTGCACGGCGGAGAAGACCGCCATAATCCCCGCTGCCCAGGAGGCCACCGCCAGCTGCCCAGGAGGGCCCACCAGCCCCATCTCAGCTTCCCAGGAGGGCCCTGCCAGCCCCAGCCCAGCTGCCCAGGAGTGCACCGCCAGCCCCATCTCAGCTGCCCAGGAGGGCCCCGCCAGCCCCATCCCAGCTGGCCAGGAGGCCACCGCCAGCACAAGCCCCGCTGGGCCATGAAGGACTGCCAGCACAAGCCCCGCTGGGCCATGAAGGACCTCCAGCACAAGCACCGCTGGGCCATGAAGGACCGCCAGCACAAGCCCTGCTGGGCCATGAAGGACTGCCAACTCAAGCACCGCTGGGCCGGGCACCGCCAACTCAAGCACCGCTGAACAGGGCACCGTCAAATCAAGCACCACTGAACAGGGCACCGCCAAATCAAGCACCGTTGGGCCGGGCACGGCCAACTCAAGCACCGCTGAACAGGGCACCGCCAAATCAAGCACCGCTGAACAGGGCACCGCCAAATCAAGCACCGCTGGGCTGGGCACTGCCAAATCAAGCACTGCTGAACAGGGAACCGCCAAATCAAGCACTGCTGAACAGGGCACTGCCAAATCAAGCACTGCTGAACAGGGCACCGCCAAATCAAGCACCGCTGAACAGGGTACTCCAACTCAAGCACCGCTAGCCCATGAGCCGCAGGGGCACTGACACAACTGGGTCCATCACGGGGTGAGTGATGCACTCTGGGCACCAGTCCCCCTCCAGAACCAGTGGAGACATGCATCCACTACCTCTGTCCTTCACAGGATGAAGCACTCTGGGCACCAGTCCCCCTCTGGAATCAGTGGAGACATGCATCCACTACCTCTGTCCTTCACAGGATGAAGCACTCTGGGCACCAGTCCCCCTCCAGAACCAGTGGAGAGATCCATCCACTACCTCTGTCCTTCACAGGATGAAGCACTCTGGGCACCAGTCCCCCTCCAGAACCAGTGGAGACTGTCATCCACTACCTCTGTCCTTCACAGGATGAAGCACTCTGGGCACCAGTCCCCCTCCAGAACCAGAGGAGACTGTCATCCACTACCTCTGTCCTTCACAGGATGAAGCACTCTGGGCACCAGTCCCCCTCCAGAACCAGTGGAGACTGTTGTCCACTTGAGAGATTGTGGCTTTGCACACCCCAGGATAATGCAGTGGGCAAACCACCAACTGGAGAGACTTGAGAGACTGTGGCTTTGCACTCCTCAGGATAATGCAGTGGGCAAACCACTCACTGGAGAGACTTGAGAGACTGTGGCTTTGCACTCCCCAGGATAATGCAGTGTGCAAACCACCCACTGTAGAGACTTGAGAGACTGTGGCTTTGCGCTCCCCAGGATTGAACAGTGGGCATTGAGCCCCCTCATGGATCTGGCATTGTGCACTCATCCGGCTGAGGTGCCCCCCTTCCCTTCCCCCTGAGGTGCCTGTTGTATTTCTATCTGATGCCCCTGCAGTGTTCTCTCTGTTTTGATCGGGTATCGAGTGTGGGCCTCGCCCATGCATTTTGGGCCCAGTGGTCCACAGACTATAAATGGTGCAATACCTGAACTTGTATTATTGGTGTATATATTTGTTTATAGTATATATATATATATTTGAGTACTGGATTTTAATATATTACAATGGTTACACTCATTTCCTTTTGTCTTTGTATTCTTCCGGGGGTTTGGGGGGTGTAACTGTAATGTATCAACATGTATTAGTGTGTGTGCTGTAGTGGGTGAGGGTGGGGGTGGGGGTGTTCCGTGTGTCCCTGTTTTTTGCCTCCCCCCTCCCCTGTGTCGTAGGTGCAGTACTCACCGTGGTCTTCGCCGCCGGCGTTCGTTCTCCTAGTAGAGGAGCAGGAAGACTATTGCAGGTAGAATTTGGAGTTCTGGTTCCATGGTGTCCTCGTTTCTCGTGGGCTGTGTAGAGGTGAGTGTTTTCCCTTCGGAATTCCTGTTTCCGCCGTGTTTTTATCTGCGGTGAATCCGGCCCAGAAAAGGTGGCGGATTGGCCTGTCATAATAGTGTGGGCGGTACATTGTCTCCCGCCTGTCTGTTGGCGGTGACCGCCAAGCTGTTTGTTTGTACCGCTGTGGCGGTCGGAGTGTTAAAGTGGCTGTCTTTGTTGGTGGTTTCCGCCACGGTCTTAATTGCAATTTTTTTACCGCCGGCCTGTTGGCGGTCTTACCGCCGCTTTAACACCGTCCGCCAGGGTTGTAATGACCACCATAGTCATGAAATTAAAAATCTGGTCAAGCCACTAGTTTTGGACCTAAAGCCTGCTTGTTCCTCTGCAAGGATCGAGCTGTTATCAAGTCAAGATTGGAGTCTAGCCAGGATCTCCCTACAGAATATCTTCTGGCTTGTGTCAATTAGGCGTATGGGCCTATAATTGATGGCTCATCTCAATTTCCCTTTTTATACAATGGAATTATGACCACCCCTTGCCACGAGGAAGGAATATCCTCACCCCTCGAGATAGCATTACTGAAGGAGTTGAGATAAGGAATCCATACATCAGGTTGGGAAAGACACATATCATACGGGATACAATCAAGACCAGGGTCCTTTTCCCTTTTAATCAATAGCTGTTTCATTTAGAGTAAGCTTTACATGTAGGAACGCTATGCGTGCTTGTTAAACCACAGTCATGTTTCTGTGGCCTACTCGTATATTGCACCACTCTGCATAAAGGCCCTCAAAGTATGTCATCCATTTCTCAGGAGGAATTACTAGCTCTAAATGGCTATCCACCGTATGTGTTCCATCTGAGATACCTTTCCAGAAGGTTTTCGCATCACCTTGTGTAAGGGCTTCTGTTAGATTATCCCCCTTGTTCCTCTGTCATGGTAGCTTTGTAAGCCTTCCTGACTATTACAATCTTACACTGGAAGCCTGACTTAACGTCTTCCAAGAGACTATTCTTGGCAATCCAACACTTTTTGGTAAACCACCTAGGGGGCAATTTGGGACGAATACCACTCTTCAATGTCTTTATAAATAGTTTGCTTAAATCTCTTATCAGTTGAGTATGCAGGTCCAGGAGATTTATGCTCCCTTTGCTTCTATACACTAGTAGAAAAAGCTTTACATGAAAGAGGCCATAAATTTGGGTGAGGATCATACTATTATTCATAACAGCTGGCCATTTTAAATTCCTCCTATTCGTAGTAACCTGGACTATATCAACATTGCTAGTTGGTTTCAAATTTACGTATTTGAAAACACAAAAATCCAACATGAAGCTTAATGCGTGATGGTCACTATCTACTCTAGCAATCATCTCCATATCCAATAAGAAGGGCCACAAGTTATTATCTAAAAAGCTAAAATCTATATGAGTTGTTATTGCTCCTCTTTTTAAGGTTGGGCGTGGGGGCAGTCAGACCTTGAATTTCCATTTACTATTTTCATACCATGTGCATACAGGTCTATTAATTGTATAGCAACATCGGGTGACTTTTTCCCAGTAACATCTAGGAGCCCCAATCCAGAAAAAAAGTCAGTAGACCCAGTCTTGTCCATCTTCGGGGGTATTTGTGTATTACAATCTCCTGCTATAATTTTTACTGCTTCCTTGTGTAGTTTACCAAGCATGTCAGTAAGTTGGTCAACCGTGGAAGAAAAGCAGCTTGATGGAACAGATCTTACATATATGTTCATTATTACATACTTAAAGCCTTGCGTGGTGGATATACTCATTACTATGCCTAAGAGATCACTACTCTCTGAGCGAACAACCTTTACTGGGGGGAAAATGTCTAACTGTAACCAGATCAAGAGGCCCCCTGAGGACCTTCCTGCCGGCAAGGGGATGGCATTTTTTACATAGGGCATAAAGCCAGGCCTATGGACTTGATTGGTACCCCATGTCCCCTGCAGGACTATTATATGATGTGAATCAATGAAGTTTCCCCATTCATGATCTGCAAGCTTAGACTTTATCCCAGAAACATTCCAGGACAGTAGTCATAGGCAAACAGCTTCTACCATGGGATTCCCTTATTGTCAGCAACTTTATTTTGTATCTCTTTCTCCATTCCAAGTACAATTCACTAGGCCAATCTGCTTGAAGACTTCAGATAACCTCTGGGGGAATTTCACCCTGGCTTATGGTCTTCAAGCTTACCATACATCTCAGCTCTCTTCTCAAGATTTTCCTGTGGGCAGGCCCTACATTACTTGTAATTACCTCTTGTCAATCAACTTCCTGTTGTCCATCAATCCAGCCTTGTGAAAGATTGGAGGCACCTAGGGGCCTAATTTCATTTGAGTCAATAAGTTTGAGTCTTATTTGTGACACTTTTGGTGGCCGGGATCTCAGTTCAAGCCCTATTAGTCCCTCCACCAAAAACTGGGACTTTAGTTTTATCCCTATTATGTCATGGGGACTATTTGTATTGTTAAGACACCTTGCATACAGAATGACTTCTCTGATAACAGACCTGTAGCCTCTAGAATGTTTTATGCTGTGGATCACTTTATTGGTCCGTGATTCTTGTGATTCCCTCCCTTTCGGTGGTAACTTGGGAACATTAATCATATGAATATCATATTGATGTTTAGGTCCATTATTTTCCCCAAACCTCTGTTGGCTATGTGTTTTTTTCCTGACTAAGTTTTCCTCTGGTAATGCTGTGGGTTGCTTTTTGTTAATTGACTGCATTAATTGACTTGACCCATGGATATATTATCCCTGTTAATCCTAGTGTCCGTCAAATCTTCTTTGACTGTGCTTCTGTGGTCAACATGAGGAGCCATGTTCTCATGTCAGTAAGATCTACTGTGTGGAGGTTGTTTTACAAATATTGGTCCCATCCCATCACACAGATCTTCCCTTGGCTTATTCTATTCCCTGACCAGTGTTGTTAATTTATTCAATTTGCTATTTAAATTGTCAGCCAATCGACTTATGCAATCCCGTAACTGCAAAATTTAGGGCCAGATGTACAAACCATTTTGCATGCCGCAAACTGCGAAAATCGCAGTTTGCGCCACGCAAAACGGGCATTGCAATGCACATTCCCATTTTGCGAGTCGGTACCGACTTAAACATACCTTATGCTATTATTGTATGACACCACAGCTCCTAAGGTTTAATAAGCCGATCTCCTAGATTACCAGGAGACTGGGGGCCTCTCATGTGCACATCATTTTGTCGCATATGTTCTCCTCTTCCAACCTAAATTTTATCACTCTATTAATTCATCATATACCACGCGACAAGAATATTTTCTATTGATATGTGTGTTTATTAATGTGGCTTCATCCGTCTCACGAACTGTCACGTTTCAAATTTATGATTCACAAATGTCACGGGGATGATGTTATAGAATGATTAATAGGTTGTTTTCTGATCATAAAGTTGGTTACAGTTTGTATTTGTTACAGCCGTGATGAAGTCTTTTTGGGATTAATTTCCTCACAAGACGAAACACGTGTTGGCTATTGTTGTTCTAAATGGACATTTCATTTCAAGAATAAACTGAACTTTCTTCACGTACATCCTGGTCCGAATTTTGCTGGACGATTGAGAACAAGATACCAAGACACAGAGCATTTGATTGATTGAATTTTTATTCACGAGTGCCCTGACTTTCTGTTGCTGCGGTCGCAAAGCAATTAGCAGTTAGCACCCATGTCAAGTGGGTGCTAACTCATTCGCAAAAGGGAAGGGGTCCCCATGGAACCCCTTCCCCTTTGTGAATGTCGCCCAAAATGTTTTTTCAGAGCAGGCAGTGGTCCAATGGACCACTGCCTACTCTGAAAAAACGAAACCAAATGGTAACTTTTCTTATTTTGTATTGCAGCCCGTTTTCCTTTAAGGAAAACGGGCTGCAATACAAAAAAAACTGCTTTATTAAAAAAGCATTCACAGACCTGGTGGTCTGCTGTCTCCAGCAGGCCATCACCCCTGTGAGTGCAGGGAATCGCAAGGGGGTCGCAAATTGCGACCCACCAGATTAATATTAATGAGGTGGGTCTTTGGGACCCCCTTGCGATTCGCAGAAGGTGTCTGAGACACCATTCTGCATATGATTTTGCGAATCGGAAATTGCGAGTAGCACCAACTCGCAATTTCCGATTCACAGAATAATTTTTTTCTACATCTGGCCCTAAGTTCTTTGGGGATTGCAACTGATCGATGAAAGGGATACTTTCTCTATTGGCGGATGCCTAAACGGCGTAGTTTCTACCTCGATGGGCTCCACGGTATCCAACACTGCGTATCTATTGGAGCATTCCACTGTGTTAATTATAGATGGAAAAGTTGGGATTTGCTCAGACACTCAGTCAGAGTCCATCATTTCAGGGGATGTCAAGTTGGGTAGAGGAGGGGGAGATATTCCTGCTTGATGTAACCTTACTGTCAGGGTTAGGGGACTGCACCTTTTTTGTTTGTTGGAGAAAGGGCCTAATTCCCATCTGGAGTAAATCTAACTTGCCATGGAGTTTGTCTTTATGAACAAGTAACCCCTCCACCTCCTCAATTAACTCATCAATCTCTGCCAACGTACAATTCTCTGCTGCATGTCTAGGGATTCTCTTCACGCTCCCTCGCACTGAGGGTCTGTCCATCACTTTCCATTTTACCATGGTACTACACTTCTATTTGGGCCCTGCACTCTATTTATCAGTATGGCATAGGTAATTGAATACAGATAAAGTATTGATTTGACTATATAAATTTGTGCAATAGAGTTCTAGGTACCGGTACAAGACCTAAACAGCACACCGAACTATTCATTACCTTGTTTCAATTGCACTACACACTCCAGGCCAGTGGTAGGAACTTTAAATTATATGCCGGGCTGGTCATGTAATTCTAGTGTGATAAGGACAGAGAGATTGGCTAGCATGAAAAATAGATGCCTGGGATTGTGCAGCTCCCAAACCTCAGATAGGGCCTCCTTGGGGTCCAACCAACCAAGAGGGTGGCCATGCCCTGGGCTTTCCTGGCTGGCTGGCACAGGACGGGCCCGCCCTTGGCCTGGGCTTTACCCGGGTACAGCCTGTGCGCGCCCTGTGCTGCAGGAGTAAAGAGCTTGCTATAAAGCACCAGTAAAACAGCACAGGTGAGGTGGAGCCTTGGGCCGCCTCCTGGGACCCACAAAAAATGCTAGGACCTGTAGTCCTCCAACCTTCTGATGTCTCACTGTCTCGCTGTCCGGCACTGCGAGAGTGAACAGCTTGCTATAAAGCACCAGCAACCCAGCACAGGTGAGCTGAAGCCTTGGGCCGCCTTCAGGGACCCAAGAAGAATGCTGGGACCTGTAGTCCTCCTGCCTCCCATTGTCTCACTGTTTCACTTTCAATATTGTGATACTGCTCAGTAATGTAACTAAAAATAATCTATGTTACACCCTCTCATTTTTCGAATGTGAGGTCCGGATTTGTTTCAAAAGAAACTTTTTTGTGGATGTTGCATAAACATGAACACAACATTTCTCTGAAAAATGTCTTTAATAGACTCTCACACATTACCCATATTAAAAATAAAAAAAGGAAAATGTTATATTTAAATAAGCTGCTTAAGAATTATTCAAGTTCATCAGGGAAAGAGTCTCTGCAGAACAGAGCTGCATCTATCAGGAGGGGGCTCCTGAAAAGCTGGGGCCCTGGGCCAGAACTCACTTTGCCCATGCCTTAAAGCATCTCTGTGTAGCTCCAGCTGGAAAAGATGCACAGAGTACTGGGATACCCAGGCACAATGACCTGAGAAAGTAGGACACATATTAGTGTTACTGGGTACAGATGACCTCTCCATTCAATAACTGCAGTCGGCTAGTAAAGTCGTTTTTGAATGTTAAATCCTAAGCACTTTTACTAACCGTAGCTGAACTGCACTTTTCCAGTAGAGAAAAGAAGTTTGTATTTGAAATTTAGACTTGATATTTCACCACTATTACTGTTTACAAAGATGTGGTCTAAAAACAAACTAGGTAAAAATCTCTGCACCTTTAACTTAGAGGACGTGAGACTTTTGTTCCTTTTGTGACTCTCTGTACCCATACTACATAAAAAAGAAAACGTTTACTTTCACCACTATTTATAAAGGATAAGATAAAGAGATGCTGGAATGTAATGTAGATTTGTCTTATTATGTTTTCATTTTTATTAATTCCTAATGTAGTAACATTGCCATTATTTCGAATGGAATACTATCGTTAGTATTTATTGCTAAACTATAAATAGGCCCTTATTACAACCCTGGCGGTTGGTGATAAAGTGGCAGTAATACTGCCAACAGGCTGGCAGTAATTATCGCCAAATTATGACCATGGCGGAAAGTTCTCTGAAAGACAGCCAATGTACCACACCCCGCCAACGCAGAAACAACAGCCACCACGGCTGTAGCCACCTACAGCCAGGCGGAAGTCAAAGTTCCACCCAGCATATTATGACAACACAATCCGCCACCTTTTCCGGGGCAGTACCAACGACGTCAAAAGCCTGGCGGAAACTGAGCTCAGAAGTGAAAGGACTCACCTCGTGAGACACAGAGAAGAACCACGCTCCTGTGGAGCCCGAACTGCATGTTTTTCCGATTATATTTTACGTTTTATTCCACCACGAACACCAACACCAGAGAAGACGAAGACGGTGAGTACAGCCACCTAGCACACAACGAAGGGGGGGGGGGGAACGAGATTGACACACACACCATACACACAACCAGCTGCACAAGAAAACAAGTTAACCCCCTAAATTGGCTGAATAATGCAAGGACAAAAAGAATTGACCAAAGTGAATGTAATAAGATCAACTCAGTATAAATAATAATTTAGGCAATGTAACAGATATATCCAAATGTACAGAACAAGGGACACAGCCCAGTCCTCATTTTGCATGGGCCACATGGCCACAGGTCAAAGTCCAAGGCCCCTCTTGTCACCTGCATCAACACGGAGAGAACACTGCAGGGGAATCAGTTGGTAAATAGGCAGGCACCTCAGGGGGAGGGGGGGCACCTCAGCCGGGACCTGAAACAAGACCACTGGTTCTAGAGGGGCCAACATGCCCTGTGCTTGAACCTGGGGAGTGCAAGGTCACAGTCTCTCAAGTGGGTGTCTCCCACACTGTTTCTGGAGGGGGCAACATGTCCTGTGCTTGGTCCTGGGGAGTGCAAGGCCACAGTCTCGCAAGTGGGTGTCTCCCACACTGGTTCTGGAGGGGGCAACATGCCCTGTGCTTGGTCCTGGTGAGTGCAAGGCCACAGTTTCTCAAGTGGGTGTCTCCCACACTGTTTCTGGAGGGGGCAACATGTCCTGTGCTTGGTCCTGGGGAGTGCAAGGCCACAGTCTCGCAAGTGGGTGTCTCCCACACTGGTTCTGGAGGGGGCAACATGCCCTGTGCTTGGTCCTGGTGAGTGCAAGGCCACAGTTTCTCAAGTGGGTGTCTCCCACACTGGTTTTGGAGGGGGCAACATGCCCTGTGCTTGATCCTGGGGAGTGTAAGGCCACAGTCTCTGGAGTGGGTGTCTTGCCCACGGGTTCTAGAGTGGGCAGGCCGCACAGCAGCCCATGGATGCAGGATTACATGTTGTCCGCCGGCAGTAATGGCTGCACTGTGTTGGTGGTGGTGGGAGGCTCCGGCACATCCCCTGCACCCTCAGATGGATGCACTGTGGTGGTGCCGCTGGTGGGGGGAGGCTCCTGCACATTCCCTGCATCCTCAGATGGATGCACTTTGGTCGTGCCGCTGGTGAGTGGAGGCTCCTGCACATCCCCTGCACCCTCAGATGGATGCACTGTGGTGGTGTCGCTGGTGGGGGGAGGCTCCAGAACATCCCCTGCACCCTCGGATGGATGCACAACCATGCTTGGTGGTGGGGGCTCCATCACAGAGGCTGGCCCAGGCTCCTTGACCCTCTTGCCTGCAGGTGCAGACTCCTTGCCCTTCCTGCCTGCTAGTGCATACTCCTTGGCCTTTGTGCCTGCTGGTACAGGCTCCTTGGTCTTCCTGTCTGCTGGTGTAGACTCCTTGCCCTTTCTGGTGGCAGGTGCAGGATCCTTGCCCTTCATGCCTGCTGGTGCAGGCTCCTTCCCCTTTCTGGTGGCAGGTGTAGGGTCCTTGCCCTTAATGCCTGCTGGTGCAGGCTCTTTCCCCTTTAGGCTGGCTGGTGCAGGCTCCTTCCCCTTTAGGCTGGCTGGAGCAGGCTCATTCCCTTTCAGTAAATGTGGCCTGGATTTCTTTCCACCACGAGTGGTTGCGGATGGAACTGGGCCCGTGGACTGTGTGGCTGAGGTGCTTGGCTGAGTTTGTGATACCCTGGCCATATGTGCAGGACAGGGGGAGGAAAGAGGTCAATGGTGGATAGGAACAGTTTATTAGGGACATTGGGGTGGGAAGAGGGAAAAGGAATGGGAGTGGAGGATGAGGGAGTGGTTGTTGCAGGTGTTTGTCTGCTGGATTTGGGTGCAGGTGCATGGTCTGTATGCTGTTGTGAGGTAGATGGCTGTTGGGTGTCTGAGTGTTTGCGTTTGTGTACTTTGGGAGGTGGGACCGACACAGTGGGAGAGGATACAGGGGATGTGTGCATAGATGTTGTGGAGGTGTCTGCCAGTGAGGTGTGTGTTCTGCTTGGTGTGGTGATGATGCTGGTAGTGGATAATGATGTAGTGCATGCAGGTGTGCGTGTTGAGATAACCAGGTGGGAAGTGGAGGAGGAGGAAGAGTGGCAGACAGTAGAAATAGTGGATGTTGTTGTGTCTGCAACTGGATGGTGTTTGTGCGAGTACCTGTTGGATGAAGTGTGGTGCTTGTGTTTGCCTGTGACACTCTTGGATGTTGTCTTGTGTGCATGCTCGTCTGCCTGTGTGCTTGGGACGAGTTAGGGTTGAGAAGAATGGGACTGGGTAGTGGAAGTTGGAGGGGGATGGTAGAAACAGGGACAATGGCTACCATCAGAGAGGAGGCCAGAGCCTGGATTAATCTCTTTTGGGTTGCCAATCCAGTGTGAATGCCCTACAGTAATGCATTAGATTGTTGCATCTCGGCTGCCAGACCCTGGATGGCATTCACAATGGTTGATTGACCTACAGAGATGGATCTCAGGAGGTTAATAGGCTCCTCACTCAGGGCAGCAGGGCTTACTGGGGCAGGGCCAGAGGTGCAAGGGGCGAAGGAGATGCCCACCCTCCTGGGTGAGCGGGCACGGGCAACTCGATGAGAGGCTGCTGGGAGGGTGGTGCTGCTACGGGGGTGGCGACTGTAGCTGTGGTAGTCACAGAAGTGTCCACCATGACCAGGGAGCTTCCTTTGGAGGAGATATCTGTGTCTGAAGTGTCCCCTCCTGTCTCCGCCGTGGTGCTCCCCTCACCCTTCGTCCAACTGGTGCCCTCAGTGTCAGTGTACTCTGCCTTCTGGGTCCTGTGGGATGCAGCTCCCTCTGTCACCGGTGCCTCTGCTCCTCTGCCAGAGGAAACTAATGCATGTAGGGACAGGATGACAAAGCAACAAAGGGGGGAGAGAGATAAAGGTTGCACTGGATCAATGGCTGCACCAACACTACCATTGGCGTACACAGCACTCTCACACACAGGGAACAGGACTACGCACTATGCATTGCACCACCAATGATATTGCTAGCCACAAAGGCATAAGGAGGGGTACACACCGTTAACTGCAGCACACCTGGGAACCATTCAGCCCTGCCCAGTAGTGGATGCTTACGAGCTAGGTAGCAGGATTATCCCTTCCGAACCCTAGCCACCAGGGAACCTACACTGCAATGTCAGGCCTGGCCTGGGGCACTCAGTGACACACATCCACCACCCGGATACCACCTACCATGCGTAAGTTGTAATGATGGGCACTGTACCCACCCCCTTGTGGCTGCTGTGATGTCCTGAAGCGCACATCCAGCTTTGGATAGGCCACCGCCAGTATGCAGGTGTAGGAAGTTGGCTCTGTGTGTACTATTTCAAAGTAATAAATAGCATGCACAGAGTCCAAGGGTTCCCCTTAGAGGTAAGATACAGTAGTGGCAAAAAGAGATAATTCTAATGCTCTATTTTGTGATAGTGTGGTTGAGCAGCAGGCTTATCAGAGGGTAGTGTTAAGCATTTGTTGTACATACACACAGGCAACAAATGAGTAACACACACTCAAAGACAATTCCAGGCCAATAGGTTTTTATATAGAAAAATATATTTTCTTAGTTTATTTTAAGAACCACAGGTTCAAGATTTACAAGTAATACTCCAAATGAAAGGTATTTCACTCAGGTATCATAGGACCTTTGAATCAACACAATATCATGTACAGTTTTAGCAAAAATGGCAATAAGCTATTTTAAAACTAGACAGTGCAATTTTCAACAGTTCCTGAGGGAGGTAAGTTTTGTTTAGTTTTGCAGGTAAGTAAAACACCTACAGGGTTCAACATTGCATCCAAGGTAGCCCACCGTTGGGGATTCAGAGCAACCCCAAAAGTTACCACACCAGCAGCTCAGGGCCGGTCAGGTGCGGATGTCAAAGTGGTGCCTAAAACGCATAGGCTTCAAAGGAGAAGGGGGTGCCCTGGTTCCAGTCTGCCAGCAGGTAAGTACCCCCGACTTCGGAGGGCAGACCAGGGGGGTTTTGTAGGGCACCGGGGGGGGACACAAGTCAGCACAGAAAGTACACCCTCAGCTGCATGGGGTGGCCGGGTGCAGTGTGCAAACAGGCGTCGTGTTCGCAATAGGTTTCAATGGGAGACCCAGGGGTCTCTTCAGCGAAGCAGGCAGGCAAGGGGGGGCTCCTCGGGGTAGCCACCACCTAGGCAAGGGAGAGGGCCACCTGGGGGTCGCTTCTGCACTGGAGGTCGGATCCTTCAGGTCCTGGGGGCTGCAGGTGCAGTGTCTTTACCAGGCGTCGGGTTCTTTGAAGCAGGCAGTTGCGGTCAGGGGGAGCCTCTGGATTCCCTCTGCAGGCATCGCTGTGGGGGCTCAGGGGGGTTCAACTCTGGCTACTCATGGGCTCGCAGTCACCGGGGAGTCCTCCATGTAGTGTTGGTTCTCCGCAGGTCGAGACGGGGGCGTCGGGTGCAGAGTGGAAAGTCTCACGCTTCCGGCGGGAAACGTGGAGTCCTTTAAAAGTTGTTTCTTTGTTGCAAGTTGTAGTTTCTTTGGAACAGGGCCGCTGTCTTCGGGAGTTCTTGGTCCTTTTAGATGCAGGGTAGTCCTGTGAGGCTTCAGAGGTCGCTGGACCCTAGGGGACGCGTCGCTGTTGCAGTTTTTCTTGAAGTGGAGAGACAGGCCGGTAGGGCTGGGGCCGAAGCAGTTGGTGTCTCCGTCTTCTCTACAGGGCTTCAGGTCAGCAGTCCTTCTTCGTCTTCAGGTTGCAGGAATCTTTCTTCCTCGGTTCTGGGAGCCCCTAAGTACTCAATTTACTGGTGTGTTTAGGTCTGGGGGCTTAGTAGCTAATGGCTACTAGCCCTGAGGGTGGCTACACCCTCTTTGTGCCTCCTCCCTGAGGGGAGGGGGGCACATCCCTAATCCTATTGGGGGAATCCTCCATCTGCAAGATGGAGGATTTCTAAAAGTCAGAGTCACCTCAGCTCAGGACACCGTAGGGGTTGTCCTGACTGGCCAGTGACTCCTCCTTGTTTTTCTCATTATCTCCTCCGGCCTTGCTGCCAAAAGTGGGGCCGTGGCCGGAGGGGGAGGGCATCTCCACTAGCTGGGATGCCCTGTGGCGCTGTAGCAAAGGGGGTGAGCCTTTGAGGCTCACCGCCAGGTGTTACAGTTCCTGCAGGGGGAGGTGAGAAGCACCTCCACCCAGTACAGGCTTTGTTACTAGACACAGAGTGACAAAGGCACTCTCTCCATGTGGCCAGCAGCATGTCTGGTGTGTGGTAGGCTGGCAAAACTAGTCAGCCCACACTGGAAGTCGGGTATGTTTTCAGGGGGCATCTCTAAGATGCCCTCTGGGGTGTATTTCACAATAAAATGTACAATGGCATCAGTGTGCATTTATTGTGCTGAGAAGTTTGATACCAAACTTCCCAGTTTTCAGTGTAGCCATTACAGTGCTGTGGAGTTCGTGTATGACAGACTCCCAGACCATACCCTCTTATGGCTACCCTGCACTTACAATGTCTAAGGTTTTGCTTAGACACTGTAGGGGCATAGTGCTCATGCACCTATGCCCTCACCTATGGTATAGTGCACCCTGCCTTAGGGCTCAAAGGCCTACTAGAGGGGGGACTTATCTATGCCATGGGCAGTGTGAGGTTGGCATGGCACCCTGAGGGGAGTGCCATGTCGACTTAGTCATTTTCTCCCCACCAGCACACACAAGCTGGCAAGCAGTGTGTCTGTGCTGAGTGAGGGGTCCCCAGGGTGGCATAAGACATGCTGCAGCCCTTAGAGACCTCCCCTGGCATCAGGGCCCTTGGTACCAGAGGTACCAGTTACAAGGGACTTACCTGGATTCCTACTGCTGCGGTTGAATAGGTGATGGAGACATACCCCCGTGTACACACCCCTGGTGGACTTGGCAACACTGGAGGACAGACACATTATCCTCACCTATAGACTTGACAGGGCCACAATCACAGAGCTGTGTTCCCAACTAGAGCCTGACCTGATATCTGCTATCCCTCACCCCACTGGGACCCCCCACTTGTGCAAGTGCTATCAGTAATCCATTTCCTGGCAACTGGGTCTTTCCAAGTGACAGTGGGCTTGGCAGCAGTGAGGCCTGGTTTCCACCCAGTATATGTTGGTGTATGGGTATGGTGTGGGCCATATAGGATATTGTGTGGCTAAATGTTGTCCTTCAATATTTGCAGGTGACTCTTGTTACCCAAACCTATCATGGCTGCTGACCCCTGTGAGGAATGCCAGGACAAAGGCAGGCGAACGTTATAATGACGCACATTAGTGAACCAGAAGGATCATTGAAAGGACCTTTGGCCTCCTGAAGGCCATGTTTTGGTGCCTCCATCTAACAGGTGGATCCCTGTGCTACTCACCCAAGAGGGTCTGCCAGATAGTAGTGGCATTCTGCATGTTGCATAACCTGGCCCTCAGACGCCATGTCCCTTTCTGCAGGAGGAGGAGCCTGGAGGTGCCCAGTGGACAGTGAGGATGAGGAGGCAGAGGATGAGGACAACAGAACATCTGTGATCCAGCAATACTTCCAATGACACACAGGTAGGACAGTGTAACTTTACATTTCAATGAGTTTGGTTGTAATCTGTGTGGCAATGGCATGCTGATATTTCCTGCTTCTATACCCACTTACTTTTCTCTCTGGCAATTCATTTTGCAGATGTTGGTGACCTGACATATACTCCTGGTGTGATCACTACAGCCAGTTACAGGTCATTAATCTATGCTAATTCTATGTACAGTTCATTTGCAATGGTTGTGCCTGTTTCAATCAATACATATTTGAAATACATGACATTCTCGAAATAGATCTTGATCCTACGGTGTTTATTGAAGTGCTAACATACAGGGGGAATGTGCACTAGGATAAGGTGATGATGGAGGAAAGTCCAGGGTATTGTTCCAGTCTGTTTGTAGCCCAGGTGCAGTGTCCATGGGGACATAGGAAGGGTAGCAATGGCAGTTCAAGGTGGACAGGGTGACTGAGTGGAACACAAGGGTGACAATCAGGGGAGTCTCATTTCCTGGCGGGGGTCTTGGCAAGTGTCTCTGGCTTCTGTCTGGATCACAGGGAACATTTGCCGGGAGGTTCACCTTCCACAGGGGGAGGAGTGCTGGTGGTCTGTGAGTCCTGTGGTGGGGCTTCCTGGTCACTGGCGGCAGCAGAGGGGGAAGGCCATTCAGATGTCTGGCTAGTGGCAGGGTCCGTTGGTGTGAGATTGCCTCCCTCATAATGTTTCCCATGTCAGCCAGCACCCCTACTATGGAGATCAGTGTGTTGTCCTCGCTGATCTCCTGGTACTGTCCCTCCTGCAGCCGCCTGTTCTCCTGCACGTTGTCCAGGATCTGGCCCATCATGTCCTTGGAATGTTGGTAGGCTCTCAGGATCTCGGAGAGTGCCTACTGGAGAGTCAGTTCCCTGGGCCTGTCCTCCCCCTGGCACACAGCAGTCCTCCAAGTGTGCCTGTTGGCTTGTACCTCTGGCCCCTGAACTGTATGCCCACTGCCATTGACCCCAGGTCCCTGATTGTCTTGAGGGCGAGGTTGCCTGGGGTCCCTTTAGAGGTGGACACACTGCTGATTTTTGTGTCCTGGGGACAGAGGTTTGGGTACGCTGGGTGGGTGCTGTGGTGGTGTTTCCTGATGGGGGAGGTTATATGGTGGTGTGTGACTGGGCCTGGGTTACCGGCTGTCCAGTGGTCCCTTATGGGCCAGGCAGGTCATCCAGATCCTGAAGACCATCACTTGTGCCTCTTCAGTCGGGGGACTGGATAGTGCTGGCACCTCCTCTCTGGTGACATTGGCTGGGGTACCTGTGGGGATGTAAATGCTGTGTGATGGTTTCTGTGTCTGACATTTTGTACATCCGTGACTTCCCCTCTATGGTTGGATTTGTCCTGCCAGTTTTCACTTGTGTATGTTAGTATATGGTGGGATTGTTAGTTCCCTCTACTATTATCTTACTTTCTTGTAGCACTAGGGCACCTTCAGGTAATTGCACACTCAAAATGAAAATCAAATATATACTTTAGTGATGACTGTCCATGAAGGGCTGTGAGGGGTGTCCATGCATTGGTACAGCATGCAGGGATTGGCAGCGGGATGAGTGAGATGTGATGGTGGAGTGTGTGGGATGTAGTGGGGTGATGGGAGTGAGGGGGTGAGATGGCATACAGGTATGGGGAGTGATAATACTAGAGAGTTGACTTACCAGAGTCCAGTCCTATTCCGGCCAGGCCCTCAGGATGCAGTATTGCCAAGACTTGCTCCTCCCATGCTGTGCGTTGTGTGGGAGGAGGTGGGGGTCCACCGCCAGTCCTCTGTACAGCGAGCTGGTGTCCTGCTGCTATGGAACATACCTTCTTCCGTAGGTCATTCACCTTTTCCTGATGTCATCCCTAGTTCTTGGGTGCTGTCCCAAGGCATTGACCCTGTCCACGA
The DNA here is from genome assembly GCF_031143425.1 of Pleurodeles waltl. Classification (NCBI taxonomy): domain Eukaryota; kingdom Metazoa; phylum Chordata; class Amphibia; order Caudata; family Salamandridae; genus Pleurodeles; species Pleurodeles waltl. The sequence continues at coordinate 572,293,252 of NC_090448.1, forward strand.
TTCTCCGCCATAGATACATCTCCCTAGCTATAGATATCTGCTGCCCCTGTTCTCCAAATAGCTGTGGCTCTACCCTGACAATATCCTCCACCATGACCCTTAACTCCTCCGCTATGAAACAGGGGTGTCTTTATGGTGCCATGGGTGTTATGTGAGGTATGTTGGTAAGGGTGTGTTGGGTAGTGTGTTGGGGTGTGTGATGTGGAGTGCATGAGTGGTCTATATGTGTGAGTAGCGTGTGGCTCTAGTTGTGTCAGTGGTCTTGGTGTCTCTGGTGGCACTGGTTTGAAGTCATAAAGGTTTGTGGGTACTGTGGGTGTGTGTTTTACAGTGGTGTGGGTGTGTGGGGGTGGTGTGTGTATGGGTGTCAGGTGTGTGTTATTTGAATTGTCCAATGTGGTGTTGTTTTGTATGTGGGTGTCCATTGTGAGCACGGCAATATGTACAGCCAAAGGTTTTTTTCACACACATACACACACGTATATTTATTTATATATACATGCACATGGCAAGGGAGGGAATTAGTTTTTTTGCAAAAAGTGTTATGATTGGCGTTTGAGGGTCTGTAAGTCCTTAAGCGTTTAAATAGTTGGATATTTAATGCTTCAGATGAGGTTGAACCTCTAAAATAGGTGTTACCTATCAGAAATAATCTTCAGGGTCCTGGTAGTCTCAGGATTTGATTTTAGCCAATGAAGATGTAAAACATTAGAAAGTTCCTGGAGGCGTATGTATGCTGGAGCAGAGAAAAAAGTCTACAAGCTGGAGCTTAAAGCTTACAAACTGTTGATCACAACAATAGATGCAACTACTACCAAACTAAAATTGCTTTATGAAGCAACTATCAAAAGAACTCTTTCAAGTCTATAATTGTCTAATGAATGGCAAATCCCACAAGGGAAAAAGGCATCTCTATGCAAAAAATTTGCTCAGCGATTTCTGATTTTTTTTAATGATAAAATGTCACTACTTTTAGCGTCTTCTACACAAGTGATTTATAGGGTCCAATGTATACCTTAATGGAGGAGGTTGTTCTTTCTAAAATCACAACAATTTAGTCAGTCTCTCCACGTGATCCTTGTCACCCGAAGTTTTTTCAAAGCACTGGCATATACATTTGCTCCAGTAATAACCTTGATTTGCAACAGATTATTAGGAAATGGACGTCTTCTAACATTTTGTAAAGCTGTACTTATTACCATGCATTTAAAGAAAGAAAATCTTGATCCTGACACTCCTGATAGCTACAGACCAATCTTGCTTTAAGTTTTTTTGCCAAGATTTTGGAAAGTTGTGTAAACACCAACCTATTTTGTTTTATTGGGAAAAACAATGTACTTAATTGATTTCAATCTGGATTTAGACCTACTCTCAGTTCTGGCACAGTGCTCACATTGGTTTCAAATGATATCCACATGATTCTGGATGAGGGGAATTCAGCTGCTCTTATTCTTATTGATCTGTTGGCTGCATTCGATAGCCACACACTGTAATTTTCTTGAAAAGCGCAGCACTATTGACATTCAAGGCAACAACCTTTAATGGTTTGACTTCTTGCTACAGAATCGAACATAGGCAGTACAGTTGACACCATATTGCTCCAGTTTTAAAAAATGTTCATTGTAGGGTCCTTCAAGAGTCTGCACTCAGCCTCACTCTTATTGAATATTTACGTTGCTCCTCTAGCTGACCTGATTGAGTCTTTTGGGTTTCAGTTTTATGGGTATACGAATGATACCCAAATAATAATCAGAAAGGGAAGGAATCTGAGCCACGTATAAAATCATTTCAAAAACTCCCTTGTTCAACTGACTAGCTAGATGAATGCCAATTCTTTCCAACTTCATTTGATACATCAAAAATACTGATATTAGGCAATGCTTCTTGTAGTTGCTCTGCATGGTGGCCTCACTCGTTAAGGTTGCGCCAATACTAGGCTACCATTGCTTACATCCTACGTGTTGTATTTGACACTAAACTGTCCTTTGGATCTCATTGTAAGAAACTCACAACTACCTGTTTTTTAATCAGGAAAAAACTAGAAAAGATTCTTCCTTTATTCCATGACAGGACAGGCAGCATCTGATTCCAGCCCTGGTCCTAAACCAACTGTATTATTGCAGTGCATTGTAGGTAGGTTTGCCACTATATTTGATGCATGAATTGCAATTAATTTAGAATGCAGTTGTTAGACTGATTTCCACTCATCTTTGGAAACTTCACTGGCTTTCTGTTAAGGAAAGGTATAAATTCAAGGCCTTGTTCCTTTGCCATAAAGCCATTTCTCAAACACGACATACTTACTACATTTCCAATTTGTTTAAAATGTATACTCCTGTTGTAATTTAATAGCGATTAGATTAAGCATTAGCAGAAGACATCTTGTATTTGGCAACTATTGTGAACATTTCGTGGAATCCATTTTGTATTCATGGCAGCCATTTTCTCTGCCATGTGCTCGCCATGTGCTCTGTCCTACCTTTCTGTTAACTACTCTTGAAAATCTGTCTAGTGACAAGTTATATTTAGCATCTCCCACTTTCGCACATGCCCAGTAAGATCTGCAGCTGTTAGTAATCAGTAAGTATATTTTCGGGAGAGCACGTCAGGGTAGTTTCCCCTGCAGATTGCCGTCATCCACAAATAGTGACCGCTTTCGGCATGCTACTTCCCAAGGGGCCCCCCATGTACCAAGGGATGGGTGACCATTAGAGGTTTCTGACAATTAGTGAACTTCAATGTAAGTGACTATACAGTATGATTTGTTTGACATTTTTGCAAACTTTCGGTAATATAGACAGGAGAAGTCTCATTATGTATTGGTCCTGAAGAAGCATCATAGGATCTTGTTAGACCACTGTACGCGAAAAATGTTGACCATGTCCTAGGAGCCCGACGATAATCTCCTTAAGCTCCAGCACCATGCAGAAAGTGGTTTAGCATTATTCCTCATTTTACACTTTCCTTCTGTTTTTAATCTTGGTCCCGGTCTGATTCCATTGATTAATTAAATTGACTCGCTCCTATTAAGACTGGGAACCAATTTTAGCTTTCACTCTCCTGCCAGGATTAGCGCCTGACCGCAACACCAGGTCTTGTAGTGTCTGCTACCACGGCTGCTACCTAAAAGATCTCCGGCAAAGAGCCCCCTTACGGGGAGCTTGTCAGACATTGCAGCGCCGGTCTGACGAGGAGCTACCCGATGATGAAGCATGACATCCTCTCGGATGTGTGAGGGCTCTTGCTCCTGAACTTTAATGTTCCCCTAGTGATTATATTTTTCCATCTGGAACAGTGTACACCTTTTTGTATGTTCAGTAATCAGTAACAGACAGTAATGTGTCAACTAGTCCTTGAAAACTGTTAGCACCTCCTACCTGTCGACTGTGCATTTCCATATGACCTTATATGTATGTAAGTCTTGCTTCCATAATTGTACCACCTTCTTTTAGCCCCTTCGTGGGTATAAAAGGAATATTGTTCTCTTAGTTCAGTGTGCTACTTCAAACATTACCCAAGGGTGCTGTTTGAACTGTAGTACCACCTCATGAGGTTTAATAAACGTTGTCTTTTATTTCAGTTTCTATGCCAACTTCTTCCTATATCGTCTGAGGACTTTGTGCAGAGAAGGGTGAACCCCTTGCACTAGTGGGCCTTGCAGAGGCTTACTTCAACAAATTGCCGCCCGAACAGGGACTCATCGGCGACTCGGACGCCCGACGGATTGGTCGCGACAAAGGATTGGGATCTCGCTGTGGACGATCAATGCCTGAGGAGACCTGAGTCTTGGCAACCACGTCGTTTTTCCCTTCTTTCTGATTTGACCATCCAGGTGGCGCCGGTCCTCGACTGAGATCCTTTTTGTTCATTCGTCATGCAGTGACCATTTGGTCGATTTTAGAACTTGGCAGTTGGAACCTGGCGCCCTGTGATTGGTAAGAGACGTTTTACGGCACTTGCTGTGGGTTTTGATGCCTTTGTTTGGTAATGAAGTTTAGCACCACTTACTGTGGCTCTCGTAATCAATTTGTGTCCTTTGAATTGATATATAAATTGCAATTTATATAGGCAGGTAATGAGGAGAATTTTCTCCAATTTAATTTTGATTTTAACAGCACCTTAAGTGCTACTTTGATTATAATATTGCATATTCTGCACTATTTTTGGCATGCCTGTTTTTAGCGCACTTCGTAGGATGTGTTGCTTTTGTAATGGTACCAATTTGAGACTGGAAGAATCGCAAGCGGCACCCCCAGAGGGGACACCCAATAGAGATTTGTATGTTAAACATGGTCTTTCTTCTATAATGTACAGCACATTATGGAATAAATACACTCATGTGGATCCTGAGTTACATTGGCCTATGCATGGGTCAGTCATTTGATTTGCGAAAGATTGAGTATGTGGAACAATGTATGTGTAAGCGAAGGTCTAGGCAAGATATGTTTGACTGTGTACGCATGTGGGAGAAAGAAGTACGTGGACGAGTGAAGCATGAGCAAGCCTTGCTTGAGAAAGAGCAACGGAAGAATGTATATGTGAAAGCATTGGAAATGAGAAAGAAAGAAATGACCTAAAGGAGCTTGAAGAGAAAAAATGTAAATTACAGGTAACTGGCCAATACACTGTTGGGCAACCTCTCTATCCTATCCTTAATAAACCACAAAATGATTTTTAGTTACTAGATCGCCCTCCACCTCCGTATGTCATTCCTTCTGCCCCTCCTGAGTTAGCTGAGGTCTCCGGTTCAGAGCAACAGAAGATTCGAGACAGTCGCTCTATGTTGCCTGCTGACCGTGTGTCTGAGCTTAGATCTATTGCTCGTAAAATAATTTGTAGCGTTGTCTCTGCTTCTGAACTTTTAGACAACATGAAAGGGTGGACGGAAAAGGAGCAGCTATACTTTACTGAGGCATTTGGCACAAAAGTTATTGAACTATTTTGGAAATATTCTGATGAGTTAGAGCCTGATGATGTAGCAGCTGATCAGAAGCAAATGCGTGATGGTCTTTTTGTTTTCTCCCAGGTGGCTGATGCAGTCAGACGTTTGGTGAAATTATGTGTTGTGGCAGTCCATTTGCAAGAGGACAAAAGGGCCGTGGACATAGTTGCACGGACATCTCAGACCGGCGGGGTGCAAGCTTCCATCTTCGGAACAGACAAGACTATGATAGTTCACGCGAAACCAATGCGGGAGGCTGCGCCTTTGTATGTTCCTCCTAAAGGATTGGGTACAAGTGATGATAAAACTTCTGTTGATGCTCAGGGTTATTTTATTTATAATTGGGTGTACCCTCCTTGGAATAGGGCAGATGTAATGGCACTTAAAACAGCATTACCTGACCCGAGGAAAAATCCAGCCGCCTTTTATGAGGAAGTTGAGGGAGCAATTAGTTCTTGTACTATGACTTTGGCTGACATTGATTTATTTTTCAGATTGATATTTCCGCCAGATATGTGGTGAACTGTTCATAAAGTTGATGATCATGTAGTTTTTGGGGCGTCATGGAAAGAATTAGAACAGATGGACGGGGATAGGGAACCTGCGAAAAAGCTGTATCAGTTGATTCTAGATCTTCCCGCAGCCATATTAGTTAAGTTAAAAACTATTATTCCCCCTAAAAAAATATATTGGACTGTTTAATGATTCTAGCGGCCAGTTATTGTCAGATGATACGGGCAGACATTTGTTTGTCGATAAATATGTTGCAAATCTGTTACCAGGAATAGCTAGTCGTGTAAAAGCTAGTGAAAGTTCACGGACTACCTCTACTCCGGTTTCTCTTTTGACTATGGCTCAGTATTATGAACGTCAGGAATTAGAAGCAAAAGGTATCGAGGATAAAAAGATTAAAGAATTAATGACGAAGGTTATGTTGGCTCAAGCTTATGGTCCGCCTTTTAGTGGTAGTGATAGAGGTGGACGTGGATCTTATGGTTCTTCTTACACTTGTTCGAATTTGTCTGTTGATCAGTGTGCGTATTGAAAGAAATTTGGGCATTGGGCTGCCGATTGTCCAGCACTACGCGTTCAGCAGTGTTCATGTGGTCGGGGACAAATGAGAAATCGCTCAGGATATTCAGAGCCTAGAAGAAGCACGAATGATCATGCTAGGGATGATGCTAATGTACGAGGGCAGGATGGGTTTAACACTTTTGATAGACAGAACCAATACCAGATGTCTAACTATGTGCAGCCCGATTTCCAAGATTCTGCTTATGCATAGGATTGCCTAGGATGGGGTAAGGAATCAGTTGAAGTTCCAGTAGATCAGAGGGGTCCCTATGTTACAGCACATGTTTTGGGTTCTATTGATCAGTTTTTGGTTGATACAGGAGCTACTCGTAGCGCCTTGTCTAAACAATTGATTCCAAGGGCTCCCCTGTCTGGCTTAAACATTACATCTATAGGTTTCGATGGAACACCTTCCCCTAGCCCATTTTCACAACCACTTGCATTCCATGTTGATAAATTTACTGCTCCATGTCTATTTTTGCTTTCTCCAAATACACCAGACAATATTGTTGGTCTTGATCTGCTCAAGTATTTCCGGGGTACAATACGATGCTCTCCTGAATGGGGTGCGTGTTATTTTGAATGATAATCATCCTGTGATGGAAAGAGTTTGTCTTGTTAAAGAGGATATTGCATTAGCTTCACTCCCTAGTACTTTGTGGGCTACTTCAGATACTGATGTGGGACAAATGATTATTCCACCGGTACATATTAGTGTCAAGGAGGGAGCTGTATTGCCACGTTTGCCTCAATACAAAATTTCACAGGAGGGTGAAGAAGCACTCACACGAATTGTGCATGATCTTATTGCAGTTGGAGTTGTTGAGGAAGTTCTGTATAAGGTTTGTAACAGTCCGATTCTTCCTATTCTGAAAAAGAATACTGATACTAGGATTTACTGATTCATTATTGATTTACGAGAAGTCAATAAGATTGTGGTACCACAATATCCTGTGGTATCTGACATCACAACACTTCTTACTTTGGTTCCCCCGACAGCAACTACGTTCTCTGTGATAGACTTGAAGAATGCATTCTTTTCGATCCCTATTCATCCTGACAGCCGATATTTGTTTGGTTTTAATTTGAAGAAACGATCGTATAGATTTTGCAGATTTTCTCAAGGCTATCCTGAGAGTCCTAGTATTTATAGTCAAGCGTTAAAACGACAACTTGATTCTTTTGTTTTGCCTGAAGGTGTGGCTCTCATACAATATGTTGATGATATTTTGTTGGAAGCTGATACCCCTGAGCAATGTGAAAAGTGCACTTTGTCCTTATTTTCTTTTCTTGCTTCACACCATCATAAAGTGTCACAAAAGAAATTGCAATATTGTAGACCAAAGGTAACCTATTTAGGTCACCTTTTGCCTAAGGAGGGCCGTGTACTTACATCAGATCGTATTCAAGCAATTTTACACACACCAGTACCCTCTACTCAGAAAGATGTTTGTGCATTCCTTGGTCTTACTTCTTTTTCTAGGCAATGGATATTAGGGTTTTCACACATTGTCAAACCTTTGCTAGCACTTTTGACTAAAGATACTCCAATGCCCCTCCCATGGACGAATGAATGTAAGACTGCTTTCCGGCAGCTACGACAAGCCCTTTGTTCAGCACCAGTGTTAGGTACTCCAGATTACACGAAGCCTTTTGCACTTTACGTACATGAGAAAGATGGATGTGCATTGTCAGTTTTAGTACAGACACATGGCGATAAGCAGCGTCCCTGTGCATGTTTTTCAGCAGTACTTGATCCTGTCGCTCGAGCGTTGTCTGGGTGTTTTCGTTCAGTTGCTGTAACAGCTGTGTCAATACGTCAGAGTGAAGGGATAGTTTTGTCACATAAGCTGTTGGTGCTAGTACCCCATGCGGTTGATGCTCTTTTAAATCCAAAAAAGACGCAACATTTAACTAGCGCTCGCCTGACAGGATATGAATTGACATTGCTGGCTCCTCACATTACACTGAAGAGATGTGCAACACTAAATTCATCCAGTCTGTTGCCATATCCGGTGACTCAGTCTCAGTCACAAGAAACACATGATTGTATATTCCTTACCGAAGAACAGAAAAAAGGGTTGTATTGATTTGCAAGATACGCCCCTTCCAGATGTAGACGGGGAATTGTGGGTTGATGGGTCTTGTTTGAAGTTGCCAGACGGTACGACCTCAGCTGCATATGCAATCACCACAATACATATGGTATTGGAGACAGCTCGTGTACCACAGAAGTCAGCTCAAGCAGCTGAACTAATAGCTTTGACACGAGCATGTGAGCTTAGTACTGACTTATGTGTGAACATTTATACAGACAGCCGCTATGCTTTTGGAGTGACTCATGATTTTGGTTTGCTTTGGAAGGAGAGAGGCTTTCTCGCATCCCACGGGATGCAGATAATGCACTGAGAATTAGTGCATAACCTCTTGACTGCATTGACATATCCAAAGATACTAGCTATTGTGAAATGTAGTGCACACAAGAAAGTAACCAATAAAATAGGGCAAGGTAATGCCCTTGCGGACCGCGTAGCATGTGAGACTGCGATGCAGTGAAGTACTACTTCTATGTATGTAGTGAAGTCACAAGCTGAACGTTGGCATAATGCTAGACAAGACGTGTTAGATATACAGAAATCTGCTTCTGTGAAAGAACCTGAGCAATGGTCTGAAGAAGGAGAATTGGATGATGAGGGCTGTTGGCAGAATAAGCAGATGGATAAATGGAAATTGCCTATAGCTTTTGTACAACCTATGGTTCAGATGGCACATGGGCTGGCACATGTTGGAGCTTCAACAATAACGAAGTTGCTTATGCATGTTTGGGAGCATCCAAAAATTTCCAATACAGCTAAGAGAGTAGTACAGTCTTGTTTGATCTGTTTACAATACAATCCTGGAAAAGGGACACAAACTACTGCGGGAGGCTTTGCTACACCAACTGCACCTTTCGAAGTTCTACAAATGGATTATATTCAGCTTGAACACTGCAACAATTCAAAGTATGTCTTGGTGGTGGTATGTGCCTTCAGTAAATGGATAGAGGTGTACCCCACAAAGGATAATACTGCCATTATCACAGCGAAGGTGCTTTTGAAATAATTTTTCCCTAGGTTTGGTGTTTGCAGACTTTTATGGAATGACAACGGACCTCATTTTGTTGGGGAAGTTATTAAGTATGCCCTGAAAGGATTAGGGATCAAACAAAAATTCCATGCAGTTTTCCACCCACAATCAGCAGGGTTGGTAGAAAGGTATAATGCTACTTTGAAGCTGAAGTTAGCAAAGATACAGGCTTCCACATCCTTAACTTGGCCGGTTGCATTACCGTTGGCATTATTGGCTATTAGGTCAGTCCAACACTCTCGAATCGGCCTTACTCCCTATGAAGTAGTGTTTGGAAGGCCAAAGAACATTTGGGGAGTTCCTAAGCCAATTTCTGTATATGATGTACCTTGTGTCCTGATGAATGATCATTTGGCACAGTTGACCGACAATTTGGTTTCTATTCATCAACAGGTTTGAGAAGCACTTCCTGACAGATCTACAGGTGAAGGCCATGAACTCCGACCTGGTGACAAGTAGATGATTAAGTCCTTTGAAAAATCAAGCAGCTTGGTACCAAGGTGGCGAGGCCCAGAGCAGGTGCTCCTTGCCACAAGGACAGCAGTTCGAGTGACGAACCGAAAGAATTGGGTCCATAGTACTCACTGCAAGAGCATGCTACCTACCTTGGTGGAACCTGCTGTGCTGACAGATCATCAAGAGATTTTGACTATGGAGAAAGGCCGTGCTATATCACCTGACAAATCTGCGGAGTTCTTCCCGGACCATACGATTTCTGGAGTGTCGCAATATAATTTGTATAATAGTGCTGGAGAAAACTGGTTGAGCTACCGCCCTGGGTTAGTGAAACGGAGAGCCAATGTGGCAAGGGAGGATCAGCCATGCATTAGAGTAGTGACACCCGTCTTGGCCCGTGGTGAAGAAATCAGCGGCTGCCCAGGGATAAGAGCTCCAACGATTGTTTTTAATTAATTTCTGAAAGGGTTGATTATCACTGTTGCTAAAATGAATAACAAACTGATCATTAGTACTATGGGGTTTGTTGTTGTTTTGGTGGTTATAGCAATAATCACCTGGTTTGTTGAAAAGATGGCTCCTGCTCGTGAGTTTTTTGCTGCCACTACTCCAGTACCAGAGGATCACTATTACTTTACGCTTTCCTATCAGGAGCAGAAGCACCGTCAATCGTACTTCAATAATACTTTCATTCAGATGTTGTATCATACTCATAATGCTACAAATACTACTAACTGTTGGGTATGTGGAATGATACCTGCGCATCAAAAGAAAGGAGGAACACCTTTCATTCCTCTTCATTTTTCACACAATGGTTCTTGTCAAGCTTGGTATACGCTTTGGTTTGCATCTGGAAAACGTACAGAGGGTGGACTTCTTTTTCGCCTTAATAAAGTATGCTACCAAGACAACGATGGGTATCCCCAAGCCAAAGGAACTAAATGGGAATGGGAAGAGTATCAACCGGACAATGTTTCAATACCATATGTCTTCACAAATATAAGAGACTCTGACAAGAAAGAACAATTTGTGATTTCTGTTACAAAAACTAAAGCAGATTTATGTATACGTAACATTGGGCGAATTCCAGTGGGCATAAGCGATTGTACCTTGATTTTAACTATTGAGGGTGTGAATGATAGTAGTTTTACAGCTTCACATAATACATATTTTGTTTGTGGCAACTATGGATATTACCAACTACCTGTTGAGTGGTCATGTGTGTGTTATGTATCTTTTCTATTACCCCCTGTGATTTTGGCCCCTGCATCATATCACCAAGATTTTAAACTGTTCAATGACATCATTAAAAATAGATATAAAAGGACAATAAGTACAAATGAGGTAGACCAAACGGACACTAGCCTGCAACAATATGTTGATTTTAATTTAGGGTTGTTCTCCTTTGTGGGTGCTGCGTTAAACAGTAGGAAAGTGAGACGATTGACTAGGGTTGTGGAAGCTGTTACCAATCAGGCAGCTCTGACACTTGGGAATATTACAGAGGAGCTCCAAATTGCGAGGATTGTAGCGCTCCAAAATCATATGATACTAGATGTGATATTAGCTGATCGAGGTGGTGCATGTCGCATCATCGGTAGTAGTTGCTGCATTTTTATTCCAGATCACTCACCTTCAGTATATGATGCAATATCTAAATTGCATAAAATTGCTGCAGAAAGCCACACAGAGACTGGTACTTGGACTTTTTCTGGATGGTTTTGGGCTCTTGTGTCCGCTTGGGGCTAGAAACTACTGACTATCCTGTGTGTAATGATTGCAATATTTTTCACATGTTGTATCTGTATTCAGTGTGTGTAGGAAAGTACCATCTTGCCTGGCATGTTACCCCCATATTTCATTGTATATATGTTGTTTTAGTTGTATGTGTCACTGGGACCCTGCCAGCCAGGGCCCCAGTGCTCATAAGTGTGCCCTGCATGTGTTACCTGTGTTATGACTAACTGTCTCACTGAGGCTCTGCTATTCAGAACCTCAGTGGTTATGCTCTCTCAATTCTTTCCAAATTGTCACTAACAGGCTAGTGACCAATTTCACCAATTTACATTGGCATACTGGAACACCCTTATAATTCCCTAGTATATGGTACTGAGGTACCCAGGGTATTGGGGTTCCAGGAGATCCCTAGGGGCTGCAGCATTTCTTGTGCCACCCATAGGGAGCTCTGACAATTCTTACACAGGCCTGCCAGTGCAGCCTGAGTGATATAACGTCCACGTTATTTCACAGCCATTTACCACTGCACTTAAGTAACTTATAAGTTACCTATATGTCTAACCTTTACCTGGTAAAGGTTGGGTGCTAAGTTACATAAGGCCATATTTATACTTTTTGACGCAAAACTGCGCTAACGCAGTTTTGCGTCAAAACAATTTGCGCCGGCTAACGCCATTCTGAAGCACCATGCGGGCGCCGTATTTATTCAATGACGTTAGCCGGCGTTAGCCGCCGGCGCTGCCTGGTGTGCGTGAAAAAAAATGACGTACATCAGGCAGCGCCGGCGTAGGGGGAAAATGGAGTATGGGCGTCCAAAAATGGTGCAAGTCAGGCTGAGGCAAAAAAATCGCCTCAACCCGATTTGCGCCATTTTTTTACGACGCCCAACCCCCATTGAAATGACTCCTGTCTTAGCAAAGACAGGAGTCATGCCCCCTTGCCCAATGGCCATGCCCAGGGGACTTATGTCCCCTGGGCATGGTCATTGGGCATAGTGGCATGTGGGGGGCACAAATCAGGCCCCCCTATGCCACATTTTTTTTTTAACAAAAATACTTACCTGAACTTACCTTAATGTCCCTGGGGTGGGTCCCTCCAGCCTTGGGTGTTCTCCTGGGGTGGGCAAGGGTGGCAGGGGGTGTCCCTGGGGGCAAGGGAGGGCACCTCTGGGCTCATTCTGAGCCCACAGGTCCCTTAACGCCTGCCCTGACCCAGGCGTTAAAAAGAGGCGCAAATGCGGGTTTTTTTGCCCCGCCCACTCCCGGGCGTCATTTTTGCCCGGGACTATAAATCCGACGCATATGCATCGGAGTCATTTTTTAAGACGGGAACGCCTACCTTGCATATCATTAACGCAAGGAAGGTGTTCACGCCAAAAAATGACGCTAACTCCATGAACTTTGGCGCTAGACGCGTCTAACGCCAAAGTATAAATATGGAGTTAGTTTTGCGTCTAATTTGCGTCGAAAAAAACGACGCAAATTCGGCGCAAACGGAGTATAAATATGCCCCATGGTGTGTGGGCACCCTGGCACTAGCCAAGGTGCCCCCACATTGTTCAGGGCAAAGTCCCCGGACTTTGTGAGTGCGGGGACACCATTACACGTGTGCACTATACATATGTCACAACATATGCATAGCGTCACAATGGTAACTCCGAACATGGCCATGTAACATGTCTAAGATCATGGAATTGTCACCCCAATGCCATTCTGGCATTGGGGAGACAATTAGATGATCCCCCGAGTCTCTAGCCCAGACCCGGGTACTGCCAAACTGCCTTTACTGGGGTTTCACTACAGCTGCTGCTGCTGCCAACCCCACAGACAGGTTTCTGCCATCCTGGGGTCCAGCCAGGCTTGGCCCAGGACGGCAGAACAAAGGACTTCCTCAGAGAGAGGGTGTTACACCCTCTCCCTTTGGAAAAAGGTGTTAGGGCTGGGGAGGAGTAGCCTCCCCCAGCCTCTGGAAATGCTTTCATGGGCACAGATGGTGCCCATTTCTGCATAAGCCAGTCTACACTGGTTCAGGGATCCCCCAGCCCTGCTCTGGCGCGAAACTGGACAAAGGAAAGGGGAGTGACCACTCCCCTGACCTGCACCTCCCCTGGGAGGTGCCCAGAGCTCCTCCAGTGTGCTCCAGACCTCTACCATCTTGGAAACAGAGGTGCTGCTGGCACACTGGACTGCTCTGAGTGGCCAGTGCCAGCAGGTGACGTCAGAGACTCCTTCTGATAGGCTTCTCCAGGTGTTGCTAGCCCATCCTCTCTCCTAAGTAGCCAAACCTCCTGTTCTGGCTATTTAGGGTCTCTGCTTTGGGGAATTCCTTAGATAACGAATGCAAGAGCTCATCAGAGTTCCTGTGCATCTCTCTCTTCACCTTCTGCCAAGGAATCGACTGCTGACTGCTCTGGAAGCCTGCAAAACTGCAACAAAGTGGCAAAGACGACTACTGCGACCTTGTAACACTGATCCTGCCGCCTTCTCAACTGTTTTCCTGGTGGAGCATGCTGTGGGGGTAGTCTGCCTCCTCTCTGCACTAGAAGCTCCGAAGAAATCTCCCCTGGGTCGACGGAATCTTCCCCCTGCAACCGCAGGCACCAAAGAACTGCATCACCGGTCCTCTGGGTCTCCTCTCAGCATGACGAGCGAGGTCCCTTGAACTCAGCAACTCTGTCCCAGTGACTCCCACAGTCCAGTGACTCTTCAGTTCAAGTTTGGTGGATGTAAGTCCTTGCCTCCCCACGCTAGACTGCATTGCTGGGAACAGCGTGTTTTGCAGCTGCTCCGGCTCCTGTGCACTCTTCCAGGATTTCCTTTGTGCACCGTCAAGCCTGGGTCCCCAGCACTCTAACCTGCAGTGCACGATCTCCTGAGTTGTCCTCCGGCGTCGTGGGACCCTCTTTTGTGACTTCGAGTGAGCTCCAGTTCACTCCACTTCGTAGTGCCTGTTCTGGCACTTCTGCGGGTGCTGCTTGCTTCTGAATGGGCTCCTTGTCTTCCTGGACGCCCCCTCTGTTTCCTCACGTAATTGGTGACTTCCTGGTCCCTCCTGGGCCACAGCAGCATCCAAAAACCCTAACCGCAACCCTTGCAGCTAGCAAGGGTTGTTTGTAGTCTTGCTGCACGGAAACACCTCTGCAAAACTCTTCACGACGTGGGACATCCATCCTCCAAAATGGAAGTTTCGAGCCCTTGTCGTTCTTGCAGAATCCACAGCTTCTACCATCCAGTGGCAGCTTCTTTGCACCCACAGCTGGCATTTCCTGGGCATCTGCCCACTCCCGACTTGATCGTGACTCTTGGACTTGGTCCCCTTGTTCCACAGGTACTCTCGTCAGGAAATCCATCATTGTTGCATTGCCGGTGATGGTCTTCCTTGTACAATTCCCCTATCACTACTTCTGTGCTCTCTGGGGAACTTAGGTGCACTTTGCACCCACTTTTCAGGGTCTTGGGGTGGACTATTTTTCTAACACTCTCTGTTTTCTTACAGTCCCAGCGACCCTCTACAAGGTCACATAGGTTTGGGGTCCATTCGTGGTTCGCATTCCACTTCTAGAGTATATGGTTTGTGTTGCCCCTATCCCTATGTGCCCCCATTGCATCCTATTGTGACTATACATTATTTGCACTGTTTTCTATTGCCATTACTGCATATTTTGGTATTGTGCACATATATCTTGTGTGTATTTGCTATCCTCATACTGACGGTACTCACTGAGATACTTTGGCATATTGTCATAAAAATAAAATACCTTTATTTTTAGTATATCTGTGTATTGTGTTTTCTTATGATATTGTGCATATGACACTAGTGGTACTGTAGGAGCTTCACTCGTCTCCTAGTTCAGCCTAAGCTGCTCTGCTAAGCTACCTTTTCTATCAGCCTAAGCTGCTAGACACCCCTCTACACTAATAAGGGATACCTGGACCTGGTGCAAGGTGTAAGTACCTCTTGGTACCCACTACAAACCAGGCCAGCCTCCTACAGTGTGGTCCAATGTTCTGCTCCATGTGTATTACTGCTTGTATGCCTACCAAAAGAAATATTACAGAAATGAAAGCACAACACATGTTAGATAAGGAAATAGCTGAAATGATGAGCATAAATATACAAGATGAATATTTAGATTATCCCAGAAAGACGAATGTCTTCAGCTAATGCTGAAAGGGTCGTCTGTTGTAATTTAATAGTGAATAGATTAAGCATTAGCAGAAGACATCTTGTATTTAGCAACTATTGTGAACATTTTGCGGAATCCACTTTTGTATTCATGGCAGCCATTTTCTCTGCTATGTGCTCGCCATGTGCTCTTTCCTACCTTTCTGTTAACTACTCTTGAAAATCTGTCTAGTGACAAGTCATATTTAGCATCTCCCACTTTTGCACATGCCCAGTAAGATCTGCAGCTGTTAGTAATCAGTAACAGACAGTAATTTGTCAACTAGTCCTTGAAAACTGTTAGCCCCTCCTACCTGTTGTAGGAGGCTGGACTGGCTTGTAGTGAGTACCAAGGGGTACTTACACCTTACACCAGGCCCAGGTATCCCGTATTAGTGTATAGGGGTGTCTAGCAGCTTAGGCTGATAGAAAAGGTAGCTTAGCAGAGCAGCTTAGGCTGAACTAGGAGACGAGTGAAGCTCCTACAGTACCACTAGTGTCACTTGCACAATATCATAAGAAAACACAATACACAGATATACTAAAAATAAAGGTACTTTATTTTTATGACAATATGCCAAAGTATCTCAGTGAGTACCCTCAGTATGAGGATAGCAAATATACACAAGATATATGTACACAATACCAAAAATATGCAGTATAGCAATAGAAAACAGTGCAAACAATGTATAGTTACAATAGGATGCAATGGGGGCACATAGGGATAGGGGCAACACAAACCATATACTCTAGAAGTGGAATGTGAACCACGAATGGACCCCAAACCTATGTGACCTTGTAGAGGGTCGCTGGGACTGTAAGAAAACAGTGAGGGTTAGAAAAATAGCCCACCCCAAGACCCTGAAAAGTGAGTGCAAAGTGCACTAAAGTTCCCAAAAGAGCACAGAAGTCGTGATAGGGGAATTCTGCAGGAAAGACCAACACCAGCAATGCAATAACGATGGATTTCCAGACGAGAGTACCTGTGGAACAAGGGGACCAAGTCCAAAAGTCACGATCAAGTCGAGAGTGGGCAGATGCCCAGGAAATGCCAGCTGTGGGTGCAAAGAAGCTGTTACTGGACAGTAGAAGCTGAGGATTCTGCAAGAACGACAAGGGCTAGAAACTTAGCCTTTGGAGGATGGATGTCCCACGTGGTGAAGAGTTGTGCAGAAGTATTTTCCTGAAGAACGACTGCAAACAAGCCTTGCTAGCTGCAAAGCTTGTGGTTAGGGTTTTTGGATGCTGCTGTGGCCCACGAGGGACCAGGATGTCGCCAATTGTGTGAGGGGACAGAGGGGGCATCCAGCAAGACAAGGAGTCCTCCCAGAAGCAAGCAGCACCCAGAGAAGTGCCAGAACAGGCACTACGATGTGGAGGGAAATGGTGCTCACCCGAAGTTGCACAAGAGAGTCCCATGCCGCCGGAGGACAACTCAGGAGGTCGTGCAATGCAGGTTAGAGTGCCGTTGACTCAGGTTTGTCTGTGCATAAAGGAAATCCGGGAAAAGTTCCCAGGAGCCGGAGTAGCTGCAAAACATGCGGTTTCCAGCAATGCAGTCTGGCGTGGGGAGGCAAGGACTTACCTCCACCAAACTTGGACTGAAGAGTCACTGGACTATGGGAGTCACTTGGACAGAGTTGCTGAGTTCAAGGGACCTCGCTCGTCATGCTGAGAGGAGACCCAGAGGACTGGTGATGCAGTTCTTTGGTGCCTGCGGTTGCAGGGGGACGATTCTGTTGACCCACGGGAGATTTCTTCGGAGATTCTAGTGCAGAGAGGAGGCAGACTACCCCCACAGCATGCACCACCAGGAAAACAGTCGAGAAGGCGGCAGGATCAGCGTTACAAGGTCGCAGTAGTCGTCTTTGCTCCTTTGTTGCAGTTTTGCAGGCTTCCAGCGCGGTCAGCAGTCGATTCCTTGGCAGAAGGTGAAGAGAGAGATTCAGAGGAAGTCTGATGAGCTCTTGCATTCGTTATCTAAGGAATTCCCCAAAGCAGAGACTCTAAATAGCCAGGAAAGAGGGTTTGGCTACTTAGGAGAGAGGATAGGCTAGCAACACCTGAAGGATCCTATCAGAAGGAGTCTCTGACGTCACCTGCTGGCACTGGCCACTCAGAGAAGTCCAGTGTGCCAGCAGCACCTCTGTTTCCAAGATGGCAGAGATCTGGAGCACACTGGAGGAGCTCTGGGCAACTCCAAGGGGAGGTGCAGGTCAGGGGAGTGGTCACTCCCCTTTCCTTTGTCCAGTTTCGCGTCAGAGCAGGGCTGAGGGGTCCCTGAACCGGTGTAGACTGGCTTATGCACAAATGGGCACAATCTGTGCCCATGAAAGCATTTCCAGAGGCTGGGGGAGGCTACTCCTCCCCTGCATTCACACCTTTTTCCAAAGGGAGAGGGTGTAACACCCTCTCTCTGAGGAAGTCCTTTGTTCTGCCTTCCTGTGCCAGGCCTGGCTGGACCCCAGGAGGGCAGAAACCTGTCTGAGGGGTTGGCAGCAGCAGCAGCTGCAGTGAAACCCCGGGAAAGGCAGTTTGGCAGTACCTGGGTCTGTGCTAGAGACCCGTGGGATCATGGGATTGTGCCAACAAAGCCAGGATGGCATAGAGGTAGCAATTCCATGATCTTAGACATGTTACATGGCCATATTCGGAGTTACCATTGTGAAGCTATACATAGGTAGTGACCTATGTATAGTGCATGCGTGTAATGGTGTCCCCGCATTCACAAAGTCCGGGGAATTTGCCCTGAACAATGTGGGAGCACCTTGGCTAATGCCAGGGTGCCCACACACTAAGTAACTTAGTACCCAACCTTTACTAGGTAAAGGTTAGACATATAGGTGACTTATAAGTTACTTAAGTGCAGTGAAAATGGCTGTGAAATAATGTATGCATTATTTCACTCAGGCTGCAGTGGCAGGCCTGTGTAAAAATTGTCAGAGCTCCCTATGGCTGGCATAAGAAATGCTGCAGCCCATAGGTATCTTCTGGAACCCCAATACCCTGGGTACCTCAGTACCATATACTAGGGAATTATAAGGGTGTTCCAGTATGCCAATGTAAATTGGTGAAATTGGTCACTAGCCTGTTAGTGACAATTTGGAAAGAAATGAGAGAGCATAACCACTGAGGTTCTGAATAGCAGAGCCTCAGTGAGACAGTTAGTCATAACACAGGTAACACATACAGGGCACACTTATGAGCACTGGGGCCCTGGCTGGCAGGGTCCCAGTGACACATACAACTAAAACAACATATATACAGTGAAAAATGGGGGTAACATGCCAGGCAAGATGGTACTTTCCTACACAAACCCCCCCAAAACGAAGGACAATAAGACTAGCCATGACCTGATGAGTCTTCATTGTCTAAGTGGAAATATCTGGAGAGTCCATCTGCATTGGAGTGGGTACTCCCAGGTCTATGTTCCAGTGTATAGTCCATCCCCTGTAGGGATATGGACCACCTCAGCAATTTAGGATTTTCACCTTTCATTTGTTTTAGCCAAAGTAGAGGTTTGTGGTCTGTCTGAACAATGAAGTGAGTGCCAAACAGGTATGGCCTCAACTTCTTCAGTGCCCAGACCACAGCAAAGGCCTCCGTCTCTATGGCAGACCAACGCTTTTCTCTAGGGGTCAACCTCCTGCTGATAAAAGCAACAGGTTGATCCTGGTCCTCAGAATTAAGTTGTGATAAGACTGCCCCTACCCTTAATTCAGATGCATCAGTTTGGACAATGAATTTTTTGGAGTAACAGGGGCTTTTCAGGACAGGTGCAGAGCACATGGCCTGCTTCAGCTTCTCAAAAGCTTTCTGACAGTTTGCTGTCCATAATACCTTCTTAGGCATTTTCTTAGATGTGAGGTCATTAAGAGGGGCTGCAATGGAGCCATAGTTTTTTATGAACCTCCTATAGTACCCAGTGAGGCCTAAAAAGGCTCTCACCTGAGTCTGAGTTGTAGGGGGAACCCAATCTATAATAGTTTGGATTTTCCCCTGAAGTGGTGCAATCTGTTCTCCACCTACCAGGTGTCCCAGATAAACCACCTTTCCCTGCCCTATCTGGCACTTTGAAGCCTTGATAGTGAGGCCTGCCTTTTGCAGGGCCTCCAAAACTTTCCATAGGTGGACCAGGTGATCATCCCAGCTAGAGCTAAAGACAGCTATATCATCTAGATATGCTGCAATAAAAGCTTCCAGCCCTTGCAGGACTGTGTTCACCAACCTTTGAAAAGTGGCAGGTGCATTTTTCAATCCAAAAGGCATTACTGTGAATTGGTAATGGCCTCCAATGGTTGAAAATGCAGTTTTTGCTTTTGCATCTTCTGATAATTTGATCTGCCAATACCCTGCAGTCAAATCAAAAGTGCTTAGATACTTGGCAGATGCCAGTGTATCTATTACCTCATCTGCCCTGGGTATAGGGTGAGCATCAGTTTTGGTTACCTGGTTGAGACCTCTGTAGTCAACACAAAACCGCATTTCCTTCTTTCCATCTTTGGAATGAGGTTTTGGTACAAGTACCACAGGAGAGGCCCATGGACTTTCAGAGTGCTCAACCACTCCCAGTTCAAGCATTTTCTGCACCTCTTGCTTTATGCAGTCTCTGACATGGTCAGGCTGCCTATAGATCTTACTTTTGACAGGCAAGCTGTCTCCAGTATCTATAGTGTGCTCACACCAAGAAGTGGTACCTGGCACAGTAGAGAAGAGTTCAGAAAACTGACCCAGGAGATTTATGCAGTGGTCTTTCTGCTCAGCAGTAAGACAATCTGCTAGTACTACACCTTCCACTAGAGCATCTTGTTCTGTGGAAGAGAAGAGATCAGGGAGAGGGTCACTCTCTTCTTCCTGTCCCTCATCTGTTGCCATGAGCAGGGTGAGATCAGCCCTGTCATAGTAGGGTTTCAGGCGATTGACATGGACCACCCTAAGGGGACTCCTGGCAGTGCCTAAGTCAACTAAGTAGGTGACTTCACCCTTTTTCTCAACAATTGTGTGGGGTCCACTCCATTTATCTTGGAGTGCTCTTAGGGCCACAGGCTCCAAGACCCACACTTTCTGCCCTGGTTGGTACTGAACCAAAACAGCCTTCTGGTCATGCCATTGCTTTTGGAGCTCTTGGCTGGCCTGGAGGTTTTTACTGGCCTTTTTCATATACTCAGCCATCCTAGATCTTAGGCCAAGTACATAGTCCACTATGTCTTGCTTTGGAGCTTTTAAAGGTTGTTCCCAACCCTCCTTAACAAGTGTTAGAGGACCTCTCACAGGGTGTCCAAATAGGAGTTCAAAGGGGCTGAAGCCCACTCCTTTCTGGGGTACCTCCCTGTAAGCAAAAAGTAGGCAAGGTAACAGGATATCCCATCTCTTGTGGAGTTTTTCAGGGAGTCCCATAATCATGCCTTTGAGAGTTTTGTTAAATCTCTCTACCAGTCCATTTGTTTGTGGATGATAGGGTGTGCTGAACTTGTATGTAACACCACACTCCTTCCACGTGGCCTTCAAGTAAGCAGACATGAAATTGCTTCCCCTGTCTGATACCACCTCTTTTGGGAAGCCCACCCTGGAAAAGATTCCCAGGAGGGCCTTTGCCACTGCAGGAGCTGTAGTAGTCCTTAGAGGAATTGCTTCAGGATATCTGGTGGCATGGTCCACTGCCACCAAGATAAACCTATTGCCTGAAGCAGTAGGGGGGTCAAGGGGGCCAACTATGTCAACCCTTACCCTTTCGAAGGGAACCCCAACCACAGGCAGTGGAATAAGGGGTGCCTTTGGGGTGCCACCTGTCTTGCCACTGGCTTGAAAGGTTTCACAGGACTTACAAAATTATTTTGTGTCCTCTGACATTCTAGGCCAATGAAACAGGGGAACAAGCCTGCCCCAAGTTTTCATTTGCCCCAAATGCCCAGCTAAGGGAATGTTGTGGGCTAGAGTTAGGAGGAACTTTCTGTACTCCTGAGGAATCACCAATCTCCTGGCAGCTCCAGGTTTTGGATCCCTTGCTTCAGTGTAGAAGAGGTTGTCCTCCCAGTAAACTCTGTGAGAGTCACTGACATCCCCATTTGCTTGTTTGACAGCTTGCTGCCTTAGACCCTCAAGTGTGGGACAGGTCTGCTGTGCCACACTCAGCTCCTCCCTGGCAGGCCCCCCTTCACCCAAAAGCTCAGCAGTGTCTGCTTCCAGCTCCTCTGGTGTAGGTTCTGCACAGGGTGGAAATTATTCTTCCTCAGAAGTAGAATCCACTGTAGAGGGAGGGATAGTAGGTAGTGTTTTACCTTTACTAACCCTACCTTTAGGGAGCACTTGGTCCATTCTTCCAATATCCAAGTCACCCTGTCCTTTTTGCTTTATGGCCTGAGCCCTGGTTAAAGCAAAAATATGCCCTGGAATGCCCAGCATTGCTGCATGAGCCTCCAACTCCACTTCTGCCCAAGCAGATGTCTCTAAATCATTCCCTAATAGACAGTCTACAGGTAAATCTGAGGCAACCACAACTTTCTTTGGGCCAGTAACCCCCCCCCCCTAGTTGAGATTCACAACAGCCATGGGGTGGCTAAGGGTGTTGTTATGAGCATCGGTTACTTGGTACTGGTGACCAAGTAGGTGTTGTTCAGGGTGGACCAGTTTCTCTATTACCATTGTAACACTGGCACCTGTGTCCCTGTAGGCCTGAACCTCAACACCATTTATTAGGGGTAGTTGCTTGTACTTATCCATGTTAAGGGGACAAGCAACCAAGGTGGCTAAATCAATAGCCCCCTCAGAGACTAACACAGCCTCTGTGGTCTCCCTAATCAGACCAACCCCAACTAAGTTACCAAAGGTGAGCACAGCTACTCCCTTGGACTGGCTATTAGTAGGTTTGCTCCCACCACCGCTGCTATTACTAGGGGCACTAGGTGTAGCAGCAGGGGTTGTAGTGGTAGGAGGCTTGGTGCTTTTCTTTGGACAACTGGGATCTGTTGTCCAATGGCCTTTTACTTGACATAAATAGCACCATGGTTTCTTTTCTTTGTTTTGATTTGAAGAGGATTTGGGCCCACCACCCCCACCAGAGTGTTTTTGTGGGCCTGATGACGACTCATTTTTAGATTTGTCTCCCCCCTTCAGAAGACTTACCATCCTTCTTCTTGCCTTCTTTGTCAGCCCCTGTATGAACTTTTCTGTTCATCCTTGTTCTGACCCATTTGTCTGCCTTCTTTCCCAATTCTTGGGGAGAGGTCAGATCAGAGTCCACCGGGTACTGGTGCAACACATCAGACACACAATTATTAAGAATATGCTCTCTCAGGATTAAGTTATACAGGCTTTCATAATCAGTAACTTCACTGCCATGTAACCACCCCTCCAAGGCCTTCACTGAATGGTCAACAAAGTCTACCCAGTCTTGTGAAGACTCCTTTTTGGTCTCTCTGAACTTGATCCAGTACTGTTCAGTGGTTAAGCCATAACCATCAAGGAGTGCATTCTTAAGAACTGTAAAATTATTGGCATCACTTTCTTTCATAGTAAGGAGCCTATCCCTACCCTTTCCACTAAATGATAGCCATAGGATAGCAGCCCACTGCCTTTGAGGGACATCCTGTACAACACAGGCCCTCTCAAGTGCAGCAAACCACTTGTTAATGTCATCCCCCTCCTTGTAAGGGGGAACTATCTTGTGCAGATTCCTAGAATCATGCTCTTTTGCAGGATGACTATTCGGAATACTGCTGCTGCCACGATGGGGTCCAAACCCCAACCTCTGCCTTTCTTTTTCTAAGTCAAATGCTTCCCTGTCTAGATCCAGCTGTTGCTTTTTAAGCTTCAGCCTGCACTCTTCCACTCTCAATCTATTGAGTTCCCTTTCTAACACTCTGTCATCAGGGTGGGTGGGTTGGGCATGCCTTGACACAGAAGAATGGTGTGAATGAATAGAGGGAGACCTGTCCCTAACAGATGGCACTCTAACAACCTGGCCTAAGGGAGTAATCTCTATACTGTGATGAGAACTCACATACGTACCAGCCCTGCTAGGTGGCCTGCTAAGGGGCAGGTTGGAAAGATTCCCTCCCAAATCTTTTGCTAGGGGTGCCCCAGAATCAGAATGGGAACCATCAGCTAATTTCTCACCAGAAGTGCCACCTAAGGTCTTATCTTGTTCAATGAGCATATTAACTAACAGTTGTCTTGAGGGATTCTTCCCTACCCCTAAACCTCTATCTACACAGAGACTCCTTGCTTCCTTCCAGCTAAGGTTGTCATAAGTTGTGCTGGCCAGATCAAGAGTTTGGCCTGTACCAGACATGATAGAAAAGGTTTAAGGGACAGGAAAAGAAAGAAAAAGTTTCAGAACTTTTTAAGGAACAGAAAAAAAAGTTTAAAACTTTTAAAGAACTTTTTAGAAAGTTTAGAGGTACTTTTCAGCACTTAGCAAATAAGTGAAAGAGGAAAAGCAAAACGTTTTGGTTATGTGTACATACACTGAACTTGTTTTGTACATTTTTCTCTTATGAAAAGTACAATGACAAAAGTGGTAAGTAGTTGCAAAGTACTTATCCCACCACTGCACAACCAATTTAGGAGGCTGGACTGGCTTGTAGTGAGTACCAAGGGGTACTTACACCTTACACCAGGCCCAGGTATCCCTTATTAGTGTATAGGGGTGTCTAGCAGCTTAGGCTGATAGAAAAGGTAGCTTAGCAGAGCAGCTTAGGCTGAACTAGGAGACGAGTGAAGCTCCTACAGTACCACTAGTGTCACTTGCACAATATCATAAGAAAACACAATACACAGATATACTAAAAATAAAGGTACTTTATTTTTATGACAATATGCCAAAGTATCTCAATGAGTACCCTCAGTATGAGGATAGCAAATATACACAAGATATATGTACACAATACCAAAAATATGCAGTATAGCAATAGAAAACAGTGCAAACAATGTATAGTTACAATAGGATGCAATGGGGGCACATAGGGATAGGGGCAACACAAACCATATACTCTAGAAGTGGAATGCGAACCACGAATGGACCCCAAACCTATGTGACCTTGTAGAGGGTCGCTGGGACTGTAAGAAAACAGTGAGGGTTAGAAAAATAGCCCACCCCAAGACCCTGAAAAGTGAATGCAAAGTGCACTAAAGTTCCCCAAAGAGCACAGAAGTCGTGATAGGGGAATTCTGCAGGAAAGACCAACACCAGCAATGCAACAACAATGGATTTCCAGACGAGAGTACCTGTGGAATAAGGGGACCAAGTCCAAAAGTCACGATCAAGTCGAGAGTGGGAAGATGCCCAGGAAATGCCAGCTGTGGGTGCAAAGAAGCTGCTACTGGACAGTAGAAGCTGAGGATTCTGCAAGAACGACAAGGGCTAGAAACTTCCCCTTTGGAGGATGGATGTCCCACGTCGTGAAGAGTCGTGCAGAAGTGCTTTCCTGAAGAATGATTGCAAACAAGTCTTGCTAGCTGCAAAGCTTGTGGTTAGGGTTTTTAGATGCTGCTGTGGCCTAGGAGGGACCAGGATGTCGCCAATTGCGTGAGGGGACAGAGGGGGCATTCAGCAAGACAAGGAGCTCTCTCAGAAGCAAGCAGCACCCGGAGAAGTGCCGAAACAGGCACTATGAATTGGAGTGAAACGGTGCTCACCCAAAGTTGCACAAGAGAGTCCCACGCCGCCGGAGGACAACTCAGGAGGTCGTGGAATGCAGGTTAGAGTGCTGTGGACCCAGGCTTGGCTGTGCACAAAGGAAATCCTGGAAAATTGCACAGGAGCCGGAGTAGCTGCAAAACACGCGGTTCCCAGCAATGCAGCCTGGCGTGGCGAGGCAAGGACTTACCTCCACCAAACTTGGACTGAGGAGTCACTGGACTGTGGGAGTCACTTGGACAGAGTTGCTGAGCTCAAGGGACCTCGCTCGTCATGCTGAGAAGAGACCCAGAGGACCAGTGATGCAGTTCTTTGGTGCCTGCGGTTGCAGGGGGACGATTCCGTCGACCCACTGGAGATTTCTTCGTAGATTCTAGTGCAGAGAGGAGGCAGACTACCCCCACAGCATGCACCACCAGGAAAACAGTCGAGAAGGCGGCAGGATCAGCGTTACAAGGTCGCAGTAGTCGTCTTTGCTACTTTGTTGCAGTTTTGCAGGCTTCCAGCGCGGTCAGCAGTCGATTCCTTGGAAGAAGGTGAAGAGAGAGATGCAGAGGAAGTCTGATGAGCTCTTGCATTCGTTATCTAAGGAATTCCCCAAAGCAGAGACCCTAAAAAGCCAGAAAAGAGGGTTTGGCTACTTAGGAGAGAGGATAGGCTAGCAACACCTGAAGGATCCTATCAGAAGGAGTCTCTGACGTCACCTGTTTCCAAGATGGCAGAAGTCTGGAGCACACTGGAGGAGCTCTGGGCACCTTCCAGAGGAGGTGCAGGTCAGGGGAGTGGTCACTCCCCTTTCCTTTGTCCAGTTTCGCGCCAGAGCAGGGCTGAGGGGTCCCTGAACCGGTGTAGACTGGCTTATGCAGAAATGGGCACCATCTGTGCCCATGAAAGCATTTCCAGAGGCTGGGGGAGGCTACTCCTCCCCTGCCTTCACACCTTTTTCCAAAGGGAGAGGGTGTAACACCCTCTCTCTGAGGAAGTCCTTTGTTCTGCCTTCCTGGGTCAGGCCTGGCTGGAACCCAGGATGGCAGAAACCTGTCTGAGGGGTTGGCAGCAGCAGCTGCAGTGAAACCCCGGGAAAGGCAGTTTGGCAGTACCCGGGTCTGTGCTAGGGACCCGTGGGATCATGGGATTGTGCCAACAACGCCAAGATGGCAAAGAGGGGGCAATTCCATGATCTTAGACATGTTACATGGCCATATTCTGAGTTACCATTGTGAAGCTATACATAGGTAGTGACCTATGTATAGTGCACATGTGTAATGGTGTCCCCGCACTCACAAAGTCCGGGGAATTTGCCCTGAACAATGTGGGAGCACCTTGGCTAGTGCCAGGGTGCCCACACACTAAGTAACTTAGCACCCAACCTTTACTAGGTAAAGGTTAGACATATAGGTGACTTATAAGTTACTTAAGTGCAGTGAAAATGGCTGTGAAATAATGTGTGCATTATTTCACTCAGGCTGCAGTGGCAGGCCTGTGTAAGAATTGTCAGAGCTCCCTATGGGTGACATAAGAAATGCTGCAGCCCATAGGGATCTCCTGGAACCCCAATACCCTGTGTACCTCAGTACCATATACTAGGGAATTATAAGGGTGTTCCAGTATGCCAATGTAAATTGGTGAAATTGGTCACTAGCCTGTTAGTGACAATTTGAAAAGAAATGAGAGAGCATAACCACTGAGGTTCTGGATAGCAGAGCCTCAGTGAGACAGTTAGTCATAACACAGGTGACACATACAGGGCACACGTATGAGCACTGGGGCCCTGGCTGGCAAGGTCCCAGTGACACATACAACTAAAACAACATATATACAGTGAAAAATGGGGGTAACATGCCAGGCAAGATGGTACTTTCCTACACCTGTCGACTCTGCATTTCCATATGACCTTATATGTATGTAAGTCTTGCTTCTATAATTGTACTACCTTCTTTTAGCCCCTGCGTGGGTTTAAAAGGACCATGCTCTCTTAGTTCAGTGTGCTACTTCAAACATTACCGAAGGGTGCTGTTTGAACTGTAGTACCACCTCATGAGCTTTAATAAACGTTGTCTTTTATTTCAGTTTCTGTGCCAACTTCTTCCTATATGGTCTGAGGACTTTGTGCAGAGAAGGGTGGACCCCTTGCACTAGTAGGCCTTGCTGAGGCTTACTTCAACACTCCTACCAGACCCCTTCATTCAGCCTCTCTTAATTTTCTTGTTGTGCCGAAAGTTCAGAAGGTCAGACTTGGTGGTCATGCCTTCCCTGTAGTGACTGCTCAGGCCTGGAATAAACGTAGAAGGGTGCTACTGATGGGGTCGAACCATCTAAAGTGTTGGAAGGCTATAAAAAACATTTACTTAAATAAATGTAGGCAGATTTCTTATCTTGTTTTCTCGTAGCACTAGGGCACCTTGAGGTAATTGCACACTCAAAATAAAAATCGAATACATAAATTAATTTAGCTTCTGCAGGACCGAGATCAGTCCTCGAGGAGCGAGGTCCCTTATTGGTTGGCTGCAACATCAGAATAAATGTAGCAGTCACCATTTTAGGACGCGGGGATTCGGTCCCCTCTGTTCTTAAAATGTTTACTATTGTCATATATGGGTGATGGGTAGAAATATCCTGGCCGCCTGGCCTATGTGGGGGGTGTCCAGGAAGCCCCCATCACTGGGTCAAAATTTTAAAATAATCCTAAGGGGCTCCAGAGGGACACAGAAAATGTGGGGTGGGTGTTTGTGGGGGGTTGACTGCCCACAGGGGATTAGACACAGGGCCCGGCCTCTCCTTATGACTTCACATTTTGAATAACTCATGGTATGTTATGACATAATTGATTACATCACTGATAACATCTCACATTACATCACTTTTTTGTTTAAAATGTTACATTTTAACTGACATATTTTCACATATATATTTTACACATTGGCAGTTATCACTGTGTAGTTGTTCTACAAATTAAAAAATATAGAGCGATTTGATTGGCTGAGAGGGATTTTTTTCCCATCGGCCTTCTTGGTCCTGAGGGGCCAATCCTGGTATTACAAGTCCAAGTGGTCTGATGGACTTTCTGCACCATGAACAGAGATGTTGCAGCCAATATTGCTAGACATGGGGACTCAGTCCCTGTGCCCTGGTACTAGAAAAAACCAAGATGTACGAGGACAGAGTATATACTTATGGGTGGCGCTAGAGGGGCCACCCCAGGGACTAAAAAAATAATTTAAAAAATGTAATTTCTTCACCCATGGGTCCTGCAATAGCCAGTAAAGACTTCGCATGTAGTCCCATTGGCCTCCAGCACAAACTCATGGAGAACCGTGCTGACTTCCACATCAGTACAGTGAGGCCATAAAAAAAGAATTAAAAAATCAAGCTGTTGTAGGCACAAACACTGGGGACCCTACGTAGTTCTAAAAACCTAAGTTCTTTGGGTGGTCAAGCCCCTACTACACCTAGCTTATTGCCAGTACCAAACCTTTGTGTGTAGCTGACCTCTCCTTGACAGTAAATAGACAGTAAATCAGAGGCAAGTCGCCAAGCCCATACTATGGGCAGCCTTTCCCTGTGTGCAACTTATTACAGATGTTTACAGAGAGCTCATTCCCGCCAGACACCCAAACCACCTTAGGTGGTTAACCACCTACTACACACAGCCATCACTCTGTGCGGAGGTGTTAATTGAGAACCCACTCTTTCCAGCCATCAAACCCCACTCTTTACAGACACAAAGGCCCCCTAAATTGTTGATCCTCTACTGGGCACAGCCTTCTCACTTTACAGAACTCTCCACAGAAAGCCCTCTAGACATTTTAGTCACTTTAGGTAGTGAAGCACCTACTATACACAGGCTTCGCTTTGATGACTTCTCATCACAGAGAGCCTACTCCCTTCAAGCGGCCAAGATCCTACTACACACAGCCTTCATTGTCTACACAGCTCTTCATGGAGATCCCACTCTCTCCAGAAACTGAAGCCTCAGTAGTTGGTAAAGCCCCTACTAGGAACAGCCTTAATCCTGTGCACAACTATTCAGCCCACTCCCTCTGGTCACACAAGTCCTTCTTAGGTGGACAAGCCTCATCTAACTGCACCCTTCACCATGAACACAATTTGTCAAGGAGATCACACTCCCTACAGACACCCAAGCAACACTTAAAGTGAAATTATAATTAGATGAAAATTTCAGTAACAATGTAAAGCTGTAAACTCAATTTCACCAGTTAGAGTTATCTTGAGCAAATAAAACTGATGTCCTAATTTAACTATAACTTGCACCCTTACCTTTCGCCCTAAAATTATCAATATTTTTAATTTAAGGTATATATTCAATAATTCACACAATCCAATGTTTAATAATAGTGATTATTATGAAACATGTATTTTAATAAAAAAACATGTTGTTGAGTCTTTCTTTTAACTTATTTCTTAATTTCATTTTGTGGGCTGCCGAATGCTAAAAGAAATACTCAGAGCCATATTGTTTTTTGTTTTTTTTTAATAAAAGCAACATGTCCCTGAATCTTTCTTTTAATATTTTTCAGTCCATGAAATTCAATCATAAAAACAACCACAAAGGAGCTCTTCACTCTAGCTGAAGGGGATAGGGCTCCAACTAGGAGTGCTTTAAAGAAACATGATAAGTTCTCCTCGAGTCATGGATTTAATGAACCAAGAGACCACCACACTCATGGCAGACCCCAAAACATAAAACATCCTTGATGCCATTGTAGCATTTTATGGTTACAGGGAGACCACCGAACTAATATATATATATATATATATATATATATATATATATATATATATATATAGATAGATATATATATAGATATATATATAGATATATATATATCCCAAAACAAATCCCTTTCAGGGTTAGAGTGACGCATAAATTATGCAAAAAAGAATAGAGAACTCTGGGTAGTTGCCAAGTTTAGGTGGAGAGCAGCTCTAGTACGGAGCACCCTGAAACACCAGCGAAACTCTCGATTTGTTCACGTCAAATGCCTGTTTAACTAGCAAAGTTTTTAAGCATAAGATCAGCACAGTGTTATCCACGCCAAGCTAGATAGTGACAAAGGTGGTCATTACAACCCTGGCAGTCGGTGTTAAAACAGCGGTAAAACCGCCAGCAGGCCGGCGGTAAAAAAATTTAATCCCGACCGTGGCGGAAACTGCCAACAAAGGCAGCCACTTTAACACTCCGACCGCCAGGGAGGTACAAACAAACAGCATGGGGGTCACCGCCAACAGACAGGTGGAGGACAATGTACCGCCCACAGAATTACAACCTACCAATCCGCCACCTTTTCCAGGGCGGATTCACCGTGAACAAAAACACGGCGGAAACAGGACTTCGAAGGGAAAACGCTCACCTCTGCACACCCCACGAGGAACCAGGACGCCATGGAACCAGAGCTCCTCATTTTTCCAGCCTTTATCTTCTTGCTCCTCTACCAGGAGCACGAAAGCCGGCGGAGAAGACCACGGTGAGTACTGTACCTACGACACAGGGGAGGGGGGAGGGAAAATACAGTGACACACACACGCAACACACCCACCCCCACCCTCACCCACTACAATAGTCACACAAGTATATGTTGATAGATTACAGTTACACCCCACAACCCCCCCTGAAGAATGCAAAGACAAAAGGAAATGAGGTGAACAATTGTAATAGATTAAAATTCAGTATTCAAATAATATACATACACTATTTACAAATATATACACCAATAATATTAGTCCCAGGTATTCCACCCTTAAAGTCTGTGGACCACTGGGCCCATAATGCATGGGAGAGGCGCACACAAGATACCCAAACAAGATGGAGAGAACACTGCAGGGGCATCAGATAGAAATAAAACAGGCACCTCAGGGGGAAGGGAAAGGGTGGGCACCTCAGCCGGTTGAGTGCACAACACCAAATCCACAAGGGGGCCCCATGCCCACTGTTCAATCCTGGGGAGTGCAAAGCCACAGACTCTCAAGTCTCTACAGTGGGTGGTTTGCCCACTGTTCAATCCTGGGGAGTGCAAAGCCACAGTCTCTCAAGTCTCTACAGTGGGTGGGTTGCCCACTGTTCAACCCTGGGGAGTGCAAAGCCACAGTCTCTCAAGTGGATAACAGTCTCCACTGGTTCTGGAGGGCGCTTTGTGCCCAGAGTGCTTCATCCTGCCAAGGACAGAGGTAGTGGATGTCTTTCTCCACTGGTTCTGGAGGGGGCTTTGTGCCCAGAGTGCTTCATCCTGCCAAGGACTAAGGTAGTGGATGTCTTTCTCCACTGGTTCTGGAGGGGGCCATGTGCCCCAGAGTGCTTCATCCTGCCAAGGACTGAGGCAGTGGATGCATATCTCCAATGGTTCTGGAGGGGCCCATGTGCCCAGAGTGCTTCAGCCTGCCAAGGACAGAGGTAGTGGATGTCTTTCTCCACTGGTTCTGGAGGGGGCCTTGTGCCCAGAGTGCTTCATCCTGCCAAGGACAGAAGTAGTGGATGTAACTCTCCACTGGTTCTGGAGGGGGCCTTGTGCCCAGAGTGCTTCATCCTGCCAAGGACAGAGGTAGTGGATGCATATCTCCACTGGTTCTGGAGGGGGCCCCATGCCCACTGTTCAATCCTGGGGAGTGCAAAGCCACAGACTCTCAAGTCTCTACAGTGGGTGGTTTGCCCACTGTTCAATCCTGGGGAGTGCAAAGCCACAGTCTCTCAAGTCTCTACAGTGGGTGGGTTGCCCACTGTTCAACCCTGGGGAGTGCAAAGCCACAGTCTCTCAAGTGGATAACAGTCTCCACTGGTTCTGGAGGGCGCTTTGTGCCCAGAGTGCTTCATCCTGCCAAGGACAGAGGTAGTGGATGTCTTTCTCCACTGGTTCTGGAGGGGGCTTTGTGCCCAGAGTGCTTCATCCTGCCAAGGACTGAGGTAGTGGATGTCTTGCTCCACTGGTTCTGGAGGGGGCCATGTGCCCAGAGTGCTTCATCCTGCCAAGGACTGAAGTAGTAGATGCATACCTCCAATGGTCCTGGAGGGGGCCATGTGCCCAGAGTGCTTCATCCTGCCAAGGACAGAAGTAGTGGATGACTTTCTCCACTGGTTCTGGAGGGGCTTTGTGCCCAGAGTGCTTCACTATGCCAAGGAGTGAGGTAGTGGATGTCTTTCTCCACTGGTTCTGGAGGGGGCCTTGTGCCCAGAGTGCTTCATCCTGCCAAGGACTGAGGTAGTGGATGTCTTTCTCCACTGGTTCTGGAGGGGCTTTTTGCCCCAGAGTGCTTCACTCTGCCAAGGACTGAGGTAGTGGATGTCTTTCTCCACTGGTTCTGGAGGGGGCCATGTGCCCAGAGTGCTTCATCCTGCCAAGGACAGAGGTAGTGGATGTCTTTCTCCACTAGTTCTGGAGGGGGCTTTGTGCCCAGAGTGCTTCATCCTGCCAAGGACTGAGGTAGTGGATGTCTTTCTCCACTGGTTCTGGAGGGGGCCTTGTGCCCAGAGTGCTTCATCCTGCCATGGACAGAAGTAGTGGATGTCTTTCTCCACTGGTTCTGGAGGGGGCTTTGTGCCCAGAGTGCACCATCCTGTCAAGGACTGAGGTAGTGGATGTCTTTCTCCACTGGTTCCTGAGGGGGCCATGTGCCCAGAGTGCTTCATCCTGCCAAGGACTGAGGTAGTGGATGCATATCTCCATTGGTTCTGGAGGGGGCCATGTGCCCGAAGTGGTTCATCCTGCCAAGGACAGAGGTAGTGGATGTCTTTCTCCACTGGTTCTGGAGGGGGCTTTGTGCCCAGAGTGCTTCATCCTGCCAAGGACAGAGGTAGTGGATGTAACTCTCCACTGGTTAAGGAGGGGGCCTTGTGCAAAGAGTGCTTCATCCTGCCAAGGACAGAGGTATTGGATGCATATTCCCACTGGTTGCAACTGCCTCTCTACATCCTGGATGGCATTCAAAATGGTAGACTGCCCAACAGTGAGCGACCTGAGGAGGTCAATGGCCTCCTCACTGAGGACAGCAGGGGTGACTGGGGTAGGGGCTGAGGTGCC
Organism: Pleurodeles waltl; assembly: GCF_031143425.1. Lineage (NCBI taxonomy): Eukaryota > Metazoa > Chordata > Amphibia > Caudata > Salamandridae > Pleurodeles > Pleurodeles waltl. The sequence goes on from NC_090448.1 coordinate 572,326,418, forward strand.
TGGGGCGAAGGAGATGCCACCCTCTTGGGTGAGCGGGCACGGGGCAAAGGCTGAGGGGCTGCTGGGAGGGCGGTGCTGGAGGGGGGGTGGCAGCTGTACCTGTAGATGCGGGGGGCACAGATGGGCCCGCCACCACAATGGAACTCCCATCAGAGGACGAGTCCGTATCACTGGTGTCAGCTCCTGTCCCCACCGTGGAGCTCCCCTCGCCCTCCGTCCCACTGGTGAAATCACACTCCGTAGTGTCGCCCTTCAGGGCCATGTGGGATGCAGTTCCCTCCTGCTCCGGTGCCACTGCCCCTCCGACTGATGATGCTAATGCACACAAGTACAAGAGACCACAAAAAGGGGGGGGAGACAGAAGAAAGACATGTTGAGTGCATGCATTACCGCTACCGTTGGCGGACACGACAGACCCAGAAGCCCCCTGCACTATGCCGCGCACTTGGGGTCCACTATTCAATCCCTGGGACGTGGCCTACAAGGCTATGGCCGATATCTGCACACATGGTTGTCACAGGAGCCTGACTAGGTGTAGTTGGCACTGTATCCAGGTGGGGTGGGGTGCCACAAGGTCTTCCTGAAAAAGGGGACTTAACTGGCAAACTCGCCCTGGCCTAGGGAAACACACAGCCCATCTTCCTCACCCAGACACCTCCACTGCGCGCTGAATCAGCAGAATGAGAGTGTACTCACCCCTTTGTTGCTGCTGTGATGCCCTCAATCGCCCATCCAACTCCGGATACGCCACTGCCAGGATCCTGAACATCAGGGGGGTCATGGTGCGACGGGCTCCCCTCCCACGTTGGGAGGCCATCCCCAGCTTGGCCTCCGCCGTCTTCTTGCTCCAGTGGCCAATGTCCTCCAATCTTTTACGGGAGTGGGTGCTCCGTCTGTGGTAAACCCCCAGGGTCCGGATGTCCTTGGCGATGGCACACCAAATATCCTTCTTCTGGTGGGCGCTGACCTACAGGAATTGTACAGGGAAAAAGAGAAGTTATTACCAACTGCACCATCACAGTCATTGGCCCGCATCCCTACCCTTGGCATGTGGCACATGCACTCACCTTCGTTTCATGCACGCATCATTCTCCCCCCCTTATCTTTCATCCACACCACTCCACACAGGCATTGCCCATACAGCATGCTCACAGTGTACTTACCTGTTTGTCTGGAGGACCGTAGAGTAGCGTGTACAGGGGGAGGACCCCATCCACGAGTTTCTCCAACTCATCCGTGCTGAAGGCAGGGGCCCTTGCCCCAGATGCAAGAGCCATTGTCTCTTCCAGACTGAGGTCACAGCAGCACTTGCAGTGTAGGTCCTCTCCTGTCAAAGATCAGGTATCGTGTGATTGAACAGATAGAAAATGGCGGTCACGTCCGCGGCGGTGCGTACCGTCACTGCCGGCGTACATCGTCATTGGCTCCTGGGACCCATAGGGTCCAATGTTAACCAATGCAGAATTGCTCTGCGGTCTTCGACCGCCCACTGCGACGGTGTAAACCGCCAGCGCAGTTACCTCACATCCCATTGTCGCACTTTACAGGTCGGGCAGCCGCCATTTCAGGGGCCCACATGGCTTTATTTTTAACTGCGTCACACATACCTAGGCCTTGGCTCAACACTCATACAGGCAAATTTCGGGTTATGAATAGTTTTCTGAGTAAGCTGTGTTTACGTACCTCTGAGTTGGTTGACTCTGTGCTCGCTGTTGTCCTCCATAGGCACGGTCCGCTGGGACATGTGAGGAGATGGCAGCATCCTCCGGTGTACAGACCGCTGGTGGACTTGTCGACAATGGAGGAAAGACATGTAATCATCACCTACAGGCTTGATCGTGCCACAATCCTGGAACTGTGTGCCCAGTTGGAGCCATACCTGATGTCAGCTATACACCATCCCACAGGAATCCCACCTCAAGTGCAGGTGCTGTCAGTACTCCATTTCCTTGCAAGAGGATCTTTTCAAACTGCAGTGGCCATAGCATCAGGGATGTCCCAGCCTGTTTTCCAACATGTTGTCCAGAGTGTTTTCTGCCCTGCTGAAAAACATGTGGAGCTACATCGTTTTCCCTCAGGTGGAGGATTTGCCTACAGTGAAAGGTGACTTCTATGCCCTGGGACATATCCCCAACATCATAGGTGCCATTGATGGAACACATGTGGCCTTGGTCCTCCCCGCAGGAGTGAACAGGTGTACAGAAACCGGAAGAGTTACCATTCGATGAATGTGCAGATGGTGTGTTTGGCAGACCAGTACATCTCCCATGTTAATGCAAAGTTCCGTGGCTCAGTGCATGACGCATACATCCTGCGGAATAGCAGCATCCCTTATGTGAGGGGGCAACTCCAGAGGCACCGTGTGTGGCTACTAGGTGAGCACCTGGAACCAAATCAGTGGGAATAGTTATCTGGGTCTGGAGATATCCCTAAGAGTTAGTGTGTGTCTAACAGTTGTCCCTCGCCATTTGCAGGTGACTCTGGTTACCCCAACCTGTCATGGCTAATTACCCCAGTGAGGAATCCCAGGACAAGGGCAGAGGAATGCTACAATGAGGCCCATGGGTGAACTAGGAGGATTATAGAGCGGACCTTCGGCCTCCTGAAGGCCAGGTTCCGGTGCCTACATATGACAGGTGGTTCCTTATTCAACTCATCAAAGAAGGTGTGCCAGATCATCTTGGCCTGCTGTATGCTTCACAACTTGGCTTTGTGACAACAGGTGCCTTTTCTGCAGGAGGACGGTCCAGATGGAGGTGTTGTGGCAGCTGTGGAGCCTGTGGACAGTGAAGACGAGGAAGCAGAAGAAGAGGACATTGACAACAGGAACTCTGTGATCCTGCAATACTTCCAGTGAGACACAGGTAAGAAGACAAACCTGCCTACTACATGTACTTTAACACTACTTCCTCTCTACTGTCTGTCCTTTTCACCCAGTGTATGGTCACTGAGTTGTCACTTTCCCTTACCATTTCACAGATGTGGGTCCCACTGTGTGACATCTGCTTTGTTTCCTCATGGACTAGAGCTGTGTGACATAGATATGTTGACATTACAATTGAAAGAGCATTTTGTCACTGTAATTGCTAATACACATTTTCGAAATCCCAGACAGACTCCTGATTGTTTTGTGCTTTAAGGGTGTTTAAGTGTTCAATATTGGAGGGGGTTGTAAAATGGTGAGGGGTGATGGTGGAGGGATGTCCATGGCAGAGTCCAGTCTATTAGTCTCACATGTGCATTGTCCAAAGGGGGATAGGAAGTGGAGCTGGGGCAGTTTGAGGATGGACAGGGTGACAAGGTGGGACAAAAGGATGACATTCAGGGTGGTCTCATTTCTTGGCGGGGGTCTTGGCATCGTTCTCTGTCTTTGTCCTAGATCTCAGGGACCATTTGCGGGGTAGTTCTCCCTCTGCAGGGGGTGGGGTGCTGGTGTGGTGGTCCTGTAGCAGTGCCTCCCGTCCACTAGTGCCGGCGGAGGTGGTGGGCAGTTCATCGTCCAGGCTAGTGTCAGGGGCCCCTTGTTGTGCCACAGTGTCCCTCCTGGTGTTGAGGACTTCCTTCAGCACCGCTACGATGGTGCCCAGGGTGGAATTGATGGATCTGAGTTCCTCCCTGAACCCCCAAATACTGTTCCTCCTGCAGCCGCTGGGTCTCCTTAAACTTGGCCAGTACCGTTGTCATCGTCTCCTGGGAATGATGGTAGGCTCCCATGATGTTGAGAGGGCCTTGTGGAGAGTGGGTTTCCTGGGCCTGTACTCCCCCTGTCGCACAGCAGCCCTCCCAGTTCCCCTGTTTCCCTGGGCCTCTGTCCCCTGAACGGTGTTCCCACTGCCACTGCCCCCAGGTCCCTGTTGTTGTTGGGGTGGTGGGTTAGCCTGGGTTCCCTGTAGTGGTGGACACACTGCTGATTGACGTGTCCTGGGGACAGAGGTATGGGCCCGCTGGGTGGGTGCTGTGCTGGTGTTTCCAGAGGAGGGAAGCTCTGTGGTGGCCTGTGACTGTGTCAGGGGAACCGACTGTCTCGAGGTCCCAGATGGGCCGGGCTGGTCGTCTAGATTCAGTTGGACAGAGCTGCTGTCATCACTGTGGGCCTCTTCTGTTGGTGGTGTGGACATGTCTGGACCCTCCTGTCCAGTGACATTGGGTTGGGGTCCTGCAGGGGTGTAAAAGCATGATTATTGCATCTGTGTGTGCCATGGTGTGCAATGGGTGGGTGACTGTGTACCCCAGTGCTTGCATTCCTGTGTGGGACCTTGTATGATGATGGTTTAGGGGGGTGTATGGGTATGTGCAATGGCCATGCATTGGTGATGGGTGTCCATGCTTTGTTGTTGCCTGCAGGGCTTGGTGTTGGGATGTGTGGTTTGTGATACTGGGACATTTGTGAGGAGTTGGAGTGATGGGGATGAGGGCGAGGGTGGGGGTATGTGATGGCATGCGGGTAGGGTGGGGGATATAGTAGTAAAGCTTTGACTTACCAGAGTCCATTCCTCCAGCTACTCCTGCGAGGCCCTCAGGATGCAGAATAGCCAAGACTTGCTCCTCCCATGTTGTTAGTTGTGGGGGAGGAGGTGGGGGTCCGCCGCCAGTCCTCTGTACCTCAAGGTGGTGTCTTGAGACCACGGAACGCACCTTCCCCCGTAGGTCGTTCCACCTCTTCCTGATGTCATCCCTATTTCTTTGGTGCTGTCCCACTGAGTTAACCGTGTCCACGATTCTTCTCCATTGCTCCATCTTCCTAGCTATGGAGGTGTGCTGCACCTGTGATCCGAATAGCTGTGGCTCTACCCGGATGATTTCCTCCACTATGACCTTGAGCTCCTCCTCAGAGAACCTGGGGTGTCTTTGCTGTGCCATGGGGTGGTGTTGGTGATGTGTGGGGTGGTGTGTGTTGTGATGTGTGGGGTGATATTTAGTGGTGTGATGTGTGAGGTGCGTGGATGTTATGTGGGTGATGGTATTGTATGCCTGTGGATGCTTAGTTGTAGATTGTGGTGTCTCTGTCTGGCCTTCTTTCTCTATTTTTGTTGTAGGGGTTTGTGGGTGATGTGGGTGTGTGTTTTATATTGTATTGGGTGTGTGGGAGTGGTGTGTGTATGTGTATCAGGTGTGTGTATTTGTAATTGTCCAATGTGGTAGTGTTTTGTAAATGTGTGTGTATTTCGAGCGTGGCGGTGTATACCGCCAATGGAATACCTCGATTGAAAGACCACCGCGTGGATTCGTGGGTCGTGATAGTGTGGGTGTATTCCTGTTGGCGTGACGGTGGAGGTTTTGTTTTCGCCGTTTAATCACTGACCTTTGGTGTGGCGGACTTGTGTGGGTGTCTAAATTTTGGTGGATTCCGAGCTGTGGGTCATAATGACCGTGGGGGAATTCCGCTGTTGTGGCGGTGTGTTGGTGGTCTTCTGCACGGCAGTAAGCGGCTTTTACTGCCAATGTTGTAATGACCCCCAAAGTCTTTTGCCATTTGTACAGCAAAGTCTTTAAGCATAGGTTTGACACAGTGTCATCCTTGTCGAGCTGTAAAATGACAAAATCCATTTACTACTACTGCCACAGTGTTATAGCTTTGGACTGGCATAATATCATCCAAGCCAACCTGGAAGGAGTAAAAGCAACCCCTGGCACGTGTTTCGCTCTCATTAAAAGCTCATCAGAGAGGTTTCGCTTTGTCCAGACACAAGGGAGCACCCAGTAGAAGCCAAAACGAATCCCTTTTACTCATTCCAGGTTGGCTTGGACAGACTTTGTTGTACAAATGGCAAAATACTTTGAGACTTTGCTAGATAAACAGGCATTTGAGGTGAGCAAATCTAGAGTGTCGCTGGTGTTGCAGGGTGCTCCTTACTAGAGCTGCTCTCCACCTAAACTTGGGAACTACCCAGAGTTCTCTATTCTTTTTTGCATATATCTGTATATCTATATATCTATCTATATATATATCTATATATATATATATAAATATATATAAATATATATATACCTATCTCTTTGTATATAGCTATATATATATCTATATATACATCTCTATCTATATATTTCTATATCTATATCTATCTATCTATATATATATATGTATATAGATAGTTATAGATATACATATACTGTATATCTTCGTCAATAGGTATAGTTAGGACCTACTTTCCACAGAAAAGCATTTTTGTTTTCTTAATAACTTTAGTGCCATTTGACAAACCTTCATTAAATATTCAGAACTAATGTGCCAGTCACTTCAGATGCTGTCTGAAACGTTTTGGAGTGATGCATCAAGTGGGGGCCAAGAAAAAGAGGGATGCCAAAATGTGTTTTGCCCATGCAATTTCCCATAGGGATTTTAGACATGACTACAGCCCAAACCACTGAACAAAATTACAACAAATTTGGCAGAAGCTAGATCTTGGTCCAGAAAGATTTATTTTCATAATTTGGTGTAAATCTGTTCAGTAGCTTTGGAGTGTAGGAGGCTGGGCTGGTTTGTAGTGGGGACCTAAGGTACTTACACCATATACCACGTCCAGTTATCCCTTATTAGTGAAATGTAGGTAGTGTCTAGCAGCTTAGGCTGTCAAAGGATAGCTGTAGCAGAGCAGACAAGACTGAACTAGGAGACATGCAAAGCTCTTGCAATACCACTATAGTTACACAGTACTTATACACAAAAAAAGACAATACTCAGTGCTTCCAAAAATAAAGGCACTTTATTTTAGTGCCACAAGGCCAAAAATATCTTAGAGGCAACATATATACACTAGTAACCAAAATGAGTAAGTAAAGAGTCATAGAATAATGCAAACAGTAGAAAATACAATAGATTGCAATAGGCCTAGGGGCAACAAAAACCATATACTAAAATAGTGGAATGCATATGTTAAGTTCCCCCCTAGGCAAGTGTTGTGTGTAGAGGGGCACTGGGAGTTTAAGAAAACACTGAAAATAAGTAAAGTACCCCACCCCAGAGCCCAGGAATGCAGGAGTAAAGTGCAGCAAGTTTCCTCAGAACATACTACAAGTCAAGATGAAGAATTATGCAAGAACCAAGCAAGACTGCAAGAAGCCAGTGATGGATTCCTGGGCCTGAAGACCTTTGGAGAGAGGAGACCGAGTCCAGAAGTTGAACAAGAGTCCAGGAAGAACAGAATCCCCTGCCCACCTGGAAGAAGGTGCAAAATGGATTCTCCGGTTGGAAGAAAAGTACAGAAATGCACCAAAGAAAATATCTGCAGGTTCCTGCTTCTTGCAAGAGATATCCCACATCGAGTTGTTGGATGCAGGCTGTTTGTGTCACCGGATTCCGCCAACAAGCCTTGGTTCATGCAGTTACGTGGTTTGCGTCAAAGGGGAGCTGCCTGGACCCAGGATTGACTCAACTCCGACTGAGGAGACAGAGGGGCCTCTCAGCACTTCAGAGAGCCCTCACATGACCATGCAGCACCCATAGGAGTCCCAGAACATGGGGAAAAAGGAGTTGCAAAGTGCGGTAATCGCAGCACAACACTGGAGGATCCCACGCTGCCGGAGAACAACTCACAGAACTATGCATCACAGGATGGAGTGCAGGGGACTTGGGCTATTCCTTGCATAAAGAACGTTTGGAAGAATTGCACAGAAGCCCGAGGAGCTGCAGAAGACACAGTGCACAGGTGTACTGTCACTGAACGGGGAGGCAAGCTCTTACCTCCACCAAATTTGGACAGCTGGACCTTTGGACACTCTGGGTCACTTAGGTCTACCACCTGTGTTCCAGGGATCATGCTCGTCGACAGGAAGGAGTCCCAGATTACCAGCTATCGTCGCAGAGAGGTGCCTGCTGAAGCAGGGAAGTGACTCCATCAATCCACTGGAGATTCCTTTGGTTCTTTGCTGCAGGGTGAAGACAGGCAGTCATCAAAGCGCGCACATCCTGGAAACTGTTGCATTTGCTGGCTCAAGCTGAAGTTGTAGGTCGCAGGAGTCTTCCGGGATACTTTGTTGCAGTGACAGCGGTTCCTGAAGCAGTCTGCGGTTGATCCGATGGTCAGAAGCTGAAGCAGAGGATGCAGAGGAGTCCTGGAGGAATCTTGCAAACCGAATCTGAGGAAACACCCAGAAGAGGAACCCTAAATAGCCCTGAGTTGGGGATTGGATACCTACCCGGGTATGCACCCATCAGAGGGGTGTCTGACGTCACCTGCTGGCACTGGCCACTCAGAGGTCTCCAGAGGGTCCCCACACCTTGGAATCCAAGATGGGTAACACCAGGGACACTCTGGAGCAGCTCTGGGCCCCGCCCCTGGGGTGGTGATGGATAGGGGAGTGGTCACTCCCATTTCCTTTATCCAGTTTCTCGCCAGAGCAGGGAATGGGGTCCCTGAACCGGTGAAGACTGGATTATGCAAGGAGGACACAGTTTGTGCCCTTCAAAGCATTTCCAGACGCTCTGGAAGGATACCCCTCCCATGCCTGTAACACCTATTTCCAATGGGAAAGGGTGTAACACCCCTCTCCTAAAGGAAATGCATTGTTCTGCCTTTCTGGGATTGAACTGCTCAATCCCCAGGAGGGCAGAAACCTGTCTGTGAGGTGACAGCAGCTGGGGGTGCAGTGGAAACCTCAGAGAGCTTGTTTGGCAGTGCTGGGATCCATGGTGGAGCTCCCATGGTGCATGGAACTGGCCCCCCAATAACCGATTTGGATTGGGGGTTCAATTCCACAATCTTAGACACCTCACATGGCCATATTCGGAGTTACCATTATGAAGTTACATATATGTATTGAGATATATGTAGTGCGCGCTGATAATGTCCCCGCACTCACGAAGTCTGGGGAATTGGCCCTGGACAACGTAGGGGCACCTTTGCTAGTGCAATGGTGCCATCACACACAGTAACTTAGCACCTAGCCTTCAATAAATGAAGGTTAGGCATATAGGTGACTTATAAGCTACTTAGTGCAGTGAAAAATGGCTGTGAGATAGTGTGTGCACTATTCCACTTAGGCTGCAGTGGCAGTTCTGAAAAAAGGTTTGTATGAGCAGCTTATGGGTTGCAAAAGAAATGCTGCAGCCCATAAGGATCTCCTGGAACCCCAATGCCCTGGCTACCTAGGTACCATATACTAGGGACTTATAAGGGGTGTCCAGTGTGCTAATCAGAATTAGAATATGGAGTCACTCAGCTATAGAGACAAATTTGGTACACAAAGAGAGCATAAGCACTGGAGTTCTGGCTAGCAGAACTCCAGTGACACAGTCAAGCATACTGACAAATAGGTTTCAAACTATGAGCACTGGGGTCTTGGCTAGCAGGATCCCAGTGAGACAGTAAAAACACACTGACAAACACTGGCAAACATGCCAAAATGGAGATAACGATGCTAGAAAGAGGCTACATTCTCACATGGCGTCATTAGAGAAAAAAAGGATAATGTATATCTAGAGAAGAGGATCCACTGCAGACACAATACGTGGATCAGTGCATCCATATGCCAATAGCCATGCCGTGATTGGCTGCCAGCACTTCCACCACTTCCTGTCCTGAGTCCTACGATGGTGGCCATCTTTGGACTCAGGACTTTTCTTGAGTCCCAAGAAAAATGCAAATAAACACAAGGGGGCGGAGTAAGAATAAAATAATAGCTGTAAAATTAAATAAAAATGAAGTGTGGGTGGGCCAGATCCCTGGAAGTACTATATATATATATATATATATATATATATATATATATATATATACATATACATGTACAAACACATATATATATATACACACACACACACATATATGTGTGTGTATATATATATATATATATATATATATATATATATATATATATATATATAGTTGCCCACTGTTCTCCTACTTGGGCCAATTTCAGTCCCAATCCTCCAGGGCCTCTCATTTATAAAAAAAATAGGCAATGAGTACACGGCCCACTTACCAGGGCGATTTTGGCCTTGGGGATCCCATCCCTTGGCGCCTGGCCATATTAAAAAAAGGGAAGAGGGGGCACTCCCCTCTTCCCAGGCAGATTTTGACCCCAGAGACCTTATCCCCTGGGGCCCAGCCGTATAAGTACTGGAGAGAGGAGATGCAAAGCCCTCCTTTCTGGGCCAATTTCAGACCCAGGGACCCCATCAACCAGGGTCCTGCCACAATTTGAAAGTGGAGGAGGCAGCATGCCCCCCTTCCCTGAGCCATTATTGGCCCTGGCGACAACATCCCTTAGGGCCAGCTCAGATGCTATGTCCCTGGGGACATAGCGCTTTCTCTGCCTACACTGGTGCAGGCAGGGAAACCTATGTTCGCTGTTGATTGTCTGGAAAAATTCTGCCAAGCAGAAGCAAACAATAAGTCTGCTCCCAGTGAACCTTTCATCGGTTTCCTTGCCCACACTGAATCAGGAAGGAAACAGATGAAAAGATTTCTCCTGCCTGCAGAGTGCAGCATTTTTAGCTGCTCCCTGGGGTTGAGAGGAATGTTGGCTTTCTTGCTAGAGGCAGGGCTGTGGCTGTGGGGGACTTGGCGTTCCCCCGGGCCTCCAACCATACTGTGGTAGGAGCCCTGGATGGGTACCTGGGCACCAACCCTTTGTTGGCCAGGCCCCGGTGATAGGGTCCCAGGGGCCAAAATGGATGCCCCCATCCACTTATTGTGATATGACTGAGCCCCAGGGGATGGCGTTGAAATCCATCGGGGAAGGGGGGCGGCAAGCCCCTCTCCCTAATTTTTCAGTATTACTGGCCCAAGGGGATAACATCTGCCTGCTGAGGTCAGGGTCATGTGCCCCACTACCTTAGAAAATATGCCTTCTGTAGGAAAGTACCATCTTGCCTGGCATGTTACCCCCATTTTTCACTGTATATATGTTGTTTTAGTTGTATGTGTCACTGGGACCCTGTTCACCAGGGCCCCAGTGCTCATAAGTGTGCCTGAATGTGTTACCTGTGTAGTGACTAACTGTCTCACTGAGGCTCTGCTAATCAGAACCTCAGTGGTTATGCTCTCTCATTTCTTTCCAAATTGTCACTAACAGGCTAGTGCCTAATTTTACCAATTTACATTGGCTTACTGGAACACCCTTATAATTCCCTAGTATATGGTACTGAGGTACCCAGGGTATTGGGGTTCCAGGAGATCCCTATGGGCTGCAGCATTTCTTTTGCCACCCATAGGGAGCTCTGACAATTCTTACACAGGCCTGCCACTGCAGCCTGAGTGAAATAACGACCACGTTATTTCACAACCATTTTACACTGCACTTAAGTAACTTATAAGTCACCTATATGTCTAACCTTTACCTGGTAAAGGTTAGGTGCAAAGTTACTTAGTGTGAGGGCACCCTGGCACTAGCCAAGGTGCCCCAACATTGTTCAGGGCCAATTCCCCTGACTTTGTGAGTGCGGGGACACCATTACACGCGTGCACTACATATAGGTCACTACCTATATGTAGCTTCACAATGGTAACTCCGAATATGGCCATGTAACATGTCTATGATCATGGAATTGCCCCCTCTATGCCATCCTGGCATAGTTGGCACAATCCCATGATCCCAGTGGTCTGTAGCACAGACCCTGGTACTGCCAAACTGCCCTTCCTGGGGTTTCACTGCAGCTGCTGCCAACCCCTCAGACAGGCATCTGCCCTCCTGGGGTCCAGCCAGGCCTGGCCCAGGATGGCAGAACAAAGGACTTCCTCTGAGAGAGGGTGTTACACCCTCTCCCTTTGGAAAATGGTGTGAAGGCAGGGGAGGAGTAGCCTCCCCCAGCCTCTGGAAATGCTTTCTAGGGCACAGATGTGCCTAATTCTGCATAAGCCAGTCTACACCGGTTCAGGGGACCCCTTAGCCCTGCTCTGGCGCGAAACTGGACAAAGGAAAGGGGAGTGACCACTCCCCTGACCTGCACCTCCCCTGGGAGGTGTCCAGAGCTCCTCCAGTATGCTCCAGACCTCTGCCATCTTGGAAACAGAGGTGCTGCTGGCACACTGGACTGCTCTGAGTGGCCAGTGCCACCAGGTGACGTCAGAGACTCCTTCTGATAGGCTCCTTCAGGTGTTGCAAGCCTATCCTCTCTCCTAAGTAGCCAAACCCTCTTTTCTGGCTATTTAGGGTCTCTGTCTCTGGGGAAACTTTAGATAACGAATGCAAGAGCTCATCAGAGTTCCTCTGCATCTCTCTCTTCACCTTCTGCCAAGGAATCGACTGCTGACCGCGCTGGAAGCCTGCAACACTGCAACAAAGTAGCTAAGACGACTACTGCAACTCTGTAACGCTGATCCTGCCGCCTTCTCGACTATTTTCCTGGTGGTGCATGCTGTGGGGGTAGTCTGCCTCCTCTCTGCACTAGAAGCTCCGAAGAAATCTCCCGTGGGTCGACGGAATCTTCCCCCTGCAACCGCAGGCACCAAAAAGCTGCATTACCAGTCCCTTGGGTCTCCTCTCAGCACAACGAGCGAGGTCCCTCGAATCCAGCAACTCTGTCCAAGTGACCCCCACAGTCCAGTGACTCTTCAGTCCAAGTTTGGAGGAGGTAAGTCCTTGCCTCACCTCGCTAGACTGCATTGCTAGGAACCGCGACTTTTGCAGCTACTCCGGCCCCTGTGCACTTCCGGTGGAAATACTTTGTGCACAGCCAAGCCTGGGTCCACGGCACTCTAACCTGCATTGCACGACTTTCTAAGTTGGTCTCCGGCGACGTGGGACTCCTTTGTGTAACTTCGGGTGAGCACTGTTTCACGCATCCTTGTAGTGCCTGTTTCTGGCACTTCTCCGGGTGCTACCTGCTGCTAAGAGGGCTCCTTGTCTTGCTCGACGTCCCCTCTACCTCCTGGTCCAATTTGCGACCTCCTGGTCCCTCCTGGGCCACAGCAGCATCCAAAAACGCTAACTGCACGACTTGCAGCTAGCAAGGCTTGTTGGCGTTCTTTCGGCGGGAAAACACTTTTGCACAACTCTCCACGGCGAGTGGGATCCGTCCACCAAAGGGGAAGTCTCTAGCCCTTTTCGTTCCTGCAGAAACCTCTGCTTCTTCTGTCCAGTAGAAGCTTCTTTGCACCCACAGCTGGCATTTCCTGGGCATATGCCCATCTCCGACTTGCTTGTGACTTTTGGACTTGGTCCCCTTGTTCCACAGGTACCCTAGATTGGAAATCCATCGTTGTTGCATTGTTGGTTTGTGTCTTTCCTGCATTATTCCTCTAACACGACTTCTTTGTCCTTAGGGGAACTTTAGTGCACTTTGCACTCACTTTTCAGGGTCTTGGGGAGGGTTATTTTTCTAACTCTCACTATTTTCTAATAGTCCCAGCGACCCTCTACAAGGTCACATAGGTTTGGGGTCCATTCGTGGTTCGCATTCCACTTTTGGAGTATATGGTTTGTGTTGCCCCTATCCCTATGTGTCCCCATTGCATCCTATTGTAACTATACATTGTTTGCACTGTTTTCTAAGACTATACTGCATATTTTTGCTATTGTGTATATATATCTTGTGTATATTTCCTATCCTCTCACTGAGGGTACACTCTAAGATACTTTGGCATATTGTCATAAAAATAAAGTACCTTTATTTTTAGTATAACTGTGTATTGTGTTTTCTTATGATATTGTGCATATGACACTAAGTGGTACCGTAGTAGCTTCACACGTCTCCTAGTTCAGCCTAAGCTGCTCTGCTAAGCTACCATTATCTATCAGCCTAAGCTGCTAGACACCCTATACACTAATAAGGGATAACTGGGCCTGGTGCAAGTACCCCTTGGTACTCACTACAAGCCAGTCCAGCCTCCTACACCTTCCCCATGGGATGGGGTTCCTAGGGTCAAAATAGGCAGAGGGAGGGAGCATGTGCCCTCCCCACAAAATGTGACAGTCTCCAGGGGATTGGTCCCTCAGGCTGAAATCAGCCCCTGGGACTTGATCCCCATGAAATATGGTGCAGAGTTCTAGGGCTACATGCTCCCTCACCTTGAAATATGTTTGCCAGAGCCTGGAGTATGGGCTCCCTGGGCCCAAAAGCAGCTTGTGATGTGGTCAGTGGTTTAGCATTTTTTGGGGGGGCCTGGCTTGCACAATTTGGGATTGGCTGCATGTGCCTGTCTCGGCCAAAGGTCATGAGGAGCTTGGGGTTGGCTGTATACGAGGGATGGCTGCAGGACCTGAGGCCAAATCCACACTCCATGCGGCAGACGACTTTGCAAAGCGGCAGTTGGATTAATGTATGGTAATTTAATATTTATGTTAAAAAACATTACAGGGATGTTATTGTTAGGAAAGATATTTTAAAAATCCTTAGAAGTTCAATAAGGAATCCAAGATTGTAGCAATGTTATAGTTATATTCAGATTTTACACACATAAATCCATGGGAAGTTACCTTAAGGAACTATAACTCATGTCCTAACGTAATTATAACTCGCCCCTTCGCCATGCACTGCTAATTAAACCCCATAATATATCATTCATAACAACTTCTATGACATCATTAATAATATCACTATATCACTGCAGAATTTGCAATAAAACTATTCATGAGAAAACTGTGCATGTCTTTGGTATGAGATGCGGTTACCTTAGAGCACGAGTTATAGTTTTTTGAGATAACTATAACTACTGAATTTCCATGATTTTATGTGTGTAAAATCAGTACCTAACTGTAATGTCACTGTAACCATTGTTTTTAGTGAATACATTGCTTTTTGTGATTTGATGTAATCCATTCAGTAGTTTATGGGAAAATAAGAGTAAAAAATAATTAGATATTTGGATGGTTGGGCTCACAAGAGTTCTGCGAGTCTCCCACAAGAGCACAAACTCAAAAATGTAGCCCTGTCATTGGTCAATAGGCATGTTGAGCCTTCATGCTCTCGCTGGAGCAAGAGGCTCCTGTGAGTCCTGTGAGAGCAAGCACTCTGATTGGCTGGCTGTGGAATATTAGAAATTAATTATCAAACATTACTGTTTACTGCGAAAAATTGGAGATGTTGTGGAAATAAAATAAAAAACCTATATAAGAGGGCAGGAGAAAGACATGCTGTCTCCTTCAGTTTCGAAAGGAGTTGTCTAAGGTATAACTACTGCGAAGATAGTAAAAATATATTCATTTGAACAATTTTTTATGATCTTGTGGAACTCTTGCGGGGTTGCGAATAGTAAAAAGTAGTTGATGAGTTCTCAATACAGTTCATTAGTAGGAAACACATTGAGGTGCTTGTTTTTGAGAGAAAGTATGTAAGAGATAAGTACTGTGATGAGTAGATGGTTATTTTGTATGGGGTTCATTCAATCTCACAAGCATCCTGTGAGACTCACATGGAAAAACCTGCAATGTTATTTTTGTGATCCTGTGGGCCTCTTCTGAGATTTACATGGAAATTTGCGTGCCTGCCACAAGGTATTTTGCGATCTCGTAGGAGTCTTGTGAGATCATATGGGTAGAAGTAGAAAAAAGGGCCATGGTTAAGCCAATATTTACCATTCCTATTACATGTTTGAAGAAATGCCCTGATGTGATTGGGCGCAGAAGCAGAGGTAGTTTAGTTTGTCTTTGAGTCTTACTCAGCCGAAGTTCATTTATCTGCAGTTGAAAGAGACTTGTGTGGTCATTCTATCTTTAAGAAAGAAGTCTAAGTTCAGGTATTTAGTGATACATTTCATAAAATTTGGTGTGAAGCGTCATTAAGGCCCTCATTACAATGTTACCGCCTGCCAAGTTGTAACCACTGCACGGCCGCCAATGCAGCCACTCTTCCACGGTGGCTATTTCAACATCCCCGCTGGGACGGCAGGTGGAAACCGAGTTTCTGCCCTCAGGCCCACCGGGGATGTCGGTCGCAACACAGGAGCCGGCTCCAAATGGAGCCGGTGGAGTTGCGGCGGTGCGACAGGTGCAGTAGCACCCGTCGCGCTTTTCACTGTCTGCTATACAGACAGTGAAAAGCTCCATGGGGCTGTGGCAGGGGACCCCACGACTCCCCTTTCCGGCAGCCTTTTCATGGCGGTTCCTACCGCCAAGAAAAGGCTGGCGGGAGGGAGACTCGTAATCCCCAGGGCAGCGCTGCCCTGGGTGATAACAACCGCTGGACAAACGTGGCGGTAAACCGCCGGTCCCGGCGGTGCGAACGCGGCACTTCCGCTGTGATCATAATCCCAAGGAATGCAACGCCAGCCTGTTGGCCGTGCATCCGACGAAACAAACCTGGAGGTCTTTGACCGCCAGGATTGTAATGAGGGCCTAAGTGTAATAATGTTGCTACACCTGTTCTACACTATGTTTACAGAGTGAAAGGTTGGTTTGGGGAGATTTATATGTGTTATTATAGCTTTTGAGAGGTGCAGATTAGAATCTAGAGATATATGAGCAAGGGATGCAGATTATGTTAAAAATTGAAGTGTATAAACTGTGTACTTGATAGGAAGTAAAGGAAACAGTGTTTCTCAGATTATAAAACAAAGAATGTAATATTACAAGCTGTGCTGTTCCTATGCATCTGATTGTCCGTATGCTTTAGCTCTATGAAATGTTTGAGTGGTGATATTGCTGTTTGAAGAGTGAAAAGCTGTGGGGAATGTTAGCAAAGGTGTCTCAAGAGGAATGTGTTACATTCCCAGAATCAGGAAGACCACAGCTGGAGGCAGATTCTTCTCTTACCTCGCAGCCCAGATATGGAACACGCTCCCACTTAACCTCATATAGGCCACCTCCTTGAAGCAGTTTGGGAAGGACCTCAAGACCTGACTCTTCGAGTGAGCAGCACGCCCGCAATAGCACCTTCAGACCCCCATGGTGATAAACCGTGCTCTACAAATCTCGATTGATTGATTGATTTTAGGGGCTGATTTAAGAACCCCTAACGCCTCCCTGCGCCACATTAGCATAATTTCTTTTACGCTAATGTGGCCAAGGAGGCCAAGATTTCTGGGCCATATTTACAAAGTGGCGCAATGCATCCATTGTGTCACTTTGTAACCCTTTGCACTACATTATGCCTGCGCAAGGCATAATGGCCCTCATTATGACATTGGCGGTAAATTCCACTTATCGCCATGCCGACTGCCGCCAACAGACTGCCGTGGCGGCGGATATCCGCTAACCATATTATGACACACACATGCCAATCCGTCACTATACGGCCACACACACAAATCTACCAACCTAAAGGTCAGTGATAAACTGGCGGTATCAAAACCCACACCATTACGACATCAGAACAACGCCCACAACAATATGACCTGCGAATCACCACAGCAGACATTCAGTGGCAGTAAACCAATGGTGGTACATACTGCTGCGCTTAAAATACACACACACTAACAAAACAACACTGCATTGGTAAATTCAAACTACACACACCTGACACCCATGCAGACACCATACACACACACCTACATTAGCCACAAGCCTTTACGAACAAAAACCATTGGCATGATACAGACACCACGACCACAGACAAGACCAGAGCCACACACAACCTACACCTATACACCACCCACACACCCCACATCATACACCCCAACACATCACCCTGCACACCCTCACCCCCTCCACTCACACCACACTCATGGCACCAAAACGACACCCCAGGCTCTCTGAGGAGGAGCTATGGGTCATGGTGGAGGAAATCATCAGGGTAGAGCCACAGCTATTTGGATCACAGGTGCAGCAGATATCCATTGCTAGAAAGATGGATCTAAGGCGGAGAATCGTGGACAGGGTCAATGCAGTGGGACAGCACCCCAGAACAAGTTATGACATCAGGAAGAGGTGGAACGGCCTATGGGGGTAGGTGCGTTTCCATAGCAGCAAGACACCAACTCGCTGTACAGAGGACTGGTGGTGGACCCCCACCTCCTCCCCCACAACCAACAACATGGGAGGAGCAAGTCTTGGCAATCATGCATCCTGAGGTCCTGACAGGAGTAGGAGAAGGACTGGACTCTGGTAAGTCAAGTCTCTATTACTATCACCCCCTTACCTGCATGCTATCACATATCCCCACCCTCACCCTCACTCCAATCACTCCACCACCTCCCACACACCCCACCATCACAACCCACTCATTCCAATGCCAAGCCCTGCATGCAACACCATTGCATGGAAACCCCTCACAGACCTGCATGGACACCTATCACCACAGCATGCACACTAGAGAGAATCACCTAGCCCACCAAATAACAACTCACATAAGGTAAAGCTGCCAGGGCAATACCAACCACAGAGGGCAGCACACACATAAACAATATGTTACACGCAGAAACAATAACACTGCATTTACATCCCAACAGGTAATCCAGCCAATGTCAATAGCGAAGAGATACCAGCAACATCCAGTTCCCCCCCAAAAGAGGCCCACAGTGATGACAGCAGCTCTGGTCCCCTGGATCTGGATGATCAACCTGGCCCATCAGGGACCTCCGGATAGTCGCTTACCCAGGTACACTCTCACTCTACCACAGGACCTCCCCCTCAGGAAACACCACTACAGGACCCACCCAGCGGGCCCATACCTCTGTCCCTAGGACACGTTAATCAGCAGTGTGTCCACCAGTACAGGTAACCCAGGCCACCCCACAAACACAGGACAATCAGGGACCTGGGGTCAGTGGCAGTGGGCACACAGTTCAGGTGACAGAAGCACAGGACAACAGGAAAGCTGAGAGGACCGCTGTGTGCCGGGGGAGGACATTCCCAGGGAACCGACCCTCCAGGAGGCACTCACTGCGATCCTGGTGGCATATCAACATTCCCAGGACATGCTGGGCCAGATCATGGACAAGATGCAGGAGAACATTCGGCTGCAGGAAGGACAGTACATGGGGATCAGGGAGGACTTGAAGGCCAATAACACCACCCTGGTCTGCATTGCAGGGGTGTTGGCAGACATGGCCAACATTATGAGGTAGGCAATGGCACACCAGCAGGCCCCTGACACTAGCCATACTACTGAACAGCCCTCCACCTCTGCTGCCGCTAGTGGATAGGAGGCCCCGCCACAGGACCAACAGGCTACTGAGGCACTCCTCCCCCTGCAGAAGGAGAACCACCCCGCAAACGTTCCCTGTCATACAAGCAGAAGCCAGAGACTATTGCCAAGACCCTCGCCAGGAAATTAGACTCTCCTGATTGTCACCCTTGTGTCCCACTCTGTCACCCTGTCCATCTTGAACTGCCATTGCTCCCCTTCCCATGTCCCCTTGGACACTGCACCTGTGATACAAATAGACTGGACTATAACCTGGACTTTCCTCCATCATCACCCCAGCCCATTGCACTACCCCCTCGTTTACAGAGCACTGCAATAAACACACTTCGATAAAATACAAGTATGGTGTATGTCAAGTGATTTAAAAATGTATTCGTTTAACCAGGTTCAAATATTGCATTTTAACTGTACAATAATGTTTACATAGGAATGACCTGTAGTTGGCTGCACTGAACACATCAGGAACAATAGTGGGGCACCAACATCTGCAAAAAGAGATGCCAAAGGGTACAGTGAGTGGACATAGAAGTAGGAATTCACAGCCTGCCAGTGATAATGTCACACATCAAACTGTCAATTATATGTGAAATAACACAGTCTTACCTGTGCCTCATTAGAAGTATTGACGAATAACTACACTTCTGTTGCCCTCATCCTCATCCTTTGCCTCCTCATCTTCACTCTCCACAGGGTCCACTGCTGCCACATGGCCATCTCCAGCCTCCTCCTCCTGCAGAAAAGGAACATGGCGGCGCAATGCAAGGTTGTGCAACATACATCATGCCACGATGATCTGGCAGACCTTCTTGGGTGAGTAGCACAAGGATCCACCTGTGAGATGGAGACACTGAAACCTGGCCTTCAGGAGGCCAAAGGTCCTTTCTATAATCCTTCTTGTTCGCCCATGTGCCTCAATGTGACGTTCCTCTGCCCTTGTCCTGGCATTCCTCACAGGGGTCCGTAGACATGAGATGTTGGGGTAACCAGAATCACCTGCAAATATCGAGGGACAACTGTTAGCCACACACTCACCCTTAGGGCCACAACATACCCATACACCAACATTCACTGGGTAGGAACCAGGGCTCACCAATTAGCCACATCCTGTGCCTCTGGAGTTGGGCCATCACATTTGGTATGCTGCTATTCCTCAGGATACAGGCATCATGCACAGACCCAGAATACTTTGCATTGACGTGGGAGATGTGCTGGTCCGGCAGGCACACCATCTGGACATTAATGGAGTAAAAACTCTTTCAATTTTTAAAAACCTGTTCATTTCGCCGGGGCGGGGGGGACAAATGCAATATATGTTCCATCTATTGCCCCAATGATGTTGGGGATATGTCCCATTGCATAGACGTCAGCTTTCACTGTGGCCAAATCCTCCACCTGGGGGAAAACAATGTAGTTGCACATGTGTTTAATCAGGGCAGACAGCACTCTGGTCAGCACTATTGAGAACATTGGCTGTGACATTCCTGCTGCCATGCCCACTGTCACTTGGGAAGAACGAGCTGTCAGGAAAAGGAGCACTGATAAGCCTTGCACAAGAAGGGGGATCCCGGTGGGGTGACGGATAGCAGATATTAGGTCAGGTTCCAATTGAGCACACAGCTCAGTGACTGTGGCCCTGTCAAGTCCATAGGTGAGGATAATGTGCCTGACCTCCATTGTTGCCAAGTCCATCAGGGGTCTACACACAGAGGGTGTCTCCATCTCCTATTCATGCGCAGCGGTTGCACATTCTGAACATTCTAACCACTACAGGTCAACACATATTGTGATTGTAACATTATTCAGGTGGGATACATCCAAAATGTGAATTTGTGTACTGTGACGCAGTTAGGATCTATGGCCTGCGCCCCCTATGAAATGGCATCCGCTTGTCCTGTAGTGAGGGCCAGGTGAAAATGAGGTAATTCTGCTGACTTTGTGTGCCATTACGGGATTCCCCAGTGCCAACTGCTGTATGGGCCTCCAGGTGAGTACACTGTGAGTATGATACATGGGCTGTGAATGCATGGAGTGCTGTGTGTAAAGGCCTCATGTAGGAGGAGGTTGGTGGATGCTCTCTGGGCAGTGTGCAGCATGTATGCTGGGCCATGTCTGTGCTAATGGGGATGGGAAGGGACATGGTGTGCCATAAGTGTAACAGGCAGGTCAGACTAATACCTTTCCCCTTGTGTATTTCCCTGCAGGTCAGCACCCATCAAAAGAAGGGTATCTGGCGTGCCATCACCAAGGACATGCGGACCCAGGGGGTCTAAGTCAGGCGGAGCACCCACTGTCGGAAACCGTGGGAGGACCTGAGACTCTGGGCACGGAAGACGGCAGAGGTCCAGCTGGGGATTGCCTCCCAACGAGGAAGTGGTGCCCGTCGAACCCTGACCCCCCTGATGGCCTGCATACTGGGGTTGGCCTATCCAGAGCTAGGGGGCATCACAGTAGCAACAAGGGGTTGAGTATAGTGCCCTACATTACAACTTACACCTGGTGGGGTGGTATCCGGGTTGGGGGGTGGGCCCTGTAGGATCCCCTATGCCAGGCCTGGCATTGCAGAGTAGGTCCCATGTTGGGCAGGGTTTGATGTGAAAGTCCTCCAACCAAGCTAGTAGGCATCCGCTACTGGGCAGAGTCTGTGGGTCTCAGGTATGCTGCAATTTGCATTCTGTGTCCCTTTCCATGGGCTGGTGTCTAGCATTGTGACTCGTAGTGCATTGCCTAATGCGTAGGGCTGTTCCCTGTGTGTGAGTGTGTTGTGTACGCCAACAGTGGTGTTGGGGCCACCATTGACCAAGTGTATCCTTTGTCTCTCCCCCCTTTTTTGTTTTGTTACCCTGTCCTTATGTGCATTAGCATCATCTGGCGTAGTAGCAGAGGCAACGGAAACGGAGGGACCGGCATCCCACAGGACCCAGGTGGCAGAATCCACAGACGGTGAAGGCACCAGTGGGAAGGAGGGTGAGGGGAGAACCACGGCATAGACTAGAGGGAACAGTTCGGACAAGGATACCTCCTCCAATGGAAGCTCCCTGGTGGTGGCTGACACCTTTGTGCCCACCCCGCTAAAGGTACCGCTACCACCCCCGTACCAGCACCGCCCTCCCAGCAGCCCCTTAGCGAGTTTCCCGTGCCAGCTCACCCAGGAGGGTGGGCATCTCCTTCGCCCCAAGCACCTCAGGCCCTGCCCCAGTTAGCCCTGCTGCCCTGAGTGAGGAGGATATTGACCTCCTGAGATCCATCTCTGTTGGGCAGTCAACCATTGTGAATGCCATCCAGGGGCTGGCAGCCCAAATGTAATAGACAAATGCATTTCTGGAGGGCATTCACACTGGCTTGGCGGCCCAACTGAGATCAATCCAGGCTCTGGTCTCCTCACTGATGGCAGCCATTGTCCCTGTTTCCACCCTCCCCCCCCCCAACTTCCTCTTCCCAGTCCCAATCCCCTCAACCCCAACCTATCCCTAGCACACAGTCAGACGAGCAGGCACCCAGGACAACACACAAGAGTGGACATGGCAAACACAAGCACTTGAAACCATGGGAACTCACACAAAGACCATCCAGAAGCAGACATACCAACATCCACTGCCTCCACTGTGGCCCTCTCCTCCTCATCATCCACCTCCCTCCCAGTAGCATCTCCACTCACACCTGCATGCACTACATCCTCATCTACTACCACCATCACCAGCACACCTATCGGTACACACCCCTCACTGGCAGTCACCACCCCCATCCATGCACATGTCCCCTCTGTCCTCTCCCACTGTGTCTGTGCCCCCTCCTCCCAAAGTACACAAATGCAAGCACTCAGACACCCAACAGCCATCCACCTCACAGCAGCATCAAGCCCATGCACCCAAACACAGCAGACGGACACCTCCTACCACCACTCCCTCTTCCTCCACTCCCAAACCTTCTCCCTCTTCCTGCTCCAATGTTCCTAAGAAGCTTTTCCTCACCACTATTGACCTCTTCCCTGGCCCTCCCCCCGTCCCTCACGTCAGGCCAGGGTGGTCAAAACCCAGACAAGCACCTCAGCCACCCAGTCCACGGGCGCAGTAGTGTCCCAACCAACTCCAGGTGGGAAAGGATCCTGGCCACCAGCCAGCCAGACGGAAAGGGTGCCTGCCCCAAGTGCTTCAAGGAAGGGCAAGGAGCCAGCCCCAGCTGCAGGAAGGAAGGGTGAGGAGCCAGCCCCAGCTGCAGGAAGGAAGGGCAAGGAGCCAGCCCCAGCTGCAGGAGGGAAGTGCAAGGGGCCTGCCCCAGCTGCAGGAAAGAAGGGCAAGGAGCCAGTCCCAGCTGCAGGAAGGAGGGGAAAGAGGCCTGCAACAGCAGGCAGTAGAGACAAGGGGCCTGGTGCTGGGACGCAGTCTGAGCCACCATCACCAACCATGATGGTGCAGCCATCCGTGGCAGCAGGGGATGGGCTGGAGCTTCCACCCACCACTACCAACTCCACCAGCAGCACTGCCACGAGTAACGCCACCAGCAGCAGCCCCAGTGGGCAGCAGGCCAAGGCTGCAGAGGATGGGCTGGAGCCTCCCCCAAACACTACCAGCAGCAGCAGCACCACAACCACTGCCACCACTGAACAGCCGTCATTGCTGGCAGACAGTGTGTAGTCCTGCATCCATGGGCTGTTGTGCGGCCTGGCCCCTGCAAATCCTGTGGGTATGACACCCAGCTGAGAGACCGTGACCTTGCACTCCCCAAGATCTACATCACAGGGCACATTGTCCCCTCCAGAACCAGTGGAGAAGCCATCCACTCACCCCATCCTCCCCAGGATGAAACTCACTGGGCACAATGTCCCCTCCAGAACCAGTGGAGAAGCCATCCACTCACTCCATCCTCCCCAGGATGAAGCTCACAGGGCACGATGCCCCATCCATAACCAGTGGAGAAGCCATCCACTCACCTCATCCTCCCCAGGATGAAGCTCACTGGGCACAATGCCCCCTCCAGAACCAGTGGGGAAGTCACCCACCTGAGAGTCTGTGGCTGTGCACTCTCCAGGGCAGCACACAGGGCATGTTGCCCCCTTCAGAGCATGTGGGCAAGTCACCAACTTGAGAGACTGTGGCCTTGTACTCCCTAGGGTCGGGCATTTTTCCCCCTCCAGCACCAGTGGTGTTGCACCATCTTCTGGCTGAGGTGCTCCCGTTCCCTGTTCCCTATCCCCCTGAGGCGCCTGGCTATTTTTGACCTGATGCCCGAACAGTGTTCTCTCCATGTTGTTGCAGGAGGGAGGGGTGCCTTGGACTTTGTGATGTGGCCCTGTGGCCCACGAAGATTGTGGACTGGGCAGTGTCCCTTGATTTGTAAATATGTATATACTTTTTGATTTTGATGCACGTATTACTGATATATTTATCTTATTACACTCTTTTTACTCTATTGCAGTTGTCCTTGCATTATTCCTGAGGCGTACGGGGTGAATATGTTATGTTACTGCATCTGCTTGTGTGTATGGTGTTGGGGGTGGGGGTGCTGCATGTTGTGTGTGTGTGTCACTCTCTCCCCCCCTCCCCTGTGAGCTATGCGGCAGTGCTCACCGTGATAGACTTCGCCGTCGTTGGTGTTCGTAGTGGAGCAGCGCGTAGAAGAGCATTGGGAAGACATGCAACTCTGGCTTCATGGCGGCTTGGTTGTTCCCTGAGTCTCTACAGGTGAGTCGTTTCCCTTCTGTGCAGTGTTTCCGCCAGGGTTTTGATGTCATTGGTACCCCCCCGGAAAAGGTGGCATTTTCCTTTCTCATAATACAAGAACATTGTCTTCCACCTGGCTGTAGGCGGTTATTGATTCTACCCTGACAGTCGGTGTGTGAAAGTGGCTGTCTGTCTGAGGTGTTTCCGCCGTGGTCATAATTTCGCGGTTATTACCGCCGGCCTGTTGGCCGTATTACCGCCACTTTATCACCGACCGCCAGGGTTGTAATGAGGGCCAATGTATGCAAAGGGGGCATTCCCCCATTAGGGGGGCTGAAAAAACAGAGCAAAGAAATCTAAGAGATTTCTTTGCTTCCTTTTTTTTGGCACTTTTAATGCCTGCTCTGAGCATTAAAAGGAGACACACCATTATTAAAAATGGGCCTCAATGAGCTTTGCAGGATTAGTGTCAACATTTTTTATGCTAATCCTGCAAAGCTCTGAACTAGAGTCAAAAATGTTGATGCTAGTTCCCCTAACTAACACTATTCTGTGCCGTATCTTAGATACGGTGCACACATGGTGGTGTTATGGGGGTGCGAAAGGGTGCAAGAAAAGTGGCGCTGCACTGGGTTCAGCATCACTTTTCTTAAATCCGGCACTTAGAGTTTTCTGAAATGAGGTTTGATGGCATATTAAAAGTTATTTGTGAAACAAGTAGACTGGGTGAGAGTGTGGAATTTTTCAGGAGAATGAATAGCAAGTTACTGGTGCACTAGATGTAAGTATATGATTGTGGGTGAAAAATGTAGAAAGGTCTAGAAAGTATACTGATGTATCAGTGTTATCAGTTATTGACCAGTATGTAAATTGTAACTTTTGGGGTTTTTTTTGTCTTTTTTTAGGAGTAAAAGGGAAACTTGTCTCTGAGGAAATAAGAATCTACTTACATAAGCAGCAAGAAGTGCCTTGTTAAGACAAGCTAGATGGTTGTTCTGTTCAGCAATAACTACTTCTTTGGGCACAGGTTTGAAGGATGTGGTAGTGCATGTACAATTGAGTAGTTTAACTGTACAAACTAAATTGGCACAAGCTAGGCTTTGTGAACTGTAATTTCTAGATATACTGTTTTGATGAGACTCTATTGCCACTTAGCCTGCCATCACATACCAGGAAATTAAAGAGCTTTTAGCAGGCTAAAGTTGATAAAATACCAGAAAATAAGTGCTAACAAGCTTGAAATCAAGTATGCAAATAAAGTAAAAAGGTGTGTATATAGCAGCTGCTTATTAGCCTTAGAAAATATGTATGCATTTTAAAGTTGTTTGTTTTCTTTGTATTATAGTTGTTCGTATAGTTTGTTATCCCCTTCGCTGCCAGGCCTTTTCCCCCTCCTGTGCCAATTCTTTTTTTGGCTATTTGGGAAAGTTTGCACTTAGGCCCCCATAACGTTTTGTCCACATAAGCTATCAACGTCAAATTTGCCTCCTTTTTTCCAGCATCGTGGAGATTCTAAAGATACCCGTAATTTGTGGATTTCCCTGATGGGGACTGAGAAATTAGCCAAAATACAGCTAAAATTTGGAGTTTTAGGGAAAAATGGGAAACAAGTGCTGCAGAAGAAAGAATGTGGTTATTTCCCTGCAAATGGCATCAACGAAGGGTTTGCCGTACTAAAACCACCATCTTCCCAGCTTTCAGGAACAGGCAAACTAAAATCAGAAAACAAAATTTTTCAACACAGTTTTGGCATTTTACTGGGACATACCCAATTGTTCCTATTTTTTGTGTTTTCAACCTTCTTCCAGTTAGCGATAGATATGGGTCTGAAAACAATTGTGAAGCTCAGAAAACTATCTCTCTTGTCTGGGTGCCAAGGCTGTGTCAGCCTAAAATCATTTGAAAAATTGCACTTATCAACTCACTGTGATATCCCATCAAGCTCTACACGTTTTTTGTCCATTCCCTGTTGCAAGCACTTGGCCCACCTACACAAGTGAGGTATCATTTTACTCGGGAGACCGAGGGGAATGCTGGGTGTTAGAACATTTGTGCTGGCAAGGTGATACCAGCCAGAAATGTGGGAAAAGCATGATTTTCTTAGCTAAATTTTAGGTTTGCTGTGTTCAGAGAGCCACAACCGGATCCCAGGCCCTTGGCAGGCAGTGGGGCAGGTGCTCCCTTCCTCCAGCCTGCCGTATACTGAGCAGACAAGGCCTGGGAGTCCACCGGGCCTAGGGTGGCTTATCCTTCTGGTTTGAGTTCAGGGGCCCTGGCCGGGACCCAGGCCAGGTATCTGGCAGATCCTGGTTTGGGAACCCCCATCCTAGGCTTTGTCCTCTGGCCCTCCCGGAAGGCTTCCCCTGCGTGGCAGTGTTCAGAGAGCCCCAGCTGGGCCCCAGGCCCCCACTGAGCTCTGGGATGGGCACTTCCTTCCGCCAGCCTGCCGTACCCTGAGGGGCCAAGGACTGGGAATCCACGGGGCCCGGGGACTCTTACCCTACCAGTTCAGGTTCAGGGGCCCTGGGGCGGGCGATCCCTTGCGCCAGCCTGCCGTATCCCAAGGGTCCTGGGCCTGGGAGTCCACCGGACCCGGGGAGGTTTCCCCTTTCGGTTTGAGTTCAGGGGCCAGGCCCCAGACAAGGACTCTGGCTAGCCCAAGGGCGAGAGCCCCCGTACCAGTCTTTGTCCTCTGACCCCCCCGAAGCCAGGGCTCCTAGGCAGCATTTACGCCCTTGCGTGCTGTCCATCTGGTTGCCCGACAACTCGGGTCATCTGGTTGCACCCCATGCGTTCCTATGGTGCGTCTAAATGGCAAGGCTGCCCCGGATGTCCTGATGGGGACTCATTTGCTTCCTCAAATCCATCCAGGGCTCCACGAGGTCGGGTGCGTTCTTGCCGATGGTCCCCTCCATCCCTTGGTGTGCAAGGAGTACCAGAAAGGGGGTCCGTTGCTCTGACTGGGAGCCGCAAGGGCCTGGCCCGACCCGCCCCACCCTGGGGGGCCCGGGTGTGGGGCCGCCTTGCAGCCGTTTCTAATGGGTCTCTCCTCCAAAACTGGCTTCCCACAGTGCTAACTGGCATCCCAGAGCCTGGTGTGGGAGCTCCCTTTCTCCAGCCTGCCACACTCTGCAGGGCCTTGGCGTACACTGGGCCAGGCACAGGCTTCCTCTGCTGGTTTGTGTTCAGGGGCCCCAGTCGGGCCCTGGGCCCCATGCCTGTGGCAGGACCCAGGGTGGGAACCCCTTGCCTGGGCTTTGTCCTCTGCCCTGCTGGATGGCAAATAGCCTGGAACGGGGTCCTGCAGACCATGGTGGGAGTTTCCTGGCGTGTAAAGAGTCCTCAGGGCCCTGGGTTACAGGTTGGTTTGGGGCCCCATGCCTGAGGCCCAGGGCCTCAGAGAACCCAGGCTCCAGAGTCCCCTGCAGGGCCTGGAGTGTGTGCTCCCTTCCTCTAGCCTGTTATACCCTGGAGGGTCTTGGCATACACTGGGCCAAGGCGCAGGCTGGTTTGGGTTCCCGGGCGCAGGAAGGACCAGGAGGTCGCCACTTGGACGAGGAGACAGAGGAGACAAAGGGGGCACTCAGCAACACAGAGAGCCCACGCAGAAGCAGGCAGCACCCGCAGAAGTACTTGAACACGGTTCAAGAAAACTGAGCACGTCGGTCATCTCAACACTACAAAAGAGGGTCCCATGAAGCTTGTGGTCAACTTAGCGAGTTGAGCAATGCAGGATGGAGTGCTGGGGACTTGGGCTGTTCTGTGCACAAAGGATTCCTTGCAAAAGTGCACAGAAGCCCTAGCAGCTGCGGTTCACGCAGTACACTGGATTACTGTCTGGCATGGGGAGGCAAGGACTTACCTCCACCAAAGTTGGACAGATGGACCACTGGACTGTTGGGGTCACTTGGATGCAGCACCTGTGTTCCAGGGACCACGCTCGTCACGATGAGAGGGGACCCAGTGGACCGGTGAAGCAGAATGTTTGGTGCCTGCGTTAGGAGCGGGAAGATTCCTTCGACCCACAGGAGATTTCTTCTTGGCTTCTAGTGCAGGGTGAAGGCAGACAGCCCCCAGAGCATGCACCACCAGGAAACAGTTGAGAAAGCCGGCAGGATTAGGCGCTACAATGTCACTAGTAGTCTTCTTGCTACTTTGTTGCAGTTTTGCAGGCGTCCTGGAGCAGTCAGCGGTCGATCCTTGGCAGAATTTGGAGAAGGAGATGCAGAGGAACTCTGGTGAGCTCTTACATTCGTTATCTGAGGAAAAGCCCACAGGAGAGACCCTAAATAGCCCTCAGAAGAGGATTGGCCATCTAGTCAGGTAAGCACCTATCAGGAGGTGTCTCTGACATCACCTGCTGGCACTGGCCACTCAGAGGCCTCCATTGTGCCCTCACACCTCTGGATTCAAGATGGCAGAGGTATGGGACACACTGGAGGAGCTCTGGGCACCACCCCTGGGGTGGTGATAGACGGGGGAGTGGTCACTCCCCTTTCCTTTGTCTAGTTTCATGCCATAGCAGGGGTTGGGGGATCCCTGAACCGGTGTAGACTGGCTTATGCAAGGAGGGCACCATCTATGCCCTTCAAAGCATTTCCAGAGGCTGGGGGAGGCTACTCCTCCCCAGCCCTTAACACCTATGTGCAAAGGGAGAGGGTGTAACACCCTCTCTGAGAGGAAATTCTTTGTTCTGCCTTCCTGGTACTGGGCTGCGCAGACCAGGAGGGCAGAAGCCTGTCTGTGGGTTGGCTGCAGCGGTAGCTGCAGTGAAAACCCCAGAGAGCTGGTTTGGCAGTACCCGGGGTCAATGCTGGAGCCCTGGGGATACATGGGATTGGCATCCCGATACCAAATTTGGCATGGGGGGACAATTCCATGATCTGAGACATGTTACATGGCCATATTCGGATTTACCATTGTGAAGCTACATATAGGTATTAACCTATGTGTAGTACAAGTGTGTAATGGTGTCCCTGCACTCACAAAGTCTGGGGAAATTGCCCTAAACTGTGTGGGGGCACCTTGGCTAGTGCCAGGGTGCCCTCACATTTAGTAAATTTGCACCTAACCTTCACTAAGTGAGGGTTAGACATATAGGTGACGTATAAGTTACTTAAGTGCAGTGTAAAATGGCTGTGAAATAACGTGGATGTTATTTCACTCAGGCTGCAGTGGCAGTCCTGTGTAAGAATTGTCTGAGCTCCCTACGGTTGGCAAAGAAATGCTGCAGCCCATAGGGGTCTCCTGGAACCCCAATACCCTGGGTACCTAGGTACCATATACTAGGGAATTATAAGAGTGTTCCAGTGTGCCAATTGGAATTGGTGAAAATGGTCACTAGCCTATAGTGACAATTTTAAAGGCAGAGAGAGCATAAGCACTGAGGTTCTGATTAGCAGAGCCTCAGAGTCACCCAAGATTCATATTGAATGCAATTAAACACAATAAAACGTTATACAGCTCTGAACCCATAACAGAAACTCATAATCAATCTGTCATGAACGGCTGGGGTAGCTATTCATATCCTCTATTAACCATCTGTATTTGACCTAGGCAGTAATTCAACAGATAAAAATATAGAAAATACGAAACTGATAGGAGTAACAGTCACACCACCGCAGTGTTGGCGGTTTGACCACCGTATTATGATGCATGTGGTTACATTGACAAATGATTGTCGCAGTCCCACCCACACCAGCAGCAAATCTAGACCACTGCATTGGTAAGATAGGCCAATTAGTTTATAAGGGCATAGACCACCAGTGCAACTGCCGGACCGAATGTGACTGTGGCGGTCCAACCACCACATCCGAGCTAGCAGAAAGGGAGGCATGTAAGGCTGAAACTCACCTGTACTCAGCTTCACACGTCCTGTGCCACCATGGAGCCGAACGCTCACACACTTCCACTGCTTGTGCTGCTAGATGATGGCTAAAACCGATCCCGTTGTGGACACAACCAACGATAAGCCAAACACTTACCTGTTACCAACAACTCCAAAGCAAATTGATACCCCGTCATGGACCTGGCATGGTGTACTTGAGCCAAACATATTTTGTGTACCCCTGTTTGGAGTTTTACTCAATGTATTACCTAATCACAAGCCTATGATGCCCTCTTTGGCCAGGACACTGACACTGCACAGGTACACCATACACAATTTTAAATGTGTGCACAACCAATATTCAGGGACAGTGATGTGTCTATAACAGTATGTCACACAACAGCAACTCATCATCAATATCCCACCTACATATATACGTGACACCCTCACATTCTTCACATGCCTTGACCTGTTGTAATATATAAGAGATACATTTGTATGGATTTGTCATGAAACTGAACCACACCTTCTCTGCTAAACCTGTGTTATGAACTTCCATACATCACCCACATTTCAAGATATTGCAGGGTAAATGGGATGCAAAATAATCAGTATGAGAAACATTCAAAGATCACAATGTAAAGAATCCCTGCAGAATAGGTATGCGTCTACCAGGAGGACACCCTGGAAGACTGGTGCCCTGGGCTACATACCACTTTGCACATCCCTCACAACCACTATATGCACAGAAACTGTGGCTTGATGTATATCAGGGGCAATCAATAGTATAATCAAGTGCCATGCACATGTGAGAAATTTCTAAGTGCAAGCCATGAAAGCAAATACAACAGTAACAGCATGGATCTCCAATTTAGTTAAAATAGGCGTAAGGTACACACATGAAAATGAACACATCTCCATTTAAATGTATATCAAGGTATGACAATTGAACACCCTACATGTGTAGGCAAACACATTTCTAGCTTGTATACATTAAAACATGTCCAACCTACATCATAGGGAGAAAGGACACCCAATTGATGTTGACATTGGCCAATTCAAGATGAAATACTTACCAAATGAAACTTCACCCAATGAAATGGGAGCTCCAATAAGTCTACATCCCACATATCCATCCATTGAACATTTCTCCTTGTCCTGGGTGACTCATGCACTGGTTCCACGGTCAGTTCATACCAACCAAATCAAATGGATCATCAGTCAGGGAGGAACAAACACAACTGCAGTCATACATGTCAAAGTATCCTTGAACCACAAAATGGTAACACAGTAATGGCAGGACTAGTGTGTAAGAAAACTGCCAACTTCTCTTTAATTTGAAACAAATAAACATGTGTTAAAGGCCAATGACCATTCCAATAGGTGGACCAGCACACTGCTGTGCCACTAAACCTGCCTCTCAGAACACTTCAATGGGCACCTCACCAGGAAGAGGTATCTAGTGGGCAGCCTGGACTCCTCCATGATGTCCTTCGGGAAGGGTGGGGTCTGTTTTGGGATGGGTGGGTTTGGTTTTGGGAGGGGTGGGCCTGACTTTGGGACGGGTGTCCTTTTTTTTTTGAGGGGGGTGAGGCTGCGTTCAGTGGGGGGATAATGTGTCACAGGGGAGGACTTGAGTGTGGAAGGGATGGTTTGGGGTGTGGCTGTGGTCCCTTTGGCTGTGGGAGATGTTATTTTCCATAGGGGTAAAGGCAAATATTACATTTTCTTTAGGGGAATGGGTACGGTGTCCAGGAGGGATTATGGGTTGGGTGGTTGAGGAAGTGGAAGTGCTAGGTGTGAGTATGTGTGTTATTGGTGCTGATGTCTGTGTGTCTGGGGTATGATATTTGTGTTTTATAGATGTCTGTTGTGTAGATGAGTGTGGGTGTTTGTGTTTCTTTGTGGTGCGTGAGGTGGATGTGTTGAGTATGCTAGGAATGGGTGATGTGTCTGTTTGTGTGGGTGTGGTATCTGGGGGTATGGTGGGAGTGGTGGATGTGTCTGTTAGTGTGGTCATTGTGTCCAGGGGTATGGTGGCTGGGTCTGTGACTGTGGCTGTGGTGTCTGGGGGTATGGTGGGGGTGGTGGTGGTGGTTGTGAGTGTGGTGAGTGACTGTTAAGAGGTTGTGCACGTGTGTATTGTGGTGTTTTTGTTTACATGTGCTGCTTTGGGCTGTTGACGTGTGTGCATGCTTATGTTTGAGTGTGTTTAGGGCAGGCATGGGAATAGGGAAATTGGATGGGGATAGGCAGGTGGTGTGGTAGAATTATGGGATGGGTGGAAGGGAGGAGGTCAGAGCCTGAAAAGATCTCTTTAGGGCAGGCAAAGAACTGTGGATGCCTTCCAGGTAGGCAACCATCTGTTTCACATGGCTGCCCTGTACCTGGATGGCATTCAGTAGTGCTGTCTGACCCACAGAGATGTCTCTCAGGAGATCAATAGTCTCATCAATTAGGGCGGCAGGGGGAACAGGGGCAGGGGTTGAGGTGGCTGGAGTGAACGTGACGCCTCCCCTCTTGAGTGAGCAGGCCCGGCCAACTGGGTGGTGAGCAACAGGGTGGGTGGAGATGGAATTTGTGCTTTATGTCCGCCACCACTAGGGAGTGTCCACTGGAGTTGGACTCAGACAACGACAATGTAGAGTCAGTGTCCTCCGTGGCACTTCCCTCATCCTCTGGGCCACTGCGTCCCTTTGTGTCTGTAGTGTCACAACCGGAGGTACTGTGGCCAGCTGATTCTCCACCGATGTCAGCCCTGTCTCCTGAGCTTGCCTGGGATGATGCTGAAATGACAACTACAAATAGGTTTCTTGCATGTGCCAGAACACACTTCACCAACAGTAAGGATCACAGAACATTACTATAGTGTACAGTAGAGCCCAGCTACACTGTCTACCAAAGTGGCTTCAAAATTTGCAAGGTCACATGCATGTATGCTAAATGAACTGTAGACAGTTGCACATTGTAAAAACAGATTCATAGACAACTCCAATTGCATGAGTGAAGCTGGGCAATCACAATAACCATATATCATGAAGGACATTTTGTTACATTGAATAGTTTGGCTCTTGTATCATACTCCAGTAACATGTAGTCATCAAATGATATGGCAATGCCAAATTTATTCCTACTGATTTCACACAAGGGCATGCAATCAGCAAATGTTCATATACCTCATACCACATCATGATGAAATGATGGTTAACTAATACAGCTATGAAGGGTTTGGTCTCCCCGGGCCACAAGACAGCAGCTCTTTAAAGGGCTCCGCAGGCCGGCAGACATAATCCTTTAGAAATCCAATCTCACAGCGGATCCAAAGCCAACACACATGAGACACAGTGCCTTGTAGCTGCAGCAAAAATGCGAGGGGGCTGCCGCCGGTCACAGGTTGCCTGGGGATAGTTGGGCTGGGCTAGGTCTGGGCACAGCCTGGCAAGGTGTTCAGTTCCTGGACTGGCATGCACCTGAGGGGGCCACCCAGAGAGACATACCACCTGAGCGGTGGTCCGGCATGTGGCTAGGTCTACGTGCCAGTGGAGAAGGACACGTGGAGCGACCAGCCCCGCGGTGCAGCCTGAGGCAGAGAGACACCAGGGAACAGGCCGGCTGCATGGCGTAAGGCCTGCATACTGCTGCGCTTCCAAAAGTCAGGGAGAGAGAGAAGACAACGCTCAGCTCAGAGGAACCTAATGGCGACAATTGGACTCCCTGCACACTATAGCGGCTCCTGAGGTGGAGGCGGCTGGACCCGGAAGGAGCGGGGGGCCTAGGGCCTGAGGGGAGGAGGCCTGGTAAGCACTGTGTGACCTGTGCTGCCCCCTCCATGGATCTGTGAGGGAGCCTTTTCTGGTCGCTGGGAAGACACCTGTTGTTACCAGGGTTGGGCCTCATTCCCCGGAAGGCCGCCTCTGCCGTACAGTTCGAGAGGCCATCAGGACATACGAGCTGTGGAGATGCCGGCCCATGTGGGCACTTGGTTAGGTGCCCCCCTATGATAGCAGTGTCCATCCTCTACCTGTGATAGATGTGGGGACCTCCTCATGTCCCCTGCCGAGGACGAGGTGGTGGGGTGAGGTGGGGTGAGGTGGGTCCCTCCCGGATAAAGCACTTGGGCCATTTGGCAGATAACCATACCTGGCATGGGCAGAACATCTCCCTGCGCCCTGGGTTGGTGCAGATCAGAGGCGTCCGAGGAAGCTGGACAATTTTCACAGACCACACTAGCCAGCTTGGATCATTAGCAAGACAAACACCAAGCAGGCAAAGCTCACATTTGAGGGCAAAAAACGTATCTGGCACACAGAGGGTGAAAAAAACTATGGAGCTGCTATTAATCTACAGGAGGATGAGGACTCGGGTGAGCTTGACCTCAAGGAAATACTCCTTGATGTGAAAAGCAGTCTCAAGACCATTTATGATAAAATTGGACCTCCTTTCTGCTCACCTCCACCAGGTCAAGCTGCAGGTAGACACTCACAAATCTAGACTGGACCGCCTGGAAAACCGGATACCTGACATTGAAGACCAACAGTCTGAGTCCAAGGAACACCTATTAAAATGGACAAGGTACTCAACATCATCAAGGCCAAGAACAAGGACTTGGAGGACAGGTTCTGAAGTTGCAACCTTTGCATCACAGGTGTCTCTGAGTCCACCTATCTATGGAAAATGGAGGACTTTGTTAAAACTATGTTGCAAAGCCTGTTTGGTGATGATTTGTCACCAGTGTTTATTGTGGAATGGGCCAGTTGATCTCTTGGCCCTCAGCCACCCTCGGGTGCGCTAGCCAGACAGATAATCGCTAAACTCTTGAATTACCGGGACAGAGATACGGTTCTACAATTGGCCCGTGAAGAAGGCTTGATGCAACATCACAGCAATGACATATCATTTTTCCCTGACTTTACTCAGAACATGCAGGCTGCCCATTGTGAATTTACAACAGTGCAAAAACTCTTGCAGAAGGCAGAACTATAATACGCTCTACTATATCCCGCCAGGCTCAAAATCTCCATCAATGACAAACCACACTTTTTCACAGATGCCAGGTCTGCTCTGAACTTTGCTAAACTCACAACCAAGAAACGCTGTCAACTGGGAGGATCTCCTGGGGCTTCCGAGCATGCCTCCGTAATTGACAACGATTTAGCCATCTGAGCTGCCCCCCACTTCCAATAGTTTGCATGTGTACCGTGTCTATTCTACTCCTGTGTCATATTCAGGTATGGCCTCTCATCCTAGGTCTGGCCACCCAGCCATTAGGTTGGGCTAAAGCCTGGTGATTATTCGCCCCAAGGGATGGTTCCAATGGTATTTTCTTTTTGAGGACATGGGGAAGGCAGGGTGGGAGTGGGTATTCTATCTCAACCAAGTTTGGGGGTTGGTGTAGGTGGGCTTGTTGTACAGTTCTGTATTTTGCTTGCTTGTTTTTGTCTTTCTCGTTGAGGTACATGATTAGGTTTATACCATGCACAACGTGCGACACCACATCACAACCCATAGCTCAGGTGTCCATGGTCTCCAGGATAGCACGTGCTCCATCGCTATGGCCACCCTGAAGTGCTTAACCTGGAATGTGTGAGGCCTTAATGATGCCAGGAAAGCTCACCTCATACACTGGTATTTGCATAGACATAAAATCGATATTTGTTTCTTACAAGAAACACATCTGACTGACCCCAAATCTCCCCATCTGCAAGCCAGGGGGTGGGACACAGCTTACTCCTCAACATACTCAAACTATGCCAGAAGATTCATGATCTTTTCACGCAGGGGGCTTGCCTGGCAAGGATCTCATACCATGATTGACCCAGAGGGCAGATACGTGCTCATTTCGGGATCACTAGGTGGACATCCTGTTACACTGGCAGCCATGTACGGACCAAATGTTGATAATCCAAAATTTACTTCATGCTCTGGTCCAAGATACAGGGTCTTGGTCCATGGGCCCTCATCTGGGGTGGCGACTTCAATGCCGTATTGGCGAACCGGCTGGACAGATCTTGTAGCTCCAAGGATCTTCTTCCTCATGCATCAAAAATGCTCTACATGATTATGCAAGATAATCAGCTACTGGATGTTTGGAGACTTACACATCCGCACGCACGCGAGGGTAATGTATTTCACCATGGCTCATGGTCCTGTATGGATTTTTGGATAGTATTTCCAGAGGTAAGGTCATGGTCAGCTGGGGTCACTCATCTTCCTAATACTCAGTCTGACTATGCACCTGTCTGGCTGGAGCTTCAGCTCCCTCATTCTGTGCGACAGCCCTTTCCTAGAGCCTACCTATGAGTGCTTTACGAGACACTGTATTCCGCGAAGAGATCCAGAAGGAGATTGCAGTGTTCTTCGCCCTCAATGTGTACTCTTTTGAATCTCACTCCACGCTGTGGGAGGATTTTAAGGTGGTCATAAGAGGTGCCTGTATTGCCAAGCAAGCCAGGATCTTGAAATCCATACAAAGGTCACTGGCCAATCAGGAACAAGAGATCCAAATCCTTGAGACTCACTATTTTCATTCAAAAAGTCCTGATCTGTTGGCTGACGTTACCTCAAAATTAATAGAATTTCAGGAAGAGGCTATCTGGGACACTCATTACTTACATAAGGACGCTCAAGTGCAAAGATCTGGGGAGGGCGACCGCCTGGGCAGAACTCTAGCTAGATTACTACTCCCCAGCCCAGCCTCCTCCTATATTGCTGAACTTTTCAATTCAGACGATAATTTAGTATCCACCACACCCGAAGTGGCACAAATAATTTCCTCAATTTATGCCCAAGTATACCAAGAGACCTCTGTGCTAGGTGGTCCAGAACTCACAGACTATTTTGACACAATATAATTGGTGTGGGTAGACCGCGCCCATTGTGCTTATCTCGAGGGCCCTATCACAATCGAGGCAATCACACAGGTAATTGTGGACCTCTCAGTTGATAAAGCAACAGGCGCTAACAGCCCCACAACTTCATTCTATTAAGAATTTGGCCCCATGATGGCCCCACTCCTCCTGGCCATGTATCAGGATTCCCTAAATACAGGCTGTCTCCATGCTTCACTATGTGAAGCTATGATAGTCACCTTACTTAAGCCGGGCAAGCCAGCATCACAGTGTGACTCCTACTGGCCACTCTCCCTCATTAATAAAATATACGCCAAGGTGCTAGCCAATTGATTACTACCACTCCTACCAAAAATAATACGGCCAGATCAGGCCGGTTTTATACCGAGAAAGGTCCACCTCTCATAATCTCTGTACTAATTTTGCAATTATGCACCATCTTGCTCCCTATATCCCGGCAACAGCAGCCCTACAGGATGCCACCAAGGCGTTCAATACACTAGAATGGTCTTACCTCTTCTAGCCCAAATAGGCTTCTGTCCATTATTCATAAAACAGATTCACCTATTGTACACACTCCCACTGGCCAGAGTGCGCATGACTAGGTTCATCTCAGATCCCTACCCGAATTACTCGGGGAACAAGACAGAGCTGTCCGCTGTTGCCCCTCCCATTCACCTTGGGCTGCTTCCCAATTACTCAGGAACAAGACAGGGCTGTACGCTGTCACCCCTCCTATTTGCCATTACAATGGGGCCTCTGGCAGCACAACTTCAGCAACACCACGCTCACAGGGGCATAGGCCTCACCTCCAGAGCTCTGGTGGGTTCAATATACACCCATGATATTGTGCTCTATACCTTAACCCACAAGAAAATCTGACTCCTCTGCTACAAGAGGTGATTCAATTTGGTCACCACTCGAGTATTCAGATCAACTGAGGGAAATCAGTGCTGTTTCCTCTCACAGATGAAACCCAGCCATTCCCCTCCGAGTTCCCCCTTCAATGGGCCGCGGAGCCGGTCCGATATCTGGGTATTTGGCTTAGCCACAATGTTGCCACCTTGTGGCAAGCAAATTACAGAAGAGATATGACCTGACTAGAGGATAGGATACCACTATGAACCCGTCTGCCACTCTCTCTCACAGGCTATAACTTAATAGCAAAGATGGTGGTCCTCCCCAAATTCCTTTACCTTTTTCTTAACATCCCTATCCCCCTGACTGCTGCTTTTTTCAAACGCTTAAGATCTAACCTGATAACCCTGGTCTGGGCGGGCAGACAGCATCAGGCATCCTGGGAACTTCTCACGTTACTGTCGGACAGGGGAGAACTGGGTGAGCCAGACATGACTTTATACGCATACTGTGAACAAGTTCAGTACTTGCACTTCTGGGTACACCCCACCCAGTTTCAGCCACACACTGCTATCGAGGTGGATAGGGCAGCGACATGCCCTTTTGAGACGCAATCTTCTGTCCATAGAAAGTCATTATTGACACAGTCTCTTGTGTTCGCTTGGCATGGGAAGGGTTGCGAAAACAAGCTGGCTTGCCCATACTGTATGCGCCATCCATCCCCCTGTTTAATAACCCAAGAATTCTGCCTCTACAAAAACCCGGTACCAAAGCGCAAACATTTAAGCACTATGGCCCTCATTACAACATTGGCGGTAAAAGCCGCTTACCGCCGTGCAGAAGACCGCCAACACACCGCCGCGGCCGCAGAATTCCGCCACAGCTATTATGACCCACAGTTCGGAATCCGCCAAAAGTCAGACACCCACACAAGTCCGCCACACCAATGGTCAGTGATAAACTGGTGATAACAAAACTGCCACCATCACGCCAACAGAAATACGCCAACACTATCACGACACACGAATCCATGCGGCGGTCTTTCAACCGCAGTATTCTATTGGCGGTACACACGGCCGCGCTCAAAATACACACACATCTACAAAACACAGCCACATTGGACAATTCAAAATACACACACCTGATACACATACACACACCCATTACAATATAAAACACACACCCACATCACCCACAAACCCCTACAACCAAAAATTCCGAAAGAAAGCCAGAGAGAGACAGCACCAACAAGAACAACAGCATCCACAGGCACACAACACCATCACCCACAGAACTTCCACGCACCTCACACAACACCCCACTACATATCAGCACACTTACCACCACACACTCCACCCCACACATCACCTACACCACCCCATGGCACGGCAAAAACACCCCAGGTTCTCAGAGGAGGAGCTAAGGGTCATGGTGGAGGAAATCGTCCGGGTTGAGCCACAGCTATTCGGAGCACAGGTGCAGCACACCTCAATTGCAAGGAAGATGGAGCTATGGCGAAGAATAGTGGACAGGGTCAACGCAGTGGGACAGCACCCAAGAAATCGGGAGGACATCAGGAAGAGGTAGAACGACCTACGGGGGAAGGTGCGTTCTGTGGTCTCAAGACACCACCTGGCGGTTCAGCGGACTGGCGGCGGACCCCCACCTCCTCCCCCACAACTAACAACATGGGAGGAGCAGGTCTTGGTGATTCTGCATCCTGAGTGCCTCGCAGGAGTAGCTGGAGGAATGGACTCTGGTAAGACAAATCTTAATTATTACATCCCCCACCCTACCTGCATGCCAGCACATACCCCCACCCTCACCCCCAGCACCCCAACTCCTCACATATGTACCAACATCACAAACCACCCATCCCAACACCAAGGCCTGCATGCAACAACAAAGCATGGACACACATCACTAAAGCATGCCCACTGCACATACCCATACAACCCCCTAAACACCCAGGGTCCCACAAAGGAATGCAAGCACTGGGGTACACGGTCAACCACCCATTGCACACCATGACACACACAGATGTCATAACCATCCTTTTATACCCCTGCAGGACCCCTACCCAACGTCACCGGACAGGACCTCTTTCCCACACCTCCCCCACCCCGTCCGTCTCATAGGTCCCGGAGTAGCACCTCAGGCACAACATCTCCGGGACCAGTGGTGCCAGTAGTCACCGGAATCTTGAGTGCACCGGCCACCAGGGCAGCCAGTGTAGCACGGAGCCACAGCACAGGCAGTCCCCCACCTGTGAAGCATCAGAAGTTGGCCAGTGCCCGGCGGGAGAGGGGGAAGACTCCAGCCACCAAAGCC
Organism: Pleurodeles waltl; assembly: GCF_031143425.1. Classification (NCBI taxonomy): domain Eukaryota; kingdom Metazoa; phylum Chordata; class Amphibia; order Caudata; family Salamandridae; genus Pleurodeles; species Pleurodeles waltl. The sequence continues at coordinate 572,366,903 of NC_090448.1, forward strand.
GCTCCCAGCGGCCCCGGTGGTAGTGTGGAGTCAGCTGTGACACCTTCCAAGGTGGGGAAGGACCACAAGAAACCCTGCAAGTCTGGGAAGAGCAGCACAGCGGAGAAGACTGCCATCATCCCAGATGCCCTGGAGCCCACCTCAAGCACAAGCCCAGCTGCCCAGGACAGGACCGCCAGCACCGGCCCACCTGCCCAGGAGGCCACCGTCAGCACCAGTCCACGTGCCCAGGAGGCCAGCACCAGCCGACCTGCCCAGGAGGCCACCGCCAGCACCAGCCCACCTGCCCAGGAGGCCACCGCCAGCACCAGCCCAGCTGCCCAGGAGGCCACCGCCAGCACCAGCCCACCTGCCCAGGAGGCCAGCACCAGCCCAGCTGCCCAGGAGGCCATCGCCAGCAACAGTACAGCTGCCCAGGAGGCCACCGCCAGCACCAGCCCAGCTGCCTAGGAGGCCACAGCCAGCAAATGCCCCGCTGGGCCATGAAGGACCGCCAGCAAAAGCCCCACTGGGCCAAGAAGGACCGCCAGCAAAAGCCCCGCTGGGCCATGAAGGACCGCCAGCAGCTGAGACCCTGCAATAGAGACTGCCATCTCAAGCACCGCTGCACAGGGCACCGCCGTCTCAATCACCGCTGAACAGGGCACCGCCATTTCAAGCACCGCTGAACAGGGCACCGCCATCTCAATCACCGCTGAACAGGGCACCGCCATCTCAATCACCGATGAACAGGGCACCGCCGTCTCAATCACCGCTGACCAGGGCACCGGCGTCTCACGCACCGCTGAACAGGGCACTGCCATGTCAAGCACCGCTGCACAGGGCACTGCCATCTCAAGCACCGCTGGCCCATGAGCGGCAAGGGCACTGACGCAGCTGAGTCCGTCACGTGGTTAATGATGCACTCTGGGCACCATGCCCCCTCCAGAACCAGTGGAGACTGTCATCCACTACCTCTGTACTTAGCAGGATGAAGCACTCTGGGCACCAAGCCCCCTCAAGAGCCAGTGGAGATTGACATCCACTACCTCAGTCCTTGGCAGGATGAAGCACTCTGGGCACCATGCCCCCTCCAGAACCAGTGGGAATTGACATCCACTACCTCAGTCCTTGGCAGGATGAAGCACTCTGGGCACCATGCCCCCTCCAGAACCAGTGGAGATTGACATCCACTACCTCAGTCCTTGGCAGGATGAAACACTCTGGGCACCATGCCCCCTCCAGAACCAGTGGAGACTGTCATCCACTTGTGAGACTGTGGCTTTGCACTCCCCAGGATTGAACAGTGGGCAAACAACCCACTGTAGAGACTTGAGAGACTGTGGCTTTGCACTCCCCAGGATGGAACAGTGGGCAACCTACCCACTGTAGAGACTTGAGAGACTGTGGTTTGCACTCCCCAGGATTGAACAGTGGGCAACCCACCCACTGTAGAGACTTGAGAGACTGTGGCTTTGCCCTCCCCAGGATTGAACAGTGGGCAACCCACCCACTGTAGAGACTTGAGAGACTGTGGCATTGCACTCCCCAGTATTGAACAGTGGGCAAACCACCCACTGTACAGACTTGTGAGACTGTCGGTTTTCACTCCCCAGGATGGAACAGTGGGCTCGTGGATTTGGCGTCATGCACTCAAGCGGCTGAGGTGCCCCCCCCTTTCCCTCCCCCTGAGGTGCCTGTTTAGTTGCTGTCTGATGCCCCTGCAGTGTTCTCTCCGTCATGGTTGAGGATCTTGTGTGGGCCTCGCCCATACCGTGTGATCCCAGTGTTCCACAGACTCTCTTAGAGCACTACCTGGACTACTATGCTTGGTATATATTATGTACATGGTGTATATATATATTTCTACCTACTTGCTTTTAATATATTACAATGGTTACACTGATTTTCTATTGTCTTTGCATTCTTTCGGGGGGTTTGGAGGGTGTAACTGTGATGTATTTATATGCATTAGTGTGTGTGTGTTGTAGTGGGTGAGGGTGGGGGTGTTGCGTGTGTGTGTCCCTGTTTTTTGCCTCCTCCTTCCCCTGTGTCGTAGGTGCAGTACTCACTGTGGTCTTCGCTGCCGGCGTTCGTGCTCCTGGTAGAGGAGCAGGAAGACTATTGCAGGTAGGATTTGGAGTTCCGGGTCCATGGCGTCCTCGTTCATCGTGGGGTGTGTAGAGGTGAGCATTTTCCCTTCGGGATTCCTGTTTCCGCTGTGTTTTTATCTGCGGTGAATCCGCCCTGGAAAGGGTGGCGGATTGGCCTGTCATAATAGTGTGGGTGGTAGATTGTCTCCAGCCTGTCTGTTGGCGGTGACCGCCGCGCTGTTTGTCTGTACCGCTGTGGCGGTCGGAGTGTTAAAGTGGCTGTATTTGTTGGCGGTTTCCGCCACGGTCGGAATTGCAAATTTTTTACCGCCGGCCTGTTGGCACTCTTACCGCCGCTATAACACCGACCGCCAGGGTTGTAATGACCACCAATATTCTTACATTTGCAGACTTGTATCCTGATGGCCACTTCATTGCAACACTGCCTGAGGTAGAAGGCATGCGCCATACCTTTTTGGACACACTGACGTACTACCAACTGCGGGCACTATGTCGCACCCTACACTCCACCTTCCCATCTGCACAACCCTCACTGCCGCCCCTAGAAATCGTTCTCACATCCCCGTCACCACGGTGATTGATCACCCATCTCTACACCTCCACCAAAGCTTCCGCCCCTCTCTCTACATCTAGGGCCCAAGCTAAATGGAGCAAGGACCTCTCAACTACACTTATTGATGGACAGTGGAGTTACTGCTGTAGTCAACTGGAACACCTTCCCTCCAACTACAGATTACACCTCATTTTCTTTAAATTCTTGTACCATCTCTACCAATACCCCTTACAGTTATTTAAAATAGGACTAGTCCCCGTTGCAAAAAGCATTAAATGCGGACAAGCGCAGGCCTCTTTCCTGCATGTGGCATAGTTATGTCCACCAATAACATCATTCTGGGAGGAGGTTTTTTGTATCATACAGGAAGTAACAGATGCCACCACTCCCTAACACCACTGGTGGCGCTACTGGGCCATGTTAGGGAAGTACCTATTGACAGTAGAGGACTTATAGCTATGCTATTTCTGCTAGCAAAATTGTGAGTGGCCATGCACTGGGGAAGTTGCCCTGTCCCCACAGGCACTGCCTGGTTGCATGACACCATATATTGCCAGGCACAATTAGACGCATATTGGGACCTAATGCCACCATGCTCCTGCCCCAGTGACATATGGTGCCCCCTATGATCATACCTACACTCCCACAACCTGCCCCCTTCTCCTTCCACTAATGCAGCTTCCAGTGCATCATAGATGAGAGGGTAGGCACCCTGGTATGCCGCATCCCCTACTAAACTCATCTGCACCACCTCAAATCATGTTGTGTCACCCCTACCTGTGCAAATTGCCATTGTATCAGTATTATTTGATTACATGTCCACAACTTCCATGCTCCATCTAGAAGAGGTACATATCCTAGTTCAATGGTTTGCTCTCTGGACCAGGTGCTACATGTTGTACTTAAAGATGCACGTGTGTAATTGCACTGTGTGGTGGCAAACATCTCTGAATACATATAGACTGTACCTCATGAAGTTTGGTTGTATATGTCTTTTTCACAAAATCATAAATAAAGTTGAAAAAAAAACAATCAAACCATGGCAAATAATTTCTAGATATTCCTAAAAAAAAACAAAGCAATTACAGCTATGTTGCACACAGTAGCTGGAAGAGGTGATATGGAACAACATGTGTCACACTGTAGTAACTTCTCAATTGTAACTTCCTAATATGTACATTGTCAAAATAGTATCATGAAAGTAGTACTAATGTAACTTCGCTATATAAAACACATCGCACAGAAAAGTACACTGGAGACAATCTGCTCAAAGTGTCTGGGAGATTTGCCAACAAATATCCACAGCACAATGAATCGGCTATGCCTAGGCAAATCACAGCTGTGGTTGGTACTAGTGACAACTCCATTTTAACATTGTATAAGTGAAAGGCAATAGTCCATTGAATGTTGAATCTCAGGGAAATTCCATTACCTGGGGAGGCTGTTTAATCCGTTTCTCAGTGTGAAGGCACATCAATGTGCCTTTTTTCATGCAAACACAAATTCCATTGTACACCCTTACATATGATTCCCACAATTCTGCAGGTCACTCCCTGATGCATGTCAACAGTTAGTTTATGAACCTTCACCAATAAACATGTGCAATTCACCAAGATTAATAATTCTACATCAATGGAATGGAAATGCACATTGTGAAAAATTACTATAGGTCTACCTGTCATGTCCTTCATTGCTTTAGCAATTGGACACGACAAATGACATTGAGCAATGGATTAGGGTATGTATGACCCACCAATCAATGTTTAGACAATCCTGTCTGTGGTAAAACATGGACTGTATACCCAGCACATATAATAATATTCCAATATATTCTTCCATGCCCACATATGTGATGGAATCCGTCATCATCCCATGAAGACAGGTTGATCATGTGGGAAACAGTAGTGTAAATGATAATATAAAAGTGAAAGGTAGACAGACATTTTTCCTCCCCTGGTGAGGAAAAATAGCCAGATTAATTTTTTCCTCACAGTAGTGAATAGGCTACAAAGGCTAAAATAGGGAGACTTTATTTTAAATTAATAAAGTCCACCAATGAGCTAAATATGTCAAGTTTCGTGTCAAACTTATTGCTATACTGAATCCAACAACTTGCCATTGTTGAATTTATATCATTAGTTCAGGGAAAAGAGTTTTAGAACTCTACCTGAAAGTTGCCTACTTTGGCTCTGTAGTGCCCTTCTCTAATTGGCCAGCCCCTGGCAGCCTGGCCAGGCTGCCTTGATGAGGTGTGAAATGGCCTGGGCTGAAGACAAAGACAGTGCCTGGGTCAGGAGATCTGCCTTAGCAGATGGTGAAACCAGGATGGGTGGAGAGCAGCCAAACTGGCCTTCAAAGGAGGGAATAACATTTGGAGCAGCTCAGGACCTCCCCCATTTCCCACAAACCCAGACAACCAGATGCCTTTTTTATTAGATTAGGAGAGGGCAGGAAAGGGGTGTGTTAAGGATTTTTAGCATCATCAGTGGGGGGACTCAGCTGGACCTAACCTCCTAAATTTAGTTTCTGCCATTTTGGATTTTTAAAGAATGTTGCTCCCTAGGATTGTTTTTTTTTGCCACACTTCCCAGGAAGTGGGCATCCAAGAGAATGGTGCCCTGCTTTTGATTGGACAGTTGCCCCCCCTGTTTTTTCACCCCAGGAGCAAGTGTGAATTTGGCAGAGCTGCATCCACACCTCAGATCCCTACAAGGAACAATGTCAGAAGAAGAAGGACTGCCCTGCTGGACCGTTGACCTGCACTTGGACACTGCACTCTGAAGGACTGCACCAGCTGCACACTTGGGCGTCACCATAAAAAGGACTTTGCCTGGTTTCAACTGGTTTAAGAAGGTACTCCCTGCTTGCTACAGGTAAAAACTAGCTAGCCAGAGTCCACTGCATAAAATCCTGAAGGAAATGACCAGCTGACCACTATCCAGTGGTCATTTTGAAGTTTAAGCCAGGTGCATCCTGGGAGTCCTAACACTCAAGGAGCAATTCAGAACTTCTGGAACCTTAGGGTTAGCTGTGGTCTCCTAAAAAACCTTCAAAGACCTTCTGGAAGAAGATCCAGAAGTTTGGAGATGTTTGGAGAACATATAGAAAAAAGCCCCATATAGCGACAAACCCAACGTCGTAAGTCAAGCCGGCTTACCTCAACCGCAACCTGGCCTGACTTGCAGCTTCATCCCCCTAAAAAGCTCCCGACCCTCAGACTTCCAGGATTTCACCAGGAGCTCTCAACCTGAGAACGTCAACTCAAAGTTGGCTTGCTGTGGAGGGTCGGCCAATGTCGGATGGAAAAACTCCAAAAAAGTGACAAAGTCCGAATGTAAAAAATTGACCACGACTTCCTGCACAGCATATCCGAGGAAGGCTCCAGAGACGTCGGATCCAAATTCAAGTTTGGCCCGGACGAAGATTTCCGCCCTGAAAAATCTTTTAAGTCCGACAGTAGAATTCTTCACCGAGGTCTCCTGTGAAGCGCGTCCGAAGAGGGCTACAGGGAGGTTGGATCGGATTGGTGACTTCATCCAGAAGAAAAATCTTGAAGAAAAAGACTGTCCGAAGGTAAACTTTGTAAAATTTATTTTGTCAAAATTTTTGTCATCATACACCTCACACTCTAAGCCATCTCCATACCGTACCCTGTTGAGCCCTCTCAGGTATGGGGGGGACTACTGCCGGGGGGACAGAGTCTCTCTCACTTAACCTCCTGGACAGGCACCCATCACTAGAGGAGGAAAGAAGAACGGTGTATAATCATTGGACTACAATGTAGTATCTTGGCCCAATTAATGCGCTTGTCTGTAATATTCCCTGCATTCAACCAACGGTGCCCATGGTTTTTTCTTTTTTATAGAGATTACCACCGCCATGCCCATTTTATATGTTTTAAAAAGAGTGTTAAGCCATTCAATGTGCATGGGGGGCAACGCTGACATCCATTTGTGGCAAACTTCCCTTCTACCCACAAGTATTATGTAGAAGAGCATATTTCTCACATCTCTGCTCCTAACATCACCTTTCTCGAGTAGGCCAAAGATTATTAGGGTAAGTCTTACAGAAATTTCCTGTTTCAGAATACTCAAGATGGTTTTACACACCTCTTCCCAGAAACAGTATACTGCTGGGCACTCCATGAACATATGTATATCTGATGGTCTCTGCAGCCCGCATTTTGCACATGTGACCACTTCCCCCTTCATCATCTTTGAGAGTCTATAAGGGTAGACATAGGTTCTGTGTAAGGGAAAGAAATTATTTCTCCTCAATGTGTCACGGTTTCGGGCGGCTACGTCAGGACTCTGATAGGGCCACCCCTTGAGGTCAAGTATATCTCCCAAGGAGGTAGTGTACCGAAGCAGAAGAGCAGCTAAAGGCATACACGGGGAAAGGACAGCTATGGTAAGGCACAGAAAACAGATAGTGAAGGCAGAGCACCCTTAGTGTGGACAAAAAGGGAACATATCAGTAATGGACAAACACACTGGGGTTACCACTAAGGTTGTACACAGGGTAAGGCTCAGAACTTCCCACAGCAACAGGGAACGTTAATGCCTCTGTGCAGATTACTCTTACAGATGGTCACCCCGCAAGCCCCATAGAAAGGAGGCAGCAGAAGTGATTCTGTCTCTGGACTCTTAGGGCAAAAACAAGGATTGTACTTACATACCTGAGACAAGGCCTTGTGGGTCCAGCTGGAAACACAGTGGCAATTCCTGGAAAACAGCAATAGCACACTGTCACTGTTAGGCACTAAAGACTACAACCAAACACGAGACAAAGGATGGGGGCTGGTATTGCCTCCTGGAAACCCGGAGCCAACCCCAGTACAAAGGAAAACACTTATATACAGGTGAGGACTGATAGTACACTTACCAGACACGATAACCCAAGAGGAAAGAGAAACAGAAGGAACAAACTAGGAGGCAAAGGCAGGAACAGCGAACAGTCTCAGGCTGAAGCAAAGGGAGGAACAGGACTGGAAAACAGAGAGCAGGCTCTGGCTGTATCAAGCAAGGACAGGACTAGGACACAGAGAGCAGGCTCTGACTGAAACAAGCAAGAACAGGACTGTGAAACAGAGAGCTGGAACAAGCAGGAACAGGGCTGGGAAACAGAAAGCAGGCTGTGGCTGAACAAAACAAGAACAAGGCTAAGAAACAGGGAGCAGACTCTGGAAGGAAGAAGCAGGAACAAGACTGAGAAAACAGAGAGCAGGTTCAGGCTGAAACAAGGCAGGAACAAGACTGGAAAACAGGGAGCAGGCTCAGGCTGAAACAAACAGGAACAGGGCTGAGAAACAGGGAGTAGACTATGGCTGAAACAAACACGAACAGGGCAGAGAAAATGAGAGCCGGTTCAGGCTGAAGCAGAACAGGAACAGGACTGGAACACAATTCAACAAGGGGTCTGGTACACAAAGGAATCGAACTCCAATGCACGATGAGGAGCTTCAGGAAATGGCAGCTTATAAGCAGTTCCAGGCAGCAGCAAGCCTATGGCGGAGTAACATGGCTGGGCTGCACAAGAGAGGTCAAAGGTGTGTGCAGTTCCAGTCTCTCTCAAGTCCCGGAGGAGAGAATCCAGTATAAAGGAACAACTGGACTTTTGCCTTAGGAAGCAATGAACAGAAGATTACGGGTCTTACCGACTACTAGGCAATGGGACCTGAAGTCCATGGGAGCAAATGCAGTTCTTCTATAGCATGCCATATCGAAAGTCAGAAAGGGGCTCTGGGTGAGTGTTAATGGTGATTCCCAGGCTACAGATGGTCCGTTTACAGCACATCCTATAGATGGGACGACAGAGTTGTAACAGTATACCTCCCCCACCATTCTGCTAAAGAAGAAAAAGCAATCCTTTGGCTGAAGAAAGCTGAAGAGAAAAAGCCACAGCAAGAAAATCCAACGCCAACCTTGGTTGATAAGTTTACAGTCCTGCCACAGGTGAATCATTCAATGAGAAAGACATGTATTAATACCCATATGGGCTCTGTTGTCTTTCCTCTTGATTGTTCGATTGACATGGGAGGAGTGCATGGATTTGGTTTCTGGTGAAGTAGATCCAGGAGCGAGGAGATCTGGAATGGCATTATGAACGGTACTCTTTAGGACATTAGTTTCCTGTTCAGTATTTTCTTCTTTGGAGGAGGTAATTGGTATATTAGTAACAGCCAGGTCTGTAACACCTTCCGTTAAGCATGATATGTCTGTTTCTGCAGCAGTATTTGCATTGATTGTGGTCTGAGGCTTGCAAAGCATAGAGACTTGAGAGACATGGGTAACTGGTGTAAGTCTGTAGAAACTGGATTAACAGCTGACAATATAGAGGTCCACAAGCTAACTCTTTAGGGTGAACTTCAGACAAGACTGGGATTACTGCATTGCAAGAGCTCTGTGGTGTATTCATGGTATCAGTACTGGTTTCTTTGCAAGGTGTTACTACCACTGGTCGCTAACCTGCGACTTTCTTAACACTGAAAGGTTGTTCTCTGGGAAGAAATAGAACTGGAATCCCTTCAGAAGTTGTCTTTGTTTTGTTATCTAAATTTTCAGTTCTAGCCTTTGAATTGATGATGGCTTCTTGCAATAAAACACTGAGTACTGTACTTATGATCAGATCTTCAAATACAAGTTTCAGATTTAAGTCTTTAGTATTAGTGGGAGACATTACATCCTTCAGTACTTAAGCTTCTGTTTCAGATTGGTGGTTTTCAGGAGTCTTTAATTTCAGGGACATAGCAGGTGGCATTGGTGTGGCTGGTTTTACATCAAGATCAGACACCAGTAGATCAAAGATCTGTTCTTCATTAACGGAAACACAGTGGCACGGAACAGCAAGTCAGGATCAGTGATTGAGGCTGAAACTGTGTCCAGTTCTAGGAGAAGGCTATCATTTCTTATGACATGCTATTCAGTATCAGATTGCTTGCTTTCTTCCTTGTCTGGAATCTCCATGGTTTGCTTTGACAAAGAAGAGATCTTTAGACTTTCTGAGAAGTCTATCACATTCTTAGTAACTGCAGGTATTTCTTCACGGTCAGAAAAATCCATTAATTCATTCGAAACAGGAACTGTCTCTTCATTATCTGAAAATTCTATGATATCGTTTGAAAGGGCAGGAGTTCCCCCACAATCTGAAAAGTCTGGTATGTGCATAATTTGAACAACACTATCTGCAGATTTGTTCACCGCAGAGCAGGAAACACTGTCATCACTAGATTCAGATTCTTCAACACTTTTGCACAACTTGCCCTTTATTTCCAATAAAGTCATATCTTGGTTTCTTACAGTGCAGCTATTTGAGTCTGCATCAGAACTCTCTTCTTTCTTTAGCTTTATTTGTTCTGGTAGAGGGGCTGAGACGCTTTCTACTGATGACTCTGTTTCATCCTTTGAATCCAGAGGTGTCTCATCTCCCAGAGATGTCAGAGAGTCATTCAACTGTGCCGGGATACTCTCTGGAGTACTACTAGCTGAGAGAGAGTCTGAAGAAGAGGCTGATAGATTTGTCAATAGAGCTGTCTTTTGACTGTAATTAATAGAATGGACAGTCTGCTCTATAGTAGTCTTTGGAGAGGCAAATGAAGTAGCATAATGTTCTTTGAGCCAAAGCTGGTGATAATTTTCTTTTATTAAGTTTTCAAATTGCTTTGTAGTAGTTTCCATCAGCTGCTTTGTTTCTTCTTCTAACTTATAGATAGACAGAATGTCTGGTTCTGGAAACAGTGAAAAATGCGTTGATGAAAAGCGCAGACGTGCAAGATTTATTGAGTATGTAACAACATATTCATCATAGAAGTCCAATATCTGCCTTTTAATCTGCCAGAACTGTTCTTTTAGTGTGTGTATGTCCATATTGTTATCAAACTCACTCACAATAGAAAAGGGTTTAGCAGAGCTTTTAGGGACTGAGACTGGTGTATTATCATCCAGTTTGGGAAGAGCACAGGCCGTTTGAGTTGAACTAAGGAATCCCACAGTCTTTACTGATCCCTTTGGTACATGGTCCAGCCTGCTGACTTGAAAGCTCTGAGGGATTGATAGGTCTTTATAAAAGACAGCACTGCACTTTAAATTCTGAGAAACTGAGCTAGATGGGCTAAAGCACACATCAGAAAACAAGGGGACTCTTAGGGTGGCTTCTTGGACAGTGTCAGGGTTATTTGTTATATTAGAGTCCTGGAAGTGAACTTGTGGTGCCCTAGCATGAGGCAAGGAATTAACCAGTTTTTCTTGTGAGTAAGAGCTTGTGCAGAGGTAGCAAAAGCACTTTCACTGTTAGGGATATTCTCCTCTGTTTGAGGCAATAGAATCTCCAGAAACTCCTCATTATTTCTTTGTAATTCTTCTACAAACAGGGATTGGGGTCATAATCACAGATATGATAATAGTTGAACATCGATGGATCAGCAAGCTACACAATGTAGTACTGAATTTGCAATCTTTGATTTTCATTAACAAGTCCATCCTTGAAACTAAGGTCTTTTTTTAGAGATCTTCAGAGAATCTATAGGTTTAGAAAGGGGTGTCTTAACATGATAGGAAAACATCTTAGGTCTGTGTGTGCCTTTACTGCCTGGGGAGCTTGACATTTTTGGGTTGTGCATTCTGTCACGGTTCCGGGCAGGTCTGTCAGGACTCTGATAGGGGCCTCCCCTAGAGGTCACAGAATATCTTCCAAGGAGGTAGTGTACCAAAGCAGAAGAGCAGCTAAAGGCATACACTGGGAAAGGAGAGCTATGGTAAGGCACAGAAAACAGATAGTGAAGGCAGAGCAACTTTAGTGTGAACAAACAGGGAACGAATCAGCAATGGACAAACACACTGGGATTACCACTAAGGTTGTACACGGGGTAAGGCTCAGAACTCCCCACAGCAACAGGGAACGTCAATGCCTCTGTGCAGATTACTCTTACAGATAGTCACCCCACAATCCTCATAGAAAGGAGGCAGCAGAAGTGATTCTGTCTCTGGACTCTTAGGGCACAAACAAGGATTGTACTTACATACATGAGACAAGCCCTTGTGGGTCCAGCTGGAAACACAGTGGCAATTCCTGGAAAACAGTAATAGCACACTGTCACTGTTAGGCACTAAAGACTATAACCAAACACTAGACAAAGGATGGGGGCTGGAATTGCCTCCTGGAAACCCGGAGCCAACCCCAATACAAAGGAAAACACTTATACTCACTGAGGACTGATTGTATACTGACCAGACACGATAACCCAAGAGGAAACAGAAACAGAAAGAACAAACTAAGAGGTAAAGGCAGGAACAGGGAACAGGCTCAGGCTGAAGCAAAGGCAGGAATAGGACTGGAAAACAGAGGGCAGGCTCTGGCTGGAATAAGCAAGAACAGGACTGGGAAACAGAGAGCAGGCTCTGACTGGATCAAGCAAGAACAGGACTGGGAAACAGAGAGCTGGAACAAGCAGGAACAGGGCTGGGAAATTGAAAGCAATCTCTAGCAGAATCCAACGGGAACAAGGCTAAGAAACAGGGAGCAGACACTGGCTGGAACAAGCAGGAACAGGACTGGGAAAACAGAGAGCAGATTCAGGTTGAAACAAGGCAGGAACAAGACTGGAAAACAGGGAGCAGACTCTGGCTGAAACAAAAAGGAACAGGGCTGAGAAACACGGAGCAGGCTCTGGCTGAAACAAGCAGGAACAGGGCAGAGAAAAAGAGAGCAGGTTCAGGCTGAAGCAGCTCAGGAACAGGACTGTAACAAAATCCAACAAGGGGTCTGGTACACAAAGGAATTGAACTCCAATGCATGACGAGGAGCTTCAGGAAATGGCAGCTTATAAGCAGTTGCAGGCAGCAGCAAGCCCAGGATGGAGTCACATGGCTGGGCTGCACAAGAGAGGTCAAAGGTGTGTGCAGTTCGAGTCTCTCAAAGTTCCTGGAGGAGAGAATCCAGTATAAAGGAACAACCAGACTTTTCCCATAGGAAGCAATGGACAGAAGATTACAGGTCTTACCGACTACCAAGAGTGCATTATGGGACCTGAAGTCCATGGGAGCAAATGTTGTTCTTCTATATCATGGCACATCGAAAAGGGAAGCAAACAGGAGACAGAAAGAGACTCTGGGTGAGTGTTGTGAGAAAATAGCCTCTTTCTAGCATGGTTACCCCCATTTTTGGCCTGTTTGTGAATGTGTGTCAGTGTGTTTTTACTGTCTCACTAGGATTCTGCTAGCCAGGACCCCAGTGCTCATAGTTAAAACCTTATTTGTTAGTGTGTTTTGCCTGTCTCACTGGGATCCTGCTAGCCAGAGCCCCAGTGCTCATAGTTTGTGGCCTATGTGTGTGTTGTCAATAGTGCTTAACTGTGTCACTGAAGTTCTGCTAACCAGAACTCCAGTGCTTATGCTCTCTCTACTTACCAAATTAATCACTGTAGTTTAGTGACTTTATATTCCAATTCCAATTGGCACACTGGACCCCCCTTATAAGTCCCTAGTATATGGTACCTAGGTACCGGGGGCATTGGGGTTCCTGGTGATCCTTATGGGCTGCAGCATTTCTTTTGTCACCCATAAGAAGCTCAGACAAACCCTTCTTCAGGACTGCCACTGCAGACTGAGTGAAATAGTGCCCACACTATTTCACAGGCATTTTCACTGCACTTAAGTAACTTATAAGTCACCTAAATGTCTAACCTTCATTTACTAAAGGCTAGGTGCAAAGTTACTAAGTGTGAGGGCACCCTTGCACTAGCAAAGGTGCCCCCACGCTGTCCAGGGCCAATTCACTGGACTTTGTGAGTGCGGGGATACCATTACATGTGTGCACTACATATAGGTCAATACCTATATGTAGCTTCACAATGGTAACTCCAAATAGGGCCATGTAAGGTGTCCAAGATCCTGGAATTGTCCCCCCCATTCCAAATCTGGTATTGGGGGGCCAAACCCATGCTTCCTGGGGGCTGCACCATGGACCCCCAGTACTGCCAAACCAGCTCTCTGAGGTTTGCACTGCAGCTACAGATGCTGCCACCTCACAGACAGGTTACTGCCCTACTGGGGTCTGAGCAGCTCAGTTCCAGGAAGGCAGAACAATGCATTTCCTCTGGGAGGAGGGTGTTACATCCTCTCCCTTTGGAAATAGGTGCTACAGGCTTGGGAGGGGTAGCACAGATGGCGCCCTCCTTGCATAAGCCAGTCTACACCGGTTCAGGGACCCCCAGTCCCTGTTCTTGCTCGAAACAGGACAAAGGAAAGAAGAGTGAGCACACCCCTGTCCATCACCACCCCAGGAGTGGTGCCCAGAGCTCCTCCAGTGTGTCCCTGGCCTTAGCCATCTTGTTGTGGGGACACTCTGGAGGTCTCTGAGTGGCCAGTGCCAGCAGGTGACATCAGACACCCCTCCTGATCAGTGCATACCTGGGTAGGTAGCCAATCCCCCTCTCAGGGCTATTTAGGGTCTCTCCTCTGGATGTTTCCTCAGATTCGGTTTGCAATATTCCTTCAGGACTCCTCTGCATCCTCTGCTTCAGCTTCTGACCGTCGGATCAACTGCAGACTTCTCCAGGAACCGCTGTAACTGTAATAAAGTATCCAGGACGACTCCTGTAACCTGCAACTTCAGCTCCATCCAGCCTTTGCAAGTTTCCAAGGTGTGCACACTCTGAGGACTACCTGTCTTCACCCTGCACCAGAAGAACCAAAGGAATCTCCTGTGGAGTGATGGAGTCACTTCCCTGCTTCTGCAGGCACCCTTCTGTGACAACAACCGGTACACTGGGACTCATCCCCTGATGATGAGCGTGCTCCCTGGAACACAGGTGGTGGACTGAAGTGACCCAGACTGTCCAAAGGTCCAGCTGCCCAAATTTGGTGGAGGTAAGAGCCTGCTTCCCCGTTCTGCGACAGTACCCCTGTGCACCACATCTTCTGCACCTCCTTGGGCTTCTGTGCACTTCTTCCAAGAATCCTTCGTGCACAGTGTAGCCCAGGTCCCCAGCACTCCATTCTGTGACGCACAACTCGCTGAGTTGTTCTCCGGCGCTGTGGGACCTTCTTTTGTTGTGCTGCACCAACCGTACTTTGCATCTTCTTTGTCCCCTTGACTTGGGACTCCCGTGGGTGCTGCTTGGTCATCTATGGGCTCTCCCCAGTGTTGGGAGCCCCCTCTGCCTCCTCAGTCCGAGTTGAAGCCCCCAGGTCCCTCCTGGGTCCAGGCAGCGCTATTTTGACACAAACCGTGACCTTGCTTGAACCAAGGCTGTTGGACGAATCCAGCATCGCTAATAGCCTGCATCCAACATTTCGACGTGGAACATCTCCTGCATGATGCAGGAACCTGCAGCCATCTTCTTTGGTGCTCTTATGCAGACTTCTTCTAATCGGAGAATCCTCTTTTGCATCATCTTCTAGGTCGGCAGGGGCTCCTGTCCTTACTCCTACTTTCCTGGGCTCTGGGGTGGGGTATTCTTCTACACTTGCCTAGGGGGGAACTCGTGATTCGCATTCCACTTTCTTAGTATATGGTTTGTGTTGCCCCTAGGCCTATTGCATTCTATTGTATTTTCTACTGTTCTATTCTATGACTATTTCCTTACCTGATTTTGGTCTCTAGTGTATATATTGTGTATAATACTTACCTCCAGAAGGAGTATTACCTCTAAGATGTTTTTGGCCCTGTGTCACTAAAACAAAGTACCTTTTTTTTTGGTAACACTAAGTATTGTCTTTTATTGTGTATAAGTACTGTGTAACTATAGTGGTATTGCAGGAGCTTTGCATGTCTCCCAGTTCAGCCTAAGCTGCTCTGCTAAAGCTACCTCTAGACAGCCTAAGCTGCTAGAACACTGCATACATTTCACTAATAAGGGATAACTGGACCTGTTATAAGGTGTAAGTACCTTAGGTACCCACTACAAACCAGGCCAGTCTCCTACAAGTGTTAATGGTGATTCCCAGGCTACAGATAGTCTGTTTACAGCGCCCCCCTAGAGATGGGACGGCAGAGTTGTGACACAATGAGGCGGGCTTTACTACCCTGAACAAGGTGTGCATAGATACTTGCCATCTGTCTTCTAACTGAGTAGGAGGCCTGCTTTTTCCCCATAGAACACCTGGTAACTTAAAGTTGCAGCTGGATACATCTGAAATTAACCAATACCAGATTGATATCTTCTTAGAGCGCGGGAGTCTATGAGTAACTTATCCTCCAACTGGCTTTCTGATCCCGGATTTGCACTGATCCCCATCCCTAAAAAGGTCCCCCCGATACTCTATGCCAGCCCTCCTAAGCGGCACCACCAGTACATCCCCCAGGCACTCTGGAGTATCTGGGGAGTCCCAGACAGAGCCCACCGGCTATAGTAGTCAATCTTTGTTACTTGCCTAAGCTTGTACCACACCTTTGCCGCATCCAGTAGTATTTTCAGTTTCACCTTTTGAAAGTATTTTGGGTCACTGAATTTATAAAAAAAGTGTTTTGCTGCCCCTTTCACAGTGCCTACCATAACCTTAAACATATCTCCAATCACTGAAGAATCTGGGGAGTTAAAGACATTCTAGCATTTTTCAATTGGAATGCCCATGCATAATATTGCAAGTCCGGGAGAGCAAGGCCTCCCTTTTCTCTCCTTCTATGTAGCTTCTTCCATGAGATCCTTGGACCTTTCTGAGCCTATATAAAATAGTTTATAGCTTGTTGGAGTTTATCAAAATGTCTTTCATTCATTTGCAGGGGGATGGAATTGTATAGAGAATTCAGCTAAGGCAAGATCACCATTTTAATTGGACTGACTTTCCAATGATTGTGAGAGGAAGATGTGCCCACCCTTGCATTAACTTACTACATTCCTCCAAGGCTTTCTTTAAGTTAACCGCTGGAGTCTGTTCAATGTCCTTCACGATCGTTAAGCCTAAATAGCTCATTATATTTTTCGGCTGCCAATGACCCATCTTCTGATTCATACCATTGTCTCTGATTTCCCGGCTTTAATATCATAACCCGAGACTTTCCCGAACTCCTCCGCCATACCCAGTAGCACAGGAAAAGCAGTGGATAAGTCAGAAGTATATACCAAAACTTCATTAGCATATAAGGCCTCTTTTTTCTCCCAGCCTTTACAACAAAAGGTGGAACTCAAGGGATTCTGCCTAATCTTCCTGGCAAAGGGTTCTATATACAGATCAAACAACAGGGGAGACAGAGGACAGCCCTGTCTAGTGCCTCTGGTAATCTTAAAAGAGGCAGTTAACTTCCCATTCACCAATACCCTAGCAGAGGAGCCTGATAAATTAGACCAATGGCCTTACAAAAATTCTCACCTATATTATATGTCTTAAGGATCGTATTCAAGTAGCTCAAGTTAACTCTGTCAAAGGCCTTGATTGCATCCAGGGCTATACCAGCTAAAGGTTCTTTAGAGGTTATGGCCAAATCAATAGCTCCAATCAGATTAAATGGTAATTCATGTAGGAATTTATTTCTAATGAACCCTTTCTTATCTGCCACTTTCCCTCTTTTACTTCTTTTCAAAACTGCTCTTATCTCCCCCTGAGAAATAGGTTTATTCAAAGGGGCCTGATCTTCCTGAGTGAGACTCTGGAGTACATCCATCCCTAACCAATCCCCCACTTCCTCCTTGCCCAACACCATCTCCTCTATATACAGATGGGAAAAGAACCTCTGAAGGGCATTCTCTATATCCACTGAGCTGATAAGCTTAACAGATGACTGATCAAGCACAATTTTCTTAATGCAGTTCTGCGCTTGCTACCCCGATCTTCCAAGCCAACAATCTGCCCGTACTTTCTCCATATTCAAAATGAGCAAGCCTCTTAGTTTCCCATCTTTTTGTGACCCTAGGTTGCAACACATCCTCCAACCGCTGCCTCAACTGGTTTACCTTATTCTCTAAATCCTGCCAGTCCTCCCTTTCCGCCTTCTTCATTAATTGGTTATTGTATTGTAGTATTTCTTTTTCTATGCAGCTTATTTCATTCCTATATTGCTTATTTCTATAGGTGGTGAGACTCAAACACTTCCCCTTAATGACAGCCTTAAAAATGTCCCAAACTATAGTCATGGAGGCGGACCCCAAGTTGACATTAAAAATCTCCTCTGTCTCTCCCCGGAGTTGAGAAATAAACTCGTCGTCCAAAAGCAGAGTGCCGCCCAGGGTCCATCTCCTCAAACCTACTTCCTGAGGAAGACTTTTTTAACACCATGGCTGTGTTGTCCGAAAGGTGAGCTGTTGAATAAGCTATGTCCTCAACTAAACCGCACAGTTCTTGGTCCACTGAAAAATAATCAATCTGAGAAGCATGGCTGTGTTTTTTTATTACAGTAGGAGAATCCCTATTTTGCACCCACTCTTTGCCTCCACAGGTCCTACAGCCCAAATTCTTTCATCATCCCTTTGAGATATTATTGAGACTTCAGGGTGTCTACTGATCTACAATTTGTTGACCTATCTAGTTTATTGTCCAAGACCACGTTAAAGTCTCCGGCCATTACAATTAGATCGGGGAATTCTAACAGATGGGAAAAAACATTCTAAGAGGCTCTACATCATCACAATTTGGCCCATAAAAACCTACCAATGTGAGTCTCCTGCCACATATCGGTAATTTGACTATAATCCATTGGGCCAACTTATCAGACACCATCTCCAACAGCACTACATCAACCTGCCGTTTGACCAAAATCGCAACTCCTTTAGTATTAGAGTTATGCCCTGTACAGGCAAAGCATTGCACTCATTTCTGGGTTTTAACCAAATCCATACTCTCTTCCTTAGTTAAATGAGTTTCTTGTAAAATTAATATGTGCGCTGGAGAATCCCTAAAAAACTGTTAGACCCTGCTTCTTCTCCCTTTAGTCCGTAGACCATTAACATTCCAAGACATTATTTGAAATCACCTATTACTGTCGCCCATTAACCTTATCCAGTTGGATACTGACTAGCTGAGTTGTATGAGTTTTTCTTCTGTTTTTACCCCATACGCTCCCCACCCAGTGCCCTCCTGTAGGAAAGTGCCATCTTGCCTGGCATGTTGCCCCCATTTTTACTGTATATATGTTTGTTTTTGCCTGTGTCACTGGGATCCTGCAAGCCAGAACCCAAGTGCTCATAAAGTGTGCCCTGTATGTGTTCCCTGTGTGGTGCCTAACTGTATCAATGAGGCTCTGCTAACCAGAACCTCAATGTTTATTCTCTCTCTGCTTTTAAAATTGTCACTGCAGGCTAGTGACCAATTTAAGCAATTCTGATTGGCACACTGGAACACCCTTATAATTCCCGAGTATATGGTACCTAGGTACCCAGGGTATTGGGGTTCCAGGAGATCCCTATGGGCTGCAGCATTTATTTTGCCACCCATAGGGAGCTCAGACAATTCTTACACAGGTCTGCCACTGCAGCCTGAGTGAAATAACGTCCACGTTATTTCACAGCCATTTTACACTGCACTTAAGTAACTTATAAGTCACCTGTATGTCTAACCCTCACTTAGTGAAGGTTAGGTTCAAAGTTACTTAGTGTGAGGGCACCCTGGCACTAGCCAAGGTACCCCCAAATTGTTAAGGGCGAATTCCCAAGACATTGTGAGTGTGGGGACGCCATTAGACGCGTGCACTACATATAAGTCAATACCTAAATGCAGCGTCACAATGGTAACTCCGAACATGGCCATGTAACATGTCTAGGATCATGGAATTGTCACCCGAATGCCATTCTGGTATTGGGGGTGACAATTCCATGCATCCCCGGGGCTCCAGCATAGAGCCCGGGTACTGCCAAACTAACTTTCCAGGGTCTCCTCTGCAGCTACTGCTGCTGCCAACCCTCAGACAGGTTTCTTCCCCCCTGGGGCCTGGGCAGCCTGGTCTCAGGAAGGCAGAACAGAGGATTTCCTCTGAGAGAGGGTGTTAGACCCTCTCCCTTTGGAAATAGGTGTAAAGGGCCTGGGTGGAGTAGCCTCTCCTGGCCTCCGGAAATGCTTTGAAGGGCACAGATGGTGCCCTCCTTGCATAAGCCAGTCTACACCGGTTCAGGGATCCCCCCAGCCCTGCTCTGGCGCAAAACTGGACAAAGAAAAGGGGAGTGACCACTCCCCTGACCAGCACCTCCCAGGGGAGGTGGCCAGAGCTCCTCCAGTGTTGTGATCAACCGCTGACTGATCCAGGACGCCTGCATAACCGCAACAAAGTAGCAAGAAGACTACCAGCAACATTGTGGCGCCTCATCCTGCTGGCTTTCTTGACTGTTTTCTAGTGATGCATGCTCTGAGGGCTATCTGCCTTCACCCTGCACTGGAAGCCAAGAAGAAATCTCCTGTGGGTCGACCGAATCTTCCCCCTGCCAACGCAGGCACCAAACTACTGCTATACCGGTCCTCTGGGTCCCCTCTCATCCTGACGAGCGTGGTCCCTGGAACACAGGAGCTGGGTCCAAGTGTCTTCGACAGTCCAGTGGCCCTTCTGCGTGAATTGCAGCTGCTTGGGCTTCTGTGCACTTTTGCAAGACTTCCTTTGTGCACAGCCTAGCCCAGGTCACGAGCACTCCATCCTGCATTGCCCAACTCGCTGCGTTGGACTCCGACGTCGTGGGACCCTCTTTTGTTGTTCTGAGTCGACCGTCATCCTCAGATCTTCTAAGTGCCTGTTCAGGTGCTTCTGCGGGTGCTGCCTGCTTCTGCTTGGGCTCTCTGTCTTGCTGAGCGCCCTCTCTGTCTCCTCCTCCAAGGGGTGACCTTCTGGTCCTTCCTGGGCCCTGGCAGCACCCAAAATACTCAACCGCAAATCTTGCATCTAGCAAGGCTTGTTTGCAGTCTTTTTGTGTCGAAACAACTCTGCATCCTCTAGCACGCCGTGGGACATCTTATGACCAAAGGAGAAGTTCCTGGCACCTTCCGTTGTTGCAGAATCATCGGCTTCTTCCACCCAGAGGCAGCCCTTTTGCACCTTCATCTTGGGTTTAGTGGGCTCCAGCCCCCCCTGGACAGTTGTGTGACTCTTGGACGTGGTCCCCTTCCTTTACAGGTCCTCAGGTCCAGGAATCGATCTTCAGTGCTTTGCAGTCAGTTGTTGTCCTTGCAGATTCCCCTATCTTGACTTTATTGTCTTTCTGGGGTTGTAGGGTAACTTTACTCCTACTTTTCAGGGTCTTGGGGTGGGGTATCTTGGGCACCCTTAGTGTTTTCTTACACTCCCAGCGACCCTCTACACACTACAGTCCATCCGTGGTTGGCATTCCACTTTTGGAGTATATGGTTTGTGTTGCCCCTAGGCCTATTTCTCACTATCGTATTCTATTGTGTTCTACAGTGTTTGCACTACTTTTTTAACTGTTACTTACCTGATTTTGGTTTGTGTTTGTATATTTTGTGTATTGTACTTACCTCCTAAGGGAGTATATCCTCTGAGATACTTTTGGCATATTGTCACTAAAATAAAGTACCTTTATTTTTAGTAACTCTGAGTATTGTGTTTTCTTATGATATAGTGCTAAGTGATATAAGTGGTTTAGTAGGAGCTTTGCATGTCTCCTAGTTCAGCCTAAGCTGCTCTGCTATAGCTACCTCTATCAGGATAAGCTGCTAGAACACGTCTAATCTACTAATAAGGGATAACTTGACCTGGCACAAGGTGTAAGTACCACAAGATACCCACTATAAGCCAGGCCAGCCTCCTACACCTCCTATTACCCTCCTCTGTGCCTCCCACCCCCCACCCTTGGAGAACCCTCCCCATCATTTTCAGACCGATATTGGCCCAGTTTTAGAGTGACTATGTGACCCCCAGCCTGTATATATGTACATGGTGGGCGGCGCAGTAGCGGCTCTCTAAAGCGCGTACCTCGACGCTCCGCCCGTGATTCAAAGCCATGCCGTGAGGTGTGTGCAGTCGCTCCCACTGCCTTCTGCTGCCATGGACGCACCGGATGTGCGGGCAGCCTGCAAGGAGATCCGAGAGCCTTGAGAGAGGTTTTGGCGGTCCCAGTGGGGCCGCAGGCTGATGTTACACCGCTCTGGAGCTCCCGAAGAGCTGAAGGATGGCAGCACAAGTTTCCCTCCAGGGAAATGCTGGCAGAGTCAGATCAGGCAGCAGCCAGTGAAAGCTACAAAAGTGACTGAGGAGGTAGCAAAGAGCGACGAAAGTGCAGTAAGGCCGCAGATGGTGGGAGAGCAACCTCCAGGAAAGGTACAAAGGTGCCGTCAGAAGAAGGTAGGCGGCCGTTCCGGAAAATACAGTTTTTAGTGGAACAGGAGAGGGTCAAGCACCACAAAACAAGTTGTCTGTCGGTTCGGGTGGAGGGAAAATGCTGATCTCTAATAAAATAAGCAAAAGTAAACAAAAAAACATCTACTCTAAGCCTAGAATTACTCCTTCACTGAGGGCATAATTTAAGGCATTACCGATCAGAATAAACTGTATCCCATCCAGTTTAATGGAGCAAATTCCGGAGGATAGACCCCTTGCTCTGCGAAGCTTGGATGGTGATAATGGGGTAAAGGGTATAAAACTAGAGGCTGGTTTTCCCTTCTCCTAGCCCAGGTTAAATCCTGTCGAAACCAACCGTGTGACTTTTAATAAGGGCAGTGGGGTCTCAACAAGTTTGACTAGCTTCCCTAAACAATCCGACCCTGAGATATCAGATTTGTCTGGGTCTTCAGGCCCTCTGCCAGCTTTGGAATCTACAGAAAACTCAGATCACGACGCTCCTACCGTAAGCACCTCACTGGAGGCTATGTTTTTAACACTCTTAGACAACATGAAAAAAATATTTGTGGTCTCTGAGGTGGACCAAGGAGAGATAAGGGAGACTTTTTGACCCTGGAAAAGAAATTTGATCTTTTGGCAATCAGAACTCAGGCTCTGTAGGAGTCAGTTGGCACTATAAATGAGGAATTTAGAAAGAATAAAGAAGAAATTCAACTGTTAAAAGAGAATGAGCGGAAACTACAGGGGAAGTTAGAACAGCTGGAAATAATTCCAGAAGGAACAATCTGAGAGTTTTGAATGTACCAGAGAGAGTAGAGGGAGATGATCTTAAAATGTATGTAGCCTCTCTTATTAAGAATGCAGTCTTGTTGGATGAGAGTAAGGAAGAAATTGCATGCGACATCCAGAGGATCCACAGAGACCCATTCAGGAGGAATACTAATAGTAAAAAGCCACGCAAGATCTACATTTCCAAACTTGCCTCTTAAAAGAATACCATACTGACAAAGGCGCTTTTAGTTTCTATGGTCTAAAAAACAGTAATTCTTAAAAAATTCATATCTCCGCTTCCACTTATCCAATTTTATTCCTTTTGGTGTCAAATTAACAATAAAAATATTTCCTATTATTATAAATTATTTTTGGATTTTTAAACTGTTTCCTGTGTTTTATTTTACTGCTGTTGTGTGATATTTGAATGCTTTACACACTTTGATCCTCATTACAACCCTGGCGGTAAATCCCGCTTACCGCCATGCCGACGGCCGCAAAGAGACAGTGGCCGCAGCGGTAATCCACCACGGGTATTATGACCCACAATACAGACACCCACACAAGTCTGCCAGACCAGAGGTCAGTGAGAAACTGGCAATAGAAAAACCCACATCGTCACTCTAACAGGAATACGCCCACAGTATCACGACCCCCGAATCAACGCGGCAGTCTTTCAACCGCGGTAAACCATTGGCAGTGCACACCACCATGCTCCAAATACACACACTTACAAAACTACACCACATTGGATAATCCAAAATATACACACCTGACACACATACATACACCATACCCACATACTCACACCACTATAAAACACACACCCACACTACCCACAACCCCTTACAACTAAAAAAAAGAGACTGAGCACAGAGAGACAAGCAAAGAGCACACACTCAGTCAGAGGCACAGAACACCATCACTCATACATCATCCATGCACTTCACAGTATACACCCCAACACATCATCCCACACATCACCTCACACATATCACTCACACCACATCCAGGGCACCCCAAAGACACCCCAGGTTTTCAGAGGAGGAGCTAAGGGTCATGGTGGAGGAAATCATCCGGGTAGAGCCACAGCTATTCGGATCACAGGTGCAGCAGACGTCCATTGCTAGGAAGATGGAGCTATGGCAGAGAATCATCGACAGGGTCAGCGCCGTGGGACAGCATCCAAGAACCAGGGATGACATCAGGAAGAGGTGGGATGACCTATGGGGGAAGATGCGTTCCATGGTTTCAAGACACCAAATTGCTGTACAGAGGACTGGCGGTGGACCCCCACCTCCTCCCCCACAACTAACAACATGGGAGGAGCAAGTCTTGGCGATCATGCATCCTAAGGGCCTCGCAGGAGTAGCAGGAGGACTGGACTCTGGTAAGGCAAATCTTTACCATTATATCCCCACCCTACCTGCATGCCATCACATACCCCCACCCGTACCCTCACTCCCATCACTCAATCACCTCACATATACCCCACCATCACAACCGACACATCCCAATACCAAGCCCTGCATGCAACAACAATGCCTGGACACCCATCACAGCCCTGCATGGACACCCATCACCACAGCATGCCCAGTAGAGAGACTCACCCAGTCCACACAATCAGCAATTACACAAGGCCAAGGCGACAGGGAAAGCACAATTATACAGGTAAACAAACCCATTGCACAAGATGGCACACACAGATACAATAACAATGCATTTCCATCCCAACAGGATCCCTACCCAACGTCACCGGAGATGAGGTGCCACCAACATCCAGTCCCCCCACAGAAGAGGCCCACAGTGATGAAAGCAGCTCCGCATGCCTGGATCACGATGACCAACCTGGCCCATCAAGGACCTATGGACAGTCGGTTTCCCTGCCACAGTCCCAACCCACCACAGAGCCTCCCCCCTCAGGAAACACCACCACAGCACCCACCCAGCGGGCCCATACCTCTGTCCCCAGGATACGTCAATCAGCAGTGTGTCCACCACTACAGCGACCCCAGGCATTCCCACAAACACAGGACGATCAGGGACCTGAGGTCAGTGGCAGTGGGCACACGGTTCAGGGGATAGAGGCACAGGACAACAGGGAAGCTGGGAGGACTGCTGTGCGACAGGGGAGGACAGGCCCAGGGAACCGACCCTCCACAAGGCACTCTCCAACATCATGGGAGCACACCACCATTCCCAGGAGACCATGGGAAGGTACTGGCCAAGTGACAGGAGATCCAACCGCTGCAGGAGGGACAGTACCTAGGGATCAGGGAGGACCTGACAACACCAGGGCAGTGTGCGCTCTACGGGCGACTAGAATGCAAAAACACAGCACTCTCAAGACAACGTAATTAATGCATTGTGCTGATATGTTGTTGTTTAACCTTTTGCATTGCAGAGTTCAATCCTGAAGACTTATCTTTAAGGTGCTTATAAATACTGTGCATTTGCAATGTATTGCTGCAGGCTCTCAGAGTGTGTCAGGGTGTGGTCCCTTTCCAGGGCCTTCTAGAAGCTTTCCCTGCAGCATGCCTGGGTGTGGTTGTGGGCTGGGCCACGACTCTATAAAAGGAAGCCAGCCCAGCTCCACGTTCTCACTATTCAGATGTCCCAGCAACTTCCTAAGCTCCTGTTCCGGTGGCCTACTTTGATCTTCCAGGCCTCTTCCCTTCATACTACATTGGTGATCCTTAAGTAGGGCGGTAAGACGGAGGTTGGGCTGGGCTCCCGATCCCGTTATCAAGTACGCTCGAGTTCTTGGGCCTAGTCTTGCATGACAAACAACTTTATTCTTGTGCGTGTGAATGTGCGCTTGGTCATTTTGTGGCATTTGCATGCTGACATTCGAAACAACAGGAAGTGCGATTCTTCACTGGTGTGTTAACTCTTGATATTCATTGTGCCCTACCATTTTATGGCATTTACAAGGTAGTGTTTGAATCGGAAAGACGCGCGATTCCTTTCTTGTGTGTTAATTCTTGATATTCATTGTACACTACCATTCCTTGGCAGTTTAATGGTGGCATTCGAATCGGCAAAACGCGCGATTCGTTTTCTCGTGCTTAATTCATGTTACTCATTGTGCGCTACCATTCCTTGGCAGTTTCATGGTGGCATTCGAATCGTCAAGACGCACAATTCTTTCTTCGAGCTTAATTCATGTTATTCATTGTGTGCTACCATTCCTTGGCAGTTACATGGTGGCACTCGAATCGGCAAGACGAGTGATTCTTTCTTCGTGCTTAATTCATGTTATTCATTGTGCGCTACCATTCCTTGGCAGTTACATGGTGGCATTCGAATCGTCAAGACGCAGGATTCTTTCCTCGTGCTCAATTCATGTTATTGATCGTGCGCTACCATTCCTTGACAGTTGCATGGTGGCCTTCGAATCGGCAAGACGTGCTATTCGTTTTCTTGTGCTTTAACCCTTGATATTCATTGTGCGCTACCATTCCTTGGCAGTTACATGGTGGTACTCAAATCAGCAAGACGCGCAATTAATTTCCTGAGTATAATTCATGTTACTCATTGTACGCTACCATTTTAAGGCATTTACTTGGAGGCTTTCGAGTTGGCAAGTCGCGTGATTTATTCCTAGAGTCTAATTTGTGTTATTCATGGTGCACATTCATTCTATGGTATTTACTACTAATGTGAAAATCGGCAATGTGCGCAATTCATGTTCCGGCAATTTGAGAGAAGAAAAAAGAGTTCTAGATGTAATGTTATGTGTTCTTAATATGTTTCTCAAACATGATTCATATGATGTTTTAGAAATCATTCAAATTGTTTCCTGATCCTCATGCAAAGGTTAATACTTGAATCTGAAAATTGCATTTAACCTTTCTTGATTCCCTCACAGGTATCCAGTCATCTTGAAGCCAAGTCATTTTAAGTCTATGCTTAGGTTGTTCATGTTTTCAGAATGACAATGTTTAGAGTCATACCTAGTATTGATTCATATGATGTAATTTTGATATTGTGTGTTTTGATCTTTTTGCTTCCTACAGGTCTCCTTCCCAGCTGTTCCCTTCCTAATCCCCTTTTCCCCACTTGGACTCTCTTAGACTCTGTGACAATTCTAATCAGAGTATTGGAGCTGTCTTGTGGTGGGAGTGTTGGGAACGTGCACAGACCCCGAGGATCTGGTGACTCTGACAGGACCTCGCAAAAATCTACACCATCCTGGTCACCATAGCAGGGGTGCTGGCTGACATGGGCAAGACCATGAGGGAGGCAGTGGCACAACAAAGGGCCCCTGACAGTAGCCAAACCGAGGAACAGCCTTCCACCTCCGCCTGCGCTAGTGGACAGGAGGCCCCGCCACAAGACCAACAGGCCACCAGCACCCCACCCCCTGCAGAAGGAGAACAACCCCGCAAACGGTCCCTGCGATCCAGGCAGAAGCCAGAGAACATTGCCAAGACTCCCGCCAGGAAACAGGACTCTCCTGATTGTTACCCTTCTTTCCCACTCTGTCACCCTGTCCATCTT
Organism: Pleurodeles waltl; assembly: GCF_031143425.1. Lineage (NCBI taxonomy): Eukaryota > Metazoa > Chordata > Amphibia > Caudata > Salamandridae > Pleurodeles > Pleurodeles waltl. The sequence goes on from NC_090448.1 coordinate 572,394,029, forward strand.
GAACTGCCATTAATCCCCTTCCTATGCCACATTGGACAATGCACCTGTAATACCAAGAGACTGGACTCTACCATGGACCTTCCTCCACCATCATCCCAGCCCCATGCACGTACCCCATACTATTTAGCACAAAAAATAAACATCATTGAAATATAAACAATACTGGAGTCAGTGTAATTATTGGAAAGATGTATTCTTACAACATTCTCAAAGCATCGCAATGTCTATGTTCAATGAATTATACCAATGTATGGCAGTTGAACGGCAGCAGTACACATAGCAGGAGCCAGAATGGGGTACACAGTTCTGAAAAATGGGAATCCAGAGGGAACAGTCAGTGGCCATAGACAGAGAGTAAGAGGCTGCCATGTACAATGTCCAAAAGTATACTGAAATGTGAGGAGGAGTTACAGTCTCTAACCTGTTTGTCATTGGAAGTACTGCTGCATAATGTTTGTCCTGTTGTCCACATCTTCTTCATCTGCCTCCTCTTCCTCACTGTCCACAGGCTCCACCCCTGCCACAAAACCATCACCAGGCTCATGCTCCAGCAGAAAAGGCACCTGGCGTCTCAAGGCCAGGTTGTGCAACATACAGCATGCCACGATGATCTAGCACACCTTCTTAGGTGAGTAGTACAGGGATCCACCTGTCAGATGGAGGCACCGGAACATGGCCTTCAGGAGGCCGAAGGGCCTCTCAATAATCCTCCTTGTTCGCCCATGTGCCTCATTGTAACATTCCTCTGCCCTTGTCCTAGGATTCCTCACTGGGGTAGTAGCCATGAGAGGTTGGGGTAACCAGAGTCACCTGTGAAAATCGAGGGACAACTGTTAGACACATACTAACCCTTAGGGACAACCCCATACCCAGACACCTACTTATACTGTTTGGGGACCTTGGGCTCACCTATTAGCCACACCCAGTGCCTCTGGAGTTGGCCCATCACATAAGGGGTGCTGCTATTCCTCAAGATATAGGAGTCATGCACTGAGCCAGGATATTTGGCACTCACATGGGAGATGTACTGGTCCGCCAAACACACCATTTGCACATTCATCGAATCATAGCTTTTTCTATTCCTGTACACCTGTTCGTTTCTGTGGGGGGCAAATGCCACATGCGTACCATCAATGGCACCAATGATGGGGGTGATATGTCCCATGGCATAGAAGTCAGCTTTCACTGTGGCCAAATCCTCCACCTGGGAGAAGACGATGTAGCTGTGCATGTGTTTCAGCAGGGCAGACAACCCTCTGGTCAACACACTGGAGAACATTGGCTGAGGCATCCCTGATGCCAAGGACACTGTTGTTTGAAAGGAGCCACTTGCCAGGAAATGGAGCACTGACAGGACCTGCAGTAGAGGGGGTATTCCTGTGGGCTGGTGGATAGCTGACATCAGGTGTGGCTCCAATTGGTCACACAGTTCTTGGATTGTGGCACAATCAAGTCTGTATCTGATGATAATGTGTCTGTCCTTCATTGTTGACAGGTCCACCAGGGGTCTGTACACAGGAGGATGCCGCCATCCCAGCATCTGCCTCAGCGGTTCTAGCCTGTGGAGGAGAATGGTGAGCAGAAGGTCATTTACCACATAGATAGCACAACTGTGTTTGAATTAATGTCACAGAAGCAGTGTGTGAATTCGAGAGTCAGTATATTTGCCAATAAGTGCTGTGACGCAGTTAGGTGCCATTCCATGTGCCCCCCTGAAATGGCAGCTGCCTGACCTGTGAGGAGGGACAAGGGGAAATTAGGTAACTGCGCTGGCGTTTTGCTGCATCGCAGTAAGCGGACGATGACCGCCGCGCAACTCCGCAGTGGTTATCATTGGGCCCTATGGGTCCCAGGAGCCAATGGCGATGTACGTCAGCGGTGACGGTATGCACAAGCACCATACCCATGCACACATACCAACATCCACTTCCTCCACAGTGTCTCCCTCCTCCTTTTCGTCCACCTCCCTCTCAGTAGCGTCTCCACTCACACCTGCATGCACTACATCATCAGCCACTGCCTCCATGACCAGCACGTCCATCACAACACACTCCTCACGAGCAATCATGACCCCCACAACCATGCCCACGTCCCTTGTATCCTCTCCCAGTGTGTCTGTGAGCCCTCCTCCCAAAGTACACAAACACAGGCACACACCCACTCAACAGCCATCCACCTCATAACAGCCTCCAGCCCATGTACCTTCACCCATACTCATCAAACATACACCTCCTACAACCACTACCTCTTCCTCCACTCCCACACCACCTCCATCTTCCCGTCCCAGTGTGTCAAAAAAACGTTTTCTGGCTAATATTGACCTCTTCCCTATGCCTCCCCACCGTCCTTCCCCTAGGACCAGGATGTCTAGATCCCAGGCCAGCATCTCAGCCACCAAGTCGGCGTCGACTGTGTCCCTGCAAGTCCGAGAGGATCGAAGGGGCACCCATCAGGGCTGGCAGTGTGCCACCTACCGATGATAAAGACCACCCGATTCCGCCACCTGCCAAGGTTAAGAAGGGGCTGGCATGCAAGACGGACTAGATACACCACCCACCCAGCAAGGCCTCATCCAAAACAAAAGAGGACAGTGCCAAGGTCCCAGCAGCGTCTACTGAGGTGGGAAAGGGACACCAAAGCAAGGGCAAGTCACTTCAGGGCTTGGAGCCTCCTGGTGACAGACTGGTGACCACCATTTGTCCTGACAGGCCAGCAACCTGTACCACGGTACGCACCTCCGCAACGACCGCCACCTGCACCACCACCTGCCCCGCCATCTGCACCGCCCCCTGCACCGCCGCTGCCACAACAACAGGCACCAGCATCATCCCCAGTGGGCAGCTGTCCGAGGCTGCTGGAGACAGCCTGGTATCTCCCTCCACTACTACAAGCACCTGCACTACGGGCAGCACTGGCAGCATCTCCACCGCAGACACCGCCGCAGGCACTGCCACCTGCGCCGCCATATGCACCGCCACATGCCCAGCCGGTGCCACTACATCGGACATCAGCAGCATCCCCAGTAGGCAGCCGTCCGAAGCTGCAGGAGACGTCCTGGACCCTGCACACACCACTTGAGGCACCAGCACTGGCACTACCAGCGGTTTGCAGCCTGAGACGCCTCAGGATGGTGTGTGGCTCTGCCTCCATGGAGTATCATGATAGCTGTACCCTGCACATCTCGTACCTCAAACACCCAGGTGAGGGAATGGGAACTGCCACACCCTAGGTGCAGCATCACTGGGCACAAGACCCCCTCCAGAACCAGTGGAGAAATTCATCCACTCACACAATCCTTGGCAGGATGAAGAAGACTGGGCACAAGGCCCCTTCCAGAACCAGTGGAGAAATGCATCCACACACCCAATCCTTAGCAGGACGAAGCAGACTGGGCACAAGACCCCCTCCAGAACCAGTGGAGAAATGCATCCACTCACCCAATCCTTGGCAGGACTAAGCAGACTGGGCACAAGGCCCCCTCCAGAATGATTGGAGAAATGCATCCACTCACCCAATCCTTGGCAGGATGAAGCAGATTGGGCACAAGGCCCCCTCCAGAACCAGTGGAGAAATGCATCCACTCACCCAATCCTTGGCAGGATGAAGCAAACTGGTCACAAGGCCCCCTCCAGAACCAGTGGAACAGGTCACCCACTTGAGAGACTGTGGCACTCCCCAGGAGCAAGCAGTGGGCAAACCACCCACTTGAGAGACTTGAGAGACTGTGGCTTTGCACTCCCCAGGACCAAGCAGTGGGCAACCCACCCACTTGAGAGACTTGAGAGACTGTGGCTTTGTACTCCCCAGGGCCAAGCAGTGGGCAACCTACCCACTTGAAAGACTGTGGCTTTGCACTCCCCAGGACCAAGCAGTGGGCAAACCACCCACTTGAGAAACTTGAGGGACTGTGGCTTTGCACTCCTCAGGACCAAGCAGTGGGCAAAGCACCCACTTGAGAGACTGTGGCTTTGCACTCCACAGGACCAAGTAGTGGGCAAAACACCCACTTGAGAGACTTGAGAGACTGTGGATTTGCACTCCCCAGGACATCGCTGTGGGCATGTTGCCCCATCGAGGAGCAGTGGCGTAGTACCATCTTCCGGCTGAGGTGCCCCCCCCCCCTTCCCCCTGAGGTGCCTGTGTTTTTTCGACCTGATGCCCCAGCAGTGTTCTTTCTGTTTTGAGGCAGGAGTCAAGTGTGGGCTTCGCCCATGATTTTTTAGGACACTGGTCCACGGACATTTACAAAGGACAGTGTACGGCCTTCTGTACATATTGTAAATATTTGTATACACTATTTTTTTATATTCGTTAGCTATATCTGCATGTTCCAAAATATCACTGATTGAACTCAATTCCATTTGTCCTTGCGTTCTTCCAGGAGGTAACAGGGTGCATCTGTAATGTTGTTGGATGTGTTAGTATGTATGGTGTTGTGGGTGAGGGTGGTGGGGGGGGATGTTGCATGTTGCATGTTGCGTGTGTGTGTCACCCTCTTTTTCCTCCCCCCTCCCCTGTGTGCTAGGTGCAGTACTCACCATTGTTGTCGCCGCCACCTTCTTTCAAATTCCTGGTGTATTAGTAGATACACCAGCAGAGGGAGGACATGCAGTTCGGGCTCCATGGCGTCCTGGTTCTTCGTTGAGTGTTGAATAGGTGAGTGGTTCCCCTTCAGTGTACTGTTTCCGCAGTGCTTTTGATGTTGTTGGTACCGCCCCGGAAAAGCTGGCGGATTGGCCTCTCATAATACAGTGGACGGTACATTGTCTTCCGCCTGTCTGTTGGCGGTGACTGCCACGGTGTTTGTTGCTAACCCCCTGGCGGTCGGAGTGTTAAAGTGGATGTCTAAGATGACGGTTTCTGCTGTGGTCCCATTTTTTTGTCCACCAGCCTGTTGGCGGTATTACCGCTGCTTTATCTCTGACCGCCAGGGTTGTAATGAGGGCCTTTGTCTCCTAAGTTAAACCTTTTTGCTCGTTGCCAAGCTACCAAGGTTTGAACTGGGTTTAATTTATTGAGACCTAACTGGACCTAGTGGGGGTTAGTGGCTGCTGCTAAGTGTAGGTACTTACCTGCCCTTACCAATAATCCACTTTCCAACAACCATCTCCAACAATTTGCATGCATGGCGAACTATACGTTGCACGTGTTGCATTGCATCATGAAGTCTGGCCCTTAGAACACACCAGAGTGTGACGCACTTACATTGTCATGGGTTACCGAATCATAACCCAGCCTTAGTCAACAGGATCCTTTGCTAAACATTTGTTAAGGGTATCATATGCATCATCATGTTTTGCACATGGCCCATCCAATCTTATGCCGTGTTGTGGAATTAACAGTGGGAATTCTGACATACCAATGTGGTAGACCTACAATATAAGTTTCATCACATATTTACACTCACAGTACACACATTGTAAACATAGGTAAGCATGTATGTGGAAAAGAGTCTTCATACACATGCATCTTTGCAAACAGTATCAGACCTCCCATGCATTACGCACACCTTCAAACAAATGGAAACATTTTCCTATGTGACCGGTACACAGTGAAATAATCATGCATACATATATTGCCCTACCATACAAACAACAAACATGCATAGCACCTGTAACTATAAATGTGAATCTGGGTGCCCTGTCCGCCTTCCCTCTAAAATACACACATACCAGTCATGCATAAAAAAAAAAGATGCATACAGTAGTCCTTCAAACATCACAAATAGCGAAAATGATGCCTCACACCTGCGATTCTAATCTAAATGGTGATGCCCTGTCAGCCTTCATACAAAATTTCATGCATGGCCGTCATGTGTAAAAAAAACAACAACGCATACGGTAGTCCTTCAAACATCACAAATACCAAAAATGACGCCTCGCATCTGCACATCTAAACTAAGTGGTGATGCCTTGTCAGCCTTCATGCAAAATTTCACGCATGGCTGTCATGCTTCAAAAAACTGACGCATATCAGAAAACGTGATGCATACACCCAGAAAGTGATGTAATAGGACTTCCTTGCTGCACACAGGAAAAAGTAAACTTGCGTTCACTTTTACTTTACAGTCTTGTAGTCTGTGCTTGGGAAAGGTTGTGTGTTGCTTGTGCTGGTGTGAGGAGTGGTGGATTTTGAGTCTTTTGTGATGTGTGCTGTCTGTGTCTTTTTCATCTAGTAATTGTTGTCATTGTATTGTACATTATTGTCCTGTCATTTTATCAGTATTGTTGGGTGCCTGTCTTGGGGTAGTTAAGTTTACTGTGGTAGTTGGGGTTATTTGGGGAATAGTATTTATTTCATTTTTTGGCGTATTTAGGTTGCAGTGGTGGGAAACTGCAACATGTCAGGGAAGGGAAGGGTGCAGAGGATGACTGGGGATGAACTGGGAGAGTTCATCTGGTTGGTGTGCGACTATCTCCCTAACATGGTGGCTATGGTGACTGTGTGATTATGCGCTACCCAACAGAGGCACAGAAGTTGTGCTGGGCCAAGGTGCTCTACCAGCTCAGATACATCTTCTCTGTTGAGTGCACTGACACCAGTTGAAGCACCGGTGGGCAGACCTCATCACCCAGGAAAGAGATATCCTACAACACTTTGTCATTAGGGTCTGCAGAACTGTTGGTAAGTACCCCTTATACATAGCTACATCCTTATTTGTATTTGCCTGACTGTAGGACATAAAGATTAGTATAGCACGTCATGACAAAGGTTAGGACAGCAAGTTCTGTGTTTCAGCCAACCTGCATGCATTAGAGGTCAGCAATGCACCGGTTTCTGACAATTCTCACATTCCTCTCTTTGTACCTTGTGTATCGCATATACATATTGAAGTGCCAAAAACAAAACACACATGTGTAATGGTGCAAGGGTTCATGTATCCCAGGCACAACTGTACATGTCCATCATGGGCTTAACAACTGTGGAAATTTACAAAGTAATGTTTAAGTGATGACAAACATGATGCTTAAGTATAGGTAGTCATGGATGTGTGTGTTTCTTGAGTCGTGTATGATGTATGTGCAGAGTGGCACAGGTACACAAATGTAAGACGGACTTTGTGACTCCTACTGCAACATTTGTGTCATAGTTTTGAAAAGCAATGTGACTGATGGAGGCAAGTATTGCAACACCATGGCGGGCATTACAACATTGGCGGTAAAAGCCGCTTACCGCCGTGCAGAAGACCGCCAACACACCGCCGCGGCTGCGGAAATCCACCACAGCTATTATGACCCACAGCTCGGAATCCGCCAAAATTCAGACACCCACACAAGTCCTCCACACCAAAGGTCAGTGATAAACTGGCGAAAACAAAACCTACACTGTCATGCCAACAGAAATACGCCCACACTATCACGACATACAAATCCACGCAGCGGTCTTTCAACCGCGGTATTCCATTGACGGTACACACCACCGCGCTCAAAATACACACACTTTTACAAAACACAGCCACATTGAACAATTCGAAATACACACTCCTGATACACATACACACATCACTCCCACATACCCAATACAATATAAAACACACACCCACATCACACACAAACCCCTACGACCAGAATCACCGAGAGAAGGCCAGAGAGAGACACCACAAACAACTGCCAAGCATCCACAGGCACACAATACCATCACCCACAGAACTTCTATGCACCTCACACAACAAACCACTAAATATCGCCACACTTATCACTACACACACCACCCCACACATCACCCACACCACCCCATGGCACGGCAAAGACACCCCATGTTCTCTGAGGAGGAGCTCAGGGTCACGGTGGAGGAAATCGTCCGGGTAGAGCCACAGCTATTCGGAGCACAGGTGCAGCACACCTCCATAGCTATGAAGATGGAGCTATGGCGAAGAATAGTGGACAGGGTCAACGCAGTGAGACAGCACCCAAGAAATAGGGATGACATCTTGAAGAGGTGGAACGACCTACGGGGGAAGGTGTGTTCCGTGGTCTCAAGACACCACCTTGTGGTTCAGCGGACTAGCGGCGGACCCCCACCTCCTCCCCCACAACTAACAACATGGGAGGAGCAGGTCTTGGCGATTCTGCATCCTGAGGGCCTCGCAGGAGTAGATGGAGGAATGGACTCTGGTAAGTCAAATCTTAACTATTACATCCCCCACTCCCCTACCTGCATGCTATCACATACCCCCACCCTCGCCCTCACCCCCATCACTCCAACTCCTCACAAATGTCCCAATATCACAAACCACACATCCCAACACCAAGCCCTGCATGCACCACCAAAGCATGGACACCCATCACCAATGCATGGCCACTGCACATACCCATACATCCCCCTAACCCACCATCACACAAGGTCCCACACAGGAATGCAAGCACTGGGGTACACGGTCACCCACCTATTGCACACCATAGCACACACAGATGTAATAAACATCTTTTTATACCCCGGCAGGACCCCTACCCAACGTCACCAGACAGGAGGGTCCACACATGTCCTCACCACCAACAGAAGAGGCCCACAGTGATGACAGCAGCTCTGTCCAACTGGATATAGATGACCAGCCTGGCCTATAGGGGACCTCTGGACATTCGGTTTCCCTCACACAGTCACAGGCCACCACAGAGCGTCCCCTCTCTGGAAACACCAGCACAGCACCCACCCAACGGGGCCATACCTCTGTTCCCAAGACACGTCAATCAGCTGTATGTCCACCACTACAGGGAACCCAGGCTAACCCACCATCCCAACAACAACAGGGACCTGAGGGCAGTGGTAGTGGGCACACGGTTCAGGGGACAGAGGCCCAGAGAAACAGGGGAACTGAGAGGGCTGCTGTGCGACAGCAGGAGGACAGGCCAAGGGAACCCACTCTCCACGAGGCCCTCTCCAACATCATGGGAGCCTATCACCACTCCCAGCAGACGATGGCAACGGTACTGGCCAAGTTTCAGGAGACCCAGCGGCTGCAGGAGGAACAGTATTTGGGCTTCAGGGAGGAACTCAGATCCATCAATTCCACCATGGGCACCATCGTAGTGGTGCTGAAGGAAGTACTCAACACCAGGCGGGACACTGTGGCACAACAAGGGGCCCCTGATACTAGCCTGGACGATGAACTGCCCACCACCTCTGCCGGTGCTAGTAGACAGGACGCCCCGCCACAGGACCACCACACCAGCACCCCACCCCCTGCAGAGGGAGAACCACCCCGCAAACGGTCCCTGAGATCCAGGACAAAGACAGAGAACGATGCCAAGACCCCCGCCAAGAAATGAGACCACCCTGAATATCATCCTTCTGTCCCACTTTGTCACGCTGTTCATCCTCAAACTGCCCCAGCTCCACTTCCTATGCTCATTTGGGCAATGCACCTCTTAGACTAATAGACTGGACTCTGCCATGGACATTCCTCCACCATCACCCCTGACCATTTTACAACCCCCTCCAATATTGAGCACTGAAATAAACACCCTTGAAGCACAAAACAATCTGGAGTCAGTCTGTGATTTCGAAATTGTGTATTAGCAATTATAGTGACAAAATGCTCTTTCAATTGTAATTTCAACATACCTATGTCACACAGCTCTAGTCCATGAGGAAACACAGCAGATGTCACACAGTGGGACCCACATCTGTGAAATCGTAAGGGAAAGTGACAACTCAGTGACCATACACTGGGTGAAAACGACAGACAGTAGAGAGGTAGTAGTGTTAAAGTACATGTAGTAGACAGGTTTGTATTCTTACCTGCGTCTCACTCGAAGTATTGCAGGATCACAGAGGTCCTGTTGTCGATGTCCTCTTCTTCTGCTTCCTCATCTTCACTGTCTACAGGCTCCACAGCTGCAACAACACCGCCATCTGGACCATCCTCCTGCAGAAAAGGCACCTGTCATCGCAAAGCTAAGTTGTGAAGTATACAGCAGGCCACGATGATCTGGCACATCTTCTTTGGTGAGTAGAATAGGGATCCACCTGTCATCTGTAGGCACCTGAACCTGGCCTTCAGGAGGCCGAAGGTCCGCTCTATTATCCCCCGAGTTCACCCATGGGCCTCATTGTAGCGTTCCTGTGCCCTTGTCCTGGGATTCCTCACTGGGGTCAGTAGCCATGACAGGTTGGGGAACCAGAGTCACCTGCAAATGGCGAGGGACAACTGTTAGACACACACTAACATGTAGGGATATCCCCAGACCCAGACAACCATTCCCACTGACTTGCTTCCAGGTGCTCACCTAATAGCCACACACGGTGCCTCTGGAGTTGACCCATCACATAAGGGATGCTGCTATTCCGCAGGATGTAAGCGTCATGCACTGAGCCAGGGAATTTGGCATTCACATGGGAGATGTACTGGTCTGCCAAACACACCATCTGCACCCTCATGGAATGATAACTCTTCCGGTTTCTGTACACCTGTTCACTCCTGCGGGGGGTACCAAAGCCACATGGGTCCCATCAATGGCACGCATAATGTTTGGGATATGTCCCAGGGCATAGAAGTCACCTTTCACTGTAGGCAAATCCTCCACCTGAGGGAAAACTATGTAGCTCCGCATGTGTTTCAGCAGGGCAGACAGCACTCTGGACAACATGTTGGAAAACATAGGCTGGGGCATCCCTGATGCTATGGCCACTGTTGTTTGAAATGACCCACTTGCAAGGAAATGGAGTACTGACAGCACCTGTACTTGAGGGGGGGTTCCTGTGGGATGGTGGATAGCTGACATCAGGTCTGGCTCCAGCTGGGCACACAATCCAGTATTGTGGCACGATCAAGCCTGTAGGTGATGATCACATGTCTTTCCTCCATTGTCGACAGGTCCACCAGTGGTCTGTACACCGGAGGATGCCGCCATCTCCTCACATGTCCCAGCGGACGGTGCCTATGAAGGACAACAGCGACCACAGAGTCAACCAACTCAGAGGTACATACCCGCACCTTACACAGAACACGAATCCTAATCCAAAATTTGCCCTCTATGAGTGTTGAGGCAAGGCCTGGATATGTGTGACGTAGTTAAAAATGGAGCTATGTGGGCCCCTGAAATGGCGGCTGCCTGACCTGTAAAGTGAGACAATGGGATGTGATGTAATTGCGCTGGCGTTGTACACCGTCGCGGTAGGCGGTCAAAGACTACAGTGCAATTCTGCATTGGTTAACATTGGACCATATGGGTCCCAAGAGCCAATGATGATGTATGCCGGCAGTGATGGTACGCACCACCGCAGACGTGATCGCCATTTTCTATCTGTTCAATCACTCGATACCTGATCTTCGACAGGAGAGGACCTACACTGCAAGTGCTGCTGTGACCTCAGTCTGGAAGAGACAATGGCTCGTGCGTCTGGGGAAAGGGCCCCAGCCTTCACATCGGAGGAGTTGGAGAAACTCATTGATGGGGTCCTTCCCCAGTACACGCTACTCTACGGTCCTCCAGACAAACAGGTAAGTACACTGGGAGCATGCTGTATGGGCTATGCCTGTGTGGAGAGGGGTGGATGTAAGAAGGAAGGGGGGAGAGTACGGAAGCATTGAAACGACGGTGAGTGCATGTGCCACATGGCAAGGGTAGGGATGGGGGCCAATGACTGTGACGGTGCAGTTGGTAATAACTTTTCTTTTCCCCCTGTACAATTCATGTAGGTCAGCGCCCACCAGAAAAAGGATATTTGGCGTGCCATCGCCATTGAAGTCCGGACCCTGGGGGTCCACCACAGACGGAGCACCCACTGCCGTAAGAGATGGGAGGACATTCGCCGGGGAAGCAAGAAGACGGCAGAGGCCCAGCTGGGGATGACCTCCCAACGTGGGAGGGGTGCCCGTCGCACCATGACCCCCCTTATGTTCAGGATCCTGGCAGTGGCGTACCCAGAGTTGGATGGGCACTTGAGGGCATCACAGCAGACACAAGCGGGTGAGTACACTCTCATTCTGCTGATTTTGCTCGCAGTGGAGGTGTCTGGGTGGGGGAGGTGGGCTGTGGGTTTCCCTAGGCCAGGGCGTGTATGCTAGGTCCCCTTGTTCTGGCAGACCCTGTGGCACCCCACCCCACCTGTGTACAGTGCCAAGTTCACCTAGTCAGGCTCCTGTGTCATCCATGTGTGCAGATGTCAGCCAATGCCTTGTAGGCCATGTCCCAGGGATTGAACAGTGGAGCCGAAGTGCGCGGCGTAGTGCATGGGGCTTCTGTGTCTGTCGTGTCCGCCAACAGTAGCGGTAATGCATGCACTCAATGGTGGTCATTACAACCCTGGCAGACGGTGTTAAAGCGGCGGTAAGACCGCCAACAGGCCGGCGGAAAAAGTTTTGGAATTATGACCGTGGCGGAAACCACCAACAAAGACAGCCACTTTAACACTCCGACCGCCACGGCGGTACAAACAAACAGCTTGGCGGTCACCACCAACAGACAGGCGGAGGACAATGTACCGCCCACACTATTATGACAGGCCAATCCGCCACCTTTTCCGGGGCGGGTACACCGCGGATAAAAACACAGCGGAAACAGGAATTTTGAAGGGAAAACGCTCACCTCTACACACTCCGACGAGGAAGGAGGACACCATGGACCCGGAACTCCAAATCCTCCCTGCGATAGTCTTCCTCCTCCTGTACCAGGAGGACCGATGCCGGCGGTGAAGACCACAGTGAGTACTGCACCTACGACACAGGGGAGGGGGAGGGAAAAAACAGGGACACACACATGCAACACCCCCACCCCCACCCCCACCCTCACCCACTACAACACACACACTAATGCATATCTATACATTATAGCTACACTCCCCAAACCCCCCAGAAGAATGCAAAGACAAAAGGAAATGAGTGTAACCATTGTAATATATCAAAATTCAGTAAGCAAAAATAAACATATAGACACTATTACCAAAATATACACCAAGATTAGTAGTCCAGTTATTGCTCCATTAATAGTCCGTGGACCACTGGGCCCAAAATGCATGGGGGAGGCCCACACATGATACCAGATCAAAACAGAGAGAACACTGCAGAGGCATCAGATAGAAATACAACAGGCACCTCAGGGGGAACGGAAGGGGGGCACCTCAGCCGGATGAGTGCATGACGCCAGATCCACGAGGGGGCACCATGCCCATTGATGTATCCTGGGGAGTGCAAAGCCACAGTCTCTCAAGTCTCTACAGTGGGTGGGTTGACCACTGCTGCATCCTGGGGAGTGCAAAGCCACAGTCTCTCAAGTCTCACAAGTGGGTGGGTTGCCCACTGCTGCATCCTGGGGAGTGCAAAGCCACAGTCTCTCAAGTCTCTACAGTGGGTGGGTTGCTCACTGCTGCATCCTGGGGAGTGCAAAGCCACAGTCTCTCAAGTGGATAACATTCTCCACTGGTTTCTGGAGGGGGCTTTGTGCCCAGAGTGCTTCATCCTGCCAAGGACTGAGGTAGTGGATGCATGTCTCCACTGGTTCTGGAGGGGTCTTGGTGCCCAGAGTGCTTCATCCTGCCAAGGACAGATGTAGTGGATGTCTTTCTCCACTGGTTTTGGAGGGGATTGGTGCCCAGAGTGCTTCGTCCTGCCAAGGACTGAGGTAGTGGATGTGATAATCCACTGGTTCTGGAGGGGGACTGGTGCCCAGAGTGCTTCATCCTGCCAAGGACTGAGGTAGTGTATGTGATAATCCACTGGTTCTGGAGGGGGACTGGTGCCCAGAGTGCATCACTCACCCCGTGACGGTCCCAGTTGCGTCAGTGCCCCTGCCGCTCATGGGCTAGCGGTGCTTGAGTTGTCGGTCCTTGCCCTGTGCAGCGGTGCTTGAGTTGGTGGTCCTTGCCCTGTTCAGCGGTGCTTGCCCTGTTCAGCGGTGCTTGAGTTGGCGGTCCTTGCCCTGTTCAGTGGTGCTTGAGTTGGCGGTCCTTGCCCTGTTCAGCGGTGCTTGCCCTGTTCAGCGGTGCTTGAGTTGGCGGTCCTTGCCCTGTTCAGCGGTGCTTGCCCTGTTCAGCGGTGCTTGCCCTGTTCAGCGGTGCTTGAGTTGGCGGTCCTTGCCCTGTGTAGCGGTGCTTGAGTTGGCAGTCCTTGCCCTGTTCAGTGGTGCTTCAGTTGGTGGTCCTTGCCCTGTTCAGCGTTGCTTGAGTTGGCGGTCCTTGCCCTGTTCAGCGGTGCTTGCCCTGTTCAGCGGTGCTTGAGTTGGCAGTCGGTGCTTGAGTTGGCGGTCCTTCATTGCCCAGCTGGGCTGGTGCTGGCGGTCCTTCATTGGTCAGCTGGGCTGTGGCTGGCGGGGCCCTCCTGGGCAGCTGGCCAGTGGTTGCAGGGCCCTCCTGGGCAGCTGGGCTGTGGCTGGTGGGGCCCTCCTGGGCAGCGATGATGGGGCTTGCGGGGCCCTCTTAGGCAGCAGCGACGATGGGGCTGGCGGGCCCTCCTGGGCAGCGACGATGGGGCTTGCGGGCCCTTCTGGGCAGCAGCGATGATGGGGCTGGCGGGGCACTCCTGGGCAGCAACGATGGGGCTGGCAGGGCACTCCTGGGCAGCGACGATGGGGCTCCGGGTCCCTCCTGGGCAGCAGCGACGATGGGTCTCACAGGGCCCTCCTGGGCAGCAGGGATGATTGGGCTGCCATGGCACTCCTGGGCAGCGACGATGGGGCTGGTGGGGCCCTCCTGGGCAGCGGGGCTGATGGCGATCTTCTCCGCCGTGCTGCTCCTCCCAGACTTGCCGGGTTTCTTGTGACCCTTCACCACCTTGGGAGGAGTCACAGCTGAGTCCACACTCCCACCGGGACCCCTGGGAGCGGCTTGGGTGGCTGGAGTCTTCCCCCTCTCCCGCCGGGCACTGGCCAACTTCTGGTGCTTCACGGGGGGGACTGGCTGTGCTGTGGCTCCGTGCCACACTTGGTGTCCTGGTGGCTGGTGCACTCCACATACCTGTGACAACAGGCACCACTGGTCCTGGAGATGCTGTGGCTGAGGTGCTAGTTCGGGACCTTTGAGTAGGACGGGGGTGGGAAATAGGTTAATGGTGGACAGGAAAAGTTGTTGGGACACACTGGAACGGGTAGCTGGAGGGGGTTTGGGAGTGGAGGAAGAGGTGGTGGTTGTAGGAGGTGTACGTTTTGTGGCTTTGGGTGCAGGTGGATGGCTGTTGGGTGGGTGTGTGCCTGCGTTTGTGTATCTTGGGAGGGGGCGTCACAGACACACTGGGAGAGGATACAGGGGACGTGTGAATGGTAGTGGGGGTGGTGACTGCACGTGAGCGGGGTGTGCTGTGGGTGTGCTGGTGCGGGACGTAGTGGCTGTAGAGGTAGTGTATGCAGGTGTGAGTGTAGACAAGATTGGGAGGTAGGAGGGAGACGACGACGAGGAGGGGGACATAGTGGAGGCAGTGGATGTTGGTGTGTCTGTATGTGTGTGATGCTTGCGTGAGTGCCTGTGGGATGTGTGGTGCTTATGTTTGCCTGAGCTTCCCTTGTGTGGTGAGGTGTGTGCAGGCTGGTCTGATGGTGTGCTTGGGATAGGCAGAGGTACAGGGGATTGGGTCTGGGTGGAGGAAGTTGGAGGGGGGATGCTAGACACAGGGACAATGGCTGCCATCAGTGCTGAGGCCAGAGTTTGAAAGGATCGGTGAAGGGCCGCCTGACCAGAATGAATGCCCTCCAGGAATGCATTAGTTTGTTGCAACTGCCTCTCTACACCCTGGATGGTATTCAAAATGGTAGACTGCCCAACAGTGAGTGACCTGAGGAGGTCAATGGCCTCCTCACTGAGGGCAGCAGGGGTGACAGGGGTAGGGCCTGAAGTGCCTGAGGCGAAGGCTGAGGGGCTGCTGGGAGGGCGGTGCTGGTAGGGGGGGGTGGTGGCTGTACCTGTAGAAGTGGGGGGCACAGATGTTGTCGCCACCACAAGGGAGCTCCCATCGGAGGATGAGTCTGTGTCGCTGGTTTCAGCTCCTGTCCCCACTGTGGTGCTCCCCTCGCCCTCTGTCCCACTGGTGTATTCTGAGTCCGTAGTGTGGCCCTCCATGGCCATGTGGGATGCAGCTCCCTCGTGCTCCGGTGCCACTGCTCCTCTGCCTGATGATGCTAATGCACACAAGAACAGGGAGACCACAAAAAAGGGGGGGGGGACAGAAGAAAGACAAGTTGAGTGCATGGATTACCGCTACCGTTGGCGGACAAGACAGACACAGAAGCCCCCTGCACCACGTCGCGCTGTTGGGCTCTACAGTGCAATTCCTGGGAAATGGCCTACAAGGCTATGGACGACATATGCACACATAGATGACACAGGTGCATGAATAGCTGTACTTGGCACTCTACATAGGTGGGGTGGGAGGCCACAGGGCCATGCCTTACGGAGGGGCCTAGGCTACGGAACTTGCCCTGGCTTAGGGAAACCCACAGCCCTCCTCCCCCACCCAGACACCTCCACTGCACGCAAAGTCAGCTGAATGAGAGTGTACCCACCCTCTTGTGTCTGCTGTAATGCCCTCAAGCGCCCATCCAACTCCAGGTAGGTCACTGCCAGGATCCTGAACATCAGGGGGGTCATGGTTCGACGGGCACCCCTCCCACGTTGGGAGGCCATCCCCAGTTTAGCCTCCGCCGTCTTCTAGCTCCAGCGGCGAATGTCCTCCCATCTTTTACGGCAGTGGGTGCTCCGTCTGTGGTGGACCCCCAGGGTCCGGACGTCCTTGGCGATGGCACGCCAAATATCCTTCTTCTGGTGGACGCTGACCTACATGAAATGTACAGGGTAAGAAGAGAAGTCATTACCAACTGCGCCGTCAAAGTGAGGGGCCCCCATCCCTACCCTTGCCATGTGGCACATGCACCCACCGTCTTTCATGCATGCAGCACTCTGCCCCCTTCCTTCTTACAACCAGCCCTCTCCACACAGGCATAGCCCATACAACATGCTCCCTGTGTACTTACCTGTTGGTCTGGAGGACCGTAGAGTAGCGT
Organism: Pleurodeles waltl; assembly: GCF_031143425.1. Taxonomy (NCBI): domain Eukaryota; kingdom Metazoa; phylum Chordata; class Amphibia; order Caudata; family Salamandridae; genus Pleurodeles; species Pleurodeles waltl. The sequence continues at coordinate 572,410,954 of NC_090448.1, forward strand.
GTACTGGGGGAGGACCCCATCAACGAGCTTCTCCAACTCCTCCGCAGTGAAGGCAGGGGCCCTTTCCCCAGACGCACGAGCCATTGTCTCTTCCAGACCGAGGTCACAGCAGCACTTGCAGTGTAGGTCCTCTCATGTCGAAGATCAGGTATCGAGTGATTCAACAGATAGAAAATGGCGGTCACGTCCTCAGCGGTCACGCCCGCGGCGGTGCGTACCATCACCGCTGGCGTACATCGTCATTGGCTCCTGGGACCCATAATGTCCAATGTTAACCAATGCAGAATTGCGCTGCGGTCTCCGACCGCTACCACGATGGTGTACAACGCCAGCGCAGTTACCTCACATCCCACTGTCCCACTTTACAGGTCAGGCAGCCCCCATTTCAGGGGCCCACATGGCCTAATTACCAACTGCGTCACACATACCTAGGCCTAGTCTCAACACACATACAGGCCACATTTTTTGTATGAATGGTGTTCTGTGTAGACTGTGGGTACATACCTCTGAGTTGTTTGACTCTGTGCTCGCTGTTGTCCTTCATAGGCACCGTCCGCTGGGACATGTGAGGAGATGGCGGAATCCTCCGGTGTACCGACCGCTGGTGGACCTGTCGACAATGGAGGAAAGAAATTTGATTATCACCTACAGGTTTGACCGTGCTACAATCTAGGAACTGTGTACCCAGTTAGAGCCTGACCTGATGTCAGCAAGCCGCCATCCCACAGGAATCCCTCCTCAAGTGCAGGTGCTATCAGTGCTCCATTTACTTGCTAGTTGGTCTTTTCAGACAACCGTGGCCATGGCATCAGGGATGTCGCAGCCTATATTTTCCAACGTATTATCCAGAGTGTTGTCTGCCCTGCTGAAACACATGCGGAGCTACATCGTTTTCCCTCAGGTGGAGGATTTGCCTACAGTGAAAGGTGACTTCTATGCCCTGGGACATATCCCCAACATCATAGGTGCCATTGATGGGACCCATGTGGCTTTGGTCCCCCCCCCACAGGAGTGAACAGGTGTACAGGAACCGGAAGAGTTATCATTCCATGAATGTACAGATGGTATGTTTGGCCGACCAGTACATCTCCCATGTGAATGCCATGTTCCCTGGCTCAGTGCATGACGCCTACATCCTGCGGAATAGCAGCATCCCTTATGTGATGGGTCAACTCCAGAGGCACCGTGTGTGGCTATTAGGTGACTCTGGTTACCCCAACCTGTCATGGCTACTGACCCCAGTGAGGAATCCCAGGACACGGGGCAGAGGAACGCTACAATGAGGCCCATGGTTGAACTAGGAGGGTGATCGAGCAGACCTTCGGGCTCCTGAAGGCCAGGTTGAGGTGTCTGCATATGACATGTGGATCCGTATTCTACTCACCAAAGAAGGTGTGCCAGATCATCGTGGCCTGCTGTATGCTTCACAACTTGGCTTTGCGACGACAGGTGCCTTTTCTGCAGGAGGATGGTCCAGATGGCGGTGTTGTGGCAGCTGTGGAGCCTGTGGACAGTGATGAGGAGGAAGCAGAGGAAGAAGACATGCAGAACAGGGACTCAGTCATTGAGCAATATTTCCAGTGAAACACAGGTGAGAATACATTCCTGCCTACTACATGTACTTTAACACTTTTACCTCTATCCTGTCTGTCGATTTCACCCAGTGTATGGTCACTGAGTTGTCACTTTCCCTTACGGTTTCACAGGTGTAGGTCCCAACGTGTGTCATCTGCTTAGATTCCTCATGGACTAGAGCTGTGTGACATAGGTATGTTGACATTACTATTTCATGAACATTTTGTCACTGTAATTGCAAATACACTATTTCGAAATCACAGACAGACTCCAGATCTTTTGGTGCTTTAGGTGTGTTTATTTCAATACAAAATATTGGAGGGGAAGTTAAATGGTGAGGGGTGATGGCACAGAGTCCAGTCTATTAGTCTCACAGGGCATTGCCCATATGGGCATAGGAAGTAGACCTGGGGGCAGTTTCAATATGGACAGGGTGACAAAGTTGGACAGTGGGATGACAATCAGGGTGGTCTAATTTCTTGGTGGGGGTCTTGGCATCGTGCTCTGTCTTGTTCCTGGTTCTCAGGGACCGTTTGCGGGGTGGTTCTCCGTCTGCAGGGGGTGGGGTGCTGGTGTGGTGGTCCTGTGGCGGTGCCTCCTGTCCACTAGCGCTGGCGGAGGTGGTGGGCAGTTCAATGTCCATGCTAGTGTCAGGGGCCCCTTGGAATGCCACAGTATTCCTCCTGGTGTTGAGTACTTCCTTTAGCACCCCTACGATGGTGCCCAGGGCAGAGCTGATGGTTCTGAGTCCCTCCCTGAACCGCAAATACTGTTCCTCCTGCATCCGCTGGGTCTCCTGAAACTTGGCCAGTACGGTTGCCATCGTCTCCTGGGAGTGGTGGTAGGCTCCCATGATGGAGGAGAGGGCCTCGTGGAGAGTGGGTTCCCGTGGCCTGTCCGCCCCCTGTCGCACAGCAGCCCTCCCAGTTCCCCTGTGTTCCTGGGCCTCCGTCCCCTGGACCGTGTGCCCACTGCCACTGCCCCCAGGTCCCTGTTGTTGTTAGGGTGGTGGGTTATCCTGGGTTCCCTGTAGTGGTGGACACACAGCTGATTGACGTGTCCTGGGGACGGAGGTATGGGCCCGCTGGTTGGGTGCTGTGCTGGTGTTTCCAGAGGGGGAAGGTCTGTGGTGGCCTGAGCCTGTGTGAGGGGAACCGACTGTCCAGAGGCCCACGATGGTCCGGGCTGGTCATGTACATCCAGTTGGACAGAGGTGCTGTCATCACTGTGGGCCTCTTCTGTGGGTGTAGTGGACATGTCTGGACCCTCCTGTCTGGTGACGTTGGGTAGTGGTCCTGCAGGGGTGTAAAGGCATGATTATTGCATCTGTGTGTGTCATGGTGTGCAAAGGGTGGGTGAACGTGTACCCCAGTGCTGGCATTCCTGTGTGTGAGCTTGTGTGATGATGGTTTAGGGGGGTGTAGGGTATGTGCAGTGGCCATGCTTTAGTGATGGGTGTTCATGCCTTGTTGTTGCATGCAGGGCTTGGTGTTGGGATGTGTGGTTTGTGATATCGGTACATTTGTGAGGAGTTGGATTGATAGGGGTGGAGGAGAGGGTGGGGGTATGTGATAGCATGCAGGTAGGGTGGGGGATGTAATAGCTAAGATTTGACTTACCAGAGTCCATTTCTCCACCGACTCCTGCAAGGCCCTCAGGATGCAGAATCGGCAAGACCTGCTCCTCCCATGTTGTTAGTTGTGGGTGAGGAGGTGGGTGTCCTCCGCCAGTCCGCTGAACCGCCTGGTGGTGTCTTGAGACCACGGAACGCACCTTCCCCCGTAGGTCGTTCCACCTCTCACTGATGTCCTCCCGATTTCTTGGGTGTTGTCCCACTGCGTTGACCCTGTCGACTATTCTTCGCCATAGCTCCATCTTACTTGCAATTGAGGTGTGCTGCACCTGTGATCCAAATAGCTGTGGCTCTACCCGGACGATCTCCTCCACCATGACCCTGAGTTCCTCCTCCGTGAACCTGGGCTGTCTATGCCGTGCCATGGGGTGGTGTGGGTGATGTGTGGGGTGTTGTGTGTGGTGATAAGTGTGGTGATATGTAGTGGTGTGTGGTGTTTTGTGCGTGGAAGTTGTGTGGGTGATGGTGTTGTGTGCCTGTGGATGCTAGTTTGTTGATGGTGGTGTCTCTCTCTGACCTTCTCTCTGTAATTGTGGTCGTAGGGGTTTGTGGGTGATGTAGGTGTGTGTTTTATATTGTATTGGGTGTGTGGGAGTGGTGTGTGTATGTGTATCAGGTGTGTGTATTTCGAATTGTCCAATGTGGCTGTGTTTTGTAAGAGTGTGTGTATTTTGAGCACGGCAGTGTGTACCGCCAATGGAATACCGCGGTTGAAAGGCCGCCGCGTGGATTCGTGTGTCGTGATAGTGTTGTCATTTTTCTGTTGGCGTGACGGTGGAGGTTTTGTTTTCGGCAGTTTATCACTGACCTTTGGTGTGGCGGACTTGTGTGGGTGTCTGAATTTTGTCGGATTCCGAGATGTGGGTCATAATAGCTGTGAAGGAATTCCGCTGCCGCTGCGGTGTGTTGGCGGTCTTCTGCACAGCGGTAAGCGGCTTTTACTGCCAATGTTGTAATGACCCCCAATATGTCTTTCTTCTGTCGTCCCTCCCTTTTTGTGGTCTCCCTGTTCTTGTGTGATTTAGCTTCATCAGGCGGAGGAGCAGTGGCACCAGAGCAGGAGGGAGCTGCATCCCACATGGCCCTGGAGGGCGAGACTACGGACTCGGAGTTCACCAGTGGGACGGAGTGCGAGGGGAGCTCCACGGTGGGGACAGGAGCTGACACCAGTGACACGGACTCGTCCAATCACGCAAGCATCACACACTTGCAGACACACCAACATCCACTGCCTCCAATGTGTCCCCCTCCTCCTTGTCTCTCTCCTCCCTCCCTGTCTTGTCTCCACTCACACCTGCATGCACTACACCTACAGCCACTACTTCCATCACCAGCACACACACCACCACACCCCGCTCACGTGCAGTCACCATCCCCACAACCATTCACACGCCTCCTGTGTCCTCTCCCAGTGTGTCTGTGACGCCCCCTCCCAAGATACACAAACGCAGGCACACACCCACCCAACAGCCATCCACCTCACGACAGCCTTCAGCGCATGCACCTTTACCCAAAGTCACCAAAGGAACACCTGCAACAACCACAACCTCTTCCTCCACTCCCAACCCCCCTCCAGCTACCCGTCCCAGTGTTCCCAAGAAACTTTTCCTGGCCAATCTTGACTTCTTTCCCTCACCTCCCCCACCCCGTCCGTCTCCTAGGGCCCGACTCTCCAGGTCCCAACCTAGCACCTCAGCCACAACATCTCTGGGACAAGTGGTGCCTGTAGTCACCGGAATGTGGAGTGCACCGGCCACCAGGGCAGCCAGTGTGGCACGGAGCCACAGCACGGGCAGTCCCCCACCTGTCAAGCATCAAAAGTTTACCAGCGCCCGGCGGGAGAGGGGGAAGACTCCAGCCACCCAAGCCGCTCCCAGGGGTACAGGTGGGAGTGTGAAGTCAGCTGCGACACCTTCCAAGGTGGGGAAGGCCCACAAGAAAGTCGGCAAGTCTTGGAAGAGCATTAGGGTGGAGAAGACCGCCATCATCCCCGCTGCCCAGGAGGCCACCGCCACCCGCCCTGCTGCCCAGTAGGCCACCGCCAGCACCAGCCCTGCTGCCCAGGAGGCCACCGCCATCATCCCTGCTGCCCAGGAGGCCACCGGCAGCACCAGCCCTGCTGCCCAGGAGGCCACCGCCAGCACCAGCCCTGCTGCCCAGGACAGGACCGCCAGCATCAGCCCTGCTGCCCAGGACAGGACCGTCTGCACCAGCCCCGCTGGGCCATGAAGGACCGTCAGCACCAGCCTCGCTGGGCCATGAAGGACCTCCAGCACCTGCCCCGCTGGGCCATGAAGTGCCGCAAGCACCAGCCCCGCTGGGCCATGAAGGACCACCAGCACCAGCCCCGCTGGGCCAGACAGGACCGCCAGCACCAGCCCCGCTGGGCCAGACATGACCACCAGCAGCTGAGTCACTGCAAAGAACCCCTCTGCCACAAGCACCGCTGAACAAGGCACCGCAGCCACAAGCACCGCTGAACAGGGCACCGCTGCCACAAGCACCGCTGAACAGGGCACCGCCGCAACAAGCACCGCTGCCAATGACACTGCCGCAACAAGCACCGCTGGCCCATGAGCGCCAAGGGCACTAACGCTACTCAGTCCTTGGCAGGATGAAGCACTCTGGGCACAAAACCCGCTCCAGAACCAGTGGAGACAAACATCCACTACCTCAGTCCTTGGCAGGATGAAGCACTCTGGGCACAAAACCCCCTCCAGAACCAGTGGAGACAAACATCCACTACCTCTGTCCTTGGCAGAATGAAGCATTCTGGGCGCAAAGCCCCCTCCAGAACCAGTGGAGACAAACATCCACTACCTCAGTCCTTGGCAGGATGAAGCTCTCTGGGCGCAAAGCCCCCTCCAGAACCAGTGGAGACAAACATCCACTACCTCTGTCCTTGGCAGGATGAAGTACTGTGGGCACAAAGCCCCCTCCAGAACCAGTGGAGAAAGGCATCCACTACCTCTGTCCTTGGCAGGATGAAGCACTCTAGGCACAAAGCCCCCTCCAGAACCAGTGGAGACTGTTATCCACTTGAGAGACTGTGGCTTTGCACTCCCCAGGATGGAACAGTGGGCAAACCGCCCACTTGTGAGACTTGAGAGACTGTGGCTTTGCACTCCCCAGGATGGAACAGTGGGCATGTGGCCCCCTCATGGATTTGGCGTTGGGCACTCAACCGGCTGAGGTGCCCCCCCTTTCCCTTACCCCTGAGGTGCCTGTTTTATTGCTATCTGATGCCAATGCAGTGTTCTCTCCGTCATTTCAGGGATTGGGTGTGGGCCTCGCCCATACCGTGGGGGCCCAGTGTTCCACGGACTTCAATGGAGCACTACCTGGACTACTATTCTTGGTGTATATTTTGTTTATAGTGTATATATATATTTTTGCATACTTGATTTTAATATATTACAATGGTTACACTCATTTCCTTTTGTCCTTGCATTCTTCCCGGTGGGGGTTGGGGGGTGTAACTGTTATGTTATGTATCATGATGTATTATTGTGTGTGTTGTTGTGGATGAGGGTGGGGGTGTTGCATGTGTGTGTCACTCTCTTTTCTCTCCCCCACCCCTGTGTCGTAGGTGTAGTACTCACCGTGGTCTTTACCGCCGGCGTTCGTGCTCCTGTTAGAGGAGCAAGAAGATAAGGGCTGGCAGGATGTGGAGTTCGGGTTCCATGGCGTCCGGAGTCCTCGTGGGGTGTGCAGAGGTTAGCGTTTTCCCTTCGAAGTCCTGTTTCTGTCGTGTTTTTGTTCGCGGTGAATCCGCCCCGGAAAACGTGGCGGATGGGTAGGTTGTGATACTGTGGGCGGTTGTAGGAAAGTACCATCTTGCCTGGCATGTTACCCCCATATTTCACTTCATATATTTTGTTTTAGTGTATGTGTCACTGGGACCCTGCCAGCCAGTGCCCCAGTGCTCATAAGTGTGCCCTGTATGTGTTCCCTGTGTGATGACTAACTGTCTCACTGAGGCTCTGCTAATCAGAACCTCAGTGGTTATGCTCTCTCTGCTTTCTAAATTGTCACTAACAGGCTAGTGACCAATTTCACCAATTCACATTGGCATACTGGAAGACTGCAGCTGCTGCTGCTGCCAACCCCTCAGACAGGTTTCTGCCCTCCTGGGGTCCAGCCAGGCTTGGCCCAGGAAGGCAGAACAAAGGACTTCCTCAGAGAGAGGGTGTTACACCCTCTCCCTTTGGAAAAAGGTGTCAGGACTGGGAAGGAGTAGCCTCCCCCAGCCTCTGGAAATGCTTTGATGGGCACAGATGGTGCCCATCTCTGCATAAGCCAGTCTACACCGGTTCAGGGATCCCCCAGCCCTGCTCTGGCGCGAAACTGGACAAAGGAAAGGGGAGCTCCTCCAGCGTGCCCCAGACCTCTGCCATCTTGGATTCAGAGGTGTGCTGGCACACTGGACTGCTCTGAGTGGCCAGGGCCAGCAGGTGACGTCAAAGACTCCTTCTGATAGGCTCTTACCTGTGTTACTAGCCTATCCTCCTTCCTAGGTAGCCAAACCTCCTTTTCTGGCTATTTAGGGTCTCTGCTTTGGGGAATTCTTCAGAGACCGAATGCAAGAGCTCATCAGAGTTCGTCTGCATCTCCCTCTTCACCTTCTGCCAAAGGATCGATCGCTGACTGCTCAGGACACCTGCAAAACCGCAACAAAGTAGCAAAGACGACTACTGCAACCTTGTATTGCTTCATCCTGCTGGCTTTCTCGCCTGTTTCCTGGTGGTGCATGCTCTCTGGGTAGCCTGCCTCCTTCTTGCACCAGGAGCTCTGAAGAAATCTCCTGTGGGTCGATGGAATCTTCCCCCTGCAACCGCAGGCAACAAAAGACTGCATCACCGGTCCTCTGGGTCCCCTCTCAGCACGACGAGCGTGGTCCTTGGAACTCAGCAACTCTGTCCAAGTGACTCGCACAGTCCAGTGATTCTTCAGTCCAAGTGTGGTGGAGGTAAGTCCTTGCCTCCCCACGCTAGACTGCATTGCTGGGTACCGCGTGATTTGCAGCTGCTCCTGCTCCTGTGCACTCTTCCAGGATTTCCTTCATGCACAGCCAAGCCTGTGTCCCCAACACTCTAACCTGCAGTGCAAAACCTTCTGAGTTGTCCTCCGGCATCGTGGTACTCCCTTTTCTGATTTCGGGTGGACTCCGATTCACTCCTCTTCCAAGTGCCTGTTCCGGTACTTCTGCGGGTGCTGCCTGCTTCTGTGAGGGCTCCCTGACTTGCTGGGCGCCCCCTCTGTCTCCTCCTCCAAGTGGCGACATCCTGGTCCCTCCTGGGCCTCAGCAGCACCCAAAAACCCTAACCATTACCCTTGCAGCTAGCAAGGCTTGTTTGCGGTCTTTCTGCGTGGGAACACCTCTGCAAGCTTCTTCACGACGTGGGACATCCATCCTCCAAAGGGGAAGTTCCTAGTCCTCTTCGTTCTTGCAGAACACAAAGCTACTTCCATCCGGTGGCAGCTTCCTTGCACCCTCAGTTGGCATTTCCTGGGCATCTGCCCACTCTCGACACTGGCGCGACTCTTGGACTTGGTCCCCTTGTCTTACAGGTACTCAGGTCCAGAAATCCACTGTTGTTGCTTTGCTGGTGTTGGTCTTCCTTGCAGAATCCCCCTATCACGACTTCTGTGCTCTCTGGGGGTTGTAGGTGCACTTTACACCTACCTTTCAGGGTCTTGGGGTGGGCTATAAGGGATAACTGGACCTGGTACAGAGTGTAAGTACCCCTTGGTACCCAATACAAGCTAGGCCAGCCTACTACAGTGGTACATTATCTTTCGCCTGTCTGTTTGTTTGTCCCGCCGTGGCGGTCGGAGTATTAAAGTGGCTGTCTTTGTTGGCGGTTTCCGCTACGGTCGTGATTCCAATTATTTTTCCGCCGGCTTGTTGGCGGTCTTACCACCGCTTTAACACCGACCGCCAGGGTTGTAATGACCACCCATATGTCAAAAGCTGCGCAATGCAAGTATTGTGGCACTTTTAAACCCTTGTGCAACATCATGTCTGTGCCAAGTGTAAAGAATGCAAGGGGTGTGTCCAGCGCAAGGATGCACATAAAAACTGAGCAGTTAAATCTACTAGATTCCACTGCACCATTTTTGGAGTTAACTTGAATATGTGCCGGAGGCATGTTGGTAAAATGACACTCCCACTGTTTTCAATGTGCCTAATTTCACTTAGCAGGTTTGGCACCTTCATGTATGATGCAAAGCATGCAGAGTGCCACCCTAATGTCATAGTTTATAACATTAGTGTCCTGACATGCACCATGGTGCACTGTATGTCAAATGTGGCACAAACATGGTGGAGTTATGTGGTGGTAGGAGGTGGCAGAAAAAGTGGACCATCTGAATTGATGCTCCTTTTCCCCTAGATTTACTGCAAAGTACTCAGCTTCTGACAATTGACAGTGTCCTGGTCTCAAGAAAATGTTACGTATGTGCTTGAGACATTTACGTATGGGTGAAATCCATGTCTGTATGTGTTTTTGTGGGCCAACTATGTCTGTCTAAAAAACTTGTTATAGATGTCAGTTGCTCATTCCTAAACCAAAGTTAACTAGGTCAACCAGCTAAACAAGTGGAATGTAGAACAATTGTCTATGCTTTTCTTTGTACAACAATCACAAAGCTATGTTTTCCTGTCATGTCTTGTAGGTGGACCTCCACCCTACACCATTGGTGAGGTTTCACAATTTGAAGACCCAGATGCAGCCAGTAAGTATTACCTTGTATGCCAAATGTGTAAATCAAGGGTTGTGTATGAGAGAGTATGATGTGTGCAATTCGATGTTAAAAAGGAAAGGCATGTGTGTCAATGAAGACACCATTATATATCCTTGGGTATCAACATCAAGTCTGATGTTGTGTTGAGGATGTGGAATAAGACAAAATGATGCACAGGAGCCAGCGTGTGCTGCAATGGATTTGTGAGTCTTTAGAAAAGGTAAATATGCACCCAAACACAGTGACGTCAGTCAAGATATGTTACAGAGGTGCTGGGCCTCACAAAAGCATGAATGTTAGCAACATATTTGTCATAGCACATGTCACTGCCCTATGTGCCACACGTTGCACAAAGTTACTATGGTCATGGTACAAGTTATGTCCATGTGCCGAGGTTTCCAATGGGCTTTTCAATGAGACTCTACTCTTCTGAAATGAAGTGATGCACCAGCCACACAAGCGACTTTTTGACAAGGTCAACAGTTAGTTAAGTACACATTGAAATTTCAGCTTCTTCTGATGATTGTGGTCCATGTCTATGGATTGTAGTAAATGAGAAATGTGCAGATTAACCTACATGATCTACCCATCATGATAAGTGCGAGCGAGCATGGTCACATCACATGTGTCTGAGATGTGCATGGTGAGTGTTTACCGGGTACGTAGGAGATGTTTCAAGCTTGTGCATAGATAGTGTGCAACATTGATTAGCCGTTATCCCTGCGATATCAACAATATATCATACATGCTTGGGTGGCAGATTGGTACAGACTTTGGGCTTGACATTGTTTTATGAGGTCTGGTGGATTATATGCATCATCTGAAGATGCTGTTTCCATTGCATGCTTTTTCTCACTTGTTCTCACTCTACCTAACACAGTTGCTGATGACATGTTCCCCTCATGTTTTAGCGGCCTCAATGATTCTAGCACAGAAGCGTGCCTTTTTTTAAGATGGTTGAGAGATTCCAGCACATCTATGAGGTCAAGAGAGGGTACCGCAGGATGGCAAAGTGTTACAGATGTGAGAAATCCTCGGTGTCGCGGCTGGCATTTCCAAAAGGAGGACCAGCCAAACAGCCTGCTACAAGCACATAAACAAGTGGAACCTCAACACAGAGGGTCAGGTGGATCTACAGGTTTCACCCCCTAAACTTCAATGGCCCCTACCACAACAGCATCCCAGCCACAGCCACCACCAGCTTCCACTGCCTCCAACTTTGAGGGCAAAATGCATAAGGTCATGGCTGAGATCAAGTTGCAGATGGCCAAACTGGAGGAGGCTAATGAGCGCAATTAAAAACTTTTAAAGTTCATCAAAAAGAAGCTAAAGAAGCACTGGCTTTGAATGCTTTCCTCTTCCCAGTACCTTCCCTTCCCCTGGTTTTTGTAAATAGTTTTAGTGGAATTTAGATGGGTAGGAATAGGTAAGCTAGCATAGAGTAGGTTTCTTTTAGGACATAGTATAGTAAGGGGGTTGGGATTTAGGAATATTTTTTGTTTTTAGCAACTGTTGGGGAGGTTATGAATAAGGGTTATGTTAAAACAAAAATGACAAAAAATTACAAAAAAAAATATATTTGTTCATGCAATAGATTTAGCTAGTCTATGTTTAGCTTTAGTTGATGATGTCCTTCTTGTTTATTGCCTCTTAAGGGGGTTATGCTTATTGTGTGAAATTAAAAGTACAAGATACGTTTAGATATGGATAGTTAACTGTAGGGATAAGTTAAGATTAGTTAGTATAGGTTAGGTTAGTGTAGGTTGGTGTGTAGTTTAGGCTTTTTGTTAGGTAGTGATTTTTTGTATTAATAAATCTTGTTGGTTTCCTACAATATGGTGTCCATGATGATTGACTGTCTGAGTGTTATCATGTCGGCACTGCTTACATTAGACAATTGCCTTTGGATGTGCATTTAGTATTGATTTACATGTGTGACTATGTATATCCCCTATGACCAAGGACCTGTCTGACTGGCAGCGGTATGGAATCAGCTACTCAATACATTATTCAGTGCAGTTCCTGTCACTCTGATTGTGAATGGATACACATTCTAAGACATGTAATCAGCAACGTCTATTGTTTGTGGTAAGTTATGTAACATTCATTGTTAGGAGGTTTCGAGCATTGCACTCCACCTCATTTGGGGAATGGATACTGGCATACTAACGGCTGCCCCTCACAGTCTTACAAATGCCTATTGTGTTTGTCACATCAATGTTGTACTGATACAATCATCAGGGATACTTCCAGACACTTGTGTTCTGAACCACACATGCCATATATAAACTTGCATGGTACCTGTTTATTACATGCTTGGAAGACCCAGAAATGTTGTTGTAGTCCACAATGCCATCAGTCACCTTAATCATGTTTGAGTCTATGTGTGTGGCGTTATGTCTGACAGCAAGTCACACTTAGCCCTTTTGTTCTGTAGTCATTGTCCCACCTTCACACAATGCATACATTTGAAACAGTTGATGTATCTCTGAAAAAACAGAACATATGTGATTATGGTAATTTATTTACAAATGCATGCTTTGTTTCAGATGATGTACAATGTGCAGTTCTCTGGCCCATCAGAGTTCCCAAGCCATTGAATGTCCAGTCACAGTCCAGAGGTGAGGGACATGTCATGAGACTTGTGTTGAAGAGGTGAACATCATTGAGGAGGTGTCCAAATTGACAATAGGTAGGAATTGAGATTATGGCAGTCCAGGCATAATGAGTCAACTGTGGAAGAGTAAAGAGGGCACTTTGGCACTACACTAGCATGATCTTAAGCACAGAACTAAAGAGATACTGTCCATGTGGCACAGACTGTAGCTGCCCGGCAGTTTTTCTGGTGAATATTGTTCCTACCACATCTTCATCCTCTGATGTGTGTGCGGCCTCCTGTACCATAGGTGGTGCTGTTGTTGTCGTTGACACACACATTAGGGGATAGAGATGTGGATTCTATGGTCCCGACAGCTGCCATTTGTGAGAAAGCAAAAGGCATCACTGCAGCAAGAAGGAACTGCTGGCTTCGCAACACAGCAGCTCTATCACTGTTAGAAATAGGGTCTTTGGTTAGCAGTCACATTACCCCCTGTCCAAGCAAGGACTCTCAGTCTAATCAGGGTAAAGGAGAATCACATCAGTTAAACCCCGCTCACCCACTTTGTAGCTTGGCATGAGCAGGCAGGCTTAACTTCAGACGCAATGTGTAAAGTATTTTTACCAACTCGCACAGTAACACAGTGAAAACACTATAAATAGGTAATATTTATCTAAATCAAACAAGACAAAAATCCAATATACACAAGCCAACATATGAACTTTAAAAACAATAAGGCCCTCATTACAACATTGGCGGTAAAAGCCGCTTACCGCCGTGCAGAAGACCGCCAAAACACCGCCACAGCCACAGAATTCCGCCACAGCTATTATGACCTACATTTTGGAATCCGCCAAAATTCAGACACCCACACAAGTCCGCCACACCAAAGGTCAGTGATAAACTGGCGATAACAAAACCTCCACCGTCACGGCAACAGAAATACACCCACACTATCACAACACTCTAATCCACGTGACAGTCTTTCAACCGCGGTATTCCATTGGCGGTACACACCGCCGCGCTCAAAATACACACACATCTACAAAACACAGCCACATTGGACAATTCAAAATACACACACCTGATACACATACACACACGACTCCCACCCGCCCATTACAATATAAAACACACACCCACATCACCCACAAACCCCTACAACCAAAAATTCCAAAAGAAGGCCAGAGAGAGACAGCACCGGCAAGAACAACAGCATCCACAGGCACACAACACCTTCACCCACAGAACTTCCACGCACCTCACACAACACCCCACTACATATCAGCACACTTATCACCACACACTCCACCCCACACATCACCTACACCACCCCATAGCACGGCAAAGACACCCCAGGTTCTCGGAGGAGGAGCTCAGGGTCATGGTGGAGGATATCGTCCGGGTAGAGCCACAGCTATTCGGAGCACAGGTGCAGCACACCTCAATAGCAAGGAAGATGGAACTATGGTGAAGAATAGTGGAAAGGGTCAACGCAGTGGGACAGCACCCAAGAAATCGGGAGGACATCAGGAAGAGGGGGAACGACCTACGGGGGAAGGTGCGTTCCGTGGTATCAAGACACCACCTGGCGGTTCAGCGGACTGGCGGCGGACCCCCACCTCCTCCCCCACAACTAACAACATGGGAGGAGCAGATCTTGGTGATTCTGCATCCCGAGGGCCTCGCAGGAGTAGCTGGAGGAATGGACTCTGGTAAGACAAATCTTAAATATTACATCCCCCACCCTACCTGCATGCCAGCACATACCCCCACCCTCACCCCCAGCACCCCAACTCCTCACATATGTCCCAACATCACAAACCACCCATCCCAACACCAAGGCCTGGCTGCAACAACAAAGCATGGACACACATCACTAAAGCATGCCCACTGCACATACCCATACAACCCCCTAAACCATCATCACACAAGGTCCTACACAGGAATGCAAGGACTGGGGTACACGGTCACCCACCCATTGCACACCATGACACACACAGATGTCATAACCATCCTTTTATACCCCTGCAGGACCCCTACCCAACGTCACCGGACAGGAGGGTCCACACATGTCCACACCACCAACAGAAGAGGCCCATAGTGATGACAGCAGCTCTGACCAACTGGATCTAGATGCCCAGCCTGGCCCATCGGGGACCTCGGGACAGTCGGTTCCCCTCACCCAGTCACAGGCCACCACAGAGCTTCACCCCTCTGGAAACACCAGCACAGCACCCACCCAGCAGGCCCATACCTCTGTCCACAGGACACGTCAAGCAGCAGTGTGTCCACCACTACAGGAAACCCAGGCTAACCCACCACCCCAACAACAACAGGGACCTGGGGGCAGTGGCAGTGGGCACACGATTCAGGGGACAGAGGCCCAGGGAAACAGGGGAACTGGGAGTGCTGCTGTGTGACAGAAGAGGACAGGTCCAGGGAACCCACTCTCCACGAGGCCCTCTCCTCCATCATGGGAGCCTACCACCACTCCCAGGAGACGATGGCAACGGTACTGGCCAAGTTTCAGGAGACCCAGCGCCTGCAGGAGGAACAGTATATGGGCTTCAGGGAGGACCTCAGAACCATCAGCTCCACCCTGGGCACCATCGTAGGGGTGCTGAAGGAACTGTGAACACCAGGAGGGACACTGTGGCACTACAAGGGGCCCCTGACACTAGCATGGACGATGAACTGCCCACCACCTCCGCCGGCGCTAGTGGACAGGACACCCCGCCACAGGACAACCACACCAGCACCCCACCCCCTGCAGAGGGAGAACCACCCTGCAAACGGTCCCTGAGATCCAGGACAAAGACAGAGCACGATGCCAAGACCCCCGCCAAGAAATGAGACCACCCTGATTGTCATCCTACTGTCCCACTTTGTCACCCTGTCCATACTTAAAATGCCCCAGTTCCACTTCCTATGCCATTATGGGCAAAGTAACTGTGAGACTAGTAGACTGGACTCTGCCATGGACATTTGTCTACCATCACCCATCACCATTTCACTAACCCCTCCAATATTGAGCACTTAAATAAACACCCTTAAAGCACAAAACAACCTGGAGTCTCTCTGTGATTTCGAAATAGTGTATTAGCAATTATAGTGAAAAAATGCTCTTTCAATTGTAATGTCAACATACCTATGTCACACAGCACTAGTCTATGAGGAATCTAAGCAGATGTCACACAGTGGGACCCACATCTGTGAAATCGTAAGGGAAAGTGACAACTCAGTGACCATACACTGGGTGAAAACGACAGACAGTAGAGAGGTAGTAGTGTTAAATTACATGTGGTAGGCAGGTCTGTACTCTTACCTGTGTCTCACTGGAAATACTGCTGGATCACTGAGTCCCTGTTGTTCATGTCATCTTCCTCTGCTTCCTCGTCTTCACTGTCCACAGGCTCCACAGCTGCCACAATACCGCCATCTGGACCATCCTCCTGCAGAAAAGGCACCTGTCGTCGAAAAGCCAAGTTGTGAAGCATACAGCAGGCCACGATGATCTGGCACACCTTCTTTGGTGAGTAGAATAGGGATCCACCTGTCATATGGAGGCCAAAGGTCCGCTCGATCACCCTCCTAGTTCGCCCATGGGCCTCATTGTAGCATTCCTCTGCCCTGGTCCTGGGATTCCTCACTGAGGTCAGTAGCCATGACAGGTTGGGGTAACCAGAGTCACCTGCAAATGGTGAGGGACAACTGTTAGACATGCACTATCCTGGAGGGATATCCCCAGACAACCATTTCCACAGACTTGCTTCCAGGTGCTCACCTAATAGCTACACACGGTGCCTCTGGAGTTGACCCATCACATAAGGGACGCTGCTATTCCGCAGGATGTAGGCGTCATGCACTGAGCCAGGGAACATGGTATTCACATGGGAGATGTACTTGTCTGCCAAACATACCATCTGTACATTCATCGAATGATAACTCTTCCGGTTTCTGTACACCTGTTCACTCCTGTGGGGGGGTACCAAAGCCACATGTGTCACATCAATGGCACCTATGATGTTGGGGATGTGTCCCAGGGCACAGAAATCACCTTTCACTGTAGGCAAATCCTCCACCTGAGGAAAAACGATGTAGCTCCGCATCTGTTTCAGAAGGGCAGACAATACATTGGAAAACATAGGCTGCATTGGTTAACATTGGACCCTATGGGTCCCAGGAGCCAATGACGGTGTACGCCGGCGGTGATGGTACGCACCTCCTCAGACGTGACCGCCATTTGCTATCTGTTCAATCACTCGATACCTGATCTTCGACAGGAGAGGACCTACACTGCAAGTGCTGCTGTGACCTCGGTCTGGAAGAGACAATGGCTTGAGTGTCTGGGGAAAGGGCCTGAGGAAATTCGATTTTTAATACGATCGTATCGACCCGCCATTTTGTGGCCCGCCGCCATTTTATGTTGCCTTCACTCAGGCAGCACAGCGAACGAAGTCCATTCTGCCTTTTCTGCTTATTCTGCAACATGGTGTTCAAAACAACCTTCTGCCTCTATCTTTACAAGGCTGGTATTAAGGTCTGACCGAGTACACTAATCCCTGTCTGGTTTTCTAATCCTTGTTTCAACTATCTGTAGGCTCACACTATTCTCCGCCGATCTTATCTTATCGTCTGGCCTTCGCTGTCCTTTGCTAGTAATCTCTCATTTCACAACTGTCCTCCAAACGCACACAAACTTATCGCACCACATGCAACTTCGTTGTGGATCGGTTAATGAATTAGTTCAAGGGAGGGGTGACAAACACAGCTGGAGGGGAGGCAACCTTAAGTCACTTGATACTTTGTTTTCCAATTCCTTCTATTGGTGCTGTCTTGTTTTCCGACATTTCTATTGGCTCTGTTCTATCTTTACATTATTCTTACTGGCTCCTTTCTATGTGTTCTGGGAGTGTATGTAGTTAATAAATGGTTTTTATACGGTATATAAGATTGTGCGCCACAAAGTAAAGTGGCAGTCTCCTGAGAACATACCTTGTGTACTTCTTGGACAACTGTACTAGCTGCAGCTAATAAAATCTGATCTTTTACGCCTGACAGAGTGTCCCGTGTCTCTGTTAGTTGAGGCAGGTGAATCCAAGGAGATTTCAGGCGTTCACTGCGCCGCAAGGCCCATAAGGTTCTGGTTCTTCAACTGGCGCCCAACGTGGGGCGGCTTCAGCGGTACCGGTTCTGCCTGAAGGTCGTGAGGAACCCCGCAAGAAAATTCTGGAGGAATCGCGAGCCACGTCAAGCGACCCCTGTATGTCGAAGTGGTCCGAAGGTCTTTTTCAGCGCGGTTACTCCTTCCTGACGGCTACTGACGACTGCTGCCCTGACTGCCGCCCTGCCTTGGCCCTTTCTTTGATGATGTATGGTAAAGCGAGACGATAGACGGGCCTCTGTTGGTGTAAGAAGACATCCTTAGTTAAGTATTTGGTGGGTCGCGCCCACAAATTTTGGTCTTTGTTTTGTCCTTAGGTTCTTAGATTTGGCCATTGCAGTGGCCAAAGCCGAGGGGTAAGTGCATTTGTGCTGTGTAAACTGAAAGTTTTACCCCCTTGATGTTTGTGAACAGCCAGTAAAAATCGTGAGATGTCTGGTCTGACTAAGTTTGGAAAACTTTGTTGCTTTGGTTGTAATAGGGACTCCCAGCTTGAGGACTCCTGTCCGATTCCTTCGGTTGGAACTCCCACATATGAGCTCTATTCTAAACATGGTGTTGGTCCTATTGCCTTTAATAAGACATGGACCCGATATACAAAGAAAGATGGTGTTTTAAAATGGCCAGAAAATGGTAGTTTCGAAACTGATGTGCTAGATAATTTAGAAGCAACGTTATTTAAAAGAAAAGCCCGGCCGGCAATGTTTGACTCTTTTCGCCTTTGGCGTAAGGAAGCCAAACAGAGAGAAATTAAACAAGCGAAACGAGATAGGAAAACACAGGGAATGACGATTATACAGGCTGCTCAGCAATTCAAAGATGATGAAATAGATAATGCAATGGAAATTTCAGACAGACAGCATCGAATGGCAATAGATAAATGCTATCCGACGTTGCCTATCTCTTCCCTTGATAAGAGAAAAGATTTTGAGGAAGATTCCTTAATGTCCCACTTATTGAAATTGCCTCCGCCCTATGTACAAGGTGCTAATGCACCCCCGATGTTACAGCCTGTTCAGCCGCCAGTTGTGCTTCCGCCTGCTCCAGCTTTTCCACATTTGCCTCCTCAAGTATTGCCTATGCCAGCTTTGCCTTTAACTCCTTTGCCTTCTGCTCCTTTGGCAATTCCTAATGCTCCTTTAGTTAATTCACCTAATACCTTGTCCCCTATCCTTATGTCAAATTCTCCATCTATGCGTAAGCAATTTGCAGATACTGTCTCTGGTCTCTTATCACCTTTCTTTGAAGCTTTAAATGTGTCTCCAGCTTGTTCTCGAAGACAGTCTCGTAGTCAATTCCCAGACTCCGAAGAGCGAGAAAAATTGGACTCACTTGCTTATAGATGGATCAAGAAGGGTCCTCAATATAGTACGTCTGATATTATGTCCACCTTTCTGCAATGGAATGCACCTACGCAGAGATATGTTTTTAAAGTTATGTGCGATACTCTCGCTAAAGAATGGGAGGATATGAATTTGGGTTCGGTCCCACAGGATCTGTTAGATGTTCAGGCTGACTTTGACAAAGGACTTATTGTGGGTCCTAAGGTTGAAAACGCTGTCAGAACACTTATTTCTTTCAGATCCCTATTGTTCTCACAGATTTTTCCTGATTCTGATCCTTCAGTTAGGACAGCACTGAAAAACTATCCCATGAGAGAGGTTTCTCCAATATGGAAGGAAGAAGTTGCAGCAGCAGGTGCTAATCCAGCTATTCCTGCGCATTTTCAGCGCATATGGATACATGTCCCCTGGAAAAGGTCTGAAGTTTTAGCACTTAAACAGTCACTACCAGATTCACGCAAAAATCCTGCTGGTTACTATAAAGAGTTGTCGCAAACAGTTGATGCATGTACTATGAATCTAGCAGATATTGACATGTTGATGGGAAATGTAGTTCCACAGACAATATGGGCTAAAATTCGTAGAGAGGATCACGCTCAAGAATTAGGCGGCGATTGGAACACTATGGGTAGATGGTTCTTGTTTCAAGCTCCCGAATGGAGATACAGTTTCAGCCTACGCTATTACTACTTTGCATACGATTGTGGAGACAGCACGCATTAGACATAATTCAGCTCAGGCAGCTGAATTGATAGCCTTAACTAGAGCGTGTGTGTTATCCAAAGGAAAAAGAGTAAACGTGTACACTGATAGCCAATACGCTTTTGGTGTAGCGTTTAACTTTGGGCGCTTATGGAAGGAAAGAGGATTCTTTACTTCCCATGGTACTAAGATACAACATGGTCAATTAGTGACTGAACTTCTTGAGTCACTTACAATGCCTACTCAGATAGCAATCGTGAAGTGTAGTGCACACAAAAAGATTGTGGACGATGTTGGTCGAGGAAATGCATTTGCAGATGAGGTAGCGAAAAAGACAGCCAGAGACAACACAAGTCGAATGTATGTTGCAGGTCTCGCAAACTGCGTAAGAGAAAAGGGAATGTGTGAAGATACAGTAGAGAGTGTGAAATCAATTCAAGGAGAGACTACGGAGAATGAGTTGAGAAAGTGGAAGGAAAGTACAGGAATGTTAGATGAGATGGGATGTTGGGTTGAATTATCAGAACATCAACGTTGGCTGTTACCAGATGCTTATGTACTACCTGTAGTTACTATGGCACATGGTCCAGCTCACCTAAGTGCAAAAGGAATATGTAAGCTTCTGGCTCCAGTGTGGCAAAATGAGGGGATCCCAAAGTGTGCAAATAATGTAGTAAAACATTGTATTGTTTGCTTGATGTACAATCCGGGAAAGGGAACCCCAACTCCAGCAGGTCATTTTGCTCCTCCAACATATCCATTTGAGGTGTTGCAGATCGATTATATTCACATGGAACGATGCAACAACCTCAAATATGTTCTGGTGGTAGTATGTGCTTTTTCTAGATGGGTAGAAGCCTACCCTCTGAAGGACAATACTGCTTTATCAACTGCCAAAATACTTTTGAAAGAATTTTTCCCTAGGTTTGGGTTGCCGCGCATTGTCTGGAGTGACAATGGGAGCGAATTTGTGGGTCAAGTCATGCAAAAAGTTTGTGCAGGTCTTGGCATAAAACAGAAGTTCCACGCGGCGAATCACCCACAGTCGGCTGGTTTAGTAGAATGCTACAATGGAACCTTGAAGCTTAAAATTGCTAAGGTGCAAGCTAGCACAGAACTTAATTGGCCTGATGCTTTACCATTGGCTCTTCTGTCCACCAGAACAGCAGTACACTCTCGTTTGGGGCTTAGCCCTTACGAAGTGATATTTGGTCGCCCAGCTAATGTATGGGGAGTTCCTCGCCCTAAGAAATACTCAGACTTGCCATACCCGATGTTGATTGACTACTTGCATGACCTTACAACTAAATTGCGTGTTCTTCATCAACAGGTTCAGAGTGCTCTACCAGAGGCTTCCACAGACCCAGGTCATTCCATCCGACCAGGTGACTGGGTCTGCACGAAAAATTTCCAACGACAGAGAAATTTGGAGCCCAGATGGAGAGAGCCACGCCTGGTTCTTTTGACCACAAGAACAGCAGTTAAAGTCGAAGGAAAGAAAAACTGGGTGCATGCCGTGCACTGCAAGAAAGTGCCTTTGCCCTTGCCTTTCGATCAGTGGGTCCGTAGAGGCATCAGTGACTCTGAAAGTGAGAAAGTTCCGCAATTTGTACCATTCAGTGATGCGCGTCTAATTGGAACACTTTCTGAGAAAGAGGACGACGACATCCTTCAAGAAGCAATACCATCGCATCATCGCTTGAACACGACAAATCCAGGAACATTGTTTCAAAACCAGACTGCCTCTGGACAGGAACGCTATAATTTGAGACCAAGACCAAAGAACTTGTAAATTTCTCTCCTATGTAGTACTCTATCCCGGTTGCAGGGTCACGGTAGGAGTCTTAGTTACGACCTGAGTAAGTGGCAATAGGCCTGCAGGACCTCACAGTGTCATAGGACGGTAGATAATCGTGACTACAGTGATTGAGGAAGATTGCCGTGAGCATCCACTTAGAAAGATGGAGGCTACATTAGATAAAAGAGAAAGTAAAAATGTAAAGAATAATTGTAAAGAAATATGTAGTCGTTGTAGTATTGCTCTATGCGTCATTATATTGTCGTGTATTCTTTTGGCATCTGTAAACTGGATCATTATTACTCTGCAGCAAAAAGTTGTCTCTTCTCCTACCTCTACATCTTCTTCTACTATCTCTCCGCACCTATTTCACACTCTTCCCCAGCATGAACTCATCAGAAGAACTGAATACTTTAACAATTCCTTCGTCCAGTTGTTACATCAACATCAGTTAGTGATCAATACAACTGACTGTTGGGTGTGTGGACTCATACCACATACGGTAGAAAAAGGAATGCCATATTTAGTTCTTCCATTCTCCTATGAAGGTTCCGCTTGGGCTTATTTTGTCATTTTCAATAATGCATATCAAAGTAAAATTAAACAACCTGTCAGTTCACATAGTGTTGGTTCAGATTTCAGTCATAGTTTATTGATAAAGGGAATGGTAGCTATGGCTAAAATCATGGAAAAAAGTGAAGCTTCCATAGATGAAAGAAAAGCATATACCAATTGGAACATAACTAATTACATTTCCGGCCTCAATGATAAGGTTAAGCAAGGAAAATCTCCTCCGATACGGGTCATACCCCAACAAGGAAATTTCTGTCTGCAAATAAATGGTAGAACTCCAAACACCGGACAAAGAGAAAGTTTATGTTCCCATACATATGTTTATTCAGCCCTGAATTCACTGCCGTTAGTACCATCTCAAGGTACATACTTCGTTTGCCACGATAGGGCTTATACATGGTTGCCAGCTGATTTCTCTGGTACTTGTTATATAGCCTTTCTTCTTCCCCCTACATACACCGCTCCTGCGAACCATCATAAAAATAGATATGGCAGAGGGATTGTGGATTCGAAAGACACAGCAGGACAAGAGGGAGGAGATTTCCTCAAAGGATTTCTTCCCTTCTGGGGTCCAATGGCCAACAGCAGAAATATAAGGCAATTGGTTCGTGTCGTAGAAACCACCATAGACATCACTGTAGGAGCTTTAAGTAACATTACAGCTGAACTACAGGCTGATCGTCTTATGACCTTGCAGAACCGTGTTGCCTTAGACTTTGTTCTTGCGGACCGTGGTGGAGTATGCAAATTGATCGGATCAAGTTGCTGTATTTTCATACCTAATGACGCTCCGACAGTATACCAAGCTATCTCTAAGTTACACATAATCTCCGAGTCGATTCATCAAGACGAAGGAGATTGGTCCTTTTCAGAGTGGTTTTGGGGATTACTGTCCAAATGGGGTTGGAAGGTATTGACATTCTTTGGAGTAATTTTAGCTTTTATATTCTCTTGTTGTCTTTGTATGCACTGCGGTCCTGCCATCTGCAACCTATGTGCTACTGCATGTATTCCCAAACCCAAGTCACAAAGAGCAGAGAATATCAAAATGATGGTACAGCAACAGCTTGATGACCTCATGGCCATAGACATCGACTCAGATTAACATGAGTTTGTGTATCTTGCCTGAGTTCTGGCAAAAGGAGGGTCTGAGGAAATTCGATTTTTAATACGATCGTATCGACCCGCCATTTTGTGGCCCGCCGCCATTTTATGTTGCCTTCACTCAGGCAGCACAGCGAACGAAGTCCATTCTGCCTTTTCTGCTTATTCTGCAACATGGTGTTCAAAACAACCTTCTGCCTCTATCTTTACAAGGCTGGTATTAAGGTCTGACCGAGTACACTAATCCCTGTCTGGTTTTCTAATCCTTGTTTCAACTATCTGTAGGCTCACACTATTCTCCGCCGATCTTATCTTATCGTCTGGCCTTCGCTGTCCTTTGCTAGTAATCTCTCATTTCACAACTGTCCTCCAAACGCACACAAACTTATCGCACCACATGCAACTTCGTTGTGGATCGGTTAATGAATTAGTTCAAGGGAGGGGTGACAAACACAGCTGGAGGGGAGGCAACCTTAAGTCACTTGATACTTTGTTTTCCAATTCCTTCTATTGGTGCTGTCTTGTTTTCCGACATTTCTATTGGCTCTGTTCTATCTTTACATTATTCTTACTGGCTCCTTTCTATGTGTTCTGGGAGTGTATGTAGTTAATAAATGGTTTTTATACGGTATATAAGATTGTGCGCCACAAAGTAAAGTGGCAGTCTCCTGAGAACATACCTTGTGTACTTCTTGGACAACTGTACTAGCTGCAGCTAATAAAATCTGATCTTTTACGCCTGACAGAGTGTCCCGTGTCTCTGTTAGTTGAGGCAGGTGAATCCAAGGAGATTTCAGGCGTACCCTGCGCCGCCAGGCCCATAAGGTTCTGGTTCTTCAGGCCCCTGCCTTCACATCGGAGGAGTTGGAGAAGCTTGTGGATAGGGTACTCCCCTAGTACACGCTACTCTACGGTCCTCCAGACAAACAGTTAAGTACACAGGGAGCATGTTGTATGGGCCATGCCTGTGTGGAGAGGGCTGGATGTAAGAAGGAAGGGGGGAGAGTGCTGCGTGCATGAATGACGGTGAATGCATGTGCCACATAGCAAGGGTAGGGATGGGGGCCAATCACTTTGACAGTGCAGTTGGTAATAACTTCTCTTTTTCCCCTGTACATTTCATGTAGGTCAGCGGCCACCAGAAAAAATATATTTCGTGTGCCATCGGCAAGGATGTCCGGACCCTGTGGGTCTACCACAGACGGAGCACCCACTGCCGTAAAAGATGGGAGGACATTCGCCGCTGGAGCAAGAAGACGGTGGAGGCTCAGCTGGGGATGGCCTCCCAACGTGGGAGGGGTGTCCGTCGCACCATGACCCCCCTGATGTTCAGGATCCTGGCGGTGGCCTACCCAGAGTTGGATGGGCGCTTGAGGGCATCAAAGCAGCCACAAGGGGGTGAGTACACTCTCATTCTGCTGACTTTGCGCGCAGTGGAGGTGTCTGGGTGGGGGAGGTGGGCTGTGGGTTTCCCTAGGCCAGGGCGAGTTCCGTAGGCACAAGGCCATGTGGCACCCCACCCCTCCTCTGTAGAGTGCCAAGTACACCTAGTCATGCACCTGTGTCATCTATGTGTGCAGATGTCGTCCATAGCCTTGTAGGCCATTTCCCAGGAATTGAACAGTGGACCCAAGAGCGCGGCGTAGTGCAGGAGGCTTCTGTGTCTGTCGTGTCTGCCAACTGTAGCAGTAATGCATGCACTCAACATGTCTTTCTTCTGTCGTCCCCCCCACTTTTTGTGGTCTCCCTGTTCTTGTGTGCATTACCATCATCAGGCGGAGAAGCAGTGGCACCGGAGCACGAGGGAGCTGCATCCCACATGGCCCTGGAGGGCGACACTACGGACTCAGAGTTCACCAGTGGGACGGAGAGAGAGGGAAGCTCCACATTGGGACAGGAGCTGACACCAGCAACACGGACTCGTCCTCTGATGGGAGCTCCCTTGTGGTGGTGGCAACATCTGTGCCCCCGCATCTACAGGTACAACCGCCACCCCCCTACCAGCACCGCCCTCCAAGCAGCCCCTCAGCCTTTGCCCCGCGCACGCTCACCCAGGAGGGTGGGCATCACCTTTGCCCCCAGGCACTTCAGGCCCTGCCCCAGTCACCCCTGCTGCCCTCAGTGAGGAGGCCATTGACCTCCGCAGGTCCCTCACTGTTGGGCAGTCTACCATTTTGAATGCCATCCAGGGAGTAGAGAGGCAGTAGCAACAAACCAATGCATTCCTGGAGGGCATTCATTCTGGTCAGGCGGCCCTTCAGCGAGCTTTTCAGACTCTGGTCTCAGCACTGATGGCAGCCATTGTCCCCGTCTCTAGCCTCCCCTCTCCAGCTTCCTCCACCCAGACACAAACCCCTGTACCTCAGCCTATCCCAAGCACACCTACAGACCAGCATGCACACACGTCAACACACAAGGGAAGCTCTGGCAAACATAAGCACCACACATCCCACAGGCACTCACGCCAGCATCACACAAATGCAGATACACCAACATCCACTGCCTCCACTGTGTCCCCCTCCTCCTAGTCTCCATCCTCCCTCCCAGTCTCGTCTACACTCACACCTGCAAGCACTTCCTCTACAGCCACTACGTCCCTCTCCAGCACACCCACCACTACACCCCATTCACGTGCAGTCACCACCCCCACTACCATTCACACGTCCCCTGTGTCCTCTCCCAGTGTGTCTGTGACGCCCCCTCCCAAGATACACAAATGCAGGCACACGCCCACCCAACAGCCATCCACCTTATGACAGCCTCCAGCGCATGCACCTTCACCCAAAGTCACGAAACGTACAACTCCTACAACCACAACCTGTTCCTCCACTCCCAAACCCCCTCCAGCTACCCATCCCAGTGTCTCCCAAAAACTTTTCCTGTCCAACCTTGACCTCTTTCCCACACCTCCCTCACCCCGTCCATCTTATAGGTCCCGAAGTAGCACCTCAGACACAACATCTCCGGGACCAGTGGCGCCTGTAGTCACCGGAATCTGGAGTGCACCGGCCACCAGGGCAGCCAGTGTGGCACGGAGCCGCAGCACAGACAGTCCCCCACCTGTGAAGCATCAGAAGCTGACCAGTGCCCGGCGGGAGAGGGGGAAGACTCCAGCCACCAAAGCCGCTCCCAGGGATCACGGTGGGAGTGTGGAGTCAGCTGTGACACCTTCCAAGGTGGGGAAGGGCCACAAGAAACCAGGAAAGTCTGGGAAGAGAAGCACGGCAGAGAAGACCGCCATCATCCCCGATGCCCAGGAGCCCACCTCCAGCACAAGCCCAGCTGCCCAGGACAGGACCGCCAGCACCGGCCCACCTGCCCAGGAGGCCACCGCCAGCACCAGCCCAGCTGCCCAGGAGGCCACCGCCAGCACCAGCCCAGCTGCCCAGGAGGCCACCACCAGCCCCAGCCCACCTGCCCAGGAGGCCACCGCCAGCATCAGCCTACCTGCCCAGGAGGCCACCGCCAGCACTAGCCCCGCTGGGCCATGAAGGACCACCACCAAAAGCCCCGCGGGGCCATGAAGGACCGCCTGCAAAAGCCCCACTGGGGCCATGAAGGACCGCCAGCAGCTGAGACCCTGTAATGGAGACAGTCGTCTCAAGCACCGCTGAACAGTGCACCACCATCTCAAGCACCGCTGAACAGGGCACCAGCACCGCCATCTCAAGCACCGCTGAACAGGGCACCGCCATCTCAATCACTGCTGAACAGGGCACGCCATCTCAAGCACCACTGAACAGGGCACCGCCATCTCAAGCACCACTGAACAGGGCACCGCCATCTCAATCACCGCTGAAAAGGGCACCGCCATCTCAAGCACTGCTGAACTGGGCACCACCATCTCAAACACCGCTGATCAGGGCACCGCCGTCTCAAGCACCGCTGCACAGGGTACCGCCGTCTCAAGCACCACTGAATAGGGCACCGCCTCTCAGGCACCGCTGAACAGGGCACCGCCATCTCAAGCACCGCTGAACAGGGCACTGCTGTCTCAAGCACCGCTGCACAGGGTACCACCGCCTGAAGCACCGCTGAACAGGGCACCGCCATCTCAATCACCACTGAACAGGGCACCGCCGTCTCAAGCACCGCTGAACAGGGCACCGCCGTCTCAATCACCGCTGAACATGGCACCGCCGTCTCAATCACCGCTGAACAGGGCACTGCCGTCTCAAGCACCGCTGAACAGGGCATCGCCATCTCAAGCACCGCTGAACAGGGCACCGCCGTCTCAAGCACCGCTGAACAGGGCACCGCCGTCTCAAGCACCGCTGAACAGGGCCCACCATCTCAAGCACCGCTGAACAGGGCACCTCCATCTCAAGCACCGCTGGCCCATGAGCGGCAAGGGCACTGATGCAACTGAGTCCGTCATAGGGTGAATGACGCACTCTGGGCACCATGCCCCCTCCAGAACCAGTGGAGACTGTCATCCAGTACCTCTGTACTTAGCAGGATGAAGCACTCTGGGCACCATGCCCCCTCCAGAACCAGTGGAGATTGACATCCACTACCTCAGTCCTTGGCAGGATGAAGCACTCTGGGCACCATGCCCCCTCCATAACCAGTGGAGATTGACATCCACTACCTCAGTCCTTGGCAGGATGAAGCACTCTGGGCACCATGCCCCTCCAGAACCAGTGGAGATTGACATCCACTACCTCAGTCCTTGGCAGGATGAAGCACTCTGGGCACCATGCCCCCTCCAGAACCAGTGGAGACTGTCATCCACTTGTGAGACTGTGGCTTTGCACTCCCCAGGATTGAACAGTGGGCAACCCACCCACTGTGGAGACTTGAGAGTCTGTGGCTTTGCACTCCCCAGAATTGAACAGTGGGCAACCCACCCACTTGTGAGACTTGAGAGACTGTGGCTTTGCACTCCCCGGGATTGAACAGTGGGCAACCCACCCACTGTAGAGACTTGAGAGACTGTGGCTTTGCACTCCCCAAGATTGAACAGTGGGCAAACCACCCACTGTACAGACTTGTGAGACTGTGTCTTTGCACTCCCCAGGATTGAACAGTGGGCAACCCACCCACTTGTGAGACTTGAGAGACTGTGGCTTTGCACTCCCCAGGATTGAACAGTGGGCACCCCACCCACTGTAGAGACTTGAGAGACTGTGGCTTCTCACTCCCCAGGATTGAACAGTGGGCAAACCACTCACTGTACAGACTTGTGAGACTGTGGGTTTGCACTCCCCAGAATGGAACAGTGGGCATGTGGCCCCCTCGTGGATTTGGCGTCATGCTCTCAAGCGGCTGAGGTGCCCCCCCTTTCCCTCCCTCTGAAGTGCCTGTTTAGTTGCTGTCTGATGCCCCTGCAGTGTTCTCTCCGTCATGGTCAGGGATCTTGTGTGGGCTTCGCCCATACCGTGTGGTCCCAGTGTTCCACTGACTCTCTTAGAGCACTACCTGGACTACTGTGCTTGGTATATATTATGTACATGGTGTATATATATATTTCTGCCTACTTGCTTTTAATATATTACAATGGTTACACTCATTTTCTATTGTCTTTGCAATCTTCCAGGGGGTTTGGTGGGTGTAACTGTGATGTATTGAAATGCATTAGTGTGTGTGTTGTAGTGGGTGAGGGTGGGGTTGTTGCGTGTGTGTGTCCCTGTTTTGTGCCTCCCCCTCCCCTGTGTCGTAGGGGCAGTACTCACCGTGGTCTTTGCCACCGGCATTCGTGCTCCTGGTAGAGGAGCAGGAAGACTATCGCAGGGAGAATTTGGCGTCCTTGTTCATCGTGGGGTGTGTAGAGGTGAACATTTTCCATGCGGGATTCCTGTTTCCGCCGTGTTTGTATCCGCGGTGAATCCGCCCCGGAAAAAAATGGCGGATTGGTCTGTAATAATAGTGTGGGCGGTACATTGTCTCCCGCCTGTCTGTTGCCGCTGACCGCTGTGCTGTTTGTCTGTACCGCCGTGGTGGTCGGAGTGTTAAAGTGGCTGTCTTTGTTGGCGGTTTCCGCCACGGTCGTAATTGCAAATGTTTTACTGCCGGCCTGTTGGCGGTCTTACCGCCGCTTTAACACCAACCGCCAGGGTTGTAATGACCACCTAACACTCTTAGGCCCTCATTACAACCCTGGCGGTCGGTGTTAAAGCGGTGGTAATACCGCCAACAGGCCGGCGGTTAAAAAAATTGAATCACAACCAAGGTGGAAACCGCCAACATAGACAGCCACTTTAACACTCCGACCACCACGGAGGTAGAAACAAACACCATGGTGGTAACCACCAACAGACAGGCGGAACACAATGTACCACCCAGTGTATTACAACAGGCCTATCTGCCACCTTTTCCGGGGCGGTACCAATGCCATCAAAAGCACAGCAGAAACAGGACTTGGACTTGGAACGGAAACCACTTACCTCTCGACACCCAATGAGGAACCCGGACACCATGGAGCCCAAGTTACAGGTCCTGCCCATGTTGATTTACCTCCTCTTCTACCAGGAGCAGCAAAGATGGCGGCGATGACCATGGTGAGTACTGCACCTAGCACACAGGGGAGGGGGGAGGAGAGAGAGTGTGGCACACACACATGCAACACGCAACACCCCCACCTCCACCCTCACCCACAACAACATACACACAAAATATGCAGCAACATGACATTTACACCCCGTCACCGCCTGGAATAATGCATGGACAAAATGAAATGATTGTAACGAGTGTGATCATCGAAAAATCAGATAGGCCAAGATAACTTGAAATCATCAGTATATACAAATATGTACAGCAACTACACAAGTCTGGAAAGTATTGCAATCATTGTCCGTGGACCAGTTGTCCAAAAATGCATGGGCGAAGACCACACATGATACCTGACTCAAAACAGAGAGAACCCTGATGGGGCATCAGATCGAAAATAAACAGGCACCTCAGGTGGAGGGGGAGAGGGAGCACCTCAGCTGGATGAACGGACAATGCTACTGCTCCACGAGGGGGCTCCATGTCCACAGTTTGGTCCTGGGGAGTGCAAAGCCACAGTCTCTCAAGTGGGTAGCTTGCCCACTGCTTTATCATGGGGAGTGCAAAGCCACAGTCTCTCAAGTCTCACAAGTGGGTGGTTTGCCCACTGTTTGATCCCGGGGAGTGCAAAGCTACAGTCTCTCAGGTATCTCAAGTCTCTCAAGTGGGTGGGTTGCCCACTGATTGGTCATGGGGAGTGCAAAGCCACAGTCTCACAAGTGGGTGAT
Organism: Pleurodeles waltl; assembly: GCF_031143425.1. Taxonomy (NCBI): domain Eukaryota; kingdom Metazoa; phylum Chordata; class Amphibia; order Caudata; family Salamandridae; genus Pleurodeles; species Pleurodeles waltl. The sequence continues at coordinate 572,441,412 of NC_090448.1, forward strand.
TTGCCCACTGTTTGGTCCTGGGGAGTGCAAAGTTACAGTCTCTCAAGTGGGTAGCTTGCCCACTGCTTTATCATGGGGAGTGCAAAGCCACAGTCTCTCAAGTCTCACAAGTGGGTGGTTTGCCCACTGTTTGATCCCGGGGAGTGCAAAGCTACAGTCTCTCAGGTATCTCAAGTCTCTCAAGTGGTTGGGTTGCCCACTGATTGGTCCTGGGGAGTGCAAAGCCACAGTCTCTCAAGTCTCACAAGTGGGTGGTTTGCCCACTGTTTGGTCCTGGGCAGTGCAAAGCCACAGTCTCTCAAGTCTCACAAGTAGTTGGTTTGCCCTCAGTTTGGTCCTGGAGAGTACAAAGCCACAGTCTCTCAAGTCTCTCAAGTGGGTGGGTTGCCCACTGATTGGTCCTGGGGAGTGCAAAGCCACAGTCTCTAAAGTCTCACAAGTGGGTGGTTTGCCCACTGTTTGCTCCTGGGGAGTGCAAATCCAAAGTCTCTCAATTGGGTGGGTTGCCCACTGATTGGTCCTGGGGAGTGCAAAGCCACAGTCTCTCAAGTCTCTCAAGTGGGTGGGTTGCCCATTGATTGGTCCTGGGGTGTGCAAAGCCACAGTCTCTCAAGTCTCATAAGTGGTTGGTTTGCCCTCTGTTTGGTCCTGGAGAGTGCAAAGCCACAGTCTCTCAAGTCTCTCAAGTGGGTGGGTTGCCCACTGATTGGTCCTGTGGAGTGCAAAGCCACAGTCTCTAAAGTCTCACAAGTGGGTGGTTTGCCCACTGTTTGCTCCTGGGGAGTGCAAATCCAAAGTCTCTCAAGTGGGTGAGTTGCCCACTGATTGGTCCTGGGGAGTGCAAAGCCGCAGTCTCACAAGTGGGTGGTTTGCCGACTGTTTGGTCCTGGGGAGTGCAAAGCCACAGTCTCTCAAGTCTAACAAGTGGGTGGGTTGCCCACTGATTGGTCCTGGGGAGTGCAAAGCCACAATCTCACAAGTCTCTCAAATGGGTGGTTTGCCCACTGATTGGTCCTGGGGAGTGCAAAGCCACAGTCTCCCAAGTCTCACAAGTGGTTGGTTTGCCCACTGTTTGGTCCTGGAGAGTGCAAAGCCACAGTCTCTCAAGTGGGTGGGTTGCCCACTGATTGGTCCTGGGGAGTGCAAAGCCACAGTCTCTAAAGTCTCTCAAGTTGGTGGTTTGCCCACTGTTTGGTCCTGGGGAGTGCAAATCCTAAATCTCTCAAGTGGGTGGGTTGCCCACTGATTGGTCCTGGGGAGTGCAAAGCCGCAGTCTCATAAGTGGGTGGTTTGCCCACTGTTTGGTCCTGGGGAGTGCAAAGCCACAGTCTCTCAAGTCTAACAAGTGGGTGGGTTGCCCACTGATTGGTCCTGGGGAGTGCAAAGCCACAATCTCACAAGTCTGTACAGTGGGTGGTTTGCCCACTGATTGGTCCTGGGGAGTGCAAGGCCACAATCTCTCTAGTGGATGTTTTTCTCGACTGGTTCTGGAGGGGGCTTGGTACCCAGAGTACTTCATCCTGCCAAGGACTGTGTGAGTGGATGCTTTTCTCCTCTGGTTCTGGAGGGGGCTTGGTGCCCAGAGTGCTTCATCCTGCCAAGGACTGTGTGAGTGGATGTTTTTCTCCACTGGTTCTGGAGGGGGCTTGGTGCCCAGGGTGCTTCATCCTGCCAAGGACTATGGGAGTGGATGCATTTCTCCACTGGTTCTGGAGGGGGCTTGGTGCCCAGAGTGCTTCACATGCAGTGTGACAGGTCCCATTCCCTCACCTGTGTGTGTGTGCCACGAGATTGCCTGGGAACAGGTAGCATGATACTCCATGGAGGCAGAGACACACTCCACCCTGCTGCGACTTTACCTGCCACCTACTGGTACAAACAGTGCTGGGAGTCGTGCCTCATGTACGCTGTGCAGGGTCCAGGACATCTGCAGCCTCGGACGGCTGTCCACCGGTACTGTTAGCCAGGTCGGCTGTGGTGGCACTGTCTGAGCACATCACGGGGCTGGTGGCAGTGGTTGCGGGGGTGTCTGTGGCGGAGATGCTGCCGGTGGTGAATGTGTCAGCACCTGTGGAGGGAGACAGCAGGACATCTCCTGCAGCCTCGGATGGCTGCCCATTGCGGATGATGCTGGGGACTGTTGCTGAGGCAGCAAACGTGCAGGTGGCGGTGCAGGTGGCGGTACAGGTGGCGGTGTCTACCGCCGTACAGGTTGCTGTTCTGGTTGCCAGAAGGGGTGACTCTAGTCCCTCTGCCAGAGGCTCTGTGCCCTGTCCTGACATCCTCTTCACCTGGTGTTCCTTCCTCACCATGGATGTCGCTGCTGGTCCCTTGGCGCTGCCCCCTTTTGGCTTGGAGGAGGCCTTGCTGCGTGGTTGGTGATGCTTTTCCCTACGACATGTGGGCACCTTCTTCACCTTGGCAGGTGGCGGAATGGGCTGATCCTTGGCCTCGCTAGGTGGCACACTGGCTGCCCTGTTGGGTGCTGCCCGTCATGTGACCGGACTTGCTGAGGCCACAGTGCTGGAGGATTTGGTGGCTGAGGTGCTGGGCTGGGACCTGGACAACCTGGCCCTAGGGGAAGGATGGGGGGGGGGGAGATGTAGGGAAGAGGTCAATGTTAGCTGGGAAAAGTTTCTTAGACACACTGGGATGGGAAGATGGAGGGGGTTTGGGAGTGGAGGAAGAGGTAGTGGTTGTAGAAGGTGTACGTCTGCTGAATTTGGGTGAAGGTGCATGGGCTGGAGGCTGTTGTGAGGTGGATGGCTGTTGGGTGGGTGTGTGCCTGCGTTTGTGTACTTTGGGAGGAGGGCTCACAGACATACTGGGAGAGGACACAGGGGACGTGTGCATGGTAGTGGGGGTGGTGAGTGCACGTGAGCGGTGTGTGGTGATGGGCATGCTGGTGATGGAGGTAGTTGCTGAGGATGTAGTGCATGCAGGTGTGAGTGGAGACGAGACTGGGAGGGAGGAAGAGGACGTGGAGGAGGGGACACAGTGGAGGCAGTGGATGTTGGTGTGTCTGAATGGGTCTGATGCTTGTGTGAGTGCCTGTGGGATGTGTGGTGCTTATGTTTGCCATGTCCACTCTTGTGTGTTGATGAGTGTGCATGCTGGTCTGAAGGTGTGCTTGGGATAGGCTGAGGTAGAGGGGATTGGGTTGAGGTAGTGGATGTTGGAGGGTGGAGGCTGGACACAGGGACAATTACTGCCATTAGTGCTGAGGCCAGAGCCTGAAATGCTCTCTGTTGGGCCGCCACACCAGAATGAATGCCCTCCAGGTATGCATTTGTTGGCTGCAAATGCCTCTCGACACCCTGGATGGCATTCAAAATGGTTGATTACCCAACAGTGAGGGATCTCAGGAGGTCAATAGCCTCCACACTGAGGGCAGCAGGGCTGATTGGGGCAGGGTCTGAGGTGCCTGGGGTGAAGGAAGTGTCCACCCTCCTGGGTGAGTGGGCACTGGAAACTCAATGAGGGGCTGCTGGGAGAGCGGTGCTGGTAGGGGGGTGGCGGCTGTACCTGTTGTTGCAGTGGGCACAGAGGTGCCCGCCACCGCAAGGGAGCTCCCATCAGAGGAGGAGTCGTTGTCGCTGGTGTCTGCTCCTGTCCCCGTCGTGGAGCTCCCCTCGCCCTCCGTCCCACTGGTGCCTTCAGACTCCGTAAATTCACCCGCCAGGGCCATGTGGTTTGCAGCTCCCTCCTGCTCCGGTGCCAATGCTCATCCGCCAGATGATGCTAATGCACACAAGAACAGGGTGACAAAAAGAAAGGGGAGAAAAGACACAAGAGACACATGGTCAATGCCTGCAACACCACTACCGTTGGCGGACACAACATACAGGGAGCAGCCCTATGCACTAGCGCATGCACTAACAGTGCAGGGGAAAAGCACATGCCCATGGGGAACTCTGTCTAAACCCATTTCATGCACAGCTGGAACCCATAGGAGCCTGACTAGGTGTGGAGGGCAACTACCACCTTTGGGGTTGGAGTGGCACTGAGCCTGCAAAACAATGGATGTACCTTGGCAAATCTGCCCTGGCCTAGGGGAACCCACATCTCACCTCCCTCACCCAGACACCTTGTCAAGCGCGCAGAGTCAGCTGAATGAGACGGTACTCACCCCCTTGTGGCTACTGTGATGCCCTCAAGCACCCATCCAACTCAGGATATGCCACCATCAGGATCCGGTACATCAGGGGGTCATGGTGCGACGGGCACCCCTTCCACGTTGGGAGGCCATCCCCAGCTGGGCCTCCGACTTCTTCTTGCTCCAGCGGCGCAGGTCCTCTCATCTTTTACGGCAGTGGGTGCTCAGTCTATGGTAGACCCCCACGGTCCGCACTTCCTTGGCGATGGCACGCCAAATACCCTTCTTCTGGTGGGCGCTGACCTAGAGGAATAGTGAAGTAAAAATGGATGTTACTCCCCCGTACAGTTCTTCTCACTCATTGGCCACAAACCTCCCACCCTGGCCTAGAAAAACATACAATCACCATCCTCACATGCTGGCCTGTGTTCCCCCATCTCTTCCATCCGCGACACTCCATACAATCATGTGCCACGCAACATGCACACAGTTTACTCACCTGTTTGTCAGGACGACCGTAGAGTAGTGTGTACTGGGGGAGGACCCCATCCCCCAGTTTGTCCAACTCATCTGCAGTGAAGGCAGGGGCCCTTTCCACAGACACTGTAGCTATTGTCGCTTCCAGACACAGGTCACAGCAGCACTTGCAGTGTAGGTCCAATCCTGTTGAAGGTCAGGTATCAAGTGAAGGAACTGATAGAAAATGGCGGTCACGTTCGCGGCGGTGCGTACTGTCACCCCTGGCGTACATCATCATTGGCTCCTGGAACCCATAAGGCCCAATGGTAACCAATGCTGAATTGCGCAGCGGTCTTCGACCGCCTAACGCGATGCTCCACAACGCCAGCCCAGTTACCTCATTTTCCCTTGTCCGTCCTTACAGGTCAGGCAGCCGCCATTTCAGGTGGCCACATTGCAGGCCAACTAACTGCGTCACAGCAATTTTGGCCAGGAAAATGGACAGACAAAGGCACACAAAGATTATTTCACAATTGTGCTAAACAGCTTTGTGAAACCTATGTGGTGCATGACCCTCTGCTCTCCCTTCTCCTCCATAGGGCACATCTGCTGGGGCAGGTGATGAGAATGCGGCATCCTTCGGTGTACAGACCTCTGGTAAACCTGTCCACAGTGGAAGACAGACACATCATTATCACTTACAGACTTGATCGTGCCACAATCCAGGATCTGTGTGCCCAGTTGGAGCCAGACCTGATGTCAGCTATCCACCATCCCACAGGAATACCCCCTCTAGTGCAGGTCCTGTCGGTGCTCCATTTCCTGGCCAGTGGCTCCTTTCAAACAACAGGGGCCATGGCATCAGGGGTGTCACAGCCAATGTTCTCTAACGTGTTGTCCAGAGTGTTATCTACCCTGCTGAGACACATGTGCAGCTACATCGTGTTCCCTCAGGTGGAGGATTTGACCACATTGAAAGGTGACTTCTATGCCTTGGGACATATCCCCAACATTATTGGTGCCATTGATTGTACACATGTGGCATTTGTACTCCTGCAGGAATGAACAGGTGTACAGAAACCGGAAAAGCTACCATTCTATGAATGTGCAGATGGTGTGTTTGGCAGACTAGTACATCTCCCATGTGAATTGCAAGTATCCTGGCTCTGTGCATGACGCTTACATTTTGAGGAATAGCAGCATCCCTTATGTGATGCATCAACTCCAGAGGCACCGTGTGTGGCTAATAGGTGAGCCCAAGGTCCCCACACAGTTTAAATAGGTGTCTGGGTACGGGAGAGTCCCTAATGGTTGGAGGATGTCTAACAGTTATCCCTCGATATTTTCAGGTGACTCTGGTTACCCCAACCTGTCAGGGCTACTCACCCCAGTGAGGAATCCCAGGACAAGGGCAGAGGAACGCTACAATGAGGCACATGGGCGAACTATGAGGATAATAGAGCTCACCTTCTGCTGCCTGAAGGCCAGATTCCAGTGCCTCCATCTGACAGGTAGCTCCCTAAACTACTCACCGAAGAAGGTGTGCCAGATCAGCGTGGCATGCTGTATGTTGCACAACCTGGCTTTGCAATGCCAGGTGCCTTTTATGCAGGAGGATGGGCCTGATGCTCGTCTTGTAGCAGCTGTGGACTCTGTGGACAGTGAAGAAGAGGAGACAGAAGAAGAATATACAGACAACCGAAACAACATCATCATGCAATACTTCTAGTGAGACACAAGTAAGAGGATAGCGCTGCTTCTCACATCTCATACTACTGTAGGACATAGCATAAATCTGCCTTTTTACCTCTGTTTATGGACCCTGACATGTCACATTGGCTTTCCATTTCACAGATCTGGGTCCCACTTTGTGCCCTCTGTTACGTTTACTGCTGCCCAACAACTGTGTTACCATGGTATGTGAACATGAATATTGACATTGCTAGATTTCTAAAAGGTTGCAATTACACATTTGTAAAAGTGCAGACTGACTCAAGATTGATTTGTGATTCAAGGGTGTTTATTTCTGTGCTGATAAGTGGATCGGGGTGCAATGGGTTGGGGTGATGGTGGGGGAATGTCCATGGTAGAGTTCAGTTTCTTGGTCTCACAGGTGCATTGTCCAAGGGGGCATAGGAAGGGGAGCAATGGCAGATTAAGGTGGACAGGGTGACTAAGTGTGACAGAAGGGTGACAATCAGGAGAGTGTTATTTCCTGGCGGGGTCTTGGCAATGTTCTCTGTCTTGTTCCTGGATCTCAGGGACCGTTTGCAGGCTGGTTCTCCTTCTGCAGGGGGTGGCGCGCTGGTGGCCTGTTGTTCCTGTGGTGGGGCCTCATGTCCACTAGCGCCGGCGGAGGTGGAAGGCTGTTCATCGTCCAGGCTAGTGTTAGGGGCCCGTTTGTGTGCCACTGTGTCCCTCATGGTGTTGGCCATGATCCCCAGGTAGTGTTCCTCCTGCAGCCGCTGGGTCTCCTGAAACTTGGCCAGTACCGTGTCCATGGTCTCCTGGGAATGGTGGTATGCTCCCATGATGTTGGAGAGTGCCTCGTGGAGAGTGGGTTCCCTGGGCCTGTCCTCCCCCTGTCGCACAGCAGTCCTCCCAGCTTCCCTGTTATCCTGTGCCTCTGTCCCCTGAACCATGTGCCCACAGACCCCAGGCCCCTGATTGTTTTGGGTTGGTGGGTTTGCCTGGGGTCCCTGTAGTTGTGGACACACTGCTGATTGACGTGTCCTGGGGACAGAGGGATGGGCCCGCTGGGTGGGTGCTGTGGTGATGTTTCCTGAGGGGGGAGGCTCTGTGGTGGCTTGTGACTGTGGCAGGGGAACCAACTGTCCAGAGGTCCCTGATGGGCCGGGCTGCTCATCCAGATCCAGGCGTGCAGAGCTACCGTCGTCACTGTGGGCCTGTTCTGTGGGGGGACTGGATATGTCTGGCACCTCCTCTCCGGTGAAGTTGGGTATGGTTCCTGTTTGGGGAGTAAATGCATATTTTTAGTATCTGTGTGTGCCATCTTGTGCATTGAGTGAGTTACCCTCTACTCCTGTGCTTGCCTTGTTGTGTTTGTCATTGTGTGATTAGTGTTTTGGGGTCTGTGTGGGTGTCTGTACTGGACATGCTTTGGCAATGGGTGTCCATGCTTTGGTGTTGCATGCAGGGTTTGGCATTGGGATGGGTGGGTTGTGATAGTGATGCATATGTGAGGTGTTGGAGTGATGGGGTGAGGGGGAGGGTGGGGGTATGTGATGGCATGCAGGTGGGGTGGGTGAAATGGCAATTAAGATTTGACTTACCAGAGTCCAGTCCTCCTGCTACTACTGCTAGGCCCTCAGGATGCAGTATTGCCAAGACTTGCTCCTCCCATGTTGTTAGTTGTGGGGGAGGAGGTGGGGTTCCACCGCCAGTCCTCTGTACAGCAATCTGGTGTCTGGATTCCACGGAACGCACCTTCCCCCTTAGGTCGTTCCACCTCTTCCTGATGTCATCCCGTGTTCTTGGATGCTGTCCCACTGCGTTGACCCTGTCAACGATTCTCCGCCATAGCTCCATCTTCCTAGCAATGGAGGTGCGCTGCACCTGTGATCCGAAAAGCTGTGGCTCTGCCTGGATGATTTCCTCCACCATGATCCTGAGCTCCTCCTTAGAAAACCTGGGGTGTCTTTGAGGTGCCATGAAGTGTTGTGGGTGATGTGTGAGGTGATGTTTGTTGTGCTGTGTGAAATGTTTTGTTGGTGTGTGTTCTTTGAGGTACGTGGATGTTGTATGAGTGATGATGTGGTACGCTTGTGGATGCTGGTGTAGTGTTGGCTATTCTCTCTCTCTGTGCTTCTTCACAAAAATGTAATTGTAAGGGGTTGTGGGTAATGTGGGTGTATGTTTTATAGTGGGATGGGTGTGTGGGTGTTGTGGGTGTATGTGTATCAGGTGTGTGTATTTCGAATTGTCCAATGTGGTTGTGTTCTGTAAATGTGTGTGTATTTTGAGCACGGCGGTGTGTACCGCCAATGGATTACCGCGTTTGAAAGACCACCATGTTGATTCGTGGGTTGTGATAGTGTGGGCGTATGCCTGTTGGCGTGACGGTGTGGGTTTTGGTATCGCCAGTTTATCACTGACCTTTGGTGTGGCGGACTTGTGTGGGTGTCCATATTGTGGCGGATTACGAGATGTGGGTCGTAATACCTATATCGGATTTCCGCCGTGGCCACGGTATGTTGGTGGCCTTCAGCACAGCAGTAAGCGGGATTTACCGCCAGGGTTGTAATGAGGGCCTTAATCCTTAGAAAACAGTGAGAATGCTGTTGTTACACAAAGCACCTGGTTTGCCTAAAAAATTAAGCCGCACGGGTGAGCGTGGGTCAAAAAAGGCCAGCAATGCGTCGATTCCTCCTTCACAAGCTAGACAGTGTGTTTTTCTGTCTCCGGTCGGGTTGGCGTGCATCATTTTCTCTCTCCCACAAGAGAGCAATACGTTGATTCCTAGACGGGCACCTTGGGTCCGGGCAGGCTTTGCGCTGATTTTTCATGCCCAGCGATGTTCTGTTTGAAATCCGGTTGCATGGTGTCAGAAAACCACGCTGCTTGGGGCTTGTGTCGTTATCAGCAACCGCTAGTCAGTGTTGCGCATCGTTTCCGCGATGCATCGATCTCCCAGCTGCAAGGCAGGAGGAGGGTTGATTTTAGTTGCGAGGCTGGCGGCGCATTGTTTATCAGCTTCATTGTGGATGGTGCGTCAAAAGTCTATGCATTCCTTTCTGTCCTTTTTCACCAGCTTCACCTTTCAAGGGCCCAGAGAGGCACCACTTGGCAGGGCGGGAGTCTCAGCGGAGAGTCCAGGTGCAGGCAGAGAGAAGTCTTTGATGTCCCTGAGACTTTAAGAACAGGAGGAAATCTCAGCTCAAGCCCTTGGAGATTCTTCACCAGTGAGAAGACACACAAAAGTCAGTCTTTGTCTTCTCTGAGGTAGAAGCAGCTATTGCAGGCCAACTCAGCAAAGCACAGACACAGGCAAAGGGGCAGTATTTCTCTTCTAGCTCTTCTCCTTGGCAAAGGTTCCTCTTGGTTCCAGAAGTAATCTGATTTTCAGGGGTTTGGGTCCAATAGCTCCTTCTCCCTTTGAAGTAGGCATACTTCAAAGGGAAGTCGCTGTTGTTCACAAGGTCCTGCTTTGCCCAGGCCAGGCCCCAGACGCACACCAGGGGGTTGGAGACTGCATTGTGAGAGGGCAGGCACAGCCCGTTCAGGTGTCAGTGACCACTCCTCCCTTCACTCTAGCACAGATGGCTCATCAGGATATGCAGGCTACACCCCAGCTCCCTTTGTGTCACTGTCTAGAGGAGAATCACAAACAGCCCAACTGTCAAACTGACCCAGTCAGGCAATCCACAAACAGGCTTAGTCACAGAGTAGTTTAAGCAAGAAAATCCCTACTTTCTAAAAGTGGTATTTTCAAACTAACAATCTAAAAACCAACTTCACTAAAAGATGTATTTTTAAATTGTGAGTTCAGAGACCCTAAACTCCACATTTCTATCTGCTTCCAAATGGAATCTACACTTTAAAGTTATTTAAAGGCAGCCCCCATTTTAACCTATGAGAGCGACAGGCCTTGCAACAGTGAAGACTGAATTTAGCAGTATTACACTGCTAGGACATGCAAAACACATCAGTACATGTCCCACCTTAAACATACACTGCACCCTCCCCATGGGGCTACCTAGGACCTACCTTAGGGGTGCCTTACATCTAGAAAAAGGGAAGGTTTAGGCCTAACAAGTGGGTACACTTGCCAGGTAGAATTGGGAGTTTAAAACTGCACACACAGACACTGCAGTGCCAGGTCTGTGCCATGTTAACAGGGCTACTCATGTGGGTGGCACAACCAGTGCTGCAGGCCTACTAGTAGCATTTGATTTACAGGCCCAGGGCACCTCTAGTGCACTTTACTAGGCGTTTACTAGTACATAAATTGTGCCATTCATGGAAAGCCAATTACATATATTATTGACACAGGGAACACTTACACTTTAGCACTGGTCAGCAGTGGTAAAGTGCCCAGACCAAACAAAACAGAAAAAACAGAGTCCAGCACACAGAAACAACCTGGGAAGCAGAGGCAAACTGTTAGGAGAGACCACACCAAGGATGCTAAGTTTAACAATTACAGTGGTAGGCAGCCATGTTTTCTAGGAGGGAGGCCAGATTCCCCTGCATGGGATATTTGGGATAGCCCCTAGTCTGTTTTCAATCATGCGGCTGCCACTTTGGGAGGGCAATTGTTCCAGCTTCTGCCTCAGGACAGCAGCTATGTCGGCCAGGGACTTCTGGAGTCCACGTAGCAGAGAGTGGGTGCTTCAGGTGGCAGATGAGTTGTCCTTATTGGGACTGACACATCTCTACCCTCCCTTTAGGCGGACCGCCATGATCTCCATCCCCACCCACACCTGCTGTGCCAGCTCCAGCTGAACTCCTTTCACTGTCTTCTAAAAGGTAATGTCTGGGTCCTCAGATTGCAGGGCTATGGCTGGACTGGTTGATGCTGTGTGTTGGTTGTTGAGTGGTTCATGTGGAGACCACGCACACTGTATGTCCTCCTTCTGACTGCAGATGGTATCTGGAGAGATGCAGACCATCTGGAAAATCCAGGGAAGGCAGCTCCTCATGAGGTAAGGCTTCATCCTCTGCAATAGGATAGAAAAAAAACAATCTTGGACTGTAGTGACTACTGACATGAGTTATTATTTACTTGCTACTGGAGGCTTTGTGACATGGTACTGACCTACAGATCAAGGCACACATTTATCTACCCCAAGTGGCACACTGTGCCACCTGAGCATCATTTTTGCAGAGTCCCCATTGGCAAAATCTGACAGCCCACATTTCCCAATTTGTCACCCCCACCTTGATTGACTTATCATGATCTTCTGCATTTGTACCCCTTTCATTTATTTGACTGTGTTACATATGCATGCTAGGGGTGTTGGTTTTGAAGATATTTGAGTAAGTAACTGACTCCTCTGCCACCCTACACGTGTTGTTAGAGTAATGGAAGGGTGTGAGCTGTCCACATGCATCCTCCTAGCCACTTTGAGACATGTGCCCAGCATCCTGCACCACCCATTGTGAGAATCAATCACCTCGTTTGTATGTGTGCAAACAGGAATTTCTCCCTCCTGCAGAACAACACTCATCTGTGCATCGCAAGTTTCCTTGTTGCAGAGCTGTAAGGATGCCTGCATTTCTGGACTGAGTATTGTTTTTCTGGAAGGTAGACCTTCCTGTTTGCACACATACACATGAGGGTTTATCGTTACGTTGTGTGGTGAAGAATGCTTAACACATGACTCAAAGTGGTTAGGCGAATGCATGCGGAAAGCCCACCCACTTCCATCACTCTGACAACGAGCGTGGGGTGGCCTGAAGTCCTGACACATTTTGAGGCTTGTTGATGTGTGGATGCATCATGATGAGACATCACATCAGGGGTGGCATTGTAGTCACAGTACTAAGGACTGACATTGTTGTAATCCTATTGTGGACTACTTTCAATGTGTGTTGCAACCATCAACAATCATTGTAAGTGGCAGGCAGCACTCTTGTTAGTTGAGCTTGCAAGATGTGTGCCTTCCTGCACATGTGCATTAGGACCGGCAAGAGGGACACCCCTACACCATGCAGTTTGTGTGTCAAAGTTGGTATTGTCCGTCATATGTTTTGCCATAACGGAGGTTAATTGAGGGATGCATTGACTATCTGTGACAACTACACACCCCTGCACATTTGAAATGATGCTGCACAACACAGCAAGCTGATCTGTTGCACTGCGTCTTTCTTCATAAATAGGTAAATATGTGCCACAATATCCGGACATCATAGTGCTCTACCAATGCATATTTCTTTTACCTTACACTCTTGTGTTGGATAGTAGTGGCTCATGATTAGCATGCCAAGGTAAGGCACCTTGCATACCTTCTCCTGTCCTAATTCTCATGTGCCTCTCTCAAACCTGACGCTGCATGTAGTAGGCATTCCATGTGTGTACTTGGGAGCTTCCCATGTAACACATGTGTGCATCAACCAGCTTCTGATGCTTTTAAAAATATGAGATATCTGTATTTGGTTCAATGCAGTCCAGGAACTCAGGGGTGGTGTGGGAATGACAAGTGAGTGTCTGACTAGTTTGTATTTCCAAAGAATGTAGTTGTTCATTGTGTGTTGCATTGTGTATCACACATAGGGCAACCTTTCTGTGTATTCGATGCATTGATCCCAAACCACCAGTTTCCTTGCAGCCTTCTTGCCCAAGCCAACGACAGCATGGAAGCCCTTTATTTATATTGCTGGTCACCATGATGGACATTTCCACAGTAGCCTCATGAGTTTGGTCACTACTGTGGTTCTTTACTGCATTGGTACCATAAATGATGGTACTATTGCAGCAAAGCACAGGGAGGTCCATTGCTTACAATGCTTGCATCACTTTCACACCTGCCTTTGGCAGGCTTCACAAATAGGTTAAAAGTTAGCACAGTGCAATCTTTATGGAATGCCTGCCATGTTTGATCTTCCCTCCCTGAATAAGAAATATTCCTTGCATACATCATATCTGGCACAGACATATTGTGGTGCAAGAATGTACAAAGTGGATCTATGCATGCATTGTGTGACTTTGTTAATGTAGCACAAGGTAAATGGGTGTCTTGATTCCACATTGGCATCAATCAATATGATGCTAATGTTGCAGTAAGGGCTTGTAAATATTGGCCCCTAGTGAGACAGCGAGACCCCTTGTAATTGATGCTATGGATGAAGGTGTCCCTTTCTGTATGACACCAACCACTCCCACTACCCAAGCAACCTTACTACATGGTGACATTGAAGCTACTTTTACAGCAGCACAGATGATGATCACAGACATGCCCCATATGTTGTGTATGATTACTTTTGTGCCCATTCCCAATGGTTCATGGAGAAGTCTCACAGTTCTTTTTGGCCCACCTGTGCAACAGGCATAGTACATGTTGCCCAATGAGTGTTATACATGAGCAGCTGATTAAGTTCCAACAGTGAAGGGATTGATGTGAGGGTTTGGAAATGGTTTGTGCATATAGGGGGAAGGTGTGAGTGCATTAGAAGTGTTTGGCCATTATTGTGTCCCCATGTGAACCTTTTGCATACTTTCGGTGTGTCCTATGTGTCTCCCCCTTCTGCCATTTGTTCGTTTCGAGATTGCCTCCCACTGCGACATATCCTCCATTTGTGGTAGGTTTTGGAAGTCTGCACTGTTCTGTCCTGAGACTCCAATAACCAGCTCCTATTGGATGACCACTGCCACCATCTACTCCAAGTCATCCAGGTCCTCCTGGGGTACTGTACTTCCACCTCCAGTCTGGAGTGCTGCCTATTGGTTCATGGCCAATTTCTCTTTGGTTCTGTGCTTGTAATCATGCCAGCACTTCTTACAATTGATGACAGTCCTCTTCACCTCTGCCACACTGTTGATTTTATTGACAATTGACTGCCACATGGCCTCCTTCACACCTATTGGCAATTTGTAGTCAACAAAGAGCTGGTGTTGATGCTCCATTACCCTTCTGACCAAGATGTCATTCTCCTCCTCACTGAAGCGACACTTCCGCTTCCTTTTCCCCTTCTCCTGTGATTTTGTTTGTCCATCCTGGCTTGTACTGGGTTGATTGGAGTGTCTCTGGGGTCTCTCCTAAACTGCATTGTTCATCTTGGGTCCTTGTGGCTTGTTTGGCATTGTTGCGGGCTTTTTTGTTACACTTTTGAGCCAAAATGGTGCTAGCACGATTACTGTTAGAAAACATACCAATTTTCATTCTAACGTGTGTTGTAGTGGTTAGCGTCATTTTTTTATGCTAACCTTTCCTTAGCGCCATGATGTCCCATTTTCTAAATACGGTGCACGGATAGTGCAAGGAAATGTCATTATGCAGCATAAACTTTTTTGACGCACAACACAAACACAGTTATGGATCATTTTTCTTAAATTTGCCCTGTTGGAAAATTTGTTATTGGTAAGGGCAGGTAAGTACCTACACTTAGCAATAGGCCACTAACCTCCACTTAGGTCCAGTTAGGTCTCAGTAAATTAAACCCAGCTCAACCCTTGGTAGCTTGGCAACGAGCGACAAGGCTTAACTTAGGAGACAGAGTGTAAAGCATTCAAATATCACAAAACAGTAATTAAATAAAACACAGGAAACAGTTTAAAAATCCAAAATCAATCTATAAAAATAGATTATATTTTTATCTTTAAAGTTACACCAAAATGAATAATATCGGATAAGGGGAACCAGAGATATGATTTTGTAAAGAATTATTGCTTTGTAGCGCATAGAAACAAAAAGCGCCAATCTGGTCATCTGGTCGCACCTCGACCGGGGCAAAGTCAAAGTTTCAGGCCAACCACGATGGAGCCTGGCTCGGCTACAGGCCACGGGACGCCTCGGTCAAAAGTTTACCTTAGGACTTAGTTGTTTTTCTGAAGATTTTCCTCAACAGGACGAACCTGCCAGCCCAATCCGACCTCCTGGAACTCTTCCTCGGATACGCGTCGCGGGAGCCATCAGTGGTTATTTTTACCTTCAGACTTAGTCGTTTTTTCGAGGTAAAAATCCTTCGACCGGGGCAAACCTGGATCTTGAGCCGACATCCTTGGAGCCCTCCTCGGATATGCTGGCTGGGAGGTGCCAGTCAATTTCCTATGTTCTGACTTAGGGGGTCATTCTGACCTCGGCGGTAAAAGGCGCCTACCGCCGGTCAGAAATCCTCCATAATCCCGCCGCGGTCGCGGAAACCCGCCACGGTCATTCTGACCCGCAGAAGGCAAACCTCCGAAAATCCGACCGCCACAACAGACCGCCAGACCAGCGGTCGGCGGAAAGGTGGAGGTGACCAAACCTCCACCGCCACGCCAACAGAAATACGCCCATGCCATTACGACCCACGAATCCACGCGGCGGTCATTCAAACGCGGTATTCCATTGGCGGGACACACCGGCGCGGTCAGAATACACACAAACGAACAAAACTCAGCCACATTGGACGATTTGAATCCCACACACCTGATACACATACACACACCACTCCCACACACACAATACAATATAAAACACACACCCACATCACCCACAAACCCCTACGCTTAAAAATTCGTAAAGAAGACAAGAGCGAGACACCAGCATCCAAAACATAACAGCCACAGCCACTCAACACCATCACCCACACACTATCCACACACAAAACAACACACACCACCACACTCAACTCACTTAAATACACATACTCCACCCCACACATCATACACACCACCCCATGGCACCCCAAAGACAACCCCGCTTCACAGACGAAGAACTCAGGGTCATGGTGGAGGAAATCGTTCGGGTAGAGCCCCAGCTGTTCGGCACACAGATACAATACACCAGTATTGCCCGGAGGACGGAGCTATGGCAGAGGATTGTCGACAGGGTGAACGCAGTGGGACAGCACCCCAGAAATCGGGAAGACATCAGGAAGCGATGGAACGACCTACGGGGGAAGGTGCGTTCCATGGTATCCAGGCACAACATCGCCGTGCAGAAGACTGGCGGAGGACCCCCACCTCAACCCCCACAATTCACATCATGGGAGGAGGAAGTCTTGAACATCCTGCATCCTGACGGCCTCGCAGGAGTCGGCGGAGGAATGGATACTGGTAAGTTGAAGCTTCAATACTGCTTCCCCCCCACCTGCATGCCAAATCAGACCCCAACCCTCACCCCCATCCTCGAACCCCACCCTCACCCCCACCCCCATCCTCACCCCCACCCTCACCCCCACCACCATCCTCACCCCCACCACCATCCTCACCCCCACCCCCAGCACACCTATTCCCCGCCAATGTCTCACCATCACAACCCACACATCCCAAAACCTAGGCCTGCATGCGTCCACTAAGCATGGACACCCATCACCAAAGCATGCCCAATGCATATACACATCCCCCCCACAAGCCACCCTCACCAAAGCCCCCACACACGAATGCCAGCACTTGGGGACACGAGAACCCACAGATACACCCATATGCCACACATTGAAACTATAACCATACCTCTATACCCCTGCAGGACCCGACCGTCAACACACCGCGGCGGAGGGGCCAGAATTATCCACACCCCCCACCCAAGAGGCCGTCAGCGATGACAGCAGCTCTGTCGATCTGGACACCGATGACCAGCCCGGACCATCGGGGACCTCTGGACAGTCGGTTCCCCTCACACAGGCACAGGCCACTACAGACCCTAACCCCTCTGGGAACACCAGCACAGCTCCCACCCAGCGGGCCCATGCCTCTGTCTCCAGGGCGCGTCAATCTGCGGTGTGTCTACCACTACAGGGCACCCAGGATAACCCACCACCCCAACAACAACAGGGACCTGGGGGCAGTGGTAGTGGGCATACCGGCCAGGGGGCAGAGGCCCAGGGAAACAGGGCAACTCGGCGGGCAGCTGTGCGACAGGGGGGGGAGGAGAGGCCCAGGGAACCCACTCTCCACGAGGTCCTCACCACCATCATGGGAGCATACAACCGCTCCCAGGAGACGATGGCGACGGTACTGGCCCGGTTCCAGGAGATCCAGGTGCTGCAGGAGGAACACTATCGGGGGTACAGGGAGGACATCAGAGCCATCAACACCACCCTGGTTACCATGGTAGGGCTGCTGCAGGACCTTGTATACAGCAGGGCGGACACTGAACAACACCCAAGGGCCCCTGCCACTAGCCTGGACCAAGAACAGCCATCCACCTCCGCCGGCGCTAGTGGACAGGAGGCCCCCGCACAGCAGCAGCCCACCAGACCCCCACCTCCTGCAGGAGAAGAACCACCCCGCAAGAGGGCCCTGAGATCTCGCAAGAAGACAGAGTAGGATGTCAAGACCCCCGCCAGCAATGGATACCACCTGATGTCATCCCACTGTCCCACATTGTCACCCTGTCCATCCTTGAACTGCCCATGCTCCATCTCTCCACAGGCCTCTGGACAATGCACCTGTGTGACTGTTACTCTGGACTCTGCCATGGACATTCCTTCACCATAGCCCCCACCCACTTGAAACCACCCATCCCATTTTGAGCACTTCAATAAACACCTATTTTGCACCAAAATATCAGGAGTCTGGCTGTGATTTCAATAGATTGTAATTGACATGACAGTGCAAATATGTCCTTGTACATGGTGAAGTCAACAAACAGCTGCCACAAAGCTGTAGTCCATGGGGAAACAAAGCACAGGACTCGTAGTGGGGACCCCAGATCTGAAATAGGGAGGGAAAAGCCAAAACTCAGTCATCATACACTGGGGCAAATAGACAGGCAGCAGAGATGCTGCAGAGTAGTTAACATTTACTAAATTATCTTTGAAATGTTACCTGTGTCCTATTGGAAGTACTGTTCAATGATTCTGTCCCTGTTGTCTGTTTCAGCCCCGTCGTCTTCCTCCTCGTCACTCTCCTCAGGTTCCACCGCTGCCACAACACCACCGTCTCGACCATCCTCCTGCAGGAAAGGCACCTGGCGGCGCAAAGCCAGGTTGTGAAGCATGCAGCAGGCCACGATGATGTGACACACCTTCTTAGGTGAGTACATTAGGGATCCACCGGTCATATGCAGGCACCTAAACCTGGCCTTTAGGAGGCCAAAGGTGCGTTCGATCACCCTCCTAGTACGCCCATGGGCCTCATTGTACCGTTCCTCTGCCCTGGTCCGGGGATTCCTTACTGGGGTCAGTAGCCACGACAGGTTGGGGTACCCAGAGTCCCCCACTAGCCATACACGGTGTCTCTGTAGCTGTTCCATCACGTAAGGGATGCTGCTATTCCTGAGGATGTAGGCGTCATGCACTGACCCTGGGAATTTGGCATTTACATGCGAGATGTACTGGTCAGCCAAACACACCACCTGGATGTTCATTGAATGGTAATTTTTTCTGTTCCTGTACACCTGCTCCCTGTCTCTTGGGGGAACCAAAGCCACATGGGTCCCATCAATGGCACCAATTACGTTGGGAATATGTCCAAGGGCGTAGAAATCACCCTTCACTGTAGCCAATTCGCCCACCTCAGGGAAAATGATGTAGTTCCTCACGGATTTCATCAGGGCAGACAACACTCTGGATAACACCTTCGAAAACATGGGCTGAGACATCCCGGAAGCAATTCCCACGGTTGTCTGAAATGACCCACTTGCCAAGAAATGTAGTACTGACATGACCTGCACCAGAGGGGGAATCCCTGTGGGTTGGCGGATGGGGGACATCAGGTCGGGCTCCAGCTGGGCACACAGTTCATGGATAGTGGCACGGTTAAGACGGTAGGTCAGGATAATGTGGCGTTCTTCCATTGTCGACAGGTCCACCAGCGGTCGGTACACGGGAGGATTCATCCGTCTCCTCGCCCAACCCAGCGGACGGTGCCTAGGAAGGACAACATGGAGCACACAGTCAAGCAACCCACAGGTACGTACTCACAGCTAGCACAGTATACGATTCTCTATGCAGTGAATGGCGTGTCTGAGTGGCTATGCAAGGCCTAGGCCTGTGTGACGCAGTTGAAATTGAGCCATGTGGGCCCTGGAAATGGCGGCTGCCTGACCTGTGAAGTGTGACAATGGGATGTGAGGTCAATGCGCTGGCGTGGCACACCGCGGCGGGCGGCGGGCGAAGACCGCGGCGCGAAGCCGCATTGGTTAACATTGAAGCCTATGGGTTTCAGGAGCCAATGGCGAAGGGTGCCGGCGGTGGCGGGACGCACCGCCGCGGTACGCACCGCCGCGGACGTGACCGCCATTTTCTATCTACTTATCCACTTGCGACTTGAACTTTCACAGGAGAGGACCTATACTGCAAGTGTTGCTGTGACCTCGGTCTGGAAGGGACAATGGCTGCTGCGACTGGGGAAAGGGCCCCTGCCTTCACTGGAGAGGAGTTGGAGAAACTTGTGGATGGGGTCCTCCCCCAGTATGCGCTACTCTACGGTCCTCCAGACCAACAAGTGAGTTTAATTCAATATGGATTTGGGGCCACTGGCTGGCTTGGGGGCCTGGCGGAGATGGGGGGCATGTTGGGGCTGGCGGGGGGCCTGGCGGGGGGCCTGGCGGGGATGGGGGGCATGTTGGGCATGGCGGGGGGCATGGCGGGGGGCCTGGCGGGGATGGGGGGCATGTTGGGCATGGCGGGGGGCCTGGCGGGGATGGGGGGCATGTTGGGCATGGCGGGGGCATGGCGGGGGGCCTGGCGGGGATGGGGGGCATGTTGGGCATGGCGGGGGGCCTGGCGGGGATGGGGGGCATGTTGGGCATGGCGGGGGGACTGGTGGGGATGGGGGGCATGTTGGGCATGGCGGAGGGCCTGGCGGGGATGGGGGGCATGTTGGGCATGGCGGGGGGCCTGGCGGGGATGGGGGGCATGTTGGGCATGGCGGGGGGCCTGGCGGGGATGGGGGGCATGTTGTGCATGGCGGGGGGCCTGGAGGGGGGCCTGGCGGGGATGGGGGGCATGTTGGGCATGGCGGGGGGCATGGCGGGGGGCCTGGCGGGGATGGGGGGCATGTTGGGCATGGCGGGGGGCCTGGCGGGGATGGGAGGCGTTGGGCCACTGGAAAGGAAAATGCTGAGAAACTTGAACGTGGTATTTCTCCCTCCCTGTACGTGTCACATAGGTCCGCGCCCATGAGAAGATCGGGATTTGGCGTGCCATCGCCAAGGAAGTCCGGGCCCTGGGGGTCCACCATCGACGGGGCACCCACTGCCGCAAGAGGTGGGAGGACATCCGCCGCGGGACCAAGAAGACCGCCGAGTCTCTGCTGGGGATGGCCTCCCAACGTAGGCGGGGTGCCTGCCGTCAACTGAGCCCCCTGATGTTCCGGATCCTGGCGGTGGCCTACCCTGAATTGGATGGTCGCGTGAGGGCAGCACAGCAGACACAAGGGGGTGAGTACAAGCATTATCTACTCTGTTGTCGCGCAGTGGAGGTGTCTGGGTGGGGGAGGAGGGCTGGGGGTCCCCCTAGGCCAGGGCGATATCTGTAGGCTGGGCACCCCCGTAAGCCCCTGTGTCCCCAGCCACCACCCTCAGTAGTTTGTCAGTACAGCCATCCCTGGGCCGTGTCATCCATGGGTGCAGTTGTCAACTCTAGGCGTGTAGGCCATGTTCCACGGAATGCGTAGCGTACCCCAAGTGCGCAACTTAGTGCAGGGGGCATCTGTGTCTGTCATGTCCGCTAACTGTACCGGAGATCCATGTACTCAATATCCCTTTATTTCTCTCTCCCCCCCCCTTTTTGTTTGTCTTTCTGTGCTTGTGTGCATCAGCATCATCAGGCGGAGGAGAAGTGGCATCGGGGCAGGAGGGAGCTGCATCTCACATGGCCCAGGAGGGCCATGCCACAGAGTCAGACTGGACCAGTGAGACGGAGGGCGAGGGGAGCTCCACGACGGGGACGACTGGAGCCTGCAGCGACACGGACACGTCCTCGGAAGGGGGCTCCCTTGCGGGGGTGGCACCATCCGTGCCCCCCGCCATTACAGGTACAGCCGCCACCCAGCGCACCATCTCCGCCCTCCCAGCAGCCCCTCCGCGTTCGCCCCGTGCCCGCTCTGCCAGGAAGCCGGGCATCTCCTTCGCCCCAGGCACCTCAGGCCCTGCCCCTGTTACCCCCGCTGCCCTCAGTGAGGAGGTCATTGACCTCCTCCGAACGCTCATTGTTGGGCAGACTACCCTTTTGAATGCCATCCAGGGGGTGGAGAGGGAGGTTCATCGCAGCAATGCGTACCTGGAGGGCATTCATTCGGGTCAGGCTGCCCATCAGCGATCGTTCCAGGCTCTGGCCTCAGCACTGACGGCAGCCATTGTCCCTGTCTCCTGCCTGCCTCTACTAACTCCCTCCTCCCAGTCTCCTGTTCCTCTGCCTGTCCCACCCACACCATCAGACCAGCCTGCACACACCTCAACACCCAAGAGAAGCTCATCCAAACATAAGCACCACAGATCACGCAGACATTCACACACGCAACATTCCGATGCAGACATGCCAACAGTCACTACCACCTCTGTGACCCCCACCTCCTCGTCTCCCTCCTCCCTCCCTGTGACGTCTACACTCACACCTCCATTCACCTCACCATCAGCCAGTGTTTCCATCACCAGCACACCCTCCACTCCAGTCCGCACACGTGCAGTCACCACCCCCACTGCCATTTACACGTCCCCTGTGTCCTCTCCCACTGTGTCTGTCACCCCCTCTTCCACACCACACAAACGCAGCCACCCACCCACCCAACAGCCATCCACCTCACGACAGCCTATCCCTCCTGCACCTGCACCCAAAGACAGCAAACGTGACTCACCTACAACCACATCCTCTCCCTCCACTCCCATTCCCACTGTACCTACCACTCTCCATTGTCCCAAGAAGCTCTTCCTCGCCACTACTAACTTCTTTCCTGACCCTGAGCCCCCCCCTCCTTCTCGTCGGGGTAAGAAGAGCACCTCAGCCACCACCAGCCCTGCAGCCCCCTTGACAAGGGTGCAGGGGTATTGGAGCCCGCCAGCCCGCATGTCTGGATCTTCGCCCAGCAGCAAGGGGACAGCCAGCCCACCCCCTGGGAAGAGGAGCAGAAGGCGGAAGGGGCGCCGCAGGAGCCCGCCTTCTACATCCCCCCCGGACACCACCCAGAGACAGTCACCAGCCACAGCTCCAAAGGGAGGAAAGGGCCACAGGCCGACGACTAAGGAGGGCAAGGGCAGCAAGTTGGAGAGGTCAGGCAGCAGGCCTGCTGCCCAGGAGGAGCCCACAACCCCCATAGCCGCTGCCCCGGGAGGAACCGGCACAGCTGCCCCGGGAGAGCCCACCACCCCCATAGCCGCTGCCCAGGGAGGACCCAGCCCAGCTGGCCAGGAGGGCCCCACCACCCACAGCCCAGGTGGGCAGTGAAGGAGCACCATCCCCGCTGCCCAGGAGGGCACCACCAGGCAATTAGCAGTTGGCCATAGACCGTCCGCCGTCTCAAGAACCGCTGAACTGGGCCCTTCAAGGCAAGGACCGCTGAACTGGGCCCCGCCGTCTCAAGAACCGCTGAACTGGGCCCTTCAAGCCAAGAAGCGCTGAACTGGGCCCCGCCGTCTCAAGAACCGCTGAACTGGGCCCTTCAAGGCAAGGAGCGCTGAACTGGGCCCCGCCGTCTCAAGAACCGCTGAACTGGGCCCCGCCGTCTCAAGAACCGCTGAACTGGGCCCCGCCGTCTCAAGAACCGCTGAACTGGGCCCCGCCGTCTCAAGAACCGCTGAACTGGGCCCCGCCGTCTCAAGAACCGCTGAACTGGGCCCTTCAAGGCAAGAAGCGCTGAACTGGGCCCCGCCGTCTCAAGAACCGCTGAACTGGGCCCTTCAAGGCAAGAACCGCTGAACTGGGCCCCGCCGTCTCAAGAACCGCTGAACTGGGCCCCGCCGTCTCAAGAACCGCTGAACTGGGCCCTTCAAGGCAAGAAGCGCTGAACTGGGCCCCGCCGTCTCAAGAACCGCTGAACTGGGCCCCGCCGTCTCAAGAAGCGCTGAACTGGGCCCTTCAAGCCAAGAAGCGCTGAACTGGGCCCCGCCGTCTCAAGAACCGCTGAACTGGGCCCTTCAAGGCAAGGAGCGCTGAACTGGGCCCCGCCGTCTCAAGAACCGCTGAACTGGGCCCCGCCGTCTCAAGAACCGCTGAACTGGGCCCCGCCGTCTCAAGAACCGCTGAACTGGGCCCTTCAAGGCAAGGAGCGCTGAACTGGGCCCCGCCGTCTCAAGAACCGCTGAACTGGGCCCCGCCGTCTCAAGAACCGCTGAACTGGGCCCTTCAAGGCAAGGAGCGCTGAACTGGGCCCGCCGTCTCAAGAACCGCTGAACTGGGCCCCGCCGTCTCAAGAACCGCTGAACTGGGCCCTTCAGGGCAAGAACCGCTGGCCCTTTGGCAGACGTGGCAGGGCAGGATCTATCTCGGGCAGGGCTGCAGGATGTCCTCTGGCCAACTTGCCTCCTCCAGTGGCAGTGGGGTCTGTTATGGACTGTATGGACTGTGGCTTTGCTCTCCCCAGGATGGCCCAGTGGGCAGGCCACCCACTGTATGGACTGTATGGACTGTGGCTTTGCTCTCCCCAGGATGGCCCAGTGGGCAGGCCACCCACTGTATGGACTGTATGGACTGTGGCTTTGCTTTTCCCAGGATGGCCCAGTGGGCAGGCCACCCACTGTATGGACTGTTTGGACTGTGGCTTTGCTCTCCCCAGGATGGCCCAGTGGGCAGGCCACCCACTGTATGGACTGTATGGACTGTGGCTTTGCTCTCCCCAGGATGGCCCAGTGGGCAGGCCACCCACTGTATGGACTGTATGGACTGTGGCTTTGCTCGCCCCAGGATGGCCCAGTGGGCAGGCCACCCACTGTATGGACTGTTTGGACTGTGGCTTTGCTCTCCCCAGGATGGCCCAGTGGGCAGGCCACCCACTGTATGGACTGTATGGACTGTGGCTTTGCTCTCCCCAGGATGGCCCAGTGGGCAGGCCACCCACTGTATGGACTGTTTGGACTGTGGCTTTGCTCTCCCCAGGATGGCCCAGTGGGCAGGCCACCCACTGTATGGACTGTATGGACTGTGGCTTTGCTCTCCCCAGGATGGCCCAGTGGGCAGGCCACCCACTGTATGGACTGTATGGACTGTGGCTTTGCTCTCCCCAGGATGGCCCAGTGGGCAGGCCACCCACTGTATGGACTGTTTGGACTGTGGCTTTGCTCTCCCCAGGATGGCCCAGTGGGCAGGCCACCCACTGTATGGACTGTATGGACTGTGGCTTTGCTCTCCCCAGGATGGCCCAGTGGGCAGGCCACCCACTGTATGGACTGTTTGGACTGTGGCTTTGCTCTCCCCAGGATGGGCCAGTGGTCATGGAGTCCCCTCGTGGATCTGGCGTCGTGTACTCAAGTGGCTGAGGTGCCCCCCCTTCCCTTCCCCCTGAGGTGCCTGTCCTATTTTCTTTCTGATGCCCCTGCAGTGTTCTCTCCGTGGAGTTCTTGTCGTGGGACTGGGCCTTGCCCCTTTGCACAGGACCCCTGTGATCCACGGACAGTGGTTGGACTACATTTAGTAGCTGTATATATTTTGTACATAGTTTATTTATTTATTGGGATTAATGGTGTACATATTTCAATATATCTGCCCGTTTATGATCTCTTCTTTTGGTCTTTGCATTATTTCGGAGGGGGGTGGTTTGTGGGTTGTGACAGTGATCTGTGGGAATGCATTGATGTGTGTGTTGTAGTGGGTGTGGGTGGGTGGGTGTGTGCCGGTAATCTTTTCCCTCCCCTGTGTCGTAGGTGCCGTACTCACCGATGTCTTCCGCGCCGCCGGGCGTGCTCCTGGTATATGAGGAGGAATAGGAGTGCGGGGATGACCTGCAACTCTGGCTCCATACTGCCGGAATCTCGCGTGGAGTGCGTAGAGGTGAGCGTTTTCCCGTTCGTAGTCTGTTTCCGCCGTGTTCTTATCGGCGGTGCTCCCGCCCCGGAAAAGGTGGCAGATTGGTGGGTCGTAATAGGGTGGGCGGTACTTTGTCTGCCGCCGGGCTGTTGGCGGGAACCGCCGCGCTGTTTGTTTGTACCGCTGTGGCGGTCGGAGTGTTAAGTTGGCGGGCTGTGTTGGCGGTTCCCGCCAGGGTCAGAATTGCATATTTTAGACCGCCGGCCTGTTGGCGGCTTGGCCGCCGCTTTATCACCGACCGCCAGGGTCAGAATGAGGGCCTTAGTCTCTATTTTGGAGATTTTCTTCACCGGGACGAACCTGCTATTTAGGCAGGGTCGCGGTTGAGGCAAGCCGGCTAGAGGTGCCGCGGCCGGTCGGACCCTCTATGGAGCTTTTTTTCAAAAGTTCTCCAAACTTCTCCAAACTTCTGGATCTTCTTCCAGATGTTCTTTTAGGGTTCTTTTGGGGTCCACAGCTCACCCCAAGGTTCCAGAAGCTCTAAGTCCTTCTTGTGTGAAGCCCAAGTGTGCAGCTGGTGCAGTCCTTCAGAGTGCAGGGTCCAGGTGCAGGCCAGGGGTCCAGCAGGGCAGTCCTTCTTCTCCTGTAGTTCTTCCTTGTTGGAATCTAATGGGGATCTGGTAGGGAACTGAGGTGTGGGTGCAGGTCTGCCAGTTATATCCTTCCTCCTGGGTGAAAAACAAGGGGGTCCTGGTTCTCCAATCAGGGGCAGGGTCCTTTCCCCTGTGATGACCAATTCCTGTGAAGTGTGGCAAAGATCAATCCCAGGGAGCAACATTCCTCAAAAATCCATCATGGCTGAAAGTGATTTTTGGAAGTTACATCTGGCTGAGCCCACCCACTGGTGTGGCAAAAAATCCTAAACACACCCCTCTCCTGCCCTCTCCTAATCTAATCAAGGTGGCACCTAATTGTCTGGGTTTGCAGGATGTGAGGGTGTTGCTGGGTTGCTCCAAATGTCCTTCTCTGCCTTTGAAGACCAGTTTGGCGCCCCCCTTCCTGCTTCACCATCTGCTGAGGGGAGATCTCCTCCCACAGGCACATCTCTTTGTGTGGAGCCAGGCCACTTCACACCTCATCAAGGCAGCCTGGCCAGGCTGCCAGAGGCTGGCCAATCAGAGTACAGCAGCAAAACACTGCAGGGCTGAAGTTGGCAACTTTTCAGGTAAAGTTTAAAACTCTTTACCTGAACAAGTTATATTAAATCCAACAACTGGAAGTTGTAGGATTTATTATAACAATTAATTTGATACCAAACTTCTGGTATCTGTTACTTAAGGGGACTTCTAAAATTAAAATAAAGTCTCCCCATTCTAGCCTATGGAGGCCATTCACTACAATGAGGGAAAACGAATTTGGCTTTTTTACCTCACCAGGGCTTATAAAACTATATTTACAAGGTCCCTGCTCATAGTTACATGGCACCCAGCCCTAGGGGCACATAGGGCACACCTTAGGGGTGACGTATATGTAAAAATAAGGTAGTTTAAGAATTTGGAACTACTTTTAATTCCAAAGTCGAAATTGCATGTTACTTTAATTTAAAAGCAGCCAGCAAGGCAGGCATGCCTTTAAAATGACTCTGGGCACCTCAGCAGTGCACCTATGGGGGCACTACCTATGCTGGGGACCCTAAACCTCCATGCCCTACCATATACTAGGGACTTATAGGTAGGTTGACGTAGCCAATTATAATTAGCCTAATTTGCATACTGATTTTACACAGAGCACAGGCCCTGGGACTGGTTAGCAGTACCCTGGGCACCATCAGAGTCAGGAAAACACCAGCAAAAAGTGGAAAATGGGGGCAAAAAGTTAGGGGGGCTCTGCAATCAGCCCTGTTCTCTCACATGGCCCCAAAGGTTTAAGGCTCATACTGGAAGGTGATCTCAGTCTTTTTAACTGACAAATAAAAAAATGTTATTTCTCCAAAAATATCTCATTCTGAGTATAGCATCAATCAAAGCCTAAATAACTCTATGTCTCTCTCACTCCCTCTATCTTTCAATCTCTTTCTCCCACTCACACACCCTCTCAGACCCTTATGCACCCACTCACTCACCCATCCACTCACAGACCCACTCAGACCCTCATGCATCCACTCACAGACCCACTCAAACACTCACGCTCTAATTCATAGACTCACTCAGACTCTCACACATCCACTCACAGACTCACTGACACCCTCATGCACCCACACACAGACCTGGACAAACACTGATACTTCCACCAAGACACTGATGCATGCACTTTCACACCCAGACAGAGAATCTCACAAACACTTTCACCCCCAGATACACCTTCTTACACCTATTCTCATACCACACTCGGCCAAATGGCCATATGCAGAGTTGGCTTGGGTGGTTAGGGGAAACTGGCTGCAGGCCAGGCCTTAGCAGCCACCACTGCTGCACACTGGTGAAGGCTGTGCATGGCGGTGGTTGGATTAAGATATAGGCCCTCATTTCAACCCTGGTGGTAAATCCCACTTACCCCCGTGCCGACGGCAGCAAACATACCGTGACCACGGCGGAAATCCACCATGGGTATTATGACCCACACTGAGAAATCTGCCACTATACAGACACCCACACAAGTCCGCCGGTCGGTGACCTCAACTTCCACCTGGAACAGAACAACGACCCCAAAACCACCACCCTGCTCGACAACCTCGCCAACCTCGGTCTCAAGCAACTGGTGAACACCCCCACCCACATCTCCGGACACACGCTCGACCCCATCTTCTCCGCCAGCAACCACGTATCCTTCAGCCACTCCTTCGTAATACACTGGACCGACCACAGATGTGTCCACTTCACCTTCAGACGCAAGACTCTCCACCTCCGCACACAACCCATCCCACGCAGACATTGGAACAAAATCCCCATGGAACAGCTTCTCTCCACTCTCAGCGACAACCAACCCACCTTCTCCACCAACCCCAACGACGCAGCCCTCAGCCTCACGCATTGGATCACCAACTGCGCGGACTATCTCGCACCCCTCAGACGCTTCCCAAGACAGACCAACACCTGGAAACCTCTTTGGTTCACAGACACCCTCAAGGAATCTAAAAAAACCTGCCGCACCCTCGAGAAAGCCTGGCGCAAGGACCACACCGCAGAAAACATGTCTGCCTTCAAAAACGCCACCCGCGAACACCACCAACTGATCCACGCCACCAAAAGAACACCACCAACTGATCCGCGCCACCAAAAGAACTTCCTTCGCAGATAGACTGGACAAGAACACTCACAACAGCAAAGAACTCTTCAACATTGTCAAAGAGCTCTCCAATCCTAACGCCAACTCCAACGCCATCACGCCCTCATAAGACCTCTGCAACTCCCTCGCCACCTTCTTCCATCGTAAGATCACCGATCTACACGACAGCTTCGGACACCAGACCCAACCTACAACCCCAGCCATCACCCTCAACGCCTGGACTCACATCAGCACGGAGGAGACCAAAGCTACCATGAACTCCATCCACTCCGGTGCCCCCTCGGACTCCTGCCCACACTTCATCTTCAACAAAGCCGACGACATCATCGCCCCGTATCTCCAGACCATCATCAACAGCTCGTTTGCTTCTGCCACCTGCCCCTGAGAGCTTGAAACACGCAAAAGTCAACGCCCTACTGAAGAAACCTGTGGTGGACCCCAGCAACCTGAAGAACTTCCGCCCCATCTCGCTCCTCCCCTTCCCTGCCAAAGTCATAGAGAAGACCGTCAACAAGCAACTTACCAACTTCCTTGAAGACAACAACCTACTCGACCCCTCTCAGTCCGGATTCCGAGCCAATCAAAGCACAGAAACCACCCTCATTTCAGTCACAGACGACATCAGAACTCTGATGGTCAACGGAGAAACAGTCGCCCTCATCCTCCTCGACCTCTCGGCTGGCTTCGACACCGTATGCCACCGAACCCTAATATCCTGCCTCCGCTCCACCGGTATCCAAGGACAGGCCCTGGACTGGATCACCTCTTTCCTCTCCAACCGTTCCCAAAGAGTCTACACCCCACTGAGATCATCTGCGGCGTCCCACAAGGCTCCTCGCTTAGCCCGACTCTCTTCAAAGTCTACATGAGCTCCCTCGCCGACATCGTACGCAAACACAACATCAACGTCACCTCCTACGCCGATGACACTCAGCTGATACTCTCCCTCACCAAGGACCCCACCAGCGCCCAGACCAACCTGCAAGATGGAATGAAAGACGTTGCAGAATGAATGAAACTCAACCGTCTGAAACTGAACTCAGACAAAACGGAAGTCCTCATCCTCGGAAACACTCCGTCCGCCTGGGACGACTCCTGGTGGCCCACGGCCCTTGGCACCGCACCTACCCCCTCAGACCACGCACGCAACCTCGGATTCATCCTGGAACCACTTTTCACCATGACCAAACAAGTTAATGCCGTATCATCTTCCTGCTTCCTCACCCTCCGCATGCTCCGAAAGATCTTCATTTGGATACCCACCAACACCAGAAAGATTGTGACCCACGCCCTCGCCACGAGCCGCCTGGACTACGGAAACACCCTATACACAGGAACCACCGCTAAACTCCAGAAACGTCTGCAGTGAATACAAAACGCCTCTGCCCGCCTCATCCTCGACATACCCCGCAACAGCCACATCTCCGCCCACCTGAGACACCTACACTGGCTTCCCGTCTACAAAAGGATCACCCTCCGGCTCCTCACCCACGCACACAAAGCCCTCCCCAACAAGGGACCCGAATACCTCAACCGTCACCTCAGTTTCTACACGCCCACCCGTCAACTTTGCTCTGCCAACCTCGCACTCGCCGCAGTCCCTCGCATCCGCCGCACCACGGCAGGTGGGAAATCCTTCTCCTACCTGGCGGCAAAGACATGGAATTCCCTCCCGACCAACCTCAGGACCACCCAGGACCACCTCGCATTCCGGAGGCAACTCAAGACCTGGCTCTTCGAGCAGCAGTAACCCCCTCCCCCTAGCGCCTGGAGACCCTCACGGGTGAGTAGCGCGCTTTATAAGTGTTTTTTTTTATTTGGTACACCATCCACGCACCTCAAAGCACACACCCCAACCCATCATCCCACACATCACATCACACATCACCCCACACATCACTCACACCACATCATGGCACCTCAAAGACACCCCAGGTTTTCTGAGGAGGAGCTCAGGGTCATGGTGGAGGAAATCATCTGGGTAGAGCCACAGCTATTCGGATCACAGGTGCAGCAGACCTCCATTGCAAGGAAGATGGAGCTATGGCGGAGAATAGGGGACATGGTCAACACAGTGGGACAGCATCCAAGAACAAGGGATGACATCAGGAAGCGGTGCAACGACCTATGGGGGAAGGTACGTTCCGTGGCATCAAGACACCAGGTAGCCGTACAGAGGACTTGCGGTTGACCCCCGCCTCCTCCCCCACAACTAACAACATGGGAGGAGCAAGTCTTGGCGATCATGCATCCTGAGGGCCTCGCAGGAGTAGCAGGAGGAATGGACTCTGGCAAGTCAAATTTTTACTTCATTATCCCCCTGTACCTTCATGCCATTACAAACTCCTACCCCCACCCCATCACTCCACCAACTCACATATACCCCACTAACACAACCCACCCATCCCAATACCTAGCCTTGCATGCACCCCCAATGCATGGACACCCATCACAGACCTGCATGGACACCCATCACCACAGCATGCCCAATAGAAAGACTTACCCAGCCCACAAAATTACCACTCACACAAGGCCCAAGGCGATAGTGCAAGCACAATAATACAGGGAAACACACCCATTGCACAAGCTGGCACACATAGATACAATAACAATGCATTTACATCCCAACAAGACCCCTACCCAACGTCACCGGACAGGAGGTGCCAGCCATATCCAGTCCCCCCACAGAAGAGGCCCACAGTGATGACAGAAGCTCTGCACGCCTGGATCACGATGACCAGCCTGGCCCATCTGGGACCTCTGGACAGTCAGTTACCCTGCCACAGTCCCAAACCACCACAGAACCTCCCCCCTCAGGATACACCAGCACAGCACCCACCCTAAGGGCCCAGGACACATCAATCAGCAGTGTGTCCACCACTACAGGGACCCCAGGCCACCTCACAAACACCGAATGATCGGGGACCTGGGGTCAGTGGCAGTGGGCACACAGTTCAGGGGACAGAGACACAGGACAACAGGGAAGCAGGAAGGACTGCTGTGAGACGGGGAGAACAGGCCCAGGGAACCGACCCTCCACGAGGCACTGACCAACATCATGGGAGCATACTACCATTGCCAGGAGACCATGGGCACGGTACTGGCCAAGTTTCAGGAGACACAGCGGCTGCAGGAGGGACACTACATGGGGATCATGGAGGACCTCACCAACATATACACCATCCTGGTCACCATAGCAGGGGTGCTGGCTGACATGGCCAACACCATGAGGGAGGCAGTGGCACAACAAAGGGCCCCTAACACTAGCCAAATCGAGGAACAGCCTTCCACCTCCGCCGGCGCTAGTGGACAGGAAGCCCCACCACAGGACCAACAGACGACCAGCATCCCACCCCCTGCAGAAGGAGAACCACCCCGCAAACGGTCCCTGCGATCCAGGCAGAAGACAGAGAACATTGCGAAGACCCCGCCAGGAAATAAGACTCTGATTGTCACCCTTCTGCACCACTATGTCATCCTGTCCAAATTGAACTACCATTACTCCCCTTCCTATGCCCATTGGATAATGCACCTGTGATACCAAGAGACTGGACTCTACTATGGACCTTCCTCCACCATCATCCCAGCCCCTTGTACATACCCCTATACTCATTAGCCCGTAAATATACACCCTTTAAGCACAAACCAATCTAGAGTCAGTCTGATCTTTCACAAATGTATAACAACATTAGTAACAAATAGCAATGTAAATGTTAATTTACTCATACCAATGTATGACAGTTGTTGGGCAGAAGGATATATAGCAGAAGGCAGAATGGGGTACCCAGATCTGAAAAATGGAAATCCAAAGTGAACACTCAGGGGGTGATTCTGACCTCGGCGGTAAAAGGCGCTTACCGCCGGTCAGAGGACCACCATAACACCGCCGCGGGCGCAGTAAACCGACACGGTCATTCTGACCCGCAACTGGCAAACCGCCAAAAACCCGTCATCCACAAAAGTCCGCCACACCAAAGGCCAGCGTAAAACTGGTGATGACCAAACCTCCACTGTCACGCCAACAGAAATACGCCCATTCCATTCCGACCCACGAATCCACGCGGCGGTCTTTCAACCGCGGTATTCCATTGGCGGTACACACCGCCGCGGTCAAAATACACACACATTTTCAAAACACAGCCACATTGGACAATTTAAAATACACACACCTAATACACATACACACAACACTCCCACACACCCAATACTATATAAAACACACACCCACATCACCCACAAACCCTTACGACCAAAAAAAACGACAGAAGGCCAGAGAGAGACAGCACAGAATAGAGAACACCATCATACAGAGGCCAACCACACAATCACCCACACAATATCCACACACAAAACACCACACACCACCACACTCACCACACTCTACAATACATACACCACCCCACACCTCATCCACACCACCCCATGGCATCCCAAAGACACCCCCGGTTTTCAGACGCTGAACTCCGGGTCATGGTGGAGGAAATAGTTCGGGTAGAGCCCCAGCTCTTCGGGACACAGGTGCAGCACACCAGCATTGCCAGGAAGATGGAGCTATGGCAAAGAATAGTTAACAGGGTCAACGCTGTGGGACAGCATCCACGAAATCGGGACGACATCAGGAAGCAGTGGAACGACCTACGGGGGAAGGTGCGTTCCATGGTATCAAGGCACAACATCGCGGTGCAGAAGACTGGCGGCAGACCCCCACCTACTCCCCCCGAATTTACAGCATGGGAGAAGGAAGTCTTGCACATCCTGCATCCTGACGGCCTCGCAGGAGTAGCTGGAGGAATGGACTCTGGTAAGTCTCATCTTCACTACTCCATCCCCCCCCCCACCTGCATGCCAAATCATACCCCCACCCTCACCCCCACCCCCATCACCCCAACTCCTTGCAAATGGCTCACCATCACAACCCACTCATCCCAACACCTAGCCCTGCATGCGTCCACAAAGCATGGAAACCCATCACCAAAGCATGCCCACTGCACATACACATCTCCCCCACAAGCCACCCTCACAAAAGCCCCCACACAGGAATGCAAGCACTGGGGTACACGGGCACCCACCCATTGCACGATATGGCACACACAGAAGCCATAACCATACTCCTATGCCCCTGCAGGACCCAAATGCCACCACACCGCCCAGGAGGGTCCAGAAATGTCCATCCCACCCCCAGAAGAGGCCACCAGTGATGACAGCAGCTCTGTCTCCCTGGACCCAGATGACCAGCCCGGCCCATCGGGGACCTCGGGACAGTCGGTTCCCCTCACACAGCCACAGGCCACAGCAGACCTAACCCCCTCTGGGAACACCATCACAGCTCCCACCCAGCGGGCCCATGCCTCTGTCTCCAGGACACGTCAATCAGCGGTGTGTCCACCACTACAGGGCACCCAGGTTAACCCACCACCCCAACAACAACAGGAACCTGGGGGCAGTGGTAGTGGGCACACGGTCCAGGGGACAGAGGCCCAGGGAAACAGGGGAACTGGGAGGGCTGCTGTGCACGGGGGGGACAGGCCCAGGGAACCCACTCTCCACGAGGCCCTCTCCTCCATCATGGGAGCATACCACCACTCCCAGGAGACGATGGCGACGGTACTGGCCAGGTTTCAGGAGATCCAGGTACTGCAGGAGCAACAGTACATGGGGTTCAGGGAAGAACTCCGAAGCATCAGTTCCGCAATGGGCACCATCGTCGGGGCACTTGACCAGATTGTCACCACATTGCCGGACCATGTGGCACCACAAAGGGCCCCTGTCACTAGCATGGACCAAAAACAGGCTACCACCTCCGCCGGCGCAAGTGGACAGGAGGCCCCCACACAACAACAGGCCACCAGAACCCCACCCCCTGCAGAAGAAAAACCACCCGCAAGCGGGGCCTGAGATCTCGGGAGAAGACAGAGTAGGATGCCAAGACACCCGCCAGCAAAGGATACCCCCTGATGTCATCCCACTGTCCCACATTGTCACCCTGTCCAACCTTAAACTGCCCCTGCTCCATCCTTCCACACGCATATGGACAATGCACCTGTGAGACTGAAAATCTGGACTCTGCCATGGACATTCCTCCACCATCACCCATCACCGATTTTCAACCATGTCCCTAAATTCAGCACTTTAATAAAATCACTTATTGCACAAAAATAATCAGGAGTCTGCCTGCATTGTGAACAAATGTATTAGACATAACGCCTCCAAAATGTCCAGTTACATAGTGATGATAACATACCACTGTCACACAGCTGTAGTCCATGGGGAAACAAAGCAGAGGTCACACAGTGGGGCCCACATCTCTGAAATTTGAAGGGAAAGTCACAACTCAGTTAACATACACTGGGGGAATAGGACAGACAGTAGAGAGGCAGGAGACTGTAAGTAATTGTAAAATGCCGGTGTTGATTCTTACCTGTGTGTTATTGAAAATACTGTAGTATCACTGTGTCCCTGTTGTCTGTGTCGTCCCCGTCGTCTTCCTCCTCTTTACTCTCCACAGGCTCCACAGCTGCCACAACACCACCATCTGGACCATCCTCCTGCAGGAAAGGCACCTGGTGTCGCAAAGCCAGGTTGTGAAGCATACAGCAGGCCACGATGATATGACACACCTTCTTCGGTGAGTACATTAGGGATCCACCTGTCATATGCAGGCACCTAAACCTGGCCTCCAGGAGGCCGAAGGTCCGCTCGATCACCCTCCTAGTACGCCCATGTGCCTCATTGTACCGTTCCTCTGCCCTGGTCCGGGGATTCCTCACTGGGGTCAATAGCCAGGACAGGTTGGGGTAACCAGAGTCACCTATTAGCCACACACGGTGTCTCTGTAGCTGTTCCATCACATAAGGGATGCTGCTATTTCGCATGATGTACGTGTCATGCACTGACCCAGGGAACTTGGCATTTACATGGGAGATGTACTGGTCAGCCAAACAGACCACCTGGACATTCATCGAATGATAACCTTTTCTGTTCCTGTACACCTGTTCACTTTCTCTGGGAGGAACCAAAGCCACATGGGTCCCATCAATGGCACCAATGATGTTGGGAATATGTCCAAGGGCATAGAAATCACCCTTCACTGTAGCCAAATCGCCCACCTCAGAGAAAACAATGTAGCTCCGCATGTATTTCATCAGGGCAGACAACACTCTGGACAACACCTTTGAAAACATAGGCTGAGACATCCCTGATGAAATGGCCACTGTAGATTGAAAAGACCCACTTGCCAAAAAATGGAGTACTGACAGAACCTGCACTAGAGGGGGAATCCCTGTGGGTTGGCGGATAGGTGACATCTGGTCTGGCTCCAGCTGGGCACACAGTTCCTGTATAGTGGCTCGGTCAAGTCTGTATGTCAGTATGACATGTCTTTCTTCCATTGTCGACAGGTCCACCAGCGGTCTGTACACGGGAACATTCCTCCATCTCCTTGCAAGTCCCAGCGGACGGTGCCTAGGAAGGACAACATGGAGCACAGAGTCAAGCAACCCACAGGTACGTTCCCACAGCTTGCACAGTACACAATTCTCTATGCATTGAATGGCTTGTATGAGTGGCAATGCAAGGCCTAGGCCTGTGTGACGCAGTAGAAATTAAGCCATGTGGGCCCTTGAAATGGCGGTTGCCTGACCTGTGAAGTGTGACAATGGGATGTGAGGTCAATGCGCTGGCGTGGCACACTGTGGCGGTAGGCGGTCGAAGACCGCGGTGCAAAGCCGCATTGGTTAACATTGAACCCTATGGGTTTCAGGAGCCAATGACGAAGTGCGCCGGCGGTCGCGGTACGCACCGCCGCGGTACGCACCGCCGTGGGAGTGACCGCCTTTTTCTGTCTGTTTAATCACTCGAGACCTGATCATCCACAGGAGAGGACCTATACTGCAAGTGCTGCTGTGACCTCGGTCTGGAAGAGACAATGGCTGCTGCGACTGGGGAAAGGGCCCCTGCCTTCACTTCTGAAGAATTGGAGAAACTCGTGGATGGGGTCCTCCCCCAGTATGCGCTACTCTACGGTCCTCCAGACCAACAGGTTAGTACACTGGGACCATGCTTTGTGGCCAATGCCTGGGTTGAGTGGGGTGAATGAACGATGATGCGGAGGGGAGCGAATGAGGCATGCAACAAACAACAGATGAGAGCATGTGCCACATGGCAAGGGTGGGGGGGGGGTCCACTCACATCGAGCATGCAGAAAATGATGATATTTAATTTTCTCTCCCGGTACGTGTCACATAGGTAAGCGCCCATCAGAAAATCGACATTTGGCGTGCCATCGCCAAGGACGTCCGGACCCTGGGGGTGCACAACAGACGGGGCACCCACTGCCGCAAGAGGTGGGAGGACATCCGCCGCGGGAGCAGAAAGACCGCGGAGGCTCTGCTGGGGATGGCCTCCCAACGTAGGAGGGGTGCCACTCGTCAATTGACCCCCCTGATGTCTCGGATCCTGGCGGTGGCCTACCCAGATTTGGATGGGCGCATGAGGACATCACAGCAGACACAAGGGGGTGAGTACAAGCACATTCTGCTATCTTAGCGCGTAGTGGAGGTGTCTGGGTGGGGGAGGAGGGATGTGGGTATCCCTATGTCAGGGCGCTTTCTGTAGACTAGTCCCCTCCGTAAGGCATGGCCCTGTGCCCCCGCCCTCCACCTCTGTAGGGTGCCAAGTACAGCTATCCATGGCCCTGTGTCACCTATGTGTGCAGTTGTCGTCCATTGGCTTGTAGGCCAAGTCTCACTGATTGAGTAGTGTGCGGCGTAGTACAGGGGGCTTCTGTGTCTGTCCTCTCCGCCAACTGTGTTGCCAATGCATGCACTCAACATGTCTTTATGTTCCCCCCCCTTTTTTTGTCTGCTCTTCCTGTTCATGTGTGCATTAGCATCATCTGGCGGAGGAGAAGTGGCATTGGAGCACGAGGGAGCTGCATCTCACATGGCCCCGGTGGGCCATGCAACGGACTCTGATTTCACCAGTGAGACGGAGGGCGAGGAGGGCTCCACAACGTGGACACGTGGAGACATCAGCGACACCGACACGTCCTCGGAAGGGAGCTCCCTTGTGGTGGCGGCAACATCCGTGCCCACCGCAACAACAGGTACAGCCGCCACCCAGCGCACCAGCTCCGCTCTCCAAGCAGCCCCTCAGCGTTCGCCCCGTGCCCGCTCGCACACCAAGGCAGGCATCTCCTTCACCCCAGGCACCTCCGGCCCTGCCCCAGTTACCCCTGCTGCCCTCAGTGAGGAGGTCATTGACCTCCTCCGGACGCTCATTGTTGGGCAGTCTACCCTTTTGAATGCCATCCAGGGGGTAGAAAGGGAGGTGCATCAGGAGCAATGCATACCTGGAGGGCATTCATTCGGGTCAGGCTGCCCATCAGTGATCGTTCAACGCTCTGGCCTCAGCACTGACGGCAGCCATTGTCCATGTCTCTAGCCTCCCTCCTCCAACTCCCTCCACCCAGTCCCACTCCCCTGTTCCTCTGCCTATCCCAGACACACCTACAGACCAGCCTGCACACACCTCAACACCCAAGGTCAGCTCATCCAGACATAAGCACCACACATCCCACAAGCATTCACACAAGCAACATCCACATGCAGACATGCCAACAGCCACTGCCTCCTCTGTGTCCCCCTCCTCCTCGTCTCCCTCCTCCCTCCCTGTGACATCTCCACTCACACTTGCATGCACAACATCATCATCCACTACGTCCATCACCAGCACACCCACCAGAACACTCCGCACACGTGCAGTCACCACCCCCACTGCCATTTACACGTCCCCTGTGTCCTCTCCCACTGTGTCTGTCACCCCCTCATCCAAACCACACAAACGCAGGCAGCCACCCACCCAACAGCCATCCACCTCACGACAGCCTCCGTCACAAGCACCTGCACCCAAAGACAGCACACTTGACTCTCCTACAACCACATCCTCTTCCTCCACTCCCATACCCACTCCACCTACCCTTCCCATTGCTCCGAAAAAGTTTTTCCTCTCAAAACTTTTCCTCTTTCCATCACCTGACCCACCCCCTCCATCTCGTAAAAGTCCAATCAGCACCTCAGCCACCACAACCCCTGGACCTACAAGGACCATAGTCCAGGGATATTGGAGTCCACCACCTTCGAGGGCAGCTACATCGGCCAGCAGCAAAGGGACAGCCAGCCCACCCCCTGGGAAAAAATCCAAAAAAATGAAGGCCCGGCGCGAGAGGACAGAGACGGCAGCCTCCACAGCCACCACCCTGGCACCGTCAGGAAGTGGGGTGCCACTTGGCACATCTACAAAGGGAGGCAAGGGCCACAGAGACTCACGTAAGGATGGCAAGGGCAGCACGGCCGACAAGTCCGGCAGCAGGCGAGCAGCCCAGGAGGGCCCAACCAGCCCCATTCCGGGGGCGAAGGAGGACACCCACGGGCACTGGACACCAGCACAGGAGGGCCCCGCAAGCGAGAAGTCGGATGGCGAGTGAACACCATATATTGGCCGGATCTGGTGCCCTGGAGGCACATGTGAAGAACCGCTGAACAGGGCCCTTCAAGACCAGCACCGCTGAACAGGGCCCTTCAAGACCAGCACCGCTGAACAGGGCCCTTCAAGTCAAGCACCGCTGAACAGGGCCCTTCAAGACCAGCACCGCTGAACAGGGCCCTTCAAGTCAAGCACCGCTGAACAGGGCACCGCCGTCTCAAGAACCGCTGAACAGGGCACCGCCTTCTCAAGAACCGCTGAACAGGGCCCTTCAAGTCAAGCACCGCTGAACAGGGCATCGCCGTCTCAAGAACCGCTGAACAGGGCCCTTCAAGTCAAGCACCGCTGAACAGGGCAACTCCGTCTCAAGAACCGCTGAACAGGGCCCTTCAAGACCAGCACCGCTAAACAGGGCCCTTCAAGACCAGCACCGCTGAACAGGGCCCTTCAAGACCAGCACCGCTGAACAGGGCCCTTCAAGACCAGCACCGCTGAACAGGGCCCTTCAAGTCAAGCACCGCTGAACAGGGCCCTTCAAGACCAGCACCGCTGAACAGGGCCCTTCAAGTCAAGCACCGCTGAACAGGGCCCTTCAAGACCAGCACCGCTGAACAGGGCCCTTCAAGTCAAGCACCGCTGAACAGGGCATCGCCATCTCAAGAACCGCTGAACAGGGCCCTTCAAGTCAAGCACCGCTGAACAGGGCACCGCCGTCTCAAGAACCGTTGAACAGGGCCCTTCAAGTCAAGCACCGCTGAACAGGGCACCGCTGTCTCAAGAACCGCTGAACAGGGCCCTTCAAGACCAGCACCGCTGAACAGGGCCCATCAAGACCAGCACCGCTGAACAGGGCCCTTCAAGACCAGCACCGCGGAACAGGGCCCTTCAAGTCAAGAACCGCTGAACAGGGCCCTTCAAGACCAGCACCGCTGAACAGGGCCCTTCAAGTCAAGCACCGCTGAACAGGGCCCTTCAAGACCAGCACCGCTGAACAGGGCCCTTCAAGTCAAGCACGGCTGAACAGGGCATCGCCGTCTCAAGAACAGCTGAACAGTGCCCTTCATGTCAAGCACCGCTGAACAGGGCACCGCCGTCTCAAGAACCGCTGAACAGGGCCCTTCAAGA
This sequence comes from Pleurodeles waltl, assembly GCF_031143425.1. Lineage (NCBI taxonomy): Eukaryota > Metazoa > Chordata > Amphibia > Caudata > Salamandridae > Pleurodeles > Pleurodeles waltl. Next base: position 572,481,364 of record NC_090448.1, read on the forward strand.
CCACCACCGCTGAACAGGGCACCGCTGTCTCAAGAACCGCTGAACAGGGCCCTTCAAGTCAAGCACCGCTGAACAGGGCACCGACGTCTCAAGAACCGCTGAACAGGGCCCTTCAAGTGAAGCACTGCTGAACAGGGCATCGCCGTCTCAAGAACCGCTGAACAGGGCCCTTCAAGTGAAGCACCGCTGAACAGGGCACCGCCGTCTCAAGAACCGCTGAACAGGGCCCTTCAAGACCAGCACCGCTGAACAGGGCTCTTCAAGACCAGCACCGCTGAACAGGGCCCTTCAAGACCAGCACCGCTGAACAGGGCCCTTCAAGACAAGAACCGCTGAACAGGGCACCGCCGTCTCTGCACCGTTCCGCTGGGCCCTTCCTCTCAAGCACCGCTCCACTGGGCCCTTCATCTCAAGCACCGCTCCGCTGGGCCCTTCCTCTCAAGCACCGCTCCGCTGGGCACCGCCGTCTCTGCACCGTTCCGCTGGGCCCTTCCTCTCAAGCACCGCTCCGCTGGGCCCTTCATCTCAAGCACCGCTCTGCTGGGCCCTTCATCTCTGCACCGCTCCGCTGGGCACCGCCGTCTCTGCACCGTTCCGCTGGGCCCTTCCTCTCAAGCACCGCTCCGCTGGGCCCTTCCTCTCAAGCACCGCTCCGCTGGGGCCTTCATCTCAAGCACCGCTCCGCTGGGCACCGCCGTTTCTGCACCGTTCCGCTGGGCCCTTCCTCTCAAGCACCGCTCCGCTGGGCCCTTCCTCTCAAGCACCGCTCCGCTGGGCACCGCCGTCTCTGCTCCGTTCCGCTGGGCCCTTCCTCTCAAGCACCGCTCCGCTGGGCACTTCATCTCAAGCACCGCTCCGCTGGGCCCTTCATCTCTGCACCGCTCCGCTGGGCACCGCCTTCTCTGCACCGTTCCGCTGGGCCCTTCCTCTCAAGCACCGCTCCGCTGGGCCCTTCCTCTCAAGCACTGCTCCGCTGGGCCCTTCATCTCAAGCACCGCTCCGGTGGGCACCGCCGTCTCTGCACCGTTCCGCTGGGCCCTTCCTCTCAAGCACCGCTCCGCTGGGCCCTTCCTCTCAAGCACCGCTCCGCTGGACACCACCGTCTCTGCACCGTTCCGCTGGGCCCTTCCTCTCAAGCACCGCTCTGCTGGGCCCTCATCTCTGCACCGCTCCGCTGGGCACCGCCGTCTCTGCACCGTTCCGCTGGGCCCTTCCACTCAAGCACCGTTCCGCTGGGCCCTTCCTCTCAAGCACCGTTCCGCTGGGCCCTTCCTCTCAAGCACCGCTCCGCTGGGCCCTTCATCTCAAGCACCGCTCCGCTGGGCACCGCCGTCTCTGCACCGTTCCGCTGGGCCCTTCCTCTCAAGCACCGCTCCGCTGGGCCCTTCCTCTCAAGCACCGCTCCGCTGGGCCCTTCATCTCTGCACCGCTCCGCTGGGCCCTTCATCTCAAGCACCGCTCCGCTGGGCCCTTCATCTCTGCATCGCTCTGCTGGGCACCACCGTCTCTGCACCGTTCCGCTGGGCCCTTCATCTCAAGCACCGCTGGCCCATTGGCAGAAGGGGCAGGCCCGGATCAGTGTCGGGCAGGGCTGCACGATACACTCTGGGCACCAAGACTCCTCCAGTACCAGTGGAGTCTGTCATCCACTTGAGAGACTGTGGCTTTGCACTCCCCAGGATAAAGCGGTGGGCAAACCACACACTGCAGAGACTTGAGAGACTGTGGCTTTGCACTCCCCAGGATAAAGCGGTGGGCAAACCACCCACTTGAGTGACTTGAGAGACTGTGGCTTTGCACTCCCCAGGATTGAACAGTGGCCATGGAGGCCCCTTGTGGATCTGACGTCGTGGACTCATCTGGCTGAGGTGCCCCCCCTTCGCTTCCCCCTGAGGTGCCTGTAGTTTTCCTATCTGATGCCCTGCAGTGTTCTCTCCAATGGATTCGGGTCTCCTGTGTGGGCTTTGCCCATGTGTTGAGGACCATTGGCCCACGTACAATGACTGAAAGCCAATTTTGATGGGACAATTTACATATGTGTATATAGTTATAGGATGTTCGAATTACTTATTTACTTAGCCTTACAATATATTTGAATTTCAATATCATATTTTTTTGTCTTTGCATTCTTCCGGGGGGTTTGGGGGGTGTCACTCTGAGTTGTTGCTCTGCATTGGTGTGTAGGTAGTTGGGGGGGGATGTGGGGGGGGGTGTCGCATATGTGTGTGCCCGTAATCTTTTCTCCTCCCCCCTCCCCTGTGTCGTAGGTGCAGTACTCACCGTTGTCTTCTGCGCCGGCGTTCGTGCTCCTGGTAGAGGAGCAGGTAGACAATTGCTGGTAGGATGTGTAGTTCTGGTTCCATGCTGTCCAGATTCCTCGTGGAGTGTGTAGAGGTGAGCGTTTTCCCGTTCGTAGTCTGTTTCCGCCGTGTTTTTATCGGCGGGGCTCCCGCCCCGGAAAAGGTGGCGGATTGGTGAGTTGTGATAGGGTGGGTGGTATATTGTCTACCGCCTGTCTGTTGGCGGTGACCGCCGCGCTGTTTGTTTGTCCCGCCGTGGCGGTCGGAGTGTTAAAGTGGCGGTCTGTGTTGGCGGTTTCCGCCAGGGTCAGAATTCCATTTTTTTTACCGCCTGCCTGTTGGCGGGTTGGCCGCCGCTTTAACACCGGCCGCCAGGGTTGGAATGACCCCCTCAGTGTCCATAGACAGAGGTTAAGAGGCTGACTTGTACAATGTCCTACATTATTCTGAAATGTGAGGAGGAATTAGTCTCTTACCTGTGTGTCACTGGAAGTACTGCATGATGATTTGTTCTGTTGTCAATATCCTCTTTCTCTGCCTCCTCTTCCTCACTGTCTGCAGGCTCCACCGCTGCCACAAGACCATCACCAGGCTCATCCTCCTGCAGAAAAGGCACCTGGTGTCTCAATGCCAGGTTGTGCAACATGCAGCACGATTATCTGGCACACCTTCTTCGGCGACTAGTATAGGGAGCCACCTGTTAGATGGAGGCACCGGAATCTGGCCTTCAGGAGGCCGAACGTCCTCTCAATAATACGCCTAGTTCGCCCATGTGCTTCAATGTAGCGGTCCTCTGCCCTTGTCCTGGCATTCCTCTCTGGGGTCAAAAGCCATGAGAGGTTGGGGTAACCAGAGTCACCTGCAAATGTCGAGGGATACCTGTTAGACACACACTAACCCTTAGGGACAACCCTGTACCCAGACACCTACTCATACTGTGTGGTGACTGTGGTACTGAAAATTCTGGACCCGTGTTATAAACGTCGTCGTATCACAACGATTTTGGTATCAGCAGACCGGGAATGATTAGAATAGTATGCACAAGCATTGTATTCATATTCGGGTAACGAAATCACCCGAATATCAGAGTTTCCGTCCTGAACCCTTGTGTTCCATTTAAACGACAGCCATTTTATGATTGCCCTCACATAGGCCAATGTCTAATGCTGAAAACGAGTCTGAAGGACACGTACACCTTTGCTGACTCCTCTGTGACCTGGGCAAGCTGACTCCACTGCCTGAAGCCAAACCTGTTCGGCCAGTTTCTTTCCCAGTGGCCGAATGAGATTAGTATCAAGGCACAACACATCATAAACCTTTCATCACACACAAACCATGCCTAATCTTACACACACCTGTCCCTGTTTCTTTCTTTATGACTTGCTTTACAAGGAGGAGGTGCCTGTTTATATTGGGGGTCCGTCGATATCTGATGAAAGTACTAAGCCTTGCCAGGTAATTGATTGAGGGCTGGACAAACTGGAATATGGGCTTGTCATCATAAACCTGCTATTTCTTTGTAGTGAAAATATGTGAATGGTCAACTGTAAAATAAGGAATGTTTGCCCAAAGCATAATATTTTGTATAAAAGAGAAGGTTAGCTTTGCAAAGGGAGCAGTCTCCTGAGAATATACACCGTGTTGTACTTCTAGGATACCTGTTACTGGCTGCAGCCAATAAACAAGATCTTTGACTTCACCAAGAAGACTCTGTGTTTGTGTAGTCTGAAACAGGAAGGACTCGAAGTCTTAAGGTGTGTTCCCTGGCACCGCTGGGTTCTGAAAAACCCAGTACTTCATGACCTTGGGCTCACCTATTAGCCACACCCGGTGCCTCTGGAGTTGTCCCATTACATAAGGGATACTGCTATTCCTCAAAATGTAGGCGACATGCACAGAGCCAGGATACTTGGCATTCACATGGGAGACGTTCTGTTCCGCCAAACACACCATTTGCACATTCATTGAATGGTAGCTTTTTATATTTCTGTACACTTGTTCATTTCTGCGGGGGGGCAAATGCCACATGTATACCATCTATGGCACCAATGATGTTGGGGATATATCCCAGGGCATAAAAGTCAGCCTTCACTGGGGGAAATCCTCCTCCTGGTGGAACACGATGTAGCTGCGCATGTGTTTCAGCAGGGCAGACAACACTCTGGTCAACACGTTAGAAAACATTGGCTGAGACATCCCTGATGCCTTGGCCACTGTTGTTTGAGAGGAGCCATTTGCCAGGAAATGGAGTACTGACAGGACCTGCTCTAGAGGGGGGATTCCTGTGGGATGGCAGATAGATGACATTAGGTCTGACTCCAATTGTGCACACAGGTCTTGGATTGTGGCACGATCAAGTCTGTAGGTAATTATGATGTGTCTGTCTTCCATTGTCGACAGGTCCACCTGGTGTCTGTACATCGGAGGATGCTGCCATTTCGTCATCTGCCCCAGCGGATGTAGCCTATGGAGGAGAACGGTGAGCAGAGGGTCATTTACCACATAGGTTGCACAAGTGTGTCTGCAGTAATGTAATGTAAATCCGTGAGTGACGTAGTTAGTCCTTGTATGTGCCAAAATGTGCTGTGACGCAGTTAGGTGCCATGCCATGTGCCCCCCTGAAATGGCGGCTGCCTGACTTGTGAGGAGGGACAAGGGGAAATGAGGTAACTGCGCTGGCGTTGTGCTGCATCGCAGTAGGTGGTTGAAGACCGCTGCATAACTCAGCATTGGTTATCATTGGGGGCCCTATGGGGTCCAGGAGCCAATGTCCATGTATGCCGGCGGTGACGGTACGCACCACTGCGGACGTGACGGCCATTTTCTATCTGTTCAGTCACTTGATACCTGACCTTCAACAGGAGAGGACCTACACTGCAAGTGCTGCTGGGACCTGAGTCTGGAAGCGACAATGGCTCGAGTGTCTGGGGAAAGGGCCCCTGCCTTCACCACGGAGGAGTTGGACAAACTGGTGGATGGGGTCCTCCCCCTGTACACGCTACTCTACGGTCCTCCAGGCAAACAGGTGAGTACACTGTGAGCATGATGCGTGGGCAATGCCTGTTTGGAGTGGTGTGGATGTAAGCCACATGTTGGAGGGGCTGAGGGCTGCATGTGAGGATGGTCAGTGTATGTGCGTCAGGGCATGGTTGGGAACTGGTGGGCAATGAGTCTGAAGGTCCGGACGGGTGAGTAATTTCCTTTCCTCCTGTACCTTCAATCTAGATCAGCACCCACCAGAAGAAGGGTATTTGGTATGCCATCGCTGAGGAAGTGCGGACCCAGGGGGTCTATCATAGACAGGGCACCCACTCCCGCAAGAGATGGGAATACCTGCACCGCTGGAGCAAGAAGACGTTGGAGGCCTAGCTGGGGCTGGCCTCCCAACGTGGAGGGGGTGCCCGTCACACCATGACCCCCCTTTTGTTGTGCATCCTGGCAGTGTTCTATCAGGAGTTGGATGGGTGCTTGAGGGCATCACAGCAGCCACAAGGGGGTGAGTACAGTGTCAAAAAGCTGACTCTGCACAGTTTAGGTGGGGGATGTGGGCTGTGGGTGCCCCTAGGCCAGGGCAAACATGGCATTGTAGGTCCCTTGTTGGGCAGGGTTTCAGGTGTGCATCAAATGGCATTAGGCATTGTACCACATGGGCTGGTGACTTTCTTAGTACCTGTTAGTGCATGGCCTAGTGCATAGGGCTGCTCCCTGTGTGTTGTTTCCGCCAACGGTAGTAGTGTTGCTGGCATTGACCATGTGTGTCCTCTGTCTTTCCCCCCCTTTTCATTTTGTCACCCTGTCCTTGTGTGCATTAGCGTCATCTGGCGGAGGAGCAGAGGCATCGGCGACGGAGGGAGCTGCATCCCACATGGCCCAGGAGTGTGAATTAATGGAGGGTGAAGGCACCAGTGGGACAGAGGGAGAGGGGAGCTCCACGACAGGGACAGTAGGGGATACCAGCGACAGCGACTCCTCCTCCGATGGAAGCTCCCTGGCGGTGGCAGATACCTCAATGCCCACCCCAACAGCATGTACAGCCGCCGCCCCCCCTACCAGCACCCCATTCCCAGCAGCCGCTCAGCGTGTTTCCAGTGCCCACTCACCCAGGAGGGTGGATATCTTCTTCGCCCCCGGCACCTCAGGCCCTGCCCCAGTCAGCCCTGCTGCCCTCAGTGAGGAGGCTATTGACCTCCTGAGATCCCTCACTGTTGGGCAGTCAACCATTCTGAATGCCATCCAGAGTGTTGAGAGGTATTTGCAGTAAACAAATGCATACCTGGAGGGCATTCATTCTGGCGAGGCGGCCCAACAGAGAGCATTTCACGCTCTGGCCTCAGCACTGATGGCAGTCATTGTCCCTGTGTCCAGCTTCCCCCTTTCAACTTCCACTACCTAGACCCAATCCCCTCTACCTCAGCCTACCCCAAGCACACCATCAGACCAGCATGCACACACATCAACACAAAAAGTGGCTCAGGAAAACATAAGCACCACACATCCCACAGGCACTCACACAAGCACCATACCCATGCACACATATCAACATCCACTTCCTCCACTGTGTCCCCCTCCTCCACGTCCTCCACCTCCCTCCCAGTCTCGTCTCCACTCACACCTGCATGCGCAACATCATCAGCCTCTGCTTCCATCACCAGCACGCCCATCACAACATACCGCTCACGTGCAATCACCACCCCCACTACCATTCACATGTCCCCTGTGTCCTCTCCCAGTGTGTATGTGAGCCCTCCTCCCAAAGTACACAAACGCAGGCACACACCCACTCAACAGCCATCCACCTCACAACACCCTCCAGCCCATGCACCTTCACCCAAACTCAGCAGACGTACACCTCCTACAACCACTACCTCTTCCTCCACTCCCGCACCCTCTCCATCTTCCCATCCCAGTGTGTCTAAAAAACTTTTCCTAGCTAACATTAACCTCTTCCCTACACCTCCCCCCGTCCTTCCCCTAGGGCCAGGATGGCGAGATCCCAGCCCAGCACCTCAGCCACCAAATCTGCATCTGCTGTGGTCCCTGCAAGCCCGGGAGGCTCGAAGGGGGCACCCGTCAGAGCTGCCAGTGTGCCACCTATAGATATGAAGGACCACCCTATTCCACCACCTGCAGAGGTCAAAAAGGACCCGGCTTCCAGCAGGGGAAAGTCACACCACCCTCCCAGCAAGGCCTCGCCCAAACACAGAGAGGACAGTGCCAAGGTCACTGCAGCAACTGCCAAGGTGGGGAAGGGCCACAAGCCAAAGGGCAAATCACCTCAGAGCATGATGCCTCCTGGTGAGGGGCAGGTGACCACCATATCATCAGGGATGGCAGCAACCTGCACCACAGTCACCATCGCCACTCCGAGCGCCACCTGCACCGCCACCTGCACCGCATCTGCCACAACATCAGGCTGCAGCATCCTCCCCAAGGATCAGCCATCCGAGGCTGCCAGAGACGGTATGGTGTCTCCCTCCACAACAACAGACACTTGAACCATGGCCAGCACCGGCAGAATCTCCACCTCAGCCACAGCCACATGCACCACCATTTGCACTGCCACGTGCCCAGCCGATACACCTCTTTCAGACATCAGCAGCATCACCAGTGGGCAGCCGTCCGAGTCTGTAGGTGACGTCCTGGACCCTTGATATGCCACTTAAGGCACCACCTCCAGCACTGGCACGACCAGCAATTGGCAGCCTAAGTCGCCACAGGATGGAGTGTGGCTCTGCCTCCATGGAGTATCATGTAACCTGTTCCAGATACATCACGTGGCTCAGACACCCAGGTGAAAGGATGTCAACTGCCACACCCCAGGTGCAGCATCACTGGGCACAAAGCCCCCTCCAGAACCAGTGGAGAAATGCATCCACTAACCCAGTCCCTAACCCCCTCCGGAACCAGTGGAGAATTGCATCCATTAACCCAGTCCTTGGCAGGATGAAGCACTCTGGGCACAAAGCCCCCTCCAGAACCAGTGGAGAAATGCATCCACTAACCCATTCCTTGGCAGGATGAAGCACTCTGGGCACAAAGCCCGCTCCATATCCAGTGGAACATGTCACCCACTTGATAGACTGTGGCCTTGCACTCCCCAGGACCAAGCAGTGGGCAACCGACCCACTAGAGAGACTGTGGCTTTGCACTCCCCAGGACCAAGCAGTGGGCAAAGCACTTACTTGAGAGATTGTGGCTTTGCACTCCCCGGGACCAAGCAGTGGGCAAAGCACCCACTTGAGTGACTTGAGAGACTGTGGCTTTGCAATCCCCAGGACCAAGCAAAGGGTACATTACCCACTTGAGTGACTTGAGGGACTGTGGCTTTGCACTCCCCAAGACCAAGCAGTGGGCAACCCATCCACTTGAGAGACTGTGGCCTTGCACTCCCCAGGACCAAGCAGTGGGCAAATCATCCACTAGAGAGAGTGTGGCTTTGCACTTCCCAGGACCAAGCAGTGGGCAAAGCACCCACTTGAGAGACTGTGGCTTTGCACTCGCCAGGACCAAGCAGTGGGCAAAGCACCCACTTGAGTGACTCGAGAGACTGTAGCTTTGCACTCCCCAGAACCAAACAGTGGGCAAAGTACCGACTTGTGTGACTTGAGAGACTGTGGCTTTGCACTCCCCAGGACCAAGCAGTGGGCAAACCACCCACTTGAGTGACTTGCGAGACTGCGGCTTTGCACTCCCCAGGACAAAGCAGTGGGAAAGCCACCCACTTGAATGACTTGAGAGACTGTGGCTTTGCACTCCCCAGGACCAAGCAGTGGGCAAAGCACCCACTTGAGAGACTGTGGCTTTGCACTCCCCAGGATCAAGCAGTGGGCAAAGCACCCACTTGAGTGTCTTGAGAGACAGTGGCTTTGCACTCCCCAGGACAAAGCAGTGGGCAAGCCACCCACTTGAATGACTTGAGAGACTGTGGCTTTGCACTCCCCAGGACCAAGCAGTGGGCAACCCTCCCACTTGAGAGACTGTGGCCTTGCATTCCCCAGGACCAAGCAGTGGGCAAACCACCCACTAGAGAGACTGTGGCTTTGCACTCCCCAGGACCAAGCAGTGGGCAAAGCACCCACTTGAGAGACTGTGGCTTTGCACTCCCCAGGACCAAGCCGTGGGCAAACCACCCACTTGAGTGACTTGAGAGACTGTGGCTTTGAACTTCCTAGGACCAAGCAGTGGGCAACCCACCCACTTGAGAGACTGTGGCATTGCACTCCCGAGGACCAAGCAGTGGGCAAAGCACCCACTTGAGAGACTGTGGCTTTGCACTCCCCAGGACAAAGCAGTGGGCAAAGCACCCACTTGAGTGACTTGAGAGACTGTGGCTGTGCACTCCCCAGGACCAAGCAGTGGGCAAAGCACCCACATGAGTGACTTGAGAGACTGTGGCTTTGCACTCCCCAGGACCAAGCAGTGGGCAACCCTCCCACTTGAGAGACTGTGGCCTTGCACTCCCCAGGACCAAGCAGTGGGCAAAGCACCCACTAGAGAGACTGTGGCCTTGCACTACCCAGGACCAAACAGTGGGCAAAGCACCCACTTGAGAGATTGTGGCTTTGCACTCCCCAGGACCAAGCAGTGGGCAAAGCACCACTTGAGTGACTTGAGAGACTGTGGCTTTGCACTCCCCAGCACCAAGCAGTGGGCAAAGCACCCACTTGAGTGACTTGAGAGACTGTGGCTTTGCACTCCCCAGCACCAAGCAGTGGGCAAAGCACCCACTAGAGAGACTGTGGCTTTGCACTCCCGGGGACCAAGCAGTGGGCAAACCACCCACTTGAGAGACTGTGGCTTTGCACTCACCAGGACCAAGCAGTGGGCAAAACACCCACTTGAGAGACTTGAGAGATTGTGGATTTGCACTCCCCAGGACCAAGCATTGGGCAAACCACCCACTTGAGTGACTTGAGAGACTGTGTCTTTGCACTCCCCAGGACCATGCAAAGCACCCACTTGAGTGACTTGAGAGATTGTGGCTTTGCACTCCCCAGGACCAAGCAGTGGCAAACCACCCACTTGCGTGACTTGAGAGACTGTTTCTTTGCACTCCCTAGGACCAAGCATTGGGCAAAGCACCCACTTGAGTGACTTGAGAGACTGTGGCTTTGCACTCCCCAGGACCAAGCAGTGGGCAACCCTCCCACTTGAGAGACTGTGGCCTTGCACTCCCCAGGACCAAGCAGTGGGCAAAGCACCCACTAGAGAGACTGTGGCTTTGCACTCCCCAGGACCAAGCAGTGGGATATATCTGATTGTTCGAATATAACACTAGTTAAACTCATTTTCTTTTTTCCTTGCGTTCTTCCAGGGGGTGAACCTGTGATGTTGTTGGATATGTGTATGTTGTTGTGGGTGAGGGTGGGGGGCGGGTGTGTTGACTGCCGCATGTGTGTGTCACTCTCTTATCCCTCCTCCCCTCCCCTGTGTGCTAGGTGCAGTACTCACCGTTGTCGCCGCCGCTGCCGTCTTCTCTCTACTTTGCGGTGCATTAGTATATACACCAACAATTCGGGCTCCATGGCGCCCTGGTTCTTCGTGGAGTGTCAAGAGGTGAGTGGTTCCCCTTCGTTGTTCAGTTTCTGCCGTGCTTTTGATGGCGTTGGTACTGCCCTGGAAAAGCTGGCGGATTGGTGCCTTGTAATAGTGTTGGTGGTACATTCTCTTCTGCCTGTCTGTTGGCGGTGACCACCGCAGTGTTTCTTGCTACCGCCGTGGGGGTCGGAGGGTTAAAGTGGCTGTCTATGTTGACGGTTTCCACCATGGTCGTGAACCCATTTTGTTTACCGTCGGCCTGGTGGCGGTATTACTGCCACTTTAACACCGACCGCCAGGTTTGTAATGAGGGCCATAACAATGAAAATTACTCTACGTTAAAAAAACATAGAAATTCACTGAAAACACAAAGGTTACAGGGACGTTATAGTTAGGAAATAGAATTAAAAAAACATAGAAAATCCCTGAAAAAAACAAAGGTCACAGCGACGTTATAGTTAGGCTCACATTTTAAAGGTACAAAACCATAGAAATTCACCTGTTTTAGTTAGAGTTATCTCAAGTAACTATAACTCATGCAGTAAGGTAACTAAAACCTGCACCATTGCCATGCACCGCTAATTATCCCTAAAAATGCAGTTACATTTTTGGTGAAAAAAACTGTGAATGGTGGGGAGGGGTGACCACCACCTCCCAGGGAATTGCTGTAAATTTATACAGGATATTCGCGCGGTCCCTCCACAGCCCCAGGGACCACCACCTTCCTGGTCACACATTAAAAAATGAAAAGGGGGTGGTTTTGGAGCCCTGCTGCCCTAGAGACCACCACCTTCCATGGGTTATTAAGTTGGAGGGGGCCGCACTGCCCCCTTCGAGGAGCCACAGATGGCCCTGGGGACCACCAAACCCAGGGCTGGCTCCTGCTAAGTCACTGGGTACCCACCCATGGGACAGAACTGTTTGCAATGGGTTGGCAGCAGCTTTGACAGCTGCCACAAAGTCACAGCAAACACTCTGCTCACAGCAGGGATGAGCTGTCAAACAGCTCTCCCTTGCTGTGAGCAGAGGTTTCCTCTGTCCACCTGCCCACGGAGATGGAGGCAGGGAGACTGAGGAAGCAACTGCTCTCACAGAGAGGGAGCTATTTATCAGCTCCCTCTCTGTGACAGCAATGCTGACTCCTGCAGGAGGTGGGAAGCCAGCTGGGACCATGGGGGCCTTCAGGCTCCCCCCACAGTCCCCAAATATTGTGACTAGGTACCTGGGGAGGGCACCCATGTCACATGGCCAACCTCCAGGGGATCGGGTCCACAGGCCTTGTTCAGCTGCACCAAAAAAATATATGATTAGGCTGTGCCCCGGTAGATGGGGTCGCGGGGCCGAGATCAGCCTTTGGAGGTGGTCTGCAGGGCCCCCACTCCCCAAAGAAATGTAATATTTAGGCCAGGCCCCAGGAGATGGGGCCACCAGAGCCAAGATCGGCCTGGGGAGGTGGGCTGCATGACCCCCCTCCCCCAAACAAATTAATGTTTAGGCTAGGCTCTGTGGGATGGGGTCCCTGGGAATTGCTTGACAATTTGAGATAGTAGAGGAACGGTCCTTTCCTCACGTGTGCACCCATGAATTTGCCCGCCACAAGCTGGACCATTTGATAGAGTATATATAAATATATATTTATTTTATTTCAATTACCCAGAGTTTTTGAGACACTTCAGTACAGTGGTCCACGACAGGCTCCGGCAGCCTATAAACATGTGTCCCACAATTCCTCTCTCCACGTAAAGAACTCTTCGGACACTTGTGGATACTTTTGCTAAATGCGGTTTTAACTATGCAGATGGTCCTCGCCCACAACTTTTCGGCCATAGCCTTGATCACAGTTATTATATATATATATATATATATATATATATATATATATATATATATATTTATTTTTTTTCAACCTCAACGCAGTCTTCGAAGCAAATCACTCTGGCTACTGGTGCTGCCTTGTATTTTCAACTGCTCACAGAATAATGAAGTTCACAGCTGTAGGATATGTAGCTATAAATCCCACAGTGCCTCTGTGCACTAGAAAGATAGGCGTTTTAAACCAGCATGGAAAAATACTTTAAACCATTTGATAAAGACGAGATGTCGAAACACGTCATGGAGCTTGATTTATGCTGCCTAAGTAACTCTGCCGGTCATTAAATCAACTTGCTAAAGAATTCCCCGGGAGTGAGGTGTTTTTCTCTTGTGTGATTCTATATTAAGGGTTGTGGTCTTGACCCTCACACCAGCACCAGTAGCCAGAATGCTTTGCTTCGAAGACTGCGTTGAGGTTGAAAATATTTATAAGCAGGAGCACCCAGTTCTGTGAAAGGAAGATATAATTTACGACAATATTGGCGAGGAGAAACATTTCCCCTGAGTGTGTACTGTACTTGGAAGATTGGAACAGACTGTGAAGTCAATAACTTCAAAGCGCCTTTGCGCCAACTTGTTTGTGGAAGAGATGGACTTATCTAAATAATGGTGAGCATATATCTCTTCATTTCATGATTCACAGCACCGATGCGAACCTTTTAATTACATATAGGGTCCGGGGATAAAGTATTTGAACACCAACAGTTATTGTGCACAGTGGTTAAATAAGACACAAAATGGATTTCTGTGAAATAACAGTGCAGGTATTGGAGCATATGCACGAATGTTGAAGTGTGGAGAGTTGAATTATTGAAATAATGAAAATGTGAACAGATATTGTGACGATTACTGGTGCAAACAACTTACTTGTCACTGCACCGACATTATTCGTGCCACCTCCCTAATATCCTGCCTCCGCTCCACCGGTATCCAAGGACAGGCCCTGGACTGGATCACCTCTTTCCTCTCCAACCGTTCCCAAAGAGTCTACACCCCACTGAGATCATCTGCGGCGTCCCACAAGGCTCCTCGCTTAGCCCGACTCTCTTCAAAGTCTACATGAGCTCCCTCGCCGACATCGTACGCAAACACAACATCAACGTCACCTCCTACGCCGATGACACTCAGCTGATACTCTCCCTCACCAAGGACCCCACCAGCGCCCAGACCAACCTGCAAGATGGAATGAAAGACGTTGCAGAATGAATGAAACTCAACCGTCTGAAACTGAACTCAGACAAAACGGAAGTCCTCATCCTCGGAAACACTCCGTCCGCCTGGGACGACTCCTGGTGGCCCACGGCCCTTGGCACCGCACCTACCCCCTCAGACCACGCACGCAACCTCGGATTCATCCTGGAACCACTTTTCACCATGACCAAACAAGTTAATGCCGTATCATCTTCCTGCTTCCTCACCCTCCGCATGCTCCGAAAGATCTTCATTTGGATACCCACCAACACCAGAAAGATTGTGACCCACGCCCTCGCCACGAGCCGCCTGGACTACGGAAACACCCTATACACAGGAACCACCGCTAAACTCCAGAAACGTCTGCAGTGAATACAAAACGCCTCTGCCCGCCTCATCCTCGACATACCCCGCAACAGCCACATCTCCGCCCACCTGAGACACCTACACTGGCTTCCCGTCTACAAAAGGATCACCCTCCGGCTCCTCACCCACGCACACAAAGCCCTCCCCAACAAGGGACCCGAATACCTCAACCGTCACCTCAGTTTCTACACGCCCACCCGTCAACTTTGCTCTGCCAACCTCGCACTCGCCGCAGTCCCTCGCATCCGCCGCACCACGGCAGGTGGGAAATCCTTCTCCTACCTGGCGGCAAAGACATGGAATTCCCTCCCGACCAACCTCAGGACCACCCAGGACCACCTCGCATTCCGGAGGCAACTCAAGACCTGGCTCTTCGAGCAGCAGTAACCCCCTCCCCCTAGCGCCTGGAGACCCTCACGGGTGAGTAGCGCGCTTTATAAGTGTTTTTTTTTATTTGGTACACCATCCACGCACCTCAAAGCACACACCCCAACCCATCATCCCACACATCACATCACACATCACCCCACACATCACTCACACCACATCATGGCACCTCAAAGACACCCCAGGTTTTCTGAGGAGGAGCTCAGGGTCATGGTGGAGGAAATCATCTGGGTAGAGCCACAGCTATTCGGATCACAGGTGCAGCAGACCTCCATTGCAAGGAAGATGGAGCTATGGCGGAGAATAGGGGACATGGTCAACACAGTGGGACAGCATCCAAGAACAAGGGATGACATCAGGAAGCGGTGCAACGACCTATGGGGGAAGGTACGTTCCGTGGCATCAAGACACCAGGTAGCCGTACAGAGGACTTGCGGTTGACCCCCGCCTCCTCCCCCACAACTAACAACATGGGAGGAGCAAGTCTTGGCGATCATGCATCCTGAGGGCCTCGCAGGAGTAGCAGGAGGAATGGACTCTGGCAAGTCAAATTTTTACTTCATTATCCCCCTGTACCTTCATGCCATTACAAACTCCTACCCCCACCCCATCACTCCACCAACTCACATATACCCCACTAACACAACCCACCCATCCCAATACCTAGCCTTGCATGCACCCCCAATGCATGGACACCCATCACAGACCTGCATGGACACCCATCACCACAGCATGCCCAATAGAAAGACTTACCCAGCCCACAAAATTACCACTCACACAAGGCCCAAGGCGATAGTGCAAGCACAATAATACAGGGAAACACACCCATTGCACAAGCTGGCACACATAGATACAATAACAATGCATTTACATCCCAACAAGACCCCTACCCAACGTCACCGGACAGGAGGTGCCAGCCATATCCAGTCCCCCCACAGAAGAGGCCCACAGTGATGACAGAAGCTCTGCACGCCTGGATCACGATGACCAGCCTGGCCCATCTGGGACCTCTGGACAGTCAGTTACCCTGCCACAGTCCCAAACCACCACAGAACCTCCCCCCTCAGGATACACCAGCACAGCACCCACCCTAAGGGCCCAGGACACATCAATCAGCAGTGTGTCCACCACTACAGGGACCCCAGGCCACCTCACAAACACCGAATGATCGGGGACCTGGGGTCAGTGGCAGTGGGCACACAGTTCAGGGGACAGAGACACAGGACAACAGGGAAGCAGGAAGGACTGCTGTGAGACGGGGAGAACAGGCCCAGGGAACCGACCCTCCACGAGGCACTGACCAACATCATGGGAGCATACTACCATTGCCAGGAGACCATGGGCACGGTACTGGCCAAGTTTCAGGAGACACAGCGGCTGCAGGAGGGACACTACATGGGGATCATGGAGGACCTCACCAACATATACACCATCCTGGTCACCATAGCAGGGGTGCTGGCTGACATGGCCAACACCATGAGGGAGGCAGTGGCACAACAAAGGGCCCCTAACACTAGCCAAATCGAGGAACAGCCTTCCACCTCCGCCGGCGCTAGTGGACAGGAAGCCCCACCACAGGACCAACAGACGACCAGCATCCCACCCCCTGCAGAAGGAGAACCACCCCGCAAACGGTCCCTGCGATCCAGGCAGAAGACAGAGAACATTGCGAAGACCCCGCCAGGAAATAAGACTCTGATTGTCACCCTTCTGCACCACTATGTCATCCTGTCCAAATTGAACTACCATTACTCCCCTTCCTATGCCCATTGGATAATGCACCTGTGATACCAAGAGACTGGACTCTACTATGGACCTTCCTCCACCATCATCCCAGCCCCTTGTACATACCCCTATACTCATTAGCCCGTAAATATACACCCTTTAAGCACAAACCAATCTAGAGTCAGTCTGATCTTTCACAAATGTATAACAACATTAGTAACAAATAGCAATGTAAATGTTAATTTACTCATACCAATGTATGACAGTTGTTGGGCAGAAGGATATATAGCAGAAGGCAGAATGGGGTACCCAGATCTGAAAAATGGAAATCCAAAGTGAACACTCAGGGGGTGATTCTGACCTCGGCGGTAAAAGGCGCTTACCGCCGGTCAGAGGACCACCATAACACCGCCGCGGGCGCAGTAAACCGACACGGTCATTCTGACCCGCAACTGGCAAACCGCCAAAAACCCGTCATCCACAAAAGTCCGCCACACCAAAGGCCAGCGTAAAACTGGTGATGACCAAACCTCCACTGTCACGCCAACAGAAATACGCCCATTCCATTCCGACCCACGAATCCACGCGGCGGTCTTTCAACCGCGGTATTCCATTGGCGGTACACACCGCCGCGGTCAAAATACACACACATTTTCAAAACACAGCCACATTGGACAATTTAAAATACACACACCTAATACACATACACACAACACTCCCACACACCCAATACTATATAAAACACACACCCACATCACCCACAAACCCTTACGACCAAAAAAAACGACAGAAGGCCAGAGAGAGACAGCACAGAATAGAGAACACCATCATACAGAGGCCAACCACACAATCACCCACACAATATCCACACACAAAACACCACACACCACCACACTCACCACACTCTACAATACATACACCACCCCACACCTCATCCACACCACCCCATGGCATCCCAAAGACAGCCCCGGTTTTCAGACGCTGAACTCCGGGTCATGGTGGAGGAAATAGTTCGGGTAGAGCCCCAGCTCTTCGGGACACAGGTGCAGCACACCAGCATTGCCAGGAAGATGGAGCTATGGCAAAGAATAGTTAACAGGGTCAACGCTGTGGGACAGCATCCACGAAATCGGGACGACATCAGGAAGCAGTGGAACGACCTACGGGGGAAGGTGCGTTCCATGGTATCAAGGCACAACATCGCGGTGCAGAAGACTGGCGGCAGACCCCCACCTACTCCCCCCGAATTTACAGCATGGGAGAAGGAAGTCTTGCACATCCTGCATCCTGACGGCCTCGCAGGAGTAGCTGGAGGAATGGACTCTGGTAAGTCTCATCTTCACTACTCCATCCCCCCCCCCACCTGCATGCCAAATCATACCCCCACCCTCACCCCCACCCCCATCACCCCAACTCCTTGCAAATGGCTCACCATCACAACCCACTCATCCCAACACCTAGCCCTGCATGCGTCCACAAAGCATGGAAACCCATCACCAAAGCATGCCCACTGCACATACACATCTCCCCCACAAGCCACCCTCACAAAAGCCCCCACACAGGAATGCAAGCACTGGGGTACACGGGCACCCACCCATTGCACGATATGGCACACACAGAAGCCATAACCATACTCCTATGCCCCTGCAGGACCCAAATGCCACCACACCGCCCAGGAGGGTCCAGAAATGTCCATCCCACCCCCAGAAGAGGCCACCAGTGATGACAGCAGCTCTGTCTCCCTGGACCCAGATGACCAGCCCGGCCCATCGGGGACCTCGGGACAGTCGGTTCCCCTCACACAGCCACAGGCCACAGCAGACCTAACCCCCTCTGGGAACACCATCACAGCTCCCACCCAGCGGGCCCATGCCTCTGTCTCCAGGACACGTCAATCAGCGGTGTGTCCACCACTACAGGGCACCCAGGTTAACCCACCACCCCAACAACAACAGGAACCTGGGGGCAGTGGTAGTGGGCACACGGTCCAGGGGACAGAGGCCCAGGGAAACAGGGGAACTGGGAGGGCTGCTGTGCACGGGGGGGACAGGCCCAGGGAACCCACTCTCCACGAGGCCCTCTCCTCCATCATGGGAGCATACCACCACTCCCAGGAGACGATGGCGACGGTACTGGCCAGGTTTCAGGAGATCCAGGTACTGCAGGAGCAACAGTACATGGGGTTCAGGGAAGAACTCCGAAGCATCAGTTCCGCAATGGGCACCATCGTCGGGGCACTTGACCAGATTGTCACCACATTGCCGGACCATGTGGCACCACAAAGGGCCCCTGTCACTAGCATGGACCAAAAACAGGCTACCACCTCCGCCGGCGCAAGTGGACAGGAGGCCCCCACACAACAACAGGCCACCAGAACCCCACCCCCTGCAGAAGAAAAACCACCCGCAAGCGGGGCCTGAGATCTCGGGAGAAGACAGAGTAGGATGCCAAGACACCCGCCAGCAAAGGATACCCCCTGATGTCATCCCACTGTCCCACATTGTCACCCTGTCCAACCTTAAACTGCCCCTGCTCCATCCTTCCACACGCATATGGACAATGCACCTGTGAGACTGAAAATCTGGACTCTGCCATGGACATTCCTCCACCATCACCCATCACCGATTTTCAACCATGTCCCTAAATTCAGCACTTTAATAAAATCACTTATTGCACAAAAATAATCAGGAGTCTGCCTGCATTGTGAACAAATGTATTAGACATAACGCCTCCAAAATGTCCAGTTACATAGTGATGATAACATACCACTGTCACACAGCTGTAGTCCATGGGGAAACAAAGCAGAGGTCACACAGTGGGGCCCACATCTCTGAAATTTGAAGGGAAAGTCACAACTCAGTTAACATACACTGGGGGAATAGGACAGACAGTAGAGAGGCAGGAGACTGTAAGTAATTGTAAAATGCCGGTGTTGATTCTTACCTGTGTGTTATTGAAAATACTGTAGTATCACTGTGTCCCTGTTGTCTGTGTCGTCCCCGTCGTCTTCCTCCTCTTTACTCTCCACAGGCTCCACAGCTGCCACAACACCACCATCTGGACCATCCTCCTGCAGGAAAGGCACCTGGTGTCGCAAAGCCAGGTTGTGAAGCATACAGCAGGCCACGATGATATGACACACCTTCTTCGGTGAGTACATTAGGGATCCACCTGTCATATGCAGGCACCTAAACCTGGCCTCCAGGAGGCCGAAGGTCCGCTCGATCACCCTCCTAGTACGCCCATGTGCCTCATTGTACCGTTCCTCTGCCCTGGTCCGGGGATTCCTCACTGGGGTCAATAGCCAGGACAGGTTGGGGTAACCAGAGTCACCTATTAGCCACACACGGTGTCTCTGTAGCTGTTCCATCACATAAGGGATGCTGCTATTTCGCATGATGTACGTGTCATGCACTGACCCAGGGAACTTGGCATTTACATGGGAGATGTACTGGTCAGCCAAACAGACCACCTGGACATTCATCGAATGATAACCTTTTCTGTTCCTGTACACCTGTTCACTTTCTCTGGGAGGAACCAAAGCCACATGGGTCCCATCAATGGCACCAATGATGTTGGGAATATGTCCAAGGGCATAGAAATCACCCTTCACTGTAGCCAAATCGCCCACCTCAGAGAAAACAATGTAGCTCCGCATGTATTTCATCAGGGCAGACAACACTCTGGACAACACCTTTGAAAACATAGGCTGAGACATCCCTGATGAAATGGCCACTGTAGATTGAAAAGACCCACTTGCCAAAAAATGGAGTACTGACAGAACCTGCACTAGAGGGGGAATCCCTGTGGGTTGGCGGATAGGTGACATCTGGTCTGGCTCCAGCTGGGCACACAGTTCCTGTATAGTGGCTCGGTCAAGTCTGTATGTCAGTATGACATGTCTTTCTTCCATTGTCGACAGGTCCACCAGCGGTCTGTACACGGGAACATTCCTCCATCTCCTTGCAAGTCCCAGCGGACGGTGCCTAGGAAGGACAACATGGAGCACAGAGTCAAGCAACCCACAGGTACGTTCCCACAGCTTGCACAGTACACAATTCTCTATGCATTGAATGGCTTGTATGAGTGGCAATGCAAGGCCTAGGCCTGTGTGACGCAGTAGAAATTAAGCCATGTGGGCCCTTGAAATGGCGGTTGCCTGACCTGTGAAGTGTGACAATGGGATGTGAGGTCAATGCGCTGGCGTGGCACACTGTGGCGGTAGGCGGTCGAAGACCGCGGTGCAAAGCCGCATTGGTTAACATTGAACCCTATGGGTTTCAGGAGCCAATGACGAAGTGCGCCGGCGGTCGCGGTACGCACCGCCGCGGTACGCACCGCCGTGGGAGTGACCGCCTTTTTCTGTCTGTTTAATCACTCGAGACCTGATCATCCACAGGAGAGGACCTATACTGCAAGTGCTGCTGTGACCTCGGTCTGGAAGAGACAATGGCTGCTGCGACTGGGGAAAGGGCCCCTGCCTTCACTTCTGAAGAATTGGAGAAACTCGTGGATGGGGTCCTCCCCCAGTATGCGCTACTCTACGGTCCTCCAGACCAACAGGTTAGTACACTGGGACCATGCTTTGTGGCCAATGCCTGGGTTGAGTGGGGTGAATGAACGATGATGCGGAGGGGAGCGAATGAGGCATGCAACAAACAACAGATGAGAGCATGTGCCACATGGCAAGGGTGGGGGGGGGGTCCACTCACATCGAGCATGCAGAAAATGATGATATTTAATTTTCTCTCCCGGTACGTGTCACATAGGTAAGCGCCCATCAGAAAATCGACATTTGGCGTGCCATCGCCAAGGACGTCCGGACCCTGGGGGTGCACAACAGACGGGGCACCCACTGCCGCAAGAGGTGGGAGGACATCCGCCGCGGGAGCAGAAAGACCGCGGAGGCTCTGCTGGGGATGGCCTCCCAACGTAGGAGGGGTGCCACTCGTCAATTGACCCCCCTGATGTCTCGGATCCTGGCGGTGGCCTACCCAGATTTGGATGGGCGCATGAGGACATCACAGCAGACACAAGGGGGTGAGTACAAGCACATTCTGCTATCTTAGCGCGTAGTGGAGGTGTCTGGGTGGGGGAGGAGGGATGTGGGTATCCCTATGTCAGGGCGCTTTCTGTAGACTAGTCCCCTCCGTAAGGCATGGCCCTGTGCCCCCGCCCTCCACCTCTGTAGGGTGCCAAGTACAGCTATCCATGGCCCTGTGTCACCTATGTGTGCAGTTGTCGTCCATTGGCTTGTAGGCCAAGTCTCACTGATTGAGTAGTGTGCGGCGTAGTACAGGGGGCTTCTGTGTCTGTCCTCTCCGCCAACTGTGTTGCCAATGCATGCACTCAACATGTCTTTATGTTCCCCCCCCTTTTTTTGTCTGCTCTTCCTGTTCATGTGTGCATTAGCATCATCTGGCGGAGGAGAAGTGGCATTGGAGCACGAGGGAGCTGCATCTCACATGGCCCCGGTGGGCCATGCAACGGACTCTGATTTCACCAGTGAGACGGAGGGCGAGGAGGGCTCCACAACGTGGACACGTGGAGACATCAGCGACACCGACACGTCCTCGGAAGGGAGCTCCCTTGTGGTGGCGGCAACATCCGTGCCCACCGCAACAACAGGTACAGCCGCCACCCAGCGCACCAGCTCCGCTCTCCAAGCAGCCCCTCAGCGTTCGCCCCGTGCCCGCTCGCACACCAAGGCAGGCATCTCCTTCACCCCAGGCACCTCCGGCCCTGCCCCAGTTACCCCTGCTGCCCTCAGTGAGGAGGTCATTGACCTCCTCCGGACGCTCATTGTTGGGCAGTCTACCCTTTTGAATGCCATCCAGGGGGTAGAAAGGGAGGTGCATCAGAGCAATGCATACCTGGAGGGCATTCATTCGGGTCAGGCTGCCCATCAGCGATCGTTCAACGCTCTGGCCTCAGCACTGACGGCAGCCATTGTCCATGTCTCTAGCCTCCCTCCTCCAACTCCCTCCACCCAGTCCCACTCCCCTGTTCCTCTGCCTATCCCAGACACACCTACAGACCAGCCTGCACACACCTCAACACCCAAGGTCAGCTCATCCAGACATAAGCACCACACATCCCACAAGCATTCACACAAGCAACATCCACATGCAGACATGCCAACAGCCATTGCCTCCTCTGTGTCCCCCTCCTCCTCGTCTCCCTCCTCCCTCCCTGTGACATCTCCACTCACACTTGCATGCACAACATCATCATCCACTACGTCCATCACCAGCACACCCACCAGAACACTCCGCACACGTGCAGTCACCACCCCCACTGCCATTTACACGTCCCCTGTGTCCTCTCCCACTGTGTCTGTCACCCCCTCATCCAAACCACACAAACGCAGGCAGCCACCCACCCAACAGCCATCCACCTCACGACAGCCTCCGTCACAAGCACCTGCACCCAAAGACAGCACACTTGACTCTCCTACAACCACATCCTCTTCCTCCACTCCCATACCCACTCCACCTACCCTTCCCATTGCTCCGAAAAAGTTTTTCCTCTCAAAACTTTTCCTCTTTCCATCACCTGACCCACCCCCTCCATCTCGTAAAAGTCCAATCAGCACCTCAGCCACCACAACCCCTGGACCTACAAGGACCATAGTCCAGGGATATTGGAGTCCACCACCTTCGAGGGCAGCTACATCGGCCAGCAGCAAAGGGACAGCCAGCCCACCCCCTGGGAAAAAATCCAAAAAAATGAAGGCCCGGCGCGAGAGGACAGAGACGGCAGCCTCCACAGCCACCACCCTGGCACCGTCAGGAAGTGGGGTGCCACTTGGCACATCTACAAAGGGAGGCAAGGGCCACAGAGACTCACGTAAGGATGGCAAGGGCAGCACGGCCGACAAGTCCGGCAGCAGGCGAGCAGCCCAGGAGGGCCCAACCAGCCCCATTCCGGGGGCGAAGGAGGACACCCACGGGCACTGGACACCAGCACAGGAGGGCCCCGCAAGCGAGAAGTCGGATGGCGAGTGAACACCATATATTGGCCGGATCTGGTGCCCTGGAGGCACATGTGAAGAACCGCTGAACAGGGCCCTTCAAGACCAGCACCGCTGAACAGGGCCCTTCAAGACCAGCACCGCTGAACAGGGCCCTTCAAGTCAAGCACCGCTGAACAGGGCCCTTCAAGACCAGCACCGCTGAACAGGGCCCTTCAAGTCAAGCACCGCTGAACAGGGCACCGCCGTCTCAAGAACCGCTGAACAGGGCACCGCCTTCTCAAGAACCGCTGAACAGGGCCCTTCAAGTCAAGCACCGCTGAACAGGGCATCGCCGTCTCAAGAACCGCTGAACAGGGCCCTTCAAGTCAAGCACCGCTGAACAGGGCAACTCCGTCTCAAGAACCGCTGAACAGGGCCCTTCAAGACCAGCACCGCTAAACAGGGCCCTTCAAGACCAGCACCGCTGAACAGGGCCCTTCAAGACCAGCACCGCTGAACAGGGCCCTTCAAGACCAGCACCGCTGAACAGGGCCCTTCAAGTCAAGCACCGCTGAACAGGGCCCTTCAAGACCAGCACCGCTGAACAGGGCCCTTCAAGTCAAGCACCGCTGAACAGGGCCCTTCAAGACCAGCACCGCTGAACAGGGCCCTTCAAGTCAAGCACCGCTGAACAGGGCATCGCCATCTCAAGAACCGCTGAACAGGGCCCTTCAAGTCAAGCACCGCTGAACAGGGCACCGCCGTCTCAAGAACCGTTGAACAGGGCCCTTCAAGTCAAGCACCGCTGAACAGGGCACCGCTGTCTCAAGAACCGCTGAACAGGGCCCTTCAAGACCAGCACCGCTGAACAGGGCCCATCAAGACCAGCACCGCTGAACAGGGCCCTTCAAGACCAGCACCGCGGAACAGGGCCCTTCAAGTCAAGAACCGCTGAACAGGGCCCTTCAAGACCAGCACCGCTGAACAGGGCCCTTCAAGTCAAGCACCGCTGAACAGGGCCCTTCAAGACCAGCACCGCTGAACAGGGCCCTTCAAGTCAAGCACGGCTGAACAGGGCATCGCCGTCTCAAGAACAGCTGAACAGTGCCCTTCATGTCAAGCACCGCTGAACAGGGCACCGCCGTCTCAAGAACCGCTGAACAGGGCCCTTCAAGACCACCACCGCTGAACAGGGCACCGCTGTCTCAAGAACCGCTGAACAGGGCCCTTCAAGTCAAGCACCGCTGAACAGGGCACCGACGTCTCAAGAACCGCTGAACAGGGCCCTTCAAGTGAAGCACTGCTGAACAGGGCATCGCCGTCTCAAGAACCGCTGAACAGGGCCCTTCAAGTGAAGCACCGCTGAACAGGGCACCGCCGTCTCAAGAACCGCTGAACAGGGCCCTTCAAGACCAGCACCGCTGAACAGGGCTCTTCAAGACCAGCACCGCTGAACAGGGCCCTTCAAGACCAGCACCGCTGAACAGGGCCCTTCAAGACAAGAACCGCTGAACAGGGCACCGCCGTCTCTGCACCGTTCCGCTGGGCCCTTCCTCTCAAGCACCGCTCCACTGGGCCCTTCATCTCAAGCACCGCTCCGCTGGGCCCTTCCTCTCAAGCACCGCTCCGCTGGGCACCGCCGTCTCTGCACCGTTCCGCTGGGCCCTTCCTCTCAAGCACCGCTCCGCTGGGCCCTTCATCTCAAGCACCGCTCTGCTGGGCCCTTCATCTCTGCACCGCTCCGCTGGGCACCGCCGTCTCTGCACCGTTCCGCTGGGCCCTTCCTCTCAAGCACCGCTCCGCTGGGCCCTTCCTCTCAAGCACCGCTCCGCTGGGGCCTTCATCTCAAGCACCGCTCCGCTGGGCACCGCCGTTTCTGCACCGTTCCGCTGGGCCCTTCCTCTCAAGCACCGCTCCGCTGGGCCCTTCCTCTCAAGCACCGCTCCGCTGGGCACCGCCGTCTCTGCTCCGTTCCGCTGGGCCCTTCCTCTCAAGCACCGCTCCGCTGGGCACTTCATCTCAAGCACCGCTCCGCTGGGCCCTTCATCTCTGCACCGCTCCGCTGGGCACCGCCTTCTCTGCACCGTTCCGCTGGGCCCTTCCTCTCAAGCACCGCTCCGCTGGGCCCTTCCTCTCAAGCACTGCTCCGCTGGGCCCTTCATCTCAAGCACCGCTCCGGTGGGCACCGCCGTCTCTGCACCGTTCCGCTGGGCCCTTCCTCTCAAGCACCGCTCCGCTGGGCCCTTCCTCTCAAGCACCGCTCCGCTGGGCACCACCGTCTCTGCACCGTTCCGCTGGGCCCTTCCTCTCAAGCACCGCTCTGCTGGGCCCTCATCTCTGCACCGCTCCGCTGGGCACCGCCGTCTCTGCACCGTTCCGCTGGGCCCTTCCACTCAAGCACCGTTCCGCTGGGCCCTTCCTCTCAAGCACCGTTCCGCTGGGCCCTTCCTCTCAAGCACCGCTCCGCTGGGCCCTTCATCTCAAGCACCGCTCCGCTGGGCACCGCCGTCTCTGCACCGTTCCGCTGGGCCCTTCCTCTCAAGCACCGCTCCGCTGGGCCCTTCCTCTCAAGCACCGCTCCGCTGGGCCCTTCATCTCTGCACCGCTCCGCTGGGCCCTTCATCTCAAGCACCGCTCCGCTGGGCCCTTCATCTCTGCATCGCTCTGCTGGGCACCACCGTCTCTGCACCGTTCCGCTGGGCCCTTCATCTCAAGCACCGCTGGCCCATTGGCAGAAGGGGCAGGCCCGGATCAGTGTCGGGCAGGGCTGCACGATACACTCTGGGCACCAAGACTCCTCCAGTACCAGTGGAGTCTGTCATCCACTTGAGAGACTGTGGCTTTGCACTCCCCAGGATAAAGCGGTGGGCAAACCACACACTGCAGAGACTTGAGAGACTGTGGCTTTGCACTCCCCAGGATAAAGCGGTGGGCAAACCACCCACTTGAGTGACTTGAGAGACTGTGGCTTTGCACTCCCCAGGATTGAACAGTGGCCATGGAGGCCCCTTGTGGATCTGACGTCGTGGACTCATCTGGCTGAGGTGCCCCCCCTTCGCTTCCCCCTGAGGTGCCTGTAGTTTTCCTATCTGATGCCCTGCAGTGTTCTCTCCAATGGATTCGGGTCTCCTGTGTGGGCTTTGCCCATGTGTTGAGGACCATTGGCCCACGTACAATGACTGAAAGCCAATTTTGATGGGACAATTTACATATGTGTATATAGTTATAGGATGTTCGAATTACTTATTTACTTAGCCTTACAATATATTTGAATTTCAATATCATATTTTTTTGTCTTTGCATTCTTCCGGGGGGTTTGGGGGGTGTCACTCTGAGTTGTTGCTCTGCATTGGTGTGTAGGTAGTTGGGGGGGGATGTGGGGGGGGTGTCGCATATGTGTGTGCCCGTAATCTTTTCTCCTCCCCCCTCCCCTGTGTCGTAGGTGCAGTACTCACCGTTGTCTTCTGCGCCGGCGTTCGTGCTCCTGGTAGAGGAGCAGGTAGACAATTGCTGGTAGGATGTGTAGTTCTGGTTCCATGCTGTCCAGATTCCTCGTGGAGTGTGTAGAGGTGAGCGTTTTCCCGTTCGTAGTCTGTTTCCGCCGTGTTTTTATCGGCGGGGCTCCCGCCCCGGAAAAGGTGGCGGATTGGTGAGTTGTGATAGGGTGGGTGGTATATTGTCTACCGCCTGTCTGTTGGCGGTGACCGCCGCGCTGTTTGTTTGTCCCGCCGTGGCGGTCGGAGTGTTAAAGTGGCGGTCTGTGTTGGCGGTTTCCGCCAGGGTCAGAATTCCATTTTTTTTACCGCCTGCCTGTTGGCGGGTTGGCCGCCGCTTTAACACCGGCCGCCAGGGTTGGAATGACCCCCTCAGTGTCCATAGACAGAGGTTAAGAGGCTGACTTGTACAATGTCCTACATTATTCTGAAATGTGAGGAGGAATTAGTCTCTTACCTGTGTGTCACTGGAAGTACTGCATGATGATTTGTTCTGTTGTCAATATCCTCTTTCTCTGCCTCCTCTTCCTCACTGTCTGCAGGCTCCACCGCTGCCACAAGACCATCACCAGGCTCATCCTCCTGCAGAAAAGGCACCTGGTGTCTCAATGCCAGGTTGTGCAACATGCAGCACGATTATCTGGCACACCTTCTTCGGCGACTAGTATAGGGAGCCACCTGTTAGATGGAGGCACCGGAATCTGGCCTTCAGGAGGCCGAACGTCCTCTCAATAATACGCCTAGTTCGCCCATGTGCTTCAATGTAGCGGTCCTCTGCCCTTGTCCTGGCATTCCTCTCTGGGGTCAAAAGCCATGAGAGGTTGGGGTAACCAGAGTCACCTGCAAATGTCGAGGGATACCTGTTAGACACACACTAACCCTTAGGGACAACCCTGTACCCAGACACCTACTCATACTGTGTGGTGACTGTGGTACTGAAAATTCTGGACCCGTGTTATAAACGTCGTCGTATCACAACGATTTTGGTATCAGCAGACCGGGAATGATTAGAATAGTATGCACAAGCATTGTATTCATATTCGGGTAACGAAATCACCCGAATATCAGAGTTTCCGTCCTGAACCCTTGTGTTCCATTTAAACGACAGCCATTTTATGATTGCCCTCACATAGGCCAATGTCTAATGCTGAAAACGAGTCTGAAGGACACGTACACCTTTGCTGACTCCTCTGTGACCTGGGCAAGCTGACTCCACTGCCTGAAGCCAAACCTGTTCGGCCAGTTTCTTTCCCAGTGGCCGAATGAGATTAGTATCAAGGCACAACACATCATAAACCTTTCATCACACACAAACCATGCCTAATCTTACACACACCTGTCCCTGTTTCTTTCTTTATGACTTGCTTTACAAGGAGGAGGTGCCTGTTTATATTGGGGGTCCGTCGATATCTGATGAAAGTACTAAGCCTTGCCAGGTAATTGATTGAGGGCTGGACAAACTGGAATATGGGCTTGTCATCATAAACCTGCTATTTCTTTGTAGTGAAAATATGTGAATGGTCAACTGTAAAATAAGGAATGTTTGCCCAAAGCATAATATTTTGTATAAAAGAGAAGGTTAGCTTTGCAAAGGGAGCAGTCTCCTGAGAATATACACCGTGTTGTACTTCTAGGATACCTGTTACTGGCTGCAGCCAATAAACAAGATCTTTGACTTCACCAAGAAGACTCTGTGTTTGTGTAGTCTGAAACAGGAAGGACTCGAAGTCTTAAGGTGTGTTCCCTGGCACCGCTGGGTTCTGAAAAACCCAGTACTTCATGACCTTGGGCTCACCTATTAGCCACACCCGGTGCCTCTGGAGTTGTCCCATTACATAAGGGATACTGCTATTCCTCAAAATGTAGGCGACATGCACAGAGCCAGGATACTTGGCATTCACATGGGAGACGTTCTGTTCCGCCAAACACACCATTTGCACATTCATTGAATGGTAGCTTTTTATATTTCTGTACACTTGTTCATTTCTGCGGGGGGGCAAATGCCACATGTATACCATCTATGGCACCAATGATGTTGGGGATATATCCCAGGGCATAAAAGTCAGCCTTCACTGGGGGAAATCCTCCTCCTGGTGGAACACGATGTAGCTGCGCATGTGTTTCAGCAGGGCAGACAACACTCTGGTCAACACGTTAGAAAACATTGGCTGAGACATCCCTGATGCCTTGGCCACTGTTGTTTGAGAGGAGCCATTTGCCAGGAAATGGAGTACTGACAGGACCTGCTCTAGAGGGGGGATTCCTGTGGGATGGCAGATAGATGACATTAGGTCTGACTCCAATTGTGCACACAGGTCTTGGATTGTGGCACGATCAAGTCTGTAGGTAATTATGATGTGTCTGTCTTCCATTGTCGACAGGTCCACCTGGTGTCTGTACATCGGAGGATGCTGCCATTTCGTCATCTGCCCCAGCGGATGTAGCCTATGGAGGAGAACGGTGAGCAGAGGGTCATTTACCACATAGGTTGCACAAGTGTGTCTGCAGTAATGTAATGTAAATCCGTGAGTGACGTAGTTAGTCCTTGTATGTGCCAAAATGTGCTGTGACGCAGTTAGGTGCCATGCCATGTGCCCCCCTGAAATGGCGGCTGCCTGACTTGTGAGGAGGGACAAGGGGAAATGAGGTAACTGCGCTGGCGTTGTGCTGCATCGCAGTAGGTGGTTGAAGACCGCTGCATAACTCAGCATTGGTTATCATTGGGGGCCCTATGGGGTCCAGGAGCCAATGTCCATGTATGCCGGCGGTGACGGTACGCACCACTGCGGACGTGACGGCCATTTTCTATCTGTTCAGTCACTTGATACCTGACCTTCAACAGGAGAGGACCTACACTGCAAGTGCTGCTGGGACCTGAGTCTGGAAGCGACAATGGCTCGAGTGTCTGGGGAAAGGGCCCCTGCCTTCACCACGGAGGAGTTGGACAAACTGGTGGATGGGGTCCTCCCCCTGTACACGCTACTCTACGGTCCTCCAGGCAAACAGGTGAGTACACTGTGAGCATGATGCGTGGGCAATGCCTGTTTGGAGTGGTGTGGATGTAAGCCACATGTTGGAGGGGCTGAGGGCTGCATGTGAGGATGGTCAGTGTATGTGCGTCAGGGCATGGTTGGGAACTGGTGGGCAATGAGTCTGAAGGTCCGGACGGGTGAGTAATTTCCTTTCCTCCTGTACCTTCAATCTAGATCAGCACCCACCAGAAGAAGGGTATTTGGTATGCCATCGCTGAGGAAGTGCGGACCCAGGGGGTCTATCATAGACAGGGCACCCACTCCCGCAAGAGATGGGAATACCTGCACCGCTGGAGCAAGAAGACGTTGGAGGCCTAGCTGGGGCTGGCCTCCCAACGTGGAGGGGGTGCCCGTCACACCATGACCCCCCTTTTGTTGTGCATCCTGGCAGTGTTCTATCAGGAGTTGGATGGGTGCTTGAGGGCATCACAGCAGCCACAAGGGGGTGAGTACAGTGTCAAAAAGCTGACTCTGCACAGTTTAGGTGGGGGATGTGGGCTGTGGGTGCCCCTAGGCCAGGGCAAACATGGCATTGTAGGTCCCTTGTTGGGCAGGGTTTCAGGTGTGCATCAAATGGCATTAGGCATTGTACCACATGGGCTGGTGACTTTCTTAGTACCTGTTAGTGCATGGCCTAGTGCATAGGGCTGCTCCCTGTGTGTTGTTTCCGCCAACGGTAGTAGTGTTGCTGGCATTGACCATGTGTGTCCTCTGTCTTTCCCCCCCTTTTCATTTTGTCACCCTGTCCTTGTGTGCATTAGCGTCATCTGGCGGAGGAGCAGAGGCATCGGCGACGGAGGGAGCTGCATCCCACATGGCCCAGGAGTGTGAATTAATGGAGGGTGAAGGCACCAGTGGGACAGAGGGAGAGGGGAGCTCCACGACAGGGACAGTAGGGGATACCAGCGACAGCGACTCCTCCTCCGATGGAAGCTCCCTGGCGGTGGCAGATACCTCAATGCCCACCCCAACAGCATGTACAGCCGCCGCCCCCCCTACCAGCACCCCATTCCCAGCAGCCGCTCAGCGTGTTTCCAGTGCCCACTCACCCAGGAGGGTGGATATCTTCTTCGCCCCCGGCACCTCAGGCCCTGCCCCAGTCAGCCCTGCTGCCCTCAGTGAGGAGGCTATTGACCTCCTGAGATCCCTCACTGTTGGGCAGTCAACCATTCTGAATGCCATCCAGAGTGTTGAGAGGTATTTGCAGTAAACAAATGCATACCTGGAGGGCATTCATTCTGGCGAGGCGGCCCAACAGAGAGCATTTCACGCTCTGGCCTCAGCACTGATGGCAGTCATTGTCCCTGTGTCCAGCTTCCCCCTTTCAACTTCCACTACCTAGACCCAATCCCCTCTACCTCAGCCTACCCCAAGCACACCATCAGACCAGCATGCACACACATCAACACAAAAAGTGGCTCAGGAAAACATAAGCACCACACATCCCACAGGCACTCACACAAGCACCATACCCATGCACACATATCAACATCCACTTCCTCCACTGTGTCCCCCTCCTCCACGTCCTCCACCTCCCTCCCAGTCTCGTCTCCACTCACACCTGCATGCGCAACATCATCAGCCTCTGCTTCCATCACCAGCACGCCCATCACAACATACCGCTCACGTGCAATCACCACCCCCACTACCATTCACATGTCCCCTGTGTCCTCTCCCAGTGTGTATGTGAGCCCTCCTCCCAAAGTACACAAACGCAGGCACACACCCACTCAACAGCCATCCACCTCACAACACCCTCCAGCCCATGCACCTTCACCCAAACTCAGCAGACGTACACCTCCTACAACCACTACCTCTTCCTCCACTCCCGCACCCTCTCCATCTTCCCATCCCAGTGTGTCTAAAAAACTTTTCCTAGCTAACATTAACCTCTTCCCTACACCTCCCCCCGTCCTTCCCCTAGGGCCAGGATGGCGAGATCCCAGCCCAGCACCTCAGCCACCAAATCTGCATCTGCTGTGGTCCCTGCAAGCCCGGGAGGCTCGAAGGGGGCACCCGTCAGAGCTGCCAGTGTGCCACCTATAGATATGAAGGACCACCCTATTCCACCACCTGCAGAGGTCAAAAAGGACCCGGCTTCCAGCAGGGGAAAGTCACACCACCCTCCCAGCAAGGCCTCGCCCAAACACAGAGAGGACAGTGCCAAGGTCACTGCAGCAACTGCCAAGGTGGGGAAGGGCCACAAGCCAAAGGGCAAATCACCTCAGAGCATGATGCCTCCTGGTGAGGGGCAGGTGACCACCATATCATCAGGGATGGCAGCAACCTGCACCACAGTCACCATCGCCACTCCGAGCGCCACCTGCACCGCCACCTGCACCGCATCTGCCACAACATCAGGCTGCAGCATCCTCCCCAAGGATCAGCCATCCGAGGCTGCCAGAGACGGTATGGTGTCTCCCTCCACAACAACAGACACTTGAACCATGGCCAGCACCGGCAGAATCTCCACCTCAGCCACAGCCACATGCACCACCATTTGCACTGCCACGTGCCCAGCCGATACACCTCTTTCAGACATCAGCAGCATCACCAGTGGGCAGCCGTCCGAGTCTGTAGGTGACGTCCTGGACCCTTGATATGCCACTTAAGGCACCACCTCCAGCACTGGCACGACCAGCAATTGGCAGCCTAAGTCGCCACAGGATGGAGTGTGGCTCTGCCTCCATGGAGTATCATGTAACCTGTTCCAGATACATCACGTGGCTCAGACACCCAGGTGAAAGGATGTCAACTGCCACACCCCAGGTGCAGCATCACTGGGCACAAAGCCCCCTCCAGAACCAGTGGAGAAATGCATCCACTAACCCAGTCCCTAACCCCCTCCGGAACCAGTGGAGAATTGCATCCATTAACCCAGTCCTTGGCAGGATGAAGCACTCTGGGCACAAAGCCCCCTCCAGAACCAGTGGAGAAATGCATCCACTAACCCATTCCTTGGCAGGATGAAGCACTCTGGGCACAAAGCCCGCTCCATATCCAGTGGAACATGTCACCCACTTGATAGACTGTGGCCTTGCACTCCCCAGGACCAAGCAGTGGGCAACCGACCCACTAGAGAGACTGTGGCTTTGCACTCCCCAGGACCAAGCAGTGGGCAAAGCACTTACTTGAGAGATTGTGGCTTTGCACTCCCCGGGACCAAGCAGTGGGCAAAGCACCCACTTGAGTGACTTGAGAGACTGTGGCTTTGCAATCCCCAGGACCAAGCAAAGGGTAAATTACCCACTTGAGTGACTTGAGGGACTGTGGCTTTGCACTCCCCAAGACCAAGCAGTGGGCAACCCATCCACTTGAGAGACTGTGGCCTTGCACTCCCCAGGACCAAGCAGTGGGCAAATCATCCACTAGAGAGAGTGTGGCTTTGCACTTCCCAGGACCAAGCAGTGGGCAAAGCACCCACTTGAGAGACTGTGGCTTTGCACTCGCCAGGACCAAGCAGTGGGCAAAGCACCCACTTGAGTGACTCGAGAGACTGTAGCTTTGCACTCCCCAGAACCAAACAGTGGGCAAAGTACCGACTTGTGTGACTTGAGAGACTGTGGCTTTGCACTCCCCAGGACCAAGCAGTGGGCAAACCACCCACTTGAGTGACTTGCGAGACTGCGGCTTTGCACTCCCCAGGACAAAGCAGTGGGAAAGCCACCCACTTGAATGACTTGAGAGACTGTGGCTTTGCACTCCCCAGGACCAAGCAGTGGGCAAAGCACCCACTTGAGAGACTGTGGCTTTGCACTCCCCAGGATCAAGCAGTGGGCAAAGCACCCACTTGAGTGTCTTGAGAGACAGTGGCTTTGCACTCCCCAGGACAAAGCAGTGGGCAAGCCACCCACTTGAATGACTTGAGAGACTGTGGCTTTGCACTCCCCAGGACCAAGCAGTGGGCAACCCTCCCACTTGAGAGACTGTGGCCTTGCATTCCCCAGGACCAAGCAGTGGGCAAACCACCCACTAGAGAGACTGTGGCTTTGCACTCCCCAGGACCAAGCAGTGGGCAAAGCACCCACTTGAGAGACTGTGGCTTTGCACTCCCCAGGACCAAGCCGTGGGCAAACCACCCACTTGAGTGACTTGAGAGACTGTGGCTTTGAACTTCCTAGGACCAAGCAGTGGGCAACCCACCCACTTGAGAGACTGTGGCATTGCACTCCCGAGGACCAAGCAGTGGGCAAAGCACCCACTTGAGAGACTGTGGCTTTGCACTCCCCAGGACAAAGCAGTGGGCAAAGCACCCACTTGAGTGACTTGAGAGACTGTGGCTGTGCACTCCCCAGGACCAAGCAGTGGGCAAAGCACCCACATGAGTGACTTGAGAGACTGTGGCTTTGCACTCCCCAGGACCAAGCAGTGGGCAACCCTCCCACTTGAGAGACTGTGGCCTTGCACTCCCCAGGACCAAGCAGTGGGCAAAGCACCCACTAGAGAGACTGTGGCCTTGCACTACCCAGGACCAAACAGTGGGCAAAGCACCCACTTGAGAGATTGTGGCTTTGCACTCCCCAGGACCAAGCAGTGGGCAAAGCACCACTTGAGTGACTTGAGAGACTGTGGCTTTGCACTCCCCAGCACCAAGCAGTGGGCAAAGCACCCACTTGAGTGACTTGAGAGACTGTGGCTTTGCACTCCCCAGCACCAAGCAGTGGGCAAAGCACCCACTAGAGAGACTGTGGCTTTGCACTCCCGGGGACCAAGCAGTGGGCAAACCACCCACTTGAGAGACTGTGGCTTTGCACTCACCAGGACCAAGCAGTGGGCAAAACACCCACTTGAGAGACTTGAGAGATTGTGGATTTGCACTCCCCAGGACCAAGCATTGGGCAAACCACCCACTTGAGTGACTTGAGAGACTGTGTCTTTGCACTCCCCAGGACCATGCAAAGCACCCACTTGAGTGACTTGAGAGATTGTGGCTTTGCACTCCCCAGGACCAAGCAGTGGCAAACCACCCACTTGCGTGACTTGAGAGACTGTTTCTTTGCACTCCCTAGGACCAAGCATTGGGCAAAGCACCCACTTGAGTGACTTGAGAGACTGTGGCTTTGCACTCCCCAGGACCAAGCAGTGGGCAACCCTCCCACTTGAGAGACTGTGGCCTTGCACTCCCCAGGACCAAGCAGTGGGCAAAGCACCCACTAGAGAGACTGTGGCTTTGCACTCCCCAGGACCAAGCAGTGGGATATATCTGATTGTTCGAATATAACACTAGTTAAACTCATTTTCTTTTTTCCTTGCGTTCTTCCAGGGGGTGAACCTGTGATGTTGTTGGATATGTGTATGTTGTTGTGGGTGAGGGTGGGGGGCGGGTGTGTTGACTGCCGCATGTGTGTGTCACTCTCTTATCCCTCCTCCCCTCCCCTGTGTGCTAGGTGCAGTACTCACCGTTGTCGCCGCCGCTGCCGTCTTCTCTCTACTTTGCGGTGCATTAGTATATACACCAACAATTCGGGCTCCATGGCGCCCTGGTTCTTCGTGGAGTGTCAAGAGGTGAGTGGTTCCCCTTCGTTGTTCAGTTTCTGCCGTGCTTTTGATGGCGTTGGTACTGCCCTGGAAAAGCTGGCGGATTGGTGCCTTGTAATAGTGTTGGTGGTACATTCTCTTCTGCCTGTCTGTTGGCGGTGACCACCGCAGTGTTTCTTGCTACCGCCGTGGGGGTCGGAGGGTTAAAGTGGCTGTCTATGTTGACGGTTTCCACCATGGTCGTGAACCCATTTTGTTTACCGTCGGCCTGGTGGCGGTATTACTGCCACTTTAACACCGACCGCCAGGTTTGTAATGAGGGCCATAACAATGAAAATTACTCTACGTTAAAAAAACATAGAAATTCACTGAAAACACAAAGGTTACAGGGACGTTATAGTTAGGAAATAGAATTAAAAAAACATAGAAAATCCCTGAAAAAAACAAAGGTCACAGCGACGTTATAGTTAGGCTCACATTTTAAAGGTACAAAACCATAGAAATTCACCTGTTTTAGTTAGAGTTATCTCAAGTAACTATAACTCATGCAGTAAGGTAACTAAAACCTGCACCATTGCCATGCACCGCTAATTATCCCTAAAAATGCAGTTACATTTTTGGTGAAAAAAACTGTGAATGGTGGGGAGGGGTGACCACCACCTCCCAGGGAATTGCTGTAAATTTATACAGGATATTCGCGCGGTCCCTCCACAGCCCCAGGGACCACCACCTTCCTGGTCACACATTAAAAAATGAAAAGGGGGTGGTTTTGGAGCCCTGCTGCCCTAGAGACCACCACCTTCCATGGGTTATTAAGTTGGAGGGGGCCGCACTGCCCCCTTCGAGGAGCCACAGATGGCCCTGGGGACCACCAAACCCAGGGCTGGCTCCTGCTAAGTCACTGGGTACCCACCCATGGGACAGAACTGTTTGCAATGGGTTGGCAGCAGCTTTGACAGCT
This sequence comes from Pleurodeles waltl, assembly GCF_031143425.1. Classification (NCBI taxonomy): domain Eukaryota; kingdom Metazoa; phylum Chordata; class Amphibia; order Caudata; family Salamandridae; genus Pleurodeles; species Pleurodeles waltl. The sequence continues at coordinate 572,517,663 of NC_090448.1, forward strand.
GCCACAAAGTCACAGCAAACACTCTGCTCACAGCAGGGATGAGCTGTCAAACAGCTCTCCCTTGCTGTGAGCAGAGGTTTCCTCTGTCCACCTGCCCACGGAGATGGAGGCAGGGAGACTGAGGAAGCAACTGCTCTCACAGAGAGGGAGCTATTTATCAGCTCCCTCTCTGTGACAGCAATGCTGACTCCTGCAGGAGGTGGGAAGCCAGCTGGGACCATGGGGGCCTTCAGGCTCCCCCCACAGTCCCCAAATATTGTGACTAGGTACCTGGGGAGGGCACCCATGTCACATGGCCAACCTCCAGGGGATCGGGTCCACAGGCCTTGTTCAGCTGCACCAAAAAAATATATGATTAGGCTGTGCCCCGGTAGATGGGGTCGCGGGGCCAAGATCAGCCTTTGGAGGTGGTCTGCAGGGCCCCCACTCCCCAAAGAAATGTAATATTTAGGCCAGGCCCCAGGAGATGGGGCCACCAGAGCCAAGATCGGCCTGGGGAGGTGGGCTGCATGACCCCCCTCCCCCAAACAAATTAATGTTTAGGCTAGGCTCTGTGGGATGGGGTCCCTGGGAATTGCTTGACAATTTGAGATAGTAGAGGAACGGTCCTTTCCTCACGTGTGCACCCATGAATTTGCCCGCCACAAGCTGGACCATTTGATAGAGTATATATAAATATATATTTATTTTATTTCAATTACCCAGAGTTTTTGAGACACTTCAGTACAGTGGTCCACGACAGGCTCCGGCAGCCTATAAACATGTGTCCCACAATTCCTCTCTCCACGTAAAGAACTCTTCGGACACTTGTGGATACTTTTGCTAAATGCGGTTTTAACTATGCAGATGGTCCTCGCCCACAACTTTTCGGCCATAGCCTTGATCACAGTTATTATATATATATATATATATATATATATATATATATATATATATATATATATATTTATTTTTTTTCAACCTCAACGCAGTCTTCGAAGCAAATCACTCTGGCTACTGGTGCTGCCTTGTATTTTCAACTGCTCACAGAATAATGAAGTTCACAGCTGTAGGATATGTAGCTATAAATCCCACAGTGCCTCTGTGCACTAGAAAGATAGGCGTTTTAAACCAGCATGGAAAAATACTTTAAACCATTTGATAAAGACGAGATGTCGAAACACGTCATGGAGCTTGATTTATGCTGCCTAAGTAACTCTGCCGGTCATTAAATCAACTTGCTAAAGAATTCCCCGGGAGTGAGGTGTTTTTCTCTTGTGTGATTCTATATTAAGGGTTGTGGTCTTGACCCTCACACCAGCACCAGTAGCCAGAATGCTTTGCTTCGAAGACTGCGTTGAGGTTGAAAATATTTATAAGCAGGAGCACCCAGTTCTGTGAAAGGAAGATATAATTTACGACAATATTGGCGAGGAGAAACATTTCCCCTGAGTGTGTACTGTACTTGGAAGATTGGAACAGACTGTGAAGTCAATAACTTCAAAGCGCCTTTGCGCCAACTTGTTTTGTGGAAGAGATGGACTTATCTAAATTATGGTGAGCATATATCTCTTCATTTCATGATTCACAGCACCGATGCGAACCTTTTAATTACATATAGGGTCCGGGGATAAAGCATTTGAACACCAACAGTTATTGTGCACAATGGTTAAATAAGACACGAAATGGATTTCTGTGAAATAACAGTGCAGGTATTGGAGCATATGCACGAATGTTGAAGTGCGGAGAGTTGAATTATTGAAATAATGAAAATGTGAACAGATATTGTGAAGATTAATGGTGCAAACTACTTACTTGTCACTGCACCGACATTATTCGTGCCACCTGCCTTGTATTTTCAACTGCTCACAGAATAATGAAGTTCACAGCTGTGGGATATGAAGGTATAAATCCCACAGTGCCTCTGTGCACTAGAAAGACAGGCGTTTTAAACCAGCATGGAAAAAGACTTTAAACCATTTGATAAAGACAAGATGTTGAAACGCATCATGGAGCTTGATTTATGCTGCTTAAGAAACTCTGCCTGTCATTAAATCAACTTGCTAAAGAATTCCCCAGGAGTGCAGTGTTTTTCTCTTGTGTGATTCTATATTAAGAGTTGTGGTCTTGACCCTCACACCAGCACCAGTAGCCAGAGGTCTTTGGTTAGAAGACTGCGTTGAGGTTGAAAATATTTATAAGCAGGAGCATCCGGTTCTGTGAAAGGAAGATATAATTTACAACAATATTGGCGAGGAGAAACATTTCCCCTGCGTGTGTACTGTACTTGGAAGATTGGAAAAGACTGTGAAGTCAATAACTTCAAAGCGCCTTTGCGCCAACTTGTTTGTGGAAGAGATGGACTTATCTAAATAATGGTGAGCATATATCTCTTCATTTCATGATTCACAGCACCGATGCGAACCTTTTAATTACATATAGGGTCCGGGGATAAAGTATTTGAACACCAACAGTTATTGTGCACAGTGGTTAAATAAGACACAAAATGGATTTCTGTGAAATAACAGTGCAGGTATTGGAGCATATGCACGAATGTTGAAGTGTGGAGAGTTGAATTATTGAAATAATGAAAATGTGAACAGATATTGTGACGATTACTGGTGCAAACAACTTACTTGTCACTGCACCGACATTATTCGTGCCACCTGCCTTGTATTTTCAACTGCTCACAGAATAATGAAGTTCACAGCTGTGGGATATGAAGGTATAAATCCCACAGTGCCTCTGTGCACTAGAAAGACAGGCATTTTAAACCAGCATGGAAAAAGACTTTAAACCATTTGATAAAGACGAGATGTCGAAACGCGTCATGGAGCTTGATTTATGCTGCTTAAGTAACTCTGCCTGTCATTAAATCAACTTGCTAAAGAATTCCCCGGGAGTGCAGTATTTTTCTCTTGTGTGATTATATATATATACTGTATATATATATATACACATATACAAGAGAGAGTTGTCCTGAACAAAAGCACACATGCACCAGAGATGTTTGAAACTGCAAAGCCTGAAATATTGAAAATGCCAAAGAAATTCTCTGTAAGTTGTTGACTTTGTTACATTCCATAATGACCAGTTGTGAGTGCGCTTCTGTTCAGGACAACTCTCTCATATATATATATATATATATATATATATATATATATATATGTATATACATTAGGTGTGGGCGAAGAATTCCACTCCGGGGGAGTTTGCAGAGTTTTCCCCACTCAGCTTGGTGTGCGGAGTTCCGAAAAACTGCGAATTGAGGCAGAGTTTTTTTCTCTCGCTCACACTCTCCACCGTTAAGTTGGTGAGCTCGAGCAAGAGAAATCGCTAAGTTGGTGAGCGCGTCTGCAATTTCCGAACGCAAGCGGTAGGCTGCAACCACGTGCAACAAAAAAGTCCTGCGCTGAAAATCAGTGCGAATAGCGCGCTTTACCCAAACTCTGACACTCGCGAAACTCCGCATAGCAAGGCAGAGTTTGTCGGCACTAACACGGAACTCCGCAAACTCCAACCATGCCTAAAATATATATACCTATATATATATATATATATATATATATATATATATATATATATATATATATATATAAAAAACCTATGGTTATAATGATGTTACATTTAGGCTGACATTTCATTAGTACAAAACTGTAGAAATTCAACAGTTGTAGTTACTTCACCTAGCTATAGCATGTGCCACCATAATGCACTGCTTATGACCTCACATATTACATCACAATAATACAGCCACACACACCCACTCACCTGTAGGGCCTCTCACACACCCACTTACTCAAACTAATGCACCCAGTCATAAAATAACTTTTTCAAGTATACAACTACTTGTTCAGAGACGGTAAAATTGTGAGAAGCCATACACGGGAAATGGATTAAAACAAAAATAGCAACTGCAATAAGACAGGAGAAATGCAGTTAGAGAGGATAACAAATTATTAGAAAATGGTAACAAGGTAAAATTGGAGAGCAGCAATGAAAGAAGAGTTAGAAAGAGATAAATAAATGAACCAACAAAAGCTCACAGACAATTGTGGAGAAAAATATGAGTAAAATGGCTCATACAAAGTATAAGCAATGAATGAGAAAGAGTTGGAATTAAGATATACAAGGTAAAAAAGGAGATGCATGTAAAAACTAACAACCACATGAATAGAGATATACGTGTGCAGATGCATGCATATGTTTATACATACGTATGTATATTCGTATATATCAATAAATGGTAAGATAGAAGAAGAAATGAAAGATTAGTGCTTAAATATGTTTTTGGAACATAAATTTCATATTGGTGATGATTGCAAAAACTCGCAATACATCTTGTCCAGTTCTGTGAATAATTTGTGGATATCGTGTGTCTTTTTAAAACTCTAAAATTAAAACACATACATACACTTATTATACGTGATGTTTTGCTACAGTTGATCTCTAATATAGTGTTAAACATTACTTTTGTAGCTCTTTAATATAGTTTCTAAGGCCCATACTTATACTTTTTTAGCGCTGCATTTCTGTAATTTTTTTACGCAAAATCGGTGCAAACTTACAAAATACAATTGGATTTTGTACGTTTGCGCCGATTTTGCATCAAAAAGCAGCGCAAATGCGGTAAGTGTATTTTGTGTGTTCACTGTGACATCGTTCTTCATGGCAAGCGATAACATCGTAATTATCATGTGACCTAAAAATAAAGTTCTGTGACTGGAGGAGACACTTTTCAAACACTTTCAAAGGAAGTTCCTTCATTTTCATTCTTCCTGAAGGTTCTGCTTCATTCAGTTGATCTTTTCAGCAGTGTTGGACTGTTTTTGGATTTTTTTGCTTGTCAAAACGGCTACTGGATGGAGTGAAAATCCAGACGTATTGGAGGAGAGAGAAGACAAAGAAGTGCAGATGGTTTCTGACCAAGCAAGTGCAGCAAGAAGAGGACTCTGAAGATGAATGGCCAGCACCTCGTAAACACAGTTTGGCATGGGATTTTTTAACAATTCCTTTTGGGGAATCTAAGACTATGGCCAAATTAGTAAAATTCACATTGTATGTAAAGATCCTGTCAGGAGGAACTTCAAAAAAATATTGTTGCGGTACCACCATGCTCTATCACCTCAAGATATACCATTGAAAACACCTTGGGAAAGCAAAGGAGTGTCAAGCAGGAGAAGGAACATCTTCCTCAACAATAGCTGCTGCTGGAGAGGCCATTTCAAGAGAGGTACAATCACAAAAGCCTGATCACCAACGTGAGCACTGATCACCAACCTGAGCTACATATTGTGGGAACATACTGCTTGAAATGCAGTGTCACTCTCACCACAGAGAGCAATCCTTTTATCTGATGTTAGTAGCTGCAAGGAATCACAGTTGTAAATTTTTTTTAATTTTATTCCAAGTTTTCTCCACTGTGTTTGGAGTCGTTTCTCTCTGATGAGATACGTTTTTTTTTTGTTTTTCACGCCATTTTGTTAAACCAAACTAAGTGAAAAATTGTTTGAAAATAATAAAACATTAAAATCACTTCTTAAAGAAAGAAGCAAAAAAAAGGTTCTTCTTAGAATCGCTTTTCATGATTAAAAACGAAATTATGTACGTGTGTGTTTATATTTAAAAGTGAGTAATGAATGACTGAATAAGCAGAATGCTAGAAGTATGACTATGGTGTATGCCGAGGGGAATGAGTGTATGTGTGGGTGAGGAAGAGAGTGCGTGAGTTTGTGTATGGGTGAGTGACTGAGTGAGTACATCAATATATGTATGAATAAGCCACTGAGTGCATAAGTTGAGTATGGAAGGTTGACTCAGTGCATGAGTGTATGTATGGGAGAGTTAGTTAATGCATGAGTGGTGAATGGGTGACTGTGTGCATGAGAGGTATATTGTTAGTGAGTCAGTGCATGAGTGCTGTATGAGTCAGTGAATTAATCTATGCATGGTGTATGTTATGGGTGAGTGGGTGAGTGTATGAACGGTGCGTGGGTGGCCCCCTCTGTGTATGCTTGCATGTTTGGATGAGTGCATGAGTGGTGCATGGGTGATAGACTGAGTTCGTGTATGAGTGAGTACATAAGTTGTGCATGGGTGATTGAGTGAATGCATGACTGATGGGAGTGAGTGAATGCATGAGTGGAGTATAGGTCATCGCCTGAGTGTATGAGTGCTTGTATGGGTAAGTACATGAGTGTGTCAGTGATATTCAGGAGATTGAGTGGATAAGTGCATCTATGGGTGAGTGAGTGAGCACATGAGTGATGAATGTGTGGTTGATTGAGTGCTTTAGTGGTGTATGGGTGAGTCAGTGAGTGCATGTGTGATTGGGTGGGTGAATGAGTGATTTCATTAGTGGTGTATGAGAGGTTTCCTGAGTGGGTGAGTGCATTTAGAGGAGAGTGAATGCATGCATGTGAGACACATAGGTGAGAGATTCTGTGTGCATGAGGGTTTGTATGGATAAGTAAGGGAGTGCATGACTGGGGTATGGGAGGTTGACTGAGTGCATGAATGTATGTATATGTGAGTTAGTGAATTCATGAGTAGTGAATGGGTGACGGATTGTGTGCATGAGAGGTGTATAGATGAGTGAGTCAGTGTATGAGTGCTGTGTGCATCAGTGAATATATCTATGGAGGGTCATGGGTGCGGGGTTATGGTATGAGTGGTACATGTGTGACTCACTGTATATTTGACTGCATGTGGGGATGAGTGTATGAGTAGTGTATGGGTGATTGACTGAATGCATGAGTGTGTGTATAAGTGAATGCATAAGTGGTGCATGGGTGACTGAGTGACTGCATGAGTGTTTGTAGGGTGGAGTGAGTGAATGAATGAGTGGAGTATGGGTCATGGTTTGAGTCAATGGGTCGTTCAATGGTTAAGTAAGTGAGTGCATCTGTGGTTTTTGGGAGATTGAGTGCATCAGTGCATCTATGGATGTGTTGTAAGTCAGTAGCGATAGATTAAGCATTAGCAGAAGACACCTTGTATTTAGCAACTATTGTGAACATTTCGCGGAATCCATTTTGTATTCATGGCAGCCATTTTCTCTGCCATGTGCTCGCCATGTGCTCTGTCCTACCTTTCTGTTAACTACTCTTAAAAATCTGTCTAGTGACAAGTTACATTTAGCATCTCCCACTTTCGCACATGCCCAGTAAGATCTGCAGCTGTTGGTAATCAGTAACAGACAGTAATGTGTCAACTAGTCCTTGAAAACTGTTAGCCCCTCCCACCTGTCAACTGTGCATTTCCATATGACCTTATATGTATACAAGTCGTGCTTCTATAATTGTACCACCTTCTTTTAGCCCCTGCGTGGGTATAAAAGGACCATGCTCTCTTAGTTCAGTGTGCTACTTCAAACATTAACGAAGGGTGCTGTTTGAACTGTAGTACCACCTCATGAGGTTTAATAAACTTTGGACCATATTTATACTTTTTGATGCACAACTGCGCCAATGCAGTTGTGCGTCAAAAATTTTACTGCCGGCTAACGCCATTCCAACGCTCCATGCGGGCGCCTTATTTATGGAATGACGTTAGCCGACGCTGCGGACTGGTGTGCGTAAAAAAAAATGACTCACACCAGGCAGCGCCGGCATATGGGAAAATGGGGGTTGTGCGTCAAAAAATGGGGCAAGTCAGGTCTGAGGCAAAATTCAGGCCTCAAACCGGATTTGCGCCATTTTATTTGATGCCCAACCTCTATTGACATGACTCCTGTCTTAGCAAAGACAGGAGTCATGCCCCCTTGCCCAATGGCCATGCCCAGGGGACTCATGTCCCCTGGGCATGGCCATTGGGCATAGTGGCATGTAGGGGGGCCCAAATCAGGCCCCCCTATTCCACATAAAAAATTGGAAAAAAATACTTACCCGAACTTACCTTTACTTCCCTTGGATGGGTCCCTCCATCCTTGGGTGTCCTCCTGGGGTGGGCAAGGGTGGCAGGGGGTGTCCCTGGGGGCAGGGGAGGGCACCTCTGGGCTCCTTCCGAGCCCACAAGTTCCTTAACGCCTGCCCTGCCCCAGGCGTTAAAAAATGGCGCCCATCAGGCTGTGCGTTGTTTTTTAAGACCAACCCCTTCTTGTGCGTCAAAATGACGTCAGAGTATAAATATGGGGCACAGGCCTTAAAGTCATTTTTTGGAAGGGAACGCCTACTTTGCATATAATTAACGCAAGGCTGGTTGCCCCTTTCAAAAAATGACATACATGGTGGAATTTTGACGCCCGCAGGGTCGGACGTCAAAGTATAAATATGGGGCAGGGTTAGCGCCGATTGTGCATCAAAATTTTTGAGTATAAATATGCCCCTTTGTCTTTTATTTCAGTTTCTGTGCCAACTTCTTCCTATATGGTCTAAGGACTTTGTGCAGAAAAGGGCGAACACCTTGCACTAGTAGGCCTTGCTGAGGCTTACTTCGACAAATTGGCACCCGAACAGGGACTCATCGGTGAGTCGGACGCCCGACGGATTGGTCCCGACGAAGGATTGGGATCTCGCTGCGGACGATCAATGCCTGAGGAGACCCGAGTCTTGGCAACCACAGCGTTTTTCCCTTCTTTCTGATTTGACCATCCAGGTGGCGCCGGTCCTCGACTGAGATCCTTTTTGTTCATTCATCATCCAGTGACCATTTGGTCGATTTTAGAACTTGGCAGTTGGAACCTGGACACCCTGTGATTGGTAAGAACCGTTTTATAGCACTTGCTATGGGTTTTGATGCCTTTGTTTGGTAATGAAGTTTAGCACTACTTACTATGGCTCTCGTGTTTTGGGTGACTAGTCAATTTGTGTCCTTTGAATTGATATATAAATTGCAATTTATATAGGCAGGTAATGAGGAGAACTTTCTCCAAATTTGATTTGAACGTCACCTGAAGTGCTACTTTGATTATAATATTGCATATTCTGCACTATTTTTGGCATGCCTGTTTTTAGCGCACTTCGTAGGATGTGTTGCTTTTGTAATGGTACCAATTTGAGACTAGAAGAATCGCAACCGGCACCCCCAGAGGGGACGCCCAATAGAGATATGTATGTTAAACATGGTCTTTCTTCTATAATGTACAGCACATTATGGAATAAATACACTCGTGCGGATTCTGAGTTACGTTGGCCTATGCATGGGTCATTTGATTTGCAAAAGATTGAGTATGTGGAACAATGTATGTGTAAGCGAAGGTCTAGGCAAGATATGTTTGACTGTGTTCGAATGTGGGAGAAAGAAGTGCATGGACGAGTGAAGCGTGACCAAGCCTTGCTTGAGAAAGCGCAGCGGAAGAATGGATATGTGAAAGCATTGGAAATAAGAAAGAAAGAAATAAATGACTTAAAGGAGCTAGAGCCAATGATGTTTTGTTACTAGATCGCCCTCCACCTCCGTATGTCATTCCTTCTGCCCCTCATGAGTTAGCTGAGGTCTCTGGTTCGGAGCAACAGAAGATACGAGACAGTCGCTCTATGTTGCCTGCTGACCGTGCGTCTGAGCTTAGATCTATTGCTCATAAAACAATTTGTAGCGTTGTCTCTGCTTTTGAACTTTTAGACAACATGAAAGGGTGGACGGAAAAGGAGCAGCTATATTTTACTGAGGCATTTGGCACAGAAGTTATTGAACTATTTCAGAAATATTTTGATGAGTTAGAGCCCGATGATGTAGCAGCTGATCATAAGCAAATGCATGATGGTATTTTTGTTTTCTCCCAGGTGGCTGATGCAATCAGGCGTTTGGTGAAATTATGTGTTGTGGCAGTCCGTTTGCAAGAGGAGAAAAGGGCCGTGGACGTAGTTGCACAGACATCTCAGACCGGCGGGGTGCAAGCTTCCATCTTTGGAACAGATAAGACTATGATAGTTCACGCGAAACCAATGCGGGAGGCCGCGCCTTTGTATGTTCCTCCTAAAGGATTGGGTACAAGTGATGATAAAACTTCTGTTGATGCTAAGGGTTATTTTATTTATAATTGGGTGTATACTCCTTGGAATAGGGCAGATGTAATGGCACTTAAAACAGAATTACCTGACCCGCGGAAAAATCCAGCCGCCTTTTATGAGGAAGTTGAGGGAGCAATTAGTTCTTGTACTATGAATTTGGCTGACATTGATTTATTTTTCGGATTGATATTATTGGCAGATATGTGGAGAACTGTTCGTAAAGTTGATGATCATGTAGTTTTTGGGGCGTCATGGAAAGAATTAGAACAGATGGACGGGGATAGGAAACCTGCAAAAAAGCCATATCAGTTGATTCTAGATCTTCCCGCAGCCATATTAGTTAAGTTAAAAACGATCATCCCCCTAAAAAGATAGATTGGACTGTTTTAGTGTCTTGTAAGCAAAAGGCAGATGAATCGGTCTCTGATTTCTTTACACACTTTGAAGAAGCATTTCATGATTTTAGTGGCCAGTTATTGTCAGATGATACGGGCAGACATTTGTTTGTCGATAAATAAGTCGCAAATCTGTTACCAGGTATAGCTAGTCGTCTAAAAGCTAGTGAAAGTTCATGGACTACCTCTACTCAGGTTTCTCTTTTGACTATGGCTCAGTATTATGAACGTCAGGAATTAGAAGCAAAAGGTAGCGAGGAAAAAAAGATTAAAGAATTAAAGACGAGGTTATGTTGGTTCAAGCTAATGGTCTGCCTTTTAGAGGTAGTGATAGAGGTAGACGTGGATCTTATGGTTCTTCTTACACTCGTTTGAATTTGTCTGTTGATCAGTGTGCGTATTGTTAGAAATTTGGGCATTGGGCTGCTGATTGTCCAGCACTACATGTTCAGCAGTGTTCACGTGGTCGGGGACAAATGAGAAATCGCTCAGGATATTCAGGGCCTAGAAGAAGCAGGAATGATCATGCTAGAGTTGATGCTAATGTACAAGGGGAGGATGGGTTGAACACTTTTGATAGACAGAACCAATACCAGATGTCTAACTATGTGCAGCCTGATTTCCAAGATTCTGCTTATGCATAGGATTGCCTAGGATGGGGTAAGGAATCAGTTGAAGTTCCAGTAGATCAGAGGGGTCCCTATGTTACAGCACATGTTTTGGGTTCTACTGGTCAGTTTCTGGTTGATACAGGAGCTACTCGTAGCGCCTTGTCTAAACAATTGATTCCAAGGGCTCCGCTGTCTGGCTTAACCGTTACATCGATAGGTTTCGATGGAACACCTTCCCCTAGCCCATTGTCACAACCACTTGCATTCCATGTTGATAAATTTACTGCTCCATGTCCATTTTTGCTTTCTCCAAATACACCAGACAGTATTGTGGGTCTTGATATGCTCAAGTATTTCAGGGCTACAATACGATGTTCTCCTGAAGGGGTACGTGTTATTTTGAATGATAATCATCCTGTGATGGAAAGAGTTTGCCTTGTTAAAGAGGATATTGCATTAGCTTGACTCCTTAGTACTTTGTGGGCTACTTCAGATACTGATGTGGGACAAATGATTATTCCACCGGTACATATTAGTGTCAAGGAGGGAGCTGTATTGCCACGTTTGCCTCAATACAAAATTTCACAGGAGGGTGAAGAAGCACTCACACAAATTGTGCATGATCTTATTACAGTTGGAGTTGTTGAGGAAGTTCCGTATAGTGTTTATAACAGTCCGATTCTTCCTATTCTGAAAAAGGATACTGATACTAGGATTTACTGATTCATTATTGATTTACGAGAAGTCAATAAGATTGTGGTACCACAATATCCTGTGGTATCTGACATCACGACACTTTTTACTTTGGTTCCCCCGACAGCAACTACGTTCTCTGTGATAGACCTGAAGAATGCTTTCTTTTCGATCCCTATTCATCCTGACAGCCGATATTTGTTTGGTTTTACTTTGAATAAACATTCATTTAGATTTTGCAGAGTTCCTCAAGGCTATACTGAGAGTCCTAGTATTTATAGTCAAGCGTTAAAACGACAACTTGATTCTTTTGTTTTGCCTGAAGGTGTGGCTCTCATACAATATGTTGATGATATTTTGTTGGCAGCTGATACCCCTGAACAATGTAAAAAGTGCACTTTGTCCTTACTTTCTTTTCTTGCTTCACACCATCATAAAGTGTCACGAAAGAAATTGCAATATTGTAGACCAAAGGTAACCTATTTAGGTCACCTTTTGTCTAAGGAGGGCCGTGCACTTACATCAGATCGTATTCAAGCAATTTTAGACACACCAGTACCCTCTACTTCGAAAGATGTTCGTGCATTCCTTGGTCTTACTTCTTTTTGTAGGCAATGGATATTAGGGTTTTCACACATTGTTAAACCTTTGCTAGCACTTTTGACTAAAGATACTCCAATGCCCTCCCATGGACAGATGAATGTGAGACTGTTTCCGGCAGCTACGACAAGCCCTTTGTTCAGCACCAGTGTTAGGTACTCCAGATTACACGAAGCCTTTTGCACTTTACATACATGAGAAAGATGGATGTGCATTGTCAGTTTTAGTACAGACACATGGCGATAAGCAGCGCCCCGTTGCATATTTTTCAGCAGTACTTGATCCTGTCGCTGGAGCGTTGCCTGGGTATTTTCATTCAGTTGCCGCAACAGCTGTGTCAATACGTCAGGGTGAAGGGATAGTTTTGTCACATAAGCTGTTGGTGTTAGTACCCCATGCGTTTGATGCTCTTTTAAATCAAACAAAGACGCAACATTTAACTAGTGCTCGCCTCACATTACACTGAAGAGATGTGCAACACTAAATCCAGCCACTTTTTTGCCATATCCGGTGACTCAGCCTCAGTCACAAGAAACACATGATTGTAAATTCCTTACGAAGAACAGACAAAGGGTCGTATTTATTTACAAGATATGCCCCTTCCCGATGTAGATGGGGAATTGTGGGTTGATGGGTCTTGTTTGAAGTTGCCAGATGTTACGACCTCAGTTGCATATGAAATCACCACAATACACACGGTAGGGGAGACAGCTTGTATACCACAGAAGTCAGCTCAAGCAGCTGAACTAATAGCTTTGACACGAGCATGTGAGCTTAGTACTGACTTATGTGTGAACATTTATACAGACAGCCGCCATGCTTTTGGAGTGGCTCATGATTTTGGTTTGCTTTGGAAGGAGAGAGGCTTTCTCACATCCCACGGGATGAAGATAATGCACTGAGAACTAGTGCATAACCTCTTGACTGCATTGACATATCCAAAGAAACTAGCTATTGTGAAATGTAGTGCACACAAGAAAGTGACCGATAAGATAGGGCAAGGTAATGGCCTTGCGGACCGTGTAGCACGTAAGACTGTGATGCAGCGAAGTACTACTTCTATGTATGTAGTGAAGTCACAAGCTGAACGTTGGCATAATGCTAGACAAGACGTATTAGATATACAGAAATCTGCTTCTGTGAAAGAACGTGAGCAATGGTCTGAAGAAGGAGAATTGGATGATGAGGGCTGTTGGCGGAATAAGCAGATGGATAAATGGAAATTGCCTATAGCTTTTGTACAACCTATGGTTCAGATGGCACATGGGCTGGCACATGTTGGAGCTTCAGCAATAACGAAGTTGCTTACGCAAGTTTGGGAGCATCCAAAAATTTCCAGTACAGCTAAGAGAGTAGTATATTCTTGTTTGATCTGTTTACAATACAATCCTGGAAAAGGGACACAAACTCCTGTGGGAGGGTTTGCTACACCAACTGCACCTGTCGAAGTTCTACAAATGGATTATATTCAGCTTGAACGCTGCAACAATTTAAAGTATGTCTTGGTGGTGGTATGTGCCTTCAGTAAATGGATAGAGGCGTACCCCACAAAGGATAATACTGCCATTACCACAACGAAGGTGCTTTTGAAAGAACTTTTCCCTAGGTTTGGTGTTTGCAGACTTTTATGGAATGATAACGACCTCATTTTGTTGGGGAAGTTATTAAGTATGTCCTGAAGGGATTAGGGATCAAACAGAAGTTCCATGCGGTTTTCCACCCACAATCAGCAGGGTTGGTGGAAAGGTATAATGCTACTTTGAAGCTGAAGTTAGCGAAGATACAGGCTTCCACATCCTTAACTTGGCTGGATGCATTACCGTTGGCATTATTGTCTATTAGGTCAGTGCCACACTCTTGAATAGGCCTTACCCCCTATGAAATAGTATTTGGAAGGCCAATGAACATTTGGGGAGTTCCTTAGCTAAATTCTGTATAAGACGTACCTTGTGTCCTGATGAATGATTATTTGGCACAGTTAACCGACAATTTGGTTTCTATTCATCAACAGGTTCGAGAAGCACTTCCTGACAGATCTACAGGTGAAGGCCATGAACTCTGACCTGGTGACCAGGTGATGATTAAGTCCTTTGAAAGATCAAGCAGCTTGGAACCAAGGTGGGGAGGCCCACAGCAGGTGCTCCTTTTGACAAGGACAGCAGTTCGAGTGACGAACCGAAATAATTTTGTCCATAGTACTCACTGCAAGAGAGTGCTACCTACCTTGGTTGAACCTGCTGTGCTGACCAATCATCGAGAGATTTTGACTACGGAGAAAGGCTGTGCTATATCACCTGACGAATCTGCAGTGTTCTTTCCCGACCATACGATTTCTGGAGTGTCGCAATATAATTTGAGACCGAGGAAAGACCCCGTAGTGCTGGAGAAAACTGGTTGAGCTACCGCCCTGGGTTAGTGAAACGGAGAGCCAATGTGGCAAGGGGGGATTCAACCATGCATTACAGTAGTGACACCCATCTTGGCTCGTGGTGAAGAAATCAGCGGCTGCCCAGGGATAAGAGCTCCAACGATTGTTTTTAATTAATTTCTGAAAGGGTCGATTATCACTGTTGCTAAAATGAATAACAAACTGATCATTAGTACTATGGGGTTTGTTGTTGTTTTGGTGGTTATAGCAATAATCACCTGGTTTGTTGAAAAGATGGCTCCTGCTCGTGAGTTTTTTGTTGTCACTACTCCAGTACCAGAGGATTGCTATTACTTTACGCTTCCCTATCAGGAGCAGAAGCACCGTCAATCGTACTTCAATAATACTTTCATACTCATAATGCTACAAATACTACTAACTGTTGGGTATGTGGAATGATACCTGCGCATCAAAAGAAAGGAGGAACACCTTTCATTCCTCTTCCTTTTTCACACAATGGTTCTTGTCAAGCTTGATATACACTTTTGTTTGCATCTGGAAAACGTACAGATTGCGGACTTCTTTTTCGCCTTAACAAAGTATGCTACCAAGACAAAGATGGGTATCCCCAAGCCAAAGGAACTAAATGGGAATGGGAAGAGTATCAACCGGACAATGTTTCAATACCATATGTCTTCACAAATATAAGAGACTCTGACAAGAAAGAACAATTTGTGATTTCTGTTACAAAAACTAAGGCACATTTATGTATATGTAGCATTGGGCGAATTCCAGTGGGGATAAGCGATTGTACCTTGATTTTAACTATTGAGGGTGTAAGTAATAGTAGTTTTATAGCTTCACATAATACATATTTTGCTTGTGGTAACTACGGATCTTACCAAATACCTGTTGGGTGGTCAGGTGTGTGTTATGTATCTTTTCTATTACCCCCTGTGTTTTTGGCCCCTGCATCATATCACCGAGATTTTAAACTGTTCAATGACATCATTAAAAATAGATATAAAAGGACAATAAGTACAAACGAGGTTGACCAAAAGGACACTAGCCTGCAATAATATGTTGATTTTAATTTAGGGTTGTTCTCCTTTGTGGGTGTTGTGTTAAACAGTAGGAGAGTGAGACGATTGACTAGGGTTGTGGAAGCTGTTACCAATCAGGCAGCTCTGGCACTTGGGAATATTACTGAGGAGCTCCAAATTGTGAGGATTGTAGCGCTCCAAAATCGTATGGAACTAGATGTGATATTAGCTGATCGAGGTGGTGCATGTCGCATCATCGGTAGTAGTTGCTGCGTTTTCATTCCAGATCACTCACCTTCAGTATATGATGCAATTGCTAAATTGCATACAATTGCTGCAGAAATCGACACAGAGACTGGTATTTGGACTTTTTCTGGATGGTTTTGGGCTCTTGTTTCCGCTTGGGGATGGAAACTACTGACTATCCTGTGTGTAACGAATGCAATATTTTTCACATGCTGTATCTGTATTCAGTGTGGTCCAATGTTCTGCTCCATGTGTATTACTTCTTGTATGCCTACCAAAAGAAATATTACAGAAAGGAAAGCACAATACATGTTAGATAAGGAAATAGCTGAAATGATGAGCATAAATATACAAGATGAATAGTTAGATAATCCCAGAAAGACGAATGTCTTCAGCTAATGCTGAAAGGGTCATCTGTTGTAAGTGGGTAGCGATTAGATTAAGCATTAGCAGAAGACATCTTGTATTTAGCAACTATTGTGAACATTTCGGGGAATCCATTTTGTATTCATGGCAGCCATTTTCTCTGCCATGTGCTCGCCATGTGCTCTGTCCTACCTTTCTGTTAACTACTCCTGAAAATCTGTCTAGTGACAAGTTATATTTAGCATCTCTCACTTTCGTACATGCCCAGTAAGATCTGCAGCTGTTGGTAATCAGTAACAGACAGTAATGTGTCAACTAGTCCTTGAAAACTGTTAGCCCATCCTACCTGTCGACTGTGCATTTCCATATGACCTTATATGCATACAAGTCTTGCTTCTATAATTGTACTACCTTCCTTTAGCCCTTGCATGGGTATAAAAGGGCCATGCTCTCTTAGTTCAGTGTGTTACTTCAAACATTACAGAAGGGTGCTGTTTGAACTGCAGTACCACCTCAAGCGGTTTAATAAACTTTGTATTTTATTTCAGTTTCTGTGCCAACTTCTTCCTATATGGTCTGAGGACTTTGTGCAGAGAAGGATGAACCCCTTGCACTAGTAGGCCTTGCTGAGGCTTACTTCGACAGATGAGTCAGTGAATGCATGAGTGGTGAATGGGAGGTTGATTGAGTGCTTTAGTGGTGTATGGGTGAGTCAGTGAGTACATGTGTGATTGGGTGGGTGAGTGAGTGCATTAGTGGTGTATGAGAGGTTTATTGAGTGGATTAGTGCATTTATGGGTGAGTGAATGCATGCATGTGAGGTACATGGGTGAATGATTGTGGACATGAGGGTGTGTATGCTAAGTCAGGGATTGCGTGACTGGGGTATGGGAGGTTGATTGAGTGCATGAATGTATGTATGGATGAGTTAGTGAATGCGTGCGTGGTGAATGGGTGACTGTGTGGATAAAAGATATATGGGTAAGCAAGTCAGTGTATTAGTGCAGTATGCATCAGTGAATTAATGTATGGATGGTCTATGGGAAGTGGGTGAGGGCATGCAAGGTGGATGGGTAAGTACTGCATGTATGACTGCATGTTTGGATGAGTGAGTGTGTCCATGAGTGGTGTATGGATGATTCATTGACTGCATGAGTGAGTGTTTGACTGAATGAGTGAGTGTATAAGTGGTGCATTGGTAATTGAGTGACCGCATGAGCATTTGTATGTGTGAATGAGTGAATGCATGAGTGGAGTATGGGTCATCATCTGAGTGTATGAGTGCTTGTATAGGTAAATAAGTGAGTGTGAGAGTAGTTTTTGGGAGAATGAGTGGATGAGTGCATCTATAGGCTACTGAGTAAGTACATAAGTGGTGAATGGGTGATTGATTGAGTGCATTAGTGCTGTATCAGTGAGTGAGTGCTTGTGTCATTGGGTGTGTGAGTGAGTGAGTATATTAGTGGTGAATCAGAGGCTTACTGAGTGGATGAGTTCATTTATTGGTGAGTGAATGCATGCATTAGAGGTACGTGGGTGAGTAATTGTGTGCATGGCGCTGTGTATGGGTAAGTCAGAGTGTGCATGAGTGGAGTATGGGAGGTTGACTCAATGTATCAGTGTATCAATGGGTGAGTTAGTGAATGCATGAGTGGTATATGGATGAGTGCCCAAGTGTATGAGTGCTTGATTGATTGAGTAAGTGAGTGCATGAGACATTTTTGGGAGATTGACTGAGTGGATGAGTGCATGTATAGGTGAGTGGCTGAGTGCATCAGTGCTGCATGGGTGAGAGAGTGAGCGCATGCGAGGTCTAAGAATGAGACAGAGTGCATGACTGCTGCATTGATAAGTGAAGGAATGTATGGATAGTGAAATCACAGTGAAAGCAGGTGGAGAATGCCAAAGGCGCTCGCACATCAACACAGGTTTATCTAATGTCCATCAGTAGTAGTCTTTTTCAACTAACAGCTAGTAATGGGTGCCAGGCTAGCCATGCACCTGCCACCTCAGGTGTCAGCTGTTTTGCTGTATGGACTTGTATTGTATGTGGTCATTTGACTGCAACTCTGACCACTTGTTTTCACATGTAATAAATATCCAGTGTTACCTGTTTGCCGGACTTCGACTCAGTTCTTGAATTACCTGAATTACCACTTGGATCCACTACACAAAGTTTCACTTTGGGTGTGACCTGGCCTTTGTGTTGTCTACCGAATGTATGGATAGTGTATGAGTGAGTGAGGATATGAATGATGAATGGGTGGCTGTGTGCATGAATGTACACATAAGAAAGTGAATGAGTGAGTGAGTGGATGAGTGCATTCATGGTTGAGTGAGTGTGTGTATCAGTGGCATATGGGTACCTGATGGAATTTATGAATGATACTTGAAAACAGAAGATATGAATTGTGCAGTTTGAAGGGAAGTTTTTCTTTGTGCTTTGGGTTGATGTTACATTCTGTCCATTTACATTTGCTTTTCAAATACACAGTGTAGTGTTCAGAGGTTATATTAACTCCTTCATAAAAGATGACAGCCAAAGTAGTGAAAGTTCTTCCTGAAAACGATATTTTCACTGCTTTGAAGTTTGTAATTTCAGTTTCCAAATTAGAAGTATCTGCTCAGCATCTTTGCAGCGTTACAATAACATATTTTCCTGTTCTTCATAGAAATAATGTAGAGGCAAGGTGTGATCTGTAGCTTAGGCAGGACATATTTTGGTAAGCTTTTCTATACAGTTTGTTGAAAGACACAGTTTTAAAATCTGGTAACGTTAAGTAAAGAATTTGTTCAGAGTTGCTGTCAGAGGTACATGTATGAGAGCAATCTTCACACTCATGTATCCATCTGTAACTGAGTCCAAAAAGATAATCAAAATTTACTTCTTCTTTTTCTAAGACTCCAAGCATCACCAGGGGTAAATACAATAGTACATTAACAATAACATTGGCATAGCAGTTGACACCTTAACTGTTTTCTAACTGGTATCCTACAATTTCACTATCATTTTGAAGTTTTCCCGTCTTAGCGGGTCAGTCTTGCCCTTTTGTCCTTTCTTTTCTTGAGGGTCTGTGGACTGTTTTGTAATCTTCAGATTTGGACACAGTATACGTTTCTCATAATTAGGGTACTGCCCTTAATGAGGAGTGTAAAAATTCCTTAACTGATTATATTCTTGTACACAGTTTACGTAAGCACTAACCTTAATCAAAGTCAATTAGAAACAAGTCAGACAAACTTCTAATCCATGACAATGTAACATTTGACATTCCTTCTTTGAAAATTGAGCTTCCAGTGTTAACCAAAGCTGCATCTAGACTTAGACCTTGCGATTTATGGATTGTTACTGTATATGGTAAAGATAGAAGAAACTGTCTTCGAATGTAATAGTTTTTGACAAGCAAAACAGGTACAACACACCGGCCAGTCTTCCTAACATCATCTAACTGATCAAATTTTATAGCTAAGTATTCTACCTCATGTCAGTTTTGATAATGAATACAATTAACAACTTTACCCATTGCACCATTTACTAAGCCTTCCTCAACATTTAAATTGCATCGTAAAGTATCTCAACAGTTTTTACAGACACAGAAATGCTTTTCTAGTCCTGCTGTTTTTGAAACTGATTTTTCCAAGGAATCCAATTTTGCTTGTAGTTTATCTAACAGTAATATTCTGATGCTGTGATGTTCCATTTTATCAACATCTGTAATTTCCAAAGTTTCTTCTTTCTCCAGTTAAAGTAACTTTTCATTAAAGTCTGAGCACTCTTGAATTGTTGGTAATAAACAAACTATAGATTTTTCTTCTTTGATGAAATTGAACATTACATCTGCTGCTGTTATGGTGGATGAGAAGAGAGTTTTGATTAGACGACTACGCAAAGCACACTTCCCTTGTGTTTTAAGAGCTCCTACTGCAATGTACTTCCACATGGCTCCTGAATCTCTATCAGATGCTTGACACATATTTTTCTTTGTTCTCAAAGTGTGACCAAATATTTATGTTGCCAATACTTCCTAGTGAATTTCTTGTTTCATTATGGAGAAGAATTTTGAAATTGGTTGTTCTTTTACAGGGCTAAGTTGGAGTAGGTCACCAAAGGCTATCACATGTTTTCCTCCAAATAGTACTTCATAGCTTATTCTTAAAACTTGCTGCATCCTTAAATGTATGAAAACAAGCAGTATGTTTGATACCATGCTTACTTCATCAATGATTAGAAGAGTCATCTTTTTTAATACTGGCAAGCATCACCAGATAATTTCTGATACTCATGTTTATTGTCATGCTTAACAGGTAGCATTACAAGTTGATGAAGAGTAATTCCTTAAATATTATGATTAGCTAACAAATTAGTATCAGTAGTCTTCTGTTGGTAACTGGTAAGAACTTTAATTAGGAAAGTCGTCCCAGTACCAGCCTGTTAACTGATATACATTGATATAGATTTATATGTATAATAGTCACAATGTTTTTGTTGAGAAGAAATCCATGTTCTATTATTTTTTTCTCTTTGTTCATTATTTAGTTGTTCCACTAAATATTCTAAATCCACAGTTTTCTCTCTTACTTGCCGTATTGCAGTCTCCACTTCATTCATTGCTATAGCTACCTCATTTTGAATTACAGGTTCTCCAAGAGGATCTTGATGTGCTGGTGCAGAACTATTGCTGCTCTGTGAACTGTCCCTGGATGTTTTGGCTGCAATAGTTTCTTCTTGTTCAACCTCCTCTTTCAACATTTGTAAGTGTGCTGGAAAGACAGAACGCTGAATGATATTTTTTACCTCATTGAATGAATATTCATGAATGTCATAGTGTCCAATTAGATCTGATTCAGCTTGTCATGGTTTAACCTCTTAGCTGCTGGGCCGTTTCACCCCCCTAGTGCTGTGCCCTTTTTTGGCTATTTGGGGTAGTTCGCGCTTAGGCCTTCATAACTTTTTGTCCACGTAAGCTATCCATGCCAAATTTCCGTCCTTTTTTTGCAACATCTTAGGGATTCTAAAGGTATCCAGAGTTTGTGGTTTGCCCTGGAGGAGACCAAGAAATTAGCCAAAATAGAGCAAAAAATTAGTTTTTTTCAAACAAATTGGAAAAAATTTGTTTGAAAACAAAGGGTTTGCGGTGCTAAAATCACCAGCTTCCCAGCTTTCAGGAAAAGGCAGACTCGAATCAGAAAACCACATTTTCAACACAATTTTGGAATTTTCTGAGACATCCCCCATTTTTACTATTTTTTGTGCTTTCAGCCTCCTTCCAGTTAGTGACAGAAATGGGTGTGAAACCAATGCTGGATCCCGGAAAGCTAACTATTTTTGAAAAATAAACAAAATTCTGAATTCAGCAAAGGTTCATTTGTGTAGATCCTACAAGGTTTTCCTACAGAAAATAACAGCTGAAATAAAATAATATTGAAATTGAGCTGAAAACAATAGCCATTTTTCTTTATGTTTTACTCTGTAACTTTTTCCTGCGATGTCAGATTTTTGAAAGCAATATACCATTATGTCTGCTGGACTCTTCTGGTTGTGGGGATATATAGAGCTTGTATGTTCATCAAGAACCCTAGGTACCCAGTGCCAATAAATGAGCTGCACCCTGCAGTGGGTTTTCATTCTATACTGGGTATACAGCAATTCATTTGCTGAAATATGAAGAGTGAAAATTAGGTATCAAGAAAACCTTTGTGTTTCCGAAATGGGCTCAAGATAAGGTGTTGAGGAGCAGTGGCTATTTACACATCTCTGAATTCCGGGGTGCCCATACTAGCATGTGAATTGCCAGGCATTTCTCAAATAGACGTCTTTTTTACACACTCTCTTATATTTGAAAGGAACAAATTTAGAGAATGACAAGGGGCAATAACACTTGTTTTGCTATTCTATGTTCCCCCAAGTCTCCCGATAAAAATGGTACCTCACTTGTGTGGGTAGGCCTAGCGCCTGCGACAGGAAATGCCCCAAAACACAACGTGGACACATCACATTTTCCCAAAGAAAACAGAGGTGTTTTTTGCAAAAAGTGCCTACCCGTGGATTTTGGCCTTTAGCTCAGCCGGCACCTAGGGAAACCTACCAAACCTGTGCATTTTTTAAAACTGGAAACCTAGGGGAATCCAAGATGGGGTGACTTGTGGGGCTCTCACCAGGTTCTGTTACCCAGAATCCTTCACAAACCTCAAAATTTGGCTAAAAAAAAACACTTTTTCAACACATTTCAGTGACAGAGAGTTCTGGAACCTTGAGGAGCCTCAAATTTCCTTCCAACCAGCATTCCCCCAAGTGTCCAGATAAAAATGGTATCTCACTTGTGTGGGTAGGCCTAGATCCTGCGACAGGAAATGTCCCAAAACACAAAGTGGACATATCACATTTTCGCAAAGAAAACAGAGGTGTTTTTTGCAAAATGCCTACCTGTGGATTTTGGCCTCTAGCTCAGCCGACACCTAGGGAAACCTACCAAACCTGTGCATTTTTGGAAACTAGAGACCTAGGGGAATCCAAGATGAGGTGACTTGTGGGGCTCTCACCGGGTTCTGTTACCCAGAATCCTTTGCAAACCTCAAAATTTGGCTAAAAAAACAATTTTCCTCACATTTCGGTGACAGAGAGTTCTGGAATCTGAGAGGAGCCACAAATTTCCTCCCAACCAGCATTCCCCCAAGTGTCCAGATAAAATTGGTATCTCACTTGTGTGGGTAGGCCTTGTGCCTACAACAGGAAATGCCCTAAAACACAAAGTGGACATATCACATTTTCTCAAAGAAAACAGAGGTGTTTTTTGCAAAGTGCCTACCTGTGTATTTTGGCCTCTAGCTCAGCCGGCACCTAGGAAAACCTACCAAACCTGTGCATTTTTTAAATCTAGAGACCTAGGGGAATCCAAGATGGGGTGACTTGTGGGGCTTTGACCAGGTTCTGTTACCCAGAATCCTTTGCAAACCTCACAATTTGGCTAAAAAAACACGTTTTCCTCAAATTTCGGTGACAGAAAGTTCTGGAATCTGAGAGGAGCCACAAATTTCATTCCACCCAGCGTTCCCCCAAGCCTCCCAATAAAAATTATACCTCACTTGTGTGGGTAGGCCTAGCGCCCGTGACAGGAAATGCCCCAAAACACAACGCCGACACATCCCATATTTTGACAGAAAACAGGGTGTTTTTTGCAAAGTGCCTACCTCTAGATTTTGGCCTCTAGCTCAGCCTGCACCTAGGGAAACCTACCAAACCTGTGCATTTCTGAACACTAGAGACCAAGGGGAATCCAAGATGGGGTGACTTGTGGGGCTTTGACCAGGTTCTGTTACCCAGAATCCTTTGCAAACCTCACAATTTGGCTAAAAAAACACGTTTTCCTCAAATTTTGGTGACAGAAAGTTCTGGAATCTGAGAGGAGCCACAAATTTCATTCCACCCAGCGTTCCCCCAAGCCTCCCAATAAAAATGATACCTCACTTGTGTGGGTAGGCCTAGCGCCCGTGACAGGAAATTCCCCAAAACACAAAGTGGACATATCACATTTTCGCAAAGAAAACAGAGGTGTTTTTTGCAAAATGCCTACCTGTGGATTTTGGCCTCTAGGTCAGCCGACACCTAGGGAAACCTACCAAACCTGTGCATTTTTGGAAACTAGAGACCTAGGGGAATCCAAGATGAGGTGACTTGTGGGGCTCTCACCGGGTTTTGTTACCCAGAATCCTTTGCAAACCTCAAAATTTGGCTAAAAAAACACTTTTTCCTCACATTTCGGTGACAGAGAGTTCTGGAATCTGAGAGGAGCCACAAATTTCCTCCCAACCAGCATTCCCCCAAGTGTCCAGATAAAATTGGTATCTCACTTGTGTGGGTAGGCCTAGTGCCTACAACAGGAAATGCCCTAAAACACAAAGTGGACATATCACATTTTCTCAAAGAAAACAGAGGTGTTTTTTGCAAAGTGCCTACCTGTGTATTTTGGCCTCTAGCTCAGCCGGCACCTAGGAAAACCTACCAAACCTGTGCATTTTTTAAAACTAGAGACCTAGGGGAATCCAAGATGGGGTGACTTGTGGGGCTTTGACCAGGTTCTGTTACCCAGAATCCTTTGCAAACCTCACAATTTGGCTAAAAAAAACACGTTTTCCTCAAATTTCGGTGACAGAAAGTACTGGAATCTGAGAGGAGCCACAAATTTCATTCCACCCAGCGTTCCCCCAAGCCTCCCAATAAAAATTATACCTCACTTGTGTGGGTAGGCCTAGCGCCCGTGACAGGAAATGCCCCAAAACACAACGCCGACACATCCCATATTTTGACAGAAAACAGGGTGTTTTTTGCAAAGTGCCTACCTCTAGATTTTGGCCTCTAGCTCAGCCTGCACCTAGGGAAACCTACCAAACCTGTGCATTTCTGAACACTAGAGACCAAGGGGAATCCAAGATGGGGTGACTTGTGGGGCTTTGACCAGGTTCTGTTACCCAGAATCCTTTGCAAATCTCACAATTTGGCTAAAAAAACACATTTTCCTCAAATTTCGGTGACAGAAAGTTCTGGAATCTGAGAGGAGCCACAAATTTCATTCCACCCAGCGTTCCCCCAAGCCTCCCAATAAAAATGATACCTCACTTGTGTGGGTAGGCCTAGCGCCCGTGACAGGAAATTCCCCAAAACACAAAGTGGACATATCACATTTTCGCAAAGAAAACAGAGGTGTTTTTTGCAAAATGCCTACCTGTGGATTTTGGCCTCTAGGTCAGCCGGCACCTAGGGAAACCTACCAAACCTGTGCATTTTTGGAAACTAGAGACCTAGGGGAATCCAAGATGAGGTGACTTGTGGGGCTCTCACCGGGTTCTGTTACCCAGAATCCTTTGCAAACCTAAAACTTTGGCTGAAAAAACAATTTTTCCTCACATTTCGGTGACAGAGTTCTGGAATCTGAGAGGAGCCACACATTTCTTTCCACCCAGCGTTCCCCTAAGTTTCCCGATAAAAATGATACCTCACTTGTGTGGGTAGGCTTTGTGCCCGGGACAAAAAAAGCCCCAAAACACAACATGAACACATCACATGTTTACACAGAAAACAGAGGTGGTTTTTGCAAAGTGCCTACCTGTGGATTTTGGCCTCTAGCTCAGCCGGCACCTAGGGAAACCTACCAAACCTGTGTATTTTTTAAAACTAGAGACCTAGGGGAATCCAAGATGAGGTGACTTGTGGGGCTCTCACCAGGTTCTGTTACCCAGAATCCTTTGCAAACCTCAGATTTTGACTAAAAAGCACTTTTTCCTCACTTTTCGGTGTCAGAAAGTTCTGGAATCTGAGAGGAGCCTCAAATTTCCTTCCAACCAGCATTCCCCCATGTGTCCAGATAAAAATGGTATCTCACTTGTGTGGGTAGGCCTAGTGCCCACAACAGGAAATGCCCTAAAACACAAAGTGGACATATCACATTTTCTCAAAGAAAACAGAGGTATTTTTTGCAAAGTGCCTACCTGTGTATTTTGGACTCTAGCTCAGCCGGCACCTAGGGAAACCTACCAAACCTGTGCATTTTTGAAAACTAGAGACCTAGGGGAATCAAAGATGGGGTGACTTGTGGGGCTTTGGCCAGGTTCTGTTACCCAGAATCCTTTGCAAAGCTCACAATTTGGCTAAAAAAACACGTTTTCCTCAAATTTCGGTGACAGAAAGTTCTGGAATCTGAGAGGAGCCACAAATTTCATTCCACCCAGCGTTCCCCCAAGTCTCCCGATAAAAATGATACCTCACTTGTTTGGGTAGGCCTAGCGCCCGTGACAGGAAATGCCCCAAAACACAACGCCGACACCTCCCATATTTTGACAGAAAACAGGGTGTTTGTTTGCAAAGTGCCTACCTGTAGATTTTGGGCTCTAACTCAGCCTTCACCTAGGGAAACCTACCAAACCTGTGCATTTCTGAACACTAGAGACCAAGGGGAATCCAAGATGGGGTGACTTGTGGGGCTCTGACCAGGTTCTGTTACCCAGAATCCTTTGAAAACCTCAAAAGTTGGCTAAAAAAACACGTTTTCCTCACATTTCTGTCACAGAAAGTTCTGGAATCTGAGAGGAGTCACAAATTTCCTTCCAGCAAGCGTTCCTGCAAGTGTCCCGATAAAAATGGTACCTCACTTGTGTGGGTAGGCCTAGATCCTGCGACAGGAAATGTCCCAAAACACAAAGTGGACATATCACATTTTCGCAAAGAAAACAGAGGTGTTTTTTGCAAAATGCCTACCTGTGGATTTTGGCCTCTAGGTCAGCCGACACCTATGGAAACCTACCAAACCTGTGCATTTTTGGAAACTAGAGACCTAGGGGAATCCAAGATGAGGTGACTTGTGGGGCTCTCACAAGGTTCTGTTACCCAGAATCCTTTGCAAACCTCAAAATTTGGCTAAAAAAACACTTTTTCCTCACATTTCGGTGACAGAGAGTTCTGGAATCTGAGAGGAGCCACACATTTCTTTCCACCCAGCGCTCCCCTAAGTTTCCCGATAAAAATGATACCTCACTTGTGTGGGTAGGCTTTGTGCCCGCGACAGGAAAAGCCCCAAAACACAACATGAACTTATCACATTTTTACACAGAAAACAGAGGTGGTTTTGGCAAAGTGCCTACCTGTGGATTTTGGTCTCTAGCTCAGCCGGCACCTAGGGAAACCTACCAAACCTGTGCATTTTTTAAAACTAGAGACCTAGAGGAATCGAGATGAGGTGACTTGTGGGGCTCTCACCAGGTTCTGTTACCCAGAATCCTTTGCAAACCTCAGATTTTGGCTAAAAAGCACTTTTTCCTCAATTTTCGGTGTCAGAAAGTTCTGGAATCTGAGAGGAGCCACAAATTTCTTTCCACCCAGAGTTTTCTCAAGTGTCCCGATAAAAATGATACCTCACTTGTGTGGGTAGGCCTTGTGCCCGCGACAGGAAAAGCCCCAAAACACAACGTGGACACATCCCATTTTTTGACAGAAAACAGAGGTGTTTTTTGCAAAGTGCCTACCTCTGATTTTGGCCTCTAGCTCAGCCGGCACCTAGGGAAACCTACCAAACCTGTGCATTTTGGAAAACTAGAGACCTAGGGGAATCCAAGATGGGGTGACTTGTGTGGCTCTGACCAGGCTCTGTTACCCGGAATCCCTTGCAAACCTCATAATTTGGCTAAAAAAACAAGTTTTCCTCACAATTCAGTGACATAGAGTTCTGGAACCTGAGAGGAGCCACAAATTTCCTTCCACCAAGCGTTTCCCCAAGTGTCCCAATAAAAATGATACCTCACTTGTGTGGGTAGGCCTAGCGCCCGAGACAGGAAATGCCCCAAAACACAACGTGGACACATCAAATTTTTTGACAGAAATCAGAGGTGTTTTTTGCAAAGTGCCTACCTGTGGATTTTGGCCTCTAGCTCAGCCGGCACCTAGGGAAACCTACCAAACCTGTGCATTTTTTTAAACTAGACACCCAGGGGAATCTAAGATGGGGTGACTTGTGGGGCTCTGACCAGCTTCTGTTACCCAGAATCCTTTGCAAACCTCCAAATTTTGCTAAAAAAACATATTTTCCTCACATTTCGGTGACAGAAAGTTCTGGAATCTGAGAGGAGCCACAAATTTCCTTACACCCAGCGTTCCCCCAAGTCTCCCGATAAAAATGATACCTCACTTGTGTGGGTAGGCCTAGCGCCCGTGACAGGAAATGCCCCAAAACACAACGTGGACACATCCCATATTTTGACAGAAAACAGGGTGTTTTTTGCAAAGTGCCTACCTGTGTATTTTGGCCTCTAGCTCAGCCGGCACCTAGGGAAACCTACCAAACCTGTGCATTTTTTAAAACTAGAGACCTAGGGGAATCCAAGATGGGGTGACTTGTGGGGCTCTGACCAGGTTCTGTTACCCAGAATCCTTTGCAAACCTCCCAATTTGGCTAAAAAAACACATTTTCCTCACATTTCGGTGACAGAAAGTTCTGGAATCTGAGATGAGCCACAAATTTCATTCCACCCAGTGTTCCCCCAAGCCTCCCAATAAAAATGATACCTCACTTGTGTGGGTAGGCCTAGCGCCCGTGACAGGAAATGCCCCAAAACACAACGCCGACACATCCCATATTTTGACAGAAAACAGGGTGTTTTTTGCAAAGTGCCTACCTCTAGATTTTGGCCTCTAGCTCAGCCTGCACCTAGGGAAACCTACCAAACCTGTGCATTTCTGAACACTAGAGACCAAGGGGAATCCAAGATGGGGTGACTTGTGGGGCTTTGACCAGGTTCTGTTATCCAGAATCCTTTGCAAACCTCACAATTTGACTAAAAAAACAAGTTTTCCTCAAATTTCGGTGACAGAAAGTTCTGGAATCTGAGAGGAGCCACAAATTTCATTCCACCCAGCGTTCCCCCAAGCCTCGCAATAAAAATGATACCTCACTTGTGTGGGTAGGCCTAGCGCCCGTGACAGGAAATTCCCCAAAACACAAAGTGGACATATCACATTTTCGCAAAGAAAACAGAGGTGTTTTTTGCAAAATGCCTACCTGTGGATTTTGGCCTCTAGGTCAGCCGGCACCTAGGGAAACCTACCAAACCTGTGCATTTTTAGAAACTAGAGACCTAGGGGAATCCAAGATGAGGTGACTTGTGGGGCTCTCACCGGGTTCTGTTACCCAGAATCCTTTGCAAACCTCAAAATTTGGCTGAAAAAACACTTTTTCCTCAAATTTCGGTGACAGAAAGTTCTGGAATCTGAGAGGAGCCACAAATTTAATTCCACCCAGCGTTCCCCCAAGTCTCCCGATAAAAATGATACCTCACTTGTTTGGGTAGGCCTAGCGCCCATGACAGGAAATGCCCCAAAACACAACGCCGACACCTCCCATATTTTGACAGAAAACAGGGTGTTTGTTTGCAAAGTGCCTACCTGTAGATTTTGGCCTCTAACTCAGCCTGCACCTAGGAAAACCTACCAAACCTGTGCATTTCTGAACACTAGAGACCAAGGGGAATCCAAGATGGGGTGACTTGTGGGGCTCTGACCAGGTTCTGTTACCCAGAATCCTTTGCAAACCTCTAAAGTTGGCTAAAAAAACACGTTTTCCTCACATTTCTGTGACAGAAAGTTCTGGAATCTGAGAGGAGTCACAAATTTCCTTCCAGCAAGCGTTCCTGCAAGTGTCCCGATAAAAATGGTACCTCACTTGTGTGGGTAGGCCTAGATCCTGCGACAGGAAATGTCCCAAAACACAAAGTGGACATATCACATTTTCGCAAAGAAAACAGAGGTGTTTTTTGCAAAATGCCTACCTGTGGATTTTGGCCTCTAAGTCAGCCGACACCTATGGAAACCTACCAAACCTGTGCATTTTTGGAAACTAGAGACCTAGGGGAATCCAAGATGAGGTGACTTGTGGGGCTCTCACCGGGTTCTGTTGCCCAGAATCCTTTGCAAACCTCAAAATTTGGCTAAAAAACACTTTTTCCTCACATTTCGGTGACAGAGAGTTCTGGAATCTGAGAGGAGCCACACATTTCTTTCCACCCAGCATTCCCCTAAGTTTCCCGATAAAAATGATACCTCACTTGTGTGGGTAGGCTTTGTGCCCGCGACAGGAAAAGCCCCAAAACACAACATGAACACATCACATTTTTACACAGAAAACAGAGGTGGTTTTTGCAAAGTGCCTACCTGTGGATTTTGGCCTCTAGCTCAGCCGGCACCTAGGGACACCTACCAAACCTGTGCATTTTTTAAAACTAGAGACCTAGGGGAATCCAAGATGAGGTGACTTGTGGGGCTCTCACCAGGTTCTGTTACCCAGAATCCTTTGCAAACCTCAGATTTTGACTAAAAAGCACTTTTTCCTCAATTTTCGGTGTCAGAAAGTTCTGGAATCTGAGAGGAGCCACAAATTTCTTTCCACCCAGAGTTTCCTCAAGTGTCCCGATAAAAATGATACCTCACTTGTGTGGGTAGGCCTTGTGCCCGCGACAGGAAAAGCCCCAAAACACAACGTGGACACATCCCATTTTTTGACAGAAAACAGAGGTGTTTTATTCAAAGTGCCTACCTCTGATTTTGGCCTCTAGCTCAGCCGGCACCTAGGGAAACCTACCACACCTGTGCATTTTGGAAAACTAGAGACCTAGGGGAATCCAAAATGGGGTGACTTGTGCGGCTCTGACCAGGCTCTGTTACCCAGAATCCCTTGCAAACCTCATAATTTGGCTAAAAAAACAAGTTTTCCTCACAATTCAGTGACATAGAGTTCTGGAACCTGAGAGGAGCCACAAATTTCCTTCCACCAAGCGTTTTCCCAAGTGTCCCAATAAAAATGATACCTCACTTGTGTGGGTAGGCCTAGCGCCCGAGACAGGAAATGCCCCAAAACACAACGTGGACACATCAAATTTTTTGACAGAAATCAGAGGTGTTTTTTGCAAAGTGCCTACCTGTGGATTTTGGCCTCTAGCTCAGCCGGCACCTAGGGAAACCTACCAAACCTGTGCATTTTTTTAAACTAGACACCCAGGGGAATCTAAGATGGGGTGACTTGTGGGGCTCTGACCAGCTTCTGTTACCCAGAATCCTTTGCAAACCTCCAAATTTTGCTAAAAAAACATATTTTCCTCACATTTCGGTGACAGAAAGTTCTGGAATCTGAGAGGAGCCACAAATTTCCTTCCACCCAGCGTTCCCCCAAGTCCCCCGATAAAAATGGTACCTCACTTGTGTGGGTAGGCCTAGTGCCCGCGACAGGATATGCCCCAAAACACAAAGTAGACATTTCACATTTTTTGACAGAAAACATAGGTGTTTTTTGCAAAGTGCCTACCTGTGGATTTTGGCCTCAAGCTCAGCCGGCACATAGGGAAACCTACCAAACCTGTGCATTTTTGAAAACTAGAGACCAAGGGGAATCCAAGATGAGGTGACTTGTGGGGCTCTCACTGGGTTCTGTTACCCAGAATCCTTTGCAAACCAAAAACTTTGGCTAAAAAACACTTTTTCCTCACTTTTCGGTGACAGAAAGTTCTGAAATCTCAGAGGAGCCACAAATTCCCTTCCACCCAGCGTTCCCCCAAGTCTCCCGATAACAATGGTACCTCACTTGCGTGGGTAGGCCTAGTGCCCGCGACAGGAAATGCCCCTAAACACAAAGTGAACATTTCACATTTTCTCAAAGAAAACAGAGGTGTTTTTTGCAAAGTGCCTACCTGTGTATTTTGGCCTCTAGCTCAGCCGGCACCGAGGGAAACCTACCAAACCTGTGCATTTCTGAAAACTAGAGACCTAGGGGAATCCAAGATGGGGTGACTTGTGGGGCTCTGACCAGGTTCTGTTACCCAGAATCCTTTGCAAACCTCACAATTTGGCTAAAAAAACACATTTTCCTCACATTTCGGTGACAGAAAGTTCTGGAATCTGAGATGAGCCACAAATTTCCTTCCACCCAGCGTTCCCCCAAGTCTCCCGATAAAAATGATACCTCACTTGTGTGGGTAGGCCTAGCGCCCGTGACAGGAAATGCCCCAAAACACAACGTGGACACATCCCATATTTTGACAGAAAACAGGGTGTTTTTTGCAAAGTGCCTACCTGTGTATTTTGGCCTCTAGCTCAGCCGGCACCTAGGGAAACCTACCAAACCTGTGCATTTTTTAAAACTAGAGACCTAGGGGAATCCAAGATGGGGTGACTTGTGGGGCTCTGACCAGGTTCTGTTACCCAGAATCCTTTGCAAACCTCCCAATTTGGCTAAAAAAACACATTTTCCTCACATTTCGGTGACAGAAAGTTCTGGAATCTGAGATGAGCCACAAATTTCATTCCACCCAGTGTTCCCCCAAGCCTCCCAATAAAAATGATACCTCACTTGTGTGGGTAGGCCTAGCGCCCGTGACAGGAAATGCCCCAAAACACAACGCCGACACATCCCATATTTTGACAGAAAACAGGGTGTTTTTTGCAAAGTGCCTACCTCTAGATTTTGGCCTCTAGCTCAGCCTGCACCTAGGGAAACCTACCAAACCTGTGCATTTCTGAACACTAGAGACCAAGGGGAATCCAAGATGGGGTGACTTGTGGGGCTTTGACCAGGTTCTGTTATCCAGAATCCTTTGCAAACCTCACAATTTGACTAAAAAAACAAGTTTTCCTCAAATTTCGGTGACAGAAAGTTCTGGAATCTGAGAGGAGCCACAAATTTCATTCCACCCAGCGTTCCCCCAAGCCTCGCAATAAAAATGATACCTCACTTGTGTGGGTAGGCCTAGCGCCCCGTGACAGGAAATTCCCCAAAACACAAAGTGGACATATCACATTTTCGCAAAGAAAACAGAGGTGTTTTTTGCAAAATGCCTACCTGTGGATTTTGGCCTCTAGGTCAGCCGGCACCTAGGGAAACCTACCAAACCTGTGCATTTTTAGAAACTAGAGACCTAGGGGAATCCAAGATGAGGTGACTTGTGGGGCTCTCACCGGGTTCTGTTACCCAGAATCCTTTGCAAAGCTCAAAATTTGGCTGAAAAAACACTTTTTCCTCAAATTTCGGTGACAGAAAGTTCTGGAATCTGAGAGGAGCCACAAATTTCATTCCACCCAGCGTTCCCCCAAGTCTCCCGATAAAAATGATACCTCACTTGTTTGGGTAGGCCTAGCGCCCATGACAGGAAATGCCCCAAAACACAACGCCGACACCTCCCATATTTTGACAGAAAACAGGGTGTTTGTTTGCAAAGTGCCTACCTGTAGATTTTGGCCTCTAACTCAGCCTGCACCTAGGAAAACCTACCAAACCTGTGCATTTCTGAACACTAGAGACCAAGGGGAATCCAAGATGGGGTGACTTGTGGGGCTCTGACCAGGTTCTGTTACCCAGAATCCTTTGCAAACCTCTAAAGTTGGCTAAAAAAACACGTTTTCCTCACATTTCTGTGACAGAAAGTTCTGGAATCTGAGAGGAGTCACAAATTTCCTTCCAGCAAGCGTTCCTGCAAGTGTCCCGATAAAAATGGTACCTCACTTGTGTGGGTAGGCCTAGATCCTGCGACAGGAAATGTCCCAAAACACAAAGTGGACATATCACATTTTCGCAAAGAAAACAGAGGTGTTTTTTGCAAAATGCCTACCTGTGGATTTTGGCCTCTAGGTCAGCCGACACCTATGGAAACCGACCAAACCTGTGCATTTTTGGAAACTAGAGACCTAGGGGAATCCAAGATGAGGTGACTTGTGGGGCTCTCACCGGGTTCTGTTGCCCAGAATCCTTTGCAAACCTCAAAATTTGGCTAAAAAAACACTTTTTCCTCACATTTCGGTGACAGAGAGTTCTGGAATCTGAGAGGAGCCACACATTTCTTTCCACCCAGCGTTCCCCTAAGTTTCCCGATAAAAATGATACCTCACTTGTGTGGGTAGGCTTTGTGCCCGCGACAGGAAAAGCCCCAAAACACAACATGAACACATCACATTTTTACACAGAAAACAGAGGTGGTTTTTACAAAGTGCCTACCTGTGGATTTTGGCCTCTAGCTCAGCCGGCACCTAGGGAAACCTACCAAACCTGTGCATTTTTTAAAACTAGAGACCTAGGGGAATCCAAGATGGGGTGACTTGTGGGGCTCTGACCAGGTTCTGTTACCCAGAATCCTTTGCAAACCTCCCAATTTGGCTAAAAAAACACATTTTCCTCACATTTCGGTGACAGAAAGTTCTGGAATCTGAGATGAGCCACAAATTTCATTCCACCCAGTGTTCCCCCAAGCCTCCCAATAAAATTGATACCTCACTTGTGTGGGTAGGCCTAGCGCCCGTGACAGGAAATGCCCCAAAACACAACGCCGACACATCCCATATTTTGACAGAAAACAGGGTGTTTTTAGCAAAGTGCCTACCTCTAGATTTTGGCCTCTAGCTCAGCCTGCACCTAGGGAAACCTACCAAACCTGTGCATTTCTGAACACTAGAGACCAAGGGGAATCCAAGATGGGGTGACTTGTGGGGCTTTGACCAGGTTCTGTTATCCAGAATCCTTTGCAAATCTCACAATTTGACTAAAAAAACAAGTTTTCCTCAAATTTCGGTGACAGAAAGTTCTGGAATCTGAGAGGAGCCACAAATTTCATTCCACCCAGCGTTCCCCCAAGCCTCGCAATAAAAATGATACCTCACTTGTGTGGGTAGGCCTAGCGCCCGTGACAGGAAATTCCCCAAAACACAAAGTGGACATATCACATTTTCGCAAAGAAAACAGAGGTGTTTTTTGCAAAATGCCTACCTGTGGATTTTGGCCTCTAGGTCAGCCGGCACCTAGGGAAACCTACCAAACCTGTGCATTTTTAGAAACTAGAGACCTAGGGGAATCCAAGATGAGGTGACTTGTGGGGCTCTCACCGGGTTCTGTTACCCAGAATCCTTTGCAAACCTCAAAATTTGGCTGAAAAAACACTTTTTCCTCAAATTTCGGTGACAGAAAGTTCTGGAATCTGAGAGGAGCCACAAATTTCATTCCACCCAGCGTTCCCCCAAGTCTCCCGATAAAAATGATACCTCACTTGTTTGGGTAGGCCTAGCGCCCATGACAGGAAATGCCCCAAAACACAACGCCGACACCTCCCATATTTTGACAGAAAACAGGGTGTTTGTTTGCAAAGTGCCTACCTGTAGATTTTGGCCTCTAACTCAGCCTGCACCTAGGAAAACCTACCAAACCTGTGCATTTCTGAACACTAGAGACCAAGGGGAATCCAAGATGGGGTGACTTGTTGGGCTCTGGCCAGGTTCTGTTACCCAGAATCCTTTGCAAACCTCTAAAGTTGGCTAAAAAAACACGTTTTCCTCACATTTCTGTGACAGAAAGTTCTGGAATCTGAGAGGAGTCACAAATTTCCTTCCAGCAAGCGTTCCTGCAAGTGTCCCGATAAAAATGGTACCTCACTTGTGTGGGTAGGCCTAGATCCTGCGACAGGAAATGTCCCAAAACACAAAGTGGACATATCACATTTTCGCAAAGAAAACAGAGGTGTTTTTTGCAAAATGCCTACCTGTGGATTTTGGCCTCTAGGTCAGCCGACACCTATGGAAACCTACCAAACCTGTGCATTTTTGGAAACTAGAGACCTAGGGGAATCCAAGATGAGGTGACTTGTGGGGCTCTCACCGGGTTCTGTTGCCCAGAATCCTTTGCAAACCTCAAAATTTGGCTAAAAAAACACTTTTTCCTCACATTTCGGTGACAGAGAGTTCTGGAATCTGAGAGGAGCCACACATTTCTTTCCACCCAGCGTTCCCCTAAGTTTCCCGATAAAAATGATACCTCACTTGTGTGGGTAGGCTTTGTGCCCGCGACAGGAAAAGCCCCAAAACACAACATGAACACATCACATTTTTACACAGAAAACAGAGGTGGTTTTTGCAAAGTGCCTACCTGTGGATTTTGGCCTCTAGCTCAGCCGGCACCTAGGGAAACCTACCAAACCTGTGCATTTTTTAAAACTAGAGACCTAGGGGAATCCAAGATGAGGTGACTTGTGGGGCTCTCACCAGGTTCTGTTACCCAGAATCCTTTGCAAACCTCAGATTTTGGCTAAAAAGCACTTTTTCCTCAATTTTCGGTGTCAGAAAGTTCTGGAATCTGAGAGGAGCCACAAATTTCTTTCCACCCAGAGTTTCCTCAAGTGTCCCGATAAAAATGATACCTCACTTGTGTGGGTAGGCCTTGTGCCCGCGACAGGAAAAGCCCCAAAACACAACGTGGACACATCCCATTTTTTGACAGAAAACAGAGGTGTTTTATTCAAAGTGCCTACCTCTGATTTTGGCCTCTAGCTCAGCCGGCACCTAGGGAAACCTACCACACCTGTGCATTTTGGAAAACTAGAGACCTAGGGGAATCCAAGATGGGGTGACTTGTGCGGCTCTGACCAGGCTCTGTTACCCAGAATCCCTTGCAAACCTCATAATTTGGCTAAAAAAACAAGTTTTCCTCACAATTCAGTGACATAGAGTTCTGGAACCTGAGAGGAGCCACAAATTTCCTTCCACCAAGCGTTTCCCCAAGTGTCCCAATAAAAATGATACCTCACTTGTGTGGGTAGGCCTAGCGCCCGAGACAGGAAATGCCCCAAAACACAACGTGGACACATCAAATTTTTTGACAGAAATCAGAGGTGTTTTTTGCAAAGTGCCTACCTGTGGATTTTGGCCTCTAGCTCAGCCGGCACCTAGGGAAACCTACCAAACCTGTGCATTTTTTTAAACTAGACACCCAGGGGAATCTAAGATGGGGTGACTTGTGGGGCTCTGACCAGCTTCTGTTACCCAGAATCCTTTGCAAACCTCCAAATTTTGCTAAAAAAACATATTTTCCTCACATTTCGGTGACAGAAAGTTCTGCAATCTGAGAGGAGCAACAAATTTCCTTCCACCCAGCGTTCCCCCAAGTCTCCCGATAAAAATGATACCTCACTTGTGTGGGTAGGCCTAGCGCCCGTGACAGGAAATGCCCCAAAACACAACGTCGACACATCCCATATTTTGACAGAAAACAGGGTGTTTTTTGCAAAGTGCCTACCTGTGTATTTTGGCCTCTAGCTCAGCCGGCACCTAGGGAAACCTACCAAACCTGTGCATTTTTTAAAACTAGAGACCTAGGGGAATCCAAGATGGGGTGACTTGTGGGGCTCTGACCAGGTTCTGTTACCCAGAATCCTTTGCAAACCTCACAATTTGGCTAAAAAAACACATTTTCCTCACATTTCGGTGACAGAAAGTTCTGGAATCTGAGATGAGCCACAAATTTCCTTCCACCCAGCGTTCCCCCAAGTCTCCCGATAAAAATGATACCTCACTTGTGTGGGTAGGCCTAGCGCCCGTGACAGGAAATGCCCCAAAACACAACGTGGACACATCCCATATTTTGACAGAAAACAGGGTGTTTTTTGCAAAGTGCCTACCTGTGTATTTTGGCCTCTAGCTCAGCCGGCACCTAGGGAAACCTACCAAACCTGTGCATTTTTTAAAACTAGAGACCTAGGGGAATCCAAGATGGGGTGACTTGTGGGGCTCTGACCAGGTTCTGTTACCCAGAATCCTTTGCAAACCTCCCAATTTGGCTAAAAAAACACATTTTCCTCACATTTCGGTGACAGAAAGTTCTGGAATCTGAGATGAGCCACAAATTTCATTCCACCCAGTGTTCCCCCAAGCCTCCCAATAAAATTGATACCTCACTTGTGTGGGTAGGCCTAGCGCCCGTGACAGGAAATGCCCCAAAACACAACGCCGACACATCCCATATTTTGACAGAAAACAGGGTGTTTTTTGCAAAGTGCCTACCTCTAGATTTTGGCCTCTAGCTCAGCCTGCACCTAGGGAAACCTACCAAACCTGTGCATTTCTGAACACTAGAGACCAAGGGGAATCTAAGATGGGGTGACTTGTGGGGCTTTGACCAGGTTCTGTTATCCAGAATCCTTTGCAAACCTCACAATTTGACTAAAAAAACAAGTTTTCCTCAAATTTCGGTGACAGAAAGTTCTGGAATCTGAGAGGAGCCACAAATTTCATTCCACCCAGCGTTCCCCCAAGCCTCGCAATAAAAATGATACCTCACTTGTGTGGGTAGGCCTAGCGCCCCGTGACAGGAAATTCCCCAAAACACAAAGTGGACATATCACATTTTCGCAAAGAAAACAGAGGTGTTTTTTGCAAAATGCCTACCTGTGGATTTTGGCCTCTAGGTCAGCCGGCACCTAGGGAAACCTACCAAACCTGTGCATTTTTAGAAACTAGAGACCTAGGGGAATCCAAGATGAGGTGACTTGTGGGGCTCTCACCGGGTTCTGTTACCCAGAATCCTTTGCAAACCTCAAAATTTGGCTGAAAAAACACTTTTTCCTCAAATTTCGGTGACAGAAAGTTCTGGAATCTGAGAGGAGCCACAAATTTCATTCCACCCAGCGTTCCCCCAAGTCTCCCGATAAAAATGATACCTCACTTGTTTGGGTAGGCCTAGCGCCCATGACAGGAAGTGCCCCAAAACACAACGCCGACACCTCCCATATTTTGACAGAAAACAGGGTGTTTGTTTGCAAAGTGCCTACCTGTAGATTTTGGCCTCTAACTCAGCCTGCACCTAGGAAAACCTACCAAACCCGTACATTTCTGAACACTAGAGACCAAGGGGAATCCAAGATGGGGTGACTTGTGGGGCTCTGACCAGGTTCTGTTACCCAGAATCCTTTGCAAACCTCTAAAGTTGGCTAAAAAAACACGTTTTCCTCACATTTCTGTGACAGAAAGTTCTGGAATCTGAGAGGAGTCACAAATTTCCTTCCAGCAAGCGTTCCTGCAAGTGTCCCGATAAAAATGGTACCTCACTTGTGTGGGTAGGCCTAGATCCTGCGACAGGAAATGTCCCAAAACACAAAGTGGACATATCACATTTTCGCAAAGAAAACAGAGGTGTTTTTTGCAAAATGCCTACCTGTGGATTTTGGCCTCTAGGTCAGCTGACACCTATGGAAACCTACCAAACCTGTGCATTTTTGGAAACTAGAGACCTAGGGGAATCCAAGATGAGGTGACTTGTGGGGCTCTCACCGGGTTCTGTTGCCCAGAATCCTTTGCAAACCTCAAAATTTGGCTAAAAAAACACTTTTTCCTCACATTTCGGTGACAGAGAGTTCTGGAATCTGAGAGGAGCCACACATTTCTTTCCACCCAGCGTTCCCCTAAGTTTCCCGATAAAAATGATACCTCACTTGTGTGGGTAGGCTTTGTGCCCGCGACAGGAAAAGCCCCAAAACACAACATGAACACATCACATTTTTACACAGAAAACAGAGGTGGTTTTTGCAAAGTGCCTACCTGTGGATTTTGGCCTCTAGCTCAGCCGGCACCTAGGGAAACCTACCAAACCTGTGCATTTTTTAAAACTAGAGACCTAGGGGAATCCAAGATGAGGTGACTTGTGGGGCTCTCACCAGGTTCTGTTACCCAGAATCCTTTGCAAACCTCAGATTTTGGCTAAAAAGCACTTTTTCCTCAATTTTCGGTGTCAGAAAGTTCTGGAATCTGAGAGGAGCCACAAATTTCTTTCCACCCAGAGTTTCCTCAAGTGTCCCGATAAAAATGATACCTCACTTGTGTGGGTAGGCCTTGTGCCCGCGACAGGAAAAGCCCCAAAACACAACGTGGACACATCCCATTTTTTGACAGAAAACAGAGGTGTTTTATTCAAAGTGCCTACCTCTGATTTTGGCCTCTAGCTCAGCCGGCACCTAGGGAAACCTACCACACCTGTGCATTTTGGAAAACTAGAGACCTAGGGGAATCCAAGATGGGGTGACTTGTGCGGCTCTGACCAGGCTCTGTTACCCAGAATCCCTTGCAAACCTCATAATTTGGCTAAAAAAACAAGTTTTCCTCACAATTCAGTGACATAGAGTTCTGGAACCTGAGAGGAGCCACAAATTTCCTTCCACCAAGCGTTTCCCCAAGTGTCCCAATAAAAATGATACCTCACTTGTGTGGGTAGGCCTAGCGCCCGAGACAGGAAATGCCCCAAAACACAACGTGGACACATCAAATTTTTTGACAGAAATCAGAGGTGTTTTTTGCAAGGTGCCTACCTGTGGATTTTGGCCTCTAGCTCAGCCGGCACCTAGGGAAACCTACCAAACCTGTGCATTTTTTTAAACTAGACACCCAGGGGAATCTAAGATGGGGTGACTTGTGGGGCTCTGACCAGCTTCTGTTACCCAGAATCCTTTGCAAACCTCCAAATTTTGCTAAAAAAACATATTTTCCTCACATCTCGGTGACAGAAAGTTCTGGAATCTGAGAGGAGCCACAAATTTCCTTCCACCCAGCGTTCCCCCAAGTCCCCCGATAAAAATGGTACCTCACTTGTGTGGGTAGGCCTAGTGCCCGCGACAGGATATGCCCCAAAACACAAAGTGGACATTTCACATTTTTTTACAGAAAACATAGGTGTTTTTTGCAAAGTGCCTACCTGTGGATTTTGGCCTCTAGCTCAGCCGGCACATAGGGAAACCTACCAAACCTGTGCATTTTTGAAAACTAGAGACCAAGGGGAATCCAAGATGAGGTGACTTGTGGGTCTCTCAATGGGTTCTGTTACCCAGAATCCTTTGCAAACCAAAAACTTTGGCTAAAAAACCCTTTTTCCTCACTTTTCGGTGACAGAAAGTTCTGAAATCTCAGAGGAGCCACAAATTCCCTTCCACCCAGCGTTCCCCCAAGTCTCCCGATAACAATGGTACCTCACTTGCGTGGGTAGGCCTAGTGCCCGCGACAGGAAATGCCCCAAAACACAAAGTGAACATTTCACATTTTCTCAAAGAAAACAGAGGTGTTTTTTGCAAAGTGCCTACCTGTGTATTTTGGCCTCTAGCTCAGTCGGCACCTAGGGAAACTTACCAAACCTGTACATTTCTGAAAACTAGAGACCTAGGGGAATCCAAGATGGGGTGACTTGTGGGCTCCGACCAGATTCTGTTACCCAGAATCCTTTGCAAACCTCACAATTTGGCTAAAAAAACAAATTTTCCTCACATTTCAGTGACAGAAAGTTCTGGAATCTGAGATGAGCCACAAATTTCCTTCCACCCAGCGTTCCCCCAAGTCTCCCGATAAAAATGATACCTCACTTGTGTGGGTAGGCCTAGCGCCCGTGACAAGAAATGCCCCAAAACACAACGTGGACACATCCCATATTTTGACAGAAAACAGGGTGTTTTTTGCAAAGTGCCTACCTGTGTATTTTGGCCTCTAGCTCAGCCGGCACATAGGGAAACCTACCAAACCTGTGCATTTTTGAAAACTAGAGACCAAGGGGAATCCAAGATGAGGTGACTTGTGGGGCTCTCACCGGGTTCTGTTACCCAGAATCCTTTGAAAGCCTCAGAATTTGGCTAAAAAACACTTTTTCCTCACTTTTCGGTGTCAGAAAGTCCTGGAATCTGAGAGGAGCCACAAATTTCCTTCCACCCAGCGTTCCCTCAGGTCTCCCGATAAAAATGATTCCTCACTTGTGTGGGTAGGCCCTGTGCCCGCGACAGGAAAAGCCCCAAAACATAAAGTGGACACATCACATTTTTACACAGAAAACAGAGGTGTTTTTTGCAAAGTGCCTACCTGTGTATTTTGGCCTCTAGCTCAGCCAGCACGAAGGGAAACCTAGCAAACCTGTGCATTTTTTAAAACTAGACATCTAGAGGAATCCAAGATGGGGAGACTTGTGGGGCTCTGACCAGGTTCTGTTACCCAGAATCCTTTGCAAACCAAAAACTTTGGTTAAAAAAACACGTTTTCCTCACATTTCGGTGACAGAAAGTTCTGAAATCTCATAGGAGCCACAAATTCCCTTCCACCCAGCGTTCCACCAAGTCTCCCAATAAAAATGGTACCTCACTTGTGTGGGTAGGCCTAGTGCCCGCGAGAGGAAATGCCCCAAAACACAAAGTGAACATTTCACATTTTTCTCAAAGAAAACAGAGGTGTTTTTTGCAAAGTCCCTACCTGTGTATTTTGGCCTCTAGCTCATCCGGCACCTAGGGAAACCTACCAAACCTGTGCATTTTTTTAAACTAGAGACCTAGGGGAATCCAAAATGAAGTGACTTGTGGGGCTCTCACCAGGTTCTGTTACCCAGAATCCTTTGCAAACCTCAAAATTTCGCTAAAAAACACTTTTACCTCACATTTCGGTGTCAGAAAGTTCTGGAATCTGAGAGGAGCCACAAATTTCCTTACACCCAGTGTTCCCTCAAGTCTCCCGATAAAAATGATACCTCACTTGTGTGGGTAGGCCTAGCGCCCGTGACAGGAAATGCCCCAAAACACAACGTGGACACATCCCATATTTTGACAGAAAACAGGGTGTTTTTTGCAAAGTGCCTACCTGTGTATTTTGGCCTCTAGCTCAGCCGGCACCTAGGGAAACCTACCAAACCTGTGCATTTTTTAAAACTAGAGACCTAGGGGAATCCAAGATGGGGTGACTTGTGGGGCTCTGACCAGGTTCTGTTACCCAGAATCCT
The DNA here is from genome assembly GCF_031143425.1 of Pleurodeles waltl. Lineage (NCBI taxonomy): Eukaryota > Metazoa > Chordata > Amphibia > Caudata > Salamandridae > Pleurodeles > Pleurodeles waltl. The sequence continues at coordinate 572,559,983 of NC_090448.1, forward strand.
TTGCAAACCTCACAATTTGGCTAAAAAAACACATTTTCCTCACATTTCGGTGACAGAAAGTTCTGGAATCTGAGATGAGCCACAAATTTCATTCCACCCAGTGTTCCCCCAAGCCTCCCAATAAAAATGATACCTCACTTGTGTGGGTAGGCCTAGCGCCCGTGACAGGAAATGCCCCAAAACACAACGCCGACACATCCCATATTTTGACAGAAAACAGGGTGTTTTTTGCAAAGTGCCTACCTCTAGATTTTGGCCTCTAGCTCAGCCTGCACCTAGGGAAACCTACCAAACCTGTGCATTTCTGAACACTAGAGACCAAGGGGAATCCAAGATGGGGTGACTTGTGGGGCTTTGACCAGGTTCTGTTATCCAGAATCCTTTGCAAATCTCACAATTTGACTAAAAAAACAAGTTTTCCTCAAATTTCGGTGACAGAAAGTTCTGGAATCTGAGAGGAGCCACAAATTTCATTCCACCCAGCGTTCCCCCAAGCCTCGCAATAAAAATGATACCTCACTTGTGTGGGTAGGCCTAGCGCCCGTGACAGGAAATTCCCCAAAACACAAAGTGGACATATCACATTTTCGCAAAGAAAACAGAGGTGTTTTTTGCAAAATGCCTACCTGTGGATTTTGGCCTCTAGGTCAGCCGGCACCTAGGGAAACCTACCAAACCTGTGCATTTTTAGAAACTAGAGACCTAGGAGAATCCAAGATGAGGTGACTTGTGGGGCTCTCACCGGGTTCTGTTACCCAGAATCCTTTGCAAACCTCAAAATTTGGCTGAAAAAACACTTTTTCCTCAAATTTCGGTGACAGAAAGTTCTGGAATCTGAGAGGAGCCACAAATTTCATTCCACCCAGCGTTCCCCCAAGTCTCCCGATAAAAATGATACCTCACTTGTTTGGGTAGGCCTAGCGCCCATGACAGGAAATGCCCCAAAACACAACGCCGACACCTCCCATATTTTGACAGAAAACAGGGTGTTTGTTTGCAAAGTGCCTACCTGTAGATTTTGGCCTCTAACTCAGCCTGCACCTAGGAAAACCTACCAAACCTGTGCATTTCTGAACACTAGAGACCAAGGGGAATCCAAGATGGGGTGACTTGTGGGGCTCTGACCAGGTTCTGTTACCCAGAATCCTTTGCAAACCTCTAAAGTTGGCTAAAAAAACACGTTTTCCTCACATTTCTGTGACAGAAAGTTCTGGAATCTGAGAGGAGTCACAAATTTCCTTCCAGCAAGCGTTCCTGCAAGTGTCCCGATAAAAATGGTACCTCACTTGTGTGGGTAGGCCTAGATCCTGCGACAGGAAATGTCCCAAAACACAAAGTGGACATATCACATTTTCGCAAAGAAAACAGAGGTGTTTTTTGCAAAATGCCTACCTGTGGATTTTGGCCTCTAGGTCAGCCGACACCTATGGAAACCTACCAAACCTGTGCATTTTTGGAAACTAGAGACCTAGGGGAATCCAAGATGAGGTGACTTGTGGGGCTCTCACCGGGTTCTGTTGCCCAGAATCCTTTGCAAACCTCAAAATTTGGCTAAAAAAACACTTTTTCCTCACATTTCGGTGACAGAGAGTTCTGGAATCTGGGAGGAGCCACACATTTCTTTCCACCCAGCGTTCCCCTAAGTTTCCCGATAAAAATGATACCTCACTTGTGTGGGTAGGCTTTGTGCCCGCGACAGGAAAAGCCCCAAAACACAACATGAACACATCACATTTTTACACAGAAAACAGAGGTGGTTTTTGCAAAGTGCCTACCTGTGGATTTTGGCCTCTAGCTCAGCCGGCACCTAGGGAAACCTACCAAACCTGTGCATTTTTTAAAACTAGAGACCTAGGGGAATCCAAGATGAGGTGACTTGTGGGGCTCTCACCAGGTTCTGTTACCCAGAATCCTTTGCAAACCTCAGATTTTGGCTAAAAAGCACTTTTTCCTCAATTTTCGGTGTCAGAAAGTTCTGGAATCTGAGAGGAGCCACAAATTTCTTTCCACCCAGAGTTTCCTCAAGTGTCCCGATAAAAATGATACCTCACTTGTGTGGGTAGGCCTTGTGCCCGCGACAGGAAAAGCCCCAAAACACAACGTGGACACATCCCATTTTTTGACAGAAAACAGAGGTGTTTTATTCAAAGTGCCTACCTCTGATTTTGGCCTCTAGCTCAGCCGGCACCTAGGGAAACCTACCACACCTGTGCATTTTGGAAAACTAGAGACCTAGGGGAATCCAAGATGGGGTGACTTGTGCGGCTCTGACCAGGCTCTGTTACCCAGAATCCCTTGCAAACCTCATAATTTGGCTAAAAAAACAAGCTTTCCTCACAATTCAGTGACATAGAGTTCTGGAACCTGAGAGGAGCCACAAATTTCCTTCCACCAAGCGTTTCCCCAAGTGTCCCAATAAAAATGATACCTCACTTGTGTGGGTAGGCCTAGCGCCCGAGATAGGAAATGCCCCAAAACACAACGTGGACACATCAAATTTTTTGACAGAAATCAGAGGTGTTTTTTGCAAAGTGCCTACCTGTGGATTTTGGCCTCTAGCTCAGCCGGCACCTAGGGAAACCTACCAAACCTGTGCATTTTTTTAAACTAGACACCCAGGGGAATCTAAGATGGGGTGACTTGTGGGGCTCTGACCAGCTTCTGTTACCCAGAATCCTTTGCAAACCTCCAAATTTTGCTAAAAAAACATATTTTCCTCAATTTTCGGTGACAGAAAGTTCTGGAATCTGAGAGGAGCCACAAATTTCTTTCCACCCAGAGTTTCCTCAAGTGTCCCGATAAAAATGATACCTCACTTGTGTGGGTAGGCCTTGTGCCCGCGACAGGAAAAGCCCCAAAACACAACGTGGACACATCCCATTTTTTGACAGAAAACAGAGGTGTTTTATTCAAAGTGCCTACCTCTGATTTTGGCCTCTAGCTCAGCCGGCACCTAGGGAAACCTACCACACCTGTGCATTTTGGAAAACTAGAGACCTAGGGGAATCCAAGATGGGGTGACTTGTGCGGCTCTGACCAGGCTCTGTTACCCAGAATCCCTTGCAAACCTCATAATTTGGCTAAAAAAACAAGCTTTCCTCACAATTCAGTGACATAGAGTTCTGGAACCTGAGAGGAGCCACAAATTTCCTTCCACCAAGCGTTTCCCCAAGTGTCCCAATAAAAATGATACCTCACTTGTGTGGGTAGGCCTAGCGCCCGAGATAGGAAATGCCCCAAAACACAACGTGGACACATCAAATTTTTTGACAGAAATCAGAGGTGTTTTTTGCAAAGTGCCTACCTGTGGATTTTGGCCTCTAGCTCAGCCGGCACCTAGGGAAACCTACCAAACCTGTGCATTTTTTTAAACTAGACACCCAGGGGAATCTAAGATGGGGTGACTTGTGGGGCTCTGACCAGCTTCTGTTACCCAGAATCCTTTGCAAACCTCCAAATTTTGCTAAAAAAACATATTTTCCTCACATTTCGGTGACAGAAAGTTCTGCAATCTGAGAGGAGCCACAAATTTCCTTCCACCCAGCGTTCCCCCAAGTCTCCCGATAAAAATGATACCTCACTTGTGTGGGTAGGCCTAGCGCCCGTGACAGGAAATGCCCCAAAACACAACGTGGACACATCCCATATTTTGACAGAAAACAGGGTGTTTTTTGCAAAGTGCCTACCTGTGTATTTTGGCCTCTAGCTCAGCCGGCACCTAGGGAAACCTACCAAACCTGTGCATTTTATAAAACTAGAGACCTAGGGGAATCCAAGATGGGGTGACTTGTGGGGCTCTGACCAGGTTCTGTTACCCAGAATCCTTTGCAAACCTCACAATTTGGCTAAAAAAACACATTTTCCTCACATTTCGGTGACAGAAAGTTCTGGAATCTGAGATGAGCCACAAATTTCATTCCACCCAGTGTTCCCCCAAGCCTCCCAATAAAAATGATACCTCACTTGTGTGGGTAGGCCTAGCGCCCGTGACAGGAAATGCCCCAAAACACAACGCCGACACATCCCATATTTTGACAGAAAACAGGGTGTTTTTTGCAAAGTGCCTACCTCTAGATTTTGGCCTCTAGCTCAGCCTGCACCTAGGGAAACCTACCAAACCTGTGCATTTCTGAACACTAGAGACCAAGGGGAATCCAAGATGGGGTGACTTGTGGGGCTTTGAACAGGTTCTGTTATCCAGAATCCTTTGCAAATCTCACAATTTGACTAAAAAAACAAGTTTTCCTCAAATTTCGGTGACAGAAAGTTCTGGAATCTGAGAGGAGCCACAAATTTCATTCCACCCAGCGTTCCCCCAAGCCTCGCAATAAAAATGATACCTCACTTGTGTGGGTAGGCCTAGCGCCCGTGACAGGAAATTCCCCAAAACACAAAGTGGACATATCACATTTTCGCAAAGAAAACAGAGGTGTTTTTTGCAAAATGCCTACCTGTGGATTTTGGCCTCTAGGTCAGCCGGCACCTAGGGAAACCTACCAAACCTGTGCATTTTTAGAAACTAGAGACCTAGGGGAATCCAAGATGAGGTGACTTGTGGGGCTCTCACCGGGTTCTGTTACCCAGAATCCTTTGCAAACCTCAAAATTTGGCTGAAAAAACACTTTTTCCTCAAATTTCGGTGACAGAAAGTTCTGGAATCTGAGAGGAGCCACAAATTTCATTCCACCCAGCGTTCCCCCAAGTCTCCCGATAAAAATGATACCTCACTTGTTTGGGTAGGCCTAGCGCCCATGACAGGAAATGCCCCAAAACACAACGCCGACACCTCCCATATTTTGACAGAAAACAGGGTGTTTGTTTGCAAAGTGCCTACCTGTAGATTTTGGCCTCTAACTCAGCCTGCACCTAGGAAAACCTACCAAACCTGTGCATTTCTGAACACTAGAGACCAAGGGGAATCCAAGATGGGGTGACTTGTGGGGCTCTGACCAGGTTCTGTTACCCAGAATCCTTTGCAAACCTCTAAAGTTGGCTAAAAAAACACGTTTTCCTCACATTTCTGTGACAGAAAGTTCTGGAATCTGAGAGGAGTCACAAATTTCCTTCCAGCAAGCGTTCCTGCAAGTGTCCCGATAAAAATGGTACCTCACTTGTGTGGGTAGGCCTAGATCCTGCGACAGGAAATGTCCCAAAACACAAAGTGGACACATCACATTTTCGCAAAGAAAACAGAGGTGTTTTTTGCAAAATGCCTACCTGTGGATTTTGGCCTCTAGGTCAGCCGACACCTATGGAAACCTACCAAACCTGTGCATTTTTGGAAACAAGAGACCTAGGGGAATCCAAGATGAGGTGACTTGTGGGGCTCTCACCGGGTTCTGTTGCCCAGAATCCTTTGCAAACCTCAAAATTTGGCTAAAAAAACACTTTTTCCTCACATTTCGGTGACAGAGAGTTCTGGAATCTGAGAGGAGCCACACATTTCTTTCCACCCAGCATTCCCCTAAGTTTCCCGATAAAAATGATACCTCACTTGTGTGGGTAGGCTTTGTGCCCGCGACAGGAAAAGCCCCAAAACACAACATGAACACATCACATTTTTACACAGAAAACAGAGGTGGTTTTTGCAAAGTGCCTACCTGTGGATTTTGGCCTCTAGCTCAGCCGGCACCTAGGGAAACCTACCAAACCTGTGCATTTTTTAAAACTAGAGACCTAGGGGAATCCAAGATGAGGTGACTTGTGGGGCTCTCACCAGGTTCTGTTACCCAGAATCCTTTGCAAACCTCAGATTTTGGCTAAAAAGCACTTTTTCCTCAATTTTCGGTGTCAGAAAGTTCTGGAATCTGAGAGGAGCCACAAATTTCTTTCCACCCAGAGTTTCCTCAAGTGTCCCGATAAAAATGATACCTCACTTGTGTGGGTAGGCCTTGTGCCCGCGACAGGAAAAGCCCCAAAACACAACGTGGACACATCCCATTTTTTGACAGAAAACAGAGGTGTTTTATTCAAAGTGCCTACCTCTGATTTTGGCCTCTAGCTCAGCCGGCACCTAGGGAAACCTACCACACCTGTGCATTTTGGAAAACTAGAGACCTAGGGGAATCCAAGATGGGGTGACTTGTGCGGCTCTGACCAGGCTCTGTTACCCAGAATCCCTTGCAAACCTCATAATTTGGCTAAAAAAACAAGTTTTCCTCACAATTCAGTGACATAGAGTTCTGGAACCTGAGAGGAGCCACAAATTTCCTTCCACCAAGCGTTTCCCCAAGTGTCCCAATAAAAATGATACCTCACTTGTGTGGGTAGGCCTAGCGCCCGAGACAGGAAATGCCCCAAAACACAACGTGGACACATCAAATTTTTTGACAGAAATCAGAGGTGTTTTTTGCAAGGTGCCTACCTGTGGATTTTGGCCTCTAGCTCAGCCGGCACCTAGGGAAACCTACCAAACCTGTGCATTTGTTTAAACTAGACACCCAGGGGAATCTAAGATGGGGTGACTTGTGGGGCTCTGACCAGCTTCTGTTACCCAGAATCCTTTGCAAACCTCCAAATTTTGCTAAAAAAACATATTTTCCTCACATTTCGGTGACAGAAAGTTCTGGAATCTGAGAGGAGCCACAAATTTCCTTCCACCCAGCGTTCCCCCAAGTCCCCCGATAAAAATGGTACCTCACTTGTGTGGGTAGGCCTAGTGCCCGCGACAGGATATGCCCCAAAACACAAAGTGGACATTTCACATTTTTTGACAGAAAACATAGGTGTTTTTTGCAAAGTGCCTACCTGTGGATTTTGGCCTCTAGCTCAGCCGGCACATAGGGAAACCTACCAAACCTGTGCATTTTTGAAAACTAGAGACCAAGGGGAATCCAAGATGAGGTGACTTGTGGGGCTCTCACTGGGTTCTGTTACCCAGAATCCTTTGCAAACCAAAAACTTTGGCTAAAAAACCCTTTTTCCTCACTTTTCGGTGACAGAAAGTTCTGAAATCTCAGAGGAGCCACAAATTCCCTTCCACCCAGCGTTCCCCCAAGTCTCCCGATAACAATGGTACCTCACTTGCGTGGGTAGGCCTAGTGCCCGCGACAGGAAATGCCCCAAAACACAAAGTGAACATTTCACATTTTCTCAAAGAAAACAGAGGTGTTTTTTGCAAAGTGCCTACCTGTGTATTTTGGCCTCTAGCTCAGCCGGCACCGAGGGAAACCTACCAAACCTGTGCATTTCTGAAAACTAGAGACCTAGGGGAATCCAAGATGGGGTGACTTGTGGGGCTCTGACCAGGTTCTGTTACCCAGAATCCTTTGCAAACCTCACAATTTGGCTAAAAAAACACATTTTCCTCACATTTCGGTGACAGAAAGTTCTGGAATCTGAGATGAGCCACAAATTTCCTTCCACCCAGCGTTCCCCCAAGTCTCCCGATAAAAATGATACCTCACTTGTGTGGGTAGGCCTAGCGCCCGTGACAGGAAATGCCCCAAAACACAACGTGGACACATCCCATATTTTGACAGAAAACAGGGTGTTTTTTGCAAAGTGCCTACCTGTGTATTTTGGCCTCTAGCTCAGCCGGCACCTAGGGAAACCTACCAAACCTGTGCATTTTTTAAAACTAGAGACCTAGGGGAATCCAAGATGGGGTGACTTGTGGGGCTCTGACCAGGTTCTGTTACCCAGAATCCTTTGCAAACCTCCCAATTTGGCTAAAAAAACACATTTTCCTCACATTTCGATGACAGAAAGTTCTGGAATCTGAGATGAGCCACATTTTTCATTCCACCCAGTGTTCCCCCAAGCCTCCCAATAAAAATGATACCTCACTTGTGTGGGTAGGCCTAGCGCCCGTGACAGGAAATGCCCCAAAACACAACGCCGACACATCCCATATTTTGACAGAAAACAGGGTGTTTTTTGCAAAGTGCCTACCTCTAGATTTTGGCCTCTAGCTCAGCCTGCACCTAGGGAAACCTACCAAACCTGTGCATTTCTGAACACTAGAGACCAAGGGGAATCCAAGATGGGGTGACTTGTGGGGCTTTGACCAGGTTCTGTTATCCAGAATCCTTTGCAAACCTCACAATTTGACTAAAAAAACAAGTTTTCCTCAAATTTCGGTGACAGAAAGTTCTGGAATCTGAGAGGAGCCACAAATTTCATTCCAACCAAACGTTCCCCCAAGCCTCGCAATAAAAATGATACCTCACTTGTGTGGGTAGGCCTAGCGCCCGTGACAGGAAATTCCCCAAAACACAAAGTGGACATATCACATTTTCGCAAAGAAAACAGAGGTGTTTTTTGCAAAATGCCTACCTGTGGATTTTGGCCTCTAGGTCAGCCGGCACCTAGGGAAACCTACCAAACCTGTGCATTTTTAGAAACTAGAGACCTAGGGGAATCCAAGATGAGGTGACTTGTGGGGCTCTCACCGGGTTCTGTTACCCAGAATCCTTTGCAAACCTCAAAATTTGGCTGAAAAAACACTTTTTCCTCAAATTTCGGTGACAGAAAGTTCTGGAATCTGAGAGGAGCCACAAATTTCATTCCACCCAGCGTTCCCCCAAGTCTCCCGATAAAAATGATACCTCACTTGTTTGGGTAGGCCTAGCGCCCATGACAGGAAATTTCCCAAAACACAACGCCGACACCTCCCATATTTTGACAGAAAACAGGGTGTTTGTTTGCAAAGTGCCTACCTGTAGATTTTGGCCTCTAACTCAGCCTGCACCTAGGAAAACCTACCAAACCCGTGCATTTCTGAACACTAGAGACCAAGGGGAATCCAAGATGAGGTGACTTGTGGGGCTCTCACCGGGTTCTGTTACCCAGAATCCTTTGCAAACCTCAAAATTTGGCTGAAAAAACACTTTTTCCTCAAATTTCGGTGACAGAAAGTTCTGGAATCTGAGAGGAGCCACAAATTTCATTCCATCCAGCGTTCCCCCAAGTCTCCCGATAAAAATGATACCTCACTTGTTTGGGTAGGCCTAGCGCCCATGACAGGAAATGCCCCAAAACACAACGCCGACACCTCCCATATTTTGACAGAAAACAGGGTGTTTGTTTGCAAAGTGCCTACCTGTAGATTTTGGCCTCTAACTCAGCCTGCACCTAGGAAAACCTACCAAACCCGTGCATTTCTGAACACTAGAGACCAAGGGGAATCCAAGATGGGGTGACTTGTGGGGCTCTGACCAGGTTCTGTTACCCAGAATCCTTTGCAAACCTCCCAATTTGACTAAAAAAACAAGTTTTCCTCAAATTTCGGTGACAGAAAGTTCTGGAATCTGAGAGGAGCCACAAATTTCATTCCACCCAGCGTTCCCCCAAGCCTCGCAATAAAAATGATACCTCACTTGTGTGGGTAGGCCTAGCGCCCGTGACAGGAAATTCCCCAAAACACAAAGTGGACATATCACATTTTCGCAAAGAAAACAGAGGTGTTTTTTGCAAAATGCCTACCTGTGGATTTTGGCCTCTAGGTCAGCCGGCACCTAGGGAAACCTACCAAACCTGTGCATTTTTAGAAACTAGAGACCTAGGGGAATCCAAGATGAGGTGACTTGTGGGGCTCTCACCGGGTTCTGTTACCCAGAATCCTTTGCAAACCTCAAAATTTGGCTGAAAAAACACTTTTTCCTCAAATTTCGGTGACAGAAAGTTCTGGAATCTGAGAGGAGCCACAAATTTCATTCCACCCAGCGTTCCCCCAAGTCTCCCGATAAAAATGATTCCTCACTTGTTTGGGGAGGCCTAGCGCCCATGACAGGAAATGCCCCAAAACACAACGCCGACACCTCCCATATTTTGACAGAAAACAGGGTGTTTGTTTGCAAAGTGCCTACCTGTAGATTTTGGCCTCTAACTCAGCCTGCACCTAGGAAAACCTACCAAACCTGTGCATTTCTGAACACTAGAGACCAAGGGGAATCCAAGATGGGCTGACTTGTGGGGCTCTGACCAGGTTCTGTTACCCAGAATCCTTTGCAAACCTCTAAAGTTGGCTAAAAAAACACGTTTTCCTCACATTTCTGTGACAGAAAGTTCTGGAATCTGAGAGGAGTCACAAATCTCCTTCCAGCAAGCGTTCCTGCAAGTGTCCCGATAAAAATGGTACCTCACTTGTGTGGGTAGGCCTAGATCCTGCGACAGGAAATGTCCCAAAACACAAAGTGGACACATCACATTTTCGCAAAGAAAACAGAGGTGTTTTTTGCAAAATGCCTACCTGTGGATTTTGGCCTCTAGGTCAGCCGACACCTATGGAAACCTACCAAACCTGTGCATTTTTGGAAACAAGAGACCTAGGGGAATCCAAGATGAGGTGACTTGTGGGGCTCTCACCGGGTTCTGTTGCCCAGAATCCTTTGCAAACCTCAAAATTTGGCTAAAAAAACACTTTTTCCTCACATTTCGGTGACAGAGAGTTCTGGAATCTGAGAGGAGCCACACATTTCTTTCCACCCAGCATTCCCCTAAGTTTCCCGATAAAAATGATACCTCACTTGTGTGGGTAGGCTTTGTGCCCGCGACAGGAAAAGCCCCAAAACACAACATGAACACATCACATTTTTACACAGAAAACAGAGGTGGTTTTTGCAAAGTGCCTACCTGTGGATTTTGGCCTCTAGCTCAGCCGGCACCTAGGGAAACCTACCAAACCTGTGCATTTTTTAAAACTAGAGACCTAGGGGAATCCAAGATGAGGTGACTTGTGGGGCTCTCACCAGGTTCTGTTACCCAGAATCCTTTGCAAACCTCAGATTTTGGCTAAAAAGCACTTTTTCCTCAATTTTCGGTGTCAGAAAGTTCTGGAATCTGAGAGGAGCCACAAATTTCTTTCCACCCAGAGTTTCCTCAAGTGTCCCGATAAAAATGATACCTCACTTGTGTGGGTAGGCCTTGTGCCCGCGACAGGAAAAGCCCCAAAACACAACGTGGACACATCCCATTTTTTGACAGAAAACAGAGGTGTTTTATTCAAAGTGCCTACCTCTGATTTTGGCCTCTAGCTCAGCCGGCACCTAGGGAAACCTACCACACCTGTGCATTTTGGAAAACTAGAGACCTAGGGGAATCCAAGATGGGGTGACTTGTGCGGCTCTGACCAGGCTCTGATACCCAGAATCCCTTGCAAACCTCATAATTTGGCTAAAAAAACAAGTTTTCCTCACAATTCAGTGACATAGAGTTCTGGAACCTGAGAGGAGCCACAAATTTCCTTCCACCAAGCGTTTCCCCAAGTGTCCCAATAAAAATGATACCTCACTTGTGTGGGTAGGCCTAGCGCCCGAGACAGGAAATGCCCCAAAACACAACGTGGACACATCAAATTTTTTGACAGAAATCAGAGGTGTTTTTTGCAAGGTGCCTACCTGTGGATTTTGGCCTCTAGCTCAGCCGGCACCTAGGGAAACCTACCAAACCTGTGCATTTGTTTAAACTAGACACCCAGGGGAATCTAAGATGGGGTGACTTGTGGGGCTCTGACCAGCTTCTGTTACCCAGAATCCTTTGCAAACCTCCAAATTTTGCTAAAAAAACATATTTTCCTCACATTTCGGTGACAGAAAGTTCTGGAATCTGAGAGGAGCCACAAATTTCCTTCCACCCAACGTTCCCCCAAGTCCCCCGATAAAAATGGTACCTCACTTGTATGGGTAGGCCTAGTGCCCGCGACAGGATATGCCCCAAAACACAAAGTGGACATTTCACATTTTTTGACAGAAAACATAGGTGTTTTTTGCAAAGTGCCTACCTGTGGATTTTGGCCTCTAGCTCAGCCGGCACATAGGGAAACCTACCAAACCTGTGCATTTTTGAAAACTAGAGACCAAGGGGAATCCAAGATGAGGTGACTTGTGGGGCTCTCACTGGGTTCTGTTACCCAGAATCCTTTGCAAACCAAAAACTTTGGCTAAAAAACCCTTTTTCCTCACTTTTCGGTGACAGAAAGTTCTGAAATCTGAGAGGAGCCACAAATTCCCTTCCACCCAGCGTTCCCCCAAGTCTCCCGATAACAATGGTACCTCACTTGCGTGGGTAGGCCTAGTGCCCGCGACAGGAAATGCCCCAAAACACAAAGTGAACATTTCACATTTTCTCAAAGAAAACAGAGGTGTTTTTTGCAAAGTGCCTACCTGTGTATTTTGGCCTCTAGCTCAGCCGGCACCGAGGGAAACCTACCAAACCTGTGCATTTCTGAAAACTAGAGACCTAGGGGAATCCAAGATGGGGTGACTTGTGGGGCTCTGACCAGGTTCTGTTACCCAGAATCCTTTGCAAACCTCACAATTTGGCTAAAAAAACACATTTTCCTCACATTTCGGTGACAGAAAGTTCTGGAATCTGAGATGAGCCACAAATTTCCTTCCACCCAGCGTTCCCCCAAGTCTCCCGATAAAAATGATACCTCACTTGTGTGGGTAGGCCTAGCGCCCGTGACAGGAAATGCCCCAAAACACAACGTGGACACATCCCATATTTTGACAGAAAACAGGGTGTTTTTTGCAAAGTGCCTACCTGTGTATTTTGGCCTCTAGCTCAGCCGGCACCTAGGGAAACCTACCAAACCTGTGCATTTTTTAAAACTAGAGACCTAGGGGAATCCATGATGGGGTGACTTGTGGGGCTCTGACCAGGTTCTGTTACCCAGAATCCTTTGCAAACCTCCCAATTTGGCTAAAAAAACACATTTTCCTCACATTTCAATGACAGAAAGTTCTGGAATCTGAGATGAGCCACATATTTCATTCCACCCAGTGTTCCCCCAAGCCTCCCAATAAAAATGATACCTCACTTGTGTGGGTAGGCCTAGCGCCCGTGACAGGAAATGCCCCAAAACACAACGCCGACACATCCCATATTTTGACAGAAAACAGGGTGTTTTTTGCAAAGTGCCTACCTCTAGATTTTGGCCTCTAGCTCAGCCTGCACCTAGGGAAACCTACCAAACCTGTGCATTTCTGAACACTAGAGACCAAGGGGAATCCAAGATGGGGTGACTTGTGGGGCTTTGACCAGGTTCTGTTATCCAGAATCCTTTGCAAACCTCACAATTTGACTAAAAAAACAAGTTTTCCTCAAATTTCGGTGACAGAAAGTTCTGGAATCTGAGAGGAGCCACAAATTTCATTCCAACCAAACGTTCCCCCAAGCCTCGCAATAAAAATGATACCTCACTTGTGTGGGTAGGCCTAGCGCCCGTGACAGGAAATTCCCCAAAACACAAAGTGGACATATCACATTTTCGCAAAGAAAACAGAGGTGTTTTTTGCAAAATGCCTACCTGTGGATTTTGGCCTCTAGGTCAGCCGGCACCTAGGGAAACCTACCAAACCTGTGCATTTTTAGAAACTAGAGACCTAGGGGAATCCAAGATGAGGTGACTTGTGGGGCTCTCACCGGGTTCTGTTACCCAGAATCCTTTGCAAACCTCAAAATTTGGCTGAAAAAACACTTTTTCCTCAAATTTCGGTGACAGAAAGTTCTGGAATCTGAGAGGAGCCACAAATTTCATTCCACCCAGCGTTCCCCCAAGTCTCCCGATAAAAATGATACCTCACTTGTTTGGGTAGGCCTAGCGCCCATGACAGGAAATTTCCCAAAACACAACGCCGACACCTCCCATATTTTGACAGAAAACAGGGTGTTTGTTTGCAAAGTGCCTACCTGTAGATTTTGGCCTCTAACTCAGCCTGCACCTAGGAAAACCTACCAAACCCGTGCATTTCTGAACACTAGAGACCAAGGGGAATCCAAGATGAGGTGACTTGTGGGGCTCTCACCGGGTTCTGTTACCCAGAATCCTTTGCAAACCTCAAAATTTGGCTGAAAAAACACTTTTTCCTCAAATTTCGGTGACAGAAAGTTCTGGAATCTGAGAGGAGCCACAAATTTCATTCCACCCAGCGTTCCCCCAAGTCTCCCGATAAAAATGATACCTCACTTGTTTGGGTAGGCCTAGCGCCCATGACAGGAAATGCCCCAAAACACAACGCCGACACCTCCCATATTTTGACAGAAAACAGGGTGTTTGTTTGCAAAGTGCCTACCTGTAGATTTTGGCCTCTAACTCAGCCTGCACCTAGGAAAACCTACCAAACCCGTGCATTTCTGAACACTAGAGACCAAGGGGAATCCAAGATGGGGTGACTTGTGGGGCTCTGACCAGGTTCTGTTACCCAGAATCCTTTGCAAACCTCCCAATTTGGCTAAAAAAACACATTTTCCTCACATTTCGGTGACAGAAAGTTCTGGAATCTGAGATGAGCCACAAATTTCATTCCACCCAGTGTTCCCCCAAGCCTCCCAATAAAAATGATACCTCACTTGTGTGGGTAGGCCTAGCGCCCGTGACAGGAAATGCCCCAAAACACAACGCCGACACATCCCATATTTTGACAGAAAACAGGGTGTTTTTTGCAAAGTGCCTACCTCTAGATTTTGGCCTCTAGCTCAGCCTGCACCTAGGGAAACCTACCAAACCTGTGCATTTCTGAACACTAGAGACCAAGGGGAATCCAAGATGGGGTGACTTGTGGGGCTTTGACCAGGTTCTGTTATCCAGAATCCTTTGCAAACCTCACAATTTGACTAAAAAAACAAGTTTTCCTCAAATTTCGGTGACAGAAAGTTCTGGAATCTGAGAGGAGCCACAAATTTCATTCCACCCAGCGTTCCCCCAAGCCTCGCAATAAAAATGATACCTCACTTGTGTGGGTAGGCCTAGCGCCCCGTGACAGGGAATTCCCCAAAACACAAAGTGGACATATCACATTTTCGCAAAGAAAACAGAGGTGTTTTTTGCAAAATGCCTACCTGTGGATTTTGGCCTCTAGGTCAGCCGGCACCTAGGGAAACCTACCAAACCTGTGCATTTTTAGAAACTAGAGACCTAGGTGAATCCAAGATGAGGTGACTTGTGGGGCTCTCACCGGGTTCTGTTACCCAGAATCCTTTGCAAACCTCAAAATTTGGCTGAAAAAACACTTTTTCCTCAAATTTCGGTGACAGAAAGTTCTGGAATCTGAGAGGAGCCACAAATTTCATTCCACCCAGCGTTCCCCCAAGTCTCCCGATAAAAATGATACCTCACTTGTTTGGGTAGGCCTAGCGCCCATGACAGGAAATGCCCCAAAACACAACGCCGACACCTCCCATATTTTGACAGAAAACAGGGTGTTTGTTTGCAAAGTGCCTACCTGTAGATTTTGGCCTCTAACTCAGCCTGCACCTAGGAAAACCTACCAAACCCGTGCATTTCTGAACACTAGAGACCAAGGGGAATCCAAGATGGGGTGACTTGTGGGGCTCTGACCAGGTTCTGTTACCCAGAATCCTTTGCAAACCTCTAAAGTTGGCTAAAAAAACACGTTTTCCTCACATTTCTGTGACAGAAAGTTCTGGAATCTGAGAGGAGTCACAAATTTCCTTCCAGCAAGCGTTCCTGCAAGTGTCCCGATAAAAATGGTACCTCACTTGTGTGGGTAGGCCTAGATCCTGCGACAGGAAATGTCCCAAAACACAAAGTGGACATATCACATTTTCGCAAAGAAAACAGAGGTGTTTTTTGCAAAATGCCTACCTGTGGATTTTGGCCTCTAGGTCAGCCGACACCTATGGAAACCTACCAAACCTGTGCATTTTTGGAAACTAGAGACCTAGGGGAATCCAAGATGAGGTGACTTGTGGGGCTCTCACCGGGTTCTGTTGCCCAGAATCCTTTGCAAACCTCAAAATTTGGCTAAAAAAACACTTTTTCCTCACATTTCAGTGACTGAGAGTTCTGGAATCTGAGAGGAGCCACACATTTCTTTCCACCCAGCGTTCCCCTAAGTTTCCCGATAAAAATGATACCTAACTTGTGTGGGTAGGCTTTGTGCCCGCGACAGGAAAAGCCCCAAAACACAACATGAACACATCACATTTTTACACAGAAAACAGAGGTGGTTTTTGCAAAGTGCCTACCTGTGGATTTTGGCCTCTAGCTCAGCCGGCACCTAGGGAAACCTACCAAACCTGTGCATTTTTTAAAACTAGAGACCTAGGGGAATCCAAGATGAGGTGACTTGTGGGGCTCTCACCAGGTTCTGTTACCCAGAATCCTTTGCAAACCTCAGATTTTGGCTAAAAAGCACTTTTTCCTCAATTTTCGGTGTCAGAAAGTTCTGGAATCTGAGAGGAGCCACAAATTTCTTTCCACACAGAGTTTCCTCAAGTGTCCCGATAAAAATGATACCTCACTTGTGTGGGTGGGCCTTGTGCCCGCGACAGGAAAAGCCCCAAAACACAACGTGGACACATCCCATTTTTTGACAGAAAACAGAGGTGTTTTATTCAAAGTGCCTACCTCTGATTTTGGCCTCTAGCTCAGCCGGCATCTAGGGAAACCTACCACACCTGTGCATTTTGGAAAACTAGAGACCTAGGGGAATCCAAGATGGGGTGACTTGTGCGGCTCTGACCAGGCTCTGTTACCCAGAATCCCTTGCAAACCTCATAATTTGGCTAAAAAAACAAGTTTTCCTCACAATTCAGTGACATAGAGTTCTGGAACCTGAGAGGAGCCACAAATTTCCTTCCACCAAGCGTTTCCCCAAGTGTCCCAATAAAAATGATACCTCACTTGTGTGGGTAGGCCTAGCGCCCGAGACAGGAAATGCCCCAAAACACAACGTGGACACATCAAATTTTTTGACAGAAATCAGAGGTGTTTTTTGCAAGGTGCCTACCTGTGGATTTTGGCCTCTAGCTCAGCCGGCACCTAGGGAAACCTACCAAACCTGTGCATTTTTTTAAACTAGACACCCAGGGGAATCTAAGATGGGGTGACTTGTGGGGCTCTGACCAGCTTCTGTTACCCAGAATCCTTTGCAAACCTCCAAATTTTGCTAAAAAAACATATTTTCCTCACATTTCGGTGACAGAAAGTTCTGGAATCTGAGAGGAGCCACAAATTTCCTTACACTCAGCGTTCCCCCAAGTCTCCCGATAAAAATGATACCTCACTTGTGTGGGTAGGCCTAGCGCCCGTGACAGGAAATGCCCCAAAACACAACGTGGACACATCCCATATTTTGACAGAAAACAGGGTGTTTTTTGCAAAGTGCCTACCTGTGTATTTTGGCCTCTAGCTCAGCCGGCACCTAGGGAAACCTACCAAACCTGTGCATTTTTTAAAACTAGAGACCTAGGGGAATCCAAGATGGGGTGACTTGTGGGGCTCTGACCAGGTTCTGTTACCCAGAATCCTTTGCAAACCTCCCAATTTGGCTAAAAAAACACATTTTCCTCACATTTCGGTGACAGAAAGTTCTGGAATCTGAGATGAGCCACAAATTTCATTCCACCCAGTGTTCCCCCAAGCCTCCCAATAAAAATGATACCTCACTTGTGTGGGTAGGCCTAGCGCCCGTGACAGGAAATGCCCCAAAACACAACGCCGACACATCCCATATTTTGACAGAAAACAGGGTGTTTTTTGCAAAGTGCCTACCTCTAGATTTTGGCCTCTAGCTCAGCCTGCACCTAGGGAAACCTACCAAACCTGTGCATTTCTGAACACTAGAGACCAAGGGGAATCCAAGATGGGGTGACTTGTGGGGCTTTGACCAGGTTCTGTTATCCAGAATCCTTTGCAAACCTCACAATTTGACTAAAAAAACAAGTTTTCCTCAAATTTCGGTGACAGAAAGTTCTGGAATCTGAGAGGAGCCACAAATTTCATTCCACCCAGCGTTCCCCCAAGCCTCGCAATAAAAATGATACCTCACTTGTGTGGGTAGGCCTAGCGCCCCGTGACAGGAAATTCCCCAAAACACAAAGTGGACATATCACATTTTCGCAAAGAAAACAGAGGTGTTTTTTGCAAAATGCCTACCTGTGGATTTTGGCCTCTAGGTCAGCCGGCACCTAGGGAAACCTACCAAACCTGTGCATTTTTAGAAACTAGAGACCTAGGGGAATCCAAGATGAGGTGACTTGTGGGGCTCTCACCGGGTTCTGTTACCCAGAATCCTTTGCAAACCTCAAAATTTGGCTGAAAAAACACTTTTTCCTCAAATTTCGGTGACAGAAAGTTCTGGAATCTGAGAGGAGCCACACATTTCATTCCACCCAGCGTTCCCCCAAGTCTCCCGATAAAAATGATACCTCACTTGTTTGGGTAGGCCTAGCGCCCATGACAGGAAATGCCCCAAAACACAACGCCGACACCTCCCATATTTTGACAGAAAACAGGGTGTTTGTTTGCAAAGTGCCTACCTGTAGATTTTGGCCTCTAACTCAGCCTGCACCTAGGAAAACCTACCAAACCCGTGCATTTCTGAACACTAGAGACCAAGGGGAATCCAAGATGGGGTGACTTGTGGGGCTCTGACCAGGTTCTGTTACCCAGAATTCTTTGCAAACCTCTAAAGTTGGCTAAAAAAACACGTTTTCCTCACATTTCTGTGACAGAAAGTTCTGGAATCTGAGAGGAGTCACAAATTTCCTTCCAGCAAGCGTTCCTGCAAGTGTCCCGATAAAAATGGTACCTCACTTGTGTGGGTAGGCCTAGATCCTGCGACAGGAAATGTCCCAAAACACAAAGTGGACATATCACATTTTCGCAAAGAAAACAGAGGTGTTTTTTGCAAAGTGCCTACCTCTGATTTTGGCCTCTAGCTCAGCCGGCACCTAGGGAAACCTACCACACCTGTGCATTTTGGAAAACTAGAGACCTAGGGGAATCCAAGATGGGGTGACTTGTGCGGCTCTGACCAGGCTCTGTTACCCAGAATCCCTTGCAAACCTCATAATTTGGCTAAAAAAACTAGTTTTCCTCACAATTCAGTGACATAGAGTTCTGGAACCTGAGAGGAGCCACAAATTTCCTTCCACCAAGCGTTTCCCCAAGTGTCCCAATAAAAATGATACCTCACTTGTGTGGGTAGGCCTAGCGCCCGAGACAGGAAATGCCCCAAAACACAACGTGGACACATCAAATTTTTTGACAGAAATCAGAGGTGTTTTTTGCAAGGTGCCTACCTGTGGATTTTGGCCTCTAGCTCAGCCGGCACCTAGGGAAACCTACCAAACCTGTGCATTTTTTTAAACTAGACACCCAGGGGAATCTAAGATGGGGTGACTTGTGGGGCTCTGACCAGCTTCTGTTACCCAGAATCCTTTGCAAACCTCCAAATTTTGCTAAAAAAACATATTTTCCTCACATTTCGGTGACAGAAAGTTCTGGAATCTGAGAGGAGCCACAAATTTCCTTCCACCCAGCGTTTCCCCAAGTCCCCCGATAAAAATGGTACATCACTTGTGTGGGTAGGCCTAGTGCCCGCGACAGGATATGCCCCAAAACACAAAGTGGACATTTCACATTTTTTGACAGAAAACATAGGTGTTTTTTGCAAAGTGCCTACCTGTGGATTTTGGCCTCTAGCTCAGCCGGCACATAGGGAAACCTACCAAACCTGTGCATTTTTGAAAACTAGAGACCAAGGGGAATCCAAGATGAGGTGACTTGTGGGGCTCTCACTGGGTTCTGTTACCCAGAATCCTTTGCAAACCAAAAACTTTGGCTAAAAAACCCTTTTTCCTCACTTTTCGGTGACAGAAAGTTCTGAAATCTCAGAGGAGCCACAAATTCCCTTCCACCCAGCGTTCCCCCAAGTCTCCCGATAACAATGATACCTCACTTGTGTGGGTAGGCCTAGCGCCCGTGACAGGAAATGCCCCAAAACACAACGCCGACACATCCCATATTTTGACAGAAAACAGGGTGTTTTTTGCAAAGTGCCTACCTCTAGATTTTGGCCTCTAGCTCAGCCTGCACCTAGGGAAACCTACCAAACCTGTGCATTTCTGAACACTAGAGACCAAGGGGAATCCAAGATGGGGTGACTTGTGGGGCTTTGACCAGGTTCTGTTATCCAGAATCCTTTGCAAACCTCACAATTTGACTAAAAAAACAAGTTTTCCTCAAATTTCGGTGACAGAAAGTTCTGGAATCTGAGAGGAGCCACAAATTTCATTCCACCCAGCGTTCCCCCAAGCCTCGCAATAAAAATGATACCTCACTTGTGTGGGTAGGCCTAGCGCCCCGTGACAGGAAATTCCCCAAAACACAAAGTGGACATATCACATTTTCGCAAAGAAAACAGAGGTGTTTTTTGCAAAATGCCTACCTGTGGATTTTGGCCTCTAGGTCAGCCGGCACCTAGGGAAACCTACCAAACCTGTGCATTTTTAGAAACTAGAGACCTAGGGGAATCCAAGATGAGGTGACTTGTGGGGCTCTCACCGGGTTCTGTTACCCAGAATCCTTTGCAAACCTCAAAATTTGGCTGAAAAAACACTTTTTCCTCAAATTTCGGTGACAGAAAGTTCTGGAATCTGAGAGGAGCCACAAATTTCATTCCACCCAGCGTTCCCCCAAGTCTCCCGATAAAAATGATACCTCACTTGTTTGGGTAGGCCTAGCGCCCATGACAGGAAATGCCCCAAAACACAACGCCGACACCTCCCATATTTTGACAGAAAACAGGGTGTTTGTTTGCAAAGTGCCTACCTGTAGATTTTGGCCTCTAACTCAGCCTGCACCTAGGAAAACCTACCAAACCCGTGCATTTCTGAACACTAGAGACCAAGGGGAATCCAAGATGGGGTGACTTGTGGGGCTCTGACCAGGTTCTGTTACCCAGAATTCTTTGCAAACCTCTAAAGTTGGCTAAAAAAACACGTTTTCCTCACATTTCTGTGACAGAAAGTTCTGGAATCTGAGAGGAGTCACAAATTTCCTTCCAGCAAGCGTTCCTGCAAGTGTCCCGATAAAAATGGTACCTCACTTGTGTGGGTAGGCCTAGATCCTGCGACAGGAAATGTCCCAAAACACAAAGTGGACATATCACATTTTCGCAAAGAAAACAGAGGTGTTTTTTGCAAAGTGCCTACCTCTGATTTTGGCCTCTAGCTCAGCCGGCACCTAGGGAAACCTACCACACCTGTGCATTTTGGAAAACTAGAGACCTAGGGGAATCCAAGATGGGGTGACTTGTGCGGCTCTGACCAGGCTCTGTTACCCAGAATCCCTTGCAAACCTCATAATTTGGCTAAAAAAACTAGTTTTCCTCACAATTCAGTGACATAGAGTTCTGGAACCTGAGAGGAGCCACAAATTTCCTTCCACCAAGCGTTTCCCCAAGTGTCCCAATAAAAATGATACCTCACTTGTGTGGGTAGGCCTAGCGCCCGAGACAGGAAATGCCCCAAAACACAACGTGGACACATCAAATTTTTTGACAGAAATCAGAGGTGTTTTTTGCAAGGTGCCTACCTGTGGATTTTGGCCTCTAGCTCAGCCGGCACCTAGGGAAACCTACCAAACCTGTGCATTTTTTTAAACTAGACACCCAGGGGAATCTAAGATGGGGTGACTTGTGGGGCTCTGACCAGCTTCTGTTACCCAGAATCCTTTGCAAACCTCCAAATTTTGCTAAAAAAACATATTTTCCTCACATTTCGGTGACAGAAAGTTCTGGAATCTGAGAGGAGCCACAAATTTCCTTCCACCCAGCGTTTCCCCAAGTCCCCCGATAAAAATGGTACATCACTTGTGTGGGTAGGCCTAGTGCCCGCGACAGGATATGCCCCAAAACACAAAGTGGACATTTCACATTTTTTGACAGAAAACATAGGTGTTTTTTGCAAAGTGCCTACCTGTGGATTTTGGCCTCTAGCTCAGCCGGCACATAGGGAAACCTACCAAACCTGTGCATTTTTGAAAACTAGAGACCAAGGGGAATCCAAGATGAGGTGACTTGTGGGGCTCTCACTGGGTTCTGTTACCCAGAATCCTTTGCAAACCAAAAACTTTGGCTAAAAAACCCTTTTTCCTCACTTTTCGGTGACAGAAAGTTCTGAAATCTCAGAGGAGCCACAAATTCCCTTCCACCCAGCGTTCCCCCAAGTCTCCCGATAACAATGGTACCTCACTTGCGTGGGTAGGCCTAGTGCCCGCGACAGGAAATGCCCCAAAACACAAAGTGAACATTTCACATTTTCTCAAAGAAAACAGAGGTGTTTTTTGCAAAGTGCCTACCTGTGTATTTTGGCCTCTAGCTCAGTCGGCACCTAGGGAAACTTACCAAACCTGTACATTTCTGAAAACTAGAGACCTAGGGGAATCCAAGATGGGGTGACTTGTGGGCTCCGACCAGATTCTGTTACCCAGAATCCTTTGCAAACCTCACAATTTGGCTAAAAAAACAAATTTTCCTCACATTTCAGTGACAGAAAGTTCTGGAATCTGAGATGAGCCACAAATTTCCTTCCACCCAGCGTTCCCCCAAGTCTCCCGATAAAAATGATACCTCACTTGTGTGGGTAGGCCTAGCGCCCGTGACAGGAAATGCCCCAAAACACAACGTGGACACATCCCATATTTTGACAGAAAAAAAGGTGTTTTTTGCAAAGTGCCTACCTGTGTATTTTGGCCTCTAGCTCAGCCGGCACATAGGGAAACCTACCAAACCTGTGCATTTTTGAAAACTAGAGACCAAGGGGAATCCAAGATGAGGTGACTTGTGGGGCTCTCACCGGGTTCTGTTACCCAGAATCCTTTGAAAGCCTCAGAATTTGGCTAAAAAACACTTTTCCCTCACTTTTCGGTGTCAGAAAGTCCTGGAATCTGAGAGGAGCCACACATTTCCTTCCACCCAGCGTTCCCTCAGGTCTCCCGATAAAAATGATACCTCACTTGTGTGGGTAGGCCCTGTGCCCGCGACAGGAAAAGCCCCAAAACATAAAGTGGACACATCACATTTTTACACAGAAAACAGAGGTGTTTTTTGCAAAGTGCCTACCTGTGTATTTTGGCCTCTAGCTCAGCCGGCACCAAGGGAAACCTAGCAAACCTGTGCATTTTTTAAAACTAGACATCTAGAGGAATCCAAGATGGGGAGACTTGTGGGGCTCTGACCAGGTTCTGTTACCCAGAATCCTTTGCAAACCAAAAACTTTGGCTAAAAAAACACGTTTTCCTCACATTTTGGTGACAGAAAGTTCTGAAATCTCATAGGAGCCACAAATTCCCTTCCACCCAGCGTTCCACCAAGTCTCCCAATAAAAATGGTACCTCACTTGTGTGGGTAGGCCTAGTGCCCGCGAGAGGAAATGCCCCAAAACACAAAGTGAACATTTCACATTTTTCTCAAAGAAAACAGAGGTGTTTTTTGCAAAGTCCCTACCTGTGTATTTTGGCCTCTAGCTCATCCGGCACCTAGGGAAACCTACCAAACCTGTGCATTTTTTTAAACTAGAGACCTAGGGGAATCCAAAATGAGGTGACTTGTGGGGCTCTCACCAGGTTCTGTTACCCAGAATCCTTTGCAAACCTCAAAATTTCGCTAAAAAACACTTTTACCTCACATTTCGGTGTCAGAAAGTTCTGGAATCTGAGAGGAGCCACAAATTTCCTTACACCCAGTGTTCCCTCAAGTCTCCCGATAAAAATGGTACCTCACTTGTTTGGGTAGGCCTAGTGCATGCAACAGGAATGGATCACACAAGGGTCAATGGTCGTCCTTGCATGAGGGCTACTGTTAACCCTGGAGTGATCTATTCCTGAAGCAGGCACTTGGCGCAGGCACACAAGCGGGGTTGTCTTTTTATTAGGACAAGTGGGGAAACACTGAGTGGTAGGAATTTTGAGGCTCCCTGCACATTCCTGTAGTTTCTGTGATTAAAAAAGAAAGGAACAAATAGTGATTTTAATCAACACTTCACTTTTGTAGGGTATTCTGGTAAGAAAACGTATTTAAATCCAAACACGCCACAATTACGTGGGCGGCCTTGGGTGTCTAGTTTTCAGAAATGTCTGCGTTTGCTAGGTTTCCCTATATGGCTGCCGAGCCCAGGACCAAATACTTACGTAACTGTCTTAAAAAACAGGGCTGTTTTGTGGTAGGTAATTTTAATGTCTCCACAATCCGTTTTGGGTACTTCCCTGTTGTGGTCACTTGCCCACTCACTAAAGTGAGGCAGTTTTTCGCAGGAGACTTAGTGGAACTTGTGGCTCCCTGCAGATCCCTGGAGTTCTGCTCATTGGAATGCAAGGTAAATGTGTTTTTTAAGCACATTTAGTGATTTTAAGGGGATTCTGGGTGAAGGCAAACTGGTGAGAGCCACGCAAGTCCTGCACCCTTACCTTGGACTCCCCTGGTACTAGTTTGTTAAAGTTAACCCCCCACTCACACTGGTTGGTTTTAGCACCTCCAGAAATTATGGTTTCAAAGCATCTACCTTTGAAACTAAGGGAGACATGCTGGGGATTTGTCATGATGTTCCCTAAAGAGAAGGTCATAGGCTATGAAAAAGGGTAGTGTTTGGTACACAGGGGAGTCCATGAGAACGTAGCATATGTCCCAGCCAACATTATGTGCAGTGATGTGACTGTAATGCACTTATACAGCAAACTGAACATCTACTAAGTTCTGATGGAGGATGAACACGAAAAGCAGGTCAAACACTGACCTATACAAGTCATTCTCCTTCAGTGCTGGGATTGCACCAATGGGTTTGAATCCATAGGTGTAGATGATGTACATCTGTACTACCTTTACTATCTGCCTTCTACCTGTGCAATAACCCTGTGAAGGCACACCTACCATAAGCTTTCCTTACCCGTTCTCATCAGAGTCCTGGCTAATCCTGTATAATTGGCAAGTGAACCTATACTAGTTTGTGGATGCAAGGTGGGGGTTTCCAAGTATGCCGTACAAAGTGATTCCTCGAACTGAGAGAGCATATCTACCGTTGAAAGTAAGGTAGACATGCTGGTGAAGAAAGGGTACTACGTGACAATGTGACATATGTTATGTCCACTAGTATATGCAGTAGGGGGAATATAATGCATGTTAATTGAACAGAACACCGACCACATTCTGACAGTGGATTTAGCTCTCAAGCAGTCCAAAAGGAAGTCCATGATGAAGTAGGTGAAGTAAAATGTTGTGGCTCCTTGCCTAACGAAGCAGTGGCCCATGGAAGTTCGGTATCCATGCACTGCCACTGAAAGGATTACCCAACGGCAGCTCAACCTCAGACGATTTCCCAGAACTTTGCTTTAGTATGATACAACGTAAAGCAAGTAGGGATACAGAGGCCTGGTTGTGATGGACACTGGAGACAGTAATACCGACTCTCCTGCAACTTTCCATGCTTCGAGCACACTTTACAGCGACGACATGGACGATCCCTTTTGGGTGTTTTAGGAATGTGATCAGCAAAGTGTCGCTCCTGCAGCCTTGCCACATCCTCCAGAACATATGAGGTAGAGGCTGCTGCTGCTTCTGTAACAGCAATGAGGCTTTCAATTACAGACAACTGGAAGTCAAGGAAAGTCATGAGTCTTCCTGTGGTTGTCTGACGGTAAACAACATACGCATTATATGTTGCCATCAGAATCAGGTGGGTAAACAGTGTCTTGTACCAAGTGCAAGTTTTACGACACGCATTGTATGGTTGAAGAACCTGGTCGTTCTTGTCCACTCCGCCCATGTACTTATTGTAATCAAGTACACAGATGGACTTGTGGACTTCGTCCATCTGACCCCAAACCGTGATGGGAGAAGTGCTCTCATCATGAATTGTAGTGAGCATGTATACATCATACCTAAGAACTTGACTGCGAGCAGTTCTTTAGAACGCAATGCAGTACTCTCTGATTGCTGGAGCTTCTTGCAAACAAGCTCCTGGGGGAATCCTTCGCGGTTACAACGAACCGTACCGCAGGCCACAGTGCCAGCTTTGTAGAGCTCACTGAACAGCTCTACTCCTGTATAGAAATTGTCCACATAAAGGTTATAACCTTTGTAAAGAAGTGGCTGGACAAGTTCCCATACAATGTTACCTGTGACCCTTAACGTGGGAGGGCAACCTACAGGGTTTAGGGTAGAATCCTTCCCTGTATACAATCTCAAGCTGTACACATATCCAGAAGAGCTCTCACACAGCATGTACAGCTTTATGCCATAGCGAGCTCTTTTGTTCGCAATGTACTGTCTGAAAAACAGCCTTCCTTTGTGCAGGATCAAGGACTCATCGACTGCTATATTCTTTCCAGGAGTATAGATCTCTGGAAATCTGGCAGACAAATGTTCCACGACAGGCCGAATTTTGAACAACCTGTCATGGTCTGGATGGTCCCGGGGCAGTGCAGCAGAATTGTCATTGAAATGCAGCATGCGCTGCAGAAGCAAAAAACGATCTCTGCTCATGTATGGTGCGAAGATGGGAGTTACCCAAACCGTGCGAGTCGTCCAGTAGGACTGCAAGGTGGGTTTCTGCACTAACCCCATTTTGAGAGTAAGGCCCAAAAATATCTTCAACTCCGCCAGCGAAGTGGGAGTCCACTGGTGTGCCCTAGAACGGGGCCCTAGAGTGCCTCCACGCTCCCTCAGAAATTGGTCTGCACGCAAATTTGTTTGCTGCACAATTTTCTGAAGGAAGTCAACATCCAAAAATAGATGGATGTAGTCGACTGGCAAAAAGTTACCTGTATCGACTTTACATCCAGCGTCACCAGTAAAAGGTGGAATTTGCGGCTGAACTAAACGGGGGGCTGCCAAGAGAGCACTCACTCTGTGCTTGTGGCCACAAGCACGTGCTCTCTGGGTTCGGCTAACACAATGTTGTACCGCTGCACAGAATGTGCTTGCGAAGGGAAAGCACGGCTGTTGTCATTGTCTCCTTCAGACTCACTGGAAGAGGTGTCGTCGGATGGGACTCCGCCGACTGAAAAATCACTCCCAGATTCTGCCACATTGTCCTCTCCCTCAGATGCTGTCTCAGTATCTGCTGTCTCAGTCTCTGAGCCTACATCAGAACTGTCC
Source organism: Pleurodeles waltl (assembly GCF_031143425.1). NCBI lineage: Eukaryota > Metazoa > Chordata > Amphibia > Caudata > Salamandridae > Pleurodeles > Pleurodeles waltl. Next base: position 572,586,829 of record NC_090448.1, read on the forward strand.
TCCATAACCCGAGTTAGGGCTTGATCAGCAGTCATCCAACGAGACGCCATCTCTGCTACTGGCTAAACTGTCCCTCTAAATTACTAGCCTATGTAGAAGGCATATAGTCAGAAAATTGCTCGTGGGTATGTTTGTTGTGTACAATAGGAAATGTTGTCACCTTACCTTCGCTTCTTCTCCAATTCTGCAGATTCTCTGAAAACACTGAAAAAAACAAAAAAGAATGTATTACTTCACCTTACCACACACCCATCATCACAGCCTTCAGTGCTGGTGGCACCCAGTGCGACAGTCATTTTTGGTGCTCTGCCTCCCATTACCTCCTCTTCTAATTCCCTCCATACCACCCAGCAAAAGTGCCACTCATATCTCCATAGTCCCCCTGGCATAACATTTGTTTTAAAGTGCGGGTAACGTTTGCCTTTACTAATCCACTCAGCTAAATACATATAAATATATATCCTTTGCAGCAGGACAATAAACTATCTGCGCTACTTTATGGCAATTACCACTACAGAAAAGACATACATGCATGTATATATATATATACATTTTGTGAACAAGAATCTCAAGGCACTCCACAAGGTTCAAATTGGCATGTTTTATTGCAAGCAACAGCCACCTACGCGTTTCGACTCTCTTTTCTTTCATTTTTTATACTTGCAATAAAACATGTCAATGTGAACCTCTTGGAGTGTGGTGAGATTCTTGTTCACAAAATATTTTCGAGGTTGCTCTCCTCCATCACCGAGCACCGGCAGTGGAGTGCGCCGTGCAAAAATCTTTTAACCAATTTGTGTTGCATATATATAAATATATATATTTTTTTTTCTTTTTTTTCCAAAAAGTTGAAAAAAAATTGTTTTCTGTTCTTTAAAAAGTCCTGAAACTTTTTCTCTCTTTTATCTGTCTCTAAACCTTCTTCTGTCATGTCTGGTGTAGGACCTCCTCTTAATCTGGTCAATACAACTTATGACCACCTTAACTTTAAGAGCCTAAGGAGTCTCTGCATTGATAGAGGTTTAGTGGTAGGAAAGAACCCTACTAGAGAATGTCTGTCTAATATGCTTATTGAGAATGATAAGGCCCAGGGTGGCACCTCATCTGAAAAGTTGATAGATAACTCACACTCTGACTCAGGGGAGCCCGTTGAGAGAGTGGTACAGGGTTCTCCTCCTAATCTGCCCCTTAGCAGACCACCTTGCAATGCTGGTAGTAATAGAAGCTCCCATCATAGTAGGGATGTTTTCGTTCCTGAAGGCCAGGTTGTTAGAGTGCAAGCTGTAGAGGCAGGTCTCCCTCTGTTGAATCATCTTTCTTCTGTGTCAAAGCATTCCCAACCCACAGACCTTCAAGAAAAATTGTTAGAAAGGTAACTCAATAAGTTGAGAGTGGAAGAGACCAGGCTGAAGCTTAAACAGCAACAGCTGGCTCTAGACAGGGAATCCCTAGACTTAGAGAAGGAGAGACAGAGGTTGGGGTTAGGACCCCATGGTGGCAGCAGCAGTATTCCTGATATTAATCCTGTTAGAGAGCATGATTCCAGGAATCTGCACAAGATAGTTCCCCCTTACAAGGAGGGGGATGACATTAACAAGTGGTTTGCTGCACTTGAGAGGGCCTGTATGGTACAGGGGTCCCTCAAAGGCAGTGGGCTGCTCTCTCTCTCTATATATATATATATATAGAGAGAGAGAGAGAAAGCAAGACACTAACTCTACATAACATGTTTTTTCATACATGTGTGCTTTCCCTTGTCAAGGCACTCATGTATAAAAAAATAAAATGGCCCCATAGACGGTCACTCTAAGGGCTGACCACCAACAATTTCATTTTTTTAAAAAAATACAATCTAGTTTTCACTGGGGGGCGATCGGGTCCCCCCAGGGAAAACAAGATTTTGTTTTTGACCCCCAGGGATCGGCCCGTGTGCGGAGGGGCGACCCCGCCATTTTGTTTTTATTTTATTTTGATTATTGCACTTTTTTTTTTAATCTGAGGGGCGCAATCGCCCCCCAAAACAGTTACGTTTAAAAAATAATTACAAGGGGGCCGACCCCCCCAAAGAAGATCCCTGGTGTCTAGGGGAGTTTCCTAGCCATGGATCGCAGCCGCTCTGTGATCCATGGCCAGGAAACAGTGCCAGTGAGGCATCGATGGAAAGGGGAGAGTCTCCCCTTTCTATCGATGCCTCCCTGGCATCTGGGGAGGCCGTTTTGGCCTTTTTTTACCCACCGGAGTAGAAGAGGACGCTTTCCTGATCCGCTTCTGCTCCGGTGGGGAAAAAATGTGACGTCAGCGTGCCTCACGGTGCGCTGACGTCACAAAGGGGCGAGAGGGAGCGGGAGGGAGATGCGGAAGTTGTTCCGCATCTCCAACGGGGAAAAAATAAATAAATAAATCCTCCGATGCATTGCATTGGTCATGGCCAACAGGCTGGCGGTACTAAATCCCGGAATATGACCGTGGCGGTCTCGTCACGGTCATACCGTCGGAACCGCCAGGCTACCGCCATGGTGGTCCCGGCGGTTATAATCCACCAGGGCAGCGCTGCAAGCAGCACTGACCTGGGGATTACGAGTCCCTATCCGCCAGCCGTTGGAACAGCTGGTGGAATGGGTGACTTGGGGGCCCCCTGGGGGCCCCTGCACTGCCTATGCACTCAGCACCTGCTGCACATCAAAATCGCTGCCGGCTCTATTATGAGCCAGCTGCACTGTTGATGTGAATTTTCCACTGGGCCAGCGGAAAAGTCATAATTGGGAGCCACATATACCGCCAGTACTGGAGGTATAGTGGCGCCCGCGGCTTCGGCGATCTTTTTGTAAGACCGCCGAAGTCGTAATCAGGCCCATAATGTTGCTTTTTTACTTTACTAACATCTACTAACTCTTGCCATATCTTTATACTCTTGGTAGGTACACCATTCACTAGAATTGCAAGTCCTTATTCGAAATATCCTTGCACACCTACAATTTCAACATTCTGCTTAAAATCTAATGTTAAGTACACAACTCTACTATTTAGACCCTTCTGGAGCCCAGTTGGATGTAACTTTCCTGTCTTTGGCTCCATACCGACTATTGCTTGGAATGGATGTACACATTGTAAAAATGTAGACTCATAAACATTGAAGTCTTGCAGTGCTTGTGTAATAGAAACATGTTCTAAGTTGTTATACGCTGCTCTAGCTGGCACTTTATTCTTATTTAATGTATTATAACAGTACTTGCATTTTACTTGCCATTTGCAACAAACAAATTGTTCTTCTACAAATAAATAAGCTGCTAAATCTCTCCATTTACCACTGGTGTCTTCTTCAGTTTTAGAAGACACAGTATCACAATAACATAACAAGTTTGAGTTGTGTAGTGAGTGTGTCTACAGCATATGCAAACACAGTGTGGTTTCTACGAAAAGACTGTTATAAACTTTCTAATTTCTTCATGAATGTTATCAACAGTAATAGATATCTCCTGTTCTGCTACAGCTGCAGAATCCTCTCTTCATTTTCTCTGCACTCCTCTTGAGGTCCAAAGTAATGAAACTGGAAATCATCACAAATCTTTTCTAACTCTGCCACTGTTCCATACAAAACAACTCCATTAATTTCCGCTAAGCGTACTGCAGGGCTCTTCACATGAACAAGCCTCCTAACTAGAGTATGCATTTGTGAGTCGTGTACAGCTAACATTAAAAATTATGAAAGGTGCTTTAGCACACTTACTTCGATAAACATGCTAATGAATGTCCTTTTAGCTTTACATATTTTCTTACTTTGCGTGGATCTAGTATTTTCAAAAGTACAATTTTCTGTTGAAGACTTTTGAATAGAATGTTTTGTAAGAAATGTCTAAGCATATCAATTGATTCCTGTTGAACAGTACAAATACTACTTCAGTTCCACTTATACACTGTGTCCTGTGTACGACTTCCCTGAACCATATCAGCTATGACTTGTTCTACATTTCTAGGTACCATTACCTCTTTCTCAATAGGAGAACCATCTTTTATTTCATAACAGCGTCCAGATTCATCACCTGCATGCAGTAGTCTGTTCTCTTGCAAACAGCTTACTTCAGTAAAGAAAGCCTCAGTACTAGAACTATGTCTCCATTCTCCACTAAAAGCTATACAAACGTTGGTTCTGTTTATGTCTTTCTTTAGAGTTTTTTTCTCATACTCAACACTATTTTATTTAGTGTTTTCATTCTACTCAAAATAAAGATAAATACCTTTCTTTTCAGAGTAAATACCTTATCAATTATGCTCTCAACATATTCCTTTTGTCTCACAGCTTCTCTTCTTTTATACTAATTAGATTGTTTATTACTCCACTACGAGACATTTTGACTCTTATTTCCTTGAACTGACGTTGCCTTCTAGTTAAACTTTCAATTTCAATGTATGTTATTTTACTTCTTACATAATGTTCTTTTACTCCTTTCTTATTTGATGTCAAAGTTTGTTTCTTTTCCACTTCATTTTGCTGTCTCTCAAGTTGACTACATACCATTTTAAGAAATGTCTTTGTTCTCTTACCAGCAGCTTGGCTTTCCTTCTGTTCTTTTTTCCATGCTGCCCCTTTTGTTTCCCAGTTATGAGGAGGTAGTATTGTTGCTTCTGTTTTTTTCTTCTCTGAGTTTTTAATGGCATGGGAACTGTGTCCACTTAAGAAAGAAATTAATACCTGAAAATACATTTTTAAAAGTATTTGAATTAATATCTAGACTAATAATAATATTCTATTATTTATGAACTTTACACTTCTATCTGCTTTTCCTGAAAACTAAGACCCAGATTTAAGAGGGCCTAGCACCTCCTCGCACCACATTAGCGTAATTTTTTATGATGCTAATGTGGCCTAACAAGGCCAAATTCACCTCACCATATTTACAAAGTGGTGCAATGTATGCATTGTGCCACTTTTTAATCCCTTGTGCGACATTATGCCTCTGGCAGGCATAATGTATGCAAGGTAGGCATTCCCCCATTAGGGGGAACGCAAAAATGGAGCAATCGAATCTAAGAGATTCCACTGTGCCATATTTCTGTGGCTATTTTTAATGCCTGTGCATTGTTTACAAGGTGCCCCTAAGTTCTCTGCATGATTACCGTCAAATTTGTGGCCTTAATCCTGCATACAATAGTGTAAAGAATATTGATGCTATTGCCCCTACCTTGTGCCATGGTGAACCATATATTAAAAATGGTGCACATATGGTGGTGGTAGGAGGGCCTATGGGGCACAGGAAAAGTAGCACTGTGTTGGATGCAGCTCCACTTTTCTTAATTGAGGCCCTAAGTTTTAGAAAGCAACTTCAGTAATGCAGTAATATATACAGAGAACCTCAATGGCAAATGCTTAATAGGCCATCTTCACTATGTCAGAGAGCGCCATATTTCTATTTAAACAACACAATCATAGGTTAGAAAGTTGTTTTACAGACTAATTTCATTCAGTAGTGAGAGAGCACAGAGAAACTGTACAGTAAGAGGCCTCATTCATACCGGAAAACACACCCATTCGATAAATGTACAGACCATTGTGGACCACAGTGGGCTCTTCACAAACATCCTAGCTAAATATCCTGACAGCGTCCCTGATGCCTACATATTCAGGCATTCCGCCATCAACGAGCGGTTCCAGGATGGGCAATATGGCAATGGGCTACTCGTAGGTAAGCTACCATACCAATCAGTACATGTAGAACACACCACCCTTGTTGGACAAACAAGACATACACCTGACTAAACACACATGGGCAGGGGAACATAGACGTACAGACAACACAAATGCCACAAGCGACACTACACCGCATTAATTGCACATTACACAAACATACACCCATATGTACATAATACAGGCACAAACTGACTGCCACACCACAACAAAGACAAGTGGAGCTATGTCCCCTCCGCATACAGAAGCTGGGCCCAAACCACTACAAGTATTGACTGGTTGACAACTAAATACAGATCCAACACACATTACACCAAACAATGAATAGCTCAGCTATGTGAATGGAATAGGCCATGTCAATGTAAAGAAAGTCACACAGGCACAGCCACACATTTGGCATGGTATTCAAGCCTCTGGTGGCACCAATATCAAATGCCATCCAAGTGTTGCAATTACCAACTACATATTACCTATACATACCTGACGTACCAGTTGGGTGCACCTTCACCTGTCTGCTGCATTGTGCTGCACACATGGGAATAAAATAACAACAGCCATGAAAGACCATGGGGCAGAAAGTGGTACAGCTTCTAGTCCAGTGCCATTTCACATGCGCCCATGGCCCCACTAAAGCCACCAGGTGTGCGCTGTATACAAGAAACTGCCCACCATTGTGCAGAGTAGGTGCAATACTGTCAAGATAATGGATGCCATAGCAGGACTGTGTAGGATTATTGAGAACATGGCTGACCTTTCATGCATTGTACATAGGGACCCATGCAAAAATCATGGTGTGGCCCCTCCCAATGCCTGTACGGTGCATATGTTGAAAGTGTCTGTGATAAATCATGTAAAGGAACTTTGGAGATTTCTCTGCATCTATTTTCCAGTCCTCCAATTGTGTGAATCACACCATTTTACACATGATGGCTGGCACAGGCATAATCTGCCACAATGGGTCACTAAGTGTCACACTGCATGCATAATGCCACATGGTAACATGGAGGCCCAAATTTGGCTTTGTAGGGCTACCATGGTGTCAATACAGATGACACCATTGTGGTGCAAGGAGGTGGTAGGTTCCTGTAACAATAGGACACAGCCTCAAATATGGACAACACAACGCATATTTGGCATGATGGTTGAACTGTCATTTCAGATTTATTTTGACAAATACCAGGTCCCTGAGCCACAACCCATGATAGTAATGTCCATCTCCACAAACCAATGCAACCGTTCAACAAAACAGGAATGCACACAATGCCAGAAGCAAGTCTGAATCACCACTCTACCTAAAACTAACATGTGCCATGGAACATATGAAACCACAAATATGCATTAGCGACACGTTCTCCCATTCCTATGCAGCCGACCAAGGTTACAGCATCCAGCCATGGATGATGACTTTCTTTTGGCAACCCGACAACGGTGGAAGAGCAGGCATACAATGAGGGCACAGGAGGACATGAAATGTGGTAGAGATGAAATTTCGGCTCCTGAAGTCAAGGTTCAAGTGCCCGGCGTTGACAGGTATGCAAGATGATACTTGTATGTGCTATCTTACATAACATGAGTATAAAGACAAATGTCCCTTGGGATGCACTAGTAGATGTCTCCAATGAGGAGGAGGGTGGCAATGGTGAAGCACAGGTGGAGGGGAAACGACAAACACTGCTGCTGAAGTTCGCAGGCGACAACTAATTGTACAGAACTTCTACACCTAGACACTGTACAACTAATATCACTTTGTAAATATCACCAAAAAATCACTTTGCACCAGAGTGCCCATGGTCTACTCATTCTCCACTGCATATACCATTGGAATGTTGCTCATACCTCAAAGATCAGGAAAGAAACACAACAGTTACAAAGATGGGGAGACTGTGAACTTTGACTTTGCCAATCTGGGGTGAGTCCCGGCAATGTGTGTGAGAGGGAGGGGCCAAACACTCTTGGTGCCCGCGTAAAGCACCGACTGCACTCCCGCCTCGCGGGAGAAGGTGAACTTTGACTTTGCGAATCTGGGGTGAATCCCAGCAATGTGTGTGAGAGGGAGGGGCTAAGCCCTCTTGGAGCCCGCATAAAGTGCCGGCTGCGCTCCCTCCTTGCAGGACACGCGCAGGCGGTGCCCGGGCAAAGCCCGGGCCAAGGGCGGGCCCGTCCTTTGCCCGTCATCGACAGGAAGAGGCTGGACTGGGCCCCCCCCTCAATTTCTACCAGCACACTGGGATCGTAATACGAGACCAGTGCTGAGAGTTTTTTTGGCTGGAATCTAGGCAGGTACTTCTGTCTTCTGCTGGGCAGCGGAATAGCCATATTTTATCACGGGCTATTCCTATTCATAGTTTGCTACTTGAATTTGGCAAGACCTCTTTTGAGTTACTAATTAATAGTCATACTACTTGCATTTTACTAGTCTGTACACTCTAGTTAATAAGTATTAGTGGTACAGATTGCCCCTCCCAAGGTTGTCTGCTTAGCTGTAGATACTGGCTCGAAGTGCTCTAGAGTATGGGTGCTATCGACATGCAAATCATAAATGTCGAGGAAAGGATATTAACTCAGAGGGGCCCGCTGGAATCCCCACCCCCCTGTAATAATTCCCCATTGCTAGAAATAGCTTCCTTAGATCAGATAAGGCCACTGGATAGCAGGGACCAGTTGAAGGGCCCTAATGGATGCGTCCATTATTTCAATGAAATCATCTCAGAGCCTGATGATTCTCCACCTCCACCTAAACGTACAAGGAAACCAAAAGCAGTATGTAAGGTCAGAGTCCCAAGTTACAAGATATCTGAAAACTGCAGCAAGGACAACACCGGAGCCCAAGTCTTGGAGCAAAGTAAATTTAATTCTGTTAATATGAAACCTTGTCAAAAGATTACTCGAAGCACAGTAAAGGCAAAAACGAACACCTTAGATACCATTACCGCCCTGGAAAATTTAGTAAAGACGTCATTTGAGTCATTGACAAAGTGTCTAATTCAAGTGGAGGGAAATGCGGAGTTAATACTTAATTTAGTGAAGGCTTTGACTCCAGGTCTAACCCCTTTAGCTCCCCAACCTTGTGGTGGGCCCGATTCAAAGTGGAATCCACTCTTAAAGAGTGGCAATACCCGTCAAACACCCCTCTGGTTAACCAACAACATCTAGAATCCTGCATACCTTTAAACAGCATTAGTAGTTCTCAACAAGTAATTCCTAACAAAAATGGCTTAGAAATACATAACACCCTGAAACCCCCTATGGACATAACATTAGTACCTAGTGACACATTACATCTTCCTCCTGCAGTAACCCCCTATGTAGTAGTTCTTGCTAATGTCCCCACTATACCGACAGAAAACAGGGAAACATGGATGGCCCTGAGAAACAAATCCTTGAACTGGATAGGAACCCGCATGAAACCTGGTATGATAGATATACTTTTCGAAGATATAAAAATGATTAGGAGAGTCAAATGGGTGGGCAGGAGTCATAAAACATTAAGGGGTGATTGCGTGGTACTTTCATTTAAAACCCCAAAGTTAGTTGAGGACATTCTAAGAAATCTAAGCCCACGTCAGTTCTCTGATCATGACATTTCTTTGCTCCCCCTAGACTACTTCTACCAATTTAATGGGAGGCATGATCAACCAAGAAAAGATCCTCCATTTCAACAAAGTAGTATTAAAAGAAATTACATGGTCCCCATCAAGAACAGATTCTAAGCCCTCCCTCTAGAAGAAGTGGACTGACTGTTGGCAGACCACTCTGAGGACGGGACGAGATCCATGTTGAAGAATTCTGCCCTTGACCCTTTGAATGGCATAGGCGGACAGGAGGGGAGTAAAGGGGGCGTAACGACGGTAAAGGAAAAAAGAGTACTTGCTGAATCGCAAGTGGGCGGAGTTTCCGCCCACTTGGCTACACTAATACCCATTCCCCACATAGTGACGGAGAGTATAACACTCATTCCAACAAGGAAAAGAGGGCAAAATGACCCTCTGGATTTGGGCGTAATTACACCAGGGGGAAAATGTTTATTCTGGAACGTGGCAGGCCTTCGTAGCAAAACTGAGAACGGGGATTGGTTAGAATTCATTAGACCCTTCTCCTGCGTGTGTTTACAGGAGATGGTCTGTGGATCCTATCCATATAAACGGATGCAGGACTTTTCACACCCCAGCAATTTCTTCCATGCGGGGTAGGGCGAAAGGAGGCTTGTGTATATATATTCCAAATAATTACAATACAATGAAGTTGATTAACCTAATTTCAAATACGCTTTATCAACTGATGCTATGTGAATTAAAAAATGGAGCGCTTTTAGCTATTATCAACTTCTATAATAATGCTCCTTCACAAAAGATTTCACATACGATCAGCCAACTACAGAACGATCTGGAACGCGTGTGCAATCCCTACACATAAAGAGACTTTTATAGTATGGGGAGGCAATTTTAATACTCATGTGTGCTCCCAATTAGCTGAGAAAGCTTGTTGCCCCGGCCTAGGAGAATACGACGATCGATTTCATTTTACCCACAATCACCGTGGAATTTTTTTGAATAATACATAATATAAATTTGACCTTTCTTTTTGCAACGGTCTAATTGATAATAACTCACAACATAAACCAACCGTTACCATAGATGTGCAAACACCACAATAGATTTCATAGTAGTATCCAGTAACTTTGTTTTTGGCGCATCCGGGTATAAAATCCATGATATTGCGTTAAGTGATCACTATCCCCAAACCATACATCTCGCACTCCCCCAAGCTATAAATAAACCCAATAGAGTACCAGACAATGTAGCCCCCACCACCGACGAAGAAACTGAAACCACTATGAACTCCATTCACTCTGGCTCCCCCTCCGACCCATGCCCCCACTGTATATTCAACAGAGCCAGCCCCGCCATCGCCCCCATACTCCGAGCCACAATCAACAGCTCTTTCGAAACCGCCACCTTCCCAGACCTTTGGAAACACGCAGAAGTCACCGAGCTCCTAAAAAAAAACAAAGCCAACCCAGACGACCTCTCCAACTACCGCCCCATCTCCCTCCTCCCATTCCCAGCCAAGGTTACGGAAAAAATAGTCAACTCCTGCCTATCCCACTTCCTCGAGACAAAACAACACACTCAACCCTTCCCAATCTGGGTTCCAAAAGAACCACAGCACAGAAACCGCTCTCATAGCATGCACCGACGAAATCGGATCCACAGTCGACATGGGCTAAACAGTAGCACTCATACTCCTGGATCTCTCCACAGCCTTTGACACTGTTTGCTACCACACACTCAGCACACGCCTTCACGACGCAGGGATAAGACACAAAGCCCTGGATTGGCTCACCTCCTTCCTCACCAACAGAACCCAAAAAGTCTGTCTCCCCCACTTCCAATCTCCTGCCACCAAAATCACCTGCGGAGTCCCCCAAGGCTCCTCCCTCAGCCCCACACTATTTAACATCTACATGACCCCACTAGCCAACATCATCAAACCCCACGGAATCAGCATCCTCTCATACGCCGATGACACTCAACTCATCCTCTCCCTCACGGGCAACCCCATCACTGCCAAATCCAACCTACACAACGCACTCCTCGACACCGCCACATGGATGACAGCCAACCACCTAAAACTCAACTCAAACAAAACCGAAATAATCCTCTTTGGCCCACACAAAAACACTTGGGACCCCTCTTGGTGGCCCACCACGCTAGGCCCCGCACCCACCCTGGATTCCTCCCTCTCGATGACCCAACAAATCAACCCTCTCACCTCCTCATGCTTCAACACACTCCGCATACTGAAAAAAACATTCAAGTGGATCCCCACAGAGACCAGAAAGACTGTCACCCACGCACTCATCAGCAACAGACTTGACTACGGAAACTCCCTCTACACTGGCACCACACTAAAACTCAAGCACAAACTACAGCGTATCCAGAACTCAGCGGCACGACTCATCCTCGACCTCCCCCGACACGAACACATCTCACCACACCTCAAATCCCTCCACGGGCTCCCCATAGATAAAAGGGTCACCTTTAAGATCCTCATCCTCGCACACAAATCACTCCACAACACAGACCCTGCCTACCTCAACGAAAGAGTCACCTTCCACTCGCCCACACGCCACCTCCGCTCAGCCGACCTCTCTCTTGCCTCTGTCCCCCGCATCAAACACACCACCACCGGGGGCAGATCCTTTTCCTACCTTGCACCCAAAGCCTGGAACTCCCTCCCAACCCACCTCCACAAGACCCAAAACCTACTTCTTTTCAGGAAGAGCCCCAAAAAAAACCTGGCTTTTCGAACAGTGATCCTCCCAGCCCCATCCCCCTCCCCATCCTCCCCAGCACCTTGAGACCCTCACGGGTGAGTAGCGCGCTTTATAAATCTCTTTGATTGATTGATTAATTGAACATTGAACTGGGCTCAAGGAATTATTTTTTTGCATTGGTCTCAGATTGAACCGATATGTTTCATGGAACAGCTGTTGTGCGATTACTCTAACGAGGTGGAAACCTGCCTCTTAGATAACATTAGACCACAGGACTGTATTAGAGCATTCTTAGCAATTACTATGGGAATTAAACAGTCTCTCACAGTAAGTGTGGGAAAATCCAGACTATGTGGAAATAAAGGTTGGTTCAATACTGAATGCACACAGGCTCATAAGAAACTTAAACAAATAAGATTGAGATTACTATCCCCAGAAAAGAGTATAAAAAGGCCAAACAAATAGGAAAAAATTCCTAAAACATGAGGCTTGGAATACTCTATATGAGGGAAGCCTCCAAAATAATAGTGCCAAATTTTGGAAGGTAGTTAACTCTCCCCTGCTGAGTGATAGTATGTCACCAAGTATTGAAATAGCCATCACAGAAGATGAGTGGGTTGCTCATTTTTCCAAAATATATTTTTGGGAAAAGACAAATGCAGACATAGACAACTATAGAACCGACCCCCAGCCTATAACTCCGCCATTTAGTTTAATCGCGGTCATCGACGCCATCAATGCTAGCAAGAGTGGGAAAGCATCAGGCCCAGATGGAGTACCAATTGATATTTAGAAGTCTAACATTTCACTATGGGGTCCTTTATTGACGCAGGTTCTAAGAGCATGCTGCGCCACGACCTTTATTCCGACCTGGGCCGAGTCTATCATTGTCCCAATATTTTAGAAAGGTGACCATCAAAATCCGGCATGTTATAGACCGATCTCACTCCTCGATACACTTGCAAACATTGCAGGACGTATAATTTTAAATAGGCTGCGGGAGTGGACGGAAGCTAATAACATATCAACAGATTTACAATATGGCTTTAGGTCTGGGATAGGGACTGTGGAACAGGCCTTGTACTTAGATATCTTGATGGGCAAATATACGAAGGCCAAGTCAGGAAATTTATATCTCGTATTTGTTAATCTGACCTCGGCATTTGACTGTGTAATTCACAGTAAACTATTGTCCATTTTGATGCATATGGGGGTAGACAACACTATAGTTCACTTCATTACGGAACTATATTCCGGTGCTAAAGCAAGGGTATGCTTTGGGTCTCAGGGGGAGTGTACCTCCTCTTTCCCTGTAAATCAAGGGGTACGTCAAGGCTGTTTTTTAGCACCTCTCTTGTTCTCCTTATATATCAATAAACTAGAGGTTGTCTTATCCACAGCATGTAGAGACCTTCCACAAGTTGGATCTTAACAGATCCCAGCACTTATGTATGCTGATGACGCTGTCCTTATGGCACGCACTCCAGCAGCCTTACAGCGTTTATTGACAACTTTTGCCAATTATATGGAAGATCTAGGCCTCAAAATCAATCATTCTAAAACTTACATGATGAACTGTGGTATAAAATTTGTGAAAAAACCTCGTGTCACATTAAAGGGCGTCAAATTAGTCGACACAGAATCCTTTGCATACCTAGGAATTATGTTTGACAACAAAGGTACCTGGTCGCAAGCAATTAGTTCCAGGAAACTACAGTTTGCTAAAACCATTATGTCTATAAAAAAAAAATCTAAAAAAGTTGGAAGGGCTACCCCAAAAAGATATGATGACTATCTATAAGGCGAAATGTGTCTCTTTTGCACTGTACGGGGCAGGTCTATGGGGACATAGGAAAGGTAATGCTTTGCAGATAGTAGAAAATGATTTCCTAAAGTCCATTTTAAGTGTGCCAAAATCCAGCTCAACCTTGGCGTGCCATTCAGATTTGGGGGTAACATACATTATAGATCTAATAAAAGTGCAACCAATCGTACTCTGGTACAAAGTGTGGACCTCTGAATTTGCAAATTTGAATAGGGCTATCATAGAGGATGCCCAAACACTAAGGCCCTCATTACAACCCTGGGGGTCGGTGTTAAAGCCGTGGTAATACCGCAAACAGGCCGGCGGAAAAAAAATGGGATTACGACCGTGGTGGAAACCGCCAACATAGACAGCCACTTTAACACTCCGACCGCCACGGCGGTAGAAACAAACAGCGTGGAGGACACTACCAACAGACAGGCGGATACAAAGTACCTCCCACTGTATTACAAGAGGCCTATCTGCCACCTTTTCCGGGGCGGCACCAATGCGATCAAAAGCACAGCGGAAACAGCGTACACAGAAGGGAAAACACTCACCTCTCGTCACCCACTGAGGAACCAGGACGCCATGGAGCCCGAGCTACACGTACTGCCCATGTTGGTTTACCTCCTCTTCCACCAGGAGTACGAACGGCAGCGGTGGTGACCACGGTGAGTACTGCACCTACAACACCGGGGAGGGGGGAGGAAAGAGAGTGACACACGCAACACGCAGCACCCCCACCCTCACCCTCACACACAACAACATACACACAAATACATGCAGCAGCATAACATATACACCCCCCACTCCCTGGAAGAATGCAAGGACAAAAGGAAATGATTGTAATAAGTGTTATCAAGAAAAATCCATTAGTCAAAAGTCAAAATTTAGTATATACAAATATGTACACCAAGTACACAAGTCCGGATAGTGTTCCAATCATTGTCCGTGGACCACTGTGCCCAAAATGCATGGGCTAGGCCCACACATGATACCTGACTGGAAACGGAGAGAACACTGCTGGGGCATCAGATCGAAAATATACAGGCACCTCAGCCTGATGAATGCACGACGCCACTGCTGCACGGGGGGGCTCCATGCCCATTGATGTATCCTGGGGAGTGCAAAGCCACAGTCTCTCAAGTCTCTCCAGTGGGTCATTTGCCCACTGCTTTATCCTGGGGAGTGCAAAGCCGCAGTCTCTCAAGTCTCTCCAGTGGGTGGTTTGCCCACTGCTTTATCCTGGGGAGTGAAAAGCCCCAGTCTCTCCAGTGGATAACAGTCTCCACTGGTTCTGGAGGGTGCTTGGTGCCCAGAGTGCTCATCCTGCCAAGGACTGAGGTAGTGGATGTGATACTCCACTGGTTCTGGAGGGGGCCTGGTGCCCAGAGTGCTTCATCCTGCCAAAGACTGAGATAGTGGATGTGATACTCCACTGGGTCTGGAGGGGGCCTGGTGCCCAGAGTGCTTCATCCTGCCAATGACTGAAGTAGTTGATTTATCTCTCCACTGGTTCTGGAGAGGGCATGGTGCCCAGAGTGCTCCACCTGCAGTCTGGCCGGTACAATTCCCTCACCTGGGTGTGTGTGCCACAAGATTTGCGAGATTCAGGTACCATGATACGCCATGGAGGCAGCAACATACCTCACACTGCTCCGGCTGCGCCTTCCACCTGCAGGTGTAAACAGTGATGAAAGAAATGCCTCATGGAAGCTGCCCAGGGTCCAGGAACTCTCCTCCAGCCTCAGACGACTGACCACTGGGGATGGTAGCCATGTCAGCGTTGGTGCCAGTGTCCAAGGACACCTTGGGGCCGGTGGCGGTGCTTGCGGCGGTGTCTGTTGCGGCGGTGCTGGCGGTGGTGCATGGGTCAGCACCTGCAGAGGGACAAAGCAGGACGTTTCCTGCAGCCTCGGACGGCTGCCCACTGGGGAAGAGGCTGGGGACTGTTGCTGAGGCTGTAGAAGTGCCGGGAGTGGTGCAGGTGGTGGTGCTTGCGGTGGTGTCTGTCACTGCGGTGCTTGCGGCGGTGTCTGTTGCGACGGTGCTTTCGGCGGTGCTGGCGGTGGTGCATGGGTCAGGTCCTGCAGAGGGACAAAGCAGTACGTTTCCTGAAGCCTCGGACAGCTGCTCACTGGGGAAGAGGCTGGGGACTGTCGCTGAGGCTGCAGACGTGCTGGGGGCAGTGCAGGTGGAGGTGCAGGTGGCAGTGCAGGTGGCAGTTGTGGTGGCGGGGCAGCTAGCGGTGTTCAACGCCATACAGGTTGGTGTGGTCGTGGACAGAAAGTGTGACACTGGTCCCTCAGTCGGTGCCACAGTGCCCTCTCCTGACCTGCTCTTCAACTTTTGGCCCTTCCCTTAATGGTGCTGCAGTTGTCTTGCCACTATCCCCTTTGGTTTTTGCTGTGCCCTTGGTGGCGGGTACTTTCGGCTTCTCCCTCCGGGATGTGGGCACCTTTTTCACCTTTGCAGGTGGCAGAATGTCCTTGCCCTCGCTATGTGGCACACTGGCAGCCCTGATGTGTGGCGCACTCGATGACCCCGCAGTTGCTGGCACCACTGTGGCTGGGGATTTGGTGGCTGAGGTGCTGGGCTGGGACCTGGAAAGCCTGGCCCTAGGGGAGGACGGGGGGAGGTGTAGGGAAGAGGTCAATGTTAGCCAGGAAGAGTTTTTTAGACAAACTGGGACGGGAAGATGGAGGGGGTTTGGGAGTGAAGGTAGAGGTAATGGTTGTAGGAGGTGTACGTCTGCTGAATTTGGGTGAAGGTGCATGGGCCGGAGGCTGTTGTGAGGTGTATGGCTGTTGGGTGGGTGTGTGCCTGCGTTTGTGTACTTTGGGAGGAGGGCTCACTGACACACTGGGAGAGGACATTGGGGATGTGTGAATGGCAGTGGGGGTGGTGAGTGCACGTGAGCGGTGTGTGGTGATGGGTGATGGGCGTGCTGGTGATGGAGGAAGTGGCTGAGTATGTAGTGCATGCAGGTGTGAGTGGAGACGAGACAGGGAGGGAGGAGGAGGATGTGGAGGAGGAGGACACAGTGGAGGCAGTGGATGTTTCTGTGTCTGCATAGGGATGGTGCTTGTGTAAGTGCCTGTGGGATGTGTGGTGCTTATGTTTGCCTGAGCCACTCTTGTGTTGATGAGTGTGCATGCTGGTTCTGATGGTGTGCTTGGGATAGGCTGAGGTACAGGGAATTGGGTCTGGGTGGAGGAAGTTGGACGGCGAGGCTGGACACAGGGACAATGGCTGCCATCAGTGCTGAAGCCAGAGCCTGAAATGCTCTCTGTTGGGCTGCCTTCCCAGAATGAATGCCCTCCAGGTATGCACTTGTTTGTTGGCATTCACAATGGTAGATTGCCCAACAGTTAGGGATCTCAGGAGGTCAATAGCCTCCTCACTGAGGGCAGCAGGGCTGACTGGGGCAGGGCCTGAGGTGCCTGGGGAGAGGAGATGCCTACCCTCCTGGTTGAGAGGGCACGGGGCACACGTTGAGAGGCTGCTTGGAGGGCGGTGCTGGTAGGGGGGTGGCGGCTGTACCTGTTGATGCGGTGAGCACAGAGGTGCCCGCCACCGCAAGGGAGCTCCCATCAGAGGAGGAGTCGCTGTCACTGCTGTCTGCTCCTGTTCCCGCCGTGGAGCTCGCCTCGCCCTCCGTCCCACTGGTGGCTTCAGACTCTGTTGTTTCACCCTCCAGGGCCAAGTGGGTTGCAGCTTCCTCCTGCTCCGGTGCCAATGCTCCTCCGCCTGATGATGTTATTGCACACAAGAACAGGAAGACCACAAAAATGGGGGGAAAGATAGAAGAAAGACATGTTCAGTGCATGCAACACCACTACCGTTGGCGGACACAACACACAGGGAGCAGCCCTATGCACTACGCCATACACTAACAGTTCCTAGAAATTTCAGCTGACCATGGGGTACGAGGCCTAAGACCAATTGCTGGACACCTGGAAGTCACAGGAGCCCTACTAGGTGTAGATGGCTCTTACCACTGGTGGGGTTGGGTTGCCACATAGCCTGCCTCAAAAGGGACCTTGACTACCAACTTCGCCCTGGCCTAGGGGAACCCACTGCCCACCTCCCCCAACCAGACACCTCGTTATGCGCGCAGAGTCAGCTGAATGAGTGTACTCACCCCATTGTGGCTGCTGTGATGCCCTCAAGCACCCATCCAACTCCGAATAGGCCACCACCAGGATCCGGAACATCAGGGGGGTCATGGTGCAACGGGCACCACTCTAACGTTGGGAGGCCATCCCCAGCTGGGCCTCTGCCGTCTTCTTGCTCCAGCGGCGCAGGTCCTCCCATCTTTTACGGCAGTGGGTGCTCCGTCTGTGGTAGACCCCCAGGATCTGGATGTCCTTCGCGATGGCACACCAAATACCCTTCTTCTGGTGGGCGCTTTCCCCAGACACATGAGCCATCGTCGCTTCCAGACTGAGGTCACAGCAGCACTTGCAGTGTAGGTCCTGTCCTGTTGAAGGTCAGGTATCAAGTGGGTGAACAGACAGAAAATGGCGGTCACGTCCGCAGCGGTGCATACCGTCACCGCTGGCGTACATCGTCATTGGCTTCTGGGACCCATAGGGCCCAATGTTAACCAATGCAGAATTGCGCCGCAGTCTTCGACCGCCCACCACGACGGTGTACAACGCCAGCGCAGTTACCTCATATCCCCTTGTCCCATCTTACAGGTCAGGCAGCCGCCATTTCAGGAGGCCACATGGGATGGATGTTAAATGCGTCACACCTATCTAGGCCGGGAATATAGACAGATACCGACACATTGTGGATTAATAACGTTTCTGAAAATAAGACATTTGGATACCTCAGTGGTGGATGATTCTCTGCCTGCTGTTCTCCTCCATAGCGCACGTCTGCTGTGACAGGTGATGAGATGGCTGCATCCTCCGGTGTACAGACCCCTGGTGGACCTGTTGACAATGGAAGAGAGACACATCCTGGTCACATACAGACTTGATCATGCAACAATCCAGGAACTCTGTGCCCAGATGGAGCCGGACCTGATGTTAGCTATCCGCCATCCCACAGGAATCCCCCTCTAGTGCAGGTCCTGTCTGTACTCCATTTCCTGGCCAGTGGGTCTTTTCAAACAACAGTGGCCATGACATCAGGGATGTCCCAGCCAATGTTCCCGTATTGTCCAGAGTGTTGTCTGCCCTGCTGAAACAGGTGGAGGATTTGCCCACAGTGAAAGGTGACTTCTATGCCCTGGGACATATCCCCAAAATCATTGGTGCCATTGAAAGTACACATGTGGCATTTGCACCCCTCTGCAGAAATGAACAGGTGTACAGAAACCGGAAGAGCTACTATTCTATGAATGTGCAGATGGTGTGTTTGGCAGACCAGAACATCTCCCATGTGAATGCCAAGTATCCTGGCTCTGTGCATGACGCTTACATTTTGAGGAATAGCAGCATCCCTTATGTGATGGGCCAACTCCAGAGGCACCGTGTGTGGCTAATAGGTGAGGCCAAGGTCCCAATACAGTTGACATAGGTGTCTGGATATGGGGCTGTCCCTAGTGGTTAGTGTGTGTCTAACAGTTGTCCCTCGCCATTTCCAGGTGACTCTGGTTACCACAACCTGCCATGGCTACTGACTCCAGTGAGGAATCCCAGGACAAGGGCAGAGGAACTCTAAAATGAGGCACATGGGTGAACTAGGAGGGTGATCAAACGCACCTTCTGCCTCCTGAAGGACAGATTCCGGTGCCTCCATCTGACAGGTGGCTCCCTCTACTATTCACGAAGAAGGTGTGCCAGATAACCGTGGCTTGCTGTATGCTGCACAACCTGGCTTTGCGACGCCAGGTGCCTTTTCTGCAGGAGGATGGGCCAGATGTTGGTCTCGTGGCAGCTGTGGAGCCTGTGGACAGTGAAGAAGAGGAGGCAGAAGAAGAGGATATCGACAACTGAAACAACATCATCATGCAATACTTCCAGTGAGACACGGGTAATAAGATGCCACTGCTTCCCACATCTCATTCTATTGTTGGAACTAGCAGAAGTGTGTCATTTTCATTTAGTGTATGGACCCTGACTTGTCACTTTCACTTTCCAATTCACAGATGTGGGTCCCACTTTGTGCCCTGTGCTATGTTTACAGCTGGCCTACAGCTGTGTTACATTGGTAAATTGACATTGCTATATTCCATAGTTATTGCAATTACACATTTGTTGAAGCACAGACTGACTCCAGATTGTTTTGTGATTGAAGTGTGTTTATTCCGGTACTAATAAGTGGAGGGGGTTGTAAAATGGGCTGGGGGGATGGTGGAGGAATGTCCATGGCAGAGTCCAGTCTATTTGTTTCACAGGTGCATTGTCCAAAGGGGTATAGGAAGTGGATCAATGGCAGTTTAAGGATGGACAGGGTGACATAGTGGGACAGAAGGGTGACATTCAGGGGGGGTCTCGTTTCCTGGTGGGGGTCTTGGCAATGTTCTCTGTCTTGTTCCTGGATCTCAGGGACCATTTGCAGGGTGGTTCTCCATCTACAGGGGGTGGGGTGCTGGTGTCCTGTTGTTCCTGTGGCGGTGCCTCCTGTCCACTAGCGGCGGCAGAGGTGGAGGGCTGCTCATCATCCAGGCTATTGTCAGGGGCCCCTTGTTGTGCCACTGTGTCCCTCCTGGTGTTGACAAGGTCTGACAGCACCCCTGCAATGGTGACCAGGATGGTGTTAATGGACTTCAAGTCCTCCCTGATCCCAAGGTAGTGTTCCTCCTGCAGCCGCTGGGTCTCCTGAAACTTGGCTAGTAACGTTGCCATCGTCTCCTGGGAATGATGGTAAGCTCCCATGATGTTGGAGAGTGCCTCGTGGAGAGTGGGTTCCCTGGGCCTGTCCTCCCCCTGTCGCACAGCAGTCCTCCCTGTTTCCCTGTTATCCTGTGCCTCTGTCCCCTGAACTGTGTGCCCACTGCCAATGCCCCCAGGTCCCTGATTTTCTTGGATTGGTGCGTTTGCCTGGGATCCCTGTAGTGATGGACACAATGCTGATTGACGTGTCCTGGGGACACAGGGATGGGCCCGCAGGGTGGGTGCTGTGCTGGTGTTTCCTGAGGGGGGAGGCTCTGTTGTGGCCTGTGACAGTGTCAGGGGAACCGACTGTCCCGAGGTCCCAGATGGGCCGGGCTGGTTATCTTGATCCAGTTGTGCAGAGCTGCTGTCATCACTGTGGGCCTCTTCTGTGGGGGGACTGGATATGTCTGGCACCTCCTGTCTGGTGACGTTGGGTAGGGGTCCTGTTGGGGTGTAAATTCATAATTATTGTATCTATGTGTGCCATTGTGTGCAATGGGTGGTTGACCCTCTACTACAGTGCTTGCATTATTGGCTTGTTCCTTGTGTGATTGGTGATTTTGGGGCATGAGTGAGTCTCTGTAGTGGACATGCTTGGGTGATGGGTGTCCATGCATTGGTGTTACATGCAGGGCATGGTTTTGGGATGTGTGGGTTGTGTTGGTGGGATATCTGTGGGTTGTTGGGGTGATGGGTGTGAGGGTAAGGGTGGAAGTATGTGATGGCTTGCAGGTGGGGTGGGGGGAATAAGGTAGTAAAGATTTGCCTTACCAGAGTCCAGTCCTCCTGTTACTCCTGTGAGGCCCTCAGGATGCAGTATTGCCAGGACTTGCTCCTCCCATGTTGTTAGTTGTGGGGGAGGAGTTGGGGGTCCACCACCAGTCCTCTGTACAGCAATCTGGTGTCTGGAGACCACGGAACGCATCTTCCCCCGTAGGTCATTCCACCTCTTTTTGATGTCATCCCTAGTTCTTGGATGCTGTCCCACTGCGTTGACCCTGTCGACAATTCTGTGCCATAGCTCCATCTTCCTTGCAATGGACGTCTGCTGCATCTGTGATCCGAATAGCTTTGGCTCTACCCAGACGATTTCCTCCACCATGACCCTGAGCGCCTCCTCAGAAAACCTGGGGTGTCGTTGAGGTGCCATGATGTGGTGTGGGTGATGTGTGAGGTGGTGTCTGTTGTGATGTGTGAGGGTG
The DNA here is from genome assembly GCF_031143425.1 of Pleurodeles waltl. Lineage (NCBI taxonomy): Eukaryota > Metazoa > Chordata > Amphibia > Caudata > Salamandridae > Pleurodeles > Pleurodeles waltl. Next base: position 572,608,631 of record NC_090448.1, read on the forward strand.
TGTGTTGGTGTGTGTTGTTTGTGGTGCGTGGATGTTGTGTAAGTGATGGTGTTGTGTGTCTGTGGATGCTGGTGTTGTTTTAGGTAGTGTCTCTCTCTGGCATGCTTTAAAAAATCTGGTAGTAAGGGTTTGTGGGTGATGTGGGTGTGTGCTTTATATTGGATTAGGTGTGTGGGTGTGGTGTGTGCATGTGTATCAGGTGTGTGTATTTCGAATTGTCCAATGTGGTTGTGTTTTGTAAGTGTGTGTGTATTTTGAGCACGGCAGTGTGTACCGCCAACGGATTACCGCGGTTGAAAGACCGCTGCGTTGATTCGTGGGTCCTGATACTGTGGGCGTATTCCTGTTGGCGTGACGGTGTCAGTTATGTTATCGCCAGTTTATCACTGACCTTTGGTGTGGCGGACTTGTGTGGGTGTCTGTATTGTGGCAGATTCCGGGCTGTTGGTCGTGATACCTGTAGCAGATTTCCACAGCAGCAGCGGTATGTTGGCGGTCTTCTGCACGGCGGTAAGCCGGATTTACCGCCAGGGTTGTAATGAGGGCCTAAGTCACTCATTGCTAATCCCCTGGCTGGAGTATATAAAGAACTTCTTCAGGGACTTAGGCTACCCTGAGTATTACTTTACACCAGAAAAGATGGACATACTCTCTAAGAAAGCCTTGAAAAAAATGTGTCTTACTTACCTGGCTGATCGGAGGTGGGCTACCGAGCCAACAAAACTTAGTGTGAGGAGAATATTTTTGATGCAGCAATCGATTGGTATGGAACCATACCTGAAATATGTATTGAATCCGAGGCACCGTTCTGTCCTCACACACCTAAGATTAGAGATAGTCCATCGACTTGTTAGTTTTCCGCTTACCAATGATTGGAGTCCAGTACTGATGAAATGTCCCTGTGACTCAGTGTCACCCCAAAGTACAATGCATATAGTCCTATTTTGCATAATATATTCCGATTTAAGTAAAGTGTTTGTGATACCATTTTTAAAATTCTTGCAAATCAAACAGTGCCGCCCTGCTTTTCTCTATCTGCTGACTCTTCCTTCAGTTCAAATTTGCAATGGTTTAGCTATTTTCTTGTGTGCAGTCATGAAGGCTAGATTGCACCTTTAGGCAAAACTGGGGCGGTTTCTATGTAGAATGATTTTAGTAACATTATTAATTTTCTATTTAAAAAAAAAAAATGACAACATCGCTTCTCACCTAGTTTTATTGTTTTTAATGAATTATTGATCTTAAACTTTCTTAGTGAATTTCATGATATAATGCTATATATTTTATCTATTTATTGTTAAGAGGAATTTGATGGGTGCTATGTGTATATTTACTTGCTTTTATGATTGGGTTAAGCAATCAAATAACGTATTTTGGATTTGGTTAGGACATAGGTTATGATGTAAGAGGGTCTAGAGCCTCCATGCTACACATCACATAATTCATGGCCATGTGGTTCTCAAAGGCCTATATTCATGCACCACAAAAAATATGTGGTGTGAAGTAGGTATTGTGCAAAATCTTACTCCTTTTCCCTTCCCTTTTTTAATAAATCCTGTTAGCATTAGGCAATTATCTCTCCAGGTTAATTGAGTGTCTGGGTGTTCTCATGTGTGCACTGGCCAAGTAGGAGGAATGCCTTAGGGTATGCTTTCTGTTTTTATTTCCATGGATGACCATGTGCATCCCCTAGGAGCTGTCAGATTAGCTGCTCAATGACATCAGCTTCTCAAAACATTTATCATCCACAGTTCCAGTCATTCACATTGTGTATGTATACAGAATCTTTGACAGGTAAATATGGAACTTCAACTGTCATCGCTGAGGTCTGTCAGAATTATTGGTGAAAAGTGTGACACATATAATATTAGCCATTTAAGAGTATGTATCGTGGCACACGGACAGCTGTCCATCACTGATGAAATTTGCTTCTTCTGAAGCACACGTATTAGTTGTACTGGTACTCTCCTCTGGGAAAGTTTATAGGCACTTGCTTCCAAGCCATATATCCTATATGTCAACGTACATGGATATCTGTTCAATACATGTATTTAAGGCTCTGTAAGTTGGTTGTAGCGCACATCACCATCCTTCACCTTTTTCATGTTAGAATCCTAGTGTATGGCTTTGTATCTGACAGTAAGGCACACAAGTAATTAGTTTATGTTCTCATTGACATAGCTTCACTCAGTGCATACATTTAGCTGAGTTGATGGATCACAGTAAATGTTGACATGTTACATGTGAACAAGGAGATTTATTTACAGGTGCAGATGTATTTTCCAATGCAATACAATGTCCAGTTCACAGACCCCATGAGAGATCCTGAGCCATTTGTTGTACTTTCAGAGTCCAAGGGTGAGGGACATGTCATAAGACATGGTTAGGAGAAGTGTGCATTAGTGAGGAGCTTTCCAAATTGGCAATAGGTAGGAATTGAGACAATGACAGTGCATAGCAGACAAGGCAACAGTGGTAGAGTGAAGAGGGCACATTGCCAGCTGTCACAACACTGGCATGATCTTAAGCACAGAACTAAGGAGATACTGTTCTTATGGCACAGACTGGTGCTACTGGGTGGTTTTCCGTGTGTCTGTTATTCCTTCCACATCTTCATCCTCTGATGTGTGTGGTGCCTCCTGTGACATGAGTGGTGCTGTTGTTGAGGTTCAGGGGGCCACACACACATCAGGGGATAGAGATGTGGAGTAAAAGGTCCCAGCAGCTGCCATTTGTGGGGGGGAGGAGCTCTTGATTTCTTAACACCCAGCAACATCATGGTGGTAGGCAGCATGTTTTCCCTGAGGGAGGCCACTTCCCGCTGTATGGACTACAGGGTATTCTGTACGGCCCCCAGCCTGTTGTCTATCATTCTGCTGCCACTTCGGGAGGGTAATTGTTGAAGCCTCTGCCTCATGACAGTAGCTATGTCGGCCAGGACCTACTGGAGACCACGGAGCCGGGAGTGGGTGCCTCTGATCACAGCTGAGTTGTCCTTATTTGGACTGGAGTACCTCTGCATTCCCTCTAAGCTGCCTGGCATGGTATGCATCCCCACCCAAACCTGCTTGGCCAGTTCCCGCTGGACTCCTACCACTGTCCTCTGAAAGGAGATGTCTGACTCCTCGGAGTCCAGGGCTGTGCCAGGACTGGCTGATGCTTTGTGTTGATAGCTGGGTGGTTCCTGTGGAGGCCCAGCAATGCTGTGTGTCCTCCCTGTGACTAGAGGTGGTATCTGAAGGGAACCTAGGATATCTTGGAGAGTCTCTTGATTGATGGTCGGCAGCTAGTCATCCATGTCGTTTGTAAAATCCAGGACGGGCAGTTTAGAGGGAGGTAAGGCATCATCCTCTGCAATGAGATAGTGATATGTCATTCTCTGACTGTGGTGGCTGTTGATAATTACACATCATTTACTTGCTACTGGAGGCTCAGTGACATGTTACAGATTCCAGGCTGTAGTTGTAAATTATGTGTTGCATTGTGCATCACACATGGGGCAACCTTTCAAGGTATTTTGTGCTTTGATCCCACAACACCAACTTTCTTGCAGACTCCTTGCGCCTGCCACTGACACCATGATGGGACATCATTTACCTTCTTATTCACAATAATAGACATTCCCACAGTAGTGTAATGTGTGCTGTCCCTCTTTTGGTGCTATGATGCATTGGCACCATATATGATGGAACTACTGCAGCAAATCACAGGTATGTCCATTGCTTTCAATGCTTCTGTTACATTGTCATCTGCCTTGAGCAGGCCCCACACATGTGCTAATTGGATGGGACAGTCCAACCATTAGGTATTGTCTGCCCCATTATCTTGCCTCTCCCTATATTTGGGACATTTCCTTGCATACAGCATTTCTGCCATGCTTATGCTGGGCTAAGGATGCAGAACGTGGATCAATACATGCATTTTGAGACTTTGTTGATGTGGCACAGGGGGAATGGGCAGCTTGGATCCATATGGGCAGCTATTTGTATGATGGTACAGTTGCATTACGGGCTAGTGACATTGTGCTGGTAGTGCAAATTTGATGCCACTTGTGCCAGTTCTTATGCATGTAGAAGTCTCATTATGCAGAACACCAGCCATTCACAAAACACAGGCAGTCTTGTTACATGGTGGGATTGAAGCCACTTGTACAGCAGCATAAATGATGGTCACAGACATGCCCCATGTGTTGTATGAGTTCACTTTTGTGCCTATTCCCAAATGACGCATGGAGGTGTGTGGAGTTGTTGTTGGTCTACCCTGTGTGGTTTGCGTTCCAAAGGTTGCACACTTAGGCCCTTACTTATTCTTAAGTGGCACAGCTCAGTGCAACAGCAATATACGTTGCACAGTGCTGCACCACTTTTGAAATGCAGGGATGTGCCATGTTTACTTGAATACGGCACATGGCTACGTTTCTTCCAGCATCTGTGCAGATTTGTTATTCCTGCACCAACCCAGACGTCCTTGTACCGTAGTGAAGGGGTGCCTGCATTGAGGGGATAGATTGTTTTTATGCAGGGAGATGTACCTTCCTGCACATAAACAAGCTATTATGGCATGGTGGCATTTCTATGTGTGCTGCAGGATGCAGCGCACATGAGAAGGGCAATGACACAAGGAAGAAGGAAAGCATTGTGCCTTGTTGCGCTATGCTGACACCAACCCTGGGGTGGTGTTGACTACAGTCACAGCCTCTGATGAGCATTTTGTGTTAGATCTGGGGGAAATATAATATGCAATGGGTGTTGTTGTGGGACAGTCCCACTAATTGCACGTCCCTTCCAGGCAATGTGCTGCATATTTACAAGGTGGGGTAAAGCCAAAGAAAGTGATTTATGACCATGTTGTGTATATGTTGGAGTGAATTGTGTAACCAGAGTGTCACTACAAGTGTGACTTGGGTGGTGATGGGGCGTTTTGATTCAGAGCCTTTGTGTTCTGATGCAACCCTTTAGCATGCATTGGATTTGTCCTATCTGCCTTCCCCTTCTGTCATTTGTGAGATTCCAGATAGTCACCCCTGCAACTTACCCTGCATTTGTGGTAGTTCTTGGTAGTCTGTGCTGTCCTGTATGGCGATTCCAGTGACCAGCTCCTCCGGGTTGACCTCTGCTACCATCTGCTCCACCTCATCCAGGTCCTCCTGTGGTGCAGGACTTCCACTTCCAGTCTGCAATGCTACTTTTGAGTTCCTGTCCAGTTTCTCCTTAGTTCTGTGCCAGAGCTTCTTGCAATCAGTGACAGTCCTCCTCTCCTCTGCCACGCTGTTGACTTTGTCTACTTTTGCCTGCCATATGGCCTCTCTCCTACCTATTGGCAATTTGGAGGTTACAAAGAGCTGGTGTTGGTGCTCCATCACCTCTCTGACCAAGATATCATGGTCCTCCTCACTACAGCGACACTTCATCTTCTCCTTCCCCTTGGACTTTTCTGGACCCTCCTGGCTGGTACTTGGCTTATTGGGATAGTTGGGCTTTGTGCATACTTTTCAGACAGCCTGTACACAGGGAGGGTGGAGATGTCACAGAGGTGCATCTTCATTTTGAATGGCCTTCTGGGCTGAGAGAAGGGGAGGCGGGGCACATATGCATCTGTAAAGGTTGTGCCCAGGCCTCACACAAAGGGCTTGTTTAGCTGCAACTGATGTCTGGAGCCTGTGCTGGAGGAGAAAGGGGACACTCCTGGAGCCAGTTGTAACTGGTTGGAACCTCCTCTCACCCTCTTTGTGGGAGTTGTGCAAAACTGAGTATAAGTACAAGGGATTTGTCCCCACAATTTGGAGACTCTCTGGACACTGAAACACACTTGAACTGTATACAGAATGCTACTGGAGGGACTCACCAGGAACCACCTTGGAGTGCTGCTGCTGTGCTGACCTGTTACCTGATGGGTCACTTGAAGGAACTACCACTGTCTGCATCCATTTGTGCCGGCCTGCTGCTGGGTCCTGCCACCCTTTGCTCCATCCTAGTGTTTCCCAGGGGCTGGGTGCTGTGGCTCCTGAGTCCTACAACTGCCAGCTTGCTTTCCCTCTTGGTGGGCATAGCGCCTAGTGAGTGCTCATCGTATTGTCCTAGAAAACGCCTTGTGAGGGCTCCACCTTTGTTGCTAAGGCGCCTTGAGGAGCGCTTCACTGGTTTTATATAAAGTGCCTTGTGAGCACTTGCTGGAGAACTTGCAGGTGAAGGAATTTCACTGCCGCAGCCAGGGCTGTTTGCTCGAAGTAGGAGTAAATCGCACCCGGGGCACGAAGAAAGCGAGATCGGAGTAAGTGCGCTCCTATCTGTGCCCCCAGGGCATAGTACGCTCAGAGGAGCACCCCCGGGACACCAAAAGGTCCTCATTTAGGACCGATCACTGCTGCGGCCCAGACGGCTACAGTACACTCGCGCACCAGGTCAGGTGTGGGGGAGTCCAGGACCCAGGACAGGACGGGTGGGGTGGAGGCCTCATCAGAGGTCTCCCCACTCCATTGTGGCCCCAACACCGGTTTGCCGGATGGGTCGGGGAGGAGGCCTCATCCAACGCTCCCCATCCCACTGGGCCCCCATTTTCTTGCGTGATGGACAGGGCGTGGGCCTCTTCGTAGGCCCCATGACCCGCTAGGCCATTAGTTTTGGTGCTCTGCTCCCCCCGGGAGGGTCGGTCATGGCACCGTGGGCCGCAGGGATTGTGTAATGCCCAGATTGAGTGCAGGCCCCAGGAGGGTCCCCTATATAGAATTGGAGGGGGTTCGTGCCACCCCCCTCCTCCCCAATCATCAACGTGGTCCCCAGATTGAATGCCAAGGACCGCCGTGGGCCCCCTTTTTGCTCATCCAGACACTAGAGGTGTCTCCAACATAGAGGCAGGTACATGTTTTGTACCACATGTACATATGGGTATTTGGGGGTACTTTCCCAGGAGAATCATGTTCTTCTGACTACTGCTTGTTGCCTCCAGAGGTTCCTTGTTGTGGGCATGTATGCTGATCTGTTTTATGATTAGCCATGTCTTTCCTAATGTTCCAGGTATGGGCATTTATAGGTATCTTATGACATGTGCATTATTGTAGTAATGTTTATCCTGACTACTGCTTATTTTGCAGAATAATGAGTAACCTGTGTGTTATATGTGACTACTGCTGGTTTCTGCAGAGTAACAGTATTGTGTAACGTTCTGACAACTGCTTGGGTATTACTGACATGTTGTGTTTGGTCTAATAATGTTGTGTACAATACAGTTTATTTTATTTTATATAACTTTGTGTTGTGTTTCCTTTGGGGTGGGGATAATGCGTCACGTGTGTTGCGTGTGTTGTACAAACGCTTTACACATTACCTCTGGTTTAAACCTGACTGCTCCTGCCAAGCTACCAAGGGGGTGAGCAGGGGTTATCTTGGGTGTGTAACTCCCTCAACCTGGCTAGAGTGGGTGGGTACTGCCTGGCTTAGGTGCATACTCTAGCTAACCAGAAACCCAATTTCTAACAACAATAATGTGGTTAAACATGGCGTTAACCCGTTTTGCATCGACAAATGTGCAGCAAAACGGTCTAGCGCCACTTGTGCAGTATTAGCATAATTTTTTCTTATGGCATGTCGCTGTGGTTAGCATCACTTTTTTTCGTCGCTAACCATTCCTTAGCGCCATCGTGCATCATTTTTAGGGTCGAGCCTGCCTCGCATGCGCTTGCACATGCGTTGCGCTTGCGAGACACTTTAGTAGTTAGAAAAGGGCTCAGAGCACCGTTCATGTCACATCAGTGTCTTTCATTGGTTTGTGGGCTTGCCTGTTAAAATCTGCTTGCTTTCATTAGTGGAAGGCATGCATACGTCATGCCTTTTCCGGTGGTTAGCCCTCCTCCAGCGCAGCGACCAAGTACTGAAAACATACAAGGCTCATTGTTTTCCATCCGGTTTGTGTACTACTTTTTATCTTTTTTCGCAGCGCACTCTCGCTTGGCAGAAGTCGAGCGCTTTTCATGACATCGACCCTGTTACATATCAATTGCACTTTTGCCGGTTCTGTAGATAATTGCACTTTTGGCAATAGGTTTCACTACGAGTGAACTGTAGCAGCGTAATCACGTTTTTTTTTCTCCATTTTTCAATGGGGCAATCAACCAGGGAATCGGATTGCAGGTCTAGGATTCAGATGAGAACTTGTGTGCATAGTACCAGAATGACAAATAAGTATGTTGTATGTATATGTACAGTTACCATTTGTGTGTCATACCACGCGTCATGTTACTATTTGAATTATGTTGTTATTCTTGTGTTTAGCTTATCTAATGTGATGCACACGATTCAGCATGCTCATATTGTTATACTCGCACGCTGTTGCCGGGACATTGTTTGGAGGGCAGGAGCCCTTTAAATCTTTCTCGCGCTCCCGCCGTCACGGGAAGCGCGCTGTTGCCGGGACATCGTTTGGAGGGCAGGAGCCCTTTAAATCTTTCTCGCGCTCCCGCCGTCGCGGGAAGCGCGCTGTTGCCGGGACATCGTTTGGAGGGCAGGAGCCCTTTAAATCTTTCTCGCGCTCCCGCCGTCGCGGGAAGCGCGCTGTTGCCGGGACATCGTTTGGAGGGCAGGAACCCTCTAAATCTTTATCGCGCTCCCGCCGTCGCGGGAAGGGCGCTGTTGCCGGGACATCGTTTGGAGGGCAGGAGCCATTTAAATCTTTCTCGCGCTCCCGCCGGCGCGGGAAGCGCGCTGTTGCCGGGACATCGTTTGGAGGGCAGGAGCCCTTTAAATCTTTCTTGCGCTCCGGCTGCGCGGGACGCACGCGGGTGGCGCCCGGTCGAAGCCCGGGCCAAGGGCGGGCCCGTCCTTGCCCGTCATTGCCAGGAAGAGGCAGGGCAGGGCCACCCCCCTGACTTTTTTCCCCAAAAAACTTCTGGACATCGGGAGTAGGCCCCTTACAAGTGTTTGGTTGCCTGAAGGTACCGTGTTGGTGCTTTGCCTGTTCCCCCTTGTTTTAAATATTTTAGTATTGAAGTAATCGTTTTTATATACTTAAATATAGCCCCTTGAGTAATCCTACCATTAAATTAATTAAATAAATTACATTACATTTTACAAGCATGGGTAAAAGGAAACACTCAAAACTAAACAACCCAATTTTAAAAGACAGTTCATCTATATTAAAATACATCTCTGGGGCGATGGGAATGATAGATAAGCAAATCGCTACTGTTGAAGGGAAAATGTCATCATGTAAAGAGTGCTCCCATGAATCACTAGAGACCTCACCATCGCAACACAATTCCCCATCTAGTGAACAGGGGGATGGACTTTCAACAGTAAGGCTTACAAATGGCTGCGTCAAAGACTCTTCGAACCTAATTTACTCCATGGATGAAATATCCCCTGTCGCCAAGCGACCAAGAAAACCAGAGGTAACTTCGGTGGACAAGACCGCAAAAACAATGCCAGTGATAGACCTAAGAACTACCCCAACTAAAAAATATTCAAGAAAATCAACGCGGAAGAAATCCCTAACCTCAGCTGGAGACACTGTTCGGACTCTGCTTATAAATCTTCACGAGACAGTGAACCAGTTGAAATCATCTATCCGAGCCACCTTGGACTCTATGTCGGAGCACCTAAAGGGGGTGGAGTCTAGGCTTGAGGCAGGTTTTGTAACAATAAAATCCCTACAACAGGAACACATGCATACTCAAAGCAAGGACCCCAGAAGTACATCGCGCTCCCCAGAACGCGAGAACACCAGACACCCTATTCCACACAAAAGGCCAATCAGTTCACACCAAATTATTAATCCTCAGACCGAACTTCATACCCAATCAATACCTCCCTCGCTGTATCACTCTATCCAACCCTCCTTTCTATCTACTACACCACATAATCTTTCTCCAGATAACAAAATTCTAAACCCCACACTTCGCAAGACAGCAAGTAGTGCTACGCATAGGGCAGCAACTACCTATCACCACTCAAATCCAAGGAGAAACACAACTAGTAGGAACAAACCCCCGAATCATATCTTCCTCCCTAGCGACTTGCTACATCTCCCCCCGGAGGTCACACCATATGTTGTGGTCTTGGCTAATGTTCCACTGATAGACGATCAACAACATGAAACATGGTCGGCCATGAGAAACAAGGCCCTCAATTGGATTGGGACCCGAATGGGCCTTGGCTCAGTGAGGACCCTTTTTGATGACATAAAAATGGTCAGAAGAATTAAATGGATAGGGAACAGCATGAAAGTACTAACTGGAGATTGTGTGGTCCTTTCTTTTGGTTCACCAAACCTAGTGAATAGAATTATCCATGACTTAGGAGCCAGACAAGTTACCCTATAAGGAATCTCGCTACTACCCCTGGGTTATTTCTATCAAAGACCAAGGGGGAATAACTTCATCCACCCACAGCGAGCTGTAGCATCCTCACTCAGCCCAGACTTATCTATAACATGCAATAGATTTTACCCCCTTTCAACGTTGGAAAATATAGATTGACTGGATATGAAACAGTCAGCTATCCCTGAAAGAGCAGCCAAAACAACTTATATACCAGGGACGGACCCACATAAGGAAGCCATATCGCACACTATGGTTCCTGTGAGAAATGAGAGTTTACCTTATCTAAGCCAGGACGATGATCCCAAACGTATACTAAACTCAACCAACAGCATTACCCCCCCTTCCCCCCCAAAGGACCAGCACTGTAACCCTAAGCAGTACCCTAATCGGAAACCGGAACTAGCTTTACTATTCTGGAATATTGCAGGCCTAGCCAATAAGCTAGACAATGAGAATTGGGCCAATTTTTTAGTAGATTACTCATGTGTTTGTCTACAAGAGACATGGCTCCTAACTCCCGCCCATATAAATGGCTATAAAACATTTCATACTCCTGCCTAGCAGTCAAGGCATGGTAGACCTAAAGGGGGACTGTGCACATATATTTCCAACAAATTACCCCTACAGAATTTAGAGATGCAATTTACGAGTCCATATTACCAATTGATTGAGAGTAACCTGGACCACAAGACCCACTTAGTCATTATCAATTTTTATAATAATGCTGTTCCAGGAGAATTCTCCAATATTTTAGTGGGAATGGAAAATGATTAAAAAAAATATTCGGAAAAAACAATCGAGAGATCCTATTGATATGGGGGGGTGATTTTAACGTCCATCCGTGTGAAGAAATTTCAGATAAGATATGTGGTTGGGACTCGGAAGGCATAGGTACAAGACTCCACTTCTCTCATAACGCTCAAGGAGAGGAAATGAACTTACTGGCTCAAACCTATAACCTCTCCTTTGTAAATGAATTAGTTCTGGCCGATCCACAGTTTAAACCAACATATAATGGAAGGGGCGCAAATACAGTGATCGATTATGTCCTAATGTCTACTCACTTCGCTCACTATCTACAAACTATTCATTGCATGACATCGCAATTAGTGATCACTATCCTCAGAGTATGAATTTCTTAATATCTCCCCTTTTAGTAGCTAGGGAAGATAGTATTATACTGGCAGATGATATTGAACTGGCACCGCGCAATGGATATACTATGAAGTGGGCCCAGACAGACCCCAAGTCTTTATTGAAACAGGTAATACGCCAATGTAAACATGCCTTCGCAGACTGTCTAAGAGAGAACCCACATCCAGGGCAATGTCTAAGTGCGTTTACAACGATTACACAAACCATAAAAGAAGCCCTCACTATTAAAAGCAGTAAGGTAGAGAAAAAAAGGATGTGCGGATGGTTTGACCATAACTGCACCCAAGCACATAAGAGACTGAAAAAGGCCCTAAATGCCCCAAAAAGGTGCTGGAGTGATATACGCAAACGCAGACAGGAATATAACTCAGCAATAAAAAAAAGGAAATTGACTATAAAAACAAACTTGTGGGAAACCCTCCATATAGCAAGTCGTAAGAAAGATAACATACTCTTCTGGCAGACAATAAATTCCCCCATGCTAGGGGACAGTGACAATCCTAGGATGGAAATTGCTATCTCCGAAAAAGACTGGGTAGCACATTTCTCTAATATATATTCCCTGATGAGTGACACACTAGACCATACCCACGACCACGATGCACAGGAAAGTCCGCGCCTAATCATAACCCCCCAATTTAGCCTTCAGGAGGTAGAGGAAGCTATAATAGAAAGTAAATCAGGGAAAGTGGCAGGCCCTGATGGCGTTCCGATCGATTTATTCAAGGCCAATATGGGGCTGTGGGGGCCTGTACTGACGCAGACATTGAGGGCTATCTGTACATGCGGACCCCTACCATATTGGAGAGACTCTAACATAATCCCAATATATAAAAAGGGTGACTGCCTCAATCCAGCCTGTTACAGGCCAATCTCCCTGCTGGACACAACAGCTAAAATAGCAGGGAGAATAATTCTGAACAGGCTACAAACATGGGCAGAGGAAAATAATGTTCTAACCCCGGTCCAGTATGGATTCCGAAAAGGAATCGGAACAGTGGAACAAAGTCTAAATCTAAGTCTTATTATTGCAAAGTATACTAAGATCAGAGCAGGCAACGTGTACCTGGCCTTTATTGACTTATCATCAGCCTTCGACTCTGTAATTCATGATAAATTATGGGATATTTTAAACAGCATGGGGGTGGAACCGGCCATAATTCAATTTATTCGTGAAATGTACACAGGGAGCAGAGCAAGAGTGAGGTACGGCCTAAAAGGGGAATGCACTCGCCCCTTTGGTCTATACAGAGGAGTGCGCCAAGGCTGCGTTCTTGCTCCGTTCCTGTTCTCAATGTACATAAACAACCTAGACAAAGAACTGGCCACTAAATATAAAGATCTACCCCAAATAGATAACCGACCTGTCCCGGCATTACTTTATGCAGACGACACAGCACTAATGGCCAGGACCCCAATAGCTCTCCAGAAACTCTTAACAACCTGCATTACATACATGACACAGCTGGGTCTTACTGTCAACCGCTCCAAAACTTTTATCATGAACTGCGGTGGGAAGCGCAGCAAGTCTTATAACATCACTATTGCAGATAGCAAGGTCAAAACCGCACAATTATTTTCATACCTGGGCATAACTCTTGATAAGTTGGGTTCCTGGGCCAACTGCAGGAAGATGAAGAGAGTGCACTTGATCAAAACAACGATGGCACTACGACTCTTCTCCAAAAGGCTTGGGGGGATTACACCTCCTAACATGGTAAAGATCTACAAAGCCAAGTGTATTCCAGCTGTTACGAACAGGGCAGGAATTTGGGGTCATACAAACTGTGATCTAGTTCAGACTGTGGAGAATGATTTCCTTCGACATCTGTTGAGGGTACCAAAAGGCACTTCATCGTACGTCACGCACTCGGAACTTGGGGTTCCTTTTATTGCAGACCTGATAAAGATACAGCCATTGCTATTATGGCATAAAGTCTGGACCTCGGAGCACACCAGTTTTAATAAGGCCATTCTTACCGATTGTACGAAGTCATTATACACATCAAGAGTACCATGGTTAAAATACATCACGACCTTTTTTGAAAAATTGGGCAACAAAGACTACTATTCAAATCCAGCCTCGTTGCAGAAGATATCTAGGAAGGACCTGAGCAAACTGGCATTAAAACACCTAGAAGACATACGCTGGGGTGTGGAATCAAAAAAAACTTCAGTCATTCATAACCAAATAATTTTGACGGCGGAGGGCATGCAGCCTTACTTGGCAAATATGGTACTCCTTTGACACCGTTATGTCCTTACTAGACTTAGGCTAGATACGTTTCATCGCCTAGTTTCATTTCCAACTATGAATGATTGCTCCATCTTGGTAAAACCATGCCCCTGTGATGCAAAAACACCGCAATCGACAATTCATGTGGTCTTATTTTGTAATTTTTACACCGATCAGAGGAAATGCCTAGTTGTTCCACTTTTAAGGAAAATTAATCTCCCCCAATGTTGCACAGCCTACTCCTGTCTCCAGTCACTATCTTCCTTAGAGACGTGTGGAATTTTAGCAAATTTTTTATGTTCGGTATTAAAGATAAGGAAATCCATGGGGGAGGTGTTCAAAATATAAATCTACTGTGATAGGTTTCTTTTATTGTTTTTTTTTTTTTTTTTTTACTACATTTTTATCGGTTTATCTACTTTGACTTTTATTCTTTATTGAAACATATGTATCATAACTATAGATTTTTTTTAGGACTGTTATGTCTTTTATGACTTGGTGAAAGTCGAATAAAGATTTTGTACTACTACTACTACTACTATACTCGCACACACTATGGGGGTGATTCTGATTCTGGCGGGCGGCGGAGGCCGCCCGCCAGAATTCCGCCCCCAAAATACCGCGCCGCGGTCAAAAGACCGCGGCGGGTATTTCAAGTTTTCCCCTGGGCTGGCGGGCGGCCGCCAAAAGGCCGCCCGCCAGCCCAGGGGAAAACGACCTTCCCACGAGGATGCTGGCTCGTAATCGAGCCGGCGGAGTGGGAAGGTGCGACGGTTGCATTTGCACCCGTCGCGTATTTCACTGTCTGCCAAGCAGACAGTGAAATACTTGTAGGGGCCCTCTTATGGGGGCCCCTGCAGTGCCCATGCCAGTGGCATGGGCACTGCATGGGCCCCCAGGGGCCCCGCGACCCCCCCTACCGCCATCGCCCGCCGGGAACTGGATGGCGGTACGGGGGGTCAGAATCCCCTCGGCGGGGCAGCTAGCTGCGCCGCCTTGGAGGATTCAACAGGGCAGCGGTACACTGGCGGGAGCCCGCCAGTGTTGCCGGTCTGACCGCGGCTTTACCGCCGCGGTCAGAATGCCCTGCGGGGCACCGCCGGCCTGTCGGCGGTGCTCCCGCCGACCCTGGCCCCGGCGGTCTAAGACCGCCGGGGTCAGAATCACCCCCTATGTTATTGATTAAGTGTACCGAGTTCTGCTGGGTTGGTATGTGCTTCGGTTAAGTCAGTTTCCCTTGGCTACCCAAGGTGCAAGCAATGTTAGTTGTGGGCTCTTGTTATTTGTAAATCTCAACAAATAAATAGTTTTAAAATATACAAGAAGACTATGACTCTGATGTTCCAGGCTTGTATCGTTTACACAATATTTGGCAATGAGTGATTTTCATCATTTTTGGATATTTTACCTAGAGCCGATTTGGAGCCTGCAATTACTAGTTCTGCTGTGCTATGCTTGCTGGTAACAGATGCTTGTTGAGGACTCTTGTGCGTCAGTTATCTGGCCAACGACTGCTTCCTGGGTTTTATTAACCAGGATCAAGATCAATAACATCATCATTGTAGTTTTGTAAACTACGTTTTGTTGGCTTTTAAGACTTCACCATGCGCTTCACCACTGCTAACTAGTTCTAACGTGCTTGTCCTGACTCCTGAAAATATGATACAGCTGGCCTATACCTCATTGGCATATTTAATTTTCTTATACGCCCATAGTAAAGTGGTACAACATGTACATAAAGCATGAAAATTAAATCCTACTAATGGGCCTGCAGAACTCGTTGTGTGACTCACTGTTGTAGTCCTTTAAAAATATGTCTCCTGCCTACCACGGCAGCCTGTAGTGCGGTTTAAACTTCCACTTCCACCTGACAAAAATAAGCATTTTGCCAGGCCAAAACCTTCGTTTTTAGGGCCGAGCGCAAAATGCTCCATTGTAATCTCTCTTTGGGCTTCAAACCACGCCCATGTCACGTCAGTCTCTTTCATTGGTTTGTAGGCTTCCCTTTTAAAATCTGCTTGCTTTCATTAGTGAAAGGCATGCATAAGTCATGCCTTTTCCGGTGTTTAGCCCTCGTCGAGGGCAGCGACCAAGTACTAAAAACATACAAAGCTACTGTAGGAAAGTACCATCTTGCCTGGCATGTTACCCCCATTTTTTCTGTATATATGTTTGTTTTTGCCTGTGTCACTGGGATCCTGCTAGCCAGGACCCCAGTGCTCATAAAGTGTGCCCTGTATGTGTTCCCTGTGTGGTGCCTAACTGTATCACTGAGGCTCTGCTAACCATAATCTCAGTGTTTATGCTCTCTCTGCTTTGAAAATTGTCACTGCAGGCTAGTGGCTAATTTTACCAATTCTGATTGGCACACTGGAACACCCTTATAATTCCCTAGAATATGGTACCTAGGGTTCCAGTAGATCCCTATGGGCTGCAGCATTTCTTTTGCCACCCATGGGGAGCTCAGACAATTCTTACACAGGACTGCCACTGCAGCCTGAGTGAAATAACATCCACGTTATTTCACAGCCATTTTAAACTGCAGTTAAGTAACTTATAAGTCACCTAAATGTCTAACCCTCACTTAGTGAAGGTAAGGTGCAAAGTTACTTAGTGTGAGAGCACCCTGGCACTAGCCAAGGTGCCCCCACATTGTTCAGGGCAAATTCCCTGGACTTTGTGAGTGCGGCGACACCATTACACGCGTGCATTGCGTCACAATGGTAACTCCGAACATGGCCATGTAACATGTCTAGGATCATGTAATTATCCCCAAAATACCATTCTGGTATTGGGGGGACAATTCGATGCATCCTGGGTTTCCAGCATAGAGCCCGGGTACTGCTAAACTAACTTTCTGGGGTTTTCTCTGCAGCTACCTCTGCTGCCAACCCTCAGACAGGTTACTGCCCCCCTGGGGCCTGGGCAGCCCAGTCCCAGGAAGGAAGAACAAAGGATTTCCTCTGAGAGAGGGTGTTACACCCTCCCCCCTTTGGAAATAGGTGTGAAGGGCCTGGGAGGAGTAGCCTCTCCTAGCCTCCGGAAATGCTTTGAAGGGCACAGATGGTGCCCTCCTTGCATAAGCCAGTCTACACTGGTTCAGGGATCCCCTCAGCCCTGCTCTGGCGTGAAACTGGACAAAGAAAAGGGTGAGTGACCACTCCCCAGACCAGCACCTCCCAGGGGAGGTGCCCAGAGCTCCTCTAGTGTGTCCCAGACCTCTGCCATCTTGGATGCAGAGGTGTGAGGGCACAATGGACAGCTCTGAGTGACCAGTGCCAGCAGGTGACGTCAGAGACCCCTCGTGATAGGTGCTTACCTTTCTCTGTGGCCAATCCTCCTCTGAGGGCTATTTAGGGTTTCTTCTGTGGGTTTCTCGTAAGATAACAAATGCAAGAGCTCACCACAGTTCCTCTGCATCTCTCTCTCTGTGTATTTTACTTTCCTCCTAAGGGAGTACTTTTATTTTTAGTAACTCTTAGTATTGTGATTCTTATGATATAGGTGGTCATTACAACCCAGGCGGTCGGTGTTAAAGCAGCAGTAAGACCGCCAACAGGCCGGCGGTAAAAAAAATTGAATTACGACCGTGGCGGAAACCGCCACCATAGACAGCCACTTTAACACTTCGACCGCCACGGCGGTACAAACAAACAGCATGGCGGTCATCGCCAACAGAGAGGCAGAGGACAATGTAACGCCCACAGAATTACAACCTACCAATCCGCCACCTTTTCCGGGGCGGATTCACTGTGAACAAAAACACAGCAGATACAGGACTTCGAAGGGAAAACGCTCACCTCTACACACCCCACGAGGAACCAGGATGCCATGGAACCAGAGCTCCACATTTTTCCAGCCTTCATCTTCTTGCTCCTCTACCAGGAGTGCTTCATCCTGCCAAGGACTGTGTGAGTGGATTCGAATCTCCACTTGTTCTGGAGGGGGCCTTGTGCCCAGAGTGCTTCATCCTGCTAAGGACAGAGGTAGTGGATATGAATCTCCACTGGCTCTGGAGGGGGCCTTGTGCCCAGAGTGCTTCATCCTGCCAAGGACTGTGTGAGTGGATGTGAATCTCCACTGGTTCTGGAGGGGGCCTTGTGCCCAGAGTGCTTCATCCTGCTAAGTACAGAGGTAGTGGATTTCTTTCTCCACTGGTTCTGGAGGGGGCCTTGTGCTCAGAGTGCTTCATCCTGCTTGTGGCGGCCTCAGTAGCGTCACAGCTTTTGGTGCACATGGGCCAGCGGTGCTTGCGGCAGCGGTGTCCTTGGCAGCGGTGCTTGTGGCGGCGGTGTTTTTGGCAGCGGTGCTTGTCGCGGCGGTGTCCTTGGCAGCAGTGCTAGTGGCGGAGGTGTCCTTGGCAGCGGTGCTTGTGGTCGGCGGTGTCTTTGGCAGCGGTGCTTGTGGCAGCGGTGTCCTTGGCAGCGGTGCTTGTTGCGGCGGTGTCCTTGGCAGCGGTGCTTGTTGCGGCGGTGTCCTTGGCAGCGGTGTTTGTGGCGGCGGTGTCTTTGGCAGCGGTTCAGCTGCTGGCTGTCCTGTCTTGGGCAGCGGTTCAGCTGCTGGTGGTCCTGTCTTGGGCAGTGGGGCTGCTGCTGGCGGTCCTGTCTTGGGCAGCGGGGCTGCTGGCGGTCGGCTCCTTGGCAGCAGGGCCGCTGCTGGCGGTCCTGTCTGGGGCAGCGGGCTGCTGCTGGCGGTCTCCTTGGCAGCGGGGCTGCTGCTGGCAGTCCTGTCTGGGGCAGCGGGGCTGCTGCTGGCAGTGTCCTTGGCAGCGGGGCTGCTGCTGATGGTCCTGTCTGGGGCAGCGGGGGTGCTGGCGGTCGGCTCCTTGGCAGCGGGGCTGATGGCGGTCTTCTCCACCGTGCTGATCTTCCCAGACTTGCTGTTTTTCTTGTGCCCCTTCCTCACCTTGGAAGGTGTCGCAGCTGACTCCACACTCTCACCGGTACCCCTGGGAGTGGCTTTAGTGGCTGGTGTCTTCCCCCTCTCCCGCCGGGCACTGACCAACTTTTGATGCTTGATAGGTGGGGGACTGTCCGTGCTGTGGCTCCTTGCCACACTGGCTGCCCTGCTGCCTGGTGCACTCCATAATCCGGTGACTACTGGCACCACTGGTCCCGCCGATGTTGTGGCTGAGGTGCTAGGTTGGGACCTGGAGAGTCTGGCCCTAGGGGACGGACGGGGTGGGGGAGGTGAGGTAAAGAGGTCATTGCTGGCCAGGAAAAGTTTTTTTCAAACACTGGGACCAGTAGATGGAGGGGGTTTGGGAGTGGAGGAAGAGGTAGTGGTTGTAGGAGGTGCCCGTTTGCTGACTTTGGGTGAAGGTGCATGGGCTGGAGGCTTTTGTGAGGTGGATGGCTGTTGGGTGGGTGTGTTGCTGTGTTTGTGTACTTTGAGAGGAGGGCTCACTGACACACTGGGAGAGGACACAGGGGATGTGTGAATGGTAGTGGGGTGGTGACTGCACATGAGCGGGGTGTGGTGGTGGGTGTGCTGGTGATGGAGGTAGTGGTTGAAGATGTAGTGCATGCAGGTGTGAGTGGAGACGAGACTAGGAGGGATGAGGGAGACGAGGAGGAGGGGGACACAGTGGAGTCAGTGGATGTTGGTATGTCTGCATGTGTGTGATGATTGCGTGAGTGCCTGTGGGATGTGTGGTGCTTATGTTTGCTAGAGCTTCCTTTGTGTGTTGAGGTGTGTGCATGCTGGTCTGATGGTGTGCTTGGGATAGGCTGAGGTACAGGGGTGTGGGTCTGGGTGGAGGAAGTTGAAGGGGGAGGCTAGAGACAGGGACAATGGCTGCCATCAGTGCTGAGGCCAGAGTCTGAAAAGCTCGCTGAAGGGCTGCCTGACCAGAATGAATGCCCTCCAGGAATGCATTGGTTTGTTGCAACTGCCTCTCTACACCGTGGATGGCATACAAAATGGTAGACTGCCCAACAGTGAGGGACCTGAGGAGGTCAATGGCCTCCTCACTGAGGGTAGCAGGGGTGACTGGGGCAGGGCCTGAGGTGCCTGGGGCGAAGGTGATGCCCATCCTCCTGGGAGAGCGGGTACGGGGCAAGGGATGAGGGGCTGCTGGGAGGGCGGTGCTGGAGGGGGTGGTGGCGGCTGTACCTGTAGATGCGGGGGCACAGATGGGGCTGCCACCGTAACGGAGCTCCCATCAGAGGACGAGTCTGTATCACTGGTGTCAGCTCCTGTCCCCGCCATGGAGCTCCCCTCGCCCTCCGTCCCCCTGGTGAAATCGGAGTCCGTAGTCTCGCCCTCCAGGGCCATGTGGGATGCAGCTCACTCCTGCTCCGGTGCCACTGCTTCTCCGCTTGACGATGCTAATGCAAACAAGTACAGGGAGACCACAAAAAGGGGGGGGGGGGGCAGATAGAAAAAAGACATGTTGAGTACATGCATTACCGCTACTGTTGGCGGACACGACAGTCACAGAAGCCCCCTGCACTACTCCGTGCACTTGGGGTCCACTATTCAATCCCTGGGACATGGCCTACAAGGTTATGGCGATATCTGCACACATGGATGTCACAGGAGCCTGACTAGGTGTAGTTGGCACTGTACCCAGGTGGGATGGGGTGCCACAGGGTCTGCCTGAAAAAGGGGACTTAACTAGCATACTTGTCCTGGCCTAGGGGAACCCACAGCCCACCTCCCTCACCCAGACACCTCCACTGAGCACTGAATCAGCAGAATGAGAGTGTACTCACCCCCTTGTGGCTGCTGTGATGCCCTAAAGCGCCCATCCAACTCCAGATACGCCACTGCCAGGATCCTGAACATCAGGGTGGTCATGGTGCGACAGGCACCCCTCCCACGTTGGGAGGCCATCCCCCGCTGGGCCTCTGCCGTCTTCTTGCCCCAGCGGCAAATGTCCTCCCATCTTTTCCGGCAGTGGGTGCTCCGTCTGTGGTAGACCCCCAGGGTCCGGACGTCCTTGGCGAAGGCACGCCAAATATCCTTCTTCTAGTGGGCGCTGACCTACAGGAATTGTACAGGGGAAAAAGAGAAGTAATTACCAACTGCACCATCATAGTCATTGGCCCGCATCCCTACCCTTGCCATATGGCGCATGCACTCAACGTCATTTCATGCGCGCCTCATTCTCCCCCCCCTATCTTTCATCCACCCCACTCCACACAGGCATTGCCCATACAGGATGCTCACAGTGTACTTACCTGTTTGTCTGGAGGACCGTAGAGCAGCGTGTACTGGGGAAGGACCCCATCCAAGAGTTTCTCCAACTCCTCCTTGCTTAAGGCAGGGCCCCTTTCCCCAGACGCACAAGCCATTGTCTCTTCCAGACTGAGGTCACAGCAGCACTTGCAGTGTAGGTCCTCTCCTGTCGAAGATCAGGTATCGAGTGATTGAACTGATAGAAAATGGCGGTCACGTCTGAAGCGGTGCGTACCGTCACCGACGGCGTACATCGTCATTGGCTCTTGTGACCCATAGGGTCCAATGTTAACCAATGCAGAATTGCGCCGCGGGCTTTGACCGCCTACCGCGACGGTGTACAATGCCAGCGCAGTTACCTCATATCCCATTGTCCCACTTTACAGCCGCCATTTCAGGGGCCCATATGGCTTTATTTTAACTGCGTCACACATACCTAGGCCTTGGCTCAACACTCATACAGGAAATTTTCGGATTATGAATAGTTTTCTGAGTAAGCTGTGTTTTCGCACCTCTGAGTTGGTTGACTCTATGCTCCCTGTTGTCCTCCATAGGCACCGTCTGCTGGGACATGTGAGGAGATGGTGGCATCCTCCGGTGTACAGACCGCTGGTGGACCTGTCCACAATGGATGAAAGACATGTAATCATCACCTACAGGCTTGATCGTGCCACAATCCAGGAACTGTGTGCCCAGTTGGAGCCAGACCTGATGTCAGATATCCGCCATCCCACAGCAATCCCCCCTCAAGTGTAGGTGCTGTTAGTACTCCATTTCCTTGCAAGTGGGTCATTTCAAACAACAGTGGCCATAGCATCAGGGATGTCCCAGCCTATGTTTTCCAACGTGTTTTCCAGAGAGTTGTCTGCCCTGCTGAAGCACATGCGGAGCTACATCGTTTTCCCTCAGGTGGAGGATTTGCCAACAGTGAAAGGTGACTTCTATGCCCTGTGACATATCCCTAACATCATAGGTGCTATTGATTGGACGCATTTGGCCTTGGTCCCTCCCCCCGCAGGAGTGAACAGGTGTACAGAAACCGGAAGAGTTACCATTCGATGAATGTGCAAATGGTGTGTTTGGCAGACCAGTACATCTCCCATGTTAATGCCAAACTCCCTTACATCCTGCGCAATAGCAGCATCCCTTATGTGATGGGACAACTACAGAGGCACCGTGTGTGGCTACTAGGTGAGCAGCTGGAACCAAATCAGTGGGAATAGTTGTCTGGGTCTGTGGGTATCCCTAAGAGTTAGTGTGTGTCTAACAGTTGTCCCTCACCATTTGCAGGTGACTCTGGTTACCCCAACCTTTCATGGCTACTGACCCCAGTGAGGAATCCCAAGACAAGGGCAGAGGAACCCTACAACGAGGCCCATGAGCGAACTAGGAGGATTATAGAGCGGACCTTCGGCCTCCTGAAGGCCAGGTTCAGGTGCCTACATATGACAGGTGGTTCCCTATTCTACTCACCAAAGAAGGTGTGCCAGATCATCGTGGCCTGCTGTATTCTTCACAACTTGGCTGTGCAGGACAGGTGCCTTTTCTGCAGGAGGATGGTCCAGATGGAGGTGTTGTGGCAGCTGTGGAGCCTGTGGACATTGAAGACGAGGAAGCAGAAGAAGAGGACATCGACAAAAGGAACTCTGTGATCCTGCAATACTTCCAGCGAGACACAGGTGAGATGACAATCCTGCCTACTACATGTACTTTAACACTACTGCTTCTCTACTGTCTATCCTTTTCACCCAGTGTATGGTCACTGAGTTTTCACTTTCTCTTACGGTTTCACAGATGTGTGTCCCACTGTGTGACACCTGCTTTTTTTCCTCATGGACTAGAGCTGTGTGACATAGGTATGTTGACATTACAATTGAAAGAGCATTTTGTCACTGTAATTGCTAATACGCTAATTCGAAATCACAGACAGACTCCAGATATTTTTGTGCTTTAAGGGTTTTTATTTAAGTGCTCAGTATTGGAGGGGGTTGTTAAATGGTGAGGGGTGATGGTGGATGAATGTCCACGGCAGAGTCCAAGCTATTAGTCTCACAGGTGCATTGTCCAAAGGGGCATAGGAAGTGGAGCTAGAGCAGTTTGATGATGGACAGGGTAACAAGGTGGGACAAAAGGATGACAATCAGGGTGGTCTCATTGCTTGGTGGGGGTCTTGGCATCGTTCTCTGTCTTTGTCCTGGATCTCAGGGACCGTTTGCGGGGTGGTTCACCATCTGCAGGGGGTGGGGTGCTGGTGTGGTGGTCCTGTGGCGGTGCCTCCTGCCCACTAGCGCTGGCAGAGGTGGTGGGCAGTTCATCATCCAGGCTAGTGTCAGGGGCCCCTTGTTGTGCCACAGTGTCCCACCTGGTGTTGAGGACTTCCTTCAGCATTCCTACGATGGTACCCAGGGTGGAATTGATGGATCTGAGTTCCTCCCTGAAGCCCAAATACTTTTCCTACTGCAGCCACTGGGGCTTCTGAAACTTGGCCAGAACCGTTGCCATCGTCTCCTGGGAATGATGGTAGGCTCCCATGATGTTGGAAAGGGCCTTGTGGAGAGTGGGTTCCCTGGACCTGTCCTCTCCTGTCACACAGCAGCACTCCCAGTTCCCCTGTTTCCCTGGGCCTCTGTCCCCTGAATCGTGTGCCGACTGCTACTGCCACCAGGTCCCTGTTGTTGTTGGGGTGGTGGGTTAGCCTGGGTTTCTTGCAGTGGTGGACACACTGCTGCTTGACGTGTCCTGGGGACAGAGGTATGGGCCTACTGGGTGGGTGCTGTGCTAGTGTTTCCAGAGGGGGGAAGCTCTATGGATGTTATGTGGGTGATGGTGTTGAGTGCCTGTGGATGCCTGTTTGTAGCTTGTGGTGTCTCTCTCTGGCCTTCTTTCAGAATTCTTGGCAGTAGGGGTTTGTGGGTGATGTGGGTGTTGGAAAATGGGTTATTGGTAGGGCAGGTAGGTACCTACACCTAGCAACAAGCCACAAACCTCCACAAAAGTACAGTTAGGTCTCAGTAAATTAATCCCAGCTCTACCCTTGGTAGCTTGGCATCGAGCGTCAAGGCTTAACTTAGGAGACAAAGTGTAAAGCATTCAAATATCACAAAACAGTAATTAAATAAAACACAGGAAACAGTTTAAAAATCCAAAACCAATTTATAAAAATAGCTTATATTTTTATCTTTAAAATGACACAAAAACGATTAAAACCGGTTCAGGGGAACCGGAGATATGAATTTTTAAAGTATTATTATTTTCTAGCGCTTAGAAACAAAAAGCGCCAATCGGGTCATCTGGTTGCACCAGGACCGGGGCAAAGTCAAACTTTCAGGCCGACCGCGATGGAGCCCTGCTCGGCTACAGGTCGCGGGAGGCCTCGGTTAAAAAGTTACCTTCTGACTTAGTCTTTATTTTGAAGTTTTTCTTCACCGGGACGAACCTGCCAGTTGAATCCGACCTCCTGGAGCCCTTGTCCGGATACGCGAAGTCGGTTTCCTCGGTGGTGATTTTTACCTTCGGACTTAGTCGTTTTTTCGAGATGAAAATCCTTCGACCGGGGTAAACCTGGATCTTGATCCGACGTCCATGGAGCCCTTCTCGGATACGATGGCTGGGAGGTCCCGGTCAACTTTTTACGTTCGGACTTAGTCTCTTTTTTGGATGTTTTTCTTTACCGGGACGAACCACAAAGTCAGGCCGGGTCGCGGTTGAGGCAAGCCGGCTAGAATTTCCGCGTCGGGTCGGTCACTTTATGGAGCTTTTTTTCAAAAATTCTCCAATCTTTTCCAAACTTCTGGGGCTTCACCCAGATGTTCTTTTAAGGTTCTTTTGGGGTCCACAGCTCACCCCAAGGGTCCAGAAGTTCTGTGATGGTCCTTGGGGGTGCGGACTTCAACTCCCAGAATGCACCTGGCGCAAACTCCTTTTTGGCCACTGGACAGTGGTCAGCTGGTCACTTTTTCAGGAGTTGGTGCAGGGGACTCTGGATAGCAATTTTTCACCTGTAGCAAACAGGGAGTCCCTCCTTGAACCAGTGGAAGCCAGGCAAAGTCCTTCTTGTGGTGAAGCCCAAGTGTGCAGCTGGTGCAGTCTTTCTGAGTGCATGGTCCAGGTGCAGGCCAGGGGTCCAGCAGGGCAGTCCTTCTTCTCCTTGTAGTTCTTTCTTCTTGAAATTTGGTGGGGATCTGAGGCGTGGGTGCAGGTCTGCCAGTTTTATCCTTGCTCCTGGGTGAAAAGCAGGGGGGCCCTGGTTCTCCAATCAGGGACAGGGTCGTCCCCCTGTGATGACCACTTCCTGGGAAGTGTGGCAAAAATCCATCCCAGAAGGCAACAGTCTCTAAAAATCCAAAATGGATGAATCTGATTTTTGGAGGAGAGATCTGGCTGAGCCCACCCACTGGTGTGGCTAAAAATCATAAACACACCCCTCTCCTGCCCTCTCCTAATCTAATCAAGGGGGCACCTAGCTGTCTGGGGTTGCAGGATGTGGGGGTGTTGCTGGGTGCTCCAGATGTCCTTCTCTGCCTTTGAAGACCAGTTTGGCAGCCCTCCCCCTTCCTGCCTCACCATCTGCTGAGGGGAGATTCTCTCCCCCAAGCACATTCCTTTGTGTGAAGCCAGGCCACTTCACACCTCATTAAAGTGGCCTGGCAGAAGCTGCTGCAGGCTGGCCAATCAGAGCACAGCAGCAAAAACAATGCAGAGCTGAAATTGGCAACTTTTTAGGTAAAGTCTAAACTTTTTACCTGCACTAGTTATATTAAATCCAACAACTGGAAGTTGTGGGATTTATTATAACAATCAATTTGATACCAAATTCTTGGTATGTAACATTTAAGGAGACTTTAAAATTTAAAATAAAGTCTGCCCATTCTAGCCTATGAAGGCCATTTACTTCAATGAGGGAAAAACGAATTTGGCTGTTTTTACCTCACCAGGGCTTATAAATCTATTTTTATAAAGTCCCTGCTTATAGTTACATGGCACCCAGCCCTAGGGGCACATAGGGCACACCTTAGGGGTGACTTATATGTAAAAATAAGGTAGTTTAAAACTTTGGAAGTACCTTTAATTCCAAAGTCGAATTTGCATATAACTTTAATTTAAAAGCAGCCAGCAAGGCAGGCTTGCTTTTAAAATGACACAGGGCACCTCAGCAATGCACCTAGGTGTGCACCACCTATGCTGTGGTCCCTAAACCTACATGCCCTACCATATACTAGGGACTTATAGGTAGGTTAACTTAGCCAATTATAATTAGCCTAATTTGCATATCCATTTTACACAGAGCACTGGCCCTGGGACTGGTAAGCAGTACCCAGGGCACAGCCAAGAGTCAGTAACCACCAGTACCTATCCAGAAAGAGTGGGGGTGATCAGGCAAAAAAAAAGGACTTTCCTACACTGCCCCCCCCCAGATGAAAGGTGATGGGTACTAACCTACACCCTGGTAGTCCTCATCAGCTAAGTGGAAAAACCTGGAAAGGCCATCTGCATTGGCATGAGCAGTCCCAGGTCTGTGCTCCACTGTGAAGTCCATCCCCTGTAGGGAAATGGACCACCTTAACAGTTTTGGGTTCTCCCCCCTCATCTGCATCAACCATCTGAGAGGTCTGTGGTCAGTTTGTACACGGAAGTGAGTGCCAAACAAGTAAGGCCTCAACTTCTTCAGGGACCAAACCACAGCAAAGGCCTCCCTCTCAATGGCACTCCATTTTTTCTCTCTGGGGAGTAGTCGCCTGCTGATGAAGGCAACTGGGTGATCATGGCCCTCTTCATTAACTTGTGCTAACACTGCCCCAATCCCTTCCTCTGAAGCATCTGTTTGCACTACAAACTCCTTGCTATAGTCAGGGGCCAGTAACACTGGTGCTGAACACATAGCCTGTTTTAGGGTGTCAAAAGCTTTCTGACACTCTGGGGTCCAAATGACCTTCTTCGGTTGTTTCTTGGAGGTAAGCTCAGTCAGAGGGGCCACTATGGTCCCAAAATTCTGAACAAACCTCCTGTAATACCCAGTCAGGCCAAGAAAGGCCCTGACCTGAGTCTGGGTTTTTGGAGCCTCCCAATCCAGGATAGTCTGGATCTTGGGCTGGAGAGGTTGTACATGGCCTCCACCAACAAGGTGGCCCAGGTACACAACAGAACTTTGCCCTATCTGGCACTTGCTTGCCTTGATAGTCAGGCCTGCTTGAAGCAGGGCCTGAAGCACTTCCTTCAGGTGGACCAGGTGGTCCCTCCAGGTGGAACTAAATACAGCTATATCATCCAGATAAGCTGCACTAAAAGATTCCAACCCAGATAGGACTCTATTCACCAACCGTTGGAAGGTGGCAGGAGCATTTTTCATGCCAAAGGGCATCACCTTGAACTGAAAGTGGCCCTCTGGTGTGGAAAATGCTGACCTCTCCTTAGCTCTTGGACTTAAGGCAATCTGCCAATATCCTGAGGTCAGATCAAATGTGCTCAGGAATTTGGCAGCCCCCAACCTGTCAATGAGCTCATCAGCTCTAGGTATGGGGTGAGCATCAGTCCTAGTGACTGCATTTAGACCTCTGTAGTCCACACAGAATCTTAATTCTTTCTTCCCACCTTGGGGATTAGCTTTGGGTACCAGTACCACTGGACTGGACCAAGGACTATCAGAGGGCTCAATTACCTTCAGGTCCAACATCTTAGCCACTTCATCTTTGATGTTGGCCTTGACCTGGTCAGACAGCCTGTACAGCTTGTTCTTGACAGGCAAGCTGTCACCAGTGTCAACATCATGGACACACCAATTGGTGAGTCCAGGGGTCAGGGAGAACAGACTAGCAAACTGTCCCAAGACTTGCTTACAGTCTTGTTGTTGCTGATCTGTCAGTTTGGGAGAGAGTACCACTCCCTCCACTGACCCATCTTTTTCCTTTGAGGACAGGAGGTCTGGCAGAGGTTCACCCTCCTCCTCCTTCCCTTCATCAGTGACCATCAGCATGGTCATGTCTGCCCTGTCCTGGTGGGGTTTCATCCTATTAACATGCAGGATCCTGTGAGGATTCCTGGGGGTGCCAAGGTCCACCAAGTAGGTGACCTCACCTTTTTTCTCTAGGATTGGATAGGGCCCAGTCCATTTGGCCTGTAGTGCCCTAGGAGCCATGGGCTCCAAAACCCACACCAGCTGTCCTGGGTGATACTCAGGGATGGTAGCCTTTTGATCATGCCAGAGCTTCATGAGCTCCTGACTGGCCTCCAGGTTTCTGCTTGCCTTCTTCATATACTCAGCCATGCGAGACCGCAGGCCTAGTACATAATCCAGCACATTCTCCTTGGCTTCCTTGAGAGGCTTTTCCCAAGACTCTCTCACCAAGCACAATGGGCCTCTTACAGGGTGCCCAAACAGTAACTCAAAGGGGCTGAATCCAACCCCCTTCTGTGGCACCTCCCTGTAGGCAAACAGCAGGCATGGGAGGAGGACATCCCATCTCCTCCTGAGTTTGTCAGACAAACCCATGATCATGCCCTTCAGGGTCTTATTGAATCTTTCCACCAGACCATTGGTCTGTGGATGGTAGGGTGTGCTGAACTTATAAGTAACACCACACTCCTCCCACATGGCTTTCAGATAGGCTGACATAAAGTTTGTGCCCCTATCTGAGACCACCTCCTTTGGGAATCCCACTCTGGTGAACACACCAAGTAGGGCCCTAGCCACTGTGGGTGCAGTGACTGTCCGGAGGGGTATTGCCTCAGGGTACCTGGTGGCATGGTCCACTACCACCACAATGTACCTGTTACCTGAAGCAGTTGGTGGGTCTAGGGGACCAACAATGGCAATCCCCACCCTCTCAAAGGGAGTCCCAACCACTGGCAGTGGAATCAAGGGAGCCTTTGGTTTGCCCCCTGTCTTGCCACTGGCTTGACAGGTGACACAGGAGCTGCAAAACTCCCTGACTTTTTCTGACATTTCAGGCCAAAAAAAATGGTTGACCAGCCTGCTCCAGGTCTTGGTCTGTCCCAAATGACCAGCTAAGGGGATATCATGGCTTAAGGTAAGGAGGAATTCTCTATACTTTTGGGGGACCACTACTCTCCTAGTAGCCCCTTCTTTAAGGGTCCTAGCCTCAGTGTAGAGAACTCCATCCTCCCAGTAAACCTTGTGGGTACCACTGGTATCCCCTTGTTCTTGCCTGGCAGCAGTCTGCCTCAGGCCCTCAAGAGTGGGACACTCTCTTTGTCCCTGGCACAAATCTTCTCTGGTGGGCCCACCTGCCCCTTGCAGTTCTGCCAAGTCAGGCAGAGTTTGCAGGGAAGGTGTCCCTCCCTCAGAGTTCAGATCCTCCCCCTCAGGGTTGGATTCTTCCTGACCCTCTGTACTTGTTGGGGCTGGCAAGCCAGACCCAGTGCTCTTTCTCTTTTTCTTGGAGGCTTGGCCCATTGTTCCAGGGTCCAAGTGTCCAGCATTTCCCTGTTGTGCTGCCTGTGACCTGGTCACAGCACACACCCATTCAGGGAGGTCCAGCATCTGTGCATGGACCCTTCTCTCCACTTCTGACCATTCAGATGCTTCAAGATCATTTCCCAGCAGACACTCTACTGGGAGGGCAGGAGCTACAGCTACTTTTTTAGGGCCAGTCACACCTCCCCATTCCAGACTCACCATAGCCATGGGATGGAGTTTGGTTCTGCTATCTGCATAAGTCACCTGGTGGAAGACACCAGGTAAGACCTGCTCTGGAGAAACCAGCTTTTCTGTGACCATTGTCACACTGGCTCCTGTATCTCTCAGAGCTTCCACTTCAGTCCCATTGACTTTAGGCCTCTGCCTATACCTCTGCATGATGGGAGGTAAGGTGGCCATAGTTGCAATGTCCACCCCTCCCACGGATACTAAGGTGACTTCAGTGTACCCTGATTCCACCCCTGGGCCAACTTCCACCCCCAACCCTACACTAGCAATCCCCTGGGATTGCCCACCAGTGGGGGGCTTATTGGTGCAGATAGCATCTCCTCTTTTATGTCCTGGCTGATAACAGTCAAAACACTTGCCAGCCTTAGCAAGCTCCTGAAACTTTCCTGCTTTAGCAGGATCAAAATTCTTTCCCTGATACCCTTTCCCTTTAAAAGTGAATTGGCTCGGGGCTCCCCCTCCCTGAGAAGTTTTTGGGGACTCTTGTGAGGACTCTTTGGGTTTTTTGTCATCTTTCCCTTGGTTCTTCCCCTGAGAAGAACCATGTCCTCCCTTTTTCTGATCACCCCCTGGGGGTCTCTGGTTAACCCTAGTTCTTAACCAGTCATCTGCTGCCTCCCCCAGCTCTCTGGGGTTGGTCAACCTAGAGTCTACTAGATACTGGCGGAGCCTCTCTTGGACACAATTAGTTAGCAGGTGCTCCCTCATAATCAAATTGTACAGCCCCTCAAAGGTACTTACCCTGTTGCCCTGTATCCAGCCCTCCAGTGCTTTTACTGAAATGTCCACAAAGTCCACCCAGGACTGGGTGCTTGTCTTTTGGGTGTCCCTAAACTTAAGCCTATACTGCTCTGGGGATAGACCAAACTTTTTAGTCAAGCAACTCTTCATACTGGGGTATGAGTCTGCATCCTCCCCACTCATGGTTAGGAGCCTATCCCTCCCAGAGTTGGGAACTAACTCCCAAAGGAGTGAACCCCAGTACTGAGGCTTGACTTTCCTCATCTGGAGGGCCCTCTCAAAGGCCCCCAGCCACTTATCTATGTCATCCCCCTCCACATAGGCAGGAACAACCCCTTTGGGTAATCTGGGGGCAAAACCCCCACCCAGGGACACCTCAGTTTCTTTCTCGCTGCTTCCATCTTTTTTTTCTTTGCTTGCCCACTTTTTCTTTTCTAGGGCAAGCTTATCTGCTTCCAAAGCTATGTAGGCTAGCTGGGCTTCCAGCTCTCTCTCCCTGATGGATGGGTTCTCTCCTCCTGAAAGGACCCTCTTCCTACCACTAGCTTTGGGTCTGCCCCTAGTGACTGTGTCCAGTGAGGACCGTTCCTCCTCTTCCTCACTTGGGGTCTGATGCCTTCCCTCCCCTGAGTGGTTAGAGTTAGCATCTTCCTCTTTTTCTTCCTCCTCTGGAGCTTCCTCTGTCTCTACCTCTTGGGCCTCAGCCCATGCTGTCAGGGATTTAATCAGGATTTGCTTCCTGAGATCAGGGGTTGCAGGCAACCCTCTCTCAATACACAACCCCCTAAGCTGGACTACTGTCTGTGTGGGTAGGCTAGCCAGATCAAGCTCCATGGTTCCCTAGTTTTGTGTCAACAAAAACTTTTTGCAAAAATTGGTAACAAGAATTTAGAAAAATTACAAAAATTCAATAATTGAAATTAATCCAAATTATTTAAAAAAAAATAAATAAAAAAAAAAAAATTAAAAACAATTTTTGCACTAGGACAATTTAAAGGATTTTTAATTTGTTTTATCTAAAACTGTAACGTGATATTGAACACAAGTACAGGATCCCGTCGCTGCTTCCAATTATGTTGGAAAATGGGTTATTGGTAGGGCAGGTAGGTACCTACACCTAGCAACAAGCCACAAACCTCCACAAAAGTACAGTTAGGTCTCAGTAAATTAATCCCAGCTCTACCCTTGGTAGCTTGGCATCAAGCGTCAAGGCTTAACTTAGGAGACAAAGTGTAAAGCATTCAAATATCACAAAACAGTAATTAAATAAAACACAGGAAACAGTTTAAAAATCCAAAACCAATTTATAAAAATAGCTTATATTTTTATCTTTAAAATGACACAAAAACGATTAAAATCGGTTCAGGGGAACCGGAGATATGAATTTTTAAAGTATTATTATTTTCTAGCGCTTAGAAACAAAAAGCGCCAATCGGGTCATCTGGTTGCACCAGGACCGGGGCAAAGTCAAACTTTCACGCCGACCGCGATGGAGCCCTGCTCGGCTACAGGTCGCGGGAGGCCTCGGTTAAAAAGTTACCTTCTGACTTAGTCTTTATTTTGAAGTTTTTCTTCACCGGGACGAACCTGCCAGTTGAATCCGACCTCCTGGAGCCCTTGTCCGGATACGCGAAGTCGGTTTCCTCGGTGGTGATTTTTACCTTCGGACTTAGTCGTTTTTTCGAGATGAAAATCCTTCGACCGGGGTAAACCTGGATCTTGATCCGACGTCCATGGAGCCCTTCTCGGATACGATGGCTGGGAGGTCCCGGTCAACTTTTTACGTTCGGACTTAGTCTCTTTTTTGGATGTTTTTCGTTACCGGGACGAACCACAAAGTCAGGCCGGGTCGCGGTTGAGGCAAGCCGGCTAGAATTTCCGCGTCGGGTCGGTCACTTTATGGAGCTTTTTTTCAAAAATTCTCCAATCTTTTCCAAACTTCTGGGGCTTCACCCAGATGTTCTTTTAAGGTTCTTTTGGGGTCCACAGCTCACCCCAAGGGTCCAGAAGTTCTGTGATGGTCCTTGGGGGTGCGGACTTCAACTCCCAGAATGCACCTGGCGCAAACTCCTTTTTGGCCACTGGACAGTGGTCAGCTGGTCACTTTTTCAGGAGTTGGTGCAGGGGACTCTGGATAGCAATTTTTCACCTGTAGCAAACAGGGAGTCCCTCCTTGAACCAGTGGAAGCCAGGCAAAGTCCTTCTTGTGGTGAAGCCCAAGTGTGCAGCTGGTGCAGTCTTTCTGAGTGCAGGGTCCAGGTGCAGGCCAGGGGTCCAGCAGGGCAGTCCTTCTTCTCCTTGTAGTTCTTTCTTCTTGAAATTTGGTGGGGATCTGAGGCGTGGGTGCAGGTCTGCCAGTTTTATCCTTGCTCCTGGGTGAAAAGCAGGGGGGCCCTGGTTCTCCAATCAGGGACAGGGTCGTCCCCCTGTGATGACCACTTCCTGGGAAGTGTGGCAAAAATCCATCCCAGAAGGCAACAGTCTCTAAAAATCCAAAATGGATGAATCTGATTTTTGGAGGAGAGATCTGGCTGAGCCCACCCACTGGTGTGGCTAAAAATCATAAACACACCCCTCTCCTGCCCTCTCCTAATCTAATCAAGGGGGCACCTAGCTGTCTGGGGTTGCAGGATGTGGGGGTGTTGCTGGGTGCTCCAGATGTCCTTCTCTGCCTTTGAAGACCAGTTTGGCAGCCCTCCCCCTTCCTGCCTCACCATCTGCTGAGGGGAGATTCTCTCCCCCAAGCACATTCCTTTGTGTGAAGCCAGGCCACTTCACACCTCATTAAAGTGGCCTGGCAGAAGCTGCTGCAGGCTGGCCAATCAGAGCACAGCAGCAAAAACAATGCAGAGCTGAAATTGGCAACTTTTTAGGTAAAGTCTAAACTTTTTACCTGCACTAGTTATATTAAATCCAACAACTGGAAGTTGTGGGATTTATTATAACAATCAATTTGATACCAAATTCTTGGTATGTAACATTTAAGGAGACTTTAAAATTTAAAATAAAGTCTGCCCATTCTAGCCTATGAAGGCCATTTACTTCAATGAGGGAAAAACGAATTTGGCTGTTTTTACCTCACCAGGGCTTATAAATCTATTTTTATAAAGTCCCTGCTTATAGTTACATGGCACCCAGCCCTAGGGGCACATAGGGCACACCTTAGGGGTGACTTATATGTAAAAATAAGGTAGTTTAAAACTTTGGAAGTACCTTTAATTCCAAAGTCGAATTTGCATATAACTTTAATTTAAAAGCAGCCAGCAAGGCAGGCTTGCTTTTAAAATGACACTGGGCACCTCAGCAATGCACCTAGGTGTGCACCACCTATGCTGTGGTCCCTAAACCTACATGCCCTACCATATACTAGGGACTTATAGGTAGGTTAACTTAGCCAATTATAATTAGCCTAATTTGCATATCCATTTTACACAGAGCACTGGCCCTGGGACTGGTAAGCAGTACCCAGGGCACAGCCAAGAGTCAGTAACCACCAGTACCTATCCAGAAAGAGTGGGGGTGATCAGGCAAAAAAAAAGGACTTTCCTACAGTGGGTGTGTGTGTTTTATATTGTATTGGGTGCGTGGGAGTGGTGTGTGTATGTGTATCAGGTGTGTGTATTTGGAATTGTCCAATGTAGTTGTGTTTTCTAAGTGTATGTGTATTTTGAGCCCGGCGGTGAGTACCGCTAATGGAATACCGAAGTTGAAAGACTGCCGCGTGGATTCATGGGTCGTGATACTGTGGGCGTATTCCTGTTAGCGTGACGGTGGAGGTTTTGTTTTCGCCAGTTTATCACTGACCTTTGGTGTGGCGGACTTGTGTGGGTGTCTAAATTTTGGCAGATTCCGAGCAGTGGGTCATAATGACCGTGGTGGAATTCCGCTGCTGAGACGGTGTGTTGGTGTAGGAGGCTGGACTGGCTTGTAGTGAGTACCAAGGGGTACTTGCACCTTGCACCAGGCCCAGTTATCCCTTATTAGTGTATAGGGTGTCTAGCAGCATAGGCTGATAGATAATGGTAGCTTAGCAGAGCAGCTTAGGCTGAACTAGGAGACGAGTGAAGCTCCTACAGTACCACAAGTGTCACTTGCACAATATCATAAGAAAACACAATACACAGTTATACTAAAAATAAAGGTACTTTATTTTTATGACAATATGCCAAAGTATCTCAGAGTGTACCCTCAGTGAGAGGATAGGAAATATAAGATATATGTACACAATACCAAAAATATGCAGTATAGTCTTAGAAAACAGTGCAAACAATGTATAGTTACAATAGGATGCAATGGGGACACATAGGGATAGGGGCAACACAAACCATATACCCCAAAAGTGGAATGCGAACCACGAATGGACCCCAAACCTATGTGACCTTGTAGAGGGTCGCTGGGACTATTAGAAAATAGTGAGGGTTAGAAAAATAGCCCACCCCAAGACCCTGAAAAGTGAGTGCAAAGTGCACTAAAGTTCCCCAAAGGACATAGAAGTCGTGATAGGGGAATTCTGCAGGAAAGACACAAACCAGCAATGCAACAACGAGATTTCCAGTTGAAGGTACCTGTGGAACAAGGGGACCAAGTCCAAAAGTCACAAGCAAGTCGGAGATGGACAGATGCCCAGGAAATGCCAGCTGTGGGTGCAAAGAATCTTCTACTGTACAGAAGAAGCTTAGGTTTCTGCAGGAACGACAAGGGTTAGAGACTTCCCCTTTGGAGGACGAATCCATCACGCCTTGGAGAGTCCTGCAGAAGTGCTTTCCTGCCAAAAGACCGCCAACAAGCCTTGCTAGCTGCAAATCGTGCGGATAGTGTTTTTGGACACTGCTGTGGCCCAGGAGGGACCAGGATGTCGCAAATTGCGCCAGGAGACAGAGGGGACATCGAGCAAGACAAGGAGCCCTCTCAGCAGCAGGTAGCACCCGGAGAAGTGCCAGAAACAGGCACTACGAGGATGCGTGAAACAGTGCTCACCCGAAGTTGCACAAAGGAGTCCCACGTCGCCGGAGACCAACTTAGAAAGTCGTGCAATGCAGGTTAGAGTGCCGTGGACCCAGGCTTGGCTGTGCACAAAGGATTTCCACCGGAAGTGCACAGGGGACGGAGTAGCTGCAAAAGTCGCGGTTCCCAGCAATGCAGTCTGGCGTGGGGAGGCAAGGACTTACCTCCACCAAACTTGGACTGAAGAGTCACTGGATGGTGGGGGTCACTTGGACACAGTTGCTGGATTCGAGGGACCTCGCTCGTCATGCTGAGAGGAGACCCAAGGGACCGGTGATGCAGTTCTTTGGTGCCTGCGGTTGCAGGGGGAAGATTCCGTCGACCCACGGGAGATTTCTTCGGAGCTTCTAGTGCAGAGAGGAGGCAGGCTACCCCCACAGCATGCACCACCAGGAAAACAGTCGAGAAGGCGGCAGGATCAGCGTTACAGAGTTGCAGTAGTCGTCTTTGCTACTATGTTGCAGTTTTGCAGGCTTCCAGCGCGGTCAGCAGTCGATTCCTTGGCAGAAGGTGAAGAGAGAGATGCAGAGGAACTCGGATGAGCTCTTGCATTCGTTATTTAAAGTTTCCCCAGAGACAGAGACCCTAAATAGCCAGAAAAGAGGGTTTTGCTACCTAGGAAAGAGGATAGGCTAGCAACACCTGAAGGAACCTATCAGAAGGAGTCTCTAACGTCACCTGGTGGCACTGGCCACTCAGAGCAGTCCAGTGTGCCAGCAGCACCTCTGTTTCCAAGATGGCAGAGGTCTGGAGCACACTGGAGGAGCTCTGGACACCTCCCAGGGGAGGTGCAGGTCAGGGGAGTGGTCACTCCCCTTTCCTTTGTCCAGTTTAGCGCCAGAGTAGGGCTATGGGGTCCCTGAACCGGTGTGGACTGGCTTATGCAGAATTGGGCACATCTGTGCCCATGAAAGCATTTCCAGAGGCTGGGGGAGGCTACTCCTCCCCTGCCTTCACACCATTTTCCAAAGGGAGAGGGTGTAACACCCTCTCTCAGAGGAAGTCCTTTGTTCTGCCATCCTGGGACAAGCCTGGCTTGACCCCAGGAGGGCAGAAACCTGTCTGAGGGGTTGGCAGCAGCAGCAGCTGCAGTGAAACCCCAGGAAAGGCAGTTTGGCAGTACCAGGGTCTGTGCTACAGACCACTGGGATCATGGGATTGTGCCAACTATGCCAGGATGGCATAGAGGGGGCAATTCCATGATCATAGACATGTTACATGGCCATATTCGGAGTTACCATTGTGAAGCTACATATAGGTAGTGACCTATATGTAGTGCACGCGTGTAATGGTGTCCCCGCACTCACAAAGTCCGGGAAATTGGCCCTGAACAATGTGGGGGCACCTTGGCTAGTGCCAGGGTGCCCTCACACTAAGTAACTTTGCACCTAACCTTTACCAGGTAAAGGTTAGACATATACGTGACTTATAAGTTACTTAAGTGCAGTGTAAAATGGCTGTGAAATAACGTGGACGTTATTTCACTCAGGCTGCAGTGGCAGGCCTGTGTAAGAATTGTCAGAGCTCCCTATGGGTGGCAAAAGAAATGCTGCAGCCCATAGGGATCTCCTGGAACCCCAATACCCTGGGTACCTCAGTACCATATACTAGGGAATTATAAGGGTGTTCCAGTAGCCAATGTAAATTGGTAAAATTGGTCACTAGCCTGTTAGTGACAATTTGAAAGAAATGAGAGAGCATAACCACTGAGGTTCTGATTAGCAGAGCCTCAGTGAGACAGTTAGTCACTACACAGGTAACACATTCAGGCACACTTATGAGCACTGGGGCCCTGGCTACCAGGGTCCCAGTGACACATACAACTAAAACAACATATATACAGTGAAAAAATGGGGGTAACATGCCAGGCAAGATGGTACTTTCCTACACAACCCCCCCCAAATGAAGGACAATAAGACTAGCCATGACCTGATGAGTCTTCATTGTCTAAGTGGAAATATCTGGAGAGTCCATCTGCATTGGAGTGGCTACTCCCAGGTCTATGTTCCACTGTATAGTCCATTCCCTGTAGGGATATGGACCACCTCAACAATTTAGGATTTTCACCTTTCATTTGTTTTAGCCAAAGTAGAGGTTTGTGGTCTGTCTGAACAATGAAGTGAGTGCCAAACAGGTATGGCCTCAACTTTTTCAATGCCCAGACCACAGCAAAGGCCTCCCTCTCAATGGCAGACCAACGCTTTTCTCTAGGGGTCAACCTCCTACTAATAAAAGCAACAGGTTGATCCTGGCCCTCAGAATTAAGTTGTGATAGGACTGCCCCTACTCCTAATTCAGATGCATCAGTTTGGACATAGACTTTTTTCGAGTAACAAGGGCTTTTCAGGACAGGTGCAGAGCACATGGCCTGCTTCAGCTCCTCAAAAGCTTTCTGACAGTTTGCTGTCCATAATACCTTTTTAGGCATTTTCTTGGATGTGAGGTCATTAAGAGGGGCTGCAATGGAGCCATAGTTCTTAATGAACCTCCTGTAATACCCAGTGAGGCCTAGGAAGGCTCTCACCTGAGTCTAAGTGGTAGGGGGAACCCAATCTATAATAGTTTGGATTTTCCCCTGAAGTGGTGCAATCTGTTCCCCACCAACAAGGTGTCCCAGATAAACCACCTTTCCCTGCCCTATCTGGCACTTTGAAGCCTTGATAGTGAGGCCTGCCTTTTGCAGGGCCTCCAAAACTTTCCATAGGTGGACCAGGTGATCATCCCAGCTGGAGCTAAAGACAGCTATATCGTCTAAATATGCTGCACTGAAAGCTTCCAGCCCTTGCAGGACTGTGTTCACCAACCTCTGAAAAGTGGCAGGTGCATTCTTCAATCCAAAAGGCATTACAGTGAACTGGTAATGTCCTCCAATGGTTGAAAATGCAGTTTTAGGTTTAGCATCTTCTGATAATTTGATCTGCCAGTACCCTGCAGTCAAATCAAAAGTGCTTAGATACTTGGCAGATGCCAGTGTGTCTATGAGCTCATCTGCCCTGGGTATAGGGTGAGCTTCAGTTTTGGTTACCTGGTTGAGACCTCTGTAGTCTCCACAAAACCGCATTTCCTTCTTTCCATCCTTGGAATGAGGTTTTGGTACAAGTACCACAGGAGAAGCCCATGGACTTTCAGAGTGCTCAACCACTCCCAGTTCTAACATTTTCTGCACCTCTTGCTTTATGCAGTCCCTGACATGGTTAGGCTGCCTATAGATGTTACTTTTGACAGGCAAGCTGTCTCCAGTATCTATAGTGTGCTCACACCAAGAAGTGGTACCTGGCACAGTAGAGAAGAGTTCAGAAAACTGACCCAGGAGATTTATGCAATGGTCTTTCTGCTCAGCAGTAAGACAATCAGCCAAAACTACACCTTCCACAAGAGCATCATGTTCTGTGGAAGAGAAGAGATCAGGTAGAGGATCACTGTCTTCTTCCTGTCCCTCATCAGTTGCCATGAGCAGGGTGAGATCAGCCCTGTCATAGTAGGGTTTAAGGCGGTTGACATGGAGCACCCTAAGGGGACTCGTGGCAGTGCCTAAGTCAACTAAATAGGTGACTTCACCCTTTTTCTCAACAATTGTGTGGGGACCACTCCATTTATCTTGGAGTGCTCTTGGGGCCACAGGCTCCAAGACCCACACTTTCTGCCCTGGTTTGTACTGAACCAAAACAGCCTTCTGGTCATGCCATTGCTTTTGGAGCTCTTGGCTGGCCTGAAGGTTTTTACTGGCCTTTTTCATATACTCAGCCATCCTTGATCTGAGGCCAAGTACATAATCCACAATATCTTGTTTTGGAGCTTTTAAAGGTTGTTCCCAACCCTCCTTGACAAGTGTTAGTGGACCCCTAACAGGGTGTCCAAAGAGGAGTTCAAAGGGGCTGAAGCCCACTCCTTTCTGGGGTACCTCCCTGTAGGCAAAAAAGAGGCATGGTAATAGGATATCCCATCTCCTGCGGAGTTTTTCAGGGAGACCCATAATCATGCCTTTGAGAGTTTTGTTAAATCTCTCCACCAGTCCATTTGTTTGTGGATGATAGGGTGTAGTGAACTTGTAAGTCACACCACACTCCTTCCACATGGCCTTTAAGTATGCAGACATGAAATTGCTTACTCTGTCTGATACTACTTCCTTTGGGAAGCGCACCCTGGAAAATATTCCCAGGAGGGCCTTTGCCACTGCAGGTGCTGTAGTGGTCCTTAAAGGAATTGCTTCAGGATATCTTGTGGCATGGTCCACTACCACCAAGATAAACCTATTGCCTGAAGCGGTAGGAGGGTCAAGGGGGCCAACTATGTCAACCCCTACCCTTTCTAAGGGAACCCCAACCACAGGCAGTGGAATAAGGGGTGCCTTTGGGGTGCCACCTGTCTTGCCACTGGCTTGACAGGTTTCACAGGACTTACAAAACTCTTTTGTGTCCTCAGACATTCTAGGCCAATGAAACAAGGGAACAAGCCTGTCCCAGGTTTTCATTTGTCCCAGATGTCCAGCTAGGGGAATGTCGTGGGCTAGAGTTAGGAGGAACTTTCTGTACTCCTGAGGAATCACTAACCTCCTGGCAGTTCCAGGTTTAGGATCCCTTGCTTCAGTGTACAATAGGTTGTCCTCCCAGTAAACTTTATGAGAGTCACTGACATCCCCATTAGCCTGTTTGACAGCTTGCTGTCTTAGACCCTCTAGTGTGGGACAGGTTTGCTGTGCCGCACTCAGCTCCTCCCTGGCAGGCCCCCCTTCACCCAAAAGCTCAGCAGTGTCTGCTTTCAGCTCCTCTGGTGTAGGTTCTGCACAGGGTGGAAATTCTTCTTCCTCAGAAGTTGAATCCACTGTAGAGGGAGGGATAGTAGGAAGTGTTTTACTTCTACTAGCCCTAGCTTTAGGGAGCACTTGGTCCATTGTTCCAGGATCCAAGCTTCCCTGTCCTTTTTGCTTTTTGGCCTGAGCCCTGGTTAAAGCAAAAATATGCCCTGGGATGCCTAGCATTGCTGCATGGGCCTCCAACTCCACATCTGACCAAGCTGATGTCTCCAAATCATTTCCTAGTAGACAGTCTACAGGTAAATCTGTGGCTACCACAACTTTCTTTGGACCAGTAACCCCCCCCCCCAGTTGAGATTTACAACAGCCATGGGGTGGCTAAGTGTGTTGTTGTGAGCATCGGTTACTTGGTACTGGTGACCAAGTAGGTGTTGTTCAGGGTGGACCAGTTTCTCTATGACCATAGTCACACTGGCACCAGTGTCCCTGTAGGCCTGAACCTCAACACCATTTATTAGGGGTAGCTGCTTGTACTTATCCATATTAAGGGGACAAGCAACTAAGGTGGCTAAATCAATAGCCCCCTCAGAGACTAACACAGCCTCTGTGGTCTCCCTAACAAGACCAACCCCAACTAAGTTACCAAAGGTGAGCCCAGCTACTCCCTTAGATTGGCTATTAGTAGGTTTGCTCCCACCACTACTGCTATTAGAAGGGACACTAGGTGTAGCAGTAGGGGTTGTAGTGGTAGGAGGCTTGGTGCTTTTCTTTGGACAACTGGGATCTGTTGTCCAATGGCCTTTTATTTTACATAAATAGCACCATGGTTTCTTTTCCTTGTTTTGATTAGAAGAGGATTTGGGCCCACCACCCCCACCAGAGTGTTTTTGTGGGCCTGATGAAGACTCATTTTTAGATTTGTCCCCACCCTTGTCAGAAGACTTACCATCCTTCTTCTTGCCATCTTTGTCACCCCCTGTATGAACTTTTCTGTTCACCCTTGTTCTGACCCATTTGTCTGCCTTCTTTCCCAATTCTTGGGGAGAGGTCAGATCAGAGTCCACCAAGTACTGGTGCAACAAATCAGACACACAATTATTAAGAATATGCTCTCTCAGGATCAAGTTATACAGGCTGTAATAATCAGTAACTTTACTGCCATGTAACCACCCTCCAAGGCCTTCACTGAATGGTCAATGAAATCAACCCAGTCTTGTGAAGACTCCTTTTTGGTCTCTCTGAACTTTATCCTGTATTGTTCAGTGGTTAAGCCATAACCATCCAGGAGTGCATTCTTAAGTACTGTAAAATTATTGGCATCACTTTCTTTCACAGTAAGGAGCCTATCCCTACCTTTTCCACTAAATGATAGCCATAGGATAGCAGCCCACTGCCTTTGAGGGACATCCTGTACAACACAGGCCCTCTCAAGTGCAGCAAACCACTTGTTAATGTCATCCCCCTCCTTATAAGGGGGAAATATCTTATGCAGATTCCTGGAATCATGCTCTTTTGCAGGATGACTATGGGGAATACTGCTGCTGCCACCATGGGTTTCAAAACCCAACTTCTGTCTTTCCTTCTCTAGTTCTAAAGACTGTCTATCCAAATCCAGCTGTTGCTTTTTGAGCTTCAGTATGGTTTGTTCCACCCTCAACTTATTGAGTTCCCTTTCTAACAATCTGTCATCAGGGTTGGTGGGAGGGACATTCCTAGACACAGAAGTATGATGAGAATGAACAGAAGGAGACCTGTCCCTTACAGAGGGCACCCTAACAGCTTGGCTGACAGTGTAATGTGAGAGCACACCATCTGTATGATGTGACTCCACCTCACTACCAACTATGCTAGACTGTCTAGTAATGGGCAGGCTAAGTTTCTTTCCTGAATCTTTTCCTGGGGGAGTCCCTGGATCAGATTGGGAACCATTAGCTACTTTTTCAACAGATGGGGCACTTTTAGCCTTATCTTGTTCTCTAAGCATGTTAAGTAACAATTCCAAGGAAGGATTCTTCCCTACACTCAAACCTCTCTCTATTCAGAGACTCCTTGCTCCTTTCCAGCTAAGGTGATCATATGCAATTTTGGACAGATCAACATTTTGGCCTGTGCCAGACATTTTTAGAGAGAGTTAAAGTGATAGAAAAAGAGAAAAAAGTTTGTCAGAGCTTTTTAGAAAGACAGAGAAAAAAACTTTTAAAACTTTTAAGAACTTTTAGAAAGTTTAGAAGTACTTTTCAGCACTTAGAAAAGAGTGAAAAGAGGAAATGCTAAACTTTTTAGTTATGTGTACACACACTGAACTTGTTTTGTATATTTTTCTCTTATGAAAAGTACAATGACAAGAGTGGTAAGTAGTCTCAAAGCACTTATCCCACCGCTGCACAACCAATGTAGGAGGCTGGACTGGCTTGTAGTGAGTACCAAGGGGTACTTGCACCTTGCACCAGGCCCAGTTATCCCTTATTAGTGTATAGGGTGTCTAGCAGCATAGGCTGATAGATAATGGTAGCTTAGCAGAGCAGCTTAGGCTGAACTAGGAGACGAGTGAAGCTCCTACAGTACCACAAGTGTCACTTGCACAATATCATAAGAAAACACAATACACAGTTATACTAAAAATAAAGGTACTTTATTTTTATGACAATATGCCAAAGTATCTCAGAGTGTACCCTCAGTGAGAGGATAGGAAATATACACAAGATATATGTACACAATACCAAAAATATGCAGTATAGTCTTAGAAAACAGTGCAAACAATGTATAGTTACAATAGGATGCAATGGGGACACATAGGGATAGGGGCAACACAAACCATATACTCCAAAAGTGGAATGCGAACCACGAATGGACCCCAAACCTATGTGACCTTGTAGAGGGTCGCTGGGACTATTAGAAAATAGTGAGGGTTAGAAAAATAGCCCACCCCAAGACCCTGAAAAGTGAGTGCAAAGTGCACTAAAGTTCCCCAAAGGACATAGAAGTCGTGATAGGGGAATTCTGCAGGAAAGACACAAACCAGTAATGCAACAACGATGGATTTCCAGTCGAGGGTACCTGTGGAACAAGGGGACCAAGTCCAAAAGTCACAAGCAAGTCGGAGATGGGCAGATGCCCAGGAAATGCCAGCTGTGGGTGCAAAGAAGCTTCTACTGGACAGAAGAAGCTTAGGTTTCTGCAGGAACGACAAGGGCTAGAGACTTTCCCTTTGGAGGATGGATCCCACACACCGTGGAGAGTCGTGCAAAAGTGTTTTCCTGCCAAAAGACTGCCAACAAGCCTTGCTAGCTGCAAATCATGTGGATAGTGTTTTTTGACACTGCTGTGGCCCAGGAGGGACCAGGATGTCGCAAATTGCGCCAGGAGACAGAGGGGACGTCGAGCAAGACAAGGAGCCCTCTCAGCAGCAGGTAGCACCCGGAGAAGTGCCAGAAACAGGCCCTACAAGGATGCGTGAAACGGTGCTTACCCGAAGTTGCACAAAGGAGTCCCACGTCGCCGGAGACCAACTTAGAAAGTCGTGCAATACAGGTTAGAGTGCTGTGGACCCAGGCTTGGCTGTGCACAAAGGATTTCAGCCGGAAGTGCACAGGGGCTGGAGTAGCTGCAAAAGTCATGGTTCTCAGCAATGCAGTCTGGCGTGGGGAGGCAAGGACTTACCTCCACCAAACTTGCACTGAAGAGTCACTGGACTGTGGGGGTCACTTGGACACAGTTGCTGGATTCGAGGGACCTCGCTCGTCGTGCTGAGAGGAGACCCAAGGGACCGGTGATGCAGTTCTTTGGTGCCTGCGGTTGCAGGGGGAAGATTCCGTCGACCCACTGGAGATTTCTTCGGAGCTTCTAGTGCAGAGAGGAGGCAGGCTACCCCCACAGCATGCACCACCAGGAAAACAGTCGAGAAGGCGGCAGGATCAGCGTTACAGAGTTGCAGTAGTCGTCTTTGCTACTATGTTGCAGTTTTGCAGGCTTCCAGCGCGGTCAGCAGTCGATTCCTTGGCAGAAGGTGAAGAGAGAGATGCAGAGGAACTTGGATGAGCTCTTGCATTCGTTATCTAAAGTTTCCTCAGAGACAGAGACCCTAAATAGCCAGAAAAGAGGGTTTGGCTATCTAGGAGAGAGGATAGGCTAGCAACACCTGAAGGAGCCTATCAGAAGGAGTCTCTGACGTCACCTGGTGGCACTGGCCACTCAGAGCAGTCCAGTGTGCCAGCAGCACCTCTGTTTCCAAGATGGCAGAGGTCTGGAGCACACTGGAGGAGCTCTGGACACCTCCCAGGGGAGGTGCAGGTCAGGGGAGTGGTCACTCCCCTTTCCTTTGTCCAGTTTCGCGCCAGAGAAGGGCTAAGGGGTCCCTGAACCGGTGTGGACTGGCTTATGCAGAATTGGGCACATCTGTGCCCATGAAAGCATTTCCAGAGGCTGGGGGAGGCTACTCCTCCCCTGCCTTCACACCATTTTCCAAAGGGAGAGGGTGTAACACCCTCTCTCAGAGGAAGTCCTTTGTTCTGCCATCCTGGGACAAGCCTGGCTTGACCCCAGGAGGGCAGAAACCTGTCTGAGGGGTTGGCAGCAGCAGCAGCTGCAGTGAAACCCCAGGAAAGGCAGTTTGGCAGTACCAGGGTCTGTGCTACAGACCACTGGGATCATGGGATTGTGCCAACTATGCCAGGATGGCATAGAGGGGGCAATTCCATGATCATAGACATGTTACATGGCCATATTCGGAGTTACCATTGTGAAGCTACATATAGGTAGTGACCTATATGTAGTGCACGCGTGTAATGGTGTCCCCACACTCACAAAGTCCGGGGAATTGGCCCTGAACAATGTCGGGGCACCTTGGCTAGTGCCAGGGTGCCCTCACACTAAGTAACTTTGCACCTAACCTTTACCAGGTAAA
This sequence comes from Pleurodeles waltl, assembly GCF_031143425.1. Taxonomy (NCBI): domain Eukaryota; kingdom Metazoa; phylum Chordata; class Amphibia; order Caudata; family Salamandridae; genus Pleurodeles; species Pleurodeles waltl. Next base: position 572,653,579 of record NC_090448.1, read on the forward strand.
GGTTAGACATATAGGTGACTTATAAGTTACTTAAGTGCAGTGTAAAATGGCTGTGAAATAACGTGGACGTTATTTCACTCAGGCTGCAGTGGCAGGCCTCTGTAAGAATTATCAGAGCTCCCTATGGGTGGCAAAAGAAATGCTGCAGCCCATAGGGATCTCCTGGAACCCCAATACCCTGGGTACCTCAGTACCATATACTAGGGAATTATAAGGGTGTTCCAGTAGCCAATGTAAATTGGTAAAATTGGTCACTAGCCTGTTAGTGACAATTTGAAAGAAATGAGAGAGCATAACCACTGAGGTTCTGATTAGTAGAGCCTCAGTGAGACAGTTAGTCACTACACAGGTAACACATTCAGGCACACTTATGAGCACTGGGGCCCTGGCTACCAGGGTCCCAGTGACACATACAACTAAAACAACATACATACAGTGAAAAAATGGGGGTAACATGCCAGGCAAGATGGTACTTTCCTACAGTTGGTGGTCTTCTGCACTGCGGTAAGCGGCTTTTACTGCCAATGTTGTAATGACTCCATAGTGCTATATGATATAAGTGGTATAGTAGGAGCTTTGCATGTCCCCTATTTCATCCTAAACTGATCTGCTATAGCTACCTCTATCAGCCTAAACTGCTAGAACACTACTAATCTACTAATAAGGGATAACTGGACCTGGCACAAGGTGGAAGCACCATCAGGTACCTGCTATAAGCAAAGCCAGCCTCCTACAGCATGCTTTACAAACATACATTTGAGATCCTTGGTCATTAGGATAGTGTATGTTGTGTTTGGCTTGGCGGTCTTGAAATAACCTTGCAAAACTGGTAAGTATGTTTCTAAAGCACTGTGCCAGGTATGCCATAGTTAATGGCATACCTACAATGCATGACAGAGATGAGATATTTCTAATTTAATGTGAGTTTGGGAGTTCGGAAAAATGTCTTACAAGCCACTTTCAGTCACCAGTGACAAATGAGAGACAAAGGCCCTCATTGCAACCCTGGCGGTCGGTGTTAAAGCGGCGGTAATACCACCAACAGACCGGCAGTAACAAAAATGGAATCACGACCACGGCGGAATCCACCAATACATACAGCCACTTTAACACACCGACTACTACGACGGTAGCAGCAAACACCACAGCGATAACCGCCAACAGACAGGGGGAAGCCAATGTACCGCCCACCCCATTACAATCAACCCATCTGCCAGCTTGTCCTGCCAATGTCATCAAAAGCTTGGGGGAAACAGTGCTTGGAAGCGAAACCACTCACCTCTTGACACTCAAGGAAGAACAAGGACGCCATGGCGCCCGAACTACAGGTCTTACCCATGCTGGTGTATCTTCTCATCTACCAGGAGTACCAACAGCGGCGGCGACGACCATGGTGAGTACTGCACCTAGCACACAGGGGAGGGGGGAGGAAAAAGAGAGTGACTCACACACGCAACACGCAATACCCCCACCCTCACCCCCAACACCATACACACAAACACATGCATCAACATTACATATACACCCCTTAACCCTCTGGAAGAACGCAAGGACAAATGGAATGGAGTCAAATGAGTGTTATATTAGAAATAGTCAGAAATACCTTATAAATTCAAAAATAGTATTTATAAAATATACAATATGTACAAAAGGCGGCACAATCTCCACTCAAAATGTCCGTGGGCCACTGAGCCAAAAGTCATAGGCCAATCCCACACTTGACTCCTGCCTCAATACGGAGAGAAAACTGCAGGGGCATCAGGTCGAAAACACACAGGCATCTCAGGGGGATGGGGAGGGGGGCACCTCAGCCGGAAGATGGTACAACGCCACTGCTCCTGGAGGGTGCTCCATGCCCACAGCGATGTCCTGAGGAGTGCAAGGCCACAGTCTCTCGAGTCTCTCAAGTGCGTGGTCTGCCCACTGCTTGGTCCTGGTGAGTGCAAAGGCATAGTCTCTCAAGTCTCTCAAGTGGGTGGTTTGCCCACTGCATGGTCCTGGGGAGTGCAAAGCCACAGTCTCTCAAGTCTCTCAAGTGGGTAGTGTGCCCACTGCTTGGTCCTGGGGAGCGCAAAGCCACAGTCTCTCTAGTGGGTGGTTTGCCCACTGCTTGGTCCTGGGGAGTGCAAAACCACAGTCTCTCAAGTGGGTGGTTTGCCCACTACTTGGTCTTGGGGAGTGCAAAGCCACAGTCTCTCAAGTGGGTGGTTTGCCCACTGCTTGGTACTGAGGAGTGCATAGCTACAGTCTCTCAAGTTGGTGGTTTGCCCACTGCTTGGTCCTGGGGAGTGCAAAGCCACAGTCTTTCTATTGGATGCCTTTCTTTACTGGTTCTAGAGGGGGCTTTGTGCCCAGTGTGCTTCATCCTGCCAAGGATAGGGTGATTGGATGTCTTTCTCCACTGGTTCTGGAGGGGGCGTTGTGCCCAGTGTGCTTCATCCTGCCAAGGATAGGGTGAGTGGATGTCTTTCTCCACTGGTTCTGAAGGGGCGTTGTGCCCAGTGTGCTTCATCCTGCCAAAGATAGGGTGAGTGGACGCCTTTCTCCACTGGTTCTGGAGGTGGCTTTGTGCCCAATGTGCTTCATCCTGCCAAGGATAGGGTGAGTCTATGCATTTCTCCACTGGTTCTGGAGGCGGCTCTGTGCCCAGTGATGCAGCACAAGCTTTGCAGTGACCAGGATGCATGATGGTCCATGGTGGCAGGGCTAGAGTCCATCCGGCGGCGGCTATGGCTGCACAGCGGTGGTAGTGCCGGTGCTGGTGGGGGTGCTAACAGTGTTGGGGGGAGGCTCCAACCCCTATCCTGCAGCCTCGGACGGCTGTCCACTGGGGCTGCTGGCAGTGGTGCTATTGGCAGCGGGGCGGGCGTTGGCACTTGCGGTGGGGCTTGTGTTGGTGCTTGCGGCAGTGCAGGCGGCGGTGCTGGCCGTGGTGCATGTGCTGTTGCTGCCAATGGTGGGGGAGGCTCCAGCCCTTCTTCTGCAGCCTCGAACGGCTTCCCACTGGGGCTGCTGCTGCTGAAAGTAGTGGGGCTTCTGGCGGTGCAGGGGGCAGTGTTTGTGGTGGTGCTTCCGGCGGTGCAGGTGGCGGTGCCGGCGGTTGTGCTAGTAGCCACCAGGCCTTCACCTGCAGGCTTTGACGGCTGAAGTGCCTTGGCTGATGTTTTGTGCCCCTTCCTGCCCTTGGCAGCTGGTGCTGTCAACCTGGGTCTGGCAGCTGGAGTCTTTGAGGTGGCCCTGCTGGGTGGCTGTGGCTTCATCCCCTTGCTGGATGCTGTCCACCTTGCCAGATGGGGGAATGGTCTTTGCCTTGGCAGGGGTTGGTGCCACACTGGCTGGGCTGACGTCTGCCCCCTTTGAGCCTGACAGCTGCAGGAACCATAGCGGATGTGGACTTGGTAGCTGAGGTGCTGGGCTGGGTTTTGGCTACCCTGGCCTGAGGGGAATGACGGGGGGAGGGGTAGGGAAGAGGCCAATGTTCGCCAGGAAAAGCTTCCTAGGGACATTGGGGCGGAAGAGGGTGAAGGTTTGGGAGTGGAGGAAGACGGAGTGGTTGTAGGAGGTGTCAGTCTGATGTGTTTGGGTGCAGGTGCATGAGCTGGATGCTGTTGTGAGGTGGATGGCTGTTGGGTGGGTGGGTGCTTGCGTTTGTGTAATTTGGGTGCAGGGGTCACAGACACAGTGGGAGAGGATACAGTGGACGTGTGCATGGATGTGGGGGTGGTGACTGCCAGTAAGGGGTATGCAGTGATGGGCGAGTTGGTGATGGAAGTAGTGGATAAGGATGTAGTGCATGCAGGTGTGAGTGGAGATGCTACTGGGAGGGAGGTGGGCAAGGAGGAGCAGGAGGAAACATTGGAGGCAGTGGACGTTGGTGTGTCTGCATGGGGATAGTGCTTGTGTGAATGCATGTGAGATGAAGTGTGGTGCTTGTGTTTGCCTGAGCCACTTATATGTGTTGATTTGGGTGAATGCTGGTCTGAAGGTGTGCTTGGGATAGGCTGGGGTTGAGAGGATTGGAACTGGGTAGAGGAAGTTGGAGGGGGGAGGCTAGAGACAGAGACAATGGCTGCCATCAGTGCGGAGGCCAGAGCCTGAAATGCTCTCTGTTGGGCCACCACGCCAGAATGAAAGTCCTCCAGGTATGCATTTGTTTGTTGCAAATGGCTCTCGACACTCTGGATGGCATTCAGAATGGATGAGTGCCCAACAGTGAGGGATCTCAGGAGGTCAATAGCCTCCTCAATGTGGGCAGCAGGGCTGACTGGGGCAGGGCCTGAGGTGCCTGGGGCAAAGGAGATGACCACCCTCCTGGGTGAACAGACACGGTAAACACACTGAGGGGCTGATGGGAGGGCGGTGCTGTTAGGGGAGGTGGCGGCTGTACCTGTTGTTGGGGTGGGCACAGAGGTGTCCGCCACCACCAGGGAGCTTCCATCGGAAGAGGAGTCCCTGTCGGTACTGTCCCCTCCTGTCTCCGTCGTGGTGCTCCCCTCGCCCTCCGTCCCACTGGTGCCCTCACCATCTGTGGATTTGGCCTCCAGGCCCATGTGGGATGCAGCTCCCTCCGTCGCCAGTGCCTCTGCTCCTCCACCAGATGATGCTAATGCAGACAAGGACAGGGTGACAAAACAAAAAGGGGGGGAGACAGAGGATATACTTGGTCAATGCCAGCAACAACACTACCATTGGTGTACACAACTCACAGGGAACAGCCCTAAGCGCTATTCCATGCACTACCAGTTTCAATGCTAGTCACCAGCCCATGGGGTACAATGCCTAACGCCATCAGTTGCACACCTGAAACAAACAGGTCACTGACCAGTATTAGATGCCCACTAACACTATTGGGGTTGGAGTGCTTCAGAGCCTGCCCAAAACGGGACCTACACTGCCATGTTCGCCTTAGCCTAGGGGCACCCACAGTCCACATCCCCACTCAGGTAAAACCTTAACGCGCGCTAAGTAATGAATCTGAATTTGTACTCACCCCCTTGTGGCTGCTGTAATGCCCTCAAGCGGCCATCCAACTCCGAATAGGCCACAGCCAGGATGCGGAACATCAGGGGGTCAGGGTACGACGGGCACCGCTTCCTCGTTGGGAGACTCCACCGTCTTCCTTGCCCAGTGGTGCAGGTCCTACCACCGTTTGCGGCAGTGGGTGCTCCGCCTGTCAAAGACCCCCAGGGTCCGCACCTCCTTGGCAATGGCACGCCAAATACCCTTTTTCTGATGGACGCTGACCTACAGAAAAAAGACAGCAGAAAAGGATTAGGACTGGTGTAGGCCTGCTGGGTGGATGCTGTGATGGTGTTTCCTGAGGGGGGAGGCTCTGCGGTTGTATGGGACTGTGCCTGGGTACCCGAATGTCCAGAGGTCCCTGATGGGCCAGGTAGGTCATCATGATCCAGGCGTGTTATCACTGTGGGCTTCTTCTGGGGGGGACTGGATGTTGATGGCACCTCCTCTCCAGTGACATTGAGTGGGGGTCCTGTGGGGATGTAAATGCAGTGTTATTGTATTTGCGTGTGCCATCTTGTGCATGGGTGTGTTTCCCTGTATGGTTGTGATAGCCCTGTAAGCTTTGCCTTGTGTGCGTGGTGATTTTGTGTGCTAGGTGATTCTCTCTAATGGGCATGCTTTAGTGATGGGTGTCCATGCAGGTCTGTGATGGGTGTCCATGCATATATGTTGCATGCAGGGCTTGATATTGGGGCGGGTGGGTTGTGATAATGGGGTATTTGTGAGTTGGTGGAGTGATGGGGGTGAGGGTAGAGGTAAGAATTTGTGATGGCATGCAGGTAGGGTGGGGGATATAGTGGTAAATATTTGACCTACCAAAGTCCAATCCTTCTGACACTCCTGTGAGGCCCTCAGGATGCATGATTGCCAAGACTTGCTCCTCCCATGTTGTTAGTTGTGGGGGAGGAGGTGGGGGCCCACCGCCAGTCCTCTGTACTGCTACCTGGTGTCTTGCAACCACGGAACGCACATTCCCCCGTAGGTCATTCCACCTCTTCCGGATGTCATCCCTTGTTCTGGGGTGCTGTCCCATGGTGTTGACCCAGTTGACGACTCTCCGCCATAGCTCCATCTTCCTTGCAATGGACTTCTGCTGCACCTGTGATCCAAATAGCTGTGGCTCTAGCCGGATGATTTCCTCCACCATGACCCTTAGCTCCTCCTCTGAAAACCTGGGGTGTCTTTGGGGTGCCATGGATGTGGTGTGAGTGGTATGTGTGAGGATGTGTGGGGTGATGTGTTGGGGTGTGTGCTGTGAGGTGGGTGTATGGTGTATGGGTTATGGTGTTTTGTGGCTCAGATTGAGTGTTTGCTATCTTTTTTCGTTGAAAGGGTTGTGGGTAATGTGTGTGTGTGTTTTTTAGGGTTGTGGGGTTGGGTGTGGTGAGTGTATGTGTGTCAGGTGTGTGTAGTTTGAATTGTCCAATGTGGTGGAGTTTTGTTAGTGTGTATGTATTATGAGCGCTGCGGTGTGTACAGCCAATGGTTTACCGCGGTTGAATGACCGACGCTGTGATTCATGGGTCCTGTTCCTGTGGGTGTATTCCTGTTGGCGTAACAGTGTGGGTTTTGGTACCGCCAGTTTATCACTGACCTTTGGTCTGGTGGACTTTTGTGGGTGTCTGTATAGTGGCGGATTTCTCTGTGTGGGAGGGTGGACTAATATGCCTCACCTATGATTAAAGCAGCATTTTTCTGTCTGCATACCTGAGTAGATCAGATGAGTACTTGGCCTATATTTCTGAGTGAATACTAGTGTCTACCGCTAGTAGCACTATCAGATATTTTAGTGCATCTGCCAGTACGTGACTGCCTCTTTTATGACTAGTATCACCCAGTAAATCTCTACAGAATGGCTGATCATATACGTCAGTAACTCTGTTAAAGAATACAGGACTATGTGAGTATGTCTCCAATTGCCTTTGATATTGCTGCATATCTAAATGGTTTCTGAGTATGTCACTAAATGCACAACTGTCTCTGTGTTTTACTGCCTGAGTCACAGCAAGCTGCTTTGGAAACATGAATGTCAGGTCCTCGGTGATTGGATTAATGCTGTCAAATTGCTCAACTAACCTTGTAAAACTGAAGATTATGTTTCTAAATCACTGAGGCAGAATGCACCATGCTTAATGGCATACTTACAACATATCATAGAGGTGACATTTTTCGACTTTATTGTGAGTTTGAGAGTTCAGAAAGAGGTTTTACAAGGCAATTTTAGTCACCAGTGACACCTGACTGAAAAAGGTTGGACCAATAGGCCTAATCTATGATTCAAGCAATATTTCTTTGCATACCTGAGTAGATCATGTGAGTACTTGCCTATATTTCTCAGGGAATGCTGTTGTCTACCTGTAGCAGGAGTATGAAATATTTTAGTACATCTGCCAATATCTGACTGTCTGTTTCAGTAACTGATTGACTCTGGAAATCTCTGTGTGAGTGGCTGATGATATACGTCAGTATCTCTGTACAGAATACACAGCTTTGTGAGTGCAAATCTAACTGGTTTCTGAGTATGACAAATCAGAGACAAGGGGCCTGATTACAACTTTGGAGGACGGTGTAAATCTGTCCCAAATGTGACGGATATACCACCCACCGTATTACGAGTCCATTATATCCTATGGAACTCGTAATACGGTGGGTAGGATATCCGTCACATTTGGGACGGATTAACACCCTCCTCCAAAGTTGTAATCAGGCCCAAGGTCTGGAATAATAGGCCTCATGCATGATTGAGGGAGCATTTCTCTGCATATGTGAGTAGATCATGTGAGTACCTGGCTACATTTCTGAGTGAATGCAGGTGTCTACCTCTAGTAGTGTTATCAGATATATCAGTACAAATCAAAATACACACACCTGATAAACATACACACACCACACCCACACACCCAATCCAATATAAAGCTCACACCCACATCACCCACAAACCCTCACTACCAGAAATTTGAAAGCAGGCCAGAGAGAGACACTACCTAAAACAACACCAGCATCCACAGACACACAACACCATCACTTACACAACATCCAAGCATCTCAAACAACACACAACAACACATCCCCTCACACATCACAACACACACCATCTCACACATCACCCACACCACATCATGGCACCTCAATGACACCCCAGGTTCTCTGAGAAGGAGCTCAGAGACATGGTGGAGGAAATCGTTCGGGTAGAGCCACAGCTATTCGGATCAGAGGTGCAGCAGACCTCCATTGCAAGGAAGATGGAGCTATGGCGCAGAATTGTCGACAGGGTCAACGCAGTAGGACAGCATCCAAGAACACAGGATGACATCAGGAAGAGGTGGAACGACCTATGGGGGAAGGTGCGTTCCATTGTCTCCAGACACCAGATTGCTGTACAGAGGACTGGCAATGGACCCCCACCTCCTCCCCCACAACTAACAACATGGGAGGAGCAAGTCTTGCCAATACTGCATCCTGAGGGCCTCGCAGGAGTAGCAGGAGGACTGGACTCTGGTAAGGCAAATCTTTACTACTTTACTACTTTATCCCCCACCCTACCTGCATGCCATCACATACCCCCACCCTTACCCTCACACCCATCACCCCAACAACCCACCAACACAACCCACACATCCCAAAAACAATCCCTGCATGTAACACCAATGCATGGACACCCTCACCAAAACATGTCCACTACAGATACCCACACAGACCCCAAACCAACTATCACACAAGGACCAAGCCAAGAATGCAAGCACTGGAGTACAGGGTCACTCACCCATTGCACACGATGGCACACATAGATGGAGTAATCATGCCTTTACACCCCTACAGGACCCCTACCCAACGTCACTGGACAGGAGGTGCCAGACATATCCAGTCCCCCACAGAAGAGACCCACAATGATGACAGCAGCTCTGTACAACTGGATCAAGATAACCAGCCCTGCCCATCAGGGACCTCAGGACAGTCGGTTCCCCTGACACAGTCACAAGCCACCACAGAGCCTCCCCCTCAGGAAACACCACCACAGCACCCACCCAGCTGCCCCATCCCTCTGTCCCCAGAACACGTCAATCAGCAGTGTGTCCACCACTACAGGGAACCCAGGCAACCCCACTAACACAGGACGATCAGGGACCTGGGGGCAGTGGGCACACGGTTCAGGGGACAGAGGCACAGGTCAACAGGGAAGCTGGGAGGACTGCTGTGCGACAAGGGGAGGACAGGCCCAGGGAACCCACTCTCCACGAGGCACTCTCCAACATCGTGGGAGCTTACCATCATTCTCAGGAGGCAATGGCAACGGTACTGGCCAAGTTTCAGGAGACCCAGGGTCTGCAGGAGGAACACTACCTTGGGATCAGGGAGCACTTGAAGTCCATTAACAACAGCCTGGTCGCTATTGCAGGGGTGCTGCAAGACCTTGTCCACACCAGGACGGACACAGTGGCACAACAAGGGGCCCCTGACAAAAGCCTGGATGATGAACAGCCCTCCACCTCTGCCGGCGCTAGTGGACAGGAGGCACCGCCACAGGAACACGACACCAGCACCCTACCCCCTGCAGATGGAGAACCACCCTGCAAACGGTCCCTGAGATCCAGGAACAAGACAGAGAACATTGTCAAGACCCCCGCCAGGAAATGAGACCCCCCCTGAATGTCACCCTTCAGTCCCACTTTGTCACCCTGTCCATCCTTCAACTGCCATTGCTCCACTTCCTAGGCCCCTTTGGACAATGCACCTGTGAAACAAATAGACTGGGGTCTGCCATGGATATTCCTCCACCATCCCCCCAGCCCATTTTATAACCCCCTCCACTTACTAGCACAGAAATAAACACTCTTCAATCACAAAACAATCTGGAGTCAGTCTGTGCTTTCACAAATGTGTAATTGCAATAACCATGCAATGTCAATTTACTTGTGCACATACCGATGTAACACACCTGTATTCCTAGAGGAAATAGAGCAGAGGGCACAAAGTGGGACCCACATCTGTGAAATGGAAAGTCAAAGTGACAAGTCAAGGTCCATACACTGAGTGAAAATGACAGACTTATGCTAGCTCCAAAAATTGTATGAGATGTGGGAGGCAGTGACATCTTCTTACCTGTGTCTCACTGGAAGTATTGCATGATTATGTTGTTTCGGTTGTCGATATCCTCTTCTTCTGCCTCCTCTTCTTCACTGTCCACAGGCTCCACAGCTGCCACAAGACCACCAGCTGGCCCATCCTCCTGCAGAAAAGGCATCTGGCGTTGCAAAGCCAGGTAGTGTAGCATACAGCAGGCCATGATTATCTGGCATACCTTCTTTGGTGAGTAGTAGAGGGAACCACTTGTCATACGGAGGCACCAGACTCTGGCTTTCAGGAGGCCGAAGGTGCGTTCGATCACCCTCCTAGTTCGCCCATGTGCCTCATTGTAGCATTTCTCTGCCCTTGTCCTGGGATTCCTCACTGGGGTCAGTAGACATGACAGGTTGGGGTAACCAGAGTCACCTGCAAATATCGAGAGACAACTGTTAGACACACACTAATCCTTGGGGACAACCCCATACCCAGACACCTATTCACACTGTATTGGGTCCTTGACCTCACCTAATAGTCACACACAGTGCCTCTGGAGTTGCCCCATCACATAAGGAATTCTGCTATTCCTCAAAATGTAAGCGTCATGCACTGAGCCTGGAAACTTGGCATTCACATGGGAGATGTACTGGTCTGCCAAACACACCATCTGCACATTCATCGAATGGTAGCTTTTTCTATTTCTGTACACCTGTTCACTCCTGCGGGGGGTACTAATGCCACATGTGTACCATCAATGGCACCAATAATGTTGGGGATAAATCCCAGGGCATAGAAGTCACCTTTCACTGTGGGCAAATCCTCCACCTGAGGGAGCACTATGTAGCTGCGCATCTGTTTCAGCGGGGCAGACAACACTCTGGACAACATGTTAGAGAACATTGGTTGGGACATCCCTGATGCAATGGCCACTGTTGTTTGAAAGGAACCACCTGCCAGGAAATGGAGTACAGGACAGGACCTGCACTAGAGGGGGTATCCCTGTGGGATGGCAGATAGCTGACATCAGGTCTGACTCCAACTGGGCACAAAGTTCCTGGATTGTTGCACAATCAAGTCTGTAGGTGACCATTATGTGTCTCTCTTCCATTGTCAACAGGTCCACCCGCGGTCTGTACACCGGAGGATGCCGACATCTCATCACCTGCCCCAGCAGATGTGCCCTATGGAGGAGAGCAGCGAGCAGAGAGTCAGCCAACACTGAGGTATCCCAAAATGTCATTTGCACAATTTATTAATCCACAATGTGCCTGTAACTGTGTGTATTCCAGGCCTACGTAGGTGTGACGCAGTTATTATTAATGCCATGTGGCCCCCTGAAATGGCGGCTGCCTGACCTGTGAGGTGGGACAAGGGGATATGAGGTAACAGTGCTGGCGTTGTACACCGTTGCGGTGGGCGGACGAAGACCGCGGCGCAATCCTACATTGGTTAACATTGGGCACTATGGGTCTGTGGAGCCAATGACGATGTACGCCGGCGGTGACGTTATGCACCGCCGCGGACGTGACTGACATTTTCTGTCTGTTCACTCACTTGATACCTGACCTTCAACAGGAGAGGACCTACACTGCAAGTGTTGCTGTGACCTCAGTCTGGAAGCGACGATGGCTCATGTGTCTGGAGAAAGGGCCTCTGCCTTCACTTCGGAGGAGTTGGAGAAACTAGTGGATGGGGTCTTCCCCCAGTACATGCAACTTTACGGTCCTCCAGACAAACAGGTGAGCAGTGAGTACACTGTAAGCATGCTGAATAGGCAATGCCTGCTTTGAGTGGTGCGAATGAAAGATACATGGGGTGGGGCTGAGGCCTACATGTGCGGATGGGGAGTTTGTGTGCATCCTGGCATTGGTGGGAACTGGTGGGCGATGAGTATGACGGTCCGGCAGGGTGAGTAATGTCCTTTCCCCCTGTGCCATTCCTCTAGGTCAGCGCCCACCAGAAGAAGGCTATTTGGCGTTCCATCGCCAAGGATGTCCGGACCCTGCGGGTCTACCACAGACAGAGCACCCACTGCCGTAAAAGATGGGACGACCTGCGCCGCTGGAGCAAGAAGACGGCGGAGACCCAGCTGGGGATGGCTTCCCAACGTGTGAGGGGTGCCCGTCGCAACAAGACCCCCCTGATGTTCCGGATCCTGGTGGTGGCCTATCCGGAGCTGGATGGACGCTTGAGGACATCACAGCAGCCACAAGGGGGTGAGTACACTCTAATTCAGCTGACTTTGTGTGCATTGCGAGGTGTCTGGGCGGGGGAGGTGGGCAGTGGGTTCCCCTAGGCCAGGGAGATCTTGGTAGGCAAGGTCCCTTGTGAGGCAGGCTATGTGGCACCCCAACCCCACTAGTGGTTAGAGCCTTTTACACCTAGTCAGGCTCCTGTGACCTCCAGGTGTGCAGCAATTGGGCTTAGGCCTCGTACCCCATGGGCATGTAATAAATCTAGGAACTATAAGTGCATGGCGTATTGCAGAAGGCTGCTCACTTTCTGTTGAGTCCGCCAACGGTAGTGGTGTTGCATGCACTGAGCATGTCTTTCTTCTGTCTCCCCCCCCATTTTTGTGGTCTCCCTGTTCTTGTGTGCAATAGCATCATCAGGCAGAGGAGCATTGGCACTGGAGCAGGAGGGAGCTGCATCCCACTTGGCCATGGTGGGTGAAGCAACTGAGTCTGAAGGCACCAATGGGATGGAGGGAAAGGGGAGCTCCACAGAGACTCCTCCTCTGATGGGAGCTCCCTTGCGGTGGCGGGTCCCTCTGTGCCCACCGCTTCAACAGGTACAGCCGCCATCTCCCTACCAGCACCGCCCTCCCAGGAGCCCCTCAGCGTCTGTCCTGTGCCCGCTCACCCACTAGGGTGGGCATCTCCTTCACCCCACGCACCTCAGGCCCTGCCCCAGTCAGCCCTGCTGTCCTCAGTGAGGAGGCTATTGACCTCCTGAGATCCCTCACTGTTGGGCAGTCTACCATTCTGAATGCCATCCAGGGTGTTGAGAGGCATTTGCAACAAACAAATGCATACCTGGAGGGCATTCATTCTGGCCAGGCAGCCCAACAGAGAGCATTTCAGGCTCTGGCCTCAGCACTGATGGCAGCCATTGTCCCTGTGTCCAGCCTCCCTCCTCCAACCTCTTCCACCCAGACCCAATCCCCTGTACCTCAGCCTATCCCAAGCACACCATCAGACCAGCATGCACACACATCAACACACAAGAGTGGCTCAGGCAAACATAAGCACCACACATCCCACAGGCACTCACACAAGCACCATACCCATGCACACATACCAACATCCACTTCCTCCACTGTGTCCCCCTCCTCCACGTCTCCCTCCTCCCTCCCAGTCTTGTCTCCACTCACACCTGCATGCACTACATCCTCAGCCACTACCTCCATCACCAGCACGCCCATCACCACACACCGCTCACGTGCACTCACCACCCCAGTGTCCTCTCCCAGTGTGTCTGTGAGCCCTCCTCCCAAAGTACACAAACGCAGACACCCACCCACCCACCCAACAGCCATCCACCTCACAACAGCCTCCATCCCATCCACCTTCACCCAAATTCAGCAGAAGTGCGCCGCCTACAACCACTACCTCTTCCCACACTCCCAAACCCCCTCCATCTACCCGTCCCAGTGTGTCTAAAAAACGTTTCTTGGCAAACCTTGACCAATTCCCTTCACCTCCCCCCCGTCCTTCCCCTAGTGCCAGGCTTTCCAGGTCTCAGCCCAGCACCTCAGCCACCACATCCCCAGGAACAGTGCTGCCAGCAACTGTGGGGTCATGGAGTGCGCAAACCACAAGGGCTGCCAGTGTGCCACGGAGCAAGGGCAAGGACATTCTGCCACCTGCCAAGGTGAAGAAGGTGCCCACATCCCGGAGGGAGAAGCCGAAAACACCAGCCACCAAGGGGTCAGCGAAAACGAAAGGGGATAGTGGCAAGACAACTGCGCCACCATCAAAGGTGGGGAAGGGCCAAAAACAGAAGGGCAGGTCAGGAGAGGGCATGGTGGAACAGACTGAGGGACCAGTGTCACACCTTCTGTCCACGTCCACGCCAACCTGTACGGCGGCAAACACCGCCACCTGCACCACCACCTGCACCGCCTCCGGCACATCTACAGCCGCTGCGACAGACCCCAGCCTCTTCCCCGGTGGGCAGCCAACCAAGGCTGCAGGAGACATCTTGCTTTCTCCCTCCACAGGTGCTGACACATGCCCCACCGCCACAGACCCCGCCCCCAGCACCGCCGCCACAGACCCCACCGCCAGCGCTGCCGCCACAGACCCCGCAGCCAGCACCGCTGCAATAGACCCTGCAGCCAGCACCGCCACCACAGACCACGCCGCCAGCACTGCCGCCACAGACCCCGGAGCCAGCACCGCTGCCACAGACCCTGCAGCCAGCACCGCCGACACAGACCACGCGACCAGCACCGCCACGACAGACACCGCCACAGTCACCGCCAGCGGCCCCCCGACTTCCTCGGACAGTGGCACCACTGCTGACATGCCTACCTTCCCCAGACGTCAGTCGTCCGAGGCTGGTGGTGACTTCCAGGACCCTGGGTAGCTTCCATGAAGCATTACTGTCATCACTGTTGTCACCTGCAGGTGGAATGCGAAGCCACAGCAGTGTGGGGTACGTCGCTGCCTCCATGGCGTATCATGCTACCTGTACCTCGGCAATCTTGTGGCACACACACCCAGCTGAGGGAATTGTACGGGCCACACTGCACGTGGAGCACTCTGGGCACCAAGCCCCCTCCAGAACCAGTGGAGTATTACATCCACTACCTCAGTTCTTGGCAGGATGAAGCTATCTGGGCACAACACCCCCTCCAGAACCAGTTGAGATTGACATCCACTACCTCTGTCCTTGGCAGGATGAAGCACTCTGGGCACGAGGCTCCCTCCAGAACCAGTGGAGAGATGCATCCACTTGAGAGACTGTGGCTCTGCACTCCCCAGGATAAAGTAGTGGGCAAACCACCCACTGGAGAGACTTGAGAGACTGTGGCTTTGCACTCCCCAGGATAAAGCAGTGGGCAAACCACCCACTGGAGAGACTTGAGAGACTGTGACTTTGCACTCCCCAGGATAAAGCAGTGGGCAAACCACCCACTGGAGAGACTTGAGAGACTGTGGATATGTACTCCCCAAGATAAAGCAGTAGGCAAACCACCCACTGGAGAGACTTGAGAGACTGTGGCTTTGCACTCCCCAGGATATATCAATGGGCATGGAGCCCCCTTGTGCAGCAGTGGCGTTGTGCGTTCATCTGGCTGAGGTGCCCCCCTCCCCCTGAGGTGCCTGTTTCTTTTTGATCTGATGCCCCTCCAGTGTTCTCTCCATTTCCAGTGAGGTATCATGTGTGGGCTTCGCCCATGCATTTTGGGCCCAGTGGTCCACGGACAATGATTGGTGCACTATGCAGACTTCTGTAGTTAGTGCACATAATTGTGTTTACTGGATTTAGAACTTTGATAATGAGATTTACATGATTGCATTTGTTAAAATCAATTCCTTTTGTCCTTGCGTTCTTCCAGGGGGTGGGGGTGTATCAGTACTGTTGCTGCATGTATTTGTGTGTATGGTGTTGTGGGTGTGGGTGGGGGTGTTGTGTGTTGCGTGTGTGTGTCACTCTCTTTTTCCTCCCCCCTCCCCTGTGTTGTAGGTGCAGTACTCACCGTGGTGGTCGTTGGTGCTCCTGATAGAAGAGAAGGATGACCAGCATCTGCAGTATATGCAATTTGGGCTCCATTCCGTCCTGGTTCCTCGTGGGGTGTGGAGAGGTGGGTGTTTTCCCTTCTGTGTGCTGTTTCCGCTGTGTTTTTGTTCGGTTGGTTCCACCCCGAAAAAGGTGGCGGATAGGCATCTTGTGACAGGGTGGGCGGTACATTGTCTTCCGCCTGTCTGTTGAAGGTTACCGCCGTGCTGTTTGTTTGTACCGCCGTGGCGGTCGGAGTGTTAAAGTGGCTGTCTATGTTGGCGGTTTCCGCCATGGTCATGATTCCATTTTTTCTGTCGGCCTGTTTGCGGTATTACCGCCGCTTTAATACCGACCACCAGGGTTGTAATGAGGACCACTGTCTTTCTAAGAATTGGACCATACAATAAAATATAATATTTAGTATAGACAGTTCTTTGGCAATAAATGGTAAAAGAACTTGTGACAAAGCAACTCTTTACCTCACACAAAGTGCATGTTACCCATTAATAAATATATAAAACTATTGAGACTACTCCTAATCCCACATTTTTTAATCTAATACTATATATCTCATACTCTGCTTCAACAAACTAACATGAAGATATGTATTTTAAAGCTTCTTCCCTCACTATTGAATTAACTTCACATACCTTGAAATTGAGTATGTTGGTGACATATTATTGTTTTTGTAAAGTGAATACTCTCAGGAATATTGAAAACTAAGCATAAGAATGGGTGAGCACTCTTACACATAGCAACTATAAATGTCAACCTTTTCAACTTTGCACTGTGTGAGAGTGAGATTGAAACAAATAAAAGCATATGTTTCATTTTTTACTTTTGTAAGGGAAAATCTGAATGGTCAGTATTCATTAACCCTTTCAAGAACTTTTCTGAAACACCCAGTACGTTAAGCTTTTTATTCGTTATTTCAGGTTAATCACGATTCCTGCAACAAAGTCACAAAAAAAATAACTGGTGTCATAAAAAAACATTTTCATTGATAGTTTTGCTAGTTCAACAGTATATTATACATCATTAGCAATATCTCTCTTGGAAGGTCAACTTTTGTCACACAGTGCTGACTAAAAATTATTTTAACTTTTACAAAGACAGTACTATTTCTTTCAGACCCTTCTCCCAATACACTCTGAACACAGACTGCACAGCAACCCACTAGAACCAGCAGTTCACAAGTTCAGGGCACATTCTGGAAAGGGCATACTGGTTACAAAATGAGCTGCAGTAGGTGTGATTTAGTGTACAGATAAAACACCATATCTAAGTCTCAGTACAATTTATTTTTCGACACTCAATCACAAAACGAGTTACTTATCCTTTCGAGGTACCACCTAATTTCACCCCCCTGCATATGCACAGTTCGCAATGAAAAATATGTTTTTTTTAAAACAGCACCACACCTCTATTTTAACTGCATCCCATTCCCAACACTGCCTAATTCAGATCCAGCCTTCTTCTCACTACTACTCCTGCCACACTTCAAAATAGTTAGAGTGTGGATTGTTGGGCACAGCTATGTCTTTTGGGCTATGGACGCTACTAGGAAGAGTACAATTGACAGGGACGTGGGTTTACATAATGTGGACATTAACTGGATTGGCTAGAGAGGGTTAAAGTGCCATCTATTGCTTGCTTTGGTTAAAAGCATTAGAGATTGACAACCCCTGACCTCATGATTGTGCACTGTGGTGGTAATGACATAGGCAGATTGACTGGGGTAGGAATGGCAATCCTATTGAAAGATACCTTTTCACAATTGAGGAGACTTTTCCCTCACACTTTCTTGGTATACTTTAACATATGCCAAAGGCAGAAATGGAAGTAGTCTACCAAATTCGGCCCACAAATTGGCAAAGCCGGAAAACAAGTTAATAAAACTGTTTCTGCATTTCTCGGGGCCCATAACATGGGCTGTGCATACAAGAACAACATATGCTTTACCATGACTGGGACATATAGAAGTGATGGTGTGCACTTTACAGAAACAGAGTTTTTCTTTCAAACCTGAAACTCTGCATCTAGTCTTACATGTAAATATTTCCTATTAACAATGAATACAAACGCTCTTGTGAGGGCCACCCTATAGCCTAAAATTTTTTTTCATATTTTTCTGTAATTTATTTAATTTTTTTTCAACATAACGGCTATGATGTGATATTTACGACTATGCCACTAAAACACAAAACTAAAGCAGGCTTTCAATACACACCAAACCATTCAAAATTCATAACTATACATATAAGGGTGTCATTAGGTCTCCAAATTGGTGCATTATGGTGTCAATGGATCTGCGAATGGGTGCATAAGGGTATGAGTGGGTCTTCAAATGGGTGCATGAGATTATAACTGAGTATGCAAATGTGTGCATCAGAGTGTGAGTGAATCTGTGAATAGGTGCATCAAGGTATCAGTTGATCTGCGAATGGGTGTGTCAGGGTAGGACTGGATCTGTCAATATCTGCGTGAGGTTGTGTCTGGGTCTGTGAATGGGTGTATGAGGGAATGATTGGATCTGCGAATGAGTTTATCAAGGTGTGATTGGGTGTGCGGATAGGTGCATCAGGATATCAGTGAGTCTGTGAATGGGTGCATCAGGGTGTGACTGGATTTGTGAATGGGTGCATCAGAGTGTGAGTGAGTCTCTGCATAGGGGCATCATGATGAGTGGATCTCCAAATGGGTGCATGAGGTTGTGACTGTGTATGCAAATGGGCGTGTCACAGTGTGATTGGGTCTGCGATTGAGTGTATCAGGGGTGAGTGGGTCTATTAATGAGTGCATCAGGGTATGAATAGATCTACAAATGGATGTGTTGAGTCTAAGTGCACCTGCAAATGGTGTGTGAGGTTGTCACTGGGTATACAAACTGGTGCATCAGGATGTGACTGGATCTGAAAATGGGTTTATCATTGTGTGATTTGATCTCTGAATGGGTATCTCAGGGTGTGACTGAATCTGCAAATGGGTGTGTTAGAGTATGAGTGGATCTGGGAATGGGCACATCAGGCTTCAGTGGGTCTGTGAATGGGTCCATGATAGTGTGACTTGACCTACAAATTGATACATCAGAGTGTGAGCGATCTACAAATGGGTGCATGAGGGGCTGAGTGGGTCTGTGAGTGGGTGCATCAGTGTGTGACTGGATCTGTCAATGGGTGTGTGAGGTTGTCACTGGGTATACAATGTGTGCATCATAGCATGACTGGATCTGCGAATGGGTGCATCAGGAGCTGAGTGGATCTGTGAATGGGTATATCAGGGTGTGACTGAATCTGTCAATGGGTGCTTGAATTTCTCACTGGGTATGCAAATGGGTGCATTAGGGTGTTACTGGATCTGCGAATGGGTGCATCAGCGGGTTAGTGGGTCAGTGAATGGGTGCAATATGGTCTGAGAAGATCTGTTAAAGGGTGTCTGAGGTTGGGTGCATCAGGGTATGATTGGTTCTGCGAATGGGTACATCATGGTGTTATTGGATCTGAGAATGACTGCATCAGAGTGTTAGTGACTATGAGTGGGTGAATCAGATTGTGACTGGATCTGCAAATGGGTGCATCAGGGTATGACTGCATCTGCGAATGGGTGCATCAGGGTGTGAGTGGGTCCCTGAATGGATGCGTGAGGTTGTCTCTGGGTATGGTTGCATGAGTGTGTAACTGGGTCTGTGAATGGTACGGTATGGTGCTTGTGGTGGATATCTGAGGGTCTGCTGGGTTAGTGTCTGCAGGTATGATGGGTGTGGTGAGTGTGTCACTGACTGTTGGTGTTGCACCTGTGGGTATGCTGGATGTTGTGTGTATAATGCTGGGGGTGGTGGGAGTGTCTAGGGAGGTTGTGACTGTTGTGTCTGTGAGTGGCTGTTGTTTGCTTGCATGCTGATTTGTTTTGTGGTGCATTTCTTTGTATGTGCTTCTCTTGTGTGTTGATGTGGATGCATGCAGACCTGTTTGTGTGCTTTGATTAGGTAGGAGAAGGGGGATTTGGATTGGGAAGAAGGAGTTGTAGGGGGGACAGAAGGTGGTGGGTGACGGTCTGCTGACAATAAGGAGGCCAGAGCCTGAAAAGATCTCTTTAGACCAGCCATTGCACTATGAATGCCTTCTAGGAGTGCGTGTGTCTATTGTAGTTGAGTTGCCAGTCCCTGGATGGCATTCACAATGACTGATAGACCCACAGAGATGTTTCTCAGGATGTCAATAGCCTCGTGACTGAGTGCAGCAGGGGTAACAGGGGCTAGGGCGGATGTGCCTGTGGCAAAGGAGATGTCCACTCTCTTGGGTGAGGGGGCATGGCCAAAAGGGTAGGGAGCAACATAGAGGGCTTCAATAGAATGGGGGGTGTTGCACAAAGATGGTACAGGGAGATGCCCTGAAGGGTCTGCAACCAGTAGGGAGTATCCACTGGAGAAAGAATCTGATGATGATGAGGATGTCCCGGTCTCCCCCCTGGAACTCCCCTCGCCCTCCGGGCCACTGGGTCCCTCTGTGTTGGTGGTGTTTTGACCCGAGGTCCCGTGGCCAGAAGCTATTCCACTCGTCTGTGCCCTATCTCCTTTCTTGCCGGTGTAGATGCTACAAATACAAAGAGAAATAGGGTCATAATATGTCCAGGATCACACCTGAACAACAGCTCAGATTAGCATACATTACCATGATGTCAACTAGGCTTCAGCAACAAACTTCCCATAATTGGCCCATACAAGTACCATACCACATGCATGCATGAAATATGAACTGCCAACAGTTGCCCACAAGAAAATCTGGATCTCAGACAATGACAATTGCATGGCTGAAGTTGTGCAATCACAATACCCATCCAACAAGTAGGAGACACCATCAACCTCAAACATTTGACTATTGGAGCAGACCGCAGTCACCTTTTGGCATACAATAGGAGGCCAATGCATCTCTACAGATACTACACAAATTCATGCACACATCTATTTGTTACATACATGATGACCCAACAATTAGAAATTATGCTACAAAATCACGCCATGTTGTTGACAGAAGTACAATATCCTGAAGAAAGGGTGACATGGAAATACTCATGTCACACTGGAAGCACATCAATAATACACACTTCACCGAGTGATATTTCTCCCAATAGAGTCATGGAGGTAGTACTAATGTTGCCCAGATAGGCCACACATGTGGCATGGAAATGGACAGTGGAGAGATCATGTGCAATATGCCAGGGAGGGACGTCCCCAAAATACACAGCCCAATGAATCAGAAAGCCCCGGGGTAATCACCACTAATGTCTGGCAATGACATACGCTGAGTGCATCAGTAGAAGTCATTAGTCCTTTGTTTTCCGAAGAGTCATGGAGATTTGCAAGTACTTGTAGAAGGCCCTCAACATGCTGCCCATTGGGAAGCTACATCACTGTCCCCATTGTGGTCATGCAAACCCAGATATCTCTCTGTGGATGAATGGTTGTAGCTACACACATGTGATTTCAATACATCTGCAAGTCACTCCATGATGCATGCCAACAGTCAAGGGCATATATGTTCACATTGTGGCTCTAAAATCTAGACCTACCTGTCATGTCCCTCATTGCTATTGCAGTTGTGCATGCCAAAAGGCATGCAATGATGGTTGAGGGTGTGTGTCAGCCAATTAAAAGTGGGTACACACTCCTGTCTGTGGCAAAACATAAAATGTATCCCACGTGTAAATGTACTATTCTACAAACAGTTTGCCTTGCATGTATATGTGAGGGAATAGAGACATCATCCCATCAACAGAGATAGACAATGCGTGGAACTGCCAACTTACAAATGTTTTTCAAAAGAGAAAAAGGACACATGCTGTCATGTTGGCACAAGGAATATTGGCAACAGTGATGGCACATAAATCATGTCAATGGACATTCCCCACTTACCTAGGGAAAGTATTGACCAACAGCTGCAGCCAAATAACTATGTAAGCCCTGTCACATGTATGTTGGACATCTTCACACTACAGACTGCATTGAGGCACTGGCACCCATCATACGCTGAAGACAACAAGCTTCTGTGTTGCAAATGCCTATATACACATTTACCCAGACATATGGCAGAGGCCAGTGATCCATCACCTACTTACCTTTGGCCTGGAACATTTAGGAGTAGTGGACTGTTACATATAAATTACACACACTTCAACACCAAACAGTACTTGATTGATCAATATACCAAGCCATATGTTGTCCCTGTAGTGCAAGTGGTTTGTGGATTCCACCCAGTTGTGTCCTAGGTCCTTGGGTCAATATACAAGGCACATCAGTATGCACTACATGACAAGTCTACACAAACAATCATTCATCTACTATGTAACACATGGGGCATCCCTAATTGTCAGGGGAGCTGTCAGGACCCAACTCATTCACTTGGCAAGGGGAAAGGCAGGAATATTCCCTGTACTCTCCCCCTCGTGGCTGCTGTACTGCCCTCCAACATCCATCAAGCTCCGTATAGGCCACTGTAAGAATGCAGGCCATAAGGGGGCTCATGGCCCAACGGTTACCCCACCTACATTGGGAGGACATCCCCAGCTGGACCTCTGACTTCTTCCGGGGCCAACATCTCAAGTCCTGCTACCTTTTTCTGCAGTGGGCACTCTATCAGCTGTGGACCCCCAGGTCCGCACCTTCTTAGAGATGGCTCTCCACAATTCCTTCTTTTGATCGGCGTTGACTTTGAAGGATGCAAAAGACAAATCAAGAGATCATGATCACAAGTTTTATCACAAATGGTTGAGTCACATACATGTCAGTAACATCAAGCTAGAACTTGCCTATCTGTCAATACTTCCCAAGTGTGACACATACACGCCAATAACTACAGGGACAGGACTACAGACATCAATTTCTCCATCTGCAGACTAAGCTACTGTAGGAGGCTGGCCTGGTTTGTAGTGGGTACCTTCGGTACTTACACCTTATAGCAGGTCCAGTTATCCCTTATTAGTGAGATGTGGTAGTGTTCTAGCAGCTTCGGCTGATAGAGGTAGCTCTAGCAGAGCAGCTTAGACTGAACTAGGAGACATGCAATACCACTTATAGTTACACAGTACTTATACACAACCAAGGACAATACTCAGTGTTACCAAAAATAAAGGTAGTTTATTTGGGTGACACAGTACCAATACTCCTTCTGGAGGGAAGTATTATACAAAATATATACACTAGACACCAAAATAAGGTACATAATTAGGCATAAGCTTGTGCAAACAATAGGAAATGCTATAGAATGCAATGGGAGAAAATAGGTCTAGGAGCGACACAAACCATATACTAAGAAAGTGGAATGCGAATCACAAATTCCCCCCTAGACAAGTGTAGTGTATGCAGAATCACTGGGAGAGTAAGAATACAGAAAAGGTAAGTAAATTACCCAAACCCAGAGCCCAGAAAAGCAGGAGTAAAGTACTGCAAGTTTCCTTAGGACACACTACTCCTCGTGATACGGATTATTGCAGTAACCAACCAAGTCTGCAAACTACAACTGCTGGATTCCTGGACATGAAGACCTGCAAAAGAAGGGGACCAAGTCCAGAAGTCGAAAGAAGTTCCAGGAAGGACAGGGGCCCCTGCCAACCTAGAAGAGGGTTCAAAAGAAGAGTCCCTGGTTGGACAAAGACTGCAGGAATGCACCCTAGGAAGATGCCAGTGGGTTTGTGCATGATGCAAAGGATGTCCCACGACGTGAAGATGGATGCAGACATGATTTCATGTTGGAAGTCACCAACAAGCCTTGGTTACGACAAAGCTACATTTTGCATTAAAATGGCACTGGCTGGACCCAGGAGGGACCTAGGGGCCTCAACTTGGTGTGAGGAGGAAGAGGGAGCTCTCAGCACTTTAGAGAGCCCTCAGGATACCAGACAGCACCCACAGGAGTCCCAGGACATGGGGATAAAGGAGGTGCAAAATGTGGTTGGTTCAGCACTACAAAGAAGGGTCCCAAGCCGCCGGAGTTTAACTCAGCGAGTTGAGCATCACAGGATAGAGTGCTGGGCTGTGCAGAAAGGAATTTTGCAAATAGTGCACAGAGGCCTCAGGAGGTGAAGAAGACGTGGTGCACAGGGCTACTGTCACTCTCAGGGAAGGCAAGGTCTTACCTCCTCCAAATTGAATCAGCAAGACCTCAGGACAGTCTGTGTCGATGGGGTCCACCCTATGTGTTTCTAGGAGCACGCTAGTCACCCCACGGGAGATTTCTTCGGTCCTTCTGGTGCAGGGTGAAGACAGGGAGTCCTCAGAGCGTGCACACCATGGAAACTGTTGCAGTTGCTGGCTGGAGCTGAAGTTGCAGAAGAAAAGTATCCCTTGTGGATACTTTGTTGCTGTTACAGCGGTTCCTGGAGCAGGCTGCAGTTGACCCGAGGTCAGAGGATGAAGTAGTAGTTTCAGAGGATTCCTGCTGGAAACCTGCAAGTAGAATCTGAAGAGAACCCACAGGAGAGACCCTAAATAGCCCTGAGAGGGGGATTGGCTACCTTATCAGGTAAGGACCTGTCAGGAGGGGCCTCTGAAATCACCTGCTGACACTGGCCATTTAGAGCTCTCCAGAGTGCCCCTACACCTTGGAAAGCAAGATGGCTGAAGTCTGGGACACACTGGAGGAGCTCTGGGCACCACCCCTAGGGTGGTGATGGACCGGCGAGTAGCCACTCCCCTTTCCTTTGTCCAGTTTCGCACCAGAGCAGGGGACAAGGGGTCCCTAAACCAGTATAGACTGGCTTATGCAAGGAGGGCACCATCTGTGCCCTTCAAAGCATTTTCAGAGGCTGGGGGAGGCTACCCCTCCCCAGCCTGTAACACCTATTTCCAAAGGGAGAGGGTGTAACACCCTGCTCCCAAAGGAGCCTCTTTGTTCTGTCTTCCTAGGACTGAGCTGCTCAGACCCCAGGAGGGCAGAACCCTGTCTGTGAGGTGGCAGCAGCTGTAGCTACAGTGCAAGCCTCAGAGAGCTGGTTTGGCAGTACTGGGAGTCCATAGTGGAGCCCCAGGATGCATGGAATTGGCTCCACAATACCAGAATTGTAATGGGGGGACAATTCCATGATCTTAAACACCTTACATGGCCATATTCGGAGTTACAATTGTGAAGCTACATATAGGTATTGACCTACATGTAGTGCACGCATGTAATGGCGTCCCGCACTCGTAAAGTCCCAGGAAATGGCCCTGAACTATGTGGGGACACCTTTGCTAGTGCAAGGGAGCCCTCTCACTTAGTAACTTTGCACCTAACCTTCAGCAAGTGAGGATTAGACATATAGGTGACTTATAAGTTACTTAAGTGCAGTGAAAATGGCTGTGAAATAGTGTGTGCGATATTTCACGCAGGCTGCAATGGCAGGCCTGTGGCAGGGTTTGTCTGAGCTCCTTATGGGTGGCAAAAGAAATGCTGTAGCCCATAAGGATCTCCTTGAAGCACAATTCCCCTTGTACCAAGAATTTCTCCTCCCCGGGAAAGAGATGTAATGGGGCACTGGGAGGACCAAAGCCAGTCTTCATGGCCTGCAGCTGGTGCCTGGAGGTCAGGGAACGAGCCTTGCCCCTGAGGTAATTCCAACTCTTCCTGATGTCCTCCTTTGTGTGAAGGGGTGTGCCTACGGCATTCACTCTGTCAACTTTCCTGTCCCACATTTCCATTTTGCTACTGAGAGGAGTATGCTGGACTTGTGCTCTAAACAAATGTGGCTCTACTCTTAAGATTTCATACACCATGACTCTTTACTAATCCTAAACAAAATGTGAATTTTCATACTGTGACATGGTGGATGTTGGTAACAAAATACACAAGTGGCAGTGACTCACAAAAGAGGGGAAGTGCAAAGGGGTGTGAATGGACAAAAGTGTTTGCAGGGTGTTATATGGGATGGTAAAAAAAAATGGTGCCTAGTATTTGTACAGGTTGGAAAAAAGTATTTCTGGCTTCTGTGTATGACATTGGTGATGCAGAAGATTGTGGTGTGTGAAGGGGTGTGTTGTGTAGTGCTTTTTACAGATGTGTAAAATGTGGCAATTTGTGTCAGCTGTGTTTTTTCCAATTCCATTCAATGTGCCATCATGTATTACTTTGGTGGCCGCGAACTGCCATGATTCGGACCGCCATTGGTGCCTGCCACTGCGATTTTGGGCTTGTAATATGGTCAGTGGTTGGTCACTGGGCTGTCACGGCTGAGGGTCAGACTGCCTATTTCTGGGCCTCAGCGCCACTGACTTTCTGCCTCTTTTGGTTGGCGGTCCTGCCTATATGACTCATAATACGCAGTCTTTTTAGGACCACCAACATGGTGATCTGGTGGTCTGACCTCCATATTCGTAATGAGACCCATAGTATTTTTGTGCATAATTACACATCATATGAACGAATGGGAAAAACGTTTAAAATGTATATAAAATCAGGCAATGCTCTCACAAGGGTTAGCGACCCCTAGGGCATTACCTGTCTTGGCATTGCAGGGGCTAGTGAGGCCAGATGCAGGGCAAATAGGTCACCCAAGAGTTGTGCATAAAGGGGTCCTTGGAACGTGGTGCAGGTCACTTTGAAGGTAGATTGCAGGTCAGCAGGGCCTCTCTGGGGTGTGAAACTTGGGTGTCCTGAAGTTGCTTGACTGATGCTCACTTCTGGTCCTCGGAGAGTCTGGAGTGGACTTTGCTTCTGGGTGTCTGACATTGGGGGCCCAGTGCCATGGCCAATGGGATGTCTCAGGCTCTGGGGATCGCAGTGCAACCAAAAAAGGCACACTGGTAGGCTTCGTCCCTCAGGTCTGTTATGTGGATTTTGGTCAGGCTGATAGGTCCAGTTCATTGATGAGTTGCTTACAGTTTGCAGAAGAGTAATACCTTCACCCTGTGGGAGGTTCTTGGTGATTTGCAGAAGGTTCCAAGTGCTCTGGGAGTTTTTAGAGTCCTTCAGGTTTCCAGGTAACAACTCAGCAGCAATTGTTGAGTCCTTGGAGTGGCAGGGTTTGGCACCTTTTTCTTTGTACAGCAGGACTTCTTTTCTCGTACCTCTGGTCTACTTTGTTCCTGGTCTTCTTGTGTCTGTCGAATCTGATCTGCAGGTCTATGGATTCCCACTAAATACTGCATTTAGTACGCGTTGGGGGAGTACCTGGTAGTGGTCAATGGGCCACCTACCTTAGGGTGGCTAAACCCACTAAGTGACCACTTGCTGGGATATGGGGGTCACATCCCTAACCCTGATTGGCTCTTTTCCTGCCATCCAAAATGGAGGAGGGGTGGTGCAGGCTGATGGTGGCCACTTGTACTCTGGCTAAATTTTCCTGCTGTTTTCCCTACTCAAAGTTGGAAGAGAACCATTGGGCAGCAGAGTCGTGGGTCAGATTTTAAAGGTGGTTAGGCCTTTGAAGCTGACCACTGGAGCAGGATGCCTGCATGGGGGAGGAGTGTACAGCTCCACCCAGGAAAGGCTTTGTGTTCTGGCTCCTAAGAAAAGAGGCTCTCATCCTAGGAGTCAAAACTTCTTTCTGGTGGCGGCAGGCTGACTAAGACCAGTCCAGTCAACAATTATGCAGGGCTGTAATGTTTTACAGGGGGAACCTCTAAAGTACCCTCTGGGTGCATGTTATAATAAATCCATCACTTGCATTGGTGTAGGTTTATTATTCTGAGTTATTTGATATTAAAAAACCCAGTATTCAGAGAGGCCATCATATAGCCGGAGAACTCGTAATGACCAGTGTACATTTATTTGGTATGGCTTCCCTGTACAATTATATGTCTTAAGGTTTTGCAAAGACACAGTACGGGCATATTTGCCCATGCATACATATTCCCTCAGATGCATTATAATGCATCCTGCCTTAGGGCTGTAAGGCCGGCCAGATGGGTGACTTACCTATATTGCATTCAGGGTTAATGGAAATGGAACTCTTTGTAAATGCCATGTCAAATTTGCAATTTTTAAATTCACCTTGTCATGCATTTGCAATGACAGTCACATGAGGCCGATGTGGGGCCTCGCAGAGTGGCACAATTGGTGCTGCAGCTCTGGGGGGTCTATCTTCAGTACCCATTCCCATTTACTTGAGACTTACAAAGGGGGCTGAAGTGCCAAGATATAGTACAGTTTAAGGGAAAGAGATCTGGCCCTTGGAACCTGTTTAGCAGGGGCCCAGGGCACTTACAGTTTGAAACCACATCATTTTCTATGCAAAAATTGGGGGGCTACTGTGTCAAAATAGGGCCTTTCTCACACTACCTACCCCCCAAATGAAAGGGGATGAAAATACCCTTCTCCTGGGGAGTCTTCATCCTCTAACTGGAAGAACCTTGACAGGCCCTATGCACTGGTATGGGCAGTTCCAGGTTAATTTCCCACGTTATGGTCCATTCCCTGTAGAAATATGGACCACCAAACCAGTTTGGGGTTTTCACCTTTCATCTGTTGAAGCCGCCTAAGAGGCATGTGGTCTGTCTGAACTATGAAGTAGGAGCCAAACAAGTATAGCCACAGCTTCTTCGAAGCCCAGACCACAGCAAAGACTTCCCTCTCTATGGCACTCCATTTTTGTTACCCAGGGAGTAGTATTCTGCTTATAAAAGCAACAGGCTAGTCATGTTCCTCATCACTGGCCCAGGCTACGGCTGCTCCTATCCCAAGTTCTGAGGCATCTGTTCAGACAATAAACTGCCTGGAATAATCTGGAGCTTTCAGGACTGGGGCAGACCACATTGCATCCTTCAGAGTGTCAAAAGCCTTTTGACAACACACAGTCCAATTGATCATTTTGGGCATTTTCTTAGAGGTAAGTTCTGTGAGGGGGCCACTATGGAGCCATAATCCTTCACAAATCTCCTATAGTAGCCATTCAATCCAAGGAATTCCCTGACTTGGGTCTGGGTAGTTGGAGCTTCCCAAGCCAGAATTTCTGGATCTTGGACTCTAGTGGCTGAACGTGACCTCCACTTACCAGGTGGCTCAGGGTACAAAACCTTTCCCTGCACTATCTGGCACCCACTGGCCTTGATAGTGAGGCCTGCCTTTTGCAGGGCTTCAAGGACCTTTCCCATGTGGACCAGGTGATCCTGCCAGGTGGAGCTGTAGACAGCAGTATCATCTAGATATGCTGCACTAAAGATTTCCAACACAGCCAGTTCACCAACCCCGGAAGGTGGCAGGAGCAGTCTTTAATCCAAAGGGCATGACAGTAAACCGATAGTGCCCACTTGGAGTGGAGAATGCTGATCTCTCTTTTGCTCAAGGGGTCGGATCAATCTGTCAGTACCCAAGGTACTCAGGAATTTGGCTGCCCCTAATCTGTCTATGAGCTCATCAGCTCATGGAATTGGATGTGCACCTGTTTTTGTTGCTGAGTTGAGGCAGCTGTCGTCCACAAAAAAACAAATTTCCTTTTTATCACCCTTGAAGTGAGGCATGGAGACAGAAACTACTTGGCTATCCCAGGGACTCTCAGAGCGTTCAATAAGACCCAAATCTAGCATCTTGGTGCCTTCAACTTGGATGACCTCTCCAACATGGTCTGACTGTCTATACATTTTGTTTTTGACAGACAAGCTGTCACCAGTGTCCACATCATGGGTACACATGTTAGTCCCACCAGGGGTCAGAGAGTTGAGCTCACCATACTGGTTGAGGACGTGCCTGCAATCAGCCTGCTGTTGTCCTGTGAGGGTATCTGACAAGACCACTACATCCACAGAACCATCACATGGGTTGCTGGAGAGGAGTTCAAGGAGAGGCTCACTCTCTTTCTCCTGTCCCTCATCTGTAACCATTAGCATGGTCACATCAGCTCTGTCAAAATAGGGCTTTAGGTGGTTGACATGTATAATCCTTTTGGGATTTTTGCAGGTAGGTGACCTTCCCTTTTCTTTCAGGTATGGGAAAGGGCCCGGACCACCTGTCTTGGAGAGCTCTAGGAGCCACAGGCTCCAATACACAAACTTTCTGAACTGGTTGGAACTCTACCAGTGCAGCTTTTTTGTCACACCAGTGCTTCTAAAGCTCCTGGCCGGTCTGAAGTAGTTGCTTACTCTCTCCCGGCATTCAGCCTTCATGGAACAAAGGCCAAGTACATAGTCCACAATGTCTTGCTTATTCTTTTGAAAACAAAAAAAACACAAATGATGGACAGAATGCAGAACCAATCAAACATTCACCCCAGTCACAGATCTGGGTTTAATCCATCAATTATTTTTCTCACCATGCCACCCCAGTTTGGACCCAACCGTATGCAAATCAATCTTGACCCTGTTCCCCATGGGAACAGTCCAGCCTAAAATGCCAGGCCAGGTCCTCCCTGGACTGGAAACAAGCATCTTGGGACCGGTATCAGTATATCACCCTTCATCAGCCAGGCTAGCTTGAATCCAGTGGCACAGTGAGCCCGGGACCCATGTCTGGGCATACCCGCCACACTTATATGCTTGTTTCTGGTCAGGGAAGACCTGGCCTGGCAGTTCGGGCTGGACTTTTCCCATGGGGAACAGGGTGAAGACTGATTTGCATATGGCTGGGTCTGAGCTGGAATGGCATGACAAGCAAAAAAAACTGAATGATTAAACCCAGATCTGTGACTGGGGGTGAATGTTTGATTTGTTCTGCATTCCGTCTATCTTCTGTTGTTTTTGCATATGCTCTTTGAAAGGCCTCTCCTAGCCTTCCCTCACAAAACTCAATGGACCCCTAACAGGATGTCCAAACAAAAGTGTGAGAAAACAGGGCTGATTGCGGAGGCCCCTTGACTTTTTGCCCCCATTTTTCAATTTTGGCTGGTGTTTTCCTGACTCTGGTGGTGCCCTGGGTAATGCCAACCAATCCCAGGGCTTGTGCTCTGTGTAAAATCAACATGCATATTAGGCTAATTATAATTGGCTATGTCAACCTACCTATAAGTCCATAGTATATGGTAGGGCATGTAGGTTTAGGGACCCCAGCATGGATAATGCACCCATAGGTACACTGCTGAGGTGCCCAGTGTCATTTTAAAGCAGGCCTACCTTGCTGGCTGCTTTTAAATTAAAGTTACATGCAAAACTTTGGAATTAAAAGTACTTCCAAGGTCTTAAACTACCTTATTTTAACAAATAAGTCACCCCTAAGGTGTCCCTAGGGTTGGGTGCCATGTAACTATAAGCAGGGACTTTATAAAAATAGTTTTATAAGCCCTGGTGAGGTAAAACAAACAAATTAGTTTTTCCCTCATTGTAGTGAATGGCCTCCTGTTATCATAAATCCCAAAACGTACAATTGTTGGATTTGATATAAATTGTCCAGGTGAAGAGTTTTAAACTCTACCTAAAATATTGCCAATGTCTGCCCTGTAGTGCTCTGCTGTGATTGGCCAGCCTCTGGGAGCCTAGCCAGGCTGCCTTGATGAGATGTGAAGTAGCCTGGGTTGAACAACACAAAGGAATGTGCCTGGGGAAGGAAAACTTCCCTCAGCAGATGGAGAGGCATGAAGAGGGGAGAGCTGCCAAACTGGTCTTCAAAGGCAGGGAAGGACATTTGGAGTAGCTCAGCACATCCCTCATATCCTGCAAACCCAGACAATTAGGTGCCCCCTGATTAGAATAGGAGAGTGCAGGAGAAGGGTATGTTTAAGGTTTTTAGCCACACCAGTAGGTGGGTTCAGCCAGATGTAACCTCCAAAAATCACTTTCAGCCATGATGGATTTTTGAGGAATGTTGCTCCCTGGGGTTAATTTTTGTCACACTTCCTAGGAAGTGGTCATTACAGGGGGAAGGACCCTGCACCTGATTGGAGAACCAGTTTACCCGATTTTTCACCCAAGAGCAAGGATAAAACTGGCAGACCTGCACCCACACCTCAGATCCCTACCAGATCCCAACAAGGAAGAACTACAGAAGAAGGAGGACTACCCTACTGGACCCCTGACCTGCACCTGGACATTACACTCTGGAGGACTGCACCAGCTGCACACTTTGGCTTCACTACAAAAAGGGCTTTGCCTGGCTTCAACTGGTTCAAGGAGGGAGTCCCTGTTTGCTACAGGTGAAAAATTGCTAATCAGAGTCCCCTGCACCAACTCCTGAAGAAACTGACCACTGTCCAGTGGCCAAAAAGGAGTTTGCTCTGGGTGCATTCTGGGAGTTGTAGTCTGACCCTCAATGAGCATCTCAGAGCTTCTGGAACCTTGGGGTGAGCTGTGGACCTCAAAAGAACCTTAAAGGAACATCTGGAAGAAGAACCGGAAGTCTGGAGACGTTTGGAGGACATTTGAAAAAAGCTCCATAAAGGGACCGACCCGCTGTGGCAACTGTAGCCGGCTGGCCTCAACCGCGACCCGGCCTGACTTGCAGGTTCATCCCAGAAAAGAAAATCTCAGAAAAAGTGACTACGTCCGAAAGTAGAAAGTTGACCGGGCCCTCCCAGGCAGTGTATCCGAAGAGGGCTCCAAGGACGTCAGATCAAGATTCAGGTTTGCCCAGTCGAATGGTTTTGACCTCAGAAAAATGTCCGATGGTAAATATCTCCACTGTGGGCTCCCGCGACGCGTATCTGAGGAAGAGTTCCAGGAGATCGGATTGGACTGGCGACTTGGTCCAGCTGGAGAAAATCTCTAGAAAACCAACTAAGTCCGAAGGAAAACTTTTGACCGAGGCCTCCTGCGAGCTGTAGTCGAGCAGGGCTCCATGGTGGTAGGCCTCAAATTTTGACTTTACTCCGGTCAAGGTGAAATCAGATGACCAGCTGGTGCTATTGGTTTCTAAGCTAAAAAGCATTAACTTTGTAAAAAATGTATATCTCCGGTTCCATTTCTCCAATTTTATTAATTTTTGTGTCATGTTAAAGCTAAATATATTTCAGATTTTATTAAATTGGATTTGGATTTTTAAACTGTTTCTTGTATTTTATTTAATTACTGTTTTGTGATATTTGAATGCTTTATGCTTTGTCTCCTAAGTTAAGCCTTCGCTCGTTGCCAAGCTACCAAGGGTTGAGCTAGGTTTAATTTATTGAGACCTAACTGGACCTAAGTGGAGGTTAGTTGAGTATTGCTAAGTGTATGTACTTACCTGCCCTTAACAATAACCCATTTTCCAACATAAAGTTAAAAGGGGGAACACCCTACTCCTTTTTGTGGCACCTCACTGTAGGCAAAACACAGATATAGAAGTAAGAGACCCCATCTCCTTCTAAGTTTTTCAGGGAGTCCTTTGATCATGTCTTTCACTCTCTGGTTAAATCTTTCAACCATCTTATTGGTCTTTGGATATTATGAGGTAGTGAACTTATAAGTCACTCCACATTCCTGCCACATGTGTTTCAAGTATGCAGACATGAATTTTTAACCCCTGTCTGATACTACCTCCTTAGGAAAGCCAAAGCTGGTAAAAATACCAAGGAGGGCCTTGGCCACTGCAGGAGCAGTGATGGTTCTAAATGAAATGGCTTCAGGGTTCCTAGTGGCATGATCTACCACATTAAATTGTACCTATTTCTTGAAGCTCTTTGAGGGTCAAGGGGCCAACAATGTTAACCCCTACCATTTTGAACGGCATCCCAAATACAGGTAGTGGGATTGAGGGTGCCTTCAGGTGGCCTCCTGCCTTGCCTCTGGCTTGGTGGGTGACACAGGACTGACAAAAGTCCTTCACCTTCTGGGACATTCCAGGCCAGTAAAGGTGATTAATTTGCCTGCTCCAGGATTTGTTTTGGCCCAGATGCCTAGCTAGGGGAGTGTTGTGGGGTAGAGAGAGAAGGAACTCTCTGTATTGCTGGGGCACTACCACCCTCCTAGTTGCACCAGGCTTAAGGTCTCTGACCACAGTGAACAGGAGTCCATCTTCCCAATAAACCCTGTCAGTAGCACTGACATTACCTTTTTCTTTCTGTGCAGCGTGATGCCTCAGGCTTCCAGGAGTGGGACAGGTTTTTTGTTCCTGGTACAGATTCTCCCTAGAGGGTCTCCATGGTCCCAAGAGCTCTGGGTGGTAGGGCCAACGCTCTGCAGGCTCAGTTTCCCCTGAGGTTAACAAGTCCTCCTCTTGGGAAGAGGAGTTCTGACTTGTGGTTTGTTCAGAAGCTGGTTTCCCAGTCTTCTTGCCTTTTCTCTTGGAGGGTTGGTCCATTCTTCCACAATCCAACACCTCCTGTTCACATTGGAGTTTGTTCTGTGCCCTTGGCTTGACACAACCCCATTCTGGGAACCCAAACATGGCTGCATAGGTCCTCAGTTCTACTTCAGTCCAGGGAGATTGCTCCAAATCATTTCCAAGCAGACAGTCTACAGGGATGGATGGTAACACAGCCACTTATTTTTGCCCAACTATTCCCCCCATTCAAAAGATATCATTGCAATGGGATGGATATTTGTAACATTGTCAGCACTGATTACAGGATATATTTCCCTAACAGGTACTGATCTGAGTGGACCAGGTGGTGAGTCACCATGGTGACACTAGCCCCGAGTCCCTCAAGGTTTCCACCTTAGTCCCAGTGATCAAAGGGTGCTACCTGCATTTTTGCATATTAGTGGGTCAGGCCGCACAGGATAGATCTACCCCTTCCTTAATGACTAATGGTGCCTCTGTGGGCTCACTGACATGGTCAAGCTACAACCGTGATCACATCTGGAGGTTGGCAACTGCATTTACTGCAGGTGGACTGGAGGCATGTTTCTTGTTTTTACATCTAGTGTCTTCAATTTGGTGCCCTCTGTTCCTGCAATCATAGCACCAAGCCATATTGGGATTAAAGTTCATACCCTTGTACCCACCCTTAAGCTGTGAGGAGTCTTGGGGCCCACTCTCCTGAACAGGTTTTTGGGGGCCTTACAAAGACCCTTTGCTTTTTTTGTTCCCATCTATCCCGGGGTGGGGGGCTTTTTGGCATCTTTTGTTTTCCCCAACAGTGGTTGTTTTGGTCATCCTTGTCTTGACCCAGTGGTCTCCATTCTTCCCCAACTCTAGAGGAGAAAGTGGGCCTAGGTCTACCAGGAACTGGTGTAGTTTCTCACTGTAACAATTACTCAAAAGATGTTCTTTCATAATTAAATTATAAAGCCCATCAAATTCTTGAACCTTGTTATCTCCTAACCAGCTACCCAGCATTTTTACTAAATATTTCATAAATTCTACCCAGGACTGACTCTGTTTTTTTTTCAATTCTCCCTGAATGTAATTCTATATTCTTGAGTTGTTAGCCCAAAGCTCTCAATCCGGATTGCCTTCATGAGATAATAGGACTTGTCATCTGCCTCATTTAAGATCAGGAGGCTATCCCTTAGTAGAAAACTACTTGGTGAAATCATCACCCTATGTATGTGATGGGACAACTCATTTTGGGAGTTTCAGTTTGAAAGACTCTTTTTTATCCCTATTTACTTGAATGCTACCACCAGAGACCAGTCCTAGGCCCAACTCCCTTCTCTTAACATCTATCTCCAAAAGCTGGGTTTCTAATACCAGTTGTTGGATAAACCTTGTTAGAGGTGCATCCTCGTCTGAGGGGGCTTCTACTTCTGAGATGAAGGATCCTACCTCATCACCCATAATCTCATCAGAGTTTTCTTGATTCTCCGTTTTTGAGGGTTTCCCCTTCCACCTGGTTAGCAGTCTCAAATTCTGCCTAAAGTTGCCTAAAATATTCTGTGGCAGCATGAGCACCAGTGTGGATTTGGTATCCTTTGCAGAGAGCCCTTAGCCTAGGTTAATTAAACTCCAGCCAAGGGATCTGGTTGAGATCCTTAGATGAATCTCTGCATCAGACATTTTGCTCACTAAAGTTGGGACATTTTTATCTTTTTGGAAAAACGTTTGCAAACTTTCGAAAAACTTTTGGAAACTTTTTCTAGGCCCTAACTATAGTAAAGACTGTTAGCTTCTAATCAGTGTTTTAGGGAAATTACCAGGGTCTTAGCAATTTATTTTTAAAATTAGGAAAATAGTACAATTGTAAAATTACAACTACAGTACATTTTTTGAGTTATTCGTGTGATCACTTAGTGACAAAGTGATATCAGAAAATGAAGTCTTACATCCCACTTCTGCCACTAAATGTAGGAGGCTGGCTCTCTATATAGTGTACAAAAATGACGTGCATTGTGCAGAGAATCAAAGCAACCCCACCTTGGTATCCAGAGGCGGCCGCCGGATTGGAGATTGTACTACCACCACATTATCACTGACCTCCGGGGTCATAATGACCCCCATAGTCTTTTTGTGCTTAATTACACACCATAGGAATGAATGGGGGAAAAATTAAAAATAAATGTACAATCAGGCAATGCTCTCACAAGTGCCACCTTCTATTTTTAGGTTGAGGTCATCGAGATGTCCTGAGGGCCAGCCTGAGAAGTTTGGGTGGTTCCTGGTTCAAGCCAGAGCAGCAGCTGAAAGTCTTGGAGCTGGTGCACAAAGGAGAGGGGGACCACTTGAAACACACTGCACAGGAGGACTTAAAGGTAAGTCTGCTGGGTCCCCTTGGAGTGTAGAGGGTTAAAGGGTTTAGGGACCCCTAGGACCCAGCTGGTTTGGCATTGCAGGGGCCAGGGAGGCGGGTTGCAGTGCAGTGCAGGTCACTTTGAAGGTAGACTGCAGGTCAGCAGGGCCACTCTTGGGGTGATTCTTGGGTGTCCTGAAGTTGCTCAACTGGTGCTTGCTTCTGATCCTCAGAGAGTCCAGAGCAGACTTTGCTTCTGGGTGTCTGACTTTGGGGGTCTTATACCCAGGCAATTCTATCTCAGGCTCTGAAGGTCACAGTGCCACCAAACATGACACATTTATCCTTCAGGTCTGACATGTGGATTTTAGTTAGGCTGCTGGGTTTGGTTCATTGGTCATCGGCCAGTCAGTGAACTCGACATCACTGGTTGCTTGCTTGCAGGTTACAGGAGAGTGATACCTTCACTCAGAGGGAGGTTCTTAGTGATATGCAGAATGCTGGAGGTGCTCTGGGTGGTTGTAGAGTCCTTCGGGTTTTCAGGCAACACTTCAGTGGCAATTGTCAAGTCCTTGGAGCACCAGACAGAGCTTAGCGCCTTTTTCTTTGTGCAGCAGGGCTTCTTTTCTCGTGCCTCAGGTCTTCTTTGCTCCTGGTCTTCTTGCGTCCATCGAATCTGGCCTGTGGGTCTATGGGTGCCCACTAAATACTGCATTTAGTAGTTGTAAGGGTGTGTACCTGGTAGTGGCCAATGGGCAACCTATCTTAGGGGGCTACACCCAGTATGTGACTACTTCCTGTGTGAAGGGGTCACATCCCTAACCCTGATCTGCTATTTTCCTGACATCCAAGATGGAGGAAAATTAAATGGAATGGTCACCTTGCTGTCACACCTGAGGGGTGGTGAAGGCTTAGAGGGAACTCCTC
This sequence comes from Pleurodeles waltl, assembly GCF_031143425.1. NCBI lineage: Eukaryota > Metazoa > Chordata > Amphibia > Caudata > Salamandridae > Pleurodeles > Pleurodeles waltl. Next base: position 572,690,737 of record NC_090448.1, read on the forward strand.
CTACTCTAGCTAATTTCTTTGCCGGTTTTCCCATTCAAAGTGGGACAAAAACCATTGGGTAGCCCTGTGCTGCTAGCAGTTGAGGTGTAGGTTAGATTTCAAAGGCAGGAAGGCCTTTGAAGCTGACTGCTGGAGCAGGATGCCTGCCTGGGGGAAGAGGTGTAACACTCCATCCAGGAAAGTCTTTGTGTCATGGCTCCTGAGAGAAGAGGCTCTCACCCCAGGAGTCCAGATTTCTGTCTGGTGGTAGCAGGCTGGCTAAGACCAGTCAACAACCATGCCAGGGCTGTTAGGTTTTGCAGGTGGAACCTCTAAGGTGCCCTCTGAATGCATTTTCTAATAAATCCATCATTGGCATCAGTGTGGTGTGTATTATTTTGAGTTGTTTAATACCAAACAACCCAATATTCAGAAAGACCATCATGTAGCTGGAGAACTAGTAATGACCAGTTTCCAGCCCATGTATTTGCTATGGCTTCCTTGTACACTTTGGACCAAATTTTCAAGGCCCTTGAGCCCTTTAGCGCCACATTTGCAGCAAACCTTTTGTCGCAACTGTGATGCTGACGGGCCACTACCATAGCGCCGTATTTATACGGTGGCGCAAAATAGATTTGCGCCACCTTGTAAACCCTTTGCAGCACATCATGCATATTATATTGCAGTGTATGTAAAGGGGCGTTACCCCTTTAGAGGGTCTCTAAAAATGGCGCAATGGAATCTTGTAGAATCCATTGCTCCATTTCTAGCATCATTTTTAATGCCTGCTTGAAGCAGGCATTAAAATGAGACTCCCACTGATTTCAATGGACCTCTTAACACTATGCTGGATTACCGTCGTTTTTTTTTTAATGCTAATCCAGTATAGCGTTACCATAGCGTCAAATGAAATGACGCTATTGCCCCTAACATGCGCCATGGTGCACTGTATTGTAAATACAGTGCTACCATGGTGGCATTAGGGGATGCAAGGGAGATACAAGAAAAGTGGCACATCACTAGTGATGTGCCACTTTCTTGTAAATATGGCCCTTTCTATGTTTTAAGGTTTTATAAAGACAGTAGGGGAATATTTGCTCATGAACACATATGCCCTTACTTGCATTATAGTGCAGCATGCATTAGGGCTTAGGGAGTTTGCAATTTCTAAATACACCTTGTCATGCATTTGCAATGGCAGTCTGCATGAGGGTGGTGTTGGGTCTCTCAGAGAGTCACAATTAGTGCTGCAGCTCTGGGGGGCCTTCTTCAGTACCCATGACCTAGGTATCAGGGGTACCATTTACTATGGGCTACAAGGGGGAATTAAGTGCCAATACATGGTACAGCTTTGGGGAAAGACATGTGGCCCTGGGAACCTGTTTAGCAGGGACCCAGGGCACTTACAGTTTGAAACGACATAATTTTCCAGGTGAAAAGAAGGGGCTTCCATGTCAAAAGAGACCCTTTCTTACATGATCATGTGATTTTTACTTAAAAGAAATAATGCCAGTGTGAACTGCAGTTCACATTATACCTCAGGAATGGCAAAGGGGATGCTAACCTATAAATTCAGAAAAGGAAAAACGGGCTCAGGCCCTATTCACCATGAATAAGACTTTTTGTCTAAACTCCGTCCCTGTTTTGTGCAATGAGGATGCTGAAAACCATTATACAACTTGTGAATTGGAAACTTCCCAGAGTGCAGTGGTGTTTGTGATTCCATAAATATTGAGGAGTGGTCAATCTTCAGTTGCCTGCACCAACGGAAGGGCATGGTACATTCATGACCAATTGTCTGGAATGTAGGCATGCAGTGGCGCGCAACACGGAATGGATTAAATAGGTGCTGATTTGAAAGGAGATACATTATCTCATGCATGTGTGTATACTTTAACACTTGAAGACCGAGAAAGCATGCAGAGGCAGTGACTTCAAATATGCTAGTTAGGTGAACTCTATGTGCATCTGGGACTGGGGCCAGGTAGCTTCATTTCACTTTGTGGCAATGCTATAATTTGTCATCCATTGCACGCAAGTGAATGTATCTTGAAATCTCCCAAAAAAGATACAAGCTTGGCCCGCTGGTCGTGGACTTTTCACAAGAACGGCACAAATTGGAATTCATTGTGTGATTTTTACTTAAAAGAAATAAGGCCGGTGGGGAACGCAATTCCCAGAATACCTCAGGAATGGCAAAGGGGACGTTTACCTATAAATTCAGAAAAGGAAAGAATCCCTCAGGCACTATGCACCATGGTTAAAACGTTTTGTCAAAACACGTTAGTGTTTTGTGCAATGTGGATGCTGAAAACCATTAAACAACTTGAGAATTGGAAGCTTCCAGGAGTGCAGTGGTGTTTGTGATTTCAAAAATAATGAGGAGTAGTCATTCTTCTGTTGCCTGCACACACAGTAAGAGCGCTCCACATTCTTTGACCAATTCTGTGGAATCTAGACATGCAGCTGCGCCTGACAGAATGGATTACATGGGTGTTGATTTAAAAGGATATACATTAACTGATACTGTGCACTTTAACACTTGAAGACCCAGAAAGCCTGGAGAGGCAGTGGCTTCAAATACGCCGGTTTGTTTATCTCAGTGCCTCACTTAAAAAAAGCACCACTATCTGGGTCGATGTGGCACCATGAGTGAATGGGGCGCGGTAGCTTAATTTCGCTTTATGGCAATTATATAATTTGCCATCCATTGTGGGTGAATGAACATAACTTGAAATGTCCCACAATAAATAGAAGCTTGGCCCATTGGTCATGAAATGTTCATAAATATGGCACAAGATGGAATTGACTGTGATTAATGCTGAAAAGAAATAAGGCCGGTGTGGACTGCAATTCCCAGTATACCTCAGAAATGGCAAAAGGGACGTTTGCCTATAAATTCAGATAAGGAAAAAAGGACTCAGTGTAGGAAAGTACCATCTTTCTTGGCATGTTACTCCCATTTTACCTGTATGTCAGTATGTTTTTGCCTGTCTTACTGGGATCCTGCTGGGCCAAACCCTTCCACAGGCCTCCCATTGCAGCCTGCGTGAAATAGTGCACACACCATTTCACAGCCATTTTCACTGCACTTAAGTAACTTATAAGTCACCAATATGTCTAACCTTCACTTGCTGAAGGTTAGGTGCAAAGAGACTAACTTTGAGGGCACCCTTGCACTAGCAAAGGTGCCCCCACATAGTTCAGGGCCATTTCCCGGGATTTTGTGAGTGCAGGGACGCCATTACACGCGTGGAGTACCTATAGGTGAATACCTATATGTAGATTCACAATGGTAAATCTGAAAATGGCCATGTAAGGTGTCTAAGATCATGGAATTGTCCCCCCATTCCAAATCTGGTATTGGGGAGCCAATTTCATGCATCCTGGGGGCTCCACTATGGACCACCAGTACTGCCAAACCAGCCCTCTGAGGCTTGCACTGCAGCTACAGCTGCTGCTCCTCACAGACAGGGTTCTGCCCTCCTTGAGTCTGGGCAGCCCAGTCCCAGGAAGGCAGAGCAAAGCATTTCCTATGAGAGCAGGGTGTTACACCCTCTCCCTTTGGAAATAGGTGTTACAGGCTGGGGAGGGGTAGCCTCCCCCGGCCTCTGGAAATGTTTTGAAGGGCACAGATGGTGCCCTCCTTGCATAAGCTAGTCTAAACCGGTTCAGGGACCCCTTGTCCCTGCTCTGTCACAAACCTGGACAAAGGAAAGGAGAAATGACCACTCCCTTGTCCATCACCACCCTAGGGGTGGTGCCCAGAGCTCCTCCAGTGTGTCCCAGACTTTAGCCATCTTGCCTTGCAATGTGTGGGGGCACTCTGGAGGCCTCAGAGTGGACAGTGCCATCAGGTGACATCAGAGACCCCTCCTGATAAGTCCTTATCTGATAAGGTAGCCAATCCCCCTCTCAGGGCTATTTAGGGTCTCTCCTGTGGGTTCGCTTCAGATTCTACTTGCAAGTTTCCAGCAGGAATCCTCTGCAGCTACTACTTCACCCTCTGACCTCGGATCAACCGCAGCCTGCTCCAGGAACCACTGTAACAGCAACAAAGTATCCACAAGGGATACTTTTCTTCTGCAACTTCAGCTCCAGCCAGCAACTGCAACAGTTTCCACAGTGTGCAAACTCTGAGGACTCCCTATCTTCACCTTGCACCAGAAGGACTGAAGAAATCTCCTGTGGGGTGACGGAGTCACTCCCCTGCTCACGCAAGCACCTTCTAAGTCAACGACCGGTTCTCTTGGACTCCTCTCCTGGCAATGGGCGTGCTCTTTGGAACACAGAGGGTGGACCCCATCTACACAGACTGTCCTGAGTGCCTGCTGTCCCAATTTCGAGGAGGTAAGACCTTGCCTTCCCCCAGAACGACAGTACCCCTGTGCACCACAACTTCTTGAGCTCCTGAGGCCTCTGTGCACTATTTGCAAAATTCCTTCATGCACAGCCTGGCCCAGGTCCCCAGCACTCTATCCTGTGATGCTCAACTCGCTGAGTTGTTCTCCGGCGGCGTGGGACTTTCCTTTGTAGAGCTGCACCAACCGCATTTTGCACCTCCTTTGTCCCGATGTCCTGGGACTCCCGTGGGTGCTATCTGGTGCTCTCAGAGCTCCCTGAAGTGCTGAGAGCCACCTCTTCCTCCTCACACAGAGTTGAGGCCCCCCGGTCCCTCCTGGGTCCAGATAGCGCCTATCTTACACAAGATGTGACTTTGCCGGAACCAAGGCTTGTTGGAGGAATCCAGTGAAAGAACTCGCCTGCATCCAACTTCATGACATGGGACATCCATTGCATCATGCAGGAACCCGCTGACAACTTCCTGGGATGCATTTCTGCCATCTTCGTCCAACCGGGGACTCTTCTTTTGCACTCTCTTCTGGGTTGGCAGGGGCTCCTGTCCTTCCTGGAACTTCTTTCAGCTTCTGGACTTGGCCTCCTTTCTTTGCAGGTCTTCAGGTCCAGGAATCCACCATTTGTTGTTTGCAGACTTGGTTGGTTCTTGCAATAACTCTAATAATGAGGTGTAGTGAGTCCTGTGGAAACTTGCAGTACTTTACTCCTGCTTTTCTGGGCTCTGGGGTGGGGTAATTTACTTACCTTTACTGTGTTATTACTCTACCAGCGATTCTGCACACACTAGACTTGTCTAGAGGGGAATTCATGATTCACATCCACTTTATTAGTATATGGTTTGTGTTGCCCCTAGACCTATTTTCTCCCATAGCATTCTATAGCATTTCTTATTGTTTGCACTATCCTATGTCTAATTACTTGCCTTATTTTGGTGTCTAGTGTATATATTGTGTATAATACTTACCTCCAGAAGGAGTATTGCCTCTAAGATATTTTTGGTACTGTGTTACCCAAATAAACTACCTTTATGTTTGGTAAAATTGAGTATTCTCTTTACTTGTGTATAAGTACTGTGTAACTATAGTGGTATTGCAGGAGCTTTGCATGTCTCCTAGTTCAGCCAAAGCTGCTCTGCTATAGCTACCTCTATCAGCCTAAGCTGCTAGGACACTAATACTTCACTAATAAGGGATAACTGGACCTGGTGAAAGTACCCAAGGTACCCACTACAAACCAGGCCAGGCCCCTATACTCAGGCACTATGCACCATGATTAAGATTTTTTGTCGAAACACGTACGTTTTGTGTAATGTGGATGCTGAAAAACCATTAAGCACCTTGTGAATTGGAAACCTCTGGGGTTGCAGAGGTGTTTGTGATTTCATAAATATTGAGGAGTGGTAACTCTTTAGTTGCCTGAACCAACAGTAAGAGCGTGCTGCATTCTTTATCCAATTGTGTGGAATTTAGGCATGCAGCAGAGCCCGACACAGAATGGATTGAATGAGTACTGATTTAAAAGGAGATACATTATCTCCTACATGTGTACATTAACACTTGAGGACTGACAAAGCCTGTAGAGGCATTGACCTAAAATATGCCAGTTTTGTTACCCCATCGCTCGACTTAAAAAAAGGCACCATTATCCGGGTCAATGTGGCCCCATGACTGATGTACATCATCTGGGGGATGGGGCCCAGCAGCTTCATTTCACTTTTTGGCACTGACATAATTTGTCATCCATTGTGTGCAAGTGAATGTAACTTGGAATGCCCTACAATAGATACAAGTGTTTCCTACTGGTCATTAACTTTTAATGACAGCACAAGTTGGAATTGATTGTGTGATTTTTACTTAAAAGAAATGAGGCCAGTGTGGACGGCAATTCCCAGAATACGTCAGGAATGGCATTTACCTACAAATTCAGAAAATGAAAAAAGGACTCAGGCACTGTGTGGAAACTTGGCAGATTGAAGAAGCCCCCTCACCTTTCCCCCCCATTTTTTACTGATACTGGTGTTTTCTGACACTGACTGTGCCCTGGGTACTGCTAACCAGTTCCAGGGCCAGTGTTCAGTTTAAAATGGTGTTTGCAAGTTAGGCCTAATTATAATTGGCTCTGACAACCTAACTATAAGTCCCTAGTGCATGATAGGGCATGTAGGAGTAAGGACCCCAGTATAGTTAGTGCACCCATAGGTTCACTGCTGAGGTGGCCAGTGTCATTTTAAAGGGAGGCCTACCTTGCTGGCTGCTTGTAAGTTAAAACTAACCACCAAATTTGACTTTGGAATTAAAAGTACTTCTAAATCTCAAACTACCTTATTTTTGCATATAAGTCATCCGATTGGTCTGTTCTAGGTGCCCCAAGGTTGGGTGCAGTGTAAATATAAGCAGGGACGTTATAAAATATGTTTTCTAAGCCTTGGTGACTGGAAAACAGCCAAATGTGTTTTCCCAATCATAGTCAATGGGCTCCATAGGCTAATATTTGGAGATTTGTTTAAAATAATAAAGTCTTATTTCTGACTGAGAGGAGCTAAATATATCAAATTTAGTATCAAATTAAATCCAACAACTTGCCAGGGTTGAATTTATTATAACTAGCATACAGAAAGAGTTTTTAGAACTCTTTCTGAAAGTTACCAACTTCAGCCCTGTAGTGCCCTTTCCTGATTGGTCAGCCTCTGTCAGCCTGAGCCCAGGTACCTTAACAAGGAGTGAAGTGGCCTGGGCTGAGACAAAGGAAGCATTTGGCGGGAGGGGAACTGCTGTAGCAGATGGCAGAGCAGGCTGGAGGAAGACTAGCCAAACTAGTTTTCAAAGGAGGGAAAGCTACTTGGGACATAAATTGGACCTCCCCATTTCCTGCTCCCCAGTCAGAGGGGAGCCTAAATGATTGGATTAGGATGGAGCTACAAAGGATTTGCTAGCGAGAGACTTAGCCATACCAATGGGTAGACACAACCAGATCTAACCTCCATGTAGGAATTTTCTTCATGTGGATCATTATAGAATGTTGCTTTCTGGGATTGTTTTTTGCCACACTTCACAGGAAGTGGTCACCCCAGAGGTTGGTGGCCTGCACCCCATGGGACAGGAGCAATCTTCAGCTCTCCAACCCAGGAACAAGGATTATTATGGCAGAGCTGCCCCACAATTCATAATCCCTACTGGAAGAAGATATTAGAGAAAAAGGATTGCCCTGTTGGACCCCTGGCCTGCACCTGAAGAACTGCACTCACAAGGACTGCACCAGGTGCACACTTTGGGCTTCACCAAGAACATGACTTTGCCTTGCTTTTGCAACTCCAGGAGTGCACTCCATGCAAGCTATATCTCTCTCTCTCTTCCATCTCATTATGGGATGGAAAAGAGAGAGAGAGACAGAAAGTAAGAGATTGAGAGACAGAGAGAGCAATCAAGAGAAAGAGATTGACAGAGAATTTGAGGGTAGAGAGTGAGGGAGAGAGGTTTTACAGCTTTGATAAATAATATATTCCTAGAATGAGATTCATTTAGGAGAAATTGAAAAGTAAAGTTTATTTGTCAATATAAATGAGTGAGGTCACCTTTCTGTATGAAACTTAAACAATTGAGGTTGAAAATGAATCAAAGCCGGGAATTGACCTCAGACATACCTGGACTAGATCCATCAACGGTTAGTGGGAGGGTCTGAAACCTCAACCATTAAAACATAATAGACTCCTTCTTACGCTTTCTCCAAACATGACTGTGACATTCAGACCACACATTTCGAGAGGAAAGAGACATGAATATTCCATTACTAGGAACGTTTAACAGTCTGAACACTAGTAAATCTTGCTAGTGTTAGTCTTTTAAGTCATTGAATGGAGAGACATTTGCAATAACAATCTCTTTCTCTTCCATCCCATTATGGGATGAAAGAGAGAGAAAGAGAGAATGACAGTGGCTCCATGGTCCTAGCTGGCTCCCCACGTCTTTTAAGCAACGTTTTCATCTGTCTTCCCCACATGTATATTTGCATACAAGGAAGACAGGAAACTCCGCTTTTTGGAAGCGTGAGCTATTTGACAGCTCTCTCTTGCAGAAGACAGACTTTGTTTGCTTTTGTTTGTTGGGGTCACCCCGAGACATTGAAGGAGCCCCCCTGGGAGTGGTGGTTCTCAGGGCCATCAGTGGCTCCTCGAAGGGGGCCACGCAGCTCCCCTCCAACAAATATAGTTCCGGGGAGGTGGTGGTCCCCAGTCCTGTGTGGGGGTCAGAAACAGACCCACTTTACTCTTTAATAGAAGCCCTTGGGAAGTGGTGGTCCCCGGGGCTACAGGGGGCGTGCGGCCTCCTCGCATATTTTGCCTTTAGTGCCCAGGGAAGGTGAGTTTGAGTTTAATATTAGCCCCAGGAAGATGGCAGTCCCTGGGCTGCGGTGGGTGGGCCATACAGCCCCCCAAAATAAATTGTATTTAAGCTCTGGGGAGTTGGTGGTACTCGGCGTCGCACACATAATGTTTTAACACCAGGGAGGTGGCAGTCACCGGGGCTGGAGGGGGGCTAAGCAGCCCCACATTAAAATTAACAATGCCCCCGGAACTTGGCCCACCCAGGGGCTTTAGAATGACGAAGTGTGGGAGCCTGCACTTCATTTTTTTGTACATTTTTGCCAGACCCACGGACCCACCACGAATCGCGGCAAAAGTAAAAAAAAATGCTTCTTTGCTCTGGGGGGAGGGGTGGGTCCCTGTTGGACCCCAGCACCAGAGCTAAGGGGTCACGGTGGTTCTACCCTGGCCTCTTTGTTTTTTTTACACTTTTTTCTGGGACTTGATGAAGACGAGACCCAACATGACTGCCAACACTACCTTGTTGAAGTGTTGGAGTCAATCAGATCTCAGCACGTGAAACAGTACAGTGGTTCCGAGGAAGACCGGTTGGTCAATATGCTTGAGCCAGGCATAAATAAACTTTGCGAAGACAACTTCATTACGGAGTGTGGACTTCTTCTCAGCATTTTTTATATTGATTTGCCGAATGAGCGTTCTTCACATGTGAGCGGGTCATGTGCCCACTGGTCCAGCACGGACCCGTTTGGTGGTTGTGGGCTTTGACTAAATATATTTATATATATATATATATAAATATATATATATATCCTCAAACAAAGGTGGTCTAAAAGTTGCTGGGCGGCTCACTCCACTGCCGGTGCCAGTGACGGAGAGGACCAGTCTCGAAAAATACAAATCACAAAAAGTATTCACTGCACTCCACGAGGTATCAATAGTGCATGTTTATTCCAAATAACAACCACCAACGCGTTTCACCTCCCTCAGGAGTCTTGTTCACAGTAAGTGAGTCCCTTTTCCCTTTTGCTATTTATACCCCCTGGTGTTACATCATTCTCAGTGCATTATGGACAACGTAGTTCCCAATAAAAATAAAATATTTTTATAAATGTTATATTCTCCTAAAGAATGAAAGTAAAATGAAAATATAATTTTCAATGTATGGTGCTCTTTATATTTGTTCTCTTGTGTGATACTTTTCCTTTCTAATTCGTGATTGCATCTGCTACTGATTAGTTCATAATTAGTTTCTCCACTACAATTAACTAAACTAGGCATGTATGTTAATGTCGACCTTTCAGCATCTTCCATATATATGTATTTAAACAATTGATATCGGACTGCTGTTACTATATTATCTTGGTCAAGATATTTCTATAAATCTACAATGATCATAAGGTTGTGAGATTTGTTGACTTCATTCATTATTACACTTAAAGCAGTAATTATCTTTTTTCTCACGTAAGTAATTCTATTTTACATATATATTGATGAATATCAATTCTCTCTAACTTGATATCTATCATTCCTTAACAAAACATGTCATAGTTTAGTAATTTTTAGTGATTGAAAATCAATAGCCATCCTGCATCATTATTGCCATGTATTTGTCCATGTTGCTTTATCACAAATGCACATGTAATTCCTCGTCCATGTTCAACCCATAAGGCATCTTTGTGCGAAGCTGAATAATAAGTTTACTCTCCATTTGTCTTAACTTTTTGATTCTGTCTCCTCCTCTCTCACTCTTTTTCATTTGCGCTGTGCCCATGAATGGTAACGATCTCCAATCGTTGGTGTGTGATTTTGAGAAATGTTTTGCCATTGTATAACTCATATCTTGATTAGTAATGGATCTGGTATGTTCCAAAATCCTTTTCTTTAATGGACAGATTGTGCTCCCAATGTATCTCAAACCACATTCACATTTCAACATGTAGACTACATATTGGCTCTCACAAGTAATTCTTTGTAGAATATGTATAGTTTTACCACTATAGTCCATATAGGTTTTGCTGTTTCTTGCAATTTGACATACTTTGCATTTATTACACTTATAAAAGCCAGTCGTCCCGTTCTTTAACCAATTCCTCATAATTGGTGCTTCATAGTGACTTTTTACCAATATATCTTTCAATGAACGTGACTTCCTATATGATATTTGTGGTTTGCCACCTATATTTCTTGCCAGATCTCGGTCACTTCTCAGTATCTTCAAATGTTTTCTGAACACTGATTCTATGTCCTTACTTTCTTTACTATAAGTGAGAATTAGGCGCGGACACATGTCCTCCTTGTCACTTCCTCTTTTTGCCCCCTTGTCTATCAGTGTTTCCTGTCGAGAGATTCTCTTAGCCCTTTTCTCACTTGACTCAATATTTGTTCTTAGATATCCACGACGCATAAAGCGTTTTCGTACCATACTAAATTGAGTCTCCATTTCTTCATCATTGGAGCAGTTCCGTCTCATTCTTAAGAATTCGCCAAATGGAATACTTTTTATCAATGGTTTTGGCTGGAAACTGCCCCCATGTAGGACACTGTTGGTGGAGGTCACTTTTCTGAATACAGTTGTGTTGATTTGATCGTTGTCTACATATACCCTGATATCCAAGAAATCTATTTGTTTATCACTGATATCATAGGTGAACCTCAAACCACATTCATTTTCATTCAAAATTGCAAAGTATGATACAAATTCCTCCTTGGTACCATTCCAAATCAAGAATAAATCATCTATATAGCGTAGCCATACTGCTACCTTATCCAAATATTCAGAATATCCATGTTGCTATGCTATTTCCCTCTCCCACCAGCCCAAGGTTAGGTTGGCATAGCTTGGAGAGAGAGAAATTCCCATGGCAGTTCCTCTCACTTGCTTGTAGATGTTTTTGTCAAATAGAAAAATGTTGTTGTATAAACATAGCTCCACCATCTCCACTAACATTTCAGAGTGGCTTTTTTCTTAAATATTTATTTGTCGTAAAAAGAACTTCAATGCATTTAGTCCTACTTCATGTCTAATAGATGTATATAGTGACACTGCATCCACTGTCACTAGCTTGTAACTCGGTTGCCATTGAATATCATCTATTATTCGCAAGAAGTCTACAGTGTCTTTGATATACGAGCTAAGAGAGGAAACCAGTGGGGCAATGTAATAATCCACATATCTGGATATATTTTCAAACAATGATCCACAGCCAGAGATGATGGGTCTTGCAGGGGGATTTTTTAATGTTTTATGAATCTTTGGAAGAAAGTAGATGGTAAACATTATTGGATGACTTGGATTTAAAAATTTGAATTCTTCCTCATTGATCAGACACTCAGTACGCCATTTTTCCAATTTCTTTTTAGTTAACTCCTGTATATGCCTAGTGGGATCATTTCTCAGTTTTTCATAACTCTCTTTGTCATTTATTTGTCTCGTTGCTTCTGTAAGATAGTCATTTCTATAAAGAATAACTATGTTTCCTCCCTTATCTGCAGGCTTGATAATGATGTTTTGATTGTCCGCCAATTGTTGTAAAGCTTTCCGTTCATTTATACTTAGAGTTTCACCCTTTTTAGAAGGTTTAACATATTCTAGTTTCTCCAGATCATTGATGACCATTTCATAAAATAAATCCACTTTATTTCCTGGAGTTAAAACTGGGCAAAATTTGGAGACTGGTTTGAAGTGACTATATTCATGAGTATTTGTTGATGTTCCCATTGTTTCCAATATTTGACTTGATGTCATCTCCTCATTTTCCAAGTTATTCATTATCTCATAACAGACTTTTATGTCTTCTATTTGATCAATTATTAGGCCCTCTTCATTCAGGATGTTTTCTTTGTCTCTAGATCTTTGATGAAGTTTACTGAAATGTTTGGCTAGTTTGATTTTTCTAACAAATTTGTATGTGTCTATTTTGGTTTCGACCTTGTCCATATGGTGTTCAGGGCAAAATGACAGTCCTTTATTTAGTACATTTTCCTCCTCCTTTGTTAGTATGTGATTAGATAGATTTATCACTAATTTTTCCTCTTCAATTCTTTCCACATCCTCTATTGTTTTATTTGTCTGTTGCGAAGAGGATGGTTCTTTCTTTCTTTTGCCTCTTCTAATCTTCCTGTGTCTGAATGCATGTTTTTTGGCTGGCCTCTGCCCATATTGCGTCCTCGGCCCCTGCCTTTTGATGTTTGTTGATCCATTCATTTCATTTGCATTTCCTCTAACAATGTTGTTCTGATACTTGTATTTCCAGATTATTTTCCTTCGCTCATTTTGATGTCTGATTCACTGATCGTTTCCGATACCGTTGGAATTTTTTTATTTAATATCCTTTGAATGCTGTTTCTTAATGCGTTCAAACTTCTTGGCAAAGGTCAGCACTGTGCCGTTTTTATAATCTAGTTCATCCCGTTGAAATTTTCTTTGTTTTCGAGATTCTACTTCAGATTCATATTTATTCAGTCTATCCTCCATTTTCTTCCTACATTTGATTGATTCCTCTTGATTACTCATATCTTTAAATTTTTCTTCTAATGTTTGTGCTTCCTTTATTGCTTCCGCCGCATCCATTTTGGCATACTTGATCAGAATCAACATCATATTACGTGAGCAAGTCATATTGTTTTCACCCCATTCTGATAGTAATTCGGGTCTCATGTCTGAGTGATTGGGAAGTGTAAAGATCCGCAATCCTCTTGGTACTCTACCAACCTCTATATATCTCTCTAAAGCAATTATTTCCTGGCTTTTATTTATCTCCTTCCGATAAAGCTTCTCCAATTTTAAAATGTATCTTGTATAGTCATAACATTATCTGTGAATTTTGTAGCATCTTCTAATCTCTCAGTTCCATGCGTCGTTGAAAATATTGTTGCCGCTTTGAGAGCACGTTTAGCTGCTCTCTCTTCCATTTTTGTTCTTCCTAAGTGTCTTACTCTTCTCTATTCACAATACAGGAGAGAAGGAAGAGAGAAGAAGGACAAAAAGAAGAAAAAGAAAAGGAGAGGAAAACAGAACAAAGTAAAAAGAAAGTGCACAAGAAAAGAAAAAGGAAGAGAGAAAGGGAGAAAAAATAAAGAAAAATAAAATAAGACAATAAATTAATTATCCCAAAAATAGAATTTTGAAAAAGAACGAGAAAGAAAAAAAGGAAAGGGGAAAAGAAAGGAAAGAGCACACAAGAGAAACAACTTAAACTACTAAAAGAATTTTTACTAAGACTCATCAAGATGTTATAACTTAGTTTGTTTCATTTCTAAGCACATAACCTCGTGGCCTGTAGTTTATAGGCTGCATCGATATTCTTTTACATATGTTGTGTGATTGCTATATGTGTGTATATTGTCTTTTGTGGACATACAGCTGCGCTAATTACCAGCAAAGGGATATTGATTGGAGAGACTCACCGTATGTCCTGGGGTCCTCCGACTCCACACAGCCGGTGGTCAACTGCCAATCGTTTGCCTTTGACTGTTTTGAAAGTCCATTTAAATTTTCAACTCTCCACTTCAAATAGCCAGGAGGAAAAAGCGACGCTCTTGTGTGTGTATTGACAAGTATGTATTTATTTAATCCAAATCCTTTCACGGTTCTGAGGCGGTTGTTTACTCAGCTACTGCTGAGAGACTGTGCCTGGGAAAGAAGAGAGCACGCGTGTGTGTGTTGGAAACAGGCATTAAGTTCGAAGCTCTTTGACGTTCGAAAGCAATTAATTTCTGAGCTGTTTCTGAGAAATTTAGCAAGACGCGCGTTTTCCTAATTCGATTAAAAAATGTTCTTTTCCATGGCGCTCCATAATGCTGCTACATTGTTTAGCAGCAGTATTTCAAAGCTGCGCGCGTTGTGAACTTAAAGCTCGTATTCTTCCCAATGTTTATTTTATCTTTTCACCGCTTGCCTCCGTAAGTTGTAAAAAGCTATCCACTGTATACTTGCAGAGTTCTAATCGCCACAGCAGATATTCCCAATGATAAGCTCTTCTCATTTTTCTCATTTTGCCGAATTCAAAATAGTTGAAAAAATTCTCTTCGCATTTCTCTATACACACATATAAACACTGTTAAACTCCAAATTGGTAATATCGGGTGCTGCCGCTCCTGTTAAATCCTCAAACAAAGGTGGTCTAAAAGTTGCTGGGCGGCGCACTCCACTTCCGGTGCCAGTGACGGAGAGGACCAGTCTTGAAAAATACAAATCACAAAAAGTATTCACTGCACTCCACGAGGTATCAATAGTGCATAGTTATTCCAAATAACAACCACCAATGCGTTTCAACTCCCTCAGGAGTCTTGTTCACAGTAAGTGAGTCCCTTTTCCCTTTTGCTATTTCTACCCCCTGGTGATACATCATTCTCAGTGCATTATGGACAACGTATCTCCCAATTAAAAATAAAATATTTTTATAAATTTTATATTCTCCTAAAGAATGAAAGTAAAATGAAAATATAATTTTCAATGTATGGTGCTCTTTATGTTTGTTCTCTTGTGTGATACTTTTCCTTTCTAATTCGTGATTGCATCTGCTACTGATTAGTTCCTAATTAGTTTCTCCACTATAATTATCTAAACTAGGCATGTATGTTAATGTCGACCTTTCAGCATCTTCCATATATATATATTTAAACAATTGATATCGGACTGCTGTTACTATATTATCTTGGTCAAGACTTTTCTATAAATCTACAATGATCATAAGGTTGTGAGATTTGTTGACTTCATTATTATACTTATAGCAGTAATTATCCTTTTTCTCACTTAAGTAATTCTATTTTACATATATATTGATGAATATCAATTCTCTCTAACTTGATATCTATCATTCCTTAACAAAACATGTCGTAGTTTAGTAATTTTTAGTGATTGAAAATCAATAGCCATCCTGCATCATTATTGCCATGTATTTGTCCATGTTGCTTTATCACAAATGTACATGTAATTCCTCGTCCATGTTCAACCCATAAGGCATCTTTGTGCGAAGCTGAATAATAAGTTTACTCTCCATTTGTCTCTTTTTTTTTTGTCCCCTCCTCTCTCATTCTTTTTCATTTGCGCTATGCCCATGAATCGTAACGATCTCCAATTGTTGGTTTGTGATTTTTAGAAATGTTTTGCCATTGTATAACTCATATCTTGATTAGTAATGGCTCTGGTATGTTCCAAAATCCTTTTCTTTAATGGACAGATTGTGGTCCCAATGTATCTCAAACCACATTCACATTCCAGCATGAGGACTACATATTGGCTCTCACAAGTAATTCTTTGTAGAATATGTATAGTTTTACCACTATAGTCCATATAGGTTTTGCTGTTTCTTGCAATTTGACATACTTTGCATTTATTGCACTTATAAAAGCCAGTCGTCTCATTCTTTAACCAATTCCTCATAATTGGTGCTTCATAGTGACTTTTTACCAATATATCTTTCAATAAACATGACTTCCTATATGTTATTTGTGGTTTGCCACCTATTTTTCTTGACAGATCTCGGTCACTTCTCAGTATCTTCCAATGTTTTCTAAACACTGATTCTATGTCCTTACTTTCCTTACTATAAGTGAGAATTAGGCGCGGACACATGTCCTCCTTGTCACTTCCTCTTTTTGCCCCCTTGTATATCAGTGTTTCCTGTCGAGAGATTCTCTTAGCCCTTTTCTCACTTGACTCAATATTTGTTCTTAGATATCCACGACGCATAAAGCGTTTTCGTACCATACTAAATTGAGTCTCCATTTCTTCATCATTGGAGCATAATGCACTGAGAATGATGTATCACCAGGGGGCATAAATAGCAAAAGGGAAAAGGGACTCACTTACTGTGAACAAGACTCCTGAGGGAGTTGAAACGCGTTGGTGCTTGTTATTTGGAATAAACATGCACTATTGATACCTCGTGGAGTGCAGTGAAAACTTTTTGTGATTTATATATTTTTCGTTTTGCCAATAACTTTAGCGCCTTTTGAGGAATCTTCACAAAATGTAAAAAAACTTATACTTTTCCCATTTCAGCTGCTGTGTTGAAGGTTTTGGGGTTATCCGTCAAGTGGGGGCTGAGAAAAAATGGGGTTCTCACTTTCCCCATTCTACATCAATAGGAATGTTCAAATTTTTCACAAAAAACTAGCGCTTGGTCCAGAAAGTATGCTTTTTGTGATTTGGTGTAAGTCTATTCAGACGTTTTGGCGACAATAGAGTTTACAAAAATATACATATCTAAGGATGCGCATCCAACTGTGCCCGTGCTGATATCTGATTGGCTGCCAACACTTCAACAGGGAAGTGTTGGCAGCTATCTTGAAAAAAATAGAAAATGGGCCAGGGTAGGGACACCTTGAGCCCATAGCTTTGGTCTAAGGTTCCCTCAGAAACCCCACCAAGGCTAAAAAGCATTTTTTTAAATATCGGGAAAATCTGCACAACCAAATCCACAGATTTTCCCAACATTTAAAAAAAGGGCAGTCTTGTGCCCTTTTTTTTTATTTGCCGTAGGTGGGCCAGGTTCTGGAGCCATTGGGGCTTTCAAAAAGGAGGGCTACTCATGCCCCCCCCAGGTCTTCCATTGGCTCCAGGGACTGCCACCTTCCTGAGGCACTTACAAAGAAAAATGCAGCGGGCCATGTGGCCCCCTCCGCAACCCTGGGGACTTCCACCTTCCTGGGGCAGAATACACTATGTATATGTGGGGCTGCAGAGCCCCCTGTAGCCCTGTGGACTGCCACCACCCCAGGGTTAAATTTACTGTGTGCAGGAGAGATGTGCGCCCCCCCCTACAGCCCCTGGGAACGTCACCTCCCTGGGACTAAATAGATTATGAATGCATAGGAGCCGTGTGACCTCCCCACAGCCCCCTGGACCACCACCTCCCTGGGGCACCAATAAAAGAAGGAAGCAGATTAATTGTGGAACCCAGAGTCCCAACGACCACCTCCTCCCCGGGGCAAATAAAACTTTGGAGGGGGGCCGCATGGCCCCCGTCGAGGAGCCATACAAGGCCCTAAAGAAGGCCACCCCCCAGGGCCGGCTCTTGCTATGACTCGGGGTGCCCACCTCCAGGACAAAGCTGTGTGCTCTCACTTGGCAGGAGCCTTGCAAGCTCCCACCAAGTCAAGCAAACCCTCCACTCTCTGCAAAGGAGGGCTATCAAGCAGCTCTCGCTTGCAAAAAGTGGAGTTTTCATCTGGTTCCAAGCACGCAAATATGTGTGTAGGGAAACAGATGAAAACATTGCTCCCGCAAGCTGGGAACTGCTATTTAAAGCAGCTACCTGTTTGTGAAAGCAATTCCGGCTCCTGCAGAACGCAGATATCCAGCTAGGACCGCAGGGGCCTTGAGGCTCTCCAAGCAGTCCTGTCACTCTCTCTCTATATCTCTCTCTCTATCTCTCTCTCTCTTCCATCCCATAATGGGATGGAAGAGAGAGAGAGAGAGAGATTGTTATTGCAATGGGCACTCCATGCAATGACTCCAAAGTGTCACTCTAGCAAAAAATGTTGCTGAATTTTATACTTATGTTTTGTGTCTCAGCAGAACCCGGTCACTTCTGGCCTAAAGGTAAAGGTCTTAGACTCTTAGTAGGCTGAAGGTTCAAAATCATTGTATCTCATGGCAGTGTGTCTATTTATTTTCCTTTGTTTTGACTATTAAACATTCCTAGTGATGTAACATTGAAGTGTTTTTTCACTCAAAATCTTTCAGTTCAAAGTCATAGCTATGTCTGAACACCACATACTGAGGAGTCACATTTGGACTAGGGTCTCAGACCCTTACACTGAAGGTTGAGGGTTCAAGTGTATGGGTCTCTGTGGTCATGTCTGGCCAGCTCCGGGGGGCCGTGTGGCCTGCTCCCCCCAAAAAAATGATTTGAATGCCAGGCCCTGGGGGATAGAGGCCACAGGGACAAAAGCGACCAAGGTTAGGGGGCCACGCAAACCTGCGGCCAACTTCCACTGTGCAAGGCCAAAGGCTGTGTGCAGTGTGGGGTTTTGTGGTTGGGGGGTCGTGTGCAGCACTGTTTGGATTAACACATAGCAATGAAAAGTACTTTATGTTAAAAAAACATAGCAATTCATTGAAAAAACAAAGGTTACAAGATGTTATAGTTAGGTTCTGAATTTACTTGTACAAAACCTTAGAAATCCACTAATAATAGTGTTGGAAAGTGGAATATTGGTAAGGGCAGGTAGGTTCCTGCACTTAGCAATAGGCCACAAACCCCCACAAGGTTCAGTCAAGGTCTCAGTAAATTAATCCTTGCTCAACCCTTGGTAGCTTGACCCCCAAGCAGATAGGCTTAACTTAAGAAACAGGTGTGTAAAGCATTCAATATCAACAAAACAGTAAATAAGTGAAACACAACAAAATGCGACACCAATTTCTAAAAATCTATCTTTAAATTGACACCAAAAGGACAGAAATCCAATGTAGGGAACCAGATATATGAATATCTGAAGATTAAAAGTAAAGCTAGTGCTCAGAACAAATAGCGCTCAAAGGCTTGAAAAACAGAGGTCGCACTGGACAGGGACCAAGTCCAGAGTTCAGGCGACCCACGATGTAACACTGTTACACTTACTTTCAGAAGTGTTTCTTGATTCAGGAAAGGGGTCCACAGCACCAGCCACGGGTTCAAGAGGTTCTGGTTGCCTCTGGAGGTCTGGGAAGACAGCTCCCACAGAGCAATCATAAACTTATGGAGCACACAAGGACAGGATGACAGAAATAAAAAGGGGGGAGAGAGAAAGGGAGCACTAGGTCAATTACAGCAAAAACACCACAGAAGGTATACACAGTATCGTCACACACAGGGATCAGGATTTAGCACTATTCATTGCACTGCCAAACAATTGGCTATATGTCACAGCAAGATGAGGGCCAACCACCGCCAACTGCACCCCTCCGCGGACCCACTAAGCCCTGTCTGACATGGAATGCAACCTAGATAGGTTACATGGTTTTCCCTTTCAACCATTACACTGGAGCTGGCTCACAGTGCAATGTCTGGCCTGGCATTAAGGGGCACCCACTAACTGACAACGACCACCAGGAGCCAATGCCACCTACAAATTATTGTTGTAACGCCCACTGCACTCACCCATGTGTGGCTGCTGTGATGCCCTCAAGCACCCACCCAGCTCTGGGTAGGCCAAATTTACCAAATTTTATCCAAACTTCTCCAACTTCTGGATCCTCTTCCAGAAGTCCTTTTTGGTTACTTGAAGTGTCCACAAACTTGATTTAAGGTTCCAGAAGCTCTGACTTGCTCCTTTGCAGTTAAGACTGCAGTTCCAAGAATGCACCTTGTCAGAATTCTCAAATGGCCACTGGATGCTGGTCAGCTGGGCTATTCTTGCAGGACTTGATGCAAGGGACTCTGGTCAGCTCATTTGTACCTATAGCTTAAAAGGAGTTCAGTCCTAGAGTTGCAGAAGCAAGGCAAAGTCCTTTTCTTGGTGAAGCCCAAAGTGTGCACCTGGTGCTGTCCTTGCAGCTTCCTTTGTCTCAGCCAAGGCCACTTCACACCTCATTAAGGTAGCCTGGCTCAGGCTGCCAGGGATTGACCAATCAGAAAAGCGCACTACAGGTCTGGAATTGGTAACTTTCAGAAAGAGTTCTAAAACTATTCCCCTTTGCTAGGTATATTAAATTCAACATTGGCAATTTGTTAGATGTAATATACCATTTCATTTGCTACCAAACTTGATATATTCAGCTAATCTCTATTGGAAAAAAAGACTTCATTATTTTAAAATAAAGTCTTCCAATGTTAGCCTATGCAGCCTATTGACTACAATGGGGAAAATAACTTTGGTTGTTTTTGCCTCACCAGGGCTTATAAAAAATATTTTATAAAGTCTCTGCTTTTATCTACACTGCACTCAGCCTTTGGGAGCAGCTTGGGCAGACCTTAAGAGCAACCTATATGCAAAAATAAGGTAGTTTGAGACTTTGGAAGTACTTTTAATTCCAAAGATGAATTTGGGGTTAATTTTAACTTAAAAGCAGCCAGCAACGCAGGCCTGCCTTTACAATGACACTGGACACAACAGCTGTGCACCTATGGGTGCATTAACTATATTGGGGTCCTTAAACCTACATGCCCTACCATATACTATGGACTTATAGGTAGGTTGGCAGAGCCAATTATAATTGGTCCTAATTAGCATATACCATTTTAAACAGAGCACTGGCCCTGGGACTGGTTAGCAGTGCCCAAAGTACAGTCAGTATCAGCTAAAAATGGGTGCAATAAGTGAGGGTGCTTCCTGCAATCAGCCCAGTGATCCCATAGTTAGAGTAACTTCAAGTAACTATAACTTGTGCCTGAAGGTAAGTATGACTCATGCCCTAATCATGCAGTGCTAATTACCCCAGATATTGCACTCATGACATATTTTATAGCGTCATTTATAATATCATTGTAACATTTGTTGTCAAATTATTAGTAAAAAAACTGTGCATGGGGGGCGCAAGTTATTGTTACCTTAGGATATAACTTATAGTCACTTGAAACAACTCTAACTATAACTGGTGAATTTCTATGGTTTTGTATGAGTAAATTCAGAACCCAACTAAAATGTGTCTATAACCTTTGTTTTTTTAAGTGAAAAAATATATATAAATATATATATATATATATATATATATATATATATATACCAGAATACATTTGCAGCAATTTTACTTGTGAGAGTTCCACTTTTCTTTGAAAACTACTGAAGAACATTGTGAAGAAGTATTGTGAAGAAGTCACTGATCGCTCTATGGTGGTGGTAGTGATAGTTAGGACCTAGTTTCTATAGAAAAAGTATCTTTTGTTTTGCTAATAACTTAGGCGTTGTTTGATGAATCTTCACAAACTTTTCCAAGAAAATATGATGCTCACTTTAGCGTCAGTCTGGAAAGTTTCAGGGTGATTCGTCAAGCGGGGACTGAGAAAAAAGAGGGGTCTCAAAACACTTTTTCACAAAGCATTTTTTCATGGGGATGTTGAACAGCAATAGCACCCAAACCACTGGACTTAATTAAACAAACTTTGGTAGACAGGTAGCACTTGGTTTAGAAAGTGCCCTTTTTGTCATTTGGTTTAAATCCTTTCATTAGTTTTCTAGTTATTAAATGAAATACACATTTGTATATATAGGGACACGAATCCTCTGCAGATTAGATTGTCTGGCTGTAACCTGACAGAAAAGTTGTGGCCACCACTTTTTTTCTCGTATTGCCTGGGGGTGGGAAAACAACAGTGTAAAAACATATAGAGGTCAGGATACAGGTATCCTGACCCCATAGGACACATTAAGAGGTCCCTTAGGGACCGTTCATCAGCAAAAAATTGCCCATTGTTTTTCAGCAGATCCACAGATTCAAGGATCCTCCTCAGATGCTTCTGGGGAAAACAAGGCCCTGATTGAGAGGCTGCAACCCGACAGAAATAATAACATGTGCATTAAAAAAAACATAGAATTCCACTGAAAAACCAAAAGGTTAAAGGGACATTTTAGTTAGGTTGACGTTTTACCCATAAAAAACCATTGGAATTCAGCAGTTATAGTAATGCTTACAGTTATACTTCTCTGAAGAAACTATAATTTGTTCCAGAAAGTAACTTTGGGCAATGAGTTATAGTTTCTTAACAGCTGCAGCCAAGTTATAGCAAACATTCTGCTTGCAGCGAGGGAGAGATATCAAACAACTCTCCCTCCCTGGGAGTAGAGGATTCCTTTGTCTCCCTGCATGCGGAGATGCAGGCAGGGAGACAGAGGAAACTGTTCCCTTTCTGTGACAGCAATGTTGACTTCCTAAGGATCAGGCTGGGAGCGTGAGGGACTTCAGGATCCCCCTGCAGTCCGCAACATTTCCACTGAGTGGCCCGAAAAAAGAAAAATAATTAGGCTGGGCCCCAGGAGATGGGTCCCCAGGACATGATCGGCCTGAGGGGGCCATGCCCTCCTGAAGGCCATGTGCAGCGCTGGGTTGGGTGGGTGTAGGATTTGGCAGCAGGGACTGGCTGCAGTCCAGCCCCGCTCAGCATAGCCAAAAGCCACGTGTAGCGCTGGGTTGGGTTGTTACAGGAGTTGACCAGGCTCCTGCTGCTGCCCATGGCCAAAGTCCGTGCACGGTGGCGATCAGATTAATGTATAGTGATGACAAAAAATTACATTAAAAAAGTATATATTCACTGAAAAAAATACAAGGGTTACTGGAACATTATTATTAGGAAATAGAATTTTTTTTAAACCATAGAAATTCACTTAAAAAATGGTATAGTTAGGCTCACATTTTAAGCATACCAAACCATAGAAATTCACCTGTTATAGTTAGAGCTATCCCAACTAATTATAGCTCATGCCCTAAGATAACTATAACTCGTGCCCCTGTCATGCACTGCTAATTACCCACACGAAGTACTGCACTCATGATAACATCATTGAAAATATCAATGTAATATTGCACTATGTTTTTTGATGAAAAAACTGCACATGGAGGGGGCGAGAGTTACAGTTAACTTAGGGCACTTTTTTCCTAATATCTCAAAAACTACTGAACAAATTTATTCCAAATTGCACCCTTGCCATGCACAGTTTTCTTTTAAAAAATGTTATTACAAATGTTGCAGTGATATCAAAGATGCCATACAAGATCTCATCAATGACATAGTACGTGGAGTAATTAGCTGTGCATGGCGAAGGCACGAGTTATAGTTACCTTAGGGCACACTGTATAGTTACGTGAAAGAACTCTAACTATAACTGCTGCATTTCTATGGTTTTTTATGAGTAAATTCAGAACCTAACTATAACGTATCTGTAACCCTTGGCTTTTTCAGTGAATTTCTATGATTTTTTTCAATGTAAAGTCATTTGAATTACTATACACTATTCCAACCCTGACCGTGCATGGCCAAATGTTTGGTCACTTGTAGCCAAGCCCTCATAACCAACCAACCCTGCGCCATGCATGGCCTTTGGCTGTGCACAGCGCAGGTTGGCCACAGGGCCTGTCTCTGTCAGTAGATGTGTGAGTGAGTGCATGAATGTCTGAGTGGGTCTGAAAGTGGGTGTGTGAGTCTATGAATGGGTGCATGAGTGTCTGAGTGGGTGTGTGAGTGGGTGCATGAGCCTCAGAGTGCAGGTGTGAATGACTGAATTCGTGTATGAATGAGTCTGTGGTTTTTCTTTCATAATCCCGAATATTTTGCAAATAAATTGTGGATATATATGACAATTTTGGAATTTTTAACGAGTATCCCACGCCGTGACACAAAATTATATTAAACCTATGATTTGCCCCTAGAACACACCTATACCACGCCCCTGGGGTCAGGATACCTTCATCCGGTCCCTTATGCCACCTTCAATTTCGTGTGAAATAAAATGGCAGTTGCAACTTTATAGTCAGGTTGCTGTCAGCCAATTGCAATGCTTCTTTTTGCACATGTATTCACGAAAATTCACAAATTTTGTGATTAATCACGTCCAGAGATATACAAATTTATCTGCCCTTAAACATCTCCTAAACTACTGAACAGATTTACACAAAAAAACACAGTCTATGTACCTGCAGCTAGCTTTCTGCTACATTTTGTGTATGTCTGTCCAGTGGTTCAGGCTGTAGACATGTTGACAGATCCTATGGGAATTAAGATGGGAAATGCAACATTTTTTAGCCCCTTTTTTCTCAGCTCCCGCTTGATGGATCACCCCGAAACTTCTAGTGCACAACAAGAATCACTAGGCCACTTGTTTTCAAATTTTTTGTGAAGATTCTTCAAGCAGTGCCAACGATGAAACACTTTCAAATGAAAACATGGTCCTAACTATAACTTCCTACTGATGACTGCCAGTCTGCCACTATATATATATATATATATATATATATATTTATATATATATATATATATATATATAGATAGATATATATATGTATATATATATATATCTATATCTATATATGTATACAGTATATATATATCTATCTATATATATATATATATGTATATATATACACACACACACATATATATATATATACACATATTTTATATATATATATGAAAATATATATATATATATATATATATATATATATATATATATATATATATATATGAGAAAAATGGGCTGATTGCAGAAGCCCCCTAACTTTTTGCCCCCATTTCCCAATTTTTCACTTTTTGCTGGTGTTTTTCTGACTCTGGTGGTGTCCTGGGTACTGCTAACCAGTCCCAGGGCCTTTTCTCTGTATAAAATGAGTATACAAATTAGGCTAATTATAATTGGCTTTATCAACCTACCTATAAGTTCCTAGTATATGGTAGGGCATGTAGGTTTAGGTACCCAAGCATAGGTAGTGCCACAATAGGCGCACTACTGAGGTGCCCAGGGTCATTTTAAAGGCAGGCCTGCCTTGCTGGCTGCTTTTAAATTAAAGTCACAAGCAAATTCTTCTTTGGAATTAGAAGTACCTCCTAATTCTTAAACTACCTTATTTTTACATGTAAGTCACCCCTAAGGTGTGCCTTAAGTGCCCCTAGGGCTGGTTGCTATAATTATTTTATAAACCTGGTGAGTTAAAATAGTCAAATTTGTTTATCTCTTACTGTAGTGAATGGGCTTCATTGACTAAAATGGGGAGACTTTATTTTAATTAATAGAGTCCCAATAGGAGCCAGCTATTTCAAGTTTGGTATCAAACTGGTTGGTATAATAAATACAATAACTTGCCATTGTTGAATTTGATTTATCTAGCTCAGGGAAAGAGTTTTAGAATTCTACCTGAAAGTCTCCAACTTTAGCTCTCTAGTGCCCTTCTCTAATTGGCCAATGTCTAGCAGCCTGGCTAGGCTGCCTTGGTGAGGTATGACGTGGCCTGGGATGAACACAAAGAAAGTGCCTGGGGGAGGAGATGTGCCTCAGCAGATGGTGAAACAAGATAGGGGAGAGCAGCATAACTGGTCTTCAAAGGAGGGAAAGACATTTGGAGCACCTCAGGACCTCCCCCGTTTCCTGCAAACCAGACAACCAGGTGCCCTCTTGATTAGATTAGAAGAGGGCAGAAGAGGGGTATATTATGGATTTTTAGCCATACTACTGGGTGGGCTCAGCCAGACCTAACCTCAAAAATTCTTCTGCCATTTTGAATTTTTAAGGAATGTTGCTCCCTGAGATTGATTTTTGCCACACTTCCCAGGAAGTGGTCATCAAAGGGGGTAGTGGCCTGTCTGTGATTAGACAGTTGTCACCCCATGCTTTCCACCCGAGGAGCAAGGATAAATATGCCACAGCTGGCCCCGCACCTCAGGTCCCTACAAAGAACATCATCATCAGAAGAAGGATTGCCCTGCAGGACCAATGACCTGCACCTGAACACTGCACTCTGAAGGACTGCACCAGCTGCACACTTGCGCTTCACCCCTAAAAGGACTTTGCCTGTCTTCAACTGGTTTAAGAAGGGACTCCCTGCTTGTTACAGGTGAAAAATAGCTACCCAGAGACCCTTGCATCAACACCTGAATGAGCTGACCAGTGGCTAGTGGTCCTTTTTGGATTTGAACCAGGTGCATTCTGGGAGTTGGAGTCCTAACTCTCAAAGAGCAACTCAGAGCGTCTGGAATCTTAGGGGGAGCTGTGGACTCCTAAAGGACCTTCAAGGACCTTCTGTAAGAAGATCTGTAAGAAGATCCAGAAGTTTGGAGAACGTTTGGAAAAAAGCTCCCTAAAGGGACCGACCCTTTTCAAGCCAGCTTACCTCAACCGCGACCTGGCCTGACTTGCAGGTTCGTCCCCCTGAAAAGCTCTGGAGACCCATACTTCCAGGATTTGACCGGTGGCTACAAGAAAGGTGATCCAATGACCTTGCATCTAAACTGGCTTGCTGTGGTGAGTCGACCCCAAAAAAGTGAAAGTCCAAACGTAAAAAGATGACTGGGACTTCCCGTGCATTGTATAGGAGGAGGGCTCCAGGGACGTTTGATCAAGATTCAGCTTTGGCCCGGACAAAGATTTCTGAAAAATCATCTAAGTTGGAAGGTAGAATTCTTCACCGAGGTCTCCCGCGATGCATATCGAAAGAGGGCTCAAGGCAGGTCGGTTTGTATTGGTGACTTCGTCCCGCTGAAGAAAATCTTCAAAAAAAAAACTAAGGGGGTCATTTTTAGTTTGGCAGACGGAAAAACCCGTCCTCCAAACTCCCACGGTCAGGTTGCTGCCAGTGCACATGCCATCCTGTGGGCCCCATTACAAGTTCCCCGCTGGGCCCAGCGGGGAACAGCCCACAGCACTGATGCCGTTTCATAATGGATCCGGCGGCAATGTTGTGGTGCCTAGGGTTCAAAAGCACTTATGGTGCTTTTCACTGTCTGCATAGCAGACTGTGAAAAGGGCAATGGGGCCCCCATGGGGCCCCCTGCACCCTGTCTCTGCCAGCTTTTACATGGTGGTGCGGGCCCCATGTAAAAGCTGGCATAGAGGGGGCTCATAATCCCGAGGGAGGCGCTGCATGCATCGCTGCCCTGGTGGATTAGGACCTCCAACATTGGCTGTCCCACCAGTGGAGGGAAAATGGCGGTACTGACTGTCTGACCGTGGCCAAAGCGCCTCGGTCATAATGTAGCGGTCCCCTTCTCCGATTTTGATCGTTTTGGTGTAATTTTAAAGATAAAAATATACTCTATTGTTCATTAATTGGTGCTGGATTTTTATTGTGTTTTATGTTTTAATTATTTACTGTTTTGTGATTTTTAAATGTTTTACACCCCTGTTTCCTAAGTTAAGCCTTGTCGCTCGTTGCTAAGCTACCAAGCGTTGAGACCTGACTGGACCTAGTGGGGGATGGTGGCCTATTGCTAGGTACTTACCTGCCCTTACCAATAATCCACTTTCCAACAGGATATATATATATATATATATATATATATATATATATATATATATACATACACACACACACATATACATATATAAATATATACATATATATATATATATATATATATATATATATATATATATATATATATATATCACCAGTGATGTCCATTCAGATGTAATTGACCATGTCATGAGTGATGTAATATGTGAGGACATAAGCAGTGCACTGCTGGCGCATACGTTATAGTTAGGTGAGGTAAACATAACTCCTGAATTTCTATGGTTGTGTATGTTTCAAATATAAGCCTAGCTATACCGTTCTTGAGGCTACCCTCGCTGTCCCAGATAGCCTGTAAAGGATATAGTATAAAATAAATTAAAAAAATAATCAGGGACAATGGGGGAGGCCTTGAGGCTCCCCCACGGTCCCAGATAGCCCATTAGAGCTGTAAAAAAAATATTTTTTAAAATAGCTCAAGTGTGAAGGTTGCAGACCTTCAAACTGAGCAATGAAAGTTTGAATCCAGGTGTGTCCCTCCTTTATTTATTTATTTTCGTATTCAAATGTTTAAGGCTTATGCTGAAAGGTGATCTTACTCTTTTTAATTGACAAATACATTTTTCTTTTCAAATTGTGACAAAATATTTAATTTTAAGTATATCATACATCAAAGCCTAAAAAACTCTCTATCTTTCTCCCCCTCTCTTTCTCTCACTTTCAAACTCTTTCTCCCACTCACACAACACTCAAATACATATGCATCCGCTCATAGACCCACTCACGCAACCACTCATAGACCCACTCAGACCCTCGTGCACCTACCCACAGCCCCAGTCAGACCCTCACACACTCACTCACAGACCCACTTAAACAGTTACACACCAACTCACAGACCCACTCAAACACTCACACACCCACTCACAGATCCACTGACACTCTCATGCACCCAGTCACAGACCCAAGCACACACTGATGCATCCACTAAAACACTGATGTATACATTCTCACATAGACAAACACTCTCACAGCCACTCTCACCCCCAGAAACACCCTCTCACACCTATTCTCATACCCAAAGGGCCATGTGCACCATTGGAGTGGGTGGTTAGGAGGGCTGGTCAACAGGTCTGTCTGCATACCAGGTCTTGCAGGCAACTTCCACTGCGCATGGGCAAAGGCTGTGCACAGTGCAACGTTGGGTGTTAATAGGGGGTTGAACTCAGTTCCAAACTTTTCAGCAGTTATAGTTAGAGTTATTTCAGGGAATTATAACTCACAACCTAAGGTAATTATAACTCAAGCCCTTGTGATGCACAGTTTTCTCATCTTAATTTTACTGCAAATGTTGCAGTGATAAGATAAAAGATGCCATAGAAGGTCTCACCAATGTTATATCTTGTGGAGTAATTAGCTAACTATAACTGCTGAAAGGTTTTGGTACGAGTATATTCAGAACCTAATAACGTCCCTTTAACCTTTGTTTTTTCTAGTGAATTTGTATATTTTTTTTAACATACAGTAATTTTCAAAACTATATGTTAATCCAACCACTGCCATGCACAGCCTTCATTTGTGCACAACGGGATTGGCCACAGCCCCAGACATGTGGTCATGCTCTGCAGCCAACCCCTTATAATCACCCAACCCTATGCTGCACACAGCTTTTGGCTATGCGCAGTGGGGATTGGCCACAGGGCCTGTCTCTGTCAGTTGATCTGTGAGTGGGTGCATCAGTGTCTTAGTTGGTGTAAAAGTGGGTGTGGGAGTCTATTGAGTGGGTCTGAGTGGGTGCATGAGTACTTGAGTGGGTGTATGACTTGGTGCATGAGTCTCTGAGTGTATGAGTGAATGAATGAGTGTATGAATGAATCTGTGAATTTAAAAAAAATATTTTTGCTTATTCACAATTATTCTTAATTATTCTTGATTAATCTTGAATATTCTTGAATATTCATGAATTTTGTGCATGGTGAAGAAAAATCATTTTAAATCCATAATTTGACCCTCAAACATCCCTATATCACACTCCTGGGGGCAGGGGACTCCGTGGCCAACCAATAACAGCGCTTCCATTCATGTACGCATTCGTGAAAATTCATAAATATTAAAGAATTATATACGACCTCAGATAAACAAATTTGGATTTTCTTTAATTTTGCATAAACTACAGAATGGATTTACACCAAATAACCAAAAGCACAACCTGTAGAACAGAATCTAGTTCTCTGCCAAATTTGGTGCAGTTCCGTCCAGTAGTCTGGGCTGTATTCCTGTTGAAAACTCATAAGGGAATTAACATGGGAAGTATGCATATTTGTTAACCCCCTGCTTGACGGATCACCCCAAAACTTCCTGTACACAACAAGAATCACTGGCACACTTTTTCTGGAATAGTTTGTGAAGATTGATCAAATGCCGTCAAAGATATAGGCAAGTAAAAAATGCTTTTTCTATGGAGACCTGACCCTAACTATAGCTACCTACTGGCACCCCTCAGTAGGTAATATATTTTTACTCATGTAGTTCCTCTTATGGTAAGAAGATTGCATGTTTTAGGGCACCAGCACCACCGGGTCTGGGTGACTGACTTGGCCCCATACTGTTTGGAAGCTGTTGTCCTCATTCCTGGCTATCCTGCAGTGCCTCATCCAACCCTAGAAAAGAAAGGTGATTTGTGGTAACCTAAATATTACACTTTCATTCCTCAGGGAAGTCTGAGGCTCACACATGCCAAGGCAGAACAATAATGCAAAATAGATTTCAATGCATTTCTTGAAGCAATTGCATCCTATTACGAAAAGTAAATGCTGTGATAATTAGGTAGATGAATCATAATTCAGCGAACATTGATACAACCAGTATGAAGAAGAGAAACCACCCCAGCATCCTTGTAAGATCCTAAAAGCCTAAAGATTCCTATCTACTTTCTGTGTCCAACATCTGAGCCCATAGCGGTGGTAACCCTTCTGCCTATCCTAGTCTAAGAAAAGGATCCCGACCACATACCTGGAAAGGCTGGCAAATATCTGACTGTTGTCTTTATGGCAATCCTCTTGTTTGGCTGAAGAGTCAGCACCAGGATCAGCGAAGTTGTCAATGGAATAGTGTATGTCGCAAGACAGCCATGACTGGAATGCCCTCTGCCCCCTTAGGCCTATGTAATGTTCATATTATGAATTCCTCAGTGTTCTAAGAACAGGCTTGACCTGATAATATGTGTAGGAGTTAGAGTCTGACTCCTGAGCTTCTGGAGTGGCAATACAAGTTAGAATGTCATGTACCGAGTATGGCAGCATTGAACAGGGCACAAAAGGAAATGCATGCAAAGGATTGATAAAATGTGGAGTGTGAACAACTATGTCTTCTCAGAATGAAGCAACTGATTAAAATATCAAAACACTGAGCTCAAAGCTAGCTGTGCTAAAAAATATGAACTGAACAAAAACATTTGTGCATATAAAACGCACAGGCTAGAGGCCTAATGCTAAATAAAATAAGGGTGTCCAACCCAGGCACTAAGAGAACCCACAACACCCTCCCGTTGCCAATACAGGAATATAGGGTCCAGGACCTAAAATGAATAAGATTATTAAACAACTAACTAAAAAGCAAGTATAATATAAAGCATATATAGTGAAGAGATGAAATGTCCATGTTGGCAAGCAGACCAGACCAAAGCATAAGGCAGAATTAAAACAGGGCAATTTGTGAAAAAAGTGGCAATTAAAAAACATCGGAATCCTGCTTGAGGTAATCAAAAACATCAGTGGAGATGCAATCTAGGGGTGTGTGGAGCTCACAGAGTTCCACTATGCGGAATTCCGCACAGTGCCAAAACAACTCCACAAACTCTGCCTCACCCCACAAACGGATGGAGTTGTGTTCAGCCGCGTGTTCGCACTGATTTTTGTGAGTAGCGTGCTCCGTATTGTAATGCAAGCATGAACGGCCCCACGTGGTCACCCCCGTGTACGGACATCTTGTTTTTCCTAATCTGTACACAGTGCTGGGTCTATTTTACAATCAATACTATGGGCAAAAAATATCATGCCTTTTACAGGTCGCAAACAGCCCGATTTTGTGAATGGGTCTGTTTGGGACTGGTAAAATGCATTTTGGAATGTATGAATTCCAATTTGCGCTTTAGTGACATGTTACTGAATCACAATTTGGAATTGTGAAAACATACCAATTTGGTATTAGGAAGAGGGGTGTTCAGGGCTTCCCTTCCAAAGACTGAATCGCAGTGGTATGCAAGCATGTTTTGTGACCAAAATGGGGTCGCAAAACATTCACAACTTACCACCTACTTCAAGCAGGTGCTAACCCATTTGCAATTGGGAGGGGTTACCAACGGACCACTTCCACTTTGTGGATGGTAGCAAAAACATTTTTAAGGAGCTGGCAGTGATTCCACAGACCAATGGCTATTTCTAAAACCTGAAAAGAAAACTTCACGTTTTTCTTTTTTTAAACACTCCTGTTTTTCTTTAATGAAAATGGGCTGCATTGAAGAAAAAAGATTGCTTTATTTAAAAGCAATCACAGACTTGGTGATCTGCTGACCCCAGCAGACCACCATCCCTGTGATTGTTGCGTTCCCTAATGTATAGCAATTAATATTAATGAGGTAGGTCTATTTGCTTTTCATAGGAAATGCTAAATGAAACTCATGGAATTTCATGCATTAGGAGTAGCCATTACATAATTACGATTCACAGAGAATCACAATTAGGTAATCATTATTTCTAATAATGATACATACGGGCCTATATCTTTGCCATCCTTACTTTATCCTACTTATCCTTCCCTGTTTTACATTTATTTCCTTAGTGTGTGTATTTGTGTTGGCGTATTTCATGTTTGCCTCTTTTTTATTTTCTGTGATTTGTGTCCCTTCTTTGATTTCCTCTAACTTCCTAATTTCTACAGCTCTATTTCTTCTCTTTCCCCCTGTATTTTTCTTTATTCCCACACAACGCCATGGCAAAGGGTGGAAGAGGCGGTGCCAGTGCTTGGGGTGCAGCGAACAGCCATCAGGGGTGCAGCCTTGTGCCATTGTTAGCAAGGAGGAGGTGGCTGCACTTGTTTTTGTGTGGAGTGCCACCTCCCCTCCAAGGTAGCAGCATGTGGTAAGCCCAGGAGTGGGTATAGCCTGTGGGAGCATCAGCTGCTGTGAGGGAGGGTGCGCCGTTGCATTTAAAGACATACTGGGTTTCGGCACACCCAGCAGCAGCTGATGCACCACTAGGCTGATATCCTGAACAGGAAGTAGGACCTGCTCAACATGCTGGGGTCCTGGTTGTGGGGATTGGTGAGTACTAGTAGTCATTACTAATTTTGTTGTGTTTTACAGTGCTATTTTGTTTTCAAATAGAATGCTGGTCACACTAAAAGGTATGTTAAGTTCACATAACGTTACAAATATTATGAGATTCAATTTGAGCAACCCAGGTGCTTGTTGCTACCTAGTTCCGCTTGTTGGTTTATGCTCTCGCTTGGGCTGATTATTTATTAAGTCATGCTAAGTCCTCTATCCTCTTGTTACTAAAATAGTGGTACCGTGGTAGTAGTGGTAATATAATATCAGTGAGTTAGCGTTCTCTGTTGCTTTCTTTTTATGTAGCTCGTACGGTCCCAAACCATCTCCCAGTAATGGTAGTATGCATCTATGTAATGAAAAGGGAAACTGACTAAGTTGGCCCATCAAAGAGGGGTAGAGATTTGTGAAGCAAAGATCATTCTTTACAATCCATTAGTATTTCCAAATGTAGTTTGGAAAAATTCGAATAAGGCTTAGGTAAGGTTTAGAAAAAAAGGAATAGGTCAACTCGATAACATAGGCAATTTGATTTAGAAAAGTACAACATTAATATATTACTGCCTTTGCCTTGTGCCTGTCAAAATATTTTCTATGAGATTAACTGTACCACTAATCTATTGTTGTTGTCTTCTTTATTTCCCACATCGGCACCCTTAGGACGTCCTACTCCAGTGTCTTGGTCTTACAGTACCAGTCCACAGGGTATAAATGTTAGAGGAGATGTTGTGTCTTCTAGTCTTCTTGTTCTTGTGTTCATATTCTGTTGCCATTTCATTGTTCAATTTGTTGTTGATAAGTCCAATTGTAAATAGTAAAGCGTGTGGTTGTTCATATTCAGTTTACATTGTGCTTTCACCCTCAAGTTTAGTGTTACCTATTCGTCCTTACAGTTGGCTACTACTTCTCGCTCCACCCCCTTCTCTTATAAATAGTAGCTACTTCTCCATTAACACTCATGACTAAAGTTCCTTAGCATTTTGTCATCTTTTTCTTCCTCATATCACTGGGCAGCCATATTACCTCTCCAATCTGTAATAACTATTTTTTCTCTTCATATTTACTTATTTTTCCTTTTCTTTTCTAATCTTTACGGCAATGTGATAAAAATGGGCTGATTGCAGAAGCCCCCTAACCTTTTGCCCCC
This sequence comes from Pleurodeles waltl, assembly GCF_031143425.1. Taxonomy (NCBI): domain Eukaryota; kingdom Metazoa; phylum Chordata; class Amphibia; order Caudata; family Salamandridae; genus Pleurodeles; species Pleurodeles waltl. Next base: position 572,724,728 of record NC_090448.1, read on the forward strand.
ATCAATCATACTGTTGTTTTTCTGACTCTGATTGTGCCCTGGGCACTGCTAAACAGTCCCAAGGCCTGTGTTCTGTTTAAAATGTTATATGCAAATTAGGCTAATTATAATTGGCTCTACCAACATACCTATAAGTTCCTAGTATATGGTAGGGCATGTAGGTGCAGGGACCCCAGCATAGATACACCCATAGGTGCACTGCTGCGGTGCCCAATGCCATTGTAAAAGCAGGCATGGCTTACTGGCTGCTTTTAAGTTATACTTAACCCCAAATTTTACTATGGAATTAAAAGTAATTCCAAAGTCCTGAGCTACCTTATTTCTACATATAGGTCACCCATAAGGTATCCCCTAAGTGGCCCCAGGGTTGGTTGCAGTGTTACTATAAGCAGGGACTTTATAAAAGATGTTTTATGAGCCCTGGTAAGATTCACAACAGCCATGGGGTGGCTAACAGTGTTGCTATAGGCGTCTGTCACTTGGTACTGATGACCAAGTAGGTGCTGCTCAGGGGCAACCAGTTTCTCCATCACCATTGTGACACTGGCACATGTGTCCCTTTCAGCCTCAACCTGAACACCATTAATCAGGGGTAGTTGCTTGTACTTACCCATATTAAGGGGACAAGCAACTAAGGTGACGAGGTCAGTGCCACCATCAGAGACCAAAACAGCCTCAGTGATCTCCCTAACTAGACCAACCCCAACATCATTACCAATGGTGAGCCCAGCTGCACCCTTTGACTGGCTATTAGTAGTGTTCTTCCTACCACCACTACTATTACTAGGGGCACTAGTGGAAGCAGTAGGGGTTGTGGTGGTGGGAGGTTTGGTGTTTCTTTTTGGACAATGAGGCTCAGTTGCCCAATGACCTTTGGCTTTACACAGATAACACCAAAGCTTTTTATTATTGTGAGAAGAGGATATGTGCCCACCAACCCCAGAGGATCTTGTGTGTACCTGATGAAGACTCAGAAGATTTTTTATCTTTGTCCCTACCCTTGTCATGAGACTTACTATCCTTCTTCTTGCTGTCTTTGTCACCCCATGTATGGACTTTTCTGTTCACCCTTCTTATGACCCATTTGCCTGCCTTCTTTCCCAATTCTTGGGGAGAGGTCAGATCTGAGTCAAGAAGATACTGATGCAACAAATCAGACACACAATTATTCAATATGTGCTCTCTCAGAATTAAGTTATGTATGCTTTCATAGTCAGTCACCTTACTGCCATTTAACCAACCTTCTAGGTCTTTCACTGAACAGTCTACAAAGTCTGTCCAATCCTGTGATGACTCCTTTCTTGTCTCTCTGAACTTATCCTGTATTATTCAGTGTTTAAGCCCGGACCATCTAAGAGTGGACTTTTAAGAATGTGGTAGTTATCTGCATCATACCCTCTGACAATAAGGATTCTGTCTCTCCCCTTGCAAGAGAAAGATAGCTACAGGATAGCAGCCTACTGCACATGACGGACCTTCTGAACTTTACAGGCCCTCTCAAGTGCAGCAAACCACTTGTATATGTCATCTCCATCCTTGTAAGAAGCAAGTTTAGTATCAAATTAAAAGTTATAATAAATCCAGCAACTTTCCACTGTCGAATTTAATATAACTTGAACAGAGAAAAAGTATTAGAACTCTTGCTAAAAGTTACCAATTTCAGCCCTGCAGTGCTCTTCTTTGATTGGTCAGCCTCTGGCAGCCTGAAGCCGGCTGCCTTGATGAGGTGTGAAGGAGCCTGGGCTGAAGCAAAGGAAGCATCTGGTGGGAGGAAATCTACCTCAGCAGATGGTAGAATGGGATGGGAGGAGAGCAGCCAAACTGGACTTCAAAGAAGGGAAGGTCATTTGGGACAGTGACTAGACCTTACCCATTTCCTGCAGCCCCAGACAGTTCAGTGTCCCCTGATTAAATTAAGAGGGGGCTGGAAAGGGGTGTCTTAAGGGAAACTTAGCCACAACAGTGGGTGGACTCAGCCAGATCTAAACTCTAAGATTGATTTTTTGCCATCTTGGATTTTGTCCCTACACATCTCAAAGGAATAGCTTGTGTGTATTTTCTTCTAATGTGAATCCAGTTAAATAACAGAGGATGCTTAACCATATCTAAAAAATGAATTGTCAAATCGCTCTTTTGTTGGAAACACACCTTAAAGAAAAAGACATTCACACCCTCATAACAACCCTGGCGGTTGGTGTTAAAGTGGCGGTAATACCGCTAACAGGCCAGCTATAAAAGAAAATGGAATCACGACCATGGCGGAAACCGCCATTACTGTCAGCCACTTTAGCACTCCGACTGCCACGGCGGTAGCAACAAACACCGTGGCAGTAACCGCCAACAGCCAGGTGGAAAACAATGTACCGCCCACCCCATCACAATCCACCCATAAGCCAGCTTTTTCGGGGTGGTACCAATGCCATCAAAAGCACTTCGAAAACAGTATTTGGAAGGAAAACCACTCACCTCTTGACACTCAACGAACAACCAGGACGCCATAGAGCCGGAGCTGTAGGTCGTGCCCATGCTGGTCTACCTCCTCATCTACCAGGAGTACAAACTCCGACAGCGACGACCACAGTGAGTACTGCACCTAGCACACAGGGGGTGGAAAAAGAGTGTGACACACACACGCAACACGCAACACACCCACCCCCACCCCCACTCTCACCCACAATACCATACACACAAACACATGCATCAACATAACATTTACACCCCGTAACTCCCTGGAAGAACGCAAGGACAAAAGGAATTGAGTCAAATCAGTGAAATTATAGAAATAGTCAGTTATACGTAATAATCAGAAAAACAGTATTTACAAAAATATACAATATGTACAGAAGGTGGTACATTGTCCATTCACAATGCAACTGGCCCAAAACGCATGGGCCAAGCCCACACTTGACTCCTGCCTCAATACGGAGAGAACACTGCAGGGGCATCAGGTCGAAAACACACAGGCACCTCAGGGGGAAGGGGGGCACCTCAGCTGGAAAATAGAATAACGCCACTGATCCTGGAGGGGCCTCCATGCCCACAGCGATGTCCTGGGAAGTGCAAGGCCACAGTCTCTCAAGTGGGTGGGTTGCCCACTGCTTGGTCCGGGGGAGAGCTAAGCCACAGTCTCTCAAGTCTCTCAAGTGGGTGGGTTGCCCACTGCTTGGTCCTGGGCAGTGCAAAGCCACAGTCTCTCAAGTCTCTCAAGTGGGTGGGTTGCCCACTGCTTGGTCCTGGGGGGTTCAAGGCCACAGTCTCTCTAGTCTCTCAAGTGGGTGGGTTGCCCCCTGCTTGGTCCTGGGGAGTGCAAGGCCACAGTCTCTCAAGTATATGGCTTCTCCAACGGTTCTGGAGGGGGCTTTGTGCCCAGTCTCCTTCATCCGGTCATGGACAGGGTGAGTGGATGCCTTTCTCTACTGGTTCTGGAGGGGGCTTTGTGCCCAGTCTGCTTTATGCTGCCAAGGAGGGGGTGAGTGGATGCCTTTCTCCACTGGTTCTGGAGGGGGCTTTGTGCCCAGTCTGCTTCATCCTGCCAAGGATAGGGTGAGTGGATGCCTTTCTCCACTGGTTCTGGAGGGAGCTTTGTGCCCAGTGATGCAACACTTGGGGTGTGGCAGTTCATAGTCCTTCAACTGGGTGTGTGAGGCATGAGATTTGCATGGACCAGGTTGCATGATAGTCCATGGAGGCAGGGCTAGAGTCCATCCGGTGGTGGCTACTGCTGCAAACTGGTGGTAGTGCCGGTGATGGTGGGGGTGATGCTAGTGGAGGAGGGAGGCTCTAGGCCATCTCCTGCAGCCTCGGATGGCTGCCCACTGGGGCTGATGCTGCTGGTAGTGATTCTACTGTCAGCAGTGCAGCTGGCGGTGCTTGCGTCGGTGCTTGAGGCGGTGCTTGCGGCAGTGCAGGTGGCAGTACTGGCAGCAGTGCCGGTGCTGCCAGTGGTGGAGGGAGGCTCCAGCCCTTCTCCTGCAGCCTCGGACGGCTGCCCACTAGGGCTGCTGCTGCTGACAGTAGTGGTGCTTGCAGCAGGGCAGGTGACGGTACAGGTGGTGGTGCTTGCAGCGGTGCTAGTGGCGGGGCTGCTGCCGGTGCTGGCTGCGGTACAGGTGGCGGTGCTGGAGGTTGTGCTAGTAGCCATCAGGCCTTCACCTGCAGCCTCGGATGGCTGAAGTGCCTTGCCTGGTGTTTTGTGCCCCTTCCTCACCTTGGCAGATGGTGGTGTCACCCTGGGTCTGGCAGCTGGAGTCTTTGAGGTGTCCTTGCTTGGTGGTTGTTGCTTCTTCCCCTTGCTGGATCCTGTCCCCCTCTTCCCCTTGCCAGGTGGCCGAATGGTTTTGGCGTTGGCAGGGGTTGGTGGCACACTGGCTGGGCTGACGGGTGCCCCCTTTGAGCCTTTGATGGCTGCAGGAGCCACAGCAGACGACAATTTGGTGGCTGAGGGGCTGGGCTGGGTTCTGGTCAACCTGGCCCAAGAGGACGGATGGAGGGGGGTAGGGAAGAGGTCAAAGTTGGCCAGGAAAAGCTTTTTAGGGGCAGTGGGGTGGGAAGAAGGAGAGGGTTTGGGAGGGGAGGAAAAGGGAGTGGTTGTAGGAGGTGTCTGTCTACTGAGTTTGGGTGCAGGTGCATGGGCTGGATGCTGTTGTGAGGTGGATAGCTGTTGGGTGGGTGGGTGCTTGCGTTTGTGTACTTTGGGAGGAGGGGTTACAGACACACTGGGAGAGGACACAGGGGACATGTGCATGGATGTGGGGGTGGTGACTGACAGTGAGGGGTGTGTTGTGATGGGCGTGCTGGTGATGGGGGTAGTAGATGAAGATGTAGTGCATGCAGGTGTGAGTGGAGACGCTACTGGGAGGGAGGTGGAAGACAAGGAAGAGGGGGACACAGTGGAGACTGTGGATGTTGGTGTGTCTGCATGGGGATTGTGCTTGTGTGAGTGCCTGTGTGATGAAGTGTGGTGCTTGTGTTTGGCTTAGCCACTTTTGTGTGTTGATTTGTGTGTATACTGGTCTGAAGGTATGTTTGGGATAGGCTGGGGTTGAGGGGAATGGGACTAGGTAGAGGAAGTTGGAGGGGGGAGGCTGGAGAGAGGGACAAGGGCTGCTATCAGTGCTGAGGCCAGAGCCTGAAATGTTCTCTGTTGGGCCACCAGGCCAGAGTGAATGGCCTCCAGGTATGCAATTGTTTGTTGCAAATGCCTCTCACAACCCTGGATGGCATTCAGAATGGTTGACTGCCCAACAGTGGGGAGATTTCAGGAGGTCAATATCCTCCTTACTGAAGGCAGCAGGGCTGACTGGGGCATGGCCTGAGGAGCCTGGGCCGAAGGAGATTCCCACCCTCCTGAGTGAGCGGGAACGAGAAACACACTGAGGGTCTGCTGGGAGGGCGGTGCTGGTAGGGGGAGTGGCAGCTGTACCTGTTGTTGGGGTGGGCACAGAGGTGTTGGCCACCACCAGGGAGCATCCATCGGAGGAGGAGTCGCTGTCTGTGGTCTCCCCTCCTGTCCCCGTCATGGTGCTCCCCTCACCCTCCGTCCCACTGGTGCCCTCACTATCGGTGGATTTGGCCTCCAGGCCCATGTGGGATGAAGCTCTCTCCATCACCAGTGCCTCTGCTCCTCCGCCAGATGATGCTAATGCACACAAGGACAGGGTGACAAAACAAAAAGGGGGGAGAGACAGAGGATACACTTGGTCAATGCCAGCAACAACACTACTGTTGGCGTACACAACACAGAGGAAGCAGCCCTATGCACTAGGCCATGCACTACCAGTTACAATGCTACTCACCAGGCCATGGGGTGCAATGCTTAACTCCATTAGCTGCACACCTGAAACCCACAGGACCCTGCACAGTAGTAGATGCCCACAAACACTATTGGGGTAGGAGTGCTTCAGAGCCTGCCAAACAAGGGACCTACCCTGACAGTTCTCCCTGGCCTAGGGGCACCCACATACCACATTTCCCACCCAGGTACAACCTTAACACGTGCAAAGTAATGATTCATAATCTGTACTCACCCCCTTGTGGCTGCTCAGATGCCTTCAAGCGCCCATCCAACTCCGGATAGGCCACCGCCAGGATGCAGAACATCAGGGGTTTCAGGGTACGACGGGCACACCTTCCTCATTGGGAGGCCAGCCCCAGCTGGGCCTCTGCCGTCTTCCTTGCCCAGCGCGCAGGTCCTCCCACCGTTTGCGGAAGTGGGTGCTCGGCCTGTCAAGGACCCCCAGGGTACACACCTCCTTAGCAATGGCACACCAAATACCCTTTTTCTGGTGGGCACTGACCTGCATGGAAAGGACAGCAGAAAAGGGAATTAGTCAACTGTCTGGATCGTCACACTCATGGCCCACCAGATCCCTCCTATCCCCTGACACACATACATTGACCACCATACATGCAGCATACTGACCAGGACCCCTCACCACCCCCTACATGTGGCTTACACACACAGCACTCCATACATTCATGGCCCACGCATCATGCTCACAGTGTACTCACCTGTTTTCTGGAGGACCGTAGAGTAACGTGTACTGGGGTAGGACCCCATCCACCAGTTTCTTCAACTCCTCCGCATTGAAGGCAGGGGACCTTTCCCCAGACACATGAGCCATTGTTGCTTCCAGACACAGGTCACAGCAGCATTTGCAGTCTAGGTCCTCTCCCGTTGAAGGTCAGGTAGCAAGTGAGTAAATAGATAGAAAATGGCGGTGACGTCTGCAGCGGTGAGTACCGTCACCGCCGAGGTACATCACCTTTGGCTCCTGGAACCCATAGGGCCCAATGTTAACCAATGCAAAGTTGCATGGCGCTCATCGACCGCCTACCGCAATGGTGCACAACGCCAGCAGAATTACCTCATTTCTACTTGTCCTTCCTCACAGGTCAGGCAGCCGCCATTTCAGGGGGGCACAGGGCATGGCACCTAACTGCGTCACAGTAGACATTGGCACAGCAAATGACTCTCAGGTTCACATACTGGTTCTGTTAATGTAGAAATGCATCGGAGGCGGCAGGAGGCGGTGCCACTGAATCTTAGGGCAGGAGCCCTTTAAATAAACTTTGCGCTCCCGCCGTCGCCGGAAGCGCATTGGAGGCGGCAGGAGGCTGTGCCACTGAATCTTAGGGAAGGAGCCCTTTAAATAAACTTTGCGCTCCCGCTGTCGTGGGACGCGTGTGGGCGGCGCCTGGGCAAAGCTCGGGCCGTAGGCAGGCCCGTCCTTCACCCGTCAGCGCCTGGAAGAGGCTGGGCTGGGCCACACTCCTTAATTTTTTGTTTTTGTGTTGTGCTGATCAGCGGTCCTGAGTAAGTCTTTTCCTTTTTTCTTTTCTTTATTCTCTATTTAGCATGGGAAAGCGTAAGGTTCGTTCTAGCCCTGACCCAGCTATAGTCAAATCCAAAAGCTACAAATCCAATAGAGTAACGCTAATCCATTCCAATTGCGTCTCTAGAGAAATTGACAATTTAATTGAGGAAGTGGAATCCATCCTTAAGGAAAAAGAGGGCAATGCCCGTAAGAGACTGAAATCAGGATCTTTACTTCCATTTTTAACAACCGGACCCATTAACCCTACTGATACACAGCCTCAGAAAATTTTAGCCCATGTTTCTGTCACTCCCAGCTTGACTTGTCTGGCCAATTCTTCGTCTTCGCCTGGTATTGGTTCCAATTTGGATGTAATCCCTTCTGTCTCCATTCTTAATGGGATTCCATGTACAAATCGGTTCTCTGTTTTGGACCAATCAGAATTGGTGAGTGCCAAACAGTCTTTGCCTTCTAAATCCATTTGTAATCCACCTAGCGATGATGTTTTAATACTGGTATCTAGTCTAAAGCGTGAAGTTGGGGAATTGAAGAGTCTTTTATTTGAGGTCCTTAAACTCCTTAAAAAATATGACTTAACCCCTGAGTGCATCTCGAATCTAGTGACAGCACAAGTTTCTCGGCCTTCGGTTCCTGTTGCCCTGCCAGTAGACTCTCCACTGCTACGGGAAACGGACAAGGGTCCCAGTTATAGACCTCATTATGGAAATCACTCGACCTCAGTTCTAGCAAATTCGTCATTCTCTCCTTTTAATCCGGGTCAATCTGCGGCCCATTTTATTCACGTGCCCAACCAAAATTGCATCGACATGTGTAATGTCCCTCGACTTTCACCCCATACGAGGGAAGACACTTCTCTTATTAACAAGGTGTCGTATTGGATTCGCCACACTAGGGGTTGTGGCTCTATCATCCACGCTGATATTGTTTTTGCTTCTCATGTGCGAGGCCCTGGTGGGCGGGACATTATTAAACTTCATCTCGTCAGCCCCGCTTTAGTTAAGGGGATTTTGCAGATGGAAGCTCGTAACTTATCAAGAAATGACTCTGATATATTTTTTTGAGAAAGTTTGCCTGTTACGGGTCACAAGATTACGTCCTCTCGTCCATCTAGAGTCAACCCAATTCTTCGAAATGCTTCTGTTTCAATTGTCTCTCCCGGCTCGTTGCCTTTTCCCGGCAATGGGCCTGCTCTGGTCTGCAACAATAAAGGTACTTTCACACGAGACCCCGTCACCCCAGGGGACACATCAGATGTGGATTGACTACGCCATTCTAATTTTTGCAAACACAACGTTCCATATGTCCGGGTAGCGCCACTCCCAAGATCTTCATTTGGTTTGGGTGCCAACACTATAAGGGTTTCACCTTGCATTACCAATGGGACTTCCAATTCAGTTCCCGATGTTGACTCTTGTACGCCAGTTTGCAGCACTATATCAAGGAAATTACTGTCTTGGAACGTGGCTGGCATCAAGAGCAAATTATCTGATCCGGACTGGGAGGCTTATGTTGAATCTTTCTCCATATGTATGTTTCAGGAAACTTGGTCTACGGATTGTGTGTATAGGCAAGGCTATTGTTGTTTTACTAAAAAGGCGATTCAGTCCTCCAGGGGAAGGACGATTGGAGGCCTATGTACTTGGGTCAAGCTGACTGAGGTGGGCAGGGTAAAGGAAATCGCTGTAGACTCTTCCGACATTCTTGCAAAAGCAATATGGCCTATCACAGGTACTCCGGTGTTATGTATTAATATTTATAACAGTCCAGGCCCTTATAACCATAAGCCTGATACTATTCATCTGTTGCACAATCTTTTATCTGACCTCTATTTTAAATTCTGTGTTATTATTGCAGGTGATTTTAACGCCCAAATTGAATTCGATTCAGCTTTTGCTGAGTCTATCCAGGCTGAAGATGAAGTATGGAATCTCCCCCCGCTTTTAACCCAACCAGTGTCATTTACTCCACCCCCTAGGGTGTTGCAGATAATAGACCTTGTAGTAACATATGGCCTTCATTTTGGAAATGGTCAATTTTCAAATGACAACCTTGTTAGACCTACCTTCTACAGAGGCCACTATAGCAGTACTCTGGATTGCGTTATTTTTGATCTGCGAGTCTGGCATTTTATAATCAATGTAGAGGTGGGTTCTCGGTGCACTAGTGACCATGCCCCTTTACAAATTGAATATAATGCAACTCTTTTTATAGGGCTCACTCCACCTCATGTTTCGGATGTTCCCAATGACTGGCTGGAATTATCCAGCAATAGGCGCGTGGTGAGATGGTCTTCGTTTTCTAAATCCAATCTGCTTAATGATAAGCTCAGCGCCTTAGTTTCCTGCTACCAGCTTTTTGATGACCTTACTGTCCTAGCTTCCTCAGAAGTTATGTCCTCTCATGTGGCTCTTTTTGTGGATCTTAAGGAGCTTTTTACTAAACCTCCCTCAACCCAAAACAATTCTTCTTTGTCTAATTGTAAGTGGTTTGATAAGGAGTGTCGGGAGGCCAAGAGCCTTTTGTCCAAAGCTTTAAAGCTAACGAGCCGGGACGCCATTTCACATGCGAGAATAAACTATGCTTCCACTTGTAAGTCATCTAAACTTAAATATGAGGAAAATTTATGGGAGTGTCTGGTGGAGGCGGCTAGTGCTCGTGATCCCAAACTTTTCTGGACCTTGGTCTGACGTAGAGACCCCGTCCTTTCACCTATTCCTGAATGCCACATTAATGCAGAAACTTGGCTTTCCCACTTTCGGGAACTCTATGGGTCCTGCCCTGATTCGAACAACACTCCTACTGATTCTCTATTGTGCCTCCCCCCTGTGCCGCCCTTTACCCTAAAGGAAACAGAAATGCATCATTACTGCAATAGATGTGTGATTATGCCCCTCTGCTCACAGTTTTCCTCCATAGGTTTCGACCGCTGAGGATGAATATGTGATGGAGACATCCTCCAGTGTACAGACCCCTGGTGGACCTTGCCACAATGGAGGACAGACACATTATCATTACATACAGACTTGATCGGGTCACAATCCAAGAACTGTGTGCCCAGTTGGAGCCACACCTAATGTCAGTTATCCGCCAGCCCATAGGTATCCCCCCTCTAGTGCAGGTCCTGTCAGTGCTCCATTTCCTGGCAAGTGGTTCCTTCCAAACTACAGTGGCCATGGCATCAGGGATGTCACAGCCAATGTTCTCAAATGTGTTGGCCAGAGTGTTGTCTGCCCTGCTGAAACACATGCGTAGCTACATTGTATTTCCCGAGGTGGAGGATTTGGCCGCAGTGAAGGCTGACTTCTATGCCCTGGGACATATCCCCAACATCATTGGTGGCATTGATGGTACACATGTGGCATTTGTTCCCCTCTGGAGAAATGAACAAGTGTTCAGGAATAGAAAAAGCTATCACTCTATGAATGTGCATATGGTGTGTTTGGCTGACAAGTACATCTTCCATGTGAATGCCAAGTATCCTGTCTCTGTGCATGACGCCCTTATCTTAAGGAATAGCAGCATCCCATATGTGATGGCTGAACTTCAGAGGCACTGGGTGTGGCTAATCGGTGAGTCCAAGGTCGCCACCCAGTATTAATTGGTGCATGGGTATAGGGTTGTCCCTAAGGGTTACTGTGTGGCTAATAGGTATCCCTCGAATATTTGCAGGTGACTCTGGTTACCCCAACCTCTCATGGCTACTAACCCCAATGAGGAATGCCAGGACAACGGCAGAGGAACGTTACAATGAGGCACATGGGCGAACAAGGAAGATAATTGAAAGAACCATTGGCCTTCTGAAGGCCAGGTTCCGGTGCCTCCATCTGACTGGTAGATCCCTGTACTACTCACCCAAGAAGGTGTGCCAGATCATTGTTGCCTGTTGCATGTTGCACAACCTGGCCTTGAGATGCCAGGTGGCTTTACTGCAGAGAAATGAGCCTGGAGGTGTCTTGTGGCAGCAGTGGAGCCTGGGGACAGTGAGGAAGAGGAGGCAGAGGAAGAAGATGTGGACAACAGAACTAATATAATACAGCAGTACTTCCAGTGACACACAGGTCAGACACTGTAACTTCACTTTATTTTTCATGTTTTCTGTTGGACATTGTACATGGTAGCCTGATTTCCCTATGTCTATGGCCACTTACTGTACCCTTTGGCATCTCTATTTTCAGATCTCTGTGGCCCAATCTGGCTCCTGGTGTGTTTACTGCTGCCCACTAAAGGTCATTCCAATGTAAATGTAACTGTACATATGACTTGCAATGCTTTGATAATGTTGTACTAATACATATTTGATTCATTTGACAGACTCCAGATTTGTATTTGTTCCACTGGTGTTTATTTAAGTTCTCATAAGTAGAGGGCGATGTGCAATGGGCTGGGGTGATTGGGGCTGGAAAGTCCAGGATAGAGTCCAGTCTCTTGGTATCACAGGTGCATTGGCCAAGGGGGTTTAGGAAGTGGAGCAATGGCAGTTCAAGGTGGACAGGGAGACAGAGTGGGACAGAAGGGTGACAATCAGGAGAGTCTCATTTCCTGGCGGGAGTCTTGTCAATGTTCTCTGGCTTCTGCCTGGATCGCAGGGACCGTTTGCGGGGTGGTTCTCCTTCTGCAGGGGGTGGGGTGCTGGTGGCCTGTTGTTCCTGTGGCAGGACATCCTATCCACTAGCGCCGGCGGAGATGGAGGGCTGTTCTTCGGTGTGGCTAGTGTCAGGGGCCTGTTGGGGTGCCACTGCCACTCTCATGGTGTTGGCCTTGTCACCCAGCAGCCCTGTAGTGATGACCAGGATGGTATAGATGCGTTTGAGGTCCTCCCTAATCCCCAGGTACTGTCCCTCCTGCAGCCGCTCGGTCTCCTGCAACTTGACAAGTATGTGGCCCATGGTCTCCTGGGAATGGTGGTATGCTCCCATGATGTTTGTGAGTGCCTCATGGAGAGTCGGTTCCCTGGGCCTGTCCTCCCCTGTCCACAGCAGTCCTCCCAGCTTCCCTGTTGTCCTGTGCCTCTGTCTCCTGAACCGTGTGCCCACTGCCATTGACCCCAGGTCCCTGATCGTTCTGGGTTTGTGGGGTTGCCTGGAGTCCCTGTAGTGGTGGACACACTGCTGATTGACGTGTCCTGGGGATAGTGGCATGGGCCCGGTGGGTGGGTGCTGTGCTGGTGTTACCTGAGGGGGGAGGCTCTGTGGTGGTATGTGACTGTGGCTGGGTAACCGACTGTCCAGAGGTTCCTGATTGGCCAGGATGGTCATCCTGATCCAGGGGTGCAGAGCTGCTTTCATCACTGTGGGCCTCTTCGGGGGGACTGGATGTTGCTGGTAACTCCTCTACGGTGACGTTGAGTAGGGGTCCTGTTGGGATGCAAATGCAGTGTTATTACATCTGCGTGTGCCATCTTGTGCATGGGTGTGTTCCCATATATGGTTGTTATTTCCAAGGCAGCTTTGGCTTGTGTGAGCTCTGATTTGGTTTGCTAAGTGATTGTCACTAGTGTGTATTCTGTGCTGATGGGTGTCCATGCAGGTCTATGATTGGTCTCCATGCATTGGTGTTGCATGCAGGGCTTGGTATTGGGATGGGTGGGTTGTGATAGTGGGGTATATGTGAGGTGGGGGAGTGATGGGGTGAGAGTAGGCGTGGGAGTTAGTGATGGCATGCAGGTAGGGTGGGGGGTACAGTAGTAAAGATCTGACTTACCAGAGTCCAGTCCTCCTGCTACTCCTGCGAGGCCCTCAGGATGCATTATTGCCAAGACTTGCCATTCCCATGTTGTTAGTTGTGGGGGAGGAGGTGAGGGTCCACTGCCAGTCCTCTGTACTGCTACCTGATGTCTTGCAACCAAGGAACACACCTTCCCCGTAGGTCATTCCACCTCTTCCTGATGTTATCCCTTGTTCTGGGGTGCTGTACCATGACCCTGTCCACGATTCTCCACCGTAGCTCCATCTTCCTAGCAATGGACGTCTGCTGCACCTGTGTTCCGAAAAGCTGTGGCTCTTCCAGGATGATTTCCTCCACTGTGACACTTAGCTCTGCCTCTGAAAACCTGGGGTGTCTTTGGGGTGCCATGGATGTTGCGTGAGTGATATTTGTGCGGGTGTGTGGGGTGCTGTGTTTGGGTGTGTGGTGTGAGGTGCGTGGATGGTGTATGGGTGATGTTGTTTTGTGGCTCTGATTGAGTGGGTGCTCCTGGCTTGTCTCTCTCTGTGTGCTATCTTTTCTTTTTGCTGTAAGGGGTTGTGGGTAATGTGGGTGTGTGTTTTATATTGGATTGGGTGTGTGGGTGTGGTGTATGTATGTGTGTCAGGTGTGTGTATTTTGAATTGTCCAATGTGGTGTAGTTTTGTAAATTGTGTGTTTTGAGCGCAGCTGTATGTACCGCCAATGGTTTACTGCGGTTCAAGGACCGCCGCAGTGATTCGTGGGTCGTGATCCTGTGGACATATTCCTGTTGGCATAACAGTGTGGGTTTTGCTATCACCAGTTTATCACTGACCTTTCGGCTGGCTGACTTGGGTGGGTGTCTGTTTAGTGGCAGACTTCTCAGTGTGGGTCATAATACCCATAGCGGAATACAGACGCGGTCATGGTATGTTGGCGGCCGTCAGCACAGCGGTAGGCAGCATTTACCGCGGGGTTGTAATGAGGGCCTCAGTTTTTATGTTGTCATTGGATGGGTCAAGTTTGTGGTTCTCCTGAGGCTAACAACAAAAATGGTGTATTGATTTTGTTTCAATAGTCCTTGCATATTCAGATGACAAATGAAGTTAAAGACAAATCTGGTAGATGGATTAAATTGACCATAAAGATTAACAATACCCAGCTTTCTATTTGCAGTGTTAATGGCACTACAGGAAGAGACGCACAATTTTGGAAATGTTTCTCCTCACCTCTATCATTATATCCATTGGACAACCCCATTGTAGGAGGTGATTGTAATCAATTAATGGATCCTTTTTGGATTGTCGTTCTCAGACCAGGTACATTCCAAATAGCATGCTGAAAGGTTTCCAAAAATTGATAAACTTCAGAGGTTTGGTATATGTCTGGAGAATATGACATCCTGATGTTTTGGAATATACTTTTTATTCCCCTGTCCATCACTCATATTCTAGATTAGATTATTTATTTTTTACATAGAATTTACTCCAGTCTATGCTGCATATCGAGATAAAACTATCCTTATCTCTGACCATGCACCTGTTGTAGTGGATTTAGACATTCCAACAGCAACACTTTACTCTAGGAGAGGGAGATTGAATAATGCTGAAACACATGACAAAGTATGTGTTGAACAATTTACACTTTTTGTTATTGAATTCTTCTCCAATAATCTACTGACAGGTACACATATGAACTTTATATGGGAAGCTGTAAAGCTGCAGCTAGGGGCTTTGTCATAGACTATGCTGCAATCAAAAAGAAAAAAGCCCAGAAACACTCCTCACTGCTACTCAAACAGATAAAAACTCTTGAACACAAATACTTTTTACACACTAAAGATAATACCCCCTCCAGACTAATTCAGGCAAAATTACAATAAAGTAAACAATCCAGGGATAGTGCATGTGGTACTCTTCTTAAACGTAATGAAAAATTTACTGGACGCAAGAACAAAGTTGGCAAACTATTCGTAAACTACTTGAAAATAAAGAAGCAAAAATCTAAGATTACTGTCATTACTGATAAACATGGGACCAAGCACACTAGCGATTCAAAAATATTGGAGAGTTGTATTTACTATTAAACTAAATGATATACCCGGACACTTGCCCCAATGCAGAAGATATAGATTTGTTTTCAACCTATCCCTAAATCAGCTGGTAAAAATGTATCTCTCTCTTTTCTGGATACCACAAGCTCTGAAGTGAAAATCAAAATGGCCATCACCGAACTTCCCAAAGATAAAGCTCCTGGCACTGATGGCTTTTCATTCAACTTTTATTCAACTTTCGCACATCTTTCAATCCCAAAGTTATTACTTTTAATTCATTTTTTTTCTAGCCAAAAGTGAAGCGTTATGTACCTTTTATGAAGCTATAGTATGCTTACTTCCAAAGAAAGGCAAGGCTTTTTTCAAATCTGTTAACTGTTTGCTCGCATGATTTTTATGGAACAAACATAAATCACGCATCTCTTTGACCAAACTTCAACAATGCAGAATTAATGAAGGGATTTACTTTCCAAATGTCAGGAAATATCATTCCACCTTCAATCTTAAGCAAATTTGGACCTCTCTCCCGCCCATCAATTGTGATCTAACAATCGTGTGGGGCCAACTGGAACATTTATAAATGTCACCTTTTTTCATTCCATAATATAGTTTACATCACACAACCTCCAAAATTCCTAATTTCACCAATAATCAAGCATTCTATTTCTGTCGCTTTGCCTTTACTCACCCAATCCAAAGAAATTCTTGAGAATCCTTCCATTTGGTACAAGAAAAATATATAATTAAATAACAGAGTACTCTCATGGAAAGAATGGATACACAAAGGGGTAATAACCATAGGTCATATATTTTCAGATGGAGACAATCTTGATTTCCAGGACATTCAACAGAAATTTAGTAGCTCGCACAAATGTGCCACATAATATTAACATCTTAAACCCATACTCCGCCAACTTTATTCCCAGCTCATATACTCAATACACAATTTTCTTCTTATGACTTTTCCTCACAAGCAAAGGCATCTGTTATTTACAAAGCCTCATAAATCCCCGTACTGACAGTTTTAAATTGCAGGTGGAACTATAATGAGTAATTTACTTACATTAGGTTTTCCCTTTGAAAACTTGGACGAAAATCTGGTCTAAGAGAGATACTAAATCCCATTCAGCCAGAACATCCCAGACACTATATAATTTTTACAACATGCTTTTTTTACCCAGAAATCTCTCCACAGTGATAGCAAATGCTAGTCTTGTCCTCACAAAGATATTGATCTCATAGATGTGTTTTTTGAAAGTCCTTATCTCAGAACCTTTTGGTTTCAATTCTGGAATAAAATAAACAAAACCTTGTCTACAGATATACTTTTTCACAATACACATTTTTAGGAGTCTCTTCCTCTCTGTGGCAATCTCACATTATGGTTGGCAGGTTCGTTTACTTATTGCAACTGCACTACAAATTATAACCTCGAATTGGAAAGATACTACTAAAACTTCATCATAGGTTGGTGGAGTGTACTATGGTATAATCACAGATTAGACAGAGCTAATGTGGGGACAGATCAAATGATGATCAAAAGAGATATTTTATGGTTGTCGCTCACATCTTTCTTATCTAGACAAAATGCTACTCTCTTAAGTGCTAATACCATTTTTGAACCCCCATGATGCATGCTCATTACTATTTATTTGGTTGCTATAAGTATCACTTTAGGTTTGTACATTTCAGCTTTTTCTGCTTTTTGAAGTATTTAATATTTTTTCTTCTGCTCGTCATTTTCCTTCTTTTCTTACTCCTTCTACCATCAAAATATTTATAAAAACGCTATTAACGTCATAATACATTGCCTTAGCTTTATATATTATCCAATGCATTATGTATTTATATATAGATGTATGCTGGAAGTTTACTATGACCATATTTTTAATTGTCTATCTCATGCATCTAAAGTACATGTAACATGTATTTACAATGCACTACTATTCTGTTATTCAATTTAACTTCCACTAAAGAATTCTAAGCTCAAAGACAATAAATGTGGTAGTCTACTTTGAAGATTATAGAGTTTGCAGACCCAAGCTAGCTCTTCTACGATAGCTTGTTGAGAAAGCTTTCAATTCGTTGCTCATGCTCAAATGATGAGAGAGTGAACATGGGTATATTGACTCCCTACTTTTCAGTTGTATGTATTGTTATTCAGTATCCCAGCAGTTTCAATGACAGTGCAGTATGGCAGGAAAGTAGTATGAGGATGGTTTATTGCATTTGCCAAACAAAACCCTATGTCCTTCATTGACCAATTTATTCTACCCCTTCATTGCACTTCAAATGACTCACAGTAATTATCATATCTCTGCCCCTCGGTTATGGTTGGCTTGACTACTGGCTTTTCTAAAACTGTTAACCAACAAAATGCCCAAAGTGATATTTTAGATGGGAGATAAGGTACTGCAAACTGAATAAGATAAGATAAGAACTGTAGCCATGTATTGTGGTTGTATTTTGTTAAAAAAATTAAAAAGGGGGAGGTGTAGCTGGCATGCAAAATTGGTATAGGTTTTTCTAGCCACTTAGACCATCAGTGCGGGGGTCAGCACCAGTGCACCTGACAATGCAGTAGCTGGGGAGGGAGTGTCTGTGGGGGCAATTACTGTTAATGTGACATTTACAAAACCTTCAATGGATTGCAAACCAAACTGAAACAAGGTGTCTTTCACTTCTCTCCAAGTGCCCAGTCAGGTGTCACTTAGTACCTCACTCCTTTATTCGTTTCTATGTTCCGTCCCAGTCTACCAAACACATTGAAAAAAACAATTTTGGCATTACGGGATAAGAAGTTCATATGGTTTCTGCAATGGATTTACTCTTGTTCAAATTATTCTCTTTTGACATTCATCAACTTTCAGTTTCAACTACAGTGAATGACTAAGTCTAAGCTTAGCCACATTATTAGTGACCCCCCCACTATTCTATAGCAAAACCTACTGTACATACCTGACCTTTTCCCTGTACCCTACCCTGCTACAGCAGACTAAGTCAAGTTTTCTTCCCTTACTGTCAAGTGGATGTAATTGATTTAAATAATTTGTGTTTGAGAGTGAGGCCAGGAATTAAAGTGAAAGTAGGTGTCTGTGATTTTGTGTTTTGCAGATGGGATACTCTGTGATGAAAGTGGCCAATAAAATCTATATATCCCATTTTTTCCCTGTACTGCAGTGCATATTTTTTCCCGCCATCTACTTATGGCAGGCAGGATTTCTATAATCCATATGTTATATATGTGACATATTAATCATCTGCTTTTTTGGAGTGAAAGTAGAATCAAAAGGCATTTGGAGAAGAACAGGGCCATAGGAATCAAATACATTTTTTTGTCCATTGCAGCTACCCTAGCTGCAGACTGCACAGAAGCACGCCTTCACTCATTTAGCACAAGAAGAATAGAATACTTGTAATCCATAGTGGATGATGCCTTACTCATTAATCAGTTATTTTTCTTTTTTCCACACAAAGTGTCTCTGTGGTTTAATATTTTCAGAATATCCTTTACAAGAAATTAAAAAAAACACTTAGGGACAGATTTATGAAAGTGGCGCTGCACTGAGTGCAGCACCACTTTCCCTGTGCCCCTTAGCGCCCTCCTACCACCACCACGTGTGCGCCATATTTAAAATATGGAGCACCATGGTGCAGGGTAGAGGGCAATAGCATCATTCAATGTGACGCTATTGATGTGCAAAATGTTGGCGCTACCCTGCAGAGTACATAGGGGTCCATTGTAAATAATGGAAGCCCCCTTTTAGCGCCAGGTGTTATAAGTGCCGAAGAAAATGGGGCAAAGAAATCTTATAGATTTCCTTGTGGCATTTTTTCAGCCCCCCCTAACGGGTTACGCCCCCTTTGCATACATTATGCCTGGCACAGGCATAATGTAGCACAAAGGATTACAGAGTGGAGCAATGCAGGCATTGCGTCACTCTGTAAATACGGCATGGGGATTTCGGACTCGTTTGGCCACATTAATGTCAAAAGAAATGATGCTAATGTGGTGCAAGGTGGTACTAGGGGATTATAAATATGTCCCTTAGTTTTTTAATCTTATTCTGCCTCCTTTCAGCCAATCAGTGATTTTATGAGAGGCATTTGTTGGTAAAATCATGCCCCTGTGACTATCCCAATCACATAAAAAAATTACAATGGCCATAGGAGACCAGCAATATACCCATACTGTGAAAGTATATAATTAAAAAAAACAATTTGTTTGCACAGAACATTCTTCACAATTTCCCTTTTTTCTCTTTTTTCTTTCTTGCTACAGCTACTTCTGCTAGTCCACCACCACCACCGACCACCGACCCATCAAGAGATAGTGGTCTGGCTCCGGCAGCAGAAGCTGGAGGCCTCCAAGGCCCACTACCACTGGCGCATCCACAGGTACATGCCCCTGCTCCAGGTACCAGTTCCACCAGCGAACCGCCTGTGCCTCAAGCCTCCAGGCCACACTATTGTCTCCGGCAGCTATGTGCTTCCTGTCCCTAACCCCATACCACCTTTGCCACCCCCTTTTAGACCAGCTATACCATCGCCATTCTGCACAAGCTAGTGTACTTGGGTAGTAGGGTGGAACTCTTCAAGGAACAGATTCAACACCTTAGGACCCTCATCAAGAATACCCTCTACTAGCCCTTTTTTAATTTTTTTGTTTTGGTGGGAGGGAGTTTTGTTGTGAGTGGAAAGGGTGGGAATTTAGGCAGAGGATATTTCTTTACGGACATTTGGACATTTATATTTAATTTGGACATTGGTTGGCGATGGGAGGTGATGTGGCAGAGGGGTGGGCCTGTTGTGGGTGGTGAGAGTGGGTTTAGATTTATATGTTAGTAATCGGAAAATCCTTATAATCTACTTTATGCCAGAAGATTGTTTTTGTGTTTTATTTTAATTGTGCACTGATGTCTTTTCATACAGAGTTATTCTACTTCTCAAAGTTTGTGCCAGTTAGGAGGGTATGATGCCATTCCCAATATTGACTAAAGAAAACCTAGATAAACAATTACTTATCTCATCTGTAGGAGAAGTTAGTTACGTACTGACTAAAGTAGTTCACTTGACCCCATAGTTCTCTTACCTCCATGGTTGAAGGGAAGGCTGGTAACTGCTCCCTCTATCAATGTTCCAACACCTTACTGGAACCTTTCTTAAGGTGCCTTTTTATGGTGTTGGTAGTGCTATATTGTACCTTTAGAAAGACTGAGGACAGATTACTACCATCATGACACATCAAAGAATACCACATATTGTAACAAGAACTAGAAATAGTAAATTATTCTAAGTAACAGGGAGCATGGACTTTAAAAACCAAAGTTATGAAATCCTTAAGTCAGGAAAAATGTACTCAAAGTCTACACTCTGGAGTTGACAAACTTAAGAGTTTATTTACATATTGCAAAGGCCTGAATGATAATGTTTACATTGAGGAATGATATTCCATCTAATGAAGGTTGAGTAGGTGGGTCTGGTGTGGGATATTGCTCAGGTAATAGAAGATCCAGCAGTGAGTAGGTGTCACATTTAACCACATCTGCCTCAACAAATGTGTGATCTATTTGGTGTAAACTAAGAAATACCTTACAAAATCACACAGCCGAAGGTAAGAGGGTTAGGGGATTGAACAATGGATGGGAAAGGGGATGTGAAATAATTTGTGACAAAGACAAACACAACACAAGCACAGAATTCATCAGGGCAATGAGCAGCACAACATCATCATCAATCTGTTGGGGAAGAAAACAAAGGAATATGTATGACACCATTCAGTTTATTTTTTTGCAAACAGTACTTCTGCACCAGAGATCCAAGTTGTTACATATCTAAATGTTCTGTCTTCCAGGTTTGAAATAATCTAATTATGAATGAGTGAAATGAACTCACCCAGTTCTAAAAAGTATGAGTGTTAAAATAAAAATGATCCTTAATTAAATGATTTGCCAAATTGGGCAGTGACTCTGCACTCTGCTCCAGAATGTCCATCACTCTCATGTGCCTGTGTAAACTGGTCTAGTAGATAAGCAAGAGTGTTGAGCTCAGCTTTCGCCTTTTGTTTGTGCATGAGAGGAGAAGGCCTGCAGATTGTAAAATAGATATTGTATTTTAGAGTCAAGGAGAAGGACAGAAGGAAGGTAAGCTTCATGAGGAGTATACCAAGAGGACTCAAAGCAAAAACAAATCAGTTTTATGTTTGCCACTAGTGCAACACACATACTTAGAAGTGTTTCCCAATCAACGCACCTCTCTCCATTCCACACAGCTGAGTACTAGGCCACAGAGTCATGGTTTATCTTCAAATTCAAAACTTCCTTCATCTAGCTGTTGCGTTAGTCCTGCCCTGGGTGCTTCCATCATCCTCCTGACTCTGAGTAACTCCGTTCCAGTCACGACCAAGCAAGATAGACCTGTAGTGCACTGCATAGATACATTTTTGCTAAGTTTGAAAAGGCCAGTCAACTTGGTCACCCATCAGGCACCAAATATTGCAATAGTTGTAGTTACCTCTTGTGAGAAAGTAGCCTCTTTCTAGCATGCTTACCCCCATTGTTGGCCTCTTTGTCAGTGTGTATTTGACTGTGTCACTGGGATCCTGCTAGTCAGGACCCCAGTGCTTATGGTTTGTGCACTACATGTCAGTCTGTTTCACTGTTTTCGTCAGTATGCTTAACTGTGTCACTGGAGTCCTGCTAACCAGAACCCAGTGCTTATGCTTTCTCTGGTTCCAAATTTATATGAACATACTGGTAACCCAGTATGCCACTCCAAATTGGTATACTGGACCCCCCTTATAAGTCTCTAGTATATGGTGTCTAGGTACCCAGGTCATTGGGGTTCCAGGGGATCCTTATGGGCTGCAGCATTTCTTTTGCCACCCATAAGGAACTCATAAGAAGGCTTCTGCAGGACTGCCACTGCAGCCTGTGTGAATTAGTGCATGCACTTTTTTAACAGCCATTATCACTGCACCACGTTGCTTTTAAGTCACCTATATGTCAGGCCTTCAGACCCTGAAGGCTGGGTTCAAAGTACCTGTGTGTGAGGGCACCCCTCCACTAGCAGAGGTGCCACCACGTTCTCCAGGCCCATTCGTGAGTGTGGGGACACCATTTTCAGTGTGCACTGGACATAGGATAATACCTATGTACAGCTTAACAAGCGTAACCCCGAAAAGGTGTCTAACAACTAGGAAATGCACCCTAATACTGATTCCAGTATTGGTTGAAGAATCTCATGTACTCTGGGGGTTCCACAGTGGAACCCCAGTACTGCCATACCAGCTTTCTGAGGTTTTCATTGCAACCCCATCTGCTGCCACCTCACAGACAGGCTTCTGCCCTCCTGAGGCTTGAGCAGCTCAATCCCAGGAAGGCACAACAATGCATTTCCTTTATGATAGTGGTGTTACACCCTCTTCCCTTGGAAATAGGTGTTACAGGCATGGGAGGGTTATCCTCCCACAGCCTCTGGAAATGCTTTGAAGGTCACAAATGGTGCCCTCCTTGCATAATCCAGTCTACACCAGTTGAGGGACCCGTAGTCCCTGCTCTGGTGCAAAACTGGACAAGGGAAAGGGGAGTGACCACTCCCCTGTCCATCACAACCCCAGGGGTGGTGCCCAGAGCTCCTCCAGAGTGTCCCTGGGTGTTGCCATCTTGGATTCCAAGGTGGTGGGTCACTCTGGGAGCATCTGAGTGGCCAGTGGTGACATCAGAGACCCTACCTGATAGGTGCTTACCTGGCTAGGTTTCTTGGGGCTGTTTGGTGCCTCTACTCTGGGTGTTTCATCAGATTCTGATTGCATGACTCCAGCAGGACTCCTCTGCATCCTTTACTTCCCCTTCTACCATCGGATCAACAGCAGAACTGCTCCAGGAACTCTACAACTTGCAACAAAGTATCCAAGAAGACTTCTGCAACTCTGTAACTCCAGCTCCTGCCAGAACTGCAATAGTTTCCAGGTTGTGCATCCACAGTGGACTGCCTGTCTTAAGCTTGCACCAGAAGAATTGAAGAAATCTCCTGTGGAGTGATCAAGTCATGTCCCTGCTTCAGCAGGTACCTCTCTTTAGTGACAACTGGTCCTCTGGGTCTCCGCTCCTGACGAAGAGCATGGATCCTGGAACACAGGTGGTAGACTAAAGTGACCTTGACTGTCCAAAAGTCCAGCTGTTCAAATTTGGTGGAGGTAAGAGCTTGCCTCCCTGTGCTAGACAGTACACCCATGCATCGCATGTTCTGCAGCAGCTAGGGCATCTGTGCATTTTTCCAAGAAGTTATTCATACACAGCACAGTCCTGTTCCCAAGCACTCTATCCTGCGATGCACAGCTCCCTGAGTTTTCTCCGGCAGCGTGGGATCCCTTTGTTTAGTGCTGCGTGGACTGCCATTTGCACTTCCTTTGTCCATGTGCTGTGGGACTCCGGTGGGTGCTGTCTGGTTTTCTGTGGGCCCTCTGAGTTGCTGGGAACCCTCTCTGTCTCCCCTTCCTTGATAAAGGCTACCAGGTCCCTCCTGGTCCCAGGCAGTGCCCTTTTTGCCAACCGCATATTTTGCATGAGCCAAGGCTTGTTCGTTGAATTCAGCGACTCAAACCAGCCTGCATTTATCTACCCACTGTGGTACATCTTCTGCACCAACCAGCAACCCGTATCTGTCCTCTTTGGTGCAATACTGACTTTTTCTTCTTACCAGTGGTTCCTCTTTTGCACTTTCATCTGGGTTAGCAGGGGCTCCTGTTCTCCCTGGACATTTCAGTGCTTCTTGGACTTGGTCCCCTTCTTCCAAAGGTCTTCAGGATTAGGAATCCATTATTGGTATCTTGTAGTCTCTTCGGGTTCTTGCATTATATTCTATTATGACTTCTAGTGTGTTTTAGGAAATTTGCTGTGTTTTACTCCTGCTTTCCTTGGCTCTGGGGTGAAGTGTTTTACTTACCTTTGGTGCTTTCTTACACTCCTCGTGCCCCTTTACACACCACACCTGCCTAGGTGGGAAACTGACTTTCACATTCCTCTATTTTAGTATATGGTTTGTGTCCCCCCTAGGCCCATTGCAACCCATTGTGATTTTCATTGTTTGCACTTTTTTCTAACTATTTACTTACCTGTTTTTGGTTACTAGTGTATATATTGTGTAATTTACTTACCTCCTAAGTGAATATAGTCTCCAAAGTATTTTTGGCATTGTGTGACTAAAATAAAGTACTTTTATTTTTGTAACACTGACTATTGTTTTTCATGTGTGTGAGTACTGTGTGACTACGGTGGTATTGCAAGAGCTTTGCATGTCTCCTAGTTTAGCCTTGGCTGCACTGCCTACAGCTACCACTAGACAGCCTGGCTTCTAGACACTGACTACATTTCACTAATAAGGGATAACTGGACCTAATATAAAGTTAAGTACCTTTGGCACCCACTACAAACCAGGCCAGCCTCCTACACCTCTTCCAATCCAAACACGGGGAGGTACAAAATTGTGTCTTTGACAGAGTTAACACATTGGAATTTGGTATTGGAACTCTTGTACATCAATAAGCTTCTGGGGCAGCCCCCCTAACTGATGCAAAAAAGGATAGAGATGCAAGGGAGGCAGGCATTTTCTCCAATGTCATGAAGAAATTGTGGAGGCTTCTTCACTGAAAACTGGTCCAACTCCAATTCAACCATGCACGTGACTAAAAAATGGTGGCGCAACATAAGTCAGACACAAGCATAATGTTCCATTTACTTTTTTCACAAAGAAATAAGTTCAGAAAGAAATAATTAAAAGGTTCTATGGTGACACTAGCATATTCCGTCCATAACGTACGGTTTGCCCACAAACTAGGATGGTTCCCCCAGAAATTGGTCAGCTCACGCACTTGATTCTGACCAGGCATCCTCCTCCTCCTCCGGTGGTGTTTCAATATGGTGTGATCATGTGGTACAAAATGTAGGTTCATTTTGATCATGGTCAATCTCTCCATGTTTTGAGGCAAGAGACTTGTCCTTCTCACTGTAATAACTGTTCCAGCTGCACTGAACACACACTCAGCAGACACACTGGCTACAGGACAAACCAGATACTTTATTGCCAACCTGCTGAGCGCTTGACATTGGGGCATCTTACCATACTAATACACTAATAGGTTTTGATCCACATACCCCTCTTTTGGGCCATCTAGATACTTCTGGAACATTCTCTGAATAGTCATTGATGCTGTTACTTGCGCTTTTGCCTTTTCCTCTGCACTTGACTTAAGACATGACACCTGAAACTAAGCCAATGTAGAGGTTGGTTCCGATTCTTCTGTTGCTGTTATTGCTGGAGTTCTTGTAGTTGGGGTTAGCTGCTGTGATGAGACAAGCCTGCCCTCTCTGGAAGTTGAAAGTGGTACCCCAGAACTGCAGAGAAGGACTTTAAGTTCCAGCCATTCTGCTTCCTGGTATCCAGCTTGTTCAACAATCCACCTCTTATATTTTGAAAAATCCACTTCAGAAAAAGGAATGGAAGTGGGAAGAATTGTTTTGTACTGTGGATCAAATAGTGTGGCAGAACTGTACTCTTTGGATGAGATTATTTCATTTTTTAGCCTTGCATTACAAGACAAGTGAAAGATTACGCTCTCAACCAAGACACATGCTTCTGAGTTTTCGCTCACACCTGTGACTGCAAACGTTTCAAAAACCTTTTTTAGCTGGTCCTGTAGGAGATGCAAGAATGGAATAGTTTGGCCCATCGTACTGTCCTCCTTGCTATCTTCCAGTATGAAAACATCAAAAGGGAGTTGCATCTGTGTCAGGCATTTGACAAGGCCCCATTTGTCATCCATGGTCATAGCTTTGCCAATTGCATCCCCTTCTCCTTGAATGACATAGGGGTTCATTACGAGGCTGGCGTTCCCAGGACCACCAGCCTCTCAGTGGTAGTCAGACTACCGCAACTGTGGTGGTCCTACTGCCACATTACAACCCTGGCAGGTGAACCTGCCAGGAGATCGCTGTTCCAGTCAGGAACCTTGTTCCCCATGGGGTGATGGAGGTGTGGGTTGTAACCAGCATGGCAGCACTGAACTCACTACCACCTGTTTGATTACAACCTCACTTTTCACCAGCCTTTTCATGGTGGGGACCCTGACATGGAAAGGATAGGCTGGATCACAGCCAATTGGACATCTTGCTGTTAAATGTTTCTAAGATGTTAGCAGCTTTATGTGATTTCTCCATGTCAAGCATGACTACTGATGCATGCCGCCGAACACTCCTAAAACTTTCATTAAAGCCAAAACCTGGAGATAGATGTGGCCTTACTATGGCAAAAGAGATCCAGTGTGCAGTGATGCACATGTAATTAGTCACCTCGCCACTGGTCCAGGTGGATAGTGTGAACAATACTTTGCAGCAAAGCTTGTCCATTCAATTCCAGCACATCGGGATGCAGCGCTGGAACAGCAACTCTGGTAAAACAAGTCCAACTTGGAACCTTCTATTTCAGGCAGATGGCTGCCACCAATTCTAAGCATTCCACTCCTTCCACAAAAGAAATAGGGAGGAGGTCCATTGCTAACATTTTTGCCAGTTTCCCATTGTACAAATGTGTCGTACAAATGTGGTCATAGGGCCCCTCCTGCCTAAACATGCCCGCACTAGTAGCCTGGATTTTCTTCTTTTCTAGGGCCACTGAAGCAGGAGACTTTTGAGAAGTAAGTTGTGGAACACTGAATGTGAGTCATGGGGCACTCACTGTATGCCATGGTGTCTCCATCTCACAGCGAGTCTTCCTGTGCCATTGTGAGGTCTCTGAGGCAGGTGATTCTGATGCATTGCTAGGGACAGCACTACTTTCCGTGAGGAAATCGCCCTCCTATTCCTCCCCATGACCTCCTTCTATGATTGGACTTGTAGCTGATGTTTCCTGGCTCTCCTTATCTTCACCACCACTACCACGTTCAGCAATTTATTAAGCTGCTCCTCCCACCGGATTGCATGAAGTTTTTCCATATGGGTCATCTGGCCTCCAGTACCATAATGTGAACTAGTTTTACCTCGATGAACACTGATGTGGCAAATAATGCATATAGCAATGTTCTCCTCATGTTTGCTAAGCATACAAAAGTCCCAAACTGGGGAGAAGTACTTTCTTTGTGGGCCACTGCCAATACCTCTGCAGGGCATACTTCTACTTATGTATGGGTTGGTGCAGGTCTCAGTTGGGGCTTTACAAATATGGGAGCTGGTGGTGGTACCTGTGCCACATTCCTCAGAGCAGGTTGAATAGGAGGAGTAATGTCGGACTCCTCTGTGCCAACTTCCACAATGACTGACTCATCGTCATCATCCTCCTAATCATCCTCTTCTATAATTATAAAGCTTTCATGAGCTTAAATTTTCCTTTGCTTCTCCTGGCATCTTCCGGACACTGCCGGGGTCCATCAATGTACTCATCATCATCATCATCATCAGAAGTGTTGCTTGGAGAAGATGGTGGAGTATCCTTCCTTTTCCTTGCTGGAGATCTTGGAGCAAATGATTCTATAAGAAGAGGTTCTTGCTCAACAGGAAGCTTGACCTCTTGTTCTGCTCCAAATTTAGGAAGATCTACTATTGCTGGCTGCGGCTGCTAACACTTTGCTCTGTTTCCTGAAATGATTGGGTACTACTTTGTAAAAGGGACAAATCCAATTAAAAGTCACCGCTCGTCAGTGTTTCCATAATAATAGTGGTTGCCTCATTGACAGACATGGTCTTGGCCTAGCTTGGGGTGGTGCTATTGATGTGGGAGTGCTGCTACTAGGTTACTCCCTGGAGGCTGGTGCGGCAGGTACACCTCTCCAAAAAAAAGTTGTGGCCAGCACATCTCTACTGTAGTGGGGAAGCTGTTTCTTTTGACTGACCACTTTCTTAGAGGCAACTTTCTTTGAGGCCATCTTAAAGCTCTCAGCTGGCAGTAATACTAAGCTGCAGAAGTGGTAGAGATTGGTGAACTGACATACAGGTCTTCTGTTTGGCAGTCCTGCAGGTGATGTCTCTTCTTCTCTTGTGCACCTGAAAACAAACAAGTAAGAAGAACTACATTCAGTGAAATGTTGTATTGTTGCAGTTTGAATTAGTACAGACAGTGGCAATATTAGTGTGGGTGGTTACTCAGATAATAATAAAATACCACTTTTAAGTCAAACCACACCACCATGCAATATAATTTCATTTGCAATCAGGATAACACAACATGCAGGGATAGCTCTTTGCTTAATGCTCATCTATTCTAAAGGAAACACCCATGGTAGTCAGGGAGGTGCATGGGTATACAGACTGATCCTTAAAAAAATTAAAGTTAGTTGATGCCTATGGTGGGCACGATGGTCCATGGGCAAATGGAATAATCAATTAAAAATGAATGATGCTGGTGTGTCGGTATTACATCACAGGTAGGGTTCCAGGAGGAAATTGAATTATAATTTTTAAAATGAATGCTGTGGTGCGGCTGTGTGACTATGATGCATGGAAGAATGGCGGCAAAATGCAATAAATAAATAATCATAATAATATAAAAAAAGTAAATAAAAAAATTAAGCTAAAAAATGATATATATTTGCCAATGTTTGTATGGGAGTATGAAAAGACATCTGATGTGAGATAAGGAGGTGAATATGATAAATGCAAACAAATTAATGTAATTTAAGAACTGTTGATCAAAATCATATTCATAATATACATATACTACAATGATCCTCAAGCATATTATTAAGCTGATATCACACCCATTCATACAAGTCTAATGCAAAAGCACACAGGCTGGATGCACAAAATGGCCCCCAGCCATACAGTAAAACAACAGCAGCACGCAAGGAGGCATGGGGAACAAAGAACACATGCAAGCATATGGACAATGCACAGTGGCTGGATGCGCAAAATGGTCACCAACCACATTGTCAAACAACAACAGTGAGCAAGGAGGCATGGAGAACAAAGAACAAATGCAAGTTATAGCAAAAACATTCTGGCTGGTCCCTGGCTGGATACACAAACTGGCTGTTAGCCACATGGTCAAACAACAACAGTGCACAAGAAGGAATGGGGATCAAAGAACACATTCAAGCCTATGGGAAAGTCATACTGGCTGGATGCACAAAATGACCACCAGCAATATGATCAAACAACAATAGTGGGCAAGGAGGCATGGGGGACAAAGAACAAATGTAAGCTTTTAGCAAAAGTGCACTGCCTGGATGCACAAAATGGGCACCAGCCACATGGTGAGACAACAGTGAGCAAAGGAGACATGGGAACACAGAACATATGCAAGCCCACAGTGAAAACACACTGACTGGATGCACAAAATGGCTCCCAGCCACATTTCAAACAACAGCGCGAAAGGAGGCTAGGGGAAAAAAGAGCTTATGGAAGCCTAATACAAAAGCACACTGGCTGAATGTACAAAATGGCCACCAGCCACATGGTCAAACAACAACGGCAAGCAAGGAGGCATGGGGAGCAAAGATCACATGCAAGCCTATGGCAAAGGCACACTGGCTAGGTGCAGAAAATGCTCACCAGCCACAAGGTCAAACAACAACAGATAAAAAGGAGGCATGGAGAACAAAGTACAGATTCAGACCTATGGACACAGCCTACAGTAAATCACTTCTGATCACATGGCATAGAGAACAAAGACATATAGAGGCCGATGACAAACATACACACACGCACATTCACCAGAAAAAGAGGGCATGGTGGTAACACTGAATAAAACAATACAATTAATTCAGCTATGAAAACACAAAAATTAACTGAGCTGCAAAAAACTTTACAACAACAAACATCCTCCTATGGCATCAAATTTTACTCCACATATACACTTTTTGGAGGAAAACATGACTTACAAACAATAGCCTACATTTTTCATTTGATCCAATGTCATCCCTGCCATGACTGATGTTTTACAAACATACACCACAGAAGCATTTCTTTCATGCAATAATGACTAGTACTAGGCCTACTGGCAGGATGGCCCTTCGGAAGACTAGGCCACATAGTAAAAATAAATTATTATTGCAAATGTAACAAACATTGAGAAAAGGTACTGACCTGCGCAACATTTCCCTTTACAAAAGGTGAAAAATGAAATGCAAAAAAAATAACCAGGCTCCTACATAAAGTCCAGACAACCAACTACATTGAAATTTAAAAATGAAATAATAGCACGAAGAAATACTGGTGCATTCTCTATAAAAAAAACAAGACTCTTATACAATAGTTTTTTAACTTTCTTGGGTCTGTCACGGCTTGAAGCCACGTGATTGGATATGAAATCTCATGCGTGCATGCCAGCGTCCTGTGACTATGAAGGTGCTCACTCGTAAGCGTTAAAAACAGATCGCACACGCGTGAATGGAAACAAAGAACTCTGCTTCATGACAGATGTCAGAATTTGGGAACTCCAAGCTATTCTGCTTATCCTGGAGGGCTGGAATTCCAAAAACTGTATTCGTGGAACAGAGTTTACTGCCCCAGCCTAATGGAATCCAGAATAGACCCCACTTCACCAGATGATAAAACTACCAGAATCTCATTCAAAAGGTGGAAGGAGCCCATGTAATCCATTGTCTCAGACAAAGTCAAGGCTGAAGAGGCAGCATTTCATTTTGTACCAGAAGTTGCACCAGGTTCCACTATATCCACAAAGTGCATCTCATAGAAGGTGTCACGTAGCGACCACAATCTCATAGGACAGCCCTGGCAATGAGCCCTCTTTCAGAACATCATCAGATTAATGTTCATAGAAAGTACATGTCTCAAAGCAAGACACACTTTCAGTGCATGCTCAAAAGGACACCATAAGCAACGGAAGACCGGCTGCACACAGAGAGAACTGTCAAATGACAATGACCAATTTTTGTCAAGTTCCTCCAATAGGGTTGCTCAAAAATACTGTGTCATGCATTCACGATACAGTTGGATTTGTTAGAGCTTCATCACTCCTCCTTGTTGGGCTGGGAGATCCATATGGAATTAAAAATATCAACAACAAGATACTGCCAATTAATGCCAAAACTATCGGGAAACCTCAGGAAACACTTGAAAAAGTGAGTGAATCGCTGAAGGTATAACTCCAAACACAGCCTGGAAGGTGCTGACAAATCCAGATCCTACAGTATTAAAAAATTGTACAATCCCTGCTGTGTTTGATGCATTAAAAATGCTACTGACCAATTCACTTGAGTGTCTTGGAAAGTTTGTATTTAAAAGGGACTGCATCTCTGCGGATGACCTTGACACTGGCAGGGCATATGTTTCATGGGCTGATGTGAGCACCACGTTTAAAAAAATAAAAATGCTTTTAGTGTGCTCAGCTTGTCAAAATTGACATTATAAGTGACAATGTGAGGCCACAAGTAAACTACTTTTATCTCATGCATGGGAAGGAACAACACATTTCCACAACAGGTCACTATTTTAGAAACAGAAGTCACATAGGGGACACCTTCTCTCATCCCACAAAAGCCTTGATCACTCAGCATCAAGTAACTCCTATTCAAAAGTAACTGAAATACTGGGTAAATCAGAGGGACAGGAATACTCTTCAAGTAACAAGCTAAGCTCGCCCCTGACGCATTACTTATGCCATGAAATGCCAACCATTTACCAATCATAGAATGGCTTTCATTAGTGTCACAACTGATTCTGCTGAGAAAAACCTCCTTGCTGCAGTTCAAACATTTGAAATCAAAGGGCAACTACCACACCTTGTGGATGTAGTTATCTCCTAACCTCTCATACCTGCCAACATGGGAGTGTTTCAAACATGAAGTGAATTGAAATGTCAATATTGTGTGGGAGATCACTCCATTCATTAACTACACTGATGATGGTATTTCGGCTACAGTAAAAGGCACTTATCTCATTTCTCAATATTAAGCATGATGTAACTAGCTTCTTTCTCAGCCATTATCTATTGTTTACATGTAAATATGGAAAATAACTCATCATTGTTAATGTGCTTTCAAGGCACCTGGCCACATTTCAAAACCTGCAAAGTCTATCCCAACTGTATAATGAACCTAAGATGGCTTTGTCATTGGTGTCAAAATGACATGTCATTTTGAATAATGTCAATAGAGAAAGACACAATGTTGCTTCATGTGTAAATGCAAGTGGACAATGTGTTCATACTATTATCAACAATGTCTGAAGCTTGCTCTAAATTTTCCTTACCTATCTGTCTCAATAGTGCAGCAGCTTCCATTTGTGAAAGCTTCCAAATGTCATATTGCATATAAGAATCTTTTAGAGTGTGAGTTCCTGGGACCTAACAAGAAATCGTGTAAGTCAATATCTTCAGAAAGGGGAGAAAGGTGTTCATTTACAGCTGTTAGTTTGGAGGATTGGAACCATTTTTTTACATAGCCTACCCACGCTGTATATGGTTACGAGTCCTGAGTGCTGTGTAATGACATAACAAAGGTCCGGTCTGCTTGCTCTAAAAAACATGCGTGACAACCCCTTGTGTCCGCTGGCCACAAAAGCCACCCATTGAGACCTGAAATTAATTAATTAAAGGTACTGTTCTGTACCCAACCATTGAGCTGTTCTTCTGTAAAGTTCACAGTATTTTGTGAATTTTCAAATTGATCTACAGAGAAAATACTGGGTCCATTCTTTTCTTTTATTTTTGCTGACCCAAGGCAAGCTATTTGCTGTACAGTGCCATTTAGAAAAATAATTTGCAACAGAATTAAGCATGCTCTAAATAGAGCCTCCAAGCCTTATATTTGCCAATCTTTTGTTCCCCAAACACTTTTTGAGTCAGTCAACTTTTTCCAATATTAATAGCCTTGTATAGCCAACTGGGAGACAAAGGAATATATTCATTTGGTTTGGGTTAGCAGTATTTTCCATGTGTTCAAATTTGGTAATTTGAGATAATAGAACGCAGAATTTTTAGCATCATGCCAAGTAAAATAAGCAAATATTTCTAAAAATATTTTGGAACTCCCCACGGGTGGAGTCGGAGAATGTCCTCATTGTGTGCAATTAAAAACTACTCTTAAAGTACTAGCTCGATGTGAATAAAGGTGTCCATAATGATGGTACTAGAACATTTCCCCATAATGTGAGGTGTTCATATGGATCAATTACATCAAAACTACTTTATCCCTAACAATCATATCAGGAACTGGAACAGCAAAAATTTTCACTAAAGACAATTCTCCTAGATCTTTGCGTGAGTAAAAGTAAGGCTTTAAAACCTCATTAACCAGTTCAAAAGCAGACCATTTAGGTAGATAATGACCATGCATCAGCAGAAAGAAGACAATAACAAATCCAAACCATAGAAAAACATCAAGCAGTGTCAATATAATCCATAGATAGTACCATGGATGAACCAGGAAAAATTGTTTAAGCCAGTTAAAAAGCTTACGTATACCATCCGCTGGTGTAATAGCTGGTGCTGAAGAATCTGAAGAAAAATCATCAATGTTGGCAGCGTAGCCAGAAGCTGTCTGTGTAAAACTGGAGCCGGTGCTGCTAGAAGAGAACTGGTAGTTATATTCAAAGGTAGTTCATCATAAACTATTCCATCAATTTGTGTTGTGTTGGAAAATTGTAGATTAACATTTTGGACATTTCTTGTCAATGCAGTGGTGAGGGGAATGAACAAAAGTTCACTCCATAACCTCTGGGAAATAATTTCAGTATTGGTTAAGACTTGTATCCTGTACAGTAGTGAGAGGACCAAGGGAACTGCCAGTGAATCCTTTTTGTCTACTGTGTAAGATTGGTCACATGATGCAATTTGACATGGTCAAAGAAGACAAAGCGGTTGTCTTTGGAACCAGGCAGTGGCAGCAGGATGACAGTTCTGGTACCGTGCTTGTGTGTGTAGATGTTTTGCTACAAAGCATGTCAGTCTATAACGATCTGAAAAATTGTGTATATGTAGAAAGTGTGTGAATTTGCATCTGCTGTAGGAAAGGTGACCCATGAATAGAATATTTCTGATCTATACGCATTGTGTGCCTTTACCACAAATGTAACATTTCCACCCCCATTAGCAAGCCCATTATTTAGAGATAGAAGCACCAAATGGGGAGAATCCTTTCATGGTTCAAGCTCGAACAACCTACAGACTTAGGACAGGAACTACTTGCTTAGCTGAGGAGGATATTTCCCTAATACCATGGACATTTCTGTGTAAAGGTAATAAGAGTACCTCTTGCATGTGAGAGAGTGTTACTGCGGAGATCAGTTACATTTGTGCCTGACCAATATTGGTAGCACCATGTCATGCAGTTCCCATTATGTTAAGAAGACTGCAAGCATATTTAAGACCCTCTAGGGCCATTTGATTGCCACATTAGCATCATTTCTTTGATGCTAATGTGGCGTTACAAGGCCCAAAACGGTGCACCATATTTACAAAGTGGCGCAATACATGCATTGCGCCACTTTGTAACCCTTTGCGCTACATCAGGCACAATGTATGCAAAGGGGGCATTCCCCCGTTAAGGGGTCCAAACAAATGGTACAAGGAAATCCAAGAGATTTTCTTGTGCCATATTTTTTTGGCACTTTTAACGCCTGCTTAGAGCAGGCATGAAAAGGAGGCTTCCATTGCTTACAATGGGCCTCTGGGTAGTTTGAAGGATTAGCGTGCAAATTTTTGACGCTTGTCCTGCAAAGCGCCAGACTAGCGTCAAAAATTTGGATGCTAGTCCCCTAACTACCACCATGGTGAGCCACATTTTAAATATGGCACACATATGGTGGTGTTAGGGGGGCACTAAGGGGCGCAAGAAAAGTGGCTCTGCACTATTTTCTTAAATATGCCCCTGCATGCTTTAGGGCAGCAACACCACTGCATGTGGGTGACTGAGTCTGTCCCACACCGTTTGGAAGCTGTGGGCCTGATTCCTGGCTAGCCTGCAGTGCCTCACACAACCATAGAAAGGAAAGGTGATTTGTGGTAACCTAAACATGACACACTGGCCCATATTTAAGGACACTTAGCGCCACCTTTGCGCCATAAATTGTGATGAAAAAGTGGCACTGACCTACCGCCATATTAATATTTTCTTGCTAGACCTGTCTAGAAACAAAATATCTGAGTTTGTGTCATATTTTGGGAGCGCCACCCCACCTTGTGTCGTTTAGCAACAATGATATGTAAGGTAGTTGTTCCTTCCCAAAATATGACGCTAGCCCTCCAGCGCCATATTTACTGTCTGACGCTAAAAGGAAGCACATAAAGTCCGATTTGTGTCAAATGTTAATGCCTGGTCAGACCAGGCATTAAAACAAGGCCCAAACACTACTATGTAAGAAAAACACAGAAGGAGTATTGGCAACCCCGTAGACAAGATGGAACTGTTAATGCTCCAGCTTGGCACACGCCGCAGATGACAGTGACGACAACTGGCCCTACCAGCACCACCACAACAACCCCAAACACCACCACAGCAGCCTTAAAGGCAAGGCAGAAGGCCGGAGAGGATATTTCGACAGCAGACAACCATTCTTGCACTCAAGGAACAAGATGTCATCAGGTCCTGCCGTCTGAAATGGGAGACCATTGTGCGCCTGCTGCACCTAATTGTGCCAGACATCACTAAAAGGGTGGAAACTCCAACAACTATTCCACCCATTACCATACTCCTGGCTGTCCTTCATATGCTGGCATCAGGATTGTTCCAGACAATTGGAGCACAAGTGGGTGACATCTCCCAGCCATCCTTCTCGGCCTTCCTTCCAAAGGTTCTGAATGCAATCATCCACCTCACACCCCACAACACCTGTTTCCCCAACACCCAGCAACTGCAGCAGGAGATCAAGCAAGGTTTCTACCAAATTGTTTGGTTCCTGCATGTGCTGGTTGCAATGGGCTGCACTCATATCCAACTTGTGCCACCTGCTGCAACCGAGCACCTCTACAGGAACCACAAACACACCCATTCCATAAATGTGCAGGCCCTTGTGAACCACCGTGGGCTCTTCACAAACATTCTAGTCAAATAACCCTGCAGCATCCATGATGACTACATATTCTGGCACTGCACCATGGAAAATATGGCAATGGCCTACTCGTAGGTAAGCCACCATACCAATTATTACACAGACAACACACCAAGCTAGTAGGACAAACAATACAGACACCACACTAAACAAACATGGAAGGGAACACAAATGTACAGACAACAACACATATGCTGCATGGTATACTACACCGCATTCAATGCACATCACACACACATACACCCACATGTACATAATATAGCCACAACCTGACGGGCACACCATGTGAAGGACAGGTGGAGCTATGTGCCCTTTGCATATAAAAGCTGGGCCCAACTCACTACAAGTGTCCCCTGGTCGACAACAAAATACAGATCTCACACACACTACACAGAACAAGTAAGAGCTCAGCGATGTGAATGTCATTGGCCGTATCAACGTAAAGAAGGTCACCAATAGGCACAGACCCACATTTGTCATGGTGTAGAAGTCTCCAGCGGCACCAATAGCAACTCCCATCCAATTGTTGCCATCACCAAATAAATATCACCTAAACATACCAGACAGATCCATTGTGTCCACCTTCACCTGTCTGGTGCATTGTGCTACACACATAGGAATACAACATCAACAGCTGTGAATGACCATGTGTAGGCATGGACACCTCACAACATTCCTACAATCATACCTGGTAATTCCACAACTCCCTAACATGACACCAGGGTACCAACAGAACACTGCGGGAACTGTACTACTGATAATGTACTGGGAGAGGCCAAAGATGCATGTGAATAAGGAGATATGGGACTTAGCAGGACTGGTCATGCGATGCAGGCATTGCAGAAAAATACATAATTTCCTCTCCTGTCACACAGGTGTCTGAAAATGCTTGCATTCATCACTAAACAAACCATACAACGGTGCCACACTGTGCCCATGTTCCACATGCAGCTACGTATGGCAGCCAGCAATTTCCAACAACTAAATTGTGTGCAAGGGAGCAATTCCAAGGGAAAAGGGATGGGAATCACATGCTACACAGGGCACAGCACCTGTGGCATGGCACACAACACACAAAAATAGGTTCAAAGTCCCAGAACATTACTCATCTGCAGGCATAAAGTGAAGGAGCTGAGGGCCACATGACAGGAAAGTGGTGCAGCATCAATAGCAGTGCCACTGTAATTGTGCTCCATTGCCGCACCCGACTGCCACCATGTGGGCCCCCTATACAATAAATGGCGCACCATAGTGCAGCATAGGTGCAATAGTGTCAAGATAATGGACGCCATATTTGGTCTCTAGGAGTATTGAGGACAATACCTGACCAAGTCATGCACAGTACATAGGGACCCATTCTAAACTGTGGTGTGCCCCCTCCTAATGCCTGCTCTGTGCAGGTGTTGAAAGTGTCTGCGATAAATCATGTCTAGGAACATGGAAGAATTCTCTGCACAAATTTTGGAAGCCCTCCTATTTTGTGAATCTCACACTTGTACACATGCTGGCTGGCACACGCTTAATCTGCCACAAAGGGTTACTACGTGTTGCACTGCATGCGTAGTGCCACATGGTAACATGGTGGCCTGAGTTTGGCCTCATAGGGCTATCATAGTATCAATACAAATTATGTTACTGTTGTGTAAGGAGTTGGTATATTCCACTAACATTAGGACACAGCCTTAAATATGGACAACACAACACATAGTTTGCATGGTCTAACTGTCAGTCCATATTTAATATGACAATCACCAGGTTCCTGATCCATAACCCATGATAGCAATATCCTCCACCACACACCAATGCAACCATTCTACAAAACCGGAGCACACACAATACCAGATGCAAGTTTGAGTCACCACTCTACCTAAAACTAACACCTGCCATGGCACATATGATACCACAAATATGCAGAACAGACACATGTTCTCACATCCCATTGCAGCCGACCAAGGTTATGGCATCCAGCCATGGGTGATGCCTCCTTTTGGCAACCCAACAACGAGGAAGAGCAGGCATACAAAGAAGGGAACAGAAGGATGCAAAATGTGGTGGAGAGGACATTAGGGCTCCTGAAGTCAAGGTTCAGGTGCCTGGCTCTGACAGAAGGAAGCCTGTTGTATGAACCACCCCTGCTATACAAAATTATCCTTGTATGTGCAATCTTGCATAACATATGTATTTGGAATAATGTCCCTTGGTATGAACTGGTAGATGTCCCCCAATGTGGAGGAGGATGACAATGGTGCAGCACAGGTAGAGGGGAACCAACAAAACACTGCTGCAGGAGACAACAAATTGTACTGAATTTCTACTACTAGACTTTGTACAACAAGAATCACCCTGTAAGTATCACCATTAACTCACTTTGCACTAGATTTTCCATGGTGTACTCAATGTCTGCTGCATAATCCATTGGAAAGTTGCTCATACATCAGAGAGCTGGTAAAAAACACAACAGTTACAAAGAATGTTGGAACATAGGCTGTGATGTGAGAGGGTCTAGCACCTCCATGCTGCACATCAGTGTCACAAAGTTCACGCTCATGCGGCTGTCGAAGGCCTAGATACATGCACCAGTAAAACTAAGTGGTATAATGTAGGCATAGCGCCAATTACGACCTTGCACCACATCATGGCTATGCCAGGCAAGATGTAGCCAACAGGGGCATATATACTGTAGGGTCTGTATCAAAACGGTGTACTTCAAAATAATGAACTAAACTGTGTCACATTGCAGGTCGGTAGGTGTAACTCCTGCAATGAGCAGGTGTGACAAGGGGGAACACCATTGGTATCATTGGACCATCATGGACTGGTCAGGGTAAGGGACAATAGTTTTAGACTAACCCTGCACCATATATCACTCGTACTGGGAGTGCTGTTGGCCACAACCCTGCCACATGGTGTGCTGTCTCAAACATGTAGCACACACATGTTGGCTATTGAATACGCTAAGGGTTGAAAGACAAGGGAAGCAGCAATGGGTTCTGATCCACTCTCCACACATATGCCCCATAGCCTGGAATGATCAACAAAAAGGGAGAATGCACCACGGCATGAATGTGTTGGTGGAATGTAAACAGAGTCTGTAGCACTTCCAATGTACATTCTTACACACGTCACACAATTGTGTTGCCTTGACATATGCCTTCACCTAATCTAGAAATACATGTGAAGACTGATGTACCGGTGTATGGCCCAGGTAGGAAAGGATTAGCAATTACCTACAATGGTTGATATGTGTCTGCAAGCTAACCCAGTATAGTCTGCATGATACCATCCCACTCTACGTATGAAAACACACCTCTCATTGACACTCATATGCTTGACAAGGATAAAGTGAATTTGTGGGACAAATACAATAAAATGTCTAGGTCTCCCACATGGCAGTCCGGTTTGGGATGTGCATGTAAGTCTAGCAATGTCCAAACATGTCACAAACCCATCCTAAAATGTATGGGTGAAGAAGGAGACATGAATGTTGCATGTGCCAAATCAAATATTATTAGATGAGATGACTTCACACAACAACAATATACACTCATGGTGAAAGTAACACAGGTCGTAGAATGCAGATGTGAGTGCATGCCTATGTATACTAAGGGATGTGGAAGGACAGCTGAGAGACTCCCTCAGACACTTGTAGATACAATATGAGGAGGTCACTTGACACTACAAAAGTGCTGTGGCTGGTGTACTATCATGTGTGTGTGGAAATCATGTAATCTAACAAAGCCTGGAAATAGGAGGGAAACTATCACATAGCCAGTAGAAGAAGATGTATAGATCTTTGAATTGCACACGTCACACGTAGCATCCTGTCCATGTATGGCCGGACAATGTTGCTGTAGAAGATGCGTACAGAGGGTAAGCAGCCTTAAGAAGGCCAGCAATATAGGACCAAATCTGTTACAAAAAAGATATGCAGGTAATGTTGGAAAGTGTACACACGTAGACCAATACTGACTGCAACACAACAATGTCACCATGTGATCACCCAACATTTATTCACAGAAGATGTCTAAGTCAGTCCATAACTCATTATTGTTTGCAACAACAGCAGCAATGTAGTTGCCCATCACATTCTATTCTGACAGAAGGCAGTGGCAGATGACATCATCTGTCCCCTGGGTTGGAAAAAATAGACAAGTTGCACCCTAAATACATCCCCTAACCAAGTTGCATATATAAAATATAAACAATGTATTTGCATTTGTGTCAGATTATGCCAAATTATAACATGTTCTACATGAACATGCATCCTGCCCCTTGTACATGATAGGACAAGCCTGACATCAAATACCCCAAAGGAAAGTAATAATGTCAGGCCATGGGATCACATTTGTGCAGATGTATATCTGCAGGGGACTGCACATTGCGCTGCTGAAGAGCTATCATGATGAGGAGAGAACCCCGCCCAACACCCTCTAACTCCCATGCTGAGGCGACATTGTCTCATGACCTGGTGTGAGAAGGTAGCCTCTTTCTAGCCTTGTTACCCCCACTTTTGGCCTGTTTGTGAGTGTATGTCAGGGTGTTTGTCACTGTTTTCACTGTCTCACTGGGATCCTGATAGCCAGGCCTCAGTGCTCATAGTGAAAACACTATGTTTTCAGTATGGTTGTTATGTGTCACTGGGATCCTGCTGGTCAGGACCCCAGTGCTCATAGGTTTGTGGCCTATATGTATGTGTCACTGGGACCCTGTCACACAGGGCCCCAGTGCTCATAGGTGTGCATGTATATGTTCCCTGTGTGGTGCCTAACTGTCTCACTGAGGCTCTGCTAACCAGAACCTCAGTGGTTATGCTCTCTCATTACTTTTAAATTGTCACTAACAGGCTAGTGACCAATTTTACCAATTCACATTGGCTTACTGGAACACCCTTATAATTCCCTAGTATATGGTACTAAGGTACCCAGGGTATTGGGGTTCCAGGAGATCCCTATGGGCTGCAGCATTTCTTGTGCCACCCATAGGGAGCTCTGACAAATCTTACACAGGCCTGCCACTGCCGCCTGAGTGAAATAACGTCCACGTTATTTCACAGCCATTTTACACTGCACTTAAGTAACTTATAAGTCACCTATATGCCTAACCTTTACCTGGTAAAGGTTGGGTGCAAAGTTACTTAGTGTGAGGGCACCCTGGCACTAGCCAAGGTGCCCCCACATTGTTCAGAGCCAATTCCCTGAACTTTGTGAGTGCGGGGACACCATTACACGCGTGCACTACATATAGGTCACTACCTATATGTAGCTTCACAATGGTAACTCCGAATATGGCCATGTAACATGTCTATGATCATGGAATTGCCCCCTCTATGCCATCCTGGCATAGTTGGCACAATCCCATGATCCCAGTGGTCTGTAGCACAGACCCTGGTACTGCCAAACTGCCCTTCCTGGGGTTTCACTGCAGCTGCTGCTGCTGCCAACCCCTCAGACAGGCATCTGCCCTCCTGGGGTCCAGCCAGGCCTGGCCCAGGATGGCAGAACAAAGAACTTCCTCTGAGAGAGGGTGTGACACCCTCTCCCTTTGGAAAATGGTGTGAAGGCAGGGGAGGAGTAGCCTCCCCCAGCCTCTGGAAATGCTTTGTTGGGCACAGATGTGCCCAATTCTGCATAAGCCAGTCTACACCGGTTCAGGGACCCCATAGCCCCTGCTCTGGCGCGAAACTGGACAACGGAAAGGGGAGTGACCACTCCCCTGACCTGCACCTCCCCTGGGAGGTGTCCAGAGCTCCTCCAGTGTGCTCCAGACCTCTGCCATCTTGGAAACAGAGGTGCTGCTGGCACACTGGGCTGCTCTGAGTGGCCAGTGCCACCAGGTGACGTCAGAGACTCCTGCTGATAGGCTCCTTCAGGTGTTAGTAGCCTTTCCTCTCTCCTAGGTAGCCAAACCCTCTTTTCTGGCTATTTAGGGTCTCTGTCTCTGGGGAAACTTTAGATAACGAATGCATGAGCTCAGCCGAGTTCCTCTGCATCTCTCTCTTCACCTTCTGATAAGGAAACGACCGCTGACCGCGCTGGAAGCCTGCAAGCCTGCAACATAGTAGCAAAGACGACTACTGCAACACTGAAACGCTGATCCTGCCGCCTTCTCGACTGTTTTCCTGCTTGTGCATGCTGTGGGGGTAGCCTGCCTCCTCTCTGCACCAGAAGCTCCGAAGAAATCTCCCGTGGGTCGACGGAATCTTCCCCCTGCAACCGCAGGCACCAAAAAGCTGCATTACCGGTCCCTTGGGTCTCCTCTCAGCACAACGAGCGAGGTCCCTCGAATCCAGCGACGCTGTCCAAGTGACCCCCACAGTCCAGTGACTCTTCAGCCCAAGTTTGGTGGAGGTAAGTCCTTGCCTCACCTCGCTGGGCTGCATTGCTGGGAACCGCGACTTTGCAGCTACTCCGGCCCCTGTGCATTTCCGGCGGAAATCCTTCGTGCACAGCCAAGCCTGGGTCCACGGCACTCTAACCTGCATTGCACGACTTTCTAAGTTGGTCTCCAGCGACGTGGGACTCCTTTGTGCAACTTCGGCGAGCACCGTTTCACGCATCCTTGTAGTGCCTGTATCTGGCACTTCTCCGGGTGCTACCTACTTCAGTGAGAGCTCTTTGTCTTGCACGACGTCCCTTCTCTCTGCAGGTCCAATTTGCGACCTCCTGGTCCCTCCTGGGCCCCAGCAGCGTCCAAAAACGCCAAACGCACGATTTGCGTGTAGCAAGGCTTGTTGGCATCCTTCCGGCGGGAAAACACTTCTGCACGACTCTCCAAGGCGAGAGGGATCCGTCCACCAAAGGGAAAGTCTCTAGCCCTTTTCGTTCCTGCAGAAACCTCAGCTTCTTCTGTCCAGTCGAAGCTTCTTTGCACCCGCAGCTGGCATTTCCTGGGCATCTGCCCATCTCCGACTTGCTTGTGACTTTTGGACTTGGTCCCCTTGTTCCACAGGTACCCTAGATTGGAAATCCACAGTTGTTGCATTGCTGGTTTGTGTCTTTCCTGCATTATTCCTCTAACACGACTCTTTTGTCCTTAGGGGAACTTTAGTGCACTTTGCACTCACTTTTCAGGGTCTTGGGGAGGGTTATTTTTCTAACTCTCACTATTTTCTAATAGTCCCAGCGACCCTCTACAAGGTCACATAGGTTTGGGGTCCATTCGTGGTTCACATTCCACTTTTGGAGTATATGGTTTGTGTTGCCCCTATCCCTATGTTTCCCCATTGCATCCTATTGTAACTATACATTGTTTGCACTGTTTTCTAAGACTATACTGCATATTTTTTGCTATTGTGTATATATATCTTGTGTATATTTCCTATCCTCTCACTGAGGGTACACTCTAA
The DNA here is from genome assembly GCF_031143425.1 of Pleurodeles waltl. Lineage (NCBI taxonomy): Eukaryota > Metazoa > Chordata > Amphibia > Caudata > Salamandridae > Pleurodeles > Pleurodeles waltl. Next base: position 572,768,126 of record NC_090448.1, read on the forward strand.
GATACTTTGGCATATTGTCATAAAAATAAAGTACCATTATTTTTAGTATAACTGTGTATTGTGTTTTCTTATGATATTGTGCATATGACACTAAGTGGTACTGTAGTAGCTTCACACGTCTCCTAGTTCAGCCTAAGCTGCTCTGCTAAGCTACCATTATCTATCAGCCTAAGCTGCTAGACACCCTATACACTAATAAGGGATAACTGGGCCTGGTGCAAGGTGCAAGTACCCCTTGGTACTCACTACAAGCCAGTCCAGCCTCCTACATTGGTTGTGCAGTGGTGGGATAAGTGCTTGAGACTACTTACCACTCTTGTCATTGTACTTTTCATAAGAGAAAAATATACAAAACAAGGTCAGTGTATATACACATAGCCAAAAAGTTTTGCATTTCCTCTTTTCACTCTTTTCTAAGTGCTGAAAAGTACTTCTAAAACTTTCAAAAAGTTCTTAAAAGTTTAAAACGTTTTTTCTGTCTTTCCAAAAAGTTCTGAAAACTTTTTTCTTTTTTTTCTATCACTTTAACTCTCTCTAAAAATGTCTAGCACAGGCCAAAATGTTGAACTGTCCAAACTTGCATATGATCACCTTAGCTGGAAAGGAGCAAGGAGTCTCTGCATAGAGAGAGGTTTGAGTGTAGGGAAGAATCCTTCCTTAGAACTGTTAATTAACATGCTTAGAGTACAGGATAAGGCCATAAGTGCCCAATCTGGTGAAAAAGTAGCTAATGGTTCTCAATCTGATCCAGGGACTCCCCCAGGAAAAGATTCAGGAAAGAAACTTCTCAGCCTGCCCATTACTAGACAGTCTAGCATAGTTGGTACAGAGCTTGAATCACACCATACTGATGGTGTGCTCTCACATTATACTGTTAGCCAAGCTGTTAGGGTGCCCTCTGTAAGGGACAGGTCTCCTTCTGTTCATTCCCATCATACCTCTGTATCTAGAAATGTCCCTCCCACCCACCCTGATGACAGATTGTTAGAAAGGGAGCTCAATAGATTGAGAGTGGAACAAACCAGACTGAAGCTCAAGAAGCAACAGCTGGATTTGGATAGACAGTCTTTAGAATTAGAGAAGGAAAGACAGAAGTTGGGTTTAGATACCCATGGTGGCAGCAGCAGTATTCCCCATAGTCATCCTGCAAAAGAGCATGATTCCAGGAATCTGCACAAGATAGTTCCCCCTTATAAGGAGGGGGATGACATTAACAAGTGGTTTGCTGCACTTGAGAGGGCCTGTGCTGTACAGGATGTCCCTCAAAAGCAGTGGGCTGCTATCCTATGGCTATCATTTAGTGGAAAAGGTAGGGATAGGCTCCTTACTGTGAAAGAAAATGATGCCAATAATTTTACAGTTCTTAAGAATGCACTCCTGGATGGTTATGGCTTAACCACTGAACAGTACAGGATAAAGTTCAGAGAGACCAAAAAGGAGTCTTCACAAGACTGGGTTGATTTCATTGACCATTCAGTGAAGGCCTTGGAGGGGTGGTTACATGGCAGTAAAGTTACTGATTATGAAAGCCTGTATAACACAATCCTGAGAGAGCATATACTTAATAATTGTGTGTCTGATTTGTTGCACCAGTACCTGGTAGACTCTGATCTGACCTCTCCCCAAGAATTGGGAAAGAAGGCAGACAAATGGGTCAGAACAAGGGTGAACAGAAAAGTTCATACAGGGGGTGACAAAGATGGCAATAAGAAGAAAGATGGTGAAAAATCTCAAGATAAGCATGGGGATAAGGGTAAAACCAAAGATCCCACTTCAAATCTTAAACACTCTTCAGAGGGTGGGAATAAAACAAATTCTTCCTCTTCTTCCCAACCTGCACACATTAAAAAGCCTTGGTGCTTTGTGTGTAAAAACAGAGGCCATAGGCCAGGGGATAAGTCCTGTCCAGGTAAACCCCCTGAGCCTACCACCACTAATACATCAAGCTCTAGTGCCCCTAGCAGTAGTGGTACTAGTGGTGGGACTGCTGGCAACAGTCAAGCAAAGGGTGTAGTTGGGTTCACTTATGGGTCCATAGTGGAAACTGATGTAATCAGTCCCAAGACAGTTCCTGTCACACCTAGTGGCATTGGCCTTGCCACACTGGCTGCTTGTCCCCTTACAATGGATAAGTACAGGCAGACAGTTTCAATAAATGGTGTTGAGGCCTTGGCCTACAGGGACACAGGTGCCAGTTTCACTTTGGTGACTGAAAACCTAGTGCACCCTGATCAACACATCATTGGACAACAGTATAAGATTATTGATGTCCATAACTCCACTAAGTTTCTTCCCTTAGCTATAATTCAGTTTAGTTGGGGTGGAGTTACTGGCCCTAAGCAGGTGGTGGTATCACCTAGCTTACCTGTAGACTGTCTCTTAGGTAATGACCTAGAGGCCTCAGGTTGGGCTGATGTAGAGTTTTATGCCCATGCAGCCATGCTGGGCATCCCTGAGGAATTGTTCCCTCTCATTTCAAGTGAAATGAAAAAGCAAAGGAGAGAAGGCCTGAAAACTCAGGATCCCTCTCCATCAACAGGTAAAAAGGGTATCACAGTATCCCCTAACCACCCTACCATTCAGGATACCATTCCTGTGGTGGGAGAAACCTCTCCTGGGGTGGCACCTGTTCCAAGGGAATCATCAGTTGGCAAAGCTGGACTCCCTGAGGTGGAAGTACCTCTCTGTGGGATAACTAACATTGGTGAGAAAAACAGCACCATTTTAGTTAACATGGAGCATCCCTCCAACCCTACCAGAGAAACTTTAGTGCAGAAACCCTGCACTACCTCACAACACTTAGGACAGCATCCCTGCCCTAGTGTGGAGCTCATAGGACAGCATCCCTGCCCTGCTCCAACTCAAGAGAAACAGCATCCCTGTTCTCTCTTCCAGCCAGATGGACAAAGTTTTTGCCCAGCTATGGCTTTTCTGAGACAGCATCCCTGTCTGGCATTTCCATCACTACAAATAGGTTCAGTGGACAATTCCCACTGCTCTAAACTAAAACTTACTGATAGAAACTCTGAAAATACATCTTCACATTGTTGCTTAGCTAAAAAACTTCAAACAGGATGGTTTACATCCCCACGGGGAAGTAACCATATAGTGGATGATAAAGGGAGTAACCAGTCTATTGCAGAGCTACTCTCTACTTATCACCACTTAGACCATAAAGTCTCAACTGGCCAAGGTTAGCCTTATTGTCCTTCGTTTGGGGGGGGGGTTGTGTGAGAAGGTAGCCTCTTTCTAGCCTTGTTACCCCCACTTTTGGCCTGTTTGTGAGTGTATGTCAGGGTGTTTGTCACTGTTTTCACTGTCTCACTGGGATCCTGATAGCCAGGCCTCAGTGCTCATAGTGAAAACACTATGTTTTCAGTATGGTTGTTATGTGTCACTGGGATCCTGCTGGTCAGGACCCCAGTGCTCATAGGTTTGTGGCCTATATGTATGTGTCACTGGGACCCTGTCACACAGGGCCCCAGTGCTCATAGGTGTGCATGTATATGTTCCCTGTGTGGTGCCTAACTATCTCACTGAGGCTCTGCTAACCAGAACCTCAGTGGTTATGCTCTCTCATTACTTTTAAATTGTCACTAACAGGCTAGTGACCAATTTTACCAATTCACATTGGCTTACTGGAACACCCTTATAATTCCCTAGTATATGGTACTAAGGTACCCAGGGTATTGGGGTTCCAGGAGATCCCTATGGGCTGCAGCATTTCTTGTGCCACCCATAGGGAGCTCTGACAAATCTTACACAGGCCTGCCACTGCCGCCTGAGTGAAATAACGTCCACGTTATTTCACAGCCATTTTACACTGCACTTAAGTAACTTATAAGTCACCTATATGTCTAACCTTTACCTGGTAAAGGTTGGGTGCAAAGTTACTTAGTGTGAGGGCACCCTGGCACTAGCCAAGGTGCCCCCACATTGTTCAGAGCCAATTCCCTGAACTTTGTGAGTGCGGGGACACCATTACACGCGTGCACTACATATAGGTCACTACCTATATGTAGCTTCACAATGGTAACTCCGAATATGGCCATGTAACATGTCTATGATCATGGAATTGCCCCCTCTATGCCATCCTGGCATAGTTGGCACAATCCCATGATCCCAGTGGTCTTTAGCACAGACCCTGGTACTGCCAAACTGCCCTTCCTGGGGTTTCACTGCAGCTGCTGCTGCTGTCAACCCCTCAGACAGGCATCTGCCCTCCTGGGGTCCAGCCAGGCCTGGCCCAGGATGGCAGAACAAAGAACTTCCTCTGAGAGAGGGTGTGACACCCTCTCCCTTTGGAAAATGGTGTGAAGGCAGGGGAGGAGTAGCCTCCCCCAGCCTCTGGAAATGATTTGTTGGGCACAGATGTGCCCAATTCTGCATAAGCCAGTCTACACCGGTTCAGGGACCCCTTAGCCCCTGCTCTGGCGCGAAACTGGACAAAGGAAAGGGGAGTGACCACTCCCCTGACCTGCACCTCCCCTGGGAGGTGTCCAGAGCTCCTCCAGTGTGCTCCAGACCTCTGCCATCTTGGAAACAGAGGTGCTGCTGGCACACTGGGCTGCTCTGAGTGGCCAGTGCCACCAGGTGACGTCAGAGACTCCTGCTGATAGGCTCCTTCAGGTGTTAGTAGCCTTTCCTCTCTCCTAGGTAGCCAAACCCTCTTTTCTGGCTATTTAGGGTCTCTGTCTCTGGGGAAACTTTAGATAACGAATGCATGAGCTCAGCCGAGTTCCTCTGCATCTCTCTCTTCACCTTCTGATAAGGAAACGACCGCTGACCGCGCTGGAAGCCTGCAAACCTGCAACATAGTAGCAAAGACGACTACTGCAACTCTGTAACGCTGATCCTGCCGCCTTCTCGACTGTTTTCCTGCTTGTGCATGCTGTGGGGGTAGCCTGCCTCCTCTCTGCACCAGAAGCTCCGAAGAAATCTCCCGTGGGTCGACGGAATCTTCCCCCTGCAACCGCAGGCACCAAAAAGCTGCATTACCGGTCCCTTGGGTCTCCTCTCAGCACAACGAGCGAGGTCCCTCGAATCCAGCGACGCTGTCCAAGTGACCCCCACAGTCCAGTGACTCTTCAACCCAAGTTTGGTGGAGGTAAGTCCTTGCCTCACCTCGCTGGGCTGCATTGCTGGGAACCGCGACTTTGCAGCTACTCCGGCCCCTGTGCACTTCCGGTGGAAATCCTTCGTGCACAGCCAAGCCTGGGTCCACGGCACACTAATCTGCATTGCACGACTTTCTAAGTTGGTCTCCGGCGACGTGGGACTCCTTTGTGCAACTTCGGCGAGCACCGTTTCACGCATCCTCGTAGTGCCTGTTTCTGGCACTTCTCCGGGTGCTACCTGCTTCAGTGAGGGCTCTTTGTCTTGCTCGACGTCCCCTCTCTCTGCAGGTCCAATTTGCGACCTCCTGGTCCCTCCTGGGCCCCAGCAGCGTCCAAAAACGCCAAACGCACGATTTGCGTGTAGCAAGGCTTGTTGGCATCCTTCCGGCGGGAAAACACTTCTGCACGACTCTCCAAGGCGAGCGGGATCCGTCCACCAAAGGGGAAGTCTCTAGCCCTTTTCGTTCCTGCAGAAACCTCAGCTTCTTCTGTCCAGTCGAAGCTTCTTTGCACCCGCAGCTGGCATTTCCTGGGCATCTGCCCATCTCCGACTTGCTTGTGACTTTTGGACTTGGTCCCCTTGTTCCACAGGTACCCTAGATTGGAAATCCACAGTTGTTGCATTGCTGGTTTGTGTCTTTCCTGCATTATTCCTCTAACACGACTCTTTTGTCCTTAGGGGAACTTTAGTGCACTCACTTTTCAGGGTCTTGGGGAGGGTTATTTTTCTAACTCTCACTATTTTCTAATAGTCCCAGCGACCCTCTACAAGGTCACATAGGTTTGGGGTCCATTCGTGGTTCACATTCCACTTTTGGAGTATATGGTTTGTGTTGCCCCTATCCCTATGTTTCCCCATTGCATCCTATTGTAACTATACATTGTTTGCACTGTTTTCTAAGACTATACTGCATATTTTTTGCTATTGTGTATATATATCTTGTGTATATTTCCTATCCTCTCACTGAGGGTACACTCTAAGATACTTTGGCATATTGTCATAAAAATAAAGTACCTTTATTTTTAGTATAACTGTGTATTGTGTTTTCTTATGATATTGTGCATATGACACTAAGTGGTACTGTAGTAGCTTCACACGTCTCCTAGTTCAGCCTAAGCTGCTCTGCTAAGCTACCATTATCTATCAGCCTAAGCTGCTAGACACCCTATACACTAATAAGGGATAACTGGGCCTGGTGCAAGGTGCAAGTACCCCTTGGTACTCACTACAAGCCAGTCCAGCCTCCTATACCTGGTGTCTGATGACATGTGCACAGTGGACTGAGCTGAGTGGAGTACCATCAACCTGCATCAAAACATGCAGCCATGGGTCAGTGTGGGCACACAGGGTCCCACAGGAGCAATTATGACTAGGGTGCCATCATTGCTTGACTGCAACCCTGCTATACAGTTGTATGCCATTGTATGTAACAGTCATAACAAACATGTTGTGGTCGATTGTATGTACCAAGTTTGTGGCTTGCACACATATGTCTGAATTCTCAGCTCATATGTACCACTTCATTGGTAGAGGCCTGGTATTGTGAATTGGCGTATGGACAAATGTCTACTTTCCACTAATTAACATCCATTTATATCACATGATCATACATAGACTTAAATTCCCTTCAGATATGTTACCATATAGGGAAACATAGGTGGCACTGATATGACTACATAACCATGACACATTGTCCAACATATGTCCATGCTGGAAGATAGATTTATGTGGTTTCAAATCTCATTAACACACCACTTTGGCATTCATATTTTACACTACACATGTTATTTCACACACACGTCACATAACAACCTTCATTGACACATGTGAGTACACCATCTACTGCATGTAGCATAGCATCATAAACCTTGACCCACACAACACACCACAGTGTGGACAGACATGCACTCACTTTGCTATGGGTTACATGAAGTCAACCCAGCCATACTCCACTGCATCCTCTGAGTATGATTTGTCAAGGGTATCACATGCAAGAACCCCTATTGGACATAACCCATCATATCTAAAGTGGTGTCGTCAAATGTACATTTGGAAATCAGATATCACAATGTGGTAGACCCACAATTATGTGGTGCATCACATATGTACACTTCTAGTACACATGTGGTAACATGTATGTGGAAAAAGACTAACAACACATGCACATATGCAAATGGTATTAGTCATTGCATGCATCACACACACAAACATATAATAACACATTCCGATGTTACCATTACAATATGAAAGCACATGCACACACACATAGCCATACCATACTGACTACATATGCATAGCCCCTGTAAAAGATGTGAATCTGAATGCACTGTCACCTTTCCAACAAAATCCATACATTCCTCTCATGCATCAATTTTTTTTACCCAAACAGCAATACTCTTCACTAACCTTTAAAAAAAATTACACCTGGATCCAGCGCATCAATCGCAAGTTGACAGTCCTTGTCAACCTTCATGGGGAGGTATACCACACATGATCATCATGCATCAAAATCTTTAATCCACGCGCCAATACTCCATACTTAGCTATTCAATATATTGACGCCAGGCCCCTGCGCGTCAATCGCAAGTCAACAGGCCTTGTCAGTCTTAGCGGAGGAAAAAACCATGCATGACCATAATGCATCAAAGAAACCAACACATATCAGAAAATGTGACGCACACGACCAGGAAGTGATGACCTACATGGTTCAGTGATTTCACTTTCACTTTTACTTTACAGTCTTTGTGTCTGTGATTGTGATTGTGATTGTGAGAGGGTGTGTGGAGCTGGTGCTGGTCGAGGAGTGGTGGTTTTTGGAGAGTTTTGTGGTGTGTCCTGTTGAAGTCCTGTGCATTTTGTCACTTTGTTGTATCTTGTGTAGGGTTTTTGTCCTGTCATTGTTATTGTATTATCGGGTGTTTGTCTTGGGGTAGCATAGTCTTTTGGGGTATATGGGGTTAGGTGGGGTAGTGTGTTATTATTTTTGGGGCTATTGTAATTGCAGTGGGGGGACTGCAATATGTCGGGGAAGGGGAGAGCACCAAGGATGAGTGGAGATGAATTGGGATGGGTGATCTGGCCGGTAAAACACTACCTCCCCATGATTTTGGAATTGGGTTGCCGGGTCATCCAGGGCTACCTTACAGAGGCACGAAAGTTGTGGTGGGGCAAGGTGCTCCACCACCTGTGCCGGATATTTGGAGTCCAGTGCTGTGGGAGGACTGGTTGGTGCTGTTTGTTGGTAGATGGGTGGTTCATGTGGAGACCCCGCAATGCCGTGTGTTCTCCCTGCGATGGGAGATGGTGTCTGGAGGGAACCTAGGACATCCTGTAGAGTCTCTTCATTGATGGTCGGCAGCTGGTCATCCATGTCACCTGAAAAATCCAGGACAAGCCTGTCGGCAGGAGGTAAGGCATCATCCTCTGCAATGAGATAGTGAAATGTCAATCTTTGACTGTAGTGGCTGTTGACATAGCTCATCGTTTACTTGCTACTGGAGGCTCAGTGACATGTTATAGACCCCAGGTTGTAGTTGTTACTTGTATGTTGGGGCAACCTTTCAAGGTATTATGTGCTTTGGTCCCATACCACCATCTTTCTTGCAGACCCCTTGACCCTACCACTGACACCATGGTAGCACATCATTTACCTTCCTATTCACCATGGTGGACATTCCCACAGTAGTGTAATGTTTGTTGTCACTCTTTTGGTGCTTTACTGTATTGGCACCATGTATGATGGAACTAGTGTGGCAAAGCACAGGTAGGTCCATAGCTTAAAATGCTTGCATTACTTTGTCATCTGCCTTTAGCAGGCCCCACACATGTGCTAATTGGATGGCACAGTGCAACCATTATGGATTGTCTGCCCCATTTGTTTGGCCCTCCCTACATTTGGGCCATTTCCTTGCATACAGCATATCTACCACAGGCATATCTTTGTGTAAGGATGTACACTGTGGATCAATGCATGCATTTTGTGACTTTTTTGATGTGGTACAAGGGGCAGCTTGAATCCACGTGGGAAACTATCTGTATGATGGTACAGTTGAATTATGGACTAGTGACATTGTGTCCATTGTGCAACATTGATGCCACCTTTGCCAGTTCTTATGCATGAAGGTGTCTGCACAACACCAACCATTCACACAACACAGACAACCTTGTTACATGGTGAAACTGAAGCTACTTGTACAGCAGCACAAATGATAATCACAGAAATGACTCATGTGTTGTATGAGTTCATCTTTGTGCCCATTCCTGAATGGCGTATGGAGGTGTGTGAGATTTGTTGTTGGGCCACCTTGTGTGGGTTGCGTTCCACATGTTGCATACTGAGGCCCTGATTTTTTCTTAAGTGGCACAGCTCAGTGCTGCAGCAATCATAGTTGCACCGAACTGTGCCACTTTTGTAACGCAGGGATGTGCAGTGTTTTCTGGAATATGACACACCCCTGCGTTTCCCCCAGCACAGACACAGATTTGTTCTCCCTGCACCAAAGCAGGCATCCTTGCACCATAGTGCAAGGGTTCCTGTGTTAAGGGGATAGATTGTTTATATGCAGGAAGGTGCCCATTCTTCCATATAAACAATCTATTATGACAAGGTTGCATTTATATGTGTGCTGCAGGATGCAGCACACATGAGAAGGTCAATGACACGAGGAGGATAGAATGCATTTGGCCTTGTTGGGCCATCCTGACACCACCCCTGGGGTGGTTTGACTTTAGTCACAGTCTCTGGTGAACATGTTGTCTTGGATCTGGGATAACAACAATAAGCAATGGGTGTTGTTGTAGCACAGCCACAACCATACTGATTGCACCACCTTCCAGGCAAAGTGTCCTGCGATTCCAGTGACCAGCTCCTTCGGAATGACTGCTGCCACCATCTCTTCCAGCTCATCCAGGTCCTCCTGGGGTGCAGTACTTCCACCTCTAGCCTGCAGTGCTGCCGTTCTGTTCCTGGCCAGTATCTCCTTAGTTCTAGGCTTGCAATCATGCCAGCGCATCTTGCAATCAGTGACAGTCCTCTTCACCTCTTCCATGCTGTTGACTTTTGCCCTCGTTACAACCCTGGTGGTAAAAGCCGCTTACCGCCGTGCTGATGGCTGCCAACATACTGTGACTGCGGCGGTAATCCTCCACGGGTATTATGACCCACACATAGAAATCCGCCACTATACAGACACCCATACAAGTCCGCCAGACCAAAGGTCAGTGATAAACTGGTGATAGCAAAACACACACCGTTACGCCAACAGGAATACGCCCAAAGTATCACGACCCATGAACCAATGCGGCGGTCTTTCAACGGCGGTAAACCATTGGCGGTACTCACCGCTGCACTAAAAAAACACACACACTTATAAAAAACACCACATTGGACAATTCAAAATACACACTCCTGACACACATAAACACACCACACCCACACACCCACAACACTATAAAACACACACCCACATTACCCACAACCCTTCACTACCAAAAACAAAATTGCGAGCAGAGAGAGACTCAAGCCAGGAGCACCCACTCAATCTGAGTCACAGAACACCAGCACCTATACACCATACCGCAACTCACAGCACACACCACAACACAGCACCCCACACCTCACTCCACACATCCTCACACATATCACTCACACCACATCCATGGCACCCCAAAGACACCCCAGGTTCTCAGAGGAGGAGCTAAGGGTCATGGTGGAGGAAATCATCCGGGTAGAGCCACAGCTATTCGGATCACAGGTGCAGCAGACATCCATTGCAAGGAAGATGGAGCTATGGCGAAAAATCGTGGACAGGGTCAATGCCGTGGGACAGCATCCAAGAACAAGGGATGACATCAGGAAGAGGTGGAATGACCTACGGGGAAGGTGCGTTCTGTGGTCTTAAGACACCAGATTGCTGTACAGAGGATTGGCGGTGGACCCCCACCTCTTCCCCCACAACTAACAGCATGGAAGGAACAAGTCTTGGCGATCATGCATCTTGAGGGCCTCGCAGGAGTAGCAGGAGGAGTGGACTCTGGTAAGTCATATCTTTACTACTATATCCCCCACCCTACATGCATGCCATCACAAACTCCTACTCCTAACACCCCATCACTCCACCAACTCACATATACCCCACAAACACAACCCATCCATCCCAATACCAAGCACTGCATGTACCCCAATGCATGGACACCCATCACAGACCTGCATGGAGACCCATCACCCCAGCAAGCCCAATAGAGACACTCACCCATCCCACAAAATCACCACTCACACAAGTCCAAGGCAACAGGGAAATCACATTCGTACAGGGAAACACAGCCATGCACAAGATCGCACATGCAGATACATTGACAATGCATTTTCCTCCCAACAGGACCCCTACCCGACGTCACCGGAGAGGAGGTGCCAGCCACATCCAGCTCCTCCCTCCCAAAGAGGCCCACAGTGATGACAGCAGCTCTGCACGCCTGGATCACAATGACCAACCTGGCCCATCTGGGACCTCTGTACAGTCGGTTACCCTGCCACAGTACCAAACCACCACTGAGCCTCCACCCTCAGGAAACACCAGCACAGCACCCACCCATCAGGCCCATACCCCTGTCCCCAGGACACATCAATCAGCAGTGTGTCCACCACTACAGGGACCCCAGGCAACCCCACAAACACAGGACGATCAGGGACCTGGGGACAGTGGTAGTCGGCACACGGTTCAGGGGACAGAGGCACAGGACAATAGGGAAGCTGCGAGGAATGCTGTGCGACAGGGGGAGGACAGGCCAGGGAACCGACCCTCCAAGAGGCACTCTCAAACATCGTGAGAGCATACAACCATTCCCAGGAGACCATGGGCCAGTTACTGGCCAAGTTACAGGAGACCCAGCGGCTGCAGGAGGGACAGTACCTGGGGATCAGGGATGACCTAACAAAAATATACACCATCCTGGTCACCATTGCAGGGGTGCTGGCTGACATGGGCAAGACCAGGAAGGAGGAAGTGGCACAACAATGTGTGCCTGACACTAGCCAAACTGAGGAACAGCCTTCCACCTCCGCCGGCGCTAGTGGACAGGAGGCGCCGCCACAGGACCAACAGGCCACCAGCACCCCACCCCCTGCAGAAGGAGAACCAGCCTGCAAACGTTCCCTGCAATCCAGGCAGAAGACAGAGAACAATGCCAAGACCACCGCCAGGAAATAAGACCCTCCTGATTGTCACCCTTCTGTCCCACCATGTCACCCTGTCCGCCTTGAACTGACATTGCTCCACTTCCTATGTCCCCTTGGACAATGAACCTGTCATACCAATAGACTGGACTCTAACTAGACATTCCTCTGCCATCACCCCAGCCCCTTGCACATACCCCCATACTTATTGGCACAAAAATAAACACCCTTGAAACAAATACCATATTGGAGTCAATGTCATCAATCTATAAAAGTATTAGTACAATATTATCAAAGCATTGCAATGTATATGTACAGTGACATGTACTACAGGATGGCCTTTGGTGGGCAGCAGTACATATAGCAGGAGCCAGAATGGGGCACACAGATCTGAGAATAGAGAATCCAAAGGGTACAGTCAGTGCCATAGACAGAGGGTAAGAAGCTGCCATGTACAATGTCCAGAAGATTACTGAAAAGTAAAGTTGAGCTACAGTCTCATACCTGTGTGTCACTGGAAGTACTGCTGTATAATGTTTGCTCTGTTGTCCACATCTTCTTCATCTGCCTCCTCTTCCTCACTGTCCACAGGCTCCACCGCTGCCACAAGACCATCTCAAGGCTCATCATCCAGCAGAAAAGGCACCTGAAGTCTCAAGGACAGGTTGTGCAACTTACAGCATGCCACGATGATCTGGCACCCTTCTTCGGTGAGTAGTACAGAGATTCACCTGTCAGATGGAGGCACCGGAACCTGGCCATCAGGGAGCCGAAGGTTCTCTCAATTATTCTCCTTGTACCCCCATGTGCCTCATTGTAATATTCCTCTGCCCTTGTCCTGGGATTCCTCACTGGGGTCAGTAGCCATGACAGGTTGGGGTAACCAGAGTCACCTGTAAATATCGAGGGACAACTGTTAGACACAGACTTATCCTTAGGGACAACCCCATACCCAGACACCTAGTGATGATGGGTGGGGACCTTGGGCTCACCTGTTAGCCACACCCGATGCCTCTGGAGTTGGCCCATCACTTAAGGGATGCTGCTATTCCTCAAGATATAGGCATCATGCACAGAGCCAGTATATTTGGCATTCACATGGGAGATGTACTGGTCCGCCTAACACACCATCTGCAAATTCATCGAGTGATAGCTTTTCCTATTCCGTTAAACCTGTTCATTTCTGTGGGAACAAATGCCCATAGAAGTCAGCTTTCACTGTGGCCAAATCCTTCACCTGGGGGAATACGATGTAGCTGCGCATTTTTTCCAGCAGGGCAGACAACACTCTGGACAACACGTTGGAGAACATTGGCTGAGACATTCCTGATGCCATGGCCACTGTTGTTTGAAATACACCCCTTGCCAGGAAATTCAGCACTGACAGAACCTGCACTAGAGGGGGGATTCCTATGGGCTGGCGGATAGCTGACATCAGGCCTGGCTCCAATTGGGCACACAGTTCTTGGATTGTGGCACAATCAAGTCTGTGTGTGATGATAATGTGTCTGTCCTCCATTTTCGACAGGTCCATCAGGGGCCTGTACATTGAAAGATGCCGCCATCTCATCATCTGCCTCAGCAGTTGTAGCCTATGGAGGAGAAAGGTGAGCAGAAGGTCATATTTCCACATAGAATGCACAACTGTTACTGAAGTTAGGTCACAGAAGCAGTATGTGAAGTCGAGAGTCAGTTGATGGGCCAATATCTGCTGTGACGCAGTTAGGTGCTATGCCATGGGCCCCCCTGAAATGGCGGCTGCCTGACCTGTGAGGAGGGACAAGTAGAAATGAAGTGTGCTGTCGTTGTGCGCCGTCGCAGTAGGCGGTCGATGACCGCCGCGCAACTTCGCATTGCTTGTCATTGGGCCCTATGGGTTCCAGGAGCCAATGGCGATATACGCCGGCGGTGACAGTATGCACGCTGCGGACGTGACTGCCATTTTCTAACTACTCACTCACTTGCTACCTGACTGTCAACAGGAGAGGACCTACACTGCAAGTGCTGCTGTGACCTGAGACTGGAAGCAACAATGGCTGCAGTGTCTGGGATAAGGGCCCCTGCCTTCACTGCGGAGGAGATGGAAAAACTGGTGGATGGGGTCCTACCCCAGTACACCTTACTCTACGGTCCTCAAGACAAACAGGTGAGTACACTGAGAGCATGATGTGTAGGCAATGCATGTTTGGAGTGGTGTGGATGTAAGCCACATGTTGGGGGGTGCTGAGGCATCCTGGCCAGAGTGCTGCATGAGAGGTGGTCAGTGTATGTGTGTCAGGGCATGGGTGGGAACTGGGGGGCAATGAGTATGACGGTCCGGACGGGTTAGTCATTTCCTTTACTCCTGTCTTTTCCCTCTAGGTCAGTGCCCACCAGAAAAAGGGTATTTGGCGTGCCATCACCAAGGAGGTGAGGACCCTGGGGGGTCTATCAAAGGCAGCGCACCCACTACCGCAAGAGATGGGAGGACCTGCACCGCTGGATGAACAAAAACCTCGGAGGCCCAGCTGGAGCTGGCCTTCCAACATGGAAGGGGTGCCCGTCACATCATGACTCCCCTGATGTTCTGCATCCTAGCGGTGGCCTATCCGAAGTTGGATGGGCGCTTGAGGGCATCACAGCAGCCACAAGGTGGTGAGTACAGATTCTGAATCCTGACTTTGCGCGCTTTAGGAGGTAGCTGGGTGGGATATGTGGGCTGTGGGTGCCCCTAGGCCAGGACGATCATGGCAGGGTAGGGGTCCCTTGTGTGCAGACTCTGAAGCACTCCAAACCCAATGGTGTAAGTCGGCATATACTACTGGGCAGGGGCCCCTGGGTGTCAGGTGTGCAAATGCTGGCGTTAGCAATAGCACCCCTTGGGCTTGTGACTACCTTGGTGACTGGTTGGGCACGGCCTAGTGAATAGGGCAGCTCCCTGTGTGTTGTGTACGCCAACGGTAGTGTTGTTGCTGGCATTGAGCAAGTGTATCCTCTATCCATGTCGCGTGGGCTCTCATTATCCTAAATGAGACTACTGGATTTCGAGGCAGCAGGATCGATAACGGTGTGGGGGACTGAGTCTGGCCCACGTGTAAAGAACTCTGTCACCCAAAATCCGGTTTTTGCTCCGGCTAAATAGCAGTGCCTCATTTCTCCCATGGGGAAGAGATGATTGGGCAGCCGAGCGCATGACATCTTTGGAACTTCTCAGGGAAGTCGTGGTCACTCAGATCCAAACCAACTCTCTCATTTATAATAGGGTCTCATATACAAATGACAAAGACAGTATAAGTTTTATATAATGTTTTAATAAAACGACTGTATTTTAGATATTAAGGCGTGAGCCGCAATAACCAGCACAATACAACATAGTAGGATTGAAATAGTCACCAGGAGAGTAAAACATAAGAACAAAGCTATCATATTGCATATTATTTTCTACTCTCCCTCTGCTTGTTCTATTTAGAGCACAGCATGTTAAGCTTCTAGCTTGCCTTTCCGAGACAAAGGGGAGACATAAGCCCTCATACCTGAGCAAAGGCCTGTGATCTGGTTCAGCATCTGCAACGAGGCAGTCAGCATCTAGTTGTGGTTCCCTGGTCGGAATCACCCTCTGCATCTTACATGGCCCATGAGGGCGAATCCACTGAGGGTGTAGGCACCAGTGGGATGGACGGTGAGGGAAGCACCACAACGGGGACAGGAGGGGAGACCAGTGACAGCGAATCCTCCTCCAATGGAACCTCCCTGGCTGTGGCGGATACCTTTGTGCCCACCCCAACAACACGTAAAGCCACCACCCCCCTACCAGCACCACCCTCCCAGCAGCCCCTCAGCGTGTTTCCAGTGCCCGCTCACCCAGGAGGGTGGGCATCTCCTTCGCCCCAGCCACCTCAAGCCCTGCCCCAGTCAGGCCTGCTGCCCTCAGTGAGGAGCAGTCACCACCCCATAACCATGCACATGTCCTCTGTGTCCTCTCCCAGTGTGTCTGTGACCCCCTCCTCCCAAAGTACACAAACGCAAGCACCCACCCACCCAATAGCCATCCACCTCACAACAGCATCCAGCCCATGCACCTTCACCCAAACTCAGCAGAAAGACACTTCCTACAACCACTCCTACTTCCTCCACTCCCAAACCCTCTCCATCTTCCCATCCCAGTGTGTCTAAAAAACTTTTCCTTGCAAACTATGACCCCTTCCCTACACCTCCTCCCATTCTTCTCCTCGGGCCAGGGTGTCAAGATCCCAGGCCAGCACCTCAGCCACCAAGTCAGTGTCCGCTGTGGTACCTGCAAGTCCCAGGGGATAAAAGGGGCACCCCTCAGGGCTGCCAGTGTGCCAGCGACCCCTGCAAAAGGACCAACCCATTCCGCCACCTGCCAAGGTAAAAAGGGTGCCAGCAAGCAGCACAGCCAAAAAGCACGACCCACCCAGCAAGGCCTCCTCCAAAACTGCATCTGCCAGTGCCAAGGTCCCAGCAGCATCTGGCAAGGTGGGGAAGGGCAAGAAAACCCAAGGCAAGGCACTTCAGGCCTCGGAGCCTCCAGGTGAGGGACTGGTGGCCACCATAAGTACTGACAGCACAGCAACCTGTACCGCGGAAGGCACAGTCACCTGCACTGCCATCTGCCCTGCCACCTGCACCCCCCCCCGCACCGCCACCTGCACCGCCGCTGCCACAACAACAGTCAGCAGCATCATCCCCAGTGAGAAGCCATCCGAGGCTGCAGGAGATGACCTGGTGTCTCCCTCCACTACTACCAGCACCTGCACCACGGCCAGCACCAGCAGCATCCCTGTCACAGAAACTGCCGCAAGCACTGCCACCTGCACTGCCATCTGCACCCCCACATGCCCAGCCGGTGCCACTACATCCATCATCAGCAGCGTCCCCAGTGGGCAGCCGTCCAGGGATGCAGGAAGCGGCCTGGACCCTCCACCCACAACTTGAAGCACCACCACCAGCACCGGCACTACCAGCAGTTTGCAGCCTAAGTTGCCGCAGGATGGAGTCTGGCTCTGCCTCCATGGAGTATCATGCTACCTGTTCCATGCACATCTCGTGCCTCAGACACCCAGGTGAGGGAATGGGAACTGCCACACTCCAAGTGCAGCATCACCGGGCACAAGGACCCCTCCAGAACCAGTGGAGATATGCATCCACTTTCACTTTCCTTGGCAGGATGAGGCACACTGGGCACAAGGCCCCCTCCAGAACCAGTGGAGATATACATCCACTATCACTTTCCGTGGCAGGATTAAGCAGACGCGGCACAAGGCCCCCTCCTGAAGCAGTGGAGATATGCATCCACTATCACTTTCCTTGGCAGGATGAGGTACATTGGGCACTAAGCCCCCTCCAGAACCAGTGGAACATGTCACCCACTTGAGATACTGTGGCTTTGCACTCCCCAGGACCAAACAGTGGGCAAACCACCCACTTGAGAGACTGTGGCTTTGCACTCCCCAGGAACAAACAGTGGGCAAACCACCCACTTGAGAGACTGTGGCTTTGCACTCCCCAGGACCAAGCAGTGGGCAAACCACCCACTTGAGAGACTGTGGCTTTGCACTCCCCAGGACCAAGCAGTGGGCAAACCACCCACTTGAGAGACTGTGGCTTTGTGCTCCCCAGGACCAAGCAGTGGGCAACCCACCCACTTGGGAGACTTGAGAGACTGTGGTTTTGCACTCCTCAGGACATCGCTGTGGGCATGTTGCCCCCTCCAGGGTCAGTGGCGTACTACCATCTTCCGGCTGAGGTGCCCCCCCTCCCCTTCCCCCTGAGGTGCCTTTGTGTTTTCGACCTGATGCCCCTGCAGTGGTCTCTCCATTTTGAGGCAGGAGTCGAGTGTGGGCTTCGCCCATGTTTGTTTGCCCACTGGGCACGGACATTTGCTAAGGACAGTGTACGGCCTTCTGTACATATTGTAAATATTTGTATATACTGTTGTTTACAATCATTAACTTAATCTGCATATTTCTAAATATCACTCTTTGCACTCAATTCCTTTTGTCCTTGCATTCTTCCAGGGGGTAACGGGTGTAAATGTAATGTTGCTGCATGTTTTTGTGTGTATGGTTTGTGGGTGAGGGTGGGGGTGGGGATGTTGTGTTTTGCATGTGTGTGCCCTCCTTCCCTGTGTGCTAGGTGCAGTACTCACCATGGTCGTCGCCGCTGCCTTCTTTGATATTCCTGGTGTATTAGCAGATACACTTGCATCGGCAGGACCTGTAGTTCGGGCTCCATGGCGTCCTGGTTCTTCGTTGAGTGTCGAAAGGTGAGTGGTTTCCCTTCAAAGTACTGTTTCCGCCGTGCTTTTGATGGCGTTGGTACCACCCCGGAAAAGCTGGCGGATTGGTGGTTTGTGAAAGGGTGGGCGGTACATCGTCTTCCGCTTGTCTGTTGACGGTGACAGCCGCGTTGTTTGTTGCTACCGCCGTGGCGATCTGAGTGTTAAAGTGGCTGTCTGTGTTGGCGGTTTCTGCCGTAGTCGTGATCCCATTTTTTTACCACCGGCCTGTTGGCGGTATTACCGCTGATTTAACACCGACCGCCAGGTTGTAATGAGGGCCTTTATCTGCTATTGCCTGTCATATAGCCTCTCTCCTACCTATTGCCAATTTGGAGCTGATGAAGATCTGGTGTTGATACTCCGTCACCTCTCTGACAAAGATGTCAAGCTCCTGCTCACTAAAGCAACACTTCCCCTTCCTCTTCTCCTTCTCCTGGGACTTTGCTGATCCCTCCTGGCTGTTACTCAGCTGAATCTCCCTGGGATCTCTCCTGGCCTGCATTCTCCATCTTGTCTTCCCATTTTCTTTTCATGCTCACAAGTTTTTTTTTAACTCTAATGCTGTTAAATATGGTGCTAACCCGTTTTGCGTAAAAAAACTGTGCCACAAAACATTCTAATGCAATTTTTTCTGCATTAGCATAATTTTTACTCACGGTATGTTGCAGGGGTTAGCGTCATTTTTTTACGCTAACCATTCCTTAGCCCCATTGTGGGTAATTTTATAAATATGGTGCATAGATGGAGCTAGGGAATGTCATTAGGTCGCAGTCATTTTTTTGTCCCACAACTGCGCTAGTGCAGGTATGCGCCATTTTTCATAAATATGGGCCTCTGCCTCCTCAGGGAAGTCTGAAGTGACCAGATCACACCCCTTTCGCTAAGTTACTCAGTGGCATGCCAAGGCAGAACAAGGAATGTAAAACACATTTCAATGTATTTATGCAAGCAATTGCATCCTATTATAAAAAGTACTTATGCCCCTGCCATGCACAGTTTTTTCCTCAAAAACTTTACTGCAAATATTACATTGATCTTATTAGTGATGTTATCAAAGATGTCATGAGTGCCATAATTTGTGGAGTAATTAGCAGTGCATGGCGATTTATAGTTACCTTAGGGCATGAGTTATAATTACTTGAGATAACTCGAACTATAACAGGTGAATTTCTATGTTTGGCACATTTAAAATGTAAGCCTAATTATAGCGACCCTGTAACATTTGTTTTTTATGTGAATTTTAAATGTTTTAAAAAACAATCTATTTCCTAACTGTAAGGTCCCTGTAACCTTTGTTTTTTTCAGTTATGGCCCCTGAGAAGTGGTGTTCTCCAGGGCTGCAGTGGGCTGTGTGGCCCCCACATATAACTTTAAAGCTCTGGGGTGCTGGTAGTCCCCAGGGCTGTGAGGGTGCTATGCAGCCTCCATATGAAATTTGATTTCAGTTTAAGCCCCAAGAAGGTGGCAATCCCCAGGGCTGCAGGGGTGGCCGGGCAGCCCCCCTTACAATTGTTTAACACCCAGGAGAGGTGGCGGTCCCCAGGGTTTCAGGGAGGAACAAGGCCCCCCTACATATTACTTTAAAGGCCTGCGGTAGTTGTGGTTGATGGGGCTGTGGGGAGTACAGGGCTCCCTTGTTGAAATTTGGTGGCCCCTGCACACATAATAATTTTTGCCCAGGGGAGGTGGCAGTCCCTGGGGCAGAGGGGGTCTGGCAAGCCCCCCCAGCTTTAAAATGGGAATACCCCCGAGACTTGGCCCAACCGGAAGCTTCAGAATTAGCAAGTGTGTTGTTTTTGGATCCACCACAAATTGTTTTGAAAATTTGAAAAAAATGCTTTTTAGCTCTGGGGGGGGGGGGGGGGGGTCGGGGGCCCTCAGGGAACCCCCGCACCAGAGCTAAGGGGTGAGGACGACTCTACCCTGGCCTCCTTTGTTTGTTTTTTCCCACTTTTTCTGGGACTTAGATTAAGCCTAGTCCCAACATGGATGCCAACACTTCGTTGGTTGTTGAAGTATTGACAGCCAATCAGATCTCAGCAGAAGATCAGGAGGGTTTGCGAAGCTTTTGCATCCCTGTATTTACAAATTTGGATGTTTTTAAATGTCTCTAAAGCTACTGAACGGATTTACATCAACTAACAAAAAGGACTCTTTGTGGACAAAGTTCTGCCTAATTTGGTGTAATTCCGCCCAGTGGTTTGGGCACTATCGCTGTTCAAAATCCCTATGGAAAAATGTATAGGGAAAACAGTTTTGGGGGTTTTGGGACCCCCCCCTTTTTCTTGGCCCCCGCTTGATGGCTTTCAGACAGCAGCTAAAGTGACCACATTTTTTTTTTAGAAACATTTTTGAAGATTCATTAAATTGCGCCCAAGTTATTAGCAAAACAAAAAACTCTTTCGCTATAGAAACTAGGTCATACTATAACTGCCTAGTGGCGACTGCCACTAGGTAATATATATATATATATATATATATGTATATATATATATATATATATATAGCAACTATAATGCTTGCCCCCGCCGTGCAGTTTTAATTCAATAATTTGACTGTGACTGTTTCATTTATATTTTTAATGATGTTAGAGAAGTTGTCATGAGTACTGTAATATCTAGGGTAATTAGCAGTCCCTATAACCACCCAATCCAGCACCAATCATGCCCTTTGGCTGTGCGCAGCAAAGTTTGGCCACAGGACAAGCCCATATGGCCACCAAAACTCTTGACATGGACAGACTTCAGCCATGCACAGCAGGGGTTGACCAGAAGGCCTGACCTGCGGCCAGGCCTTGCTCCCAAGTCCCTATAACTGCCCAACACAACGCCATGCATGACCTTTGGCTGTGTACTGTGCAGGTTGGCCGCAGGGCCTGGCTTGAGGCCAGGCTTTGCAGCCAACCCCCTATATCCACCCAGAGAGCTTTTCCAGACTTTGACAAATTATATACTCAGAATGAGATATTTTAGGACAAACTAAAAAGAAAAATGTATTTGTCAAGTAAAAAGAGTGTGATTACATTTTGCTATGTATCTTAAATATTTGTATTTGAAAAGTAATTAAAGTAGTAATGTGACTACTGACAGACCTAGACTGGAATCTTCAACCTTCAGGGTAAGGACCTGAGACCTTAACCTCTAGGACACAGGGGACTTATTGCTATGCAGTTCCCAGACATATATGTGACATTCAACCCAAAGATGTTGATGGCAAAAGGAGTAAATATTCCATCAATAGTAATGTTTAACAGTGAACACACTAGTAAATAAATGGACACTCAGCCTGACATACAAGGTTTGAACCTTTAACCTACTCTATGACAGTTAAATGTCCTTACCAGTAGGCCAGAAGTGTTTTTTTTTTACTTTCAAAATGTAACTATAATGTTTGAACCAAACTGTTAGTGTGACACTTTGAAGTTATTGAATGGAGAGACCATTGCAAGAGGCAATCTCCCTCTCTCTCTTCCATCCCGTTAGAGAGTGAGTGACATGACTGCGGGTGAAGCCTGACGACCCATGTGGTCCTAGCGTAGTCAACATCCTGTCAGAGGCGGTATTGCTCCTGCAAGCAGGGAGCTGCTTTAAATAGCAGCTCCCTGCGGGATCAATGTTTTCTTCTGTTTCCCTGCATGCATATTTGTGTTCAGGGAAACAGATGAGAACTCAGCTAGCATGCATATTTTTAACTGCCCTGGGGAGGTGGCAGTCCCTTGGGCTAGGGGGTTATGCGGGCCCTGCGCATCAATTTCTAAAGATTTGCCTCAAGGAGGTGGCGGTCTCCGCAATTTCATAGGTCCTAAGAGTGGAGCGCCATGTGCCCTCCTCCTATTTTTATGCTATGCCCCCATGACCTGGCCCTCCTGGGGCAAAAAAAAAAGAAAACATGGGGCAGTGTTTTCTTTTTTTTTGTTTAAATCACAGTGAAATTTGTCGGTGTGCACCAAGGCAAGAGGAGTAGGGTAACAGTATCCTGCCCCCTTTTCTTTTTTTGCAGACTAAACCTTTAGATGAGGTCCTGAAGTATGCTAAGTACAGTGGCGATGAACAGGAAATGAAGCAGAAAGGGCTTAATGAAGTTGGCTCAAAAAGGGTTTCAAAATCAGCCGTATGTAGGAAATGTTGGTAGAATGCAAGGTGTTAATTATCATAATGGAGGTCAGATGGTGCAAGGTGGAGTTGGTATTCCACAAGGTAGAGGTCATGGTGTTCAGGTAGATATTGCACTGTTAAAGATATCAACTCCTTGTCATTCTTGTATCAAGCTTAGGCAGTGGAAGAGGGAATGTCAACAGAATTCTCACAGAGTAAGTGGTGATGGGCAAATGGAAAATGGTAATCCAATTCAAATGTAGATTGTCACAGTTCAGCGAATGCAAATTCCAAATCGGCTATAAGACCCATTGATGCAGGTCCTGCAAGCTCTGATGCTGCCACAGAACATGGATAACCCCTGCTTTAATGTGAACCAAGTACAAATAGAAAAACTAAATCATTTCCAAAATAAGAATCCATTTCAACAATGCCCTGTGTTTGAGAACAAGATTTTTGACTCTGACAATTCACAATGACGGTGCCTGATGGGGAAGGAAGACTGTGTATTTGTCGCAGCCTTAGAGGTAGACCAAAGTGGTCTATTTGTAGAAGGTGAGGTAAATGGCCAGCAAGTGCCATTTCTGATTGACACTGGTTCTACCCGTTCTACTGTTAGAACAATGGAACTCCCTGATCTACCCCTCTCGGGAAAGAAAGTCCAAGTTGCAGGTATCACAAATAAACAAATAACTAATACTGTTTCAAAAAGGTCCATGTAAAAATGGGCTAATTTGTGTAGGATTATCAGTGTGTAGGGTGCGATTCGAGTCTTGTTAATCTGTTAGGAAGGGATCTTTTGTGCAAATTAAACTGCACAATTTATTTTACACTAGAAGATGTTGAGTTTCAAATACAGGATGAAGAGGCTGGAAAGGCTATTGGATTGTTCCCTGTGAAAACAGTAGAGGACTTACCTCCCAAATTACAAAATACTGTGAAACCTGAAGTATAGGATTATTCAGGGAAATATATCAGACCTATTAAAGGCTTAGAAACTGTCAGAATAAAGATTCAATCAAATGCTGACATTCTGAGAATGCCACCATACAATCTCAAACTTGATACAGTGACTGGGATCACTCTGGTGATTAAATCAAGGCTACTACAAGGAATTGTGAGGGAAATAGTTGGAAGTCCTTTCAGTTTGCCGATGATGGGGTTGCAGACGCCAAACAGCAAATAAAGAATCATGCAGGATATGCAAAATAGTATAATCATCCCATGTTGTCCATTGGTACCGAATCCAGATATAATAATTTTTCAGATTTCCTATGATGCCAAGTGGTTCTCCGTAGTGGACCTCTGCCAAGCTTTCCTTTCAATCCCACTGCATGAAGATAGTTTCCGTTCACATTTAAATTTCAAAACAGAGGTTGGCATGGTGCTGAGTCCCACAAGGGTTACCAGAAAGCCTATTGATCTGTAATCAGATCTTGAAAACAAATCTTGAGACTTTACAAATGCCCTGAATTTAGTTCATGTACATTATTTTGCTTTCTAACTTGAGATGTAAGGTATACAAGAAGCTTGCAAAAAGGATATGATTGCCTTGCTAAATCCTTTGTCTGAAAATGAGCATCAAGTATCCCTGAGTAAGTTACAGTACGGCTAAAAAGAGTCCCTGTATTTCCAAAATTTCATTGAGAAAGGAACAAGGAAGGTGAGAATTGCATGCAGACTCTTGAATACCTGTGGCATATTTTACAAATACCCTTGACCCTGTCACTGCAGGACTGGTCAGCTGCTTTAAAGCAGTTGCAGTAGTTGGTGTCAGCATTAAGAAAAGCAAGAGTATAGTCATGGGATATTCTCTTACAGTAATGGTCCCACATTGGTGGAGATTTTGCTCAAGACACAACACATGACAAACAGCATTCTGACAAAATATGAGAAATTAATTATTGTGGCAGAGAATGCCATTTTAAAAAGATATCAGACTCTTAATCCAGCTACATTGTTACCAGTGCTTGAAAATGACATTGATGGGGAAAAATTGTCAACTGTCTTGATGTCATGGATTTATGCACCAAGAAAAGACTTGATGATAATGATGAGCCCCTTGATGAGGATGACTATGTCATATTTGTTGATGACTCATGCCTAAAACAGAATAAGAGGATAATAATAAGGGGAGTCCGAGAACAGCTTACGCTGTCTGTACAATTCAGGAAGTGGTTTCAGCCTCCTGGCTACATGGTGGTAACTCTGCTCAAGTATCAGAACTGGTTGCTCTTACCTGAGCATGCTTTTTTTTGGATCAATTATGGATGACAATATTTACCAACAGTCAATGTGAGTTTCGCGCAATGCATGATGTTGGATGGGTACTGTCACAGTGGGGATTCATGACTTCATCTTGATCTCCTGTCCAGAATGAAGAATATGTAATGAGACTGTTGGAAGCATTATAATTGCCATGAGAAATTGCTAAATGAGTAGCTGGAAATGATTATGTGACTGTTGGAAACTAATATGCTGATGAAGTTGCTCAATATTGTGCAAGTGTAGCACAAGCTATGATCAAAGAATACGCAAATGACTATGATGAGGACATCTTTTAAATGGATTGATCAGGGCAGGCTGTGCTAAGAACGCAAATGACATCTGGATATCAGCTTATGTAAGCTGGATATCATCTTGTGTTGTGTGTAGGCTTGTTATTCTATATGACAAGACATTTTCATGGCCCTGCACACATTGGACAGGACCAATATAAAGCAGGGACCCCATACTTAACTTTAAGGTCCGGGAGAAGGGGACAAAACACATGAAAGAATATACAGTACTTACGCCCAACCTTACACTCTTTCATACTCTGAAAAAATCCCACAATGTACTATTTCTAGGCCTGAGCATTCCCTCTAGATAAATCACAACATTCAATGATTAAAATATTCAATATTTCTATTTCACACAAAATTACCCATTCTGCTATATCCAAAGTTCAATATTTTCTCAATATACTGTATATATACATAATATATATTCAATTACACAAAGCCTCATTAGAAATAATACAAAAGAGAAAAAACGATTTTTTAAGATAAAAGTCACTCCATATCCAATCCATTCACGCACTCCCACAATCAAACCCATTCATTCTCATTCACTCCTTTTATTTGTGCCCAGTCATGTGTAGCATGCATACTCCAAATCGGAAGGTAATCCCCAATTTTTTGCTGTTTCTCTGCTGCTGACCAGATTCTTCAAGATGTCAACATGCGTTTCGGTGGATACTCAATAATACCTGTCCAGATTCTTCAGGACCATATGTATACCACAAGACAATACTCTAAAAAATGTTTAGCGAACCCATATTATGATTCACTGTGTAAAGAGGGGGCACTACAGAAACACCACAGGCACAAACAAATGGTCCTGGTGAGGGAACAAGTGTGAGAGGTGCGAGACTTCAATGACAAGAGCAATATGGCCCACATTACAACCCTGACGGTTGGTGGTAAAGCGGCAGTAAGACCGCCAACAGGCCGGCAGAAAAAAAAATGGAATCATGACTGCCACTTTAACACTCCGACCGCCACGGGGGTACAAACAAACAGCATGGCAGTCATCGGCAACAGACAGGAGGAAGACAATGTACCGCCCACTGTATTATGAGAGGCCAATCCGCCACCTTTTCAGGGGTGGATTCAACGCGAACAAAAACACAGCGGAAACTGGACTTGGAAGGGAAAACATTCACCTCTACACACCCCACGAGGAACCAGGACGCCATGGAGCTGGAACTCCAAATTCTACCTGCCCTTGTCTTCCTGCTCCTCTACCAGGAGCACGACAGACAGCGGCGATGACCACAATGAGTACTGCACCTACGACACAGGGGAGGGGGAGGGAAAAGAGAGTGACACACACACGCAACACGCAACACCCCCACCCTCACACACAACACACACACCAATACATGTCGAAATATTACATTTACACCCCCAACCCCCTCTGGAAGAATGCAAGGACAAAAGGAAATGATTTGAACGATTATCATAAGGAAAAATCCATTACTCAAAAATATATATACACTATTAACAAATACGTACACCAAGATTCCAAGTCCATGTACTGCACCTACATAGTCCATGGACCACTGGGACCAAAATGCATGAGCGAGGCCCACACTCAATACCCGATCCAAATGGATGGAACACTGCAGGGGCATCAGATCGAAATAAAACAGGCACCTCAGGGGGAAGGGAAGGGGGGCACCTCAGCCGGATGAATGCACGACGCCAGCTCCACGAGGGGGCTCCATGCCCATTGATGTATCCTGGGGAGTACCAAGCCACAGTCTCACAAGTCTTTACAGTAGGTGGTATGCCCACTGCTTTATCCTGGGGAGTGCAAAGCCACAGTCTCTCAAGTCTTTACAGTGGGTGGTTTGCCCACTGCTTTATCCTGGGGAGTACAAAGCCACAGACCCTCAAGTCTTTACAGTGGGTGGTTTACCCACTGCTTTATCCTGGGGAGTGCAAAGCCACAGTCTCTCAAGCCTTGACAGTGGGTGGTTTGCCCACTGCTTTATCCTGGGGAGTGCAAAGCCACAGTCTCTCAAGTGGATAACAGTCTCCACTGGTTCTGGAGGGAGCTTTGTGCCCAGAGTGCTTCATCCTTCCAAGGACTGAGGTAGTGGATGTCTCTCTCCACTGGTTCTGGAGGGGGCTTTGTGGCCAGAGTGCTTCATCCTGCCTAGGACTGAGGTAGTGGATGCCTTTCTCCACTGGTTCTGGAGGGGGCTTTGTGCCCAGAGTGCTTCATCCTGCCAAGGACTGAGGTAGTGGATGCCTTGCTCCACTGGTTCTGGAGGGGGCTTTGTGCCCAGAGTGCTGCATCCTCCCAAGGACTGAGGTAGTGGATGTGATACTCCACTGGTTCTGGAGGGGTCTTGGTGCACAGAGTGCTTCATCCTGCCCAGGACTGAGGTAGTGGATGCCTTTCTCCACTGGTTCTGGAGGGGGCTTGGTAACCAGAGTGCATCATCCTGCCAAGGACTGAGGTAGTGGATGTATCTCTCCACTGGGTCCGGAGGGGGCTTTGTGCCCAGAGTGCTTTATCCTGCCAAGGACTGAGGTAGTGGATGCCTTTCTCCACTTAATCTGGAGAGGGCTTTGTGCCCAGGGTGCTTCATCCTGCCAAGGACTGAGGTAGTGGATGCCTTTCTCCACTAGTTCTGGATGGGGCTTTGAGCCCAGAGTGCTTCATCCTGCCAAGGACTGAGGTAGTGGATGCCTTTCTCCACTGGTTCTGGAGGGGGCTTTGTGCCCAGAGTGCTTCATCCTGCCAAGGACTGAGGTAGTGGATGTGATACTCCACTGGTTCTGGAGAGGGCTTTGTGCCCAGGGTGCTTCATCCTGCCAAGGACTGAGGTAGTGGATACCCTTCTCCACTGGTTCTGGAGGGAGCGTGGTGCCCAGAGTGCTTCATCCTGCCGAGGACTGAGGTAGTGGATGCCTTTCTCCACTGGTTCTGGAGGGGGCTTGGTTCCCAGAGTGCTTCATCCTGCCAAGGACTGAGGTAGTGGATGCCTTTCTCCACTGGTTCTGGAGGGGGCTTTGTCCCCAGAGTGCTTCATCCTGCCAAGGACTGAGGTAGTGGATGTGATACTCCACTGACGGTGGGCCAACATGGAAGCTGTCCAGGCCCCTGGAACTGACCAATAGCCTCGTACGACTGACCACTGGGGATGGCAGCCATGTCTGCGGTGGTGCCACTGGCACAGGATGTGGCGTGGCCACTGGCGGTGGCCTCAGTAGCAGCAGTGCTTGTGGCGCTCATTGGGCAGCGGTTCTGGTGGGTGGCTCAGTGAGCGTGCTGCTGGCAGCGGTGTCCTGGGCAGCGGTGCTGGTGGGTGGCTCAGTGAGTGTGCTGCTGGTGGCAGGGTCATGAGCGACGGTGCCCGTGGCGGCAGTACTTGTGGCGGTGGTGGTCTTGTCCGCCGTGCAGGTTGGCGCCGACTTCCCTTTCTGCCTCTGGCCCTTCCCCACCTTGTATGGTGGTGCAGCTGTCTTGACACTCCCAACTGTAGTCCTGGGAGAGCCCTTGATGCCAGGTATCTTGCCCTTCTCCCTCCGGGCTGTGGCCAACTTCTTTTGTTTATGAGGTGGGGGACTGTCCTTGGCCTGGCTCCTCGGCACACTGGCTGCCCTGCTGCTTGGCGCACTCCAGAAGCCGGTGACTTCTGGCATCTCTGTTCCCGGTGAGGTAGTGACTGAGGTGCTGGGTTGGGACCTGGAAAGGCGGGCCTCAGGGGACAAAAGGGGTGGGGGAGGTGTAGGGAAGAGGTCAAGGTTTGCCAGGAAATGTGTTTTAGACACAATGGGACGGGTAGGTGGAGGGGGTTTGGGAGTGGAGGAAGAGGTAGTGGTTGCAGGAGGTATAAGTTTGCTGACTTTGGGTGAAGGTGCATGGGCTGGAGGCTGTCGTGAGGTAGATGGCTGTTGGGTGGGTGTGTGACTGCGTTCGTGTAGTTTGGGAGGTGGGCTCACAGACTCACTGGTAGAGGACACAGGGGATGTGTGAATGGTAGTGGGGGTGGTGAGTGCACAAGAGTGGTGTGTGGTGATGTGCGTGCTGGTAAAGGAGGTAGTGGCTGTGGATGTAGTGCATGCAGGTGTGAGTGGAGACGTGACAGGGAGGGAGGAGGGAGACGTGGAGGAGGGGGACACAGTGGAGGCAGTGGCTGTTGGTGTGTCAGCATGCATATGATGCTTGTGTGAGTGCCTGTGGGATGTGTGGTGCTTATGTTTGCCAGAGCTACCCTTGTGTGTTGCGATGTGTGCATGCTGGTCTGATGGTGTGCTTTGGATATGCTGAGGTACTGGGGATTGGGTCTGGGTGGAAGAAGTTAGAGGGGGGGGGCGGACACAGGAACAATGGCTGCCATCAGTGCTGAGGCCAGAGTCTGAAAAGCTCGCTGTTGGGCTGCCTGACCAAAATGAATGCCCTCCAGGTATTCATTGATCTGTTGCATCTGCCTCTCTACACCCTGGATGGCATTCAGAATGGTAGACTACCAAACAGTGAGGGATCTGAGGAGGTCAATGGCCTCCTCACTGAGGGCAGCAGGGCTGACAGGGGCAGGGGCTGAGGTGCCTGGGGCGAAGGAGATGCCCACCCTCCTGGGTGAGCGGCCACGGGGCACACGCTGAGGGGCTGCTGGGAGGGCGGTGCTGGTAGGGGGGTGGCGGCTGTACCTGTAGATGCAGTGGGCACAGAGGGGCCAGCCACCGCAAGGGAGCTCCCATCAGAGGAGGAGTCTGTGTCGCTGTTCTCAGCTCCTGTCCCCACCGTGGAGCTCCCCTCGCCCTCTGTCCCACTGGTGAATTCGGAGTCCGTAGTCTCGCCCTCCAGAGCTATGTGGGATGCAGCTCCCTCCTGCTCCGGTGCCACTGCTCCTCCGCGTGATGATGCTAATGCACACAAGAACAGGAAGACCACAAAAAGGGGGGGGAAGACAGAAGGAAGACATGTTCAGTGCATGCAACACCACTGCCGTTGGCGGACACAACACACATGGAGCAGCCCTCTGCACTACGCCATGCACTTATAGTTCCTAGATTTTTCAAATGCCCATGGGGTACAAGGCCTATGCCCGATTTCTACACACATGGAAGTCACAGGAGCCTGACTAGGGGTAGATGGCTCTTAAAACTGGTAGGGTGGGGTGCCACATAGCCTGCCTCACAAAGGTTGCCTTTGCCTAGGGGAACCCACTGCCCACCTCCCCGACCCAGACACCTCCCATGCACGCTGAATCAGATGAATGTGACTGTACTCACCCCCTTGTGGCTGCTGTGATGCCCTCAAGCGCCCATCCAACTCCGGATACGCCACCGCCAGGATACGGAACATCAGGGGGATCATGGTGCGACAGGCAACCCTCCCACGTTGGGAGGCCATCCCCAGCTGGGCCTCCACCATCTTCTTGCTCCAGCGGCGAATGTCCTCCCATCTTTTCCGGCAGTGGGTGCTCCGTCGGTGGTGGACCCCCAAGGTCCGGACTTCCTTGGCGATGGCACACCAAATATCCTTCTTCTGGTGGGCGCTGACCTACAGGAATAGTACAGGGGAAAGGTAGAAACTATAACCGTCCGGAACGTCACAGTCATTGGCCCACGTTCCCACCCTTGCCCGGATGCATATGCACTCACCGTCGTTTCATGCACGCCTCATTACCCCCCCATCTCCCATCCACATCACTCCAAACAGGCATTACCCATACAGCAAGTCTCTCCAACTCCTCCGATTTGAAGGCAGGGGCCCTTTCCCCAGACACTTGAGCCATTGTCGCTTCCAGACTGAGGTCACAGCAGCACTTGCAGTGTAGGTCCTCTCCTGTCGAAGATCAGGTATCAAGTAAGTGAACAGACAGAAAATGGCGGTCACGTCCGCGGCGGTGCGTACCGTCACCGCCGGCGTACATCGTCATTGGCTCCTCGGACCCATAGGGTCCAATGTTAACCAATGCAGGATTGCGCTGCGGTCTTTGACCGCCTAGTGTAAAGGTGTACAGCGCCAGCACAGTTACCTCATATCCCATTGTCCCACCTTACAGGTCAGGCATCCGCCATTTCAGGGGGGCCACATGGCTTTATTTTTAAATGCGTCACACATATCTAGGCCTTGCATACACACTAAGACAGGCACATAGCGGATTGACAAATGTGTGCAATGAAGTTGTGTTTTCGTACCTCTGTGTTAGCTGACCCTCTGCTCGCTGTTCTCATCCATAGAGCACATTCGCTGGGGCAGGTGAGGAGATGGCGGCATCCTCCGGTGTACAGACCGCGGGTGGACCTGTCGACAATGGAAGAGCGACATGTAATAGTGACCTACCATCTTGATCGTGCCACAATCCAGGAACTGTGTGTCCAGTTGGAGCCAGACCTGATGTCAGCTATCACCATCCCACAGGTATCCCCCTTCTAGTGCAGGTCCTGTCAGTACTACATTTCCTGGCAAGTGGGTCTTTTCAAGCTACAGTGGCCATAGCATCAGGGATGTCCCATCCTATGTTCTCAAACGTGTGGTCCAGAGTGTTGTCTGCCCTGCTGAAACACATGCGCAGCTACATCGTGTTCCCTCAGGTGGAGGATTTGCCTACAGTGAAAGGTGACTTCTATGCTCTGGGACATATCCCCAACATCATAGGTGCCATTGATGGGACACATGTGGCCTTCGTCCCCCCCACAGGAGTGAACAGGTGTACAGAAACCGGAAGAGTTACCATTCAATGAATGTGCAGATGGTGTGTTTGGCCGACAAGTACTTCTCCCATGTGAACGACAAGTTCCCTGGCTCAGTGCTTGATGCTTACATTCTAAGGAATAGCAGCATCCCCTGTGCGATGGAGCAACTCCAGAGGCACCGTGTATGGCTATTAGGTGAGGACATGAACCCTATACAGTGTGAATAGTTGTCTGGGTCTGGGGTTGTCCCTAAGGGTTAGTGTGTGTCTAACAGTTGTCCCTCGACATTTGCAGGTGACTCTGGGTACCCCAACCTGTCATGGCTACTGACCCCAGTGAGGAATCCCAGGACAAGGGCAGAGGAACGCTACAATGAGGCACATGGCTGAACCAGGAGGCTTATAGAGAGGACCTTCGGCCTCCTGAAGGCCAGGTACCGGTGCCTCCATATGACAGGTGGTTACCTCTACTACTCACCAAAGAAGTTGTGCCAGATCATCGTGGCCTGCTGTATGCTGCACAACTTGGCTTTGCGACGAGAGGTTCCTTTTCTGCAGGAGGATGGTCCAGACGGAGATCTTGTGGCAGCTGTGGAGCCTGTGGACAGTGAAGAAGAGGAGCCAGAAGAAGAGGACATAGACAACAGAAACACCGTGATCCATCAATACTTCCAGTGAGACACAGGTAAGAAGACATCACTGCCTCCTACATCTGATAAAATTGTTCTACCTCTCATCTGTCTGTCACATTCACCCAGTGTATGGACCCTGATTTGTCACTTTCCCTTTCGATTTCACAGATGTGGGTCCCACTGTGTGACCTCTGCTATGTAACTTCATGGACTAGAGCTGTGTGTCATAGGTATATCGACAATAGAAAGGACATTGCTATTTTCCTTAGTTATTGCTAAGACACATTTGTGAAAGGATAGACGGACTCCAGATTGTTTTGTGATTCAAGGGTGTTTATTTCATTGCAAAATAGTGGAGGGTTTGTAAAATGGTCAGGGGTGATGGTGGAGGAATGTCCATGGCAGAGTCCAGCCTATTTGTCTCACAGGTGCATTGTCCAAAGTGGTATAGGAAGTGGAGCTAGGGCTGTTTAAGGATGGGCAGGGTGACAAAGTGAGACAGAAGGATGACAATCAGGGTGGTCTCATTTCTTGGCGGGGTCTTGGCATTGTTCTCTGTCTTTGTCCTGGATCTCAGGGACCATTTGCGGGGTGGTTCTCCATCTGCAGGGGGTGGGGTGCTGGTGTCCTGGTCCTGTGGCGGGGCCTCCTGTCCACTAGCGCCCGCGGACGTGGAGGATAGTTCATCATCCAGGCTAGTGTCAGGGGCCCCTTGTTGTGCCACAGTGTCCCTCCTGGTGTTCACGAGGTCCTTTAGCACCCCTACAATGGTGCCCAGGGTGGTATTGATAGATTTGAGTTCCTCCCTGAACCCCAGATACTGTTCCTCCTGCAGCCACTGGGTCACCTGAAACTTGGCCAGTACTGTTGCCATTGTCTCCTGGGAATGATGTTTGGCTCCCATGATGTTGGAGAGGGCCTCGTGGAGAGTGGGTTCCCTGGGCCTGTCCTTCCCCTGTCGCACAGCAGCCCTTCCAGTTCCCCTGTGTTCCTGGGCCTCGGTCCCCTGAACCGTGTGCCCACTACCACTGCCCCCAGGTCCCTGCTGTT
The DNA here is from genome assembly GCF_031143425.1 of Pleurodeles waltl. Taxonomy (NCBI): domain Eukaryota; kingdom Metazoa; phylum Chordata; class Amphibia; order Caudata; family Salamandridae; genus Pleurodeles; species Pleurodeles waltl. Next base: position 572,801,673 of record NC_090448.1, read on the forward strand.
CTTGGGTGGTGGGCTAGCCTGGGTTCCCTGTAGTGGTGGACACACTGCTGCTTGACGTTTCCTGTGGACAGAGGTATGGGCCCGCTGGGTGGGTGCTGGGAGGAGGCTCTGTGGTGGCCTGTGCCAGTGTGAGGGGAACCGACTGTCCTGAGGTCCCAGATGGGCCGGGCTGGTCATCTAGATCCAGTTGGACAGAGCTGCTGTCATTACTGTGGGCCTCTTCTGTGGGGGGAGTGGACATGTCCGGAACCTCCTGTCCAGTGACGTTGGGTAGAGGTCCTGCAGGAGTGTAAAAGCATGAATATTGCATCTGTGTGTGCAATGCTGTGCAATGGGTGGGTGACCCTGTACCCTAGTGCTTCCATTCCTGTGTAGGACCTTGTGTGATAATAGTTTAGGGGCCTGTGTGAGTATGGGTAGTGGACATGCATTGGTGATGGGTGTCCATGCTTTGTTGTTGCATGGAGGGCTTGGTGTTGGGATGTGTGGTTTGTGCTAGTGGGACATATGTGAGGAGTTGGAGTGATGGGGGTGAGGGTGAGGGTGGGGGTACGTGATAGCATGCAGGTAGGGCGGGGGATAAAGTAGTTAAAGATTTGCCTTACCAGAGTCCATTCCTCCACCTACTCCTCCGAGGCCCACAGGATGCAGTATAGCCAAGACCTGTTCCTCCCATGTTGTTAGTTGTGGGGGAGGAGGTGGAGGTCCGCCGCCAGTCCTCTGAACCGCAATGTGGTGTCTTGAGACCACAAAACGCACCTTCCCCCGTAGGTCGTTCCACCTCTTCCTGATGTCATCCCTAGTTCTTGGGTGCTGTCTCACTGCGTTGACCCTGTCCACGATTCTGCGCCATAGCTCCATCTTCCTAGCTATGGTGTATCTGCACCTGTGATCTGAAAACTGTGGCTCTACCCGGATGATTTCCTCCACGTGACCCTGAGCTCCTCCTCAGAAAACCTGGGGTGTCTTTGAGGTGCCATGGGGTGGTGTGGGTGATGTGTGAGGTGGTGTGTTTTGTGATATGTGGGGTGATGTTTAGGGGTGTGTAGTGTTTTGTGCGTGGATGTGTATGTGTGATGGTGTTGTGTGCCTCTGTATGCTGGTGTTTTCTTTGCTTTGCTGTCTCTCTGGCCTTCTACGGATTTTTGGGTAGTAAGGGTTTGTGGGTGTGTGTTTTATATTGTATTGGGTGTGTGGGAGGGGTGTGTGTATGTGTATCAGGTGTGTGTATTTCGATTTGTCCAATGTGGTTGTGTTTTGTAAGAGTTGTGTATTTTGAGCTTGGCGGTGTGTACCGCCAATGGAATACCACGGTTGAAAGACCGCCGCATGGATTCGTGGGTCGTGATAGTGTGGGCGTATTCCTGTTAGTGTGACAGTGGAGGTTTTGTTATCGCCAGTTTATCACTGTCCTTTCATGTGGCGGACTTGTGTGGGTGTCTAGATTTTGGCGGTTTCTGAGCAGTGGGTTGTAATAGCTGTAGCGGAATTCCGCGGCTGCGGCGGTGTGTTGGCGGTCTTCTGCACGGTGGTAAGCGGGATTTACCGCCAATGTTGTAATGAGGGCCTATATATGTATATATTGTGTATAAAGCTTACCTCCAGAAGGAGTATTGCCTATAAGGTATTTCTGGCCTTGTGTCACTAAAATAAAGTACCTTTATTTTTGTTAACACTGAGTATTGTCTTTTATTGTGTATAAGTACTGTGTAACTATAATGGTATTGCAGGAGCTTTGCATGTCTCCTAGTTCAGCCTAAGCTGCTCTGCTACAGCTACCTCTATCAGCCTAAGCTGCTAGAACACTACTACATTTCACTAATAAGGGATAACTGGACCTGGACTGGACCTGGTATAAAGTGTAAGTACCCAAGGTACCCACTACAAACCAGGCCAGCATCCGACATATAGGTGACTTATAAGTTACTTAAGTGCAGTGAAAATGGCTGTGAAATAGTGGGTGCACTATTTCATGCAGGCTGCAGTGGCAGTCATGTGAAAGGGTTTGTCTGAGCTCCTTATGGGTGTCAAAAGAAATGCTGCACCCATAAGGATCTCCTGGAACCCCAATGCCCTGGGTACCTAGGTACCATATACTAAGGACTTATAAGGGGGTCCAGTGTGCCAAATGAAATTGGTAAAAGTCCCTAGCTTATAGTGGCAAATTTAAAAGCAGAGAGAGCATAAGCACTAAGGTTCTGTTAAGCAGAGCCTCAGTGACACAGTTAAGCACTACTTACAATGCACAGATTAGGCCAAAACTATGAGCACTGGGGTCCTGGCTAGCAGGGTCCTAGTGAGACAGGCAAAAACACTGACATATAGGGTTTTCACTATGAGCACTGGGGTCCTGGCTAGCAGGATCCCAGTGACACAGAAAAAACACACTGACACACACTCACAAACAGGCCAAAAGTTGGGGTAGCCATGCTAGAAAGAGGCTACTTTCTCACAGTCTTGTTTACGGGGCTTCAATGTTTTCTCCCACCCCTCTTTCACAAGAGCAAGGGGACTCCTATCAGGGTAACCAAAGAGGAGTTCAAAGGGGCTGTAGCCCACTCTTTTCTGGGGTACCTCCATGTAGGCAAAAAGGAGGCATGGCAGGAGGACATCCCATCTCCTTCTGAGTTTTTCAGAGAGTCCCATGATCATGCCATTGAGAGTTTTGTTAAATCTCTCAACCAGTCCATTTGTTTGTGGATGATAGGGTGTTGAGAATTTGTACTTTACACCACACTCCTTCCACATAGCTTTTATGTAAGCAGACATGAAGTTACTACCCTTGTCTGATACTACCTCTTTAGGAAAGCTTACCCTGGAAAGTATCCCCAGGAGGTCCTTTGCCACTGCAGGTGCTGTAGTGGTCCTTAAGGGGATGGCTTCTGGATATCTCGTGGCATGATACACTACCACCAAGATGAACCTATTACCAAAAGCATTTGGAGGGTCAAGGAGGCCAACAATGTCTACCCCTACCCTTTCAAAGGGCACCACAATCACTGGAAGTGGGATTAAGGGGGCCTTTGGGGTGCCACCAGTCTTGCCACTGGCTTGGCAAGTCACACAAGAGCGACAAAACTCTTTTGTGTCCTCTGACATATGAGGCCAGTGAAAGTGAGGGACAAGTATGTCCCAGGTTTTGCTTTGCCCAGATGTCCAGTCAAGGGAATATCATGTGCCAGAGTTAGGAGGAATTCTCTGTACTGCAAGGGAATGACCAGTCTCTTGGTAGCACCAGTTTCAGGGTCCCTTGCCTCAAGAGATTGTTCTCCAGGAAACTCGGTGTGAGTCACTGATATCCCCATTTTGCTGTTTGACAGCTTGCAGTCTTAGACCCTCTAGTGTGGAACAGGTCTGCTGTGCCACACTCAGTTCCTCCCTAGCAGGCCCCCTTGCACCCAAGAGCTCAGCTGTGACAACTAGAAGCTCCTCAGGTGTATGTTCTGCACGGGAAGTTGACTCCTTCTCATCAAAAGGGGAATCTAATGGAGAGGGAGGGATCATGGACAATGGTTTGCCCCTTCTACCACTAGTTTTGGGAGCACTTGGTCCATTGTTCCAGGATCCAAGTTTCTCTGTCCTCTTTGCTTCTTGGCCTGAGCCCTGGTAAGAGCAAAGATATGCTCTGGATTGCCCAGCATGGCTGCATGAGCCACCAATTCCACTTCAGCCCAAGCTGAAGTTTCCAAATCATTGCCCAATAGACACTCTGCAGGTAAGTCAGTGGATATCACAACCTTTTTAGGACCAGTAACCCCCCCCAGTTAAGATTCACAATAGCCATGGGGTGGCTAAAAGTGTTGTTCTGGGTGTCAGTAACTTGGTACTGATGACCAAGTAGGTGTTGCTCAGGGGCAACAAGTTTCTCTATCACCATAGTGACACTGGCACCTGTGTCCCTGTAGGCCTCATACTGAACACCATTTATTAGGGGTAGTTGCTTGTACGTATCCATATTAAGGGGCGAAGCAACTAAGGTGGCAAGGTCAATGGCACCATCAGAGACTAAAACAGCCTCAGTGGTCTCCTAAAGTGAGCCCAGCTACACCCTTTGTTTGGCTATTTGTAGAGTTTTTCCCACCACCACTGCTATTACTAGGGGCACTAGTGGAAGCAGTGAGGGTTGTGGTGGTGGGAGGCTTGGTGTTTCTCTTGGGACAAGTGGGGTCACTTGCCAAATGGCCTTTGTTCTTACACAAATAACACCAAGGTTTTTTCTGATGATAAGAAGAAGAATTAGGTCCACCACCCCCAGAGAACTTTTGTGGGCCTGATGAAGACTCTGATTACTTTTTATCTTTGTTCCTACCCTGGTCATGTGACTTATCATCCCTCTTCTTGCTGTCCTTGTCACCCCCTGTCTGAGCTTTTCTGCTCACCCTTGTTCTGACCCATTTGTCTGACTTCTTTCCCAATTCTTGGGGAGAGGTCAGATCTGAGTCAACAAGATATTGGTGCAACAAATCAGGCACACAATTGTTAAGAATATTCTCTCTCAAAATCAGATTGTATAAGCTTTTATAGTCAGACACCTTGCTGCCATGCAACCAGCCTTCTAAGGCCTTCACTGAACAGTCTACAAAATCTATCCAATCCTGTGAAGACTCTTTTCTGGTTTCTCTGAACTTGATTCTATATTGTTCAGTGGTTAAGCCAAATCCATTCAAAAGTGCAGTTTTCAGAACATTGTAGTTGTCTGAGTCATAGGGGGTCATTCCAATGTTGGCGGGCGGCGGAGGCCACCCGGCAGAATTCCCCCCTCCGAAATACCGCGCCGCGGTCAAAAGACAGCGGCGGGTATTACAAGTTTTCCCCTGGGCTGGCGGGCGGTTGCTGAAAAACCGCCCGCCAGCCCAGGGGAAAACGACCTTCCCACGAGGATGCCGGCTCGTAATCGAGCCGGCGGAGTGGAAAGGTGCGACGGGTGCAGTGGCACCCGTCGCGTATTTCAGTGTCTGCAAGGCAGACACTGAAATACTTTGCGGGGCCCTCTTACGGGGGCCCCTGCCGTGCCCATGCCATTGGCATGGGCACGGCAGGGGCCCCCAGGGGCCCCGCGACCCCCCCTACCGCCATCCTGTTCATGGCGGCTTTCCCGCCATGAACAGGATGGCGGTAGGGGGGGTCGGAATCCTCATGGCTGCGGAGCGCGCTCCGCAGCCATGGAGGATTCACACGAGCAGCGGAAAGTCGGCGGGAGACTGATGACTTTCCGCTTCTGACCGTGGCTGAACCGCCGCGGTCAGAATGCTCGTTGGAGCACCGCCAGCCTGTTGGCGGTGCTCCCGTGGTCGGTGGCCCTGGCGGCCACCGGCCGCCAGGGTCAGAATGACCCTCATAGTCTCTAACAGTAAGGAGTCTGTCTTTCCCCTTGCCAGAGAAAGACAACCACAGGATAGCAGACCACTGTACCTGTGGGACCCTCTAAACTTTACAGGCCCTCTAACGTGCAGCAAACCACTTATAAATGTCATCCCCCTCCTTGTAAAGGGGGACAATCGTGTGCAGATTTCTAGAATCAAATGTGTTTTCTCTAACACTGGAACTTCTGAAACTACTGCTGCTGCTGCCACCATGTGGAACTAACCCCAACCCCTGTCTTTCCCTTTCCACAGCTAGTGATTCCCTGTCTAAGGCCAACTGTTGCTGCTGCAGCCCCATCCTGGCCTCCTCCAACCTCAGCGTTCTGAGTTCCCTATCTAGGGATTGATCCTCAGGGATGGATGTGTGGGACACTTTTGATACAGAAGTGACATGGTAATGAGGAGCCGCTGACTTTTCCCTACTTGAGTTACTCTAGTGACCGGGCCTCTAGGTGTGAAGGGTGCCCTATCTGTGTGTGACCCCCCTCGCACTACAAGTTACACTAAGAGGTTTGTTAAGGGAAAGATCTGTGGAAGGACCCTCCCCTGGATCTTCAGGACCCTTTCCTTAATCTACTTGGATGGATTTTCCCTCTACCTCCCCTTCTGATTGTACCTGACCAGTAGGATGCTCCTGGTCATCTTGCAAGAGGAGATTCAAGAGAAATTCCTTGTTGAGGTTGTTTCCAATCCCTAAGCTTCTTTCCAGGCACAGACCCCTCAGACTTTTGAAATTCAGACTTTCATAAGTGGTTTTAACAACCCTGGCGGTAGCCTCTACAACAGGCATAGTGAAAGAAAAAGGTTAGGGAAAAGAGTAAAAAAAGTTAGCAAACTATTTAACCTAACTTTTTAGAGGAAAATAAATACTTTTCAGAACTTTTTAAAACTTTTAGAAAGCTTGAAAGAACTTTTTGAAAGTGAAAAAATGACTGCTACGTATAATTGTATATAGCTCTAAGTATTGGAGTACACTTTTCTTGTGAAAAGCACCAGTAACAAAGTGGTAACGCATTTGCAAGTACTTATCCCACCGCTGCACTACCAATGTAGGAGGCTGGCCTGTTTTGTAGTGGGCACTTAAGGTACTTACACCTTATACGAGGTCCAGTTATCCCTTATTAGTGAAATGTAGGAAATATTCTAGCAGCTTAGGCTGTCTAGCGGTAGCTGCAGTAGAGCAGCTTAGGCTGAACTAGGAGACATGCAAAGCTCCTGCAATACCAATATAGTTACACAGTACGTATACACAATAAAAGACAATACTAAGTGTTACCAAAAATAAAGGTACTTTATTTTAGTGGCACAAGGCCAATAATATCTTAGAGGCAATACTCCTTCTGGAGGTAAGTATTATGCACAGTATATCCACTAGTTACCAAAACCAGGTAAGTAAACAGTCATAGAAAAGTGCAACAGTAGAAAATACAATAGATTGCAATGGGCCTAGGGGCAACACAAACCATATACTAAAATAGTGGAATGCGAATGTTGAATTCTCCTCTAGGCAATTGTAGTGTGTAGAAGGGTGCTGGAAGTGTATGAAAACACCAAAGGTAAGTAAAGTACCCCACCCCAAAGCCCAGGAAAGTATAGCAAGTTTCCTCAGGACACACTGCAACTCGTGATAAAAGCTTTTGCAAGAACCAACCAAGACTGCAAGCAACAAACAATGTATTCTTGGACCTAAAGACCTGTGAATAGAGGAGACCAAGTCCAGATGTCAAAGAAGAGTCCAGGAAGGACAGGACCCCCTGCCAGCCTAAAAGAAGGTGCAAAGTGGATTCTCCGGTCAGAAGAAAAGTAAAGAAGAGCAGGAATGAAGATGGCTGCGGGTTCCTGCTTGGTGCAGGTGATGTCCTACGTCGAGTTGTTGGATGCAGGTTGTTTGCATTGCTAGATTCCGCCAACAAGTCTTGGTTCAAGCAAGTATGCGGTTTGCATAAAAAAGGAGCTGCCTGGACCCAGGAGGGACCTGGGGGTCTCAACTCAGCCTGAGGAGACAGTGGGGGCTCTCAGCACTTCAGAGAGCCCTCAGAAGACCAGGCAGTACCCACGGGAGTCCCAGAACATGGGGACAAAGAAGATGCAAAGTGTGGTTGTCGCTGCCCTACACTGGAAGGTCCCACACAGCCGGAGAACAACTCAGGGAGATGTGTGTCACCGGGTAGAGTGCTAGGGACCTGGGCTACGGTGTGCACGAAGGATTCCTGTAAGAAGTGCACAGAAGCCCAAGCAGCTGCAGAAGATGCGATGCACAGGGGTACTATCGCAGCACGAGGGAGGAAGTTCTCACCTCCACCAAATTTGGGCAGCTGGACCTTTGGGCACTTTGGGTCACTTCAGTCTACCACCTGTGTTCCAGGGAGCACGCTTGTCGTCAGGAGAGGAGTCCCAGAGTACTAGTTGTCATCGCAGAAGGGTGCCTGCAGAAGCAGGGAAGTGAATCTGTCACTCCACGGGAGATCCCTTCAGTTCTTCTAGTGCAGGGTGAAGACAGGCAGTCCTCAGAGCGTGCAGACCTTAGAAACTGTTGCAAAAGTTGGCTGCAGCTGAAGTTGCAGGTCACAGGAGTCATCCTGGATACTTTGTTGCAGTTACAGTGGTTCCTGGAACAGTCTGCGGTTGATCAGACAGTCAGAAGCTAAAGCAGAGGATGCAGAGGAGTTCTGGAGGAATCTTGCAAACCGAATCAGAGGAAACACCCAGAGGAGAGACCCTAAATAGCCCTGAGAGGGGGATTGGCTACCTACCAAAGACTTATAATGGGTGTCCATGTACGCCAATCAGAATTGGAATATGGGGTCACTAAAGTGTAGTGACAAATTTGGTAAGTAGAGAGAGAAAAAGCACTGGGGGTCTGGTTAGCAGAACTTCAGTGTCACACTTAAGTATACTGACAACACACATATGCCACAACCTATGAGCACTGGGGTCCTGGCTAGCAGGCAAAACACAGTGACAAACAGGCAGAAATTGGGGGTAACATGCCAAGAAAGATGGTACTTTCCCACAGATGCTACAAAGGTATGGAGTAGATGGCACAAAATAAATACCGATATCCCCAACTTTAAAGCAGGTCACATATTAATATCTAGAAAAACATACACTACTGCCATGGTCATTTTCCATGAGGGAGAGAGCATTAGATCAGATTACTGCACAGTCTTTTTCAATAATAGATCTGCCTGGGCTGAATGTAACTACACTTATCTTACATTCAAACAGAGATTACTGTGGAATATACCAAAACTCACATCTCCTATTCCTGGAGTGAAGGTTCTAGAAAATATAGATTAACCTATAAAGTTAACTTAACCCTAAGAGGTATTGTAAATCTGTTCGATGTCTGTTGTCATGCAGCCTTTCAATCATGACAATGCCCAAGATCTTCAATGTCTTTTGAGAAACGTCTGAATTACACATTAGCATTAGTTTCCAACACTATGTAGAAAATTGTTTAAGGAATTATCTACTTTTTTGGTAATTGACAATGTAATAAACTTAAAGAGAAAATTAGATGTGACAGATTGCGATGTAAAGTGCCTGCTCTTTGCAGTTTCATATCTGGCATGCAATTTTTTTCATGTTTTTTCCAGATCCAAAAGATGTTTTCCCATAGTTCAAGGATGACAAACATGTCTTCAAATATTACAAGTGCTAAGCACTTATGGGTTCTTATAAGGAGTACAGCGATCTACACCCTGAAATGGAACAGTCTGAGAATAGCACGAAATAACAAATACATGTTTTATGTATCCTCAACATGTATATGTTGAGTATCAGTAACATACTGTTTTAGAAAACCACAGTATAACTGTTGAGAATAGTGTAGGAAGGTAGCCTCTTTCTAGCCTTGTTACCCCCACTTTTGACCTGTTTGTGAGTATATGTCAGGGTGTTTTTACTGTCTCACTGGGATCCTGCTAGCCAGGGCCCAGTGCTCATAGTGAAAACCCTATGTTGTCAGTATGTTTGACATGTGTCACTGGGATCCTGCTAGCCAGGACCCCAGTGCTCATACGTTTGTGGCCTATATGTGTTCCCTGTGTGGTACCTAACTGTATCACTGAGGCTCTGCTAACCAGAACCTCAGTGTTTATGCTCTCTCTGCTTTCTAAAATTGTCACTACAGGTTAGTGACTAATTTTACCAATTCTCATTGGCACACTGGAGCACCCATATAATTCCGTTGTATATGGTACCTAGGTACCCAGGGTATTGGAATTCCAGGAGCTCCCTATGGGCTGCAGCATTTATTTTGCCACCCATAGGGAGATCTGACAATTCTTACACAGGTCTGCCACAGCAGCCTGATTGAAATAACGTCCACGTTATTTCACAGTTATTTTTCACTGCACATAAGTAACTTATAAGTATATGTCTAACCCTCACTTGGTGTGTGGGCACCCTGGCACTAGCCAGGGTGCTCCCACATTGTCCAGGGCAAATTCCCCGGACTTTGTAAGTGCGTGGACACCATTACATGAGTGCACTACACATAGGTCACTACCTATGTGTAGCGTCACAATGGTAACTCCGAACATGGCCATGTAACATGTCTAAGATCATGGAATTGTCACCTCAATACCATTCTGGTATTGGGGGGACATTTCCATGATCCCCTGGGTCTCTACCACAGAACCCGGGTACTGCCAAACTGCCTTTACGGGGTTTCCACTGCAGCTGCTGCTGCTGCCAACCCCTCAGACAGGTTTCTGCCCCCTGGGGTCTGGGCAGCCCAGTCCCAGGAAGGCAGAACAACGGATTTCCTCTGAGAGAGGGTGTTACACCTTCTCCCTTTGGAAATAGGTGTGAAGCGCTGGCAAGGAGTAGCTTCCCCCAGCCTCTGGAAATGCTTTGATGGGCACAGATGGTGCCCATCTCTGCATAAGCCAGTCTACACCGGTTCAGGGATCCCCCAGCCCTGCTCCGGCGTGAAACTGGACAAAGGAAAGGGGAGTGACCACTCCCCTGACCTGCAGCTCCGAGGGGAGGTGCCTAGAGCTCCTCCAGTGTGTCCCAGACCTCTGCCATCTTGGATTCAGAGGTGTTGGGGCACAATGGGCTGCTCTGAGTGGCCAGTGCCAGCAGGTGACGTCAGAGACCCCTCCTGATGGGTGCTTACCTCTCTTGGTAGCCAAACCTCCTTTCTTGGTAGCCAAACCTCCTTTTCTGGCTATTTAGAGTCTCTCCTCTGGGCTATTCCTCAGATAACGAATGCAAGAGCTCAGCACTTCCCTCTTCGACTTCTGCCAAGGATCGACTACTGAACCGCAGCAAAGTAGCAAGATGACTACCAGCAACATTGTAGCGCCTCATCCTGCCGGCTTTCTGGAATGTTTCCTGGTGGTGCATGCTCTGAGGGCTGTCTGCCTTCACCCTGTACTGGAAGCCAAGAAGAAATCTCCCGTGGGTTGACGGAATCGCAGGCACCAAACTTCTGCATCACCGGTCCTCTGGTTCTCCTCTCATCCTGACGAGCGTGGTCGTGGAACACAGGATCTGGGTCCAAGTGTCCTTTCCTCCCCACGCCAGACAGCAAACGTGTGTACTGCGTGATTTGCAGCTGCTCCGGCTTCTGTGCACTTTTCCAAGGATTCCTTTGTGCACAGCCTAGCCTGGGTCCCCAGCACTCCGTCCTGTAGCGCTCAACCCGCTGAGTTGGACTCCAACGTCGTGGGACCCTCCTTTTGTGACTCTGAGTTCACAGATCTTCTAAGTGCCTGCTCCGGTACTTCTGCAAGTGCTGCCTGCTTCTGTGGGGGCTCTCTGAGTTGCTGAGCGCCCCCTCTGTCTTCTCCTTCAAGGGGCGACATCCTGGTCCTTCCTGGTCCCCAGCAGCACCCAAAAACCTCTAAGGTGACCCTTGCAGCTAGCAAGCCTTGTTTGTGGTATTTCTGCGTGGAAACACTTCTGCAACATCCAGCACGCCATGTGACATCTTCCATCCAAAGGAGAAGTTCCTAGCCCTTTTCGTTGTTGCGGAATATTCAGCTTCTTCCACCCGGAGGCAGCCCTTTTGCACCTTCTGGGGTTTCCTGGGCTCCTGCCCCCCCTGAACACTATTGTGACTCTTGGACTTGGTCCCCTTCCATTTCAGGTCCTCAGGTCCCGGAATCCGTCTTCAGTGTTTTTCTGATGCTTGTGGTTCTTGCAGAATCCCCCTATCACGACTATTGTGTCCTTTTAGGGTAGTAGGGTAACTTTACTCCTACTTTCTAGGGTCTTCGGGTGGGGTATCTTGGACACCCTTACTGTTTTCCTACAGTCCCAGCGACCCTCTACAAGCTCCCATAGGTCTGGGGTCCATTCGTGATTCGCATTCCACTTTTGGAGTATATGGTTTGTGTTGCCCCTAGACCTATGTTCACCTATTACATCCGATTGTGATTCTACATTGTTTGAACTACTTTTGTTACTGTTACTTACCTGTTTTGGGTTTGTGTACATATAACTTGTGTATATTACTTACCTCCCAAGTGAGGGTATCCTCTGAGATACTTTTGGCATATTGTCACTAAAATAAAGTACCTTTATTTTTAGTAACTCTGAGTATTGTGTTTTCGTATGATATTGTGCTTTATGATATAAGTGGTATAGTAGGAGCTTTGCATGTCTCCTAGTTCAGCCTAAGCTGCTTTGCCATAGCTACCTCTATCAGCCTAAGCTGCTAGAAACACCTCTATTCTACTAATAAGACATAACTGGACCTGGCACCAGGTGTAAGTACCACAAGGTACCCACTATAAGCCAGGCCAGCCTCCTACAATGGTGGTGCAGCGGTGGGATAAGTACTTGTAACTGAAGCGCTTTGGCGTGCAGGAGGAGGAGGCGGTGTGCTGAGCAAGGGCAGGAGCCCTTTAAAAACGTGTTCGTGTCCCGCTGCCGCGGGAAGCGCTTTGGCGTGCAGGAGGAGGAGGCGGTGTGCTGAGCAAGGGTAGGAGCCCTTTTAAAACTTGTTTGCGCTCCCGCCACGCGGGACGCGTGCGGGTAGCGCCCGGGCGAAGCCAGGGCCAAGGGCGGGCCTGTCCTGCGCCCGTCGGCGACCGGAGGAGGCTGGGCTGGGCCACACCACTTTCCTCTTGGCACTGGGATCAGCGATAAGCAGTTGAACCCATCGTTGTCGTGAGGATAACACTCTGCTATTGGTGAGCAGTATTTGTACCTTTTTTTGACGTTCTAGCCTTATCGATAAGGCCCCAGTCGGGTGGTATGAGGGCGGGAACAAAGGAGGCAAAGTGCCTATAGCAATAGGCCGACCAAAATACTTTCCGGACAAAAAGAGTCCAAATAGCCACGATGGGCAGACGGAAGGGGGGGGTTCCCCTGGAAAAGGTTGGCAATAACAAGACCTTAGACGGATTTCTCCAAAAAGCGGTTGGAGCATTAGAAAAGGAAATCAAAATGGTGGAGCGCCGTCTAACTGCCCCCGCACTGACGGAAGCAAATTGCCTAACCCTATCCCCGCCGCAAATTCCAACACAATTCCTCCATCCACCTGATTTACAGCCTGCCCTGGCTGTCTCACCCCCAATGACCCAAGAGTCCATTGAGGAGACCCAGGAAATTGTCTCACAGCCATCAGGTCTTACGCAGTTACTTCTAGATAGCTCTGCACCCAAGCCAGAGCATAACACAAAGGGCAAAAGAAAACGAGGTGAGGTAAATCTAAGGAACAAACGGGCCCGCATCTTGAGCTCCCCTAATCATGGCGCACCAATTCGGAATAAGGATTATATATCAGCTCATGCATCCATCGATGATCGTCCAGTAATTGATTATTTAATCGAACGCATAAAAGATGAGCTTTCAAAAAGGCTACTCCCCATATCATCCCGTTTACATGCCATCGAGGAGAAACTAGAAGGTTTTATCAAGTTAAAGCAGACGACCATCCCTCTTTCACTGGACTTGCAGTATTCCCGCCGAATTCCCCCCTTGAGCCTATCAGGCAATAGTGTCAGTAGCCTCCCCCTACCATTGGCTGTGAACCACAACTCTTTAACGAACTGTCCTGATCCTTTGTACCAACCAGTGAGGGCTCCAACTGTTAGGCTGGCTAACACCCTAGAAGTCAAGTGTTCTAAGACTGCCACCCCTTTTCCGAGGGGGAATGGAGGAGTCGCTTCCTCCAATATTATGGGAACTAAATCTTACAAAGATACTCCTGCCCAGAACTACTCACCAACAGTTCGGATGTATAGGGACCAAGGAACCACTCCGAGAACTTTACATCTACCACCGGAAGCCTGCCCATACATTCTTGTTATCACGAGTATCCCCAAACTTAAAACCAATATTCCCGAATCATTGACAGAACTCAAAAATAAGGTCATTCATTGGTTGCACAATAACGCTAGATTTGCATTCCATATGGTACCCTCAATATTAATGGTGAGGAGGGTGGGTTGGGTGGGTCCACTTATGAACCTCGGTAAGGGGGATTGTATTGTCGTCAATTTTGATTCACCCACCCTTGTTCAACAGCTCTCCTTGAATGTGTGCAAATCTAATCCTCTAGGGGGAGAAGTATCTCTGTGTAGACTCCAGGCTTTCTATCCTCGTAAAGCTTCACCAGCTACCAAATGGGTGTCAATGCCACCTAGAGGTTCTACTAGTTCACAGATGCAGCCTGTCGTTCAACCAAGAAGTAGCTCTCTTTTTTCATCTCTATCTGAAATCGAATGACTAAAAACCAGCCCCGCGCATGGCCCACCCAAGCCTCATGGAATTAGAAATTGGGACAAAGATTATCCTATGGTCGGAAATATTGAAACACAAGAAATAGGATTAGGCAGTCATGAGGCTGATCAGATCCATACCATAGACATCAGAGGTTCCACACTTATCCTTTCACCAGCCCAGACAGAATTTTCTAGGATGAATAACAGTCCCCCTCTTTCTCTCTGTGATCAGAGCATGGAGATCTGTATTTGGGGAGCAAGTAAGAAGGGTAAGGTGTATGAGATCAACCCAGCCCCGGATTTAACAGGCCGCAGTAACCGCGGGTCTACTTCACCTGTTTGGGCCCCGAAAAAGAAGTTAAAAGCTAATATAATGATGGATTTAGTCCTTTTGGAAAGGGTAACGGAGTACGATTACCTGGGCATTAGATTATCAGATAAGGGCAGCTGGGATGCAGCCATAAGGAAAGGGGCACTCACTATCAGCCAAAGAAGCGGAGAGCTAGAACGCAAGGCTAATACTGTAGTAAGCCCCCCTCTGATCCCTATTTCTGAAATCTACAAAGTCCAAATCTGTGCTGCTGCCCTGTATGGAGCGGAACTTTGGGGTTCATACGGACAACTGGACACCCTCCAAACTAAAGAAAACATTTTTTTTAGACACATATCTAGGCTAGGGAAGGGCACGCCAATGCTTCCCCTAAGATTAGATCTGGGTATAAATAGCATCAAAGATACAGCGAGCTTAAGGCCACTTCTATACTGGGTTCGACTATGGAAAACGGAAGAACTTGAGCCCTTTAGGACAGCAATCAAAGAACTTATACCACCGTTTCAGGGATGGGAAAAAGTTCGCTGGTTGAGGGAGATGAAATCAGCCTGGGCTAAACTGGGCTTTCCCCACTACTGGGAAAATCCTGACACGATTCCCGCTAACGCCAGATTGCTGATTAAAGAACGATACTGGGGGAAAACCTACAAGGAGTCCTTCCATTGTAATGGGCCAGGTCGGCTGACAGCAGAGTTTCTGCTGATCAAGCACGAACCCCGGCCCGAAAACTTCCTGGATCTCCCCATACCAGCACGTGCCCGAGCCTTATTACTTCAGTTCAGATACGGAACATTAGCAGTTAACAGCTTCACGGTCCGTTGGTCAACCAATAGTCCTAGGTCTGATAAATGCATAAACTGCCATTCTTGCAAGGAAACTCCGGAGCATGACCTATTTTTTTGTCCCTTGTATAAATGCCCCAGAGGAAAGTGGATTATTCCTTTGTGTAAGGTATTGCTATTACAAAATCGAATCAGTGCCTATAGACTATGTAAATACGATACTTCCACGCTGATAGTAAGCTCTGTCTCCAAATTTCTGTCAGCAGCATGGTCAATTCGTAGCAGGGCTATTTTAGACCTTAGTCTACTGGCTGAAGAGAGGTTCAGCAGTTAGTGGACATGGATTTCCTGACAGCTAGGGATTTTTTACTATAACTATCTGTGTTGACTTATTTATGATATCAGATTTTACTTTTGTATGTGTTTTTTATAGGGTTTACTTATTTAATTCGATTCACAGTATTTTAGCACATAGCACCTTGCAACTGGTATGATTTACTTCACCCGAACATTTTACTCAAGACATGAGGCTAATTTTATGGTACCCTTTTTTTTAAATTCAAATTTCCACAAGCACGAAGTATTTTACGAAGTTTTATGATTCATCTTCATGTATAACTTACCCTAGAATAGCTGTTGTAGGTATCAGTAGAAAAGATTTGGTACACTATCTGTTTTCAACCGATTCATAGTACCTTGCACACAGCACTTTGTAAATCGTAAGATCTAATCCCTCTGAACAACTTACTTACTACATGAGGTTAATTCTATGGCACCATTTTTAATATTTGATTTTTAATCATTGTAAGCACAAAGTATTTTACGAAGTATTATTAACCATTTTTTTTTTTTTTTGTAAGTATAACTTGTCCCAGAATAGTTTCACAGCTAATACCAGAAAATATTTGGCATACTATCAGTTCCTCTTTTAAACTGTCTTGGCAAAATGCTATCCAACAAGCTAGTAGGTACCAATAGAAGAGTTTTATTTAACATTTGGTCCGTTGGACAAGCTGTGTATTAACTGTTATTGTTTCTCTTTTTTTGTGATGTTTATGATCTGTATTTTTTCTCTGTATGTATGGTTCATTTCTATGTTTTAAATGGTATAATTTTGGACTGAATAAACAATGTATATACTTGTAACTGCTTTACCACTTTGTCATTTGGTGCTTTTCATAAGAAAATCATATACCAAATAGTTCAGTATATGTACACTTAACCAAAACAGTTTACTTTTCTACTCTAAAACTTTTAACAAAGTTTCTGAAAAGTTTTGAAAACTTGTAAAAGTTTTCCAGAAGTTTGAAAACGTTTTTTTCTCTGTGCTTTCTAAAGTTCTAAAACTTTTTCTCTCACTATCCTTAAACCTTTTCTATCATGTCTTCAGTAGAGCCCACTCCCAAAACTGTTAATGCAACATATGAGAGTTTAAACTACAAAAGTTTGAGGGGTCTCTGCCTGGATAGAGGTTTAAGTATAGGTAAGAATCCAACAAAAGAGTTTCTCTTTAACCTGCTCATAGAAGATGACAAGAACTAGTCTGGCCCATCTCAGGAGAGGGTAGAAAAAGGGGAGGCGTCTCAGTCAGACTCAGAGGAGTTCCCTGAAGATGCTGGGGAGGGTTCTTACAAAGTCCTGCCCCCTAGCAGGGAACCTAATGACACTGGTAGTGGTAGAGGGTGACACATCAGTAGGGCATCTTTCACTCCTAGAGGCTAGGTTACTAGGGTCCAGACAGTTAGGGACAGGTCTCTCTCTGCAAATTCCCAAATCTCCTTTGTGTCCAAACATTCCCAAGCCTCCCACCATGAGGATAACTTAATGGAAAGGGAGCTCAGAAAGCTGAGGTTGGAAGAGACTAGACTGAAGCTTAAACAGCAGCAGCTGGCCTTAGACAGGGAATCCCTAGACATAGAGAGGGAAAGACAGAGATTGGGGTTAGTTCCCCATGGTGGCAGCAGCAGTGTTTCAGATAGTAATCCTGTTAGGGAGCAAGATTCCAGAAACCTGCATAAGATAGTCCCCCCTTACAAGGAGGGGGATGACATTAATAAGTGGTTTGCTGCACTTGAGAGGGTCTGTATGGTACAGTTTGTGCCTCAAAGGCAGTGGGCTGCTATCTTGTGGCTATCTTTCACTGGAAAGGGTAGGGATAGGCTCCTTATAATAAAGTGATGCCAATAATTACAAAGTTTTGAAGGATGCACTCTTGGATGGTTTTGGCTTAACCACTGAACAATACAGGATTAAGTTCAAAGACACCAGAAAAGTGTCCTCTCAAGACTGGACAGATTTTGTTGACTGTTCAGTGAAGGCCTTGGAGGGTTGGTTGCATGGCAGTAAAGTATCTGACTATGAAAGCCTGTATAATCTGATCTTGAGAGAGCATATTCTTAGCAATTGTGTATCTGATTTGTTACACCAGTGCTTGGTAGACTCAGATCTGACCTCTCCCCAAGAATTGGGAAAGAAGGCAGACAAATGGGTCAGAATAAGAGTGAACAGAAAAGTTCATACAGGGGGTGACAAGGATGGCAAGAAGAAGGATGGTAAGTCTTCTTAGAAGGGTGGGGACAAAAGTAAACATTCTGAGTCTTCATCAGGCCCACAAACATCCTCTGGGGTGGTGGGTCCAAATCATCTTCTAACAATCAGAAAAGGCCTTGGTGTTATTTATGTAAAGTAAAAGGCCATTGGGCAAGTGATTCCACTTGTCCAAATAAAAACACCAAACATCCAACCACCACAACCCCAACTGCAACCTCTAATGCCCCTAGTAATAGCAGTGGTGGTGGGAAGTCTACTACTATAAGCCAATCCAAGGTTGTATCTGGGCTCACTATTGGCAATGTGGTTGCGGTTGGTCTTGTTAGGGAGACCACAGAGGCTGTTTTAGTCTCTGATTGTGGCATTGATTTTGCCACCTTGGTTCCTTGTCCCCTTAATATGGATAAGTACAAGCAACTACCCCTAATCAATGGTGTTGAGGTTGAGGCCTACAGGGACACAGGAGCCAGTGTAACTATGGTGATAGAAACACTGGTCCACCCGGATCAACACCTACTTGGTCAGCAGTACCAAGTGACTGATGCTCATAACAACACTCTTAGCCACCCCATGGCTGTTGTGAATCTCAACTGGGGGGGATTACTGATCCAAAGAAAGTTGTGGTAGCCACTGAATTACCTGTAGATTGCTTACTGGGCAATGATTTGGAAACATCAGAATGGGCAGAAGTGGAGTTGGAGGCTCAAGCAGCAATGCTGGGCATTCCTGGGCATATTTTTGTTTTGACACGGGGTCAGGCCATGAAGCAAAAAGGACAGGGACACTTGGATCCTGGAACAAAGGACCAAGTGCTCCCAAAAACTAGGGGTAGAAACGGTAAATCCCTGCCCACTATCCCTCCCTCTACAGATGATTCCCCCTTTGAGGAAGAGGAATCCTCTCCCTGTGCAGAACCTACACCAGAGGAGCTGGCAGCAGACACTGCTGAGCTTTTGGGTGCAGGGGGACCTGCCCGGGAAGAGCTGAGTGTGGCACAGCAAACCTGTCCCACATTAGAGGGTTTGAGACAGCAAGCAGTCAAACAGCAGAATGGGGATGTCAGTGATAGCCATAGGGTGTACTGGGAAGATAACCTCTTGTACACAGAGTCAAGGGACCCTAAACCTGGAGCTGCCAGGAGATTGGTTATTCCCTTGCAGTACAGAGAGTTTCTTCTCACCCTAGCACATGATATTCCTTTGGCTAGGCAGTTGAACCAGACGAAAACTTGGGAAAGACTTGTCCCCTTGTTTCACTGGCCTTATATGTCAGAGGACATAAAAGTGTTTTGTCGCTCATGTGTGACCTGCCAAGCCAGTGGCAAGACTGGTGGAACTCCAAAGGCCCTCTTAATTCCACTTCCAGTGGTTGGGGTGCCCTTTGAAAGGGTAGGGGTTGAAATAGTTGGCCCCCTTGACCCTCCAACAGCTTCAGGCAATAGATTCACCCTTGTGGTAGGGGACCATGCCACTAGGTACCTTGAAGCCATCCCCTTAAGGACCACTACAGCTCCTGCAGTGGCAAAGGCCCTCCTGGGAATCTTTTCCAGGGTGGGTTTACCTAAGGAAGTGGTGTCAGACAAAGAGAGTAACTTCATGTCTGCATACCTAAAAGCAATGTGGAAGGAGTGTGGTGTAACCTACAAGTTCACCACCCCTTACCATCCACAAACAAATGGTCTGGTTGAGAGGTTTAATAAAACTCTCAAAGGTATGATAATGGGACTCCATGAAAAACTCATAAGGAGAGGGGATGTCCTGTTACCTTGCCTCCTTTTTGCTTACAGGGAGATACCCCAAAAAGGACTGGACTTCAGCCCCTTTGACTCCTCTTTGGGCACCCTGTGAGAGGTCCTCTTGTTCTTGTGAAGGAGGGTTGGGAACAACCTTTAAAAGCTCCTAAACAGGACATAGTGGACTATGTACTTGGCCTAAGATCCAGAATGGCTGAATATATGAAAAAGGTCAGTAAAAACCTTCAGGCCAGCCAGGAGCTGCAAAAGCAATGGCATGACCAGAAGGCTGTCCTGACTCAGTACCACCCAGGACAGAAGGTATGGGTATTGGAGCCTGTGACCCCAAGACCACTCCAGGACAAATGGAGTGGACCCCATCTAATTGTTGAAAAGAAGGGTCAGGTTACCTATTTGGTAGACCTGGGCACTGCCAGGAGTCCCCTTAGGGTGATTCATGTCAGCCGCCTAAAACCCTACTATGACAGGGCTGATCTCACCCTGCTCATGGCAACAGATGAGGGACAGGAAGAAGAAAGTGACCCTCTCCCTGATCTCTTCTCCACCACTGAAGCTGATGGCTTAGTGGAAGGAGTAGTCTTAGCAGATTGTCTGACTGCAGAATAGAAGGACAACTGTGTCAATAGCCTAAGTCAATTTTCAGAACTCTTTTCACTTATACCAGGTACCACATCCTGGTGTGAATATACAATTGATACTGGAGACAGCCTGCCTGTCAAAAGTAACATTTATCGGCAGCCTGACCCTGTCAGGGACTGCATTAAACAAGAGGTGCAGAAAATGTTGGACTTAGGGGTGGTTGAGCCTTCAGAAAGCCCCTGGGCTAGCCCAGTTGTGCTTGTACCAAAACCTCACACCAAAGATGGAAAGAGAGAGATGAGGTTTTGTGTAGATCATAGAGGGCTCAATCAAGTAACCAAGACAGATGCTCACCCTATACCCAGGGCAGATGAGCTTATAGATACACTGGCTTCTGCCAAGTATCTAAGCACTTTTGATCTAACTGCAGGGTTTTGGCAGATTAGGTTATCAGAAGATCCTGAACCCAAGACTGCCTTTTCAACCATTGGAGGGCACTATCAATTCACAGTAATGCCCTTTGGTTTGAAAAATGCACCTGCCACTTTTCAGTAGTTGATGAACACAGTCCTGCAAGGGTTAGAAGCTTTTAGTGCAGAATATCTATATGATATTTCTGTCTTTAGCTCAACCTGGGATGATCACCTGGTCCACCTATGGAAAGTTTTGGAGGCCCTGCAAACGGCAGGCCTCACTATCAAGGCTTCAAACTGCCAGATAGGGCAGGGGAAAGTGGTTTATCTGGACCACCTGGTAGGTAGAGAACAGATTGCACCACTACAGGGGAAGATCCAGACTATCATGAACTGGGCTCCCCCTACAACTCAAACCCAGGTGAGAGGCTTTTTAGGCCTCACAGGGTACTATAAGAGATTCATAAAGAATGATGGCTCCTTTGCAGCCCCTCTTAATGATCTCTCTAGCAAGAAGATGCCTAAGAAGGTATTGTGGACCGCTAGCTGTCAAAAAGCTTTTGAGGAGCTCAAACAGGCCATGTGCTCTGCACATGTCCTAAAAAGCCCTTGTTACGCCAAGAAATTCATTGTACAAACTGATGCATCTGAATTAGGGGTTGGGGCAGTACTATCACAACTGAATTCTGAGGGCCAGGATCAACCTGTTGCTTTTATCAGCAGAAGGTTGACCCCTAGAGAAAAGTGTTGGTCTGCCATAGAGAGGGAGGTCTGTGCTGTGGTCTGGGCACTGAAAAAGGTGAGCCCATACCTGTTTGGTACTCACTTTATTGTTCAGACAGACCACAAACCTCTACTTTGGCTAAAACAAATAAAAGGTGAAAACCCTAAATTGTTGAGGTGGTCCATATCTCTACAGGGAATGGACTATACAGTGGAACATATACCTGGGAGTACCCACTCCAAGGCAGATGGACTCTCCAGATATTTCCACTTAGACAATGAAGATTCATCTGGGCAAGGTTAGCCTTATGGTCCTTCGTTTGGGGGGGTTGTGTAGGAAAGTACCATCTTGCCTGGCATGTTACCCCCATTTTCACTGTATGTATGTTTTTTGTGCCTATGTGTCACTGGGATCCTGCCAGGCAGGACCCCAATGCTCATAATATATGCCCTGTATGTGTTCCCTGTGTAGTGCCTAACTGTATCACTGAGACTCTGCTAACCAGAACTTCAGTGTTTATGCTCTCTTCTTTCACAATTTTTACTGCAGGCTAGTGACCATCTTCACCAATTCTCATTGGCATACTGGAACACCCTTATAATTCTCTTGTATATGGTACCTAGGTACCTAGGGTATTTGGGTTCCAGGAGATCCCTATGGGCTGCAGCATTTCTTTTGCCACCCATAGGGAGCTCAGACAATTCTAACACAGGACTGCCACTGCAGCCTGAGTAAAATAACGTCCGCGTTATTTCACAGCCATTTTCACTACACATAAGTAACTCATCAGTCACCTATATGTCTTGGTGAAGGTGAGGTGCCAAGTTACTTAGTGTGTGGGCACCCTGGCACTAGCCAAGGTGCCCCCACATTGTTCAGAGCAAATTCCCCGAACTTTGTGAGTGCGGGGACACCATTACACGCGTGCACTACATATAGGTCACTACCTATATGTAGCGTCACAATGGTAACTCCGAACATGGCCATGTAACATGTCTAGGATCATGGAATGGTCACCCCAATACCATTCTGGTATTGGGGGGACAATCCCATGCATCCCCGGGTCTCCAGCACAGAGCCCGGGTACTGCCAAACTGCTTTTCCGGGGTCTCCACTGCAGCTGCTGCTGCTGCCAACCCCTCAGACAGTATTCTGCCCCCCTGGGGCCTGGGCAGCCTGGTCCCAGGAAGGCAGAATAAAGGATTTCCTCTGAGAGAGGGTGTTACACCCTCTCCCTTTGGAAATAGGTGTGAAGGGCTGGGGAGGAATAGCCTCCCCCAGCCTCTGGAAATGCTTTGATGGGCCCATCTCTGCATAAGTCAGTCTACACCGGTTCAGGGATCCCCCAGCCCTGCTCTGGCGTGAAACCGGACAAAGGAAAGGGGAGTGACCACTCCCCTGACCTGCACCTCCCAAGGGAGGTGCCCAGACCTCCTCCAGTGTGTCCCAGACCTCTGCCATCTTGGATTCAGAGGTGTTGGGGCACAATGGATAGCTCTGAGTGGCCAGTGCCATCAGGTGACGTCAGAGACCCCCCCTGATAGGTGCTTACCTCTTTCAGTAAACAAGCCTCCGTTCTTAGTAGCCAAACCTCCTTTTTTGGCTATTTAGGGTCTCTCCTCTGGGCTATTCCTCAGATAACGAATGCAAGAGCTCACCAGTGTTCCTCTGCACTTCCCTCTTCGACTTCTGCCTAGGATCGACCGCTCCTCTGCACTTCCCTCTTCGACTTCTGCCAAGGATCGGCCACTGGCTCCAGGACGCCTGCAAAACCGCAACAAAGTATCAAGAAGACTACCAGCAACATTGTAGCGCCTCATCCTGCTGGCTTTCTTGACTGTTTACTAGTGGTGCATGCTCTGAGGGATGTCTGCCTTCACCCTGCACTGGAAGCCAAGAAGAAATCTCCTGGTGGTTGATGGAATCTTCCCCCTGCCAACGCAGGTACCAAATTACTGCATCACCGGTCCTCTGGGTCCCCTCTCATCGTGACAAGCGTGGTCCCTGGAACACAGGAGCTGGGTCCAAGTGTCTCCCACAGTCCAGTGGCCCTTCTGTCCAAATTTGGTGAAGGCAAGTCCTTGCCTCCCCATGCCAGACAGTAATCCTGTGTACTGCGTGATCTTTCCAGGACTTCCTTTGTGCACAGCCTAGCCTGGATCCACAGCACTCCATCCTGCATTGCCCAACTTGCTGAGTTGGACTCTGACGTAGTGGGACCCTCCTTTGTGACTCTGAGTCGACCGCTGTCCTCAGATCTTCTAAGTGCCTGTTCTGGTACTTCTGCCGGGACTGCCTGCTTCTGTGAGGGCTCTCTGAGTTGCTGATCACCCCCTCTGTGTCCTCCTCCAAGTGGCGACAATGGTTCTTCCTGGTCCCCAGCAGCACCCAAAAGCCTCAACCTGTGACCCTTGCAGCTAGCAAGGCTTGTTTGTGGTATTTCTGCATGGAAACACTTCTGAAACCTCTAGCACACCGTGGGACATCTTTTTACTTAAGGGGAAGTTCCAGGCCCCTTCCGTTGTTGCAGAATCTTCAGCTTCTTCCACCAGGAGGCAGCCCTTTTGCACCTTCATCCGGGGTTTAGTGGGCTCCTGCTCCCCCTGGACACTTGCGTGACTCTTGGACTTGGTTCCCTTCCTTTACAGGTCCTCAGGTCCAGGAATCTGTCTTCAGTGTTTTGCTGGTGCTTGTGGTTCTTGCAGAATCCCCTATCACAACTATTCTGTCTTTCTGGGGTAGTAGGGGAAATTTACTCCTACTTTTCAGGGTCTTGGGGTGGGGTATCTTGGACACCCTTACTGTTTTCTTACAGTCCCAGCGACCCTCTACAACCTACCATGGGCCTAGGGTCCATTCGTGATTCGCATTCCACTTTGGAGTACATGGTTTGTGTTGCCCCGAGGCCTATTCCAGCCTATTGCATTCTATTGTGATTCTCCATTGTTTGCACTACTTTTCTTATTGTTACTTAGCTGTTTTGGGTTTGTGTACATATAATTGTGTATATTACTTACCTCCTAAGTGAGGCTATCCTCTGAGATACTTTTGGCATATTGTCACTGAAATAAAGTACCTTTATTTTTAGTAACTGAGTATTGTGTTTTCTTATGATATTGTGCTATATGATATAAGTGGTATAGTAGGAGCTTTGCATGTCTCCTAGTTCAGCCTAAGCTGCTTTGCCATAGCTACCTCTATCAACCTAATCTGCTACAAACACCTCTATTCTACTAATAAGGGATAACTGGACCTGGCACAAGGTGTAAGTACCACAAAGTACCCACTATAAGCCAGGCCAGCCTCCTACATGTACCGCCATGCAATTCCTCATTGGTTAATACTCAGCCCTATGGGGTACAGCAGCCAATGGTGATCTACGCAAGGCGGTGATATTATGCACCGCCGTGGATGTGACTGCCATTTTCTATCCGATTCCTCACACGTTTCCTGACCTTCCACAGTAGAGGACCCACACTGCATGTGCTGCTGTGACCTTTGTCTGGAACCTACCATGGCCCGTGTGACCGGGGAAAGGGCCCCAGCCTTCACTTCAGAAGAATTGGAGAGACTGGTGGATGGGGTCCTACCCCAGTACGGACTGCTGTATGGGCCTCCAGACCAACAGGTGGGTACACTGTGGGCACGATGCATGTGGCATGAATGTATGGAGGTGTGTGTGTGAAGGCATCGTGTAAGGGGGAGGGAACTCCCCTTGGCTGGGGACACATTGAGTGTTGGGCTATGTGTGTGCCAAAAGTGATGGAAAAGGGTATGGTGGATCATACATGCTACGGGCTGGACTGTTTGACTGATGGTGTTCTCCTGTCTGTATTGCCTCTGCAGGTCGGTGCCCATCAAAAGAAGGGTATATGGTGTGCCATCGCCAAGGAGGTGCGGACCCTCTGGGTCCATGGCAGGCAGAGCACCCACTGTCGCAAACGGTGGGAGGACCTGGGACGCGGGGCACGGAAGACCGCGAGGCCCAGATGGGGATGGCCTCCCAATGAGGAAGGGGTGCCTGTCGAACCCTGACCCCCATGATGGCCCGCACACTGGCGGTGGCCTATCCAGAGCTGGATGGGTGCTTAAGGGCATCAAAGCAGCCACAAGGGGGTGAGTACAGTGGCCATCATTGAAGGAAATGGCTGGAGGGGTGGTGTCCAGGTGGTGGGTGTGTGTCAGTGGGTGCCCCTAGGCCAGCCCAGACACAGCAGCGTAGGTCCTGGGGTGGCTGAGGGTCAGAAGGGGAAATACTGGCTACCTAGCTTGTTAGCATCCACTACTGGTCAGGGCTGCAAGGGTCCCAGGCGTGCTGCAGTTGGCGGAGTGTGCTCCGCCTCATGCCTTGGTGGCTAGCAATATCACTGGTAGTGCAATGCATAGTTCGTAGGCCTGTTCCCTGTGTGTGAGGGTGCTGTATACGCCAATGGTGGTGTTGTTGCAGTCATTGACCAAGTGTATCCTTTGTCTCTCTCCTCCATTTCTTGTTTTGTCATCCTGTCCTTATGTGTATTAGCATCATCTGGCAGAGGAGCAGAGGCATCGGCAACGGAGGGAGCTGCATCCCACAGGACCGTGTAGGCAGAGTTCACCGATACTGAGAGCACCAATGGGAAGGAGGGCGAGGGGGCACTACGGTGAAGACTGGAGGGGACAATACAGACTCAGATACCACCTCCGATGGGAGCTCCCTGGTGGTGGCACACACCCTTGTGACCACCCCAGCTACAGCCGCCACCCCTGTATCAATACCGCCCTCCCAGCAGTCTCTCAGCGAGCTGCCTGTGCCCACTCACCAATGAGGGTGGGCATCTCCTTCGCCCCAGGCACCTCACTTCATGCACAGGCACTCACACAAACACCATTCTGTTGCAGACACAACAACATCCACTATTTCCACTTTCTCCCCCCTTCCTCCTCCTCAACCTCCCACCGAGTTACGTCCACACTCACCCCTGCATGCACTACATCATCATCCACGACTTGCATCATCACCACACCAAGCAGAACACACCCCTCACGGGCAGACATCTCCACAACATCAATGCACACGTCCCCTGTGTCCTCTCTCACTGTCTGTCCCCCCTCCTAAAGTACACAAACTCAAGCACTCAGACACCCAACAGCCATCCACCTCACAACAGCATACAAGCCATGCACCTGCACCCAAATCCAGCAGACAAACCCCTCCAACAACCACTCCCTCATCCTCCACTCCCATTACATCTCCCTCTTCCCACCCCAATGTCCCTAAAAAGCTTTTCCTTTCCATCATTGACCGCTTGCCTACCTCTCCCCCTGTCCTGCACGTATTGCCAGGGTATCAAGAACCAAGCCAACAAGAAGGGGAAGGAGCCTGCACCAGCCAGCAAGATGGGGAAGGAGCCTTCACCAGCCAGCAAAGAGGGGAAGGAGCCTGCACCAGCCAGCAAGAAGGGGAAGGAGCCTGCACCAGCCAGCAAGAAAGGGAAGGAGCCTGCCCCAGCCAGCAAGAAGGGGAAGGAGCCTGCACCAGCAAGCAAAAAGTGGAAGGAGCCTGCACCAGCAGCTGTCACAGAGCTCCCACCACCAGCCGTGGTTGTGCAGCCACCAGTCAGTGCAGGGGCTGAGCTGGAGCCTCCCACTACTACCACCACCAGAGTGCAGCCACCGGAGGGTGAAGGGGCTGAGCAGGAGTCTCCCACTACCACCACCACCAGAGTACAGCCATCAGAGGGTGCAGGGGCTGAGCAGGAGCCTTCCACTACTACCACCACCACAGTGCAGGCACCGGAGGGTGCAGGGGCTGACCATGGGCCTCCCACTACCACCACCACAGTGCAGCCGTCACCGCCGGTGGACGCCATATGATCCAGCCTCCATGGGCTTCTGTGCGGCCTACCCCCACCAGAACCAGTAGGCAAGTCACCCACCCGAGAGACTGTGGCCTTGCACTCCCCAGGACCGAACACAGGGCATGTTGCCCCCTCCAAAACCAGTGGGAAAGTCACCCAGTCCAGAGATTGTGGCCTTGCTCTCCCCAGAACCAAACACAGGGCATGTTGCCCCCTCCAGAATCAGTGGTCTTGTTTCCACATCCAGCTGAGGTGCTCCTCCCAACCCCCGAGGCGCCTACCTATTTGCCAACTGATGCCCCTGTAGTGTTCTCTCCGTATTGGTGCAGGGATCGTGTGGAGCCTTGGTCTTTGCGCTGTAGCCATGTGGCCCCTGTGATCTGTAAACTGGGCAGTGTCCCTTTTTTGTACATTTGTACATATCTGTGGCATTGCCACATCGACCTTTTATGATCCTATTACAATCACTTTAGTCAATTCCTGTTATCCTTGCATTATTCAGCTGATTTACAGGGATAAATTGTTTTCCTGTGCATCTGGTTGTGTGTATGGTATGTGTGTATGGGGTGTGTGTTGTGCGTGTGTGTGTCACTGTCATTTTCTTCCCCCCCTCCCTTGTGTGCTAGGCAGCTGTACTCACCGTCGTCATCTTCGCCGGCATTTGTGTTCATGGTGGAGCATAATGTAGAAGATCATCAGAAAAACTTGCAGTTCTGGTTCCATGGCGGCGTGGTTCTTCCCTGTGTCTCCAATGGTGAGTCCTTTCTCTTCTGAGCTCTGTTTCTGCCAGGCATTTGATGGTGTTGGTACTGCCCCGGAAAAGGTGGCGGTTTGGCATGTCATAAGATGGTGGGCAGAACTTTGTCTTCCGCCTGACTGTAGGCTGCTACCGCCGTGGTGCCTGTTGTTTCCAGCGTGGCGGTTTGTGTGGTACATTGGCTGTCTATCGGAGATATCACCGCCATGGTCATAATTTGGTGGTAGTTACTGCCAGCCTGTTGGTGGTATTACTGCCATTTTATCACCGACCGCCAGGGTCGTAATGAGGGCCATAATGTCTATCAGTGGCGTGACTTCTACACCTTGTAGCCTGACGGGCCTGTAAACCTGAATATGCTCCAGAAACCACTTCTGCTGTTTAGTAAAGTGAGCCCCAAAGCAAATTTCCTGCCCTTGCATGGGCCAATGATTGTTATTTCCTTTGACAAATTTTTACTTCAGCCAATGCTTGTTTTAGAACGCTTGTAGGAATCTGGGGCACGTGTCAACTTGTTGCCTGAGCTTGTGGCATCCTCATGACTCAGACTAGGTATAACCAT
Source organism: Pleurodeles waltl (assembly GCF_031143425.1). Lineage (NCBI taxonomy): Eukaryota > Metazoa > Chordata > Amphibia > Caudata > Salamandridae > Pleurodeles > Pleurodeles waltl. Next base: position 572,830,011 of record NC_090448.1, read on the forward strand.
GTACAGCAGCCTATTGACTCAGAATCGGTGTGGCCAGGTGACTCAGACTGGGCGTGGCCAGGTGCAGCAGGTATTTGAAGGCACACCAGTCTTGAGGGGAATGCTTTCTGTCAGAGGTCTTTAGATGCAGAGTGGGATTCTCTGCTCCCCCGGGCTCGTTCCTGGATTGTCTATTCCACAGCCCAACATCGCAGATGCTGATCCTAGAAAAGAAGATTAGCATCATAAAAGGCAGTAAAGCGCTGCAAATGCTTGAAAGGATTCTTACCGCACACCATTTATACTTGATTGCCGGATGTTCAAACTGGGCAATGCGCACTTGCTGTCTGCCAAATTATAATGCTCATTGTTGTTAGCTTGTAATGAAAGTACAGATTTGAGCACATGTTGGACAATTGTTATTTTAACAATACACTATTAACATGTTTGTTATAGTTGAGTTTTACAGCATTTTTGTGATACCAATCATTGCCTATGATAAAGAGCACTCAGTGATTCACACACGCTAGTTTCAAAATGTGAATGAAAGGTCTGCCATTTCCATGTTTCCAATTGTCACTGTGATGTAACAGTGATGACACCAACTACATATGAAAGTGAGCATTAGTATTGTAACCCTATGCTCTCAGTGTGGTTAAAACACTGAACTGTGTCCTTTCCGAGACTAACACACTGTGCTGATTAATCTCTGAATATTTGGGAAATCTAAAAGCTTAAGAATTGATCTTCATTCTTTATTGCCTTTATGTGTCTATGATTGTGAGTGCGACTGTGTTTTAGAAAGTCTCATCAAGACACAACGAGCAAAATGTATACTGAATATCTGGAACACTTTAGGTAGGTCTTCCAGTGATGCCACATTGACTTGGGAACAAGTTGGGAATACATGTAGATTGTATAGAAGGCTACACATTGTATCTGGTTGGAGGTTCCAGACTGTCTCCTGAAGATCCCTAGAGAGAGTGGGGAGAGTCATCAAAAGTGGGAAAGGGGACCCTGCCAGGTACATCTAGCTTGTGCAAATTGGCAGAGTAGTTTTAGTATATCGGTTACATGAAAAGTGTTATTTGACTAAATATTTAATTCATCATAGGAGATATCTTCTCTTCGTAGACCACTCCTAACCATCCAGATCCTGCCAGGTGAAGTCATTGTTTCTCTCTCTCTTTCATCTTTCCCCTTTCCCCCTGAACGTTCCCGTGCGGATCATGTATAAGCATGTGGGATTCACACAACATCTAGGTGGAGTTAGGAACAAGCATCTTGGGTCAGCATTGTGTCTCCATGAGATGAACAGGTTAGTGCTTGACATAGCTCTTGTATTAAGTAACATTTTCTAGAATTTGATTCCCTTACTTGTATGACTCATTGTGTCAATCGCTGGCCCCAACTGTTGAGACTGGATCCAGGAGACCTTGGCCTTCAAGAAAGGGTGCTCCTTTTCAAAAGTTACCCTGTCATGTCGGTGAATGCCCTGGAAAAGGAACTACTTCTTGTGGAGGAAAAGCAAAAAGCACAAAAATATTAACAAAATATAACAATCCAGAAGGGCTGGAATCAAGAGAGAGGACGGTCCTGTAAAAGGACATAAAAAACTAGTTAAGAATACAATGGACTAACTATGAGCGTGCACACAGAACTGAAACATTTGGGATGTACTTACTGCTGAGTAAGGCAGCCTTATATATTGCCAAATAACCTGGAACAGGAAGCAAACTACAAGAGAGGGGTAACCACCATCCATCTTGGATTGGATAAACCTAAAGGGAGCACAGATCAGTGACACCCTCTTTTGGATATTTATTATTCTAAGATGGCGCCACCCACCCAGAATGCCAAGGAAGAACCCCAGCCAGCCCATGAGGCAGACTGCACCACCTGTGCAGTCCCCAACCCTAGCCCATCTACCAGCAGGAGATATCACCACAGGGGGAGAGGTAAGCATGGCCTAAGATCACCCTCTATGCCACACCGCAGGTATAAAGCTTAGGACGTACCACCCTGGGATGCTGGAATCCCTCCACATTGCATTTGTATAATATTTTTGTGATGTAAAGTGCTCAGGCAGTTTGCATTGATATGAAGAGCACTATAACAAAATGATGTGAGAAAGGGCAACATTGGAGTTTGAAAATGAGTGAATGCATTGAAAAGGAGGCTATGGAGGGGTGCCAACAAAGATTTTCACACCGGGGACAATCAAAGCTAAAGCAAACCCTGGTTCCAGATCTATTTTGCATGTCTCTTTACAATTGAAACCTTACATCCCTGCATGAAAAGCTCAAGAAGTTGACATAACTATTTTACAATATACTTTTTGACTTCCGAAAGTAAAAAATTAGGTTTGCCAAATCCTTGCATACAAGAAAACTATTTTCTTAAAAAATATAGATGCATATTAATTATTTGCATTATGTTATAAAAGAGCTCTAAACACGAGCAGCAGGATGATGCAACTTTTTAATGGTGAAATCAGTTAAACCATGGGGAGCTGCCAAGCAACTTATGTTCGCTTTGTACATGAGCCTACTATAAACAAAATATGTTTAGGCAAATGTGCTTTTACCAGTTCAGTGCGGGGGACAGCTCCAAGCTGTCCTCCACACTGCTCCGCATGTGCTGATGACAGCTCCAAGCTGTTCTCACACATGAGGCAGGAAATCCTTCTAGTACAGGTATCAGAGAGATTTCCTCTAACTAAAATTAGCCTCTGGATCTGGGGAAGAGCTTCCCCAGCACCTGGGTCGGTTTTAGTGTTTCCACTAAAATGACAATTAGCGCGCATGGTGCGCTGATGTCATTTTAATGAAAATGAAAGTGAAAGGAGCCAAATGGCTAATTTCACCTTCGCTGCATTCAGACAGGGTAGATATCAATGAAAAGGGGAGAATCTCACCCTTTCTGATGATACCATTCTCCAGTGGATTCCTGCTTGGAGATCACTTCAGGAGGGCGATCCCCAAGCAGGGTTCCACCCACTAGGCCCGTGGGACATGGCAGAGTAGCCCCTTAGGTAAGGGCTTGTGCTCCCCCACAAAAGAGAACCTTTTAACCTTTCTGCCCCCCTGGGGGGGGGTGAATGGTGGCAATTACCCCTATCTGTCCCTTAGGGGGGAGAAAGTCCACTAGACATTAAGGATTATTTTTTTATATGTATCTGTAGGGATGGGGGTTTTCTGGTAGCATGGTCATGAGAATGCCCCCACCCCAAACAAATACGGAAAGTCTTTTTGCCCCCCTGGGGGGCAGATGGGGGAATTCCCTTATCTGCCCCCAGGGAGAAAAAAGGCTGGTAGGCACCAGGGATTCTTTTTTTTGTTATTGTAGGGGTGGGGGCTGCCCAGCATGGGCATGGCCTTGCCCACAGCTCAAAAAAAAAAAAAAAAACAGTCTTTCTGTCACAACCCCCCCCCCCACCCCCCCAGTGGGCAGATGAGGCAATTACCCTGATCAGCCTCCTCGGGTGTATAGCCATACTCCCACCTGAATAGAAATGGGGAAGCAGTCTTTCTGCCCCCTGATGGGCACATGGGGCAATTACCTCCACACCACCCTGGGACAGAAAGCCTACTACACACTAGGGATTACTGTTTTTTATGAATTGTAGGAGTGGCAGCTGCTCAGCATAGTCTTGGCCTCACCCCATAAAAATAGGGAAACAGTCTTACTGCTTACCCAGAGGCCGAAGGGGCAAATACCCAACTGTATCTATGGGGGCAGAAAGCAACTAGACCCCATGGATTACTTTCTTTTAGAATTGTAGAGGTGGGGGCTGCCCAGAATAATCATGGCCAAGTTCCCACCCACATAAAAATGAGCCTTTCTGACTCCTTGGGGTGCAAACTGGGGTAATCAAACCTCAATTGTCCCCTGGGGCAGTAGAAATCCCATTAGAAACCAGGATTTTTTTTAAATATAGGGGTTGGGGGCTGCCCAACCTAGACATGGCTATGTCCCCACCCTAAGTAAATGGGGCAATAGTCTTTCTCCCCCAAGAGGCGGATGGGGTGCCCAACCTGGGGGGGAGCAGAAAGCCCACTGTATGGCAGCAACATATATTTTTAGTAAAAAAATGTGGTGAGTCTTTCCCAGCCTAACAACAGGCCCCACACTTCACTCCTAAAACCTTGGTAAGAGCCGCACAAGTCACCCCATTGTGAATTTCCCTAGATGTCTAGTTTTGGGAAATGGACAGGTTTTCTAGGTTTCCCTAAGTTCTGTCTGAACTACAGCCCAAAGTCCACAGCTACCCTCACAAATGGGTCAGTTTTGAGTGGAAAAATGTGATATATCCAAGCTGCGCTTTGAGTCATTTCCTGACGAGTTTACTAGGCCTACACACACAAGTGAGATATCATTTTTATCAGAAGACTTCGGGGGATGCTGGATGGAAGGAAGTTTGTGGCTCCCCACAGATTCCAGAACTTTTCATCACACAAATATGAAGAACATTTATTTTTAGTCAAAGTGTAAGGTTTGCAAGGTAACACAACCTAGTGAGAGCCATCAAAGTCACCCCATTCTGGATTTCCCTAGCTGTCTAGATGTGAAAAAGGTATATGTTTGCTAGGTTTCCCTAGGTTCTGTCTGAGCTAGGGCCCAAAACCCACAGCTATCCTGAAAAAAGGGTCCATTTTGAGTGGAAAATGTGATGCATCAAAGCTGCACTTTGGTAATTTCCTGTCGAGGGAATTAGGCCTACGCACACAAGGGAGACAGCATTTTAATCAGAAGACTTAGGGGATTGCTGGATGGAAGGACATTTGTTGTTCCCCACAGATTCCAGATGTATTAGTCAATGTTTAAGATTTGCAAGGGATTCTGGATAACACAACCTGGTGAGAGCCATAAAAGTCACCCCATCCTGGATTTCCCTAGGTGTCTAGTTTTTAAAAACATACAGGTTTTGTAGGTTTTCTTAGGTGCCGGCTGAGGTACATCCCCAAAATTCACAGCTGGGAACATTGCTAAAAAGGGTCAGTTTTGAATAGAAAAAAGTCACATGTCCATTATGTTTTTTGGTCCGTTTCCCATTGATGGCACTTGGCCTGCCACACAAGTGAGGTGCCATATTTTTCAGATGACTAGGGGGAATGCTGGGTCTAAGGAAAATTGTGGTTTCCCACAGATTACAGAACTTTCCATCAAAGAAATTTGAGGTAAATGTGTTTTTTAGTGATAGTTTGAGGTTTGCAAGGGATTCTGATTAACACAACCTTGTGAGAGGCACACACGTCACCCCATTCTGGATTTCCCTGGGTGTCTGTTTTTCAAAAATGTACAGGTTTGCAAGGTTTCCCTAGGTGCAGGCTGAGCTCAGGCACAAAATCTACAGCTGGCACATTGCAAAATAAGGTTTAATTTTTTGTGGAAAAATGTGAGGTGTCCATGTTGTATTTTGGGTCATGTCCTGTCACGGGCACTTGACATATCCACACAAAAGAGGTACCATTCCTGTTGGTAGACTTTGGAGAACACAAAATAGTAGAACAAGTGTTATTACCAACTGTATTTCTCTGCATTTGCACTTTCCAAATGTAAGACAGTATGTACAAAATAAGTCATTTTGAGAAATGCCCCATACTTCACACGCTAGTATGGATACCCAAAAATTCAGAGATGAGCAAATAGCCCCTGCTTCTAAACTCCATATCTTGTGCCCATATTGGAAATACATAGATTTCCTTGATACCTATTTTTCACTATTTATATTTAACCATATGAAATGCTCTATACCCTAAAGGCAATAAAAAACAGTTGCAAGCTGCAGCTCATTTATTGGCTCTTGGTACCTTGCGTTCCTGGCAAACCCACAAACCCTGTATATCCCGCAACCAGAAAGGTCTAGTAGATGTAATGTTTTTTTGCTTTCTTGAATCCCCAATTGTGATGAGAAATTACAAATGAAAATGTTGTCACAAATGCTCATAGTTCCCTACTAATTTTCAATACTTTTTATTAATATTTCAACACTTAGGGGCATGTTTATGCGCTGTTTGAGCTTAATTTGTGTCATTGTTTGACTCAAATTCGGCGCAAACCTAACTCCATATTTATATTTTGATGTTAGACACCTCTAATGCCAAAATATAGCTGTTTGCACCACTTTTTGGATGCTTGCACCTACCTTGCGTCAATGAGATGCAAGGTAGGAGTTCCCTTCTAAAAAATGTAGCTATCCCCATAGCCCCAAATTTATCCCACCATGCTAAAATGACGCATGGGTGAGAGGAAGGGCTAAATAATTGTGCAAAGCTTTCTTTGCACCATTATTTAACGCCTGGCTCAGACCAGGCATTAGGGGACCTGTCAATCCATTTACATGGTTAAACACCATGGAAGGAGTCCACAGTTGCCCTCCCCAAGCCCCCAGAAACACCACCACCCTCACTAGAGGGACACCAGAGGATATGGGACCCCATCCCAGGTAAGTAAGTAAATATTGGTTAGCAAAAAGGCTTCAGTAAAAAGGGAGGGTCATGACAGATGACTTCCTGTGAAGAATGCTGTTTTATGAGGGCTGTGGGAACTAAAAACCGGAGGGCCTGGACCCCAGTCCTCCTATTAGCATATTGAAGCCATTTTGCTAACGAATAAAATTCCTGTCTAAGCCTTTTCTTCATGATGTCTTTCACCTCGAACAGAAGAGAACAACGTAATTCGAAATTGGATCAAGTTTTCAACACGTCAGATGCTGGCACTCTGAATTCAGCTAACACTAATTTTGCATCTGCAAAAAGCACCTTCCTAGCTTTGGAAAAATCATTTAAAAAGGAAACTGCTAAATGGTGGGAGGTGGCTTCCCTCAAAAAATATCTGGAAAATGACTGCATCCCCCGAGGGCTTCGTATACTGATTTTTCCACCTACTGACACGACCCCCCAAGAATGTCTTAAAAAATGGGAAGCTAATCTTAAAATGGCCTCTGTGAACATGATTCAACAACTTATTGAAATTTCCCAAGAACAGTATGAGCGACACAAACAAGAGGTGGACCAACTTACTCAACGAATTGAAGAGGCCAATTGGGGAGATATTACCACCAAGAACTATGCCATTCTCAACAGTATAATAGATAATTATGAGTCTGATATAATTCAAAGAAAGAACCGAAAATTTAGAAGAGACCTCTGTGATTACCAACAGGGGAGAGTTTATACTTTTAGTAAAAAATACAACCATATTCAGGAATCTAACCCACCTTCTGACATACATAGTTGCCCAGACACTATTCCATCTTCTGAAATTGAAACCTCTGATGATTCTGACTGGGACTTATCCACCAGACCCAGGGTCAATTTGTTAGAGGAAGCACAGGGATATCGCCTTGGAACCCTACAAGATACTCGGGCCAAACCACTAGATACCTCAACAGTCACACCGGGCACCTCAGGTATACAAACAAGGGCCCGCAGCAAGAGTCTTCGATCCTAAAACATGATGACCAATTAGTAGTTAATCTTTATGATTACCAACTGTCTCCAATTGAATTACATATCTTGAATAAAAGCTTGTCCTACTGTCCTACCAATTTTTGGAACATTACACAAACCAAAATTGACTTCTTCAAATGTATCCGTCAACTTAAGCTCAAGTCTTTCTCCACATTCATTTCTTCTTCCCCCCCACCTTCTCTTCCTTCTAACTCCAGTGATATTTCCGTTCAGGACCTTGAAGACATAGGGCTCTTGTGTAATTTGTCCAATACCTCTGAATCAGATCTTCCTCTTTCCTCATTAGCCCATGATTTGGAGTTGAATATCAATCAGTATCATCCTTCGGACCTGAGACCTAAGTCCACCTTTACTCCTACTCTCCCAGCTGGGAACTCTATTGATCTCTTCTCAACAGCAGTTTTGAGAGATCTTGGCAAAGAATACTTACGTTATTGCCAAAAGCGTAAACACTTTCCATCTAATTTTAATCGCCAAAAAAGCAACAGCATTAGCTAAATTAAGGAGCAATCCTAATATCATTATAAAGGAAGCTGATAAGGGAGGGAACATTGTTATCCTTAACACTACGGATTACCTAAAAGATGCCTACCGACAACTTCATGATGCTAAGTGTTATAAACGCCTCGCCTCCAACCCACCAGCACAAATACAACACAAACTATCTGTCCTTCTTGACCACTGGCTTTCCCGCCAAGCCATTTCACACAAAGACAAATCTGCTTTGTTCTTATCCCACCCTACGATTCCCACTCTGTATCTTTTACCTAAAATTCACAAAAAAGAACTTCCCCCGAAAGGCAGACCAATTATATCTGGTGTGAACTCAATCTGCTCGAAACTAGGGACTCTAATAGATCATGTACTACAACCTTTTATGACCAACTTACCATCCTTTGTGAGAGACACTAAGGACATAATTCAAAAACTTCAAGATATTGATTGGCAACCTGATTATCTTCTTGTCACTATCGACATAGTTAGTCTCTATACCTCTATCAAACACCAAGATGGCTTAGAAGTAGTTAAAAAAATCCTCTCGACCAAACCGGTGACATTCACCACACACAATCTAATGATTCTCGATATGCTACAGTTTTGTTTGGAGAATAACTACTTCTTATTTGATGGTAACTTCTATTTACAACTACAAGGGACGGCAATGGGGGCCAAATTTGCGCCTCCGTATGCCTGCATTCTGATGGGTGCAGTAGAACAAGAATGGCTCTGGAGTGATAGGAATTAACAATTTTCTCAACATATCATCTACTGGGGACGCTATATTGATGATATCTTGCTGATTTGGCAAAGGCAAAAGGCTCTATTGACTCAATTTCTACAGTCCCTAGTACCCAACAAATGGGACATAGACATCACATATCACATCTCGGACTCGCAGGTTGAGTACCTTGATCTCTTGATCTATGTAGATAATGACAGACTGCAGACCAGATTTTTCAGGAAACAGAGAGCGGCGAATTCAATTCTGCATGCAACTAGCTGCCTTCCTCCTAGCATAATTAAAAATATTCCACAAGGCGAGTACAGACGCGCCAGAATGAACTGTACTAATCTTAGTGACTATAATTTTTTTTCCTCACAAATTACAGAGAGAGTTTTGGCTAGGGGGTATAACCATATGCTCCTGAAATCATCCAAAGATAAGTTAGGCAAACTGGACCGGAACAAGATGATCAACACATCAGACCGGCGCAAAGAGGATACAACTATTCGCCTGATTACTGAATTTCATAATGGTCATCACTCTATTCGCAAACATCTACAGAAATATTGGTACTTACTATATAATAATACCTCCATTCACCAATATATTACTCATCATCCACAAATAGGGTTCCGTCGAGCCCCCAATCTCAGGGATAAACTTTGCCCGTCTTTCTTCCAATTGAAATCCTCCGGACCCTTCTTCCCAAAACCTAAGGGGTTCTATACTTGCACCAAATGTTCGACTTGCAAATTAGGTCTCAACAGATGTACTACAATCAACATTAATGGCAAGGAATTTAGGGCCATATTTATACTTTTTGATGCAAAGCTGCGCCGCCGCAGTTTTGCGTAAAAATTTTTACCACCGGCTAACGCCATTTCGATGCGCCGTGCGGGCGTCAAATTTATACTTTGACGCACGGTGGCGCAATCAACAGGTGGGAGTCATTTTTTTTTTACGCACATCGTGGCGTCAAGTCGTAAAGGAAAACGACGTTAACGCAACGTAAATGACTGTGGGTCGATTTACGACAGCGCAATCCGGAAAGCGGCGTTTTTTTTGACGCAATAGCGTCAAAAATATCCGCGAACACTGCCCTTTCAGCAGAGGAGAGCCAAAATGGATCCCAGATGCCACTACAGACCCCAGGAAGATGACAGCAGACCAGGAACCAGCCAGGATGATCCAAACAGGAACCAGGACATATATAGAAAAAAAAGAAAGTGTCGCTTCAGTGCAGAGGAGCAGGAAATCCTGGTTAAAGAGGTGACGGAACACCAGCACCAACTGTACATCACCTCTAAGTTGCCAATCAGTAGGAGAGAGGCCATATGGCAATAAATTGTTGACAAGATCAACAGTGTGGCTGAAGTACGCAGGACAGTCACCGAGTGTAAGAAACGCTGGCATGACTGCAAACGTAGGACAAAGGAAAAAATGGGCAGGAACAGGAAGGCAGCACTGCAGACTGGAGGGGGGAGTCCAGCACACCAGGAGGCTCTGGACCACATGGAGGAGATGGTCGCAGCCGTCATCCCTGAGGAGATCGTCACAGGGATTCAAGGACAGGACAGTGCAGACTACCACGAGACAACACACATGCAGGGTAAGTTGCATGGGGAATTAAAATGCAATAATGTTGATTGTAAGCAGGGGGGGAAATACCACTACACATTGCATGTAAGTCAGCATATACATGGAGTGGCATGGGTAAAGGGGCACGGCAGGGGGGCATGCCCTGCACATACAGAAGCTGGGGCACAACATAACACTACACCAACAACAGTCCCATGGGGGCATCCTGTCATGACAACAATGGAGCTAAGGGAAAGCCTCAACAGGAGGGAAGGCCACTACGTCAAACTGACATCCTGGCACTCGTCAGCCAAAATATCTCCTACATCAACTAGGGCCCTATCAGCAATCCACTAGCCAAAACAACAACTGCAACGTATCTGCAACAACAGTTGACACTAACACCTCTGATCTCTGTACAGCTATAGTAGCCAATGGCAGTAACCTCCCCATGGAACATACATACCTAAATTAGGGGGTGAGGATGACATCTGCAACAATCTCCTGAAACAAGACAAAGGCCCCAGTACACTCATATGTCAATGCCCATAGTTGTCACATACATCAGCCAAAGTAAACAGCAATGGGAGCGACACAGCAGTAAGGACACACACATGCTGCATATGTCAGGGTCCTTCACGTGCCTGGCTAACAAGGCAACATCACAAATGTCATACTGCTCAGACAACAGCATTGAGGAGGGGACACATGCAACTGGTCACTGAAATACACCTGCACAGTCAGAGGACCAAATAGGACATTGATACGATAAACAGGGCAATCCAATGTAACACACATTACCCAACATCAGCAGGACACATTAACAATGTCTACATCCATATCACATCATAACATTGCCATGCATAGGATATGCCCCATGTCAATTACAATTAAGTCAATGTGAACAATCAGGGATTGGGGCAGGTCCTGAGAGGCAAGTGTGCTGCCAGGGCAATCAGAACAACCACAGCCAGTGAAAGGTCTCACCATAAGAATATATATACACGGAGGGTTGAGTAGGACAAAAAGATGGCTATTCCCTATTTGGTACAAAGCAACACCTAGAGGCGATTAGGCAGACAAGTCTGATAACTCTATATCATACATGTGACACACAGGTGGGCCATAGGCCTATAACAATGCCCATATGAAGGACAGCAGATACCAATACCAAACAAGATCACAAAGTAAATTCATCAAAAGGCTGGCATGTTACGTCAAAATTGTCACAACACAGACACACTAATTGTACCCTGTTTCATTGCAGAGGAACATGAATCTCCTGCCGATATGCCTGTCCCAGATTTCCTTGATGACATGGATGACGAGCCCATAAACATTCCCCAGGAGACCATCTAAAAGGTCCTTGAAACCCTCCAGACCCCACCTTCAGTCACAAGGAGGAGCACAGAACAAGCAGCCATCACAGAAGAACCACCCACCACCCCAATTGCAAGACCTGCCAGCTCCTAATCAGCTGAGGACTCTGACGATACTGGCACCAGCTTTGAAAGAACTGTAGTTGGAGTACAGCGGGAGCTGGCCAAGGAGGTGCAGGTGGGGATGCAAAATATGGCAGCCAGCCTTGAGGGGGTGCGCTCGTGCATGATGTCATCTGCAGATCAGGCAGCAGCTATGCAAGCCCTAACATCCATACTGCAAGGACTACAAGAAACTATAAAGGAATTCACCACTGCAGTAAGGGAGTTGCCACAACACCTTGCACCCCAAACTTTCCAATGCATGCACGAATGCAATCATGACTCCCTCAGGGCTGACCTGGCTGCCTACCATTGTGATGTAGCTGCTATTCTCAAAAACCAGCAGGCCCTCCTTGCTGCAGTACTGCCCTTTAGACCATCACAGGGAGCAGCCACCGGGATGTCTGACTCCACGTCTTCTAACACTGAGGTGTGTGTTGCCCCTTCACAACCAACAACAACAAGGACAAAGCAGGCAACACACACATCAGAAGAAGAAGACATGGAACAGATCACATTCACACGGAAGAGTACCCGGAAGCACTAGTCCCTGCACCATGGCCTACTTTGACCAAGGTCCTACGTTTTGTCAAATGCCAGTCTCACTACAACTATACTCAATGACTGTTCTGCTAACCACTGTATGACTTGTCAGCATTGCCAGTGAATGTCTCTCTCCTACTAATCGGCAAATCCTGTCCCTCTGCACTGTCTGTAACATCACCCCAGCATGTCAGGAGCATCATCCACAGCCCTTCTGTAGGATCACCATGTAAGAATGCACTAGAACGGACTCAGCAAACATGGACAATGTACATTTTGCACTACAGCACCTATCAATAAATAGCACTTGCACACCTAATATGTCTCTGTGTAATTTGACACATCAACTGTGCAGTAGATAACTCTAAAGTGCCTGTGTGACAACCATGTAGCTTGTCAATACAACTGTCCTGACATCATGTAGTCTGATACATCTGTGCAGTGGACAGGATTCCATCATAGCCTGACCATCCTGAGGAGAATAACTGATGAAGGGACAAAGCACACACAATCATGCTGTGTTGGACAGAATAATGCTCCATCAATAGCAATCAAAGTCAACTAATGGTGGCTGATAAATGTGGGCACCATGCAATCCTAAAACATTAAATTATGCAGTCTAATCTAAGCAAACACAACTAAACACAGCATCAATAACCCTTTCTGAGTATACTTCCATGAAGGGAAGTCATGCTGAATTTTTGCACACATGAACTATGTCAGTAATAAAGACAAGAAGGCAAGAGTGTTAACAACACCTCATCTACAAAGATGTCCCTGAACATCACACTGCAGTCCGACCTAAGAAATTACCCACAATACCAAGTCTGGAAGCACACTTTGTGATGTAGAAAACATACTCATCAACACAAATCCTTTGTGATCCATGTAAACTACAAATGGTGGTTCTATCAAATGGTGGATACTTACCAAGTTAGCACAGGGGTAGCTGCCATTTTAAACCTCTTTTTTCTTCAGTGTGTAGCATAGGACACAAATGTCATAGAACAACAATCACCTACACTGATGTCAAGGCTATGCTCAAGTAGCAGTTGACACATGATGCAAAGGTTTAACTATATATTTATTCATATATATTCACACCAGAGGCAACTAAGGGAAAAGTCATACCTACACTAATCTAACCTGACTACTCCTAACCCACAACTGTCCCTTACTAACCTAAGCTAAACTTACTCTACACATATAACGAATCGATCTAAACATCAACCCCCCACCCACCATTATGAGACAGGACACATGCAGGACAACACATACTAACCTACACACATACTATACTATCCTAAACAATCATATATTTTTTTGTATTTTTTTATAATGTTTTTTTTTTTTTTTCTAAACAGACAGGAATCCCAACATTGACCCCCACCCACCCACACACTCAAAAATGAAAAATAGAAAGAATAAGGACCCCCCCCACCGTCATCCCTAACACTAACTAAGCTAACAACCTATACTAACCTAACACTAATCCCCAAAACCCACCTATCATGATAAAAAGGAAAGAGGAGAGAGGGGAGGGATAAATTAAAATAGACCAAATAAGTCCTAGAGGTTGGCCCTCCGTAGGGTCCGCCTGATGGACCTGACCCGCTTCTTTATGTATGCCACATCCTGGCTCAGCTTGTCCACCTTCCGAATGAACTTGTCTATTTTCCGGTCTAAAGCCTGGAATGCAGCAGGATCAATTGGAGGTGCTGCTGCTGTCTGTGTGCTGGCAGATGTGCTCTGTGTGGGAGTTGTTTGTAGCCCACTGGACTGTCCTGCAGCTCTGATATTGCTGGGTCCAGGTCGTGCTGCAGAGGCAGGGACAACTGTCCCCGCCGTTGCTGGGGTCACTTGGGGAGAACTGGTGGTTGTGGTGGTGGTGGCTGTAGTGGGCAACGTTGGGCCACCCTGTGGTGAGGCCCACCATGCTCCGGAGGCCCGATCCACCTGGTATTTTCGGGCCATCCGTCGGAACTCCGACTGCACCTGCAGGATGTGCCGGTATCTCATGGCCCGCCTTTCAAAATCCAGCCTCTGTGCAGCACTCATGTTTGCAGCTGTGAAGAGAAAGGGCAACTATTTACCATAGGAAATGCATTGGGTGGAATAGCACAATGGGTCAATTGGAAATTACTTTTACTGTAGTTGTAACAGCTCATATCACCACATAGATCATTGAAAGTCTCAGAGGAAGTACATGGGAAGCCTGCATACAAAGGGCATCTCACACCTAGCATATACATGTCTATACATGATGGGTGACATCAGCCTAAACTTCTCATCAAAATAATTAGTAATGCAGCTGACATTATGGCTGCACCTCCTCCGCCTATTGCCTTGACTACATATGTCAGTGTATGTGATATCAATCACAACCCTCAATATCTGTGATTTGTAATTGAATTTGCTAGTATAGAACGCATGTGCCATAACCGAGTGTGTACACTAGGTTCAAAACAAAGTTTCAAATGGTCACAAGTATGTGTAACATACTGGTTGCTACAGTCCTAGGTACCCTATTCCCAAACATATGGCAGTCTTTGAGGGGGGCGTGGGAAGAACATCCAACAATCCCATAATCAATGCACACCCAGGAGTGTATAGAAAGCTAAACAAGTTTTTGCCTCCACACACACACCAGTGAAGGGCTAGCAACAAATTGGAGTCAGCTAAACCTTGTCCTATCCAAGGTCCACACATGGCAAAATGTACTGACTTAGGCCAACATCACATACTACCAGTGAGGCATATTTTTCTACAGACACAGAGGAGCAAGAACACCCATGATCATGAGTAGAATGTACACCTAGGCCATTGCACTCTAGTCCCACACACTTCTAGTACAACTTGTGGAAGTACATGCCCCCGGAAGATCCAACCTACAGTGTACTCAGTCCATCGTTAACTAGGGAAGCAGCAGATTTCAGACAAGCCTTTTGCAGAAGCTATCTGGGAGAATGTCAGTCTCAAATGCAGACTCAGTCCGAGACAAGTCCCAGAGCAACTCTTACATTAACCAGTGTATTCCACATGACTCACCCCATTCCCCATAGCGGGCCCTACTGGAATGGCCTACAGACCCAAAATCTGAGAACTGGATAAGCATAGGTCAACTCAAAATGAAGTGATAACTGAAATCCCACTAATGGAACAATACTAATGAATGCGCAGCGCATCAAACCTTGAATTCTGTTGAACACACAGTAGTCCATCATGCATCACCAGCAAACATTAAAAATAGCACACATGCAACACTCACTGTAGGTGTCGGGGTCCTCAAAATGAGCCACCTCTCCCACTGTGTACGGTGCAGGTCCACCTGTAAAGCATGACAAACAATTGCAATTACAAAGACAATGTGAGAATATGACATGAGTAATGACACACTTTCACACATGCTCATACTGCATGGAATTATTAATGAGCAACATTTACATTGGATGAGTCTCCTGCTACAGTTACACACCCTACTACACACATGCAGTGGCCTGGACAGTCATGTGGTAGCAAAGATGCACCTCCATTAGTATGCCCCAACAATATAGGGGTGCATTCATCTCATCATGTGCATCCAAGAGAGACATCCAAAAGCTGGTTACTTGAGGACTGCATGACCTCTCAAACTCAAACAGCCTATGTGGTCATTTTCCATACACACCAACCAGACACACATGTGACATATGTGTGGACAACATTGCTAACTTCAATTGACGTGAAGGCAGCACTCATTTATAGCATCATGTAGGGTTTACAAATGTCAGTCTAGCTATGGCGTCTACATATGTAGGTATGATGTTTCAACATCCATTTTTCACTGGCTATTGTGACCTGAAGAGTCCTAATTGAGTCATTAATGTGTCGCTTGTCTGACACAAAGGCAGCACTACATTACATACTGCTACAGGCAACCGGTATGTGTAGAAAACATGAGCTACCTGACTGATAGCATTTGTCTTCCTTCACATTGTGCATCAATTACCCAGTAGGTTTCCCTAGCATTACACACAGTCAGCTACTTATCTGGCAGATTGGGTAACAATCATCACATGTCGCCACACAGCTTTAAATTGTGCACATGTAATTGATCTGTACTCACCAACATGGCCACCAGTCCTGATTCCCAGGTGGTCCAGCAGATCTTGCTCCCTCGATATCAGATCAGCCCAGCGGTGCTTCAGTTGATGTTCATTCCTTAGGCTACCATATACACGGACCAAGTGATGGCGCACCTTCCGCCACCGGACTTTACGGGCCTCCGTGTGATACCCCTGTATCACCCTACCTCCAGCATGAGTGGGAGGAAATGGCAAACAAGCCATATAAATCCCCCCAATTCTTCCTCACCCATCCTGGCAAGCCATGGCCTACCAGACATGTCAGCACTGGCAAAGGGGAAAAAGTTGTAGAAAAAGGAAAAGGGGAAAATGGGGAAAGGTAGAGTGGTGAAATACAAAGAAAACTTAAGAAGAAGAGCCCAACTAACCCCTATATTACAGTACCCACAACAGACTCCCACAGACAATAAATAAAACACTGGACTTGACAAAATAATACAACACAGACTCAGACAGTATTCAACAAAAAGACAATGATGACAAAAGCACAATTGAGATGGTACACTGGACACAAAAGCAATAATACACAGGACAACACTTTCCACACAGCCACACAGTCTAGAATAATCTGAGACTGCAAAGTGAAAGTGAACGTACACCCACTGTACAGATTCTGTAAACAGGATATCCTATTACATCAGATCCTGCATAAAATGGCGGCCGTTTTTTTCCGCTATGCGTCATTTTTTCACGCATACAGCTTGTGCGTCATATTTTTTGACGCATAGGAGTGCACATAATGCAGAGTCAAAAAATGTTTCTTCATTGGTCCATTATATTTGTTTGAGGCTTATTTTACAGTTCTAGATTTGAAAATTAGGCCGCTGGAAAATATGATATCTAAATATGAAAAATATTTTTGACTCTGCATTATCTGCACTCCTGTGCGTCAAAAATTATGACGCACAAGCTGTATGCGTGGAAATATGACGCATTATGGAAAAAAATGGAGGCCATGTAATGCTGGATGTTATTATATCTATTTTTGAAATAATTTTTTGACTCTACATTATCTGCACTCCTGTGCGTCAAAAATTATGACGCACAAGCTGTATGCGTGGAAATATGACGCATTATGACAAATATGTCTTTCATTTGTCAAATTGTGAAATGAATTTTGTCATGACCAAACGGTGCTAAGTGATACACATTTGGGGTTAGCTATGGCAAATGTCCCTTACAGGATGTATACTGTAGAAGGTATTCACAGTGCAATAGTAATGATTGGTCAGAATGGATATTACTCATAATTGTACACATTTGTGGGTAATTGCTGATGGCTATTTTCAAAATATGAATGGGATACCAGGATGTATTCCTTAGCAAAAATGTGTCTACATTTATCACGGTAATCAAAATTATATAAAGGCCAAATAGGTAGTGCAATTGTCGCCTACACTTTTTAAGGGGGTAACCATGTCCTACTTACGAGTTAATGTATCTTAAATGTGTTTTACTTTTGACATGTAGGGCACACATGCGCCTTATGCATGTGTGTGCTTCACATGTGCATAAATAATGTCTATTTGGGGGGCAGTAGAGGTGGACTTAGGGCCCCAGCACCCTAGGGTTTGCTCTTCCAGACTTGCAAATTTATCCAAGGGTTTCCCAAATTCAGTAATGCTAAACCTTCAGCAGCAGGCTCATGGAAGTAAATAGGGTATGATTCACTGTTTGCAATTCTGTAATCCCATTTGCCCATTTTACGTTTGCCCTATTGATTCTTTGGAGAAATCTGACATACCATTTTGCATTGATATTTTTTGCAAAATCTCAACGTTCCTCATGTCCTGATAGTAAATAGGTTGTTGATGTATGTGGCCCTTTATGCATTACCTGGTTTAGTGGCATGTTTCATTCTTCTTGCTAGGTAACAACTGGGACACTACTGTGATCGGCTACTTGCAAATATTTTGTTGATTGGATGGTACATGTACATGTGTGTGGTCCAATATTGATCCAGTATCAACTGTCAGGGTGTATGTTGTCACTGTAACTTCCAGGTCTCCTCATGAGTCAGTGGCAGCTAATCTTGTTTCTATTGGATATTGTTTGTAGCAAAATTTGAGAGAAGCCATTGAGGACATGGTCACCTACACATGGATGGTCCCACCCTGTCACTGAAAACGTGTAATGAGACTTTCAACTGGGCAACCTTGGTGTGCTGAGTGAGAGAATGTCTCAGGTGTCTGGATCCGGCATGTGTCATTGCAACATTTGTACTCCAGTTGGCCTCTGTGGATGGTAATGAATCAGGAAACATCATAGCCTCTGTGCAGAAGTAAATGGCTGGTATTCAACACACACGACTCATCTTTATCATTTGAACAATGTTACTCAGCGTTTGAACAGTCAGGGTCCTCATATGTGTTGACTTTTCATAGACATTATCTGAGGTTGTTGGTTTTGATGGAGGCTATTTACACCATCATACACTATGGTCCTGGTCCACTGTCACACTTTGTAGTTTAGGCATTAATGAGGGCCAGACAACGGAAGGGCCAAGATTTGGCTATTCAAGGGCACTGTCACAAATCGGATGCAAATAACAGTCAGATGATTCAATACTATGTATTTGAGTATACATTGATGAGGCTAATGACAAATTAGTGTCTGAGGTACAAGAGGTTTTGGACAGCACGTGTGGTCCATATGTGGACCCCAGGTATCTGTAGAGTGACCCACGGACAGGTGCCAGTCAGGCTGACAGGATGCTGGGTCAATCAGGAGCAAGTTCTTTCAGTAATTACATGATCACGTGTTCTGACTAGGACGGGTCAGAGGGAGCAGTAGACAGTTGAGATGTCACACTGTGTATGTCCTGTGTTGTTTTGAAGGTGACACATGAACCCTGATAAAGTTTTCTACGGCAACGTTAGTGTCAAAGCTTAATGATGTAATAGCTCAAATTCAAACATGTATGCAGTAGGAGGCATCAGCAGGGACGGGGCATGTACATTTGGGTGGTGTGCATGGAGGGGATCACTGGTGCAACCTCCATCTGTGTCTCACTAGTCCTGTCAGATGGGATTTGCTGATAAATAGCCTACAGTACCTTTCACAGAAGAATCAATCTACAGGTGATACCAGGCCTTATAAACTCCAAGATAGTGTATTATATGAGCTGAGTTCCATGCAGTGAGATGGTAGTATGACAATGGTAGGCATAGGAAAGGGTGTGGCACACTGGATGACTCTTGTGAGTGTGTGTGTGTAGATGAGGGAATCTTAGTGTACACAAATCGGCATTCCAGGGACCTCTTCAGACATGTGGGGTGTGAGCAGCTGCAAGTGTGTGTAATGTTTTTAGAAAAGGGCTGACATGTAGATGGGATGTGATGTGCTGGATGCTTGTCATAGGTGTACCACTTGTGCTGTGTATGTTCTGCTTATGTGTAACTCTAGTGACAGATAGTCATTGCAATGATAGTAAGTAGTTGGAATTACTGTTGGCAAGAGTTTAGTACTACATTCCTGTTCCTGAAGCATTAGCATGTGAACTGCATGATGTATGAGGCCTGTTTTCCCCTAGTTGAGTGATGGTGTTTTAGTTTTGTGCCATCTGCTGCGATGATCCATGTTTACTACATGTATGTGAGTCATATGTGTGGTCCTCAGCTATTGCCCTTCAAAGGTGAACTGTACAGGATGTCTGTCATTTACATTGTGTGTTTATTTGACCATTGTATGGTGGCCATTACATTTGTGGTGTATTTTTTTGTGTCATGATTGTTATATTATTATTGCTCAATGGGACGACATTCTTCTTCAGATATTTCAAGCTAAAGGTGGCCAGAAATGAATAGGCCAAACCATGATGTGGTGTTTGTTATCAGTGTTTATTTACAATAGTGCATTAAGTGGTGATGATGATAATTATGAAAATAAATTATTTACAATGTGTTGGCGCCTACGCACTCCAGCAGCCGTGTTTGGTTGTTCCCCCTCCTGTTGCAGGCCAGCATCCTCCTCTTTGTCGTCTTCAAGCATGTATGGGTCTGGTTCGAGGAGGGGAATGTTCCTTTTTACACAAATGTTGTGCAATATTGCACATGTGAGTATGATCCTACAGACCATCTCAGGGGAATATAGTAGGCTACCGCCAGTGATGTCAGGGCAGAGGAACCTTGACTTGAGGATCCCAAAGCTCGACAATGCTGCGTGTCCTCTTATGGGCGTCGTTGTATGCCCGCTCTGCAGCAGTACTCGGGTTCCCAAATGGTGTCATTAGCCATGGCTGGATGCCATACCCCTGATCAGCTGAAAGAAAAACACAGAATGGGATCATGTAGATGTAGCTGGCACTATTGAAAAGACCTTTAATTGCAGTAGTTGTCTTGTGTTGTCTGTGACTCTTTTGTGTACTAATGTGACATCCTATACTTGTAGGCTATACCATCTGCATTGTGTTGCTTCCTTGGCTGAGCAAGTGTTTGTCTGTTAACCGTTTGTCAGCAGTATGTTTTGGGATTTCCAGTACAGTGTACCCTCCCTAGCATTGTGACTTGTGATACAGGTGTCTGTGTGTCTTCACTGAGGGTGAGATGATAGTTCCATGCACATTTAAATTTGGAAGTGTTGTTAACACGTTCATATCAAAGTACCCTGTACATCCCATACCTTGAAACTCATGCAATGTTTTAATGTAAAGGTCATTGTGACACTTACAATTTGCAAGGTGACATTTAGGCAACCACACTCATTAATGTCTTCACATTAGGCTGTACAGTAAATTCCAATGTGTGACAGGTTCAATGGTGACTTAAGAAACATGGCTAGCGATGTCACAACTTCAGTGTGTTCCTGTCGACATGTTGCTGTTGTGGTGTATGTGTTGTGTGTCCTAGAGGGTTGCTGTGCAGTGTGTATATAAGTAGGTTTCTGTACTTACCAACAAGTAGTCCATTGCCATACCATCCATCCTGGAAGTGTTGGTTGATGGTGCTGTGACGGAAGATGCATGAGTCATGTACACTCCCAGGATATTTAGCCACGATGTTGGTGATCAATCCCTGGTGATCGACTATGGCCTGCACGTTGATTGAGTGTGTGTGCTTCCTGTTGCGGTAGAGGTGTTCTGTTGCAGCAGGTGGCACAAGGCGTACGTGTGTGCAGTCGATTGCACCAAGGACATGTGGGAAGCTACTGATTGCGTAGAACCCCTGTTTAGTTTCCTGCTGCTTCTGCAGTGTGTTAGGGAAGCAGATGTGGAGGGGTGTCAGGCGAATGATGGCATCCAGTACTTTTGACAGAAATGCAGAGAATGATGGTTGTGATATTCCGCCAACCAGGGCACCAGTTGTTTGAAACGAGCCACTTGCCAGCAGGTGAAGTATGACAAGCAGCTTTGTTTCTGTTGGGATGGTGCAGGGTGTCACTAAAGTGGGGGCCAACTGCTGTTCAATGTTGCGCAGCAGCTGCTGAATGACCTGCCAGTTCAACCGGTACCTCTGTATGATGTCGTGTTCCCTGAGGCCATGCAGGGTTGTTCTTGGGCGGAATATCCTCTCCTGCCTTCTGCGCTGCCTTTGGGGTCCCTGCTGGTGTTGTTGTAGCTGCTGTTATTGCTGCTGGGCTCTGCGTCTACGTGCACGCTGGATAAAAATCACCTCCATGTCTCCCTGTTGCTGCTCTGCTGTTCTGCTGCTCTGCTGTTTGTTCTGTGTGTTCTGATTAAATACAGGTGTGTTTGCCCCATTTTAACGCCTGCCCTGACCCAGGCGTTAAATTTTTACGCAAATTGGGCTGTGCGTAATTTTTTTGCTCCGCCTCCCGGCCGAGAGTCATTTTTGCCCGGAAGCATAAATACGACGCACGGCCGTTTGCGTCGTTTTTGGGGCGGGAACACCTACCCTGCATATCATTAACGCAGGGCGGGTTGCCGCATCCAAGAAATGACGCACACGGCGGAATTTTGTCATCCGTGGGCTCGGGCGTCAGAGTTTAAATATGGGGCAATGTTTGCGCTGATTGTGCGTCAATTTTTTTTGACGCACAATCGGCGCAAACGGAGTATAAATATGCCCCTTAGGATCAAAGACTTCATTAACTGTGAGAGCACCAATGTTGTATATCTAATATGCTGTCCCTGTCAAAAAGCCTACATTGGAAGTACTATCCGCCCTCTAAAAATCCGAATACAAGAGCATTATCGCAATGTCCTTAAACTGGAGGCCAAGGCACCTCTTGTGGAACACTATAAAGAATTTCATTCTAATGAACGCAACTTTACTTTCTGTGGCCTTCAACGCATTACATCGTCTCCAAAGGGGGGGCAATTTACATCTGCGTCTACGCCAAGAAGAAATTTGGATGATCATCCATTATGATACAGTGAATAATGGTCTAAACAAGGACCATGAGTGGCACTATTGGCTGCTATAATGTGACTGATGTGTTTTATACTTTTTGTCCCTTTGTATTGGCCTTTCTGTATCATTTTTACCGTTGTACATTTTTCATGTATTTTCCTCTGTTGTTCTCTGCTCAATCTGCTGCTTGCTTTTACAGGGAAGAATCACCCGTAGGATCTATTTTAGGAGCATGTTTTTGTTTTTTCCTCGGTTTCTTTGTCTCTTCTTTTCTGCTTCCCTTTGGATATCTCTACAATTTAGTTTCTAATTTTAGTTGTACCTTTTCAATTAAGTATGTTGCTTTACTTCAATTTTCAATATATCACATTTTTCCCTATATTCCCATTACTATTTTTTCTTTACTGCTCACGAAATCACTACTCTTGGTAAATTTGGCCTTAATTCGGCCTTTTCCAAAATGGTGCCGCTAGTTTCCGACGACATCAGTATCTTTCTAGTCCTTCCTTTGTTTCTGTATCTCTGAACAGAGGAAGGACTACTGCTATTTATACGCGGTTTTCCCCGGTGCGTCCTTCGGGATTAACCGCAGGACGCGTTGGGACTTTTTTCGTCTATTTCGGTAAGTGCACAACTTCAACTCTATTTTGCCATTTTCATAGAACTGAAGGCCCCCGAGTGGCCACATTCTATACTTTTTCTCGACCTTGTTCAGCTAATGTACAAAAATATTTCCCATCTAATGGCAGCTCGAACTTGGCCTCCAGATGTATCTTTTAATACTCTGACTGTGATTAACTCACTCTGGATAAGTTTCTCACGTGTTTACTGTATTCTATTTCATAATGAATTAATTCATGTACCATGACAGAATGAGATACTGTATGGTTTTACCTAGTATGAGCTAATTATTATTTGTAAAACATTTTGCCCTGTCGTCTCTTCACATGTTTAATACATTTCTATGCCCAGATCTGTATCAACAATTGAGACATTTTCGTAGGAAGATTCTTCTATTCTATGTAACGTGGTATGTCACCAATATAGGTCATCCTTTTTTATTATCTCTAGCTAATTTTTTAGCATGCCTTGATTATGATTATACCAAAACCACGTGAGTGCCAGCATGTATTCACTTGCTTGACATGACAGTAATATGTTTCAATATTTTTGAGTTTATTCTTTTTCACTTATCTGATCCAATTTTTTCTGTCTTCTATATTACTTCAGCATCTCTATAGGGGGTTTTTCATATTGGTCTGTAATCTAGTTTTCTATTTTTTCTATTCTGTTGCAGTGAGCATAGCAATACGCATGTCACTCTTATCACTACACACTGTTCAATAGTCGTTACAATTAGGGTGCTTTCTATAACAACAGCTCTTTTGTAGAGAACCCCATTAAGGGGATTCACCTGTATTATAATTTCTATTTAAGTTTTTCTCACTTATTGGGAGCACAGCAGACAAGGATGTATGCTTTATCCGCCTGCACTTAGGATACTCACCTCTCTGGTAGCACCCCTCTCTAGTGTGTGATTTACCTTTAGTCTTACATTGTTTATATATATTCTTTTCAGCCTTGAGAAAGCCCTGGCGTACTTGCATTAAGGGGCGAAACACGTGTTGGCTGCAACTTCGTTGAACATTGGAACTTAATTTCCCCTGAACTATAAATTGTGCCGATTGGGCAGCAAAATCGTTGTACATTGGAACTTAATCTTCTCTTAACTCAAAAACGTACCAATTGAGATACTGCCTTTTTGATGTCCTTTCAATTTCCCCCTACTTTACAATTAAAGACTGTTGAACTGGACTCTTGTCATGTATTGCGCATTTAGTGCTTTCAACTAGAAAATACTTCATTTGTGGGATCTTACCATTGTATAATAGGGTAAATATTGGTAAGTATTTTTAAACTTTTTATTAAAGTGCCATTGGGGGCCCTAACTTGGGCCCCCCTGCATGGCACAGGGTGCAATGGCCATGCCATTGGGGTGGTGTGCATGACTTCTGTCTTTCCTTAGACAGGAGTCATGTTTTTGGTGGTTGTGCACCAGGAAATGGCGCTAGTCTGGTTAGAGGCATTTTTTTTGGCTTGAACCAAGCTAGCATAATTTTTGGAGGCACAACTCCCTCCTTCCCTGCCGCCACCCTCACCCAGCTAGTATCTTTTTTTAAGATGCCTACCCCAGTTTAGTATCGGCTTGTGCCATTCCTTTAATATGGCGCCCGGCTGGAGCTGTGGAATGGCGCAAGACAGCGCTATACTTTTTGCCGCAAAACTGCGTTAGTGCAGATTTGCACAAAGAGTATAAATCAGGCCCTTGGATTCTTTGGAATAACCTTGAAGGATCAATACAAATGACCCCATACTGAATTCAAACTTTTGTGTAGTTTTTGTAACTGGATTGTTTCCCAGGATCCACCATGAGTTTCACACCTGTTTCTATCACAAACTGTAAGGAGGTTGAAAGCACACAAAATAGGAACAATGAGCTATCTCCGACTAAAATGCCAAAACTGTGGTACAAAATGTGGTTTTCTGATTCAAGTCTTCCTGGTCCCGATAGCTGGAAAGATGGTCATTTTAGTACTGCAAACCTTTTGTTGATGTCATTTTTAAGACATAACAGACACATTTTTCCCAAAATAAAACAAAAATAGATATATTTTGGCTAATTTCACAGACCTCTGCAGGGAAAGTCACAAACTGGATTTTTTTAGAATCCCCAGGATATTTGAAAAAAGGACACAGATTTGGAGTGGCTATCTTATGTGGACAAAAAGATATCTATCCCTAAACGCGAATTACACTAAATAGCCTAGAAAAGGGCTTAGCACTGGGAGGGAAAAGGCCTAGCAGCCAAAGGGTTAATTTTTGGAATGAACAACATCACGTGATGTGCACAGGGAAAACGTTTGCTGAGACATTAGGTTCTGTTTCCAGCCAGAGTGCAGACATTATTTCGTTTCCACGATGGAGCTCGGAACGGTTGCGTCTCTTGTGTTGGCTGTGCTCATCTCCTGCCTGCTCTTCATCGGTATCTGGAGGAAGGTGCTTCAGGAGAAGAATCTTCCACCGGGGCCGACCCCTTTTCCTCTGGTGGGCAACTTGCCTCAAGTGAAGAGAACTGGGCTGGTTACATACCTGCGATCTGTAAGAATATTTTCTCTTATATTCTTACTTACATGTGTTTGTCCTGAGGGCCAGATTAGGTAAATACGCCAGTCGCTGCTAACGTAAACAGAGGTTCTATTGAAACCATTTTACATGGTCTAGTATATTTAGATCCATTTCTGTTTTTAGGTAGCAGGTATTGTTGCTGTGCAGTAGGAAAAAATAATAGCATTGACTGCCCAATACCGTATACTGATCACATCGAAAGGAACTGGAGGTAAATACGACAAGTGCACGTCATGCAGTTTGAGGGTCGATAACACCTGTGCGCAAATGATCCCGACCGTTTAGTTTATGTGGTCCAAACAAATTTACCATTGTCATCTTGTTTTGGAACTGTAAACACTGTCAATGTGGAGCTCAAGGGACCTAAACAGGATATCCTGCTGATATGTACCAGATAAGGGTCTCGAGTGGATTCCAATGGCTCTGTTAATTAGCAGAGTTTCGATACTGAGCTCTCTGCACCACGGGGAGGTCGGCTAGGGAATGCTATCAATGCATAGGACATTAGGGACTCCGACCACACTTCTAAATAATAGGGGGGCATTTGAAATACATGTCTAGGATATTTTACCACTCCTGCAATTTCACAACCTGTGGAAGGTAAGGCGTTGCCACAAACAACCCTTACAATAATAGCGTACACTTGGGAACTGTAAACAATTTACACCATTATAATACCAACATATCTTTCTGATTACCTTGCCCTCCTAACACAAATTATCGCGGTTGTGTTCTCCTTCTAGACCTCTATACAGCATTATTATTCTTATGGACACCTATGATGACGATATTGCTCATAAAGGTATTTCCGTTCTGTGAGTGCAACTGTCATTTTTTTCAAATCAACGAGTTGTGATGACTTCTTGCTTGAATTCAAATGCATGTATAATTGTGTTCGCATGTCACAAAAACGCTATTTCAAATTATAGAGGACCACACTAGGTGCTGGTTAGCAAAATAGGGTGGGAAAGGTGAATACTGGATGTGACGTTACTAGTACTTGGGCGATATTGCAGAACATTTAGCAGCCTTTACCAATTTGAGGCTGGGGATGGACACAAAAACACAGGTCCCAAAAATGGTACGATATTTACATCTTATTTTACTTGAATTCTGGGCGCTCTTACACACACAAAATGAGAATGGAGATTGACTCTGGCCTTCTATGACCCTCCCTCTGCTGCCTTATAAGAACATATCAGTGAAGAGCTATTATGTAACGTATTAAAGAAATACACTTTTTTCGAATTTGGGAGGGATCTTATCATATTTTGCTTGCTGTTTGTCTGTACGATTTACATAGCAAGCAAACATGTTCGAGGTCAGGTTTGTGCACGGGCTATGAGCCAAGCTAAACCTTTGTTTGCCTCTGGCTCAGCACACCCTGTTATTTTGATGGCTCCCTCGCCTCTACTTGTCAGAGCTGTTATAATGTGCAAGAGAGGGAAGTAGCGAAGAAGAAAACACGGCAAGAGGTTGATTATGCGGGCGGGACAAAACGTTGCAATAGAAACAAAACTAAATCACGTATCAGACTGATGAGCTTTGACAGTGTACACAACAGTGTACAGAGCAGTGCCTTGGAACATTGAAGGTAACACATGACATTTACAGCTTTTGGTATGTGTTCATAAATGTAGGAATCGGTGAGAGTAGTTCAGGATTGTTTGAAACTTTGCATGGCTCTAGAGGAGAAAGTCTAATTTCTAGGTGAAAACAGACATACTTGCTGCAGGGTTAGGATTTTGGGGAAGCGAAGAGAAGATATATTATCTTCTATATTTGTATCAATTTGTATCTAATCAGGTAACGGATAGTGCCATCTGTGTTGCCTTGTTTTATGTGTGACTGTCACAAAATAAAAGAAAAATCAGAATGTGTCGGCCCCACCATTCCTTCGAACGTCCCCAGGAGAACACTGCATTAAATGGGGAAATGGAAGAACGTTTTTTTCACACTGTGACAAACAAACGTAAATGCAGATAGGAAAAACTCACTACTAGTGTACTGTTTAAGTGTGAAAGAGCAAGGAATATATGTAGGAGGCTGGCATGGTTTGTAGTGGGTACCTAATGTACTTACACCAGGTCCAGATATCCTTTATTACCGAAATGTAGGCAATGTACTGGCAGCTTAGGCTGTCTAGAGGTAGCTGTAGCAGAGCAACTTGGGCTGAACTAGGAGACATGCAAAGCTCCTGCAATACCACTATAGGTACACAGTACATATACACAATAAAAGACAATACTCAGTGTTACCGAAAATAAAGGTACTCTATTTTAGTGACACAAGGCCAAAAATATCTTACAGGCAATACTCCTTCTAGAGGTAAGTATTATAAACAATATATACACTAGAGACCAAAATCAGGTAAGTAAATAGTCATAGAATAGTGCTAACAGTAGAAAATGCAATAGACCTAGGGGCAACACAAATTCCACCCTAGGCAAGTGTAGTGTGTAGAGAGGCGCTGAGAGTTTAAGAAAACATCAAAGGTAAGTAAAATAGCCCACCCCAGAGCCCAGGAAAGTAGGAGTAAAGTACTGCAAGTTTGCACACTACAAGTCGTGATAAGAGCTATTGCAAGAACCAAGCAAGACTGCAAGCAACAAATGGTGGATTCCTGGACCTGAAGACCTGTGAAGAGAGGAGACCAACTGCAGAAGTCGCAGAAGATTCCAAGAAGGACAGGAGCCCCAGCCCCAGCCAACCTAGAAGATGGTACAAAGAGGATTCTCTGGTTAGAAGAAGTCTGCACCAAAGAAGATGGCTGGCGATCCTGCGTGGCCTTGGTTCAAGCAAGGTCGCGGTTTGTGTCAAAATGGTGCTGCCTGGACCCAGGAGGGACCTGGGGGCCTCAGCTAAGACTGAAGAGGCAGAGGGGGCTCCTAACACTGGAGAGAACCCACAGATGACCAGGCAGCACCCACAGGAGTACCAGGACACGGGGACAAAAAAAAAATGCAAAATGTGGTTGGTGCAGCACAACAAAAGAAGGTCACACGCTGCCGGAGAACAACTCAACGAGTTGTGCGTCGAAGGATGGAGTGCTGGGGACCTGGGCTACACTGTGCACAAAGGATTCTTGGAAAAATGCACAGAAGCCCAAGGAGCTACGGACGACGGGTGCACAGGGGTACTATCGCAAACCGAGAAGTCAAGCTCTTACTGCCGCCAAAGTTCGACAGCTGGACCTTAGGACGGTCTGGGTCATGTTGGTCCACCACCTGTGTTCCAGGGAGCATGCTCGTCGCCAGGAGAGGAGTACCAGAGAACCGGTCGTCATCTTGGAAAGTGCCTGCAGGAGCAGGGAAGTGACTCCATCACTCCACTGGAGATTCCTTCGGTTCTTATAGTGCAGAGGATTCCTGGAGGAGTCTTGCGAGCTGAATCTGAAGAGAAACCCACAGGAGAGACCCTAAGTAGCCCTGAGTGGGGTATTGGCTACCCCCCCGGGTATGCACCTATCAGGAGGGGTCTCTGATGTCACCTGCTGGCACTGGCTATTTAGAGATCTCCAGAGTGTCCCCACACCTTGGAAAACAAGATGGCTAACACCAGGGACACACTGGAGGAGCTCTGGGCACCACTCCTGTGGTGGTGATGGGCAGGGGAGTGGTCACTCCCTTTTCCTTTGTCCAGTTTCATGCCAGAGCAGGTGCCTGAACCGATGTAGACTGGCTTATGCAAGGAGGGCACCATCTGTGCCCTTCAAAGCATTTCCAGAGGCTCTGGGAGGCTACCCCTCCCATGACTGTAACACATATTTCCAAAGGAAGAGGGTGTAACACCCTCCTCCCAAAGGAAATGCATTGTTCTGCCTTCTTGGGACTGAGCTGCCCAGACCCCAAAAGGGCAGAACCCTGTCTGTGAGGTGGCAGCAGCTGTAGCCGCAGTGCAAGCCTCAGAGAGCTGGTTTGGCAGTACTAGGGGCCCATGGTGGAGCCCCCAGAGTGCATGGAATTGGCCCCCCAATACCAGATTTGGAATGAGGGGACAATTCCATTATCTTAGACACCTCACATGGCCATATTCGGAGTTACCATTTGGAAGCTACATATAGGTATTGACCTATATGTAGTGCACGCGTGTAATGGTATCCCCGCACTCACGAAGCCTGGGGAATTGGCCCTGGACAGCTTGGGGGCACCTTTGCTAGTGCAAGAGTGCCCTCACACACAGTAACTTTGCATCTAGACTTCAGTAACTGAAGGTTAGACATATAGGTGACTTCTAAGTTACTTAAGTGCAGTGAAAATGTCTATGAAATAGTGTGTGCACTATTTCACACAGGCTGCAATGGCAGTCCTGAAGAAAGCTTTGTCTGAGCTCCTTATGGGTGGCAAAAGAAATGTTGCAGCCCATAAGGATCTCCTGGAACCCCAATGCCCTGAGTACCTAGGTACCATATACTAGGGTCTTATAAAGGTGGCCCAGTGTGCCAATTGGAATTGGAATATGAAGTCACTAAACTATAGTGACTAGTTTGGAAGCAGAGAGAGCATAAACACTGGACTTCTGATTAGCAGAACTTCAGTGACACAGTTAAGCACTACTGCCAACACACGCATTAGGCCACAAACTATGAGCACTGGGGTCCTGGCCAGCAGGATCCCAGTGAGACATGCAAAACATACTGACAAACAGGCAGACATTGGGGGTAACATGCCAGCAAAGATGGTACTTTCCTAGACAACCCCTTCCCCACCCGCAAACAAGGGACAATAAGGCTAACCTTGCCCAGATGAGTCTTCATCGTCTAAGTGGAAATAACTGGAGAGTCCATCTGCATTGGAGTGCTGACGCCCAGGTCTATGTTCCACTGTAAAGTCAATCCCCTGTAGGTGTAGGAGGCTAGACTGGCTTGTAGTGAGTACCAAGGGGTACTTACACCTTGCACCAGGCCCAGGTATCCCTTATTAGTGTATAGGGTGTCTAGCAGCTTAGGCTGATAGATAATGGTAGCTTAGCAGAGCAGCTTAGGCTGAACTAGGAGACGAGTGAAGCTCCTACAGTACCACTAGTGTCATTTGCACAATATCATAAGAAAACACAATACACAGATATACTAAAAATAAAGGTACTTTATTTTGATGACAATATGCCAAAAGTATCTCAGTTAGTACCCTCAGTATGAGGATAGCAAATATACACAAGATATATGTACACAATACCAAAAATATGCAGTATAGCAATAGAAAACAGTGCAAACAATGTATAGTTACAATAGGATGCAATGGGGACACATAGGGATAGGGGCAACACAAACCATATACTCCAAAAGTGGAATGCGAACCACGAATGGACCCCAAACCTATGTGACCTTGTAGAGGGTCGCTGGGACTGTAAGAAAACAGTGAGGGTTAGAAAAATAGCCCACCCCAAGACCCTGAAAAGTGAGTGCAAAGTGCACTAAAGTTCCCCAAAGAGCACAGAAGTCGTGATAGGGGAATTCTGCAGGAAAGACACAAACCAGCAATGCAACAATGATGGATTTCCAGACGAGAGTACCTGTGGAACAAGGGAACCAAGTCCAAAAGTCACGATCAAGTCGAGAGTGGGCAGATGCCCAGGAAATGGCAGCTGTGGGTGCAAAGAAGCTGCTACTAGGCAGTAGAAGCTGAGGATTCTGCAGGAACGACAAGGGCTAGAATCTTTCCCTTTGGAGGATGGATGTCCCACGTCGTGAAGAGTTGTGCAGAAGTGTTTTCCCACAGAAAGACTGCAAACAAGCCTTGCTAGGTGCAAATCGTGCGGTTAAGGTTTTTGGATGCTGCTGTGGCCCAGGAGGGACCAGGATGTCGCCAATTGCGTCAGGGGACAGAGGGGGCGCCCAGCAAGACCAGGATCCCTCTCAGAAGCAGGCAGCACTTGCAGAAGTGCCGGAACAGGCACTACAAAGTGGAGTGAAACAGTGCTCACCCGAAGTTGCACAAAGAAGTCCCACACCGCCGGAGGACAACTTAGGAGGTCGTGCAATGCAGGTTGGAGTGCCGTGGACCCAGGCTTGGCTGTGCACAAAGGATTTCTGCCGGAAGTGCACAGAGACCGGAGTAGCTGCAAAAGACGCGGTTCCCAGTAATGCAGTCTGGCATGGGAAGGCAAGGACTTACCTCCACCAAACTTGGACTGAAGAGTCACTGGACTGTGGGAGTCACTTGGACAGAGTTGCTGAGTTCAAGGAACCTCGCTCGTCATGCTGAGAAGAGACCCAGAGGACCGGTGATGCAGTTCTTTGGTGTCTGCGGTTGCAGGGGGACGATTCCGTCGACCCACGGGAGATTTCTTTGGAGCTTCTAGTACAGAGAGGAGGCAGACTACCCCCACAGCATGCACCACCAGGAAAACAGTTGAGAAGGCGGCAGGATCAGCGTTACAGAGTTGCAGTAGTCGTCTTTGCTACTTTGTTGCAGTTTTGCAGGCTTCCAGCGCGGTTAGCAGTCGATTCCTTGGCAGAAGGTGAAGAGAGAGATGCAGAGGAACTCTGATGAGCTCTTGCATTCGTTATCTAAGGAATTCCCCAGAGCAGAGACCCTAAATAGCCAGAAAAGAGGGTTTGGCTACTTAGGAGAGAGGATAGGCTAGCAACACCTGAAGGAGCCTATCAGAAGGAGTCTCTGACGTCACCTGCTGGCCCTGGCCACTCAGAGCAGTCCACTGTGCCAGCAGCACCTCTGTTACCAAGATGGCAGAGGTCTGGAGCACACTGGAGGAGCTCTGGGCACCTCCCAGGGGAGGTGCAGGTCAGGGGAGTGGTCACTCCCCTTTCCTTTGTCCAGTTTCGCACCAGAGCAGGGCTGAGGGGTCCCTGAACCGGTGTAGACTGGCTTATGCAGAAATGGGCACCTTCTGTGCCCATGAAAGCATTTCCAGAGGCTGGGGGAGGCTACTCCTCCCCTGCCTTAACACCTTTTTCCAAAGGGAGAGGGTGTAACACCCTCTCTCTGAGGAAGTCCTTTGTTCTGCCTTCCTGGGCCAAGCCTGGCTGGACCCCAGGAGGGCAGAAACCTGTCTGAGGGGTTGGCAGCAGCAACAGCTGCAGTGAAACCCCTGAAAAGGCAGTTTGGCAGTACCCAGGTCTGTGCTAGAGACCCGTGGGATCATGGGATTGTGCCAACAATGCCAGGATGGCATAGAGGGGGCAATTCCATGATCATAGACATGTTACATGGCCATGTTCGGAGTTACCATTGTGATGCTATACATAGGTAGTGACCTATGTGTAGTGCACACGTGTAACGGTGTCCCCGCACTCACAAAGTCCGGGGAATTTGCCCTGAACAATGTGGGGGCACCTTGGCTAGTGCCAGGGTGCCCACACACTAAGTAACTTAGCACCCAACCTTTACCAGGTAAAGGTTAGACATATAGGTGACTTATAAGTTACTTAAGTGCAGTGGTAAATGGCTGTGAAATAACGTGGACATTATTTCACTCAGGCTGCAGTGGCAGGCCTGTGTAAGAATTGTCAGAGCTCCCTATGGGTGGCAAAAGAAATGCTGCAGCCCATAGGGATCTCCTGGAACCCCAATACCCTGGGTACCTCAGTACCATATACTAGGGAATAATAAGGGTGATCCAGTATGCCAATGTGAATTGGTAAAATTGGTCACTAGCCTGTTAGTGACAATTTGGAAAGAAATGAGAGAGCATAACCACTGAGGTTCTGGTTAGCAGAGCCTCAGTGAGACAGTTAGGCACCACACAGGGAACACATACATATAGGTCACAAACTTATGAGCACTGGGGTCCTGGCTAGCAGGGTCCCAGTGACACATAACAAACATACTGAAAACATAGGGTTTTCACTATGAGCACTGGGCCCTGGCTGGCAGGATCCCAGTGAGACAGTGAAAACACCCTGACAGACACTCACAAACAGGCCAAAAGTGGGGTAACAAGGCTAGAAAGAGGCTACTTTCTCCCACAACCCCCCCCAAACGAAGGACAATAAGGCTAACCTTGGCCAGTTGAGACTTTATTGTCTAAGTGGTGATAAGTAGAGAGTAGCTCTGCAATAGACTGGTTACTCCCTTTATCATCCACTATATGGTTACTTCCCTGTGGGGATGTAAACCACCCTGTTTGAAGTTTTTTAGCTAAGCAACAATGTGAAGATGTATTTTCAGAGTTTCTATCAGTAAGTTTTAGTTTATAGCAGTGGGAATTGTCCACTGAACCTATTTGTAGTGATGGAAATGCCAGACAGGGATGCTGTCTCAATAAAGCCATAGCTGGGCAAAAACTTTGTCTATATGGCTGGAAGAGAGAACAGGGATGCTGTTTCTCTTGATTTGGAGCAGGGCAGGGATGCTGTCCTATGAGCTCCACACTAGGGCAGGGATGCTGTCCTAAGTGTTGTGAGGCAGTGCAGAGTTTCTGCACTAAAGTTTCTCTGGCAGGGTTGGAGGGATGCTCCATGTTAACTAAAATGGTGCTCTTTTTCTCACCAATGTTAGTTATCCCACAGAGAGGTACTTCTACCTCAGGGAGTACAGCTTTGCCAGCTGATGATTCCCTTGGAACAGGTGCCACCCCAGGAGAGGCTTCTCCTACCACAGGAATGATATCCTGATTGGCAGGGTGGTTAGGGGATACTGTGATACCCTTTTTACCTGTTGTTGGAGAGGGATCCTGAGTTTTCAGGCCTTCTCTCCTTTGCTTTTTCATTTCAGTAGAAATGAGAGGGAACAATTCCTCTGGGATGCCCAGCATGGCTGCATGGGCATAAAACTCTACATCAGCCCAACCTGAGGCCTCTAGGTCATTACCTAAGAGACAGTCTACAGGTAAGCTAGGTGATACTACCACCTGCTTAGGGCCAGTAACTCCACCCCAACTAAACTGAATTATAGCTAAGGGAAGAAACTTAGTGGAGTTATGGACAACAATAATCTTATACTGTTGTCCAATGATGTGTTGTTCAGGATGCACTAGGTTTTCAGTCACCAAAGTGATACTGGCACCAGTGTCCCTGTAGGCCAAGGCCTCAACACCATTTATTGAAACTGTCTGCCTGTACTTATCCATTGTAAGGGGACAAACAGCCAGTGTGGCAAGGCCAGTGCCACTAGGTGTGACAGTAACTGTCTTGGGACTGACTACCCCAGTTTCTATGATGGACCCATAAGTGAACCCAACTACACCCTTAACTTGACTGTTGCCAGCAGTCCCACCACTAGTACCACTACTGCTAGGGGCACTAGAGCTTGATGTATTAGTGGTGGTAGGCTCAGGGGGTTTACCTGGACAGGACTTATCCCCTGGCCTATGGCCTCTGTTTTTACACACAAAGCACCAAGGCTTTTTAAATTGTGTAGGTTGAGAAGAAGAGGAAGAATTTGTTTTATCCCCACCCCCTGAAGAGTGTTTAAGATTTGAAGTGGGATCTTTGGTTTTACCCTTATCCCCATGCTTATCTTGAGACTTTTCACCATCTTTCTTCTTGCCATCTTTGTCACCCCCTGTATGAACTTTTCTGTTCACCCTTGTTCTGACCCATTTGTCTGCCTTCTTTTGCAATTCTTGGGGAGAGGTCAGATCTGAGTCCACTAGATACTGGTGCAACAAACCAGACACACAATTATTAAGAATATGCTCTCTCAGGATTATGTTTTACAGGCTTTCATAATCAGTAACTTTACTGCCATGTAACCACCCCTCCAAGGCCTTCACTGAATGGTCAACAAAGTCTACCCAGTCTTGTGAAGGCTCCTTTTTGGTTTCTCTGAACTTCATCCTGTACTGTTCAGTGGTTAAGCCATAACCATCAAGGAGTACATTCTTAAGAACTTTGAAATCATTGGCTTCACTTTCTTTCACAGTAAGGAGACTATCCCTACCCTTTCCACTAAATGATAGCCATAGGATAGCAGCCCACTGCCTTTGAGGGACATCCTGTACAACACAGGCCCTCTCAAGTGCAGCAAACTACTTGTTAATGCCATCCCCCTCCTTATAAGGGGGAACTATCTTATGCAGATTCTTAGAATCATGCTCTTTTGCAGGATGACTATGGGGAATACTGCTGGTGCCACCATGGGTTTCTAAACCCAATGTCTGTCTTTCTCTTTCTACTTCTAAGGACTGCCTATCCAAATCCAGCTCTTGCTTCTTGAGCTTCAGACTGGTTTGTTCCACTCTCAATCTATTGAGCTCCCTTTCTAACACTCTGTCATCAGGGTGAGTGGGTGGGAAATGCCTTGAAACAGAAGTATGGTGAGAATGAACAGAAGTAGACCTGTCCCTAACAGATGGAATCCTAACAGCTTGGCTAACAGAAACATCACTTCTACTATGATGAGAAGGAATACTCTTGCTATGATGTGAGACAACACTATCAGTATGGTGTGACTCCACATCAGTACCAGCTATGCTAGGTTGTCTGATAATGGGCAGGCTAGGAAGTTTCCTTTCTAAATCTTTTGCTAGGGGTGCCCCAGGGTCAGATTGGGAACCATCAGCTAACTTCTCAACAGAAGTGGCACCTCTGGCCTTATCCTGTTCAACAAGCATATTAACTAACAGTTCTCTAGAGGGATTCTTCCCTACACTTAAACCTCTTTCTATGCAGAGACTCCTTGCTCCTTTCCAGCTAAGGTGATCATAAGCAAGTTTGGACAGATCAACAGTTTGGCCTGTGCCAGACATTTTAGAAAGTGTTTAAGTGATAGAAAAAGTGAGAAAAAACGTTTTTCAGAACTTTTGGAAAGACAGAAAAAACTTGTAAAACTTTTAAAGAACTTTTTAGAAAATTTAGAGGTACTTTTCAGCACTTAGAAAAGAAGTGATAGGAGAAAAGCAAAACATTTTGGTTAGGTGTACATACACTGAACTTGTTTTGTATATTTTTCCCTTATGAAAAGTACAATGACAAAAGTGGTAAGTAGTTGCAAAGTACTTATCCCACCGCTGCACCACCAATGTAGGAGGCTGGACTGGCTTGTAGTGAGTACCAAGGGGTACTTACACCATGCACCAGGCCCAGGTATCCCTTATTAGTGTATAGGGTGTCTAGAAGCTTAGGCTGATAGATAATGGTAGCTTAGCAGAGCAGCTTAGGCTGAACTAGGAGACGAGTGAAGCTCCTACAGTACCACTAGTGTCATATGCACAATATCATAAGAAAACACAATACACAGATATACTAAAAATAAAGGTACTTTATTTTTATGACAATATGCCAAAAGTATCTCAGTGAGTACCCTCAGTATGAGGATAGCAAATATACACAAGATATATGTACACAATACCAAAAATATGCAGTAAAGCAATAGAAAACAGTGCAAACAATGTATAGTTACAATAGGATGCAATGGGGACACATAGGGATAGGGGCAACACAAACCATATACTCCAAAAGTGGAATGCGAACCACGAATGGACCCCAAACCTATGTGACCTTGTAGAGGGTCGCTGGGACTGTAAGAAAACAGTGAGGGTTAGAAAAATAGCCCACCCCAAGACCCTGAAAAGTGAGTGCAAAGTGCACTAAAGTTCCCCAGAGAGCACAGAAGTCGTGATAGGGGAATTCTGCAGGAAAGACACAAACCAGCAATGCAACAACGATGGATTTCCAGACGAGAGTACCTGTGGAACAAGGGGTCCAAGTCCAAAAGTCACGATCAAGTCGAGAGTGGGCAGATGCCCAGGAAATGCCAGCTGTGGGTGCAAAGAAGCTGCTACTAGGCAGTAGAAGCTGAGGATTCTGCAGGAACGACAAGGGCTAGAAACTTTCCCTTTGGAGGATGAATGTCTCACGTTGTGAAGAGTCATGCAGAAGTGTTTTCCCGCCGAAAGACCGCAAACAAGCCTTGCTAGGTGCAAATTGTGCGGTTAGGGTTTTTGGATGCTGCTGTGGCCCAGGAGGGACCAGGATTTCACCAATTGCGTCAGGGGACAGAGGGGGTGCCCAGCAAGACCAGGAGCCCTCTCAGAAGCAGGCAGCACCCGCAGAAGTGCCAGAACAGGCACTACAAAGTGGAGTGAAACGGTGCTCACCCGAAGTTGCACAAAGGAGTCCCACCCCGCCGGAGGACAACTTAGGAGGTCGTGCAATGCAGGTTGGACTGCCGTGGACCCAGGCTTGGCTGTACACAAAGGATTTCTGCCGGAAGTGCACAGAGACCAGAGTAGCTGCAAAAGACGCGGTTCCCAGTAATGCAGTCTGGCGTGGGGAGGCAAGGACTTACCTCCACCAAACTTGGACTGAAGAGTCACTGGACTGTGGGAGTCACTTGGACAGAGTTGCTGGATTCAAGAGACCTCGCTCGTTGTGCTGAGAGGAGACCCAGGGGACCGGTAATGCAGTTCTTTGGTGTCTGCGGTTGCAGGGGGACGATTCCGTCGACCCACGGGAGATTTCTTCGGAGCTTCTAGTACAGAGAGGAGGCAGACTACCCCCACAGCATGCACCACCAGGAAAACAGTTGAGAAGGCGGCAGGATCAGCGTTACAGAGTTGCAGTAGTCGTCTTTGCTACTTTGTTGCATTTTTGCAGGCTTCCAGCGCGGTTAGCAGTCGATTCCTTGGCAGAAGGTGAAGAGAGAGATGCAGAGGAACTCTGATGAGCTCTTGCATTCGTTATCTAAGGAATTCCCCAGAGCAGAGACCCTAAATAGCCAGAAAAGAGGGTTTGGCAACTTAGGAGAGAGGATAGGTTAGCAACACCTGAAGGAGCCTATCAGAAGGAGTCTCTGACGTCACCTGCTGGCCCTGGCCACTCAGAGCAGTCCAGTGTGCCAGCAGAACCTCTGTTACCAAGATGGCAGAGGTCTGGAGCACACTGGAGGAGCTCTGGGCACCTCCCAGGGGAGGTGCAGGTCAGGGGAGTGGTCACTCCCCTTTCCTTTGTCCAGTTTCGCACCAGAGCAGGGCTGAGGGGTCCCTGAACCAGTGTAGACTGGCTTATGCAGAAATGGGCACCTTCTGTGCCCATGAAAGCATTTCCAGAGGCTGGGGGAGGCTACTCCTCCCCTGCCTTAACACCTTTTTCCAAAGGGAGAGGGTGTAACACCCTCTCTCTGAGGAAGTCCTTTGTTCTGCCTTCCTGGGCCAAGCCTGGCTGGACCCCAGGAGGGCAGAAACCTGTCTGAGGGGTTGGCAGCAGCAACAGCTGCAGTGAAACCCCTGAA
Source organism: Pleurodeles waltl (assembly GCF_031143425.1). NCBI lineage: Eukaryota > Metazoa > Chordata > Amphibia > Caudata > Salamandridae > Pleurodeles > Pleurodeles waltl. The sequence goes on from NC_090448.1 coordinate 572,869,046, forward strand.
AAGGCAGTTTTGCAGTACCCAGGTCTGTGCTAGAGACCCGTGGGATCATGGGATTGTGCCAACAATGCCAGGATGGCATAGAGGGGGCAATTCCATGATCATAGACATGTTACATGGCCATATTCGGAGTTACCATTGTGAAGCTACACATAGGTAGTGACCTATGTGTAGTGCATGCGTGTAATGGTGTCCCCGCACTCACAAAGTCCGGGGAATTTGCCCTGAACAATGTGGGGGCACCTTGGCTAGTGCCAGGGTGCCCACACACTAAGTAACTTAGCACCCAACCTTTACCAGGTAAAGGTTAGACATATAGGTGACTTATAAGTTACTTAAGTGCAGTGGTAAATGGCTGTGAAATAACTTGGACGTTATTTCACTCAGGCTGCAGTGGCACGCCTGTGTAAGAATTGTCAGAGCTCCCTATGGGTGGCAAAAGAAATGCTGCAGCCCATAGGGATCTCCCGGAACCCCAATACCCTGGGTACCTCAGTACCATATACTAGGGAATTATAAGGGTGTTCCAGTATGCCAATGTGAATTGGTAAAATTGGTCACTAGCCTGTTAGTGACAATTTGGAAAGAAATCAGAGAGCATAACCACTGAGGTTCTGGTTAGCAGAGCCTCAGTGAGCCAGTTAGGCACCACACAGGGAACACATACATATAGGTCACAAACTTATGAGCAATGGGGTCCTGGCTAGCAGGGTCCCAGTGACACATAACAAACATACTGAAAACATAGGGTTTTCACTAGGAGCACTGGGCCCTGGCTAGCAGGATCCCAGTGAGACAGTGAAAACACCCTGACATACACTCACAAACAGGCCAAAAGTGGGAGTAACAAGGCTAGAAAGAGGCTACTTTATCACAGTAGGGAAATGGACCATCTCAATAATTTAAGGTTTTCACCTTTCATCTATTTTAGCCATAAGAGAGGTTTGTGGTCTGTCTGAACAATGAAGTGAGTCACAAATAAGTATGGCCTCAACTTCTTCAGGGCCCAGACCACAGCAAAGGCTTCCCTCTCTATGGCAGACCAACGCATTTCTCTAGGGGTGAACCTCCTACTGATAAAATCAACAGGTTGATCCAGGCCCCCTGAGTTAAGTTGTGATAACACTGCCCCAACCCCCAGTTCAGAAGCATCTGTCTGGTCAATTAATTTTTTGAGTAATTTGGGCTTTTTAGGACAGGTGCAGTACACATAGCCTGCTTAAGATCCTCAAAAGCTTTCTGACAGCTGGCTGTCCAAAATACCTTTTTAGGCATCTTTTTGATGGAGCCATAGTTCTTAATGAACCTCCTGTAATACCCAGTGAGACCTAAGAAGGCTCAGACCTGGGTCTGAGTAGTAGGGTGAGCCCAATCCACAATTGTATGGAATCCTCCCCTGTAGTGGTTCAATCTGTTCTCCCCCACCAGGTGGCCCAGATAAACCACTTTCCCCTGCTCTATCTGGCATTTTGAAGCCTTGATAGTGAGACCTGCCTTTTGCAGGGCCTCCAAAACTTTCCACAGGTGGATCGGGTGATCACCCCAGGTGGAGCTAAATATAGCAATGTCATCTAAGTATGCTGCTTTTAAAGCTTCCAAACTTTGGAGGACTGTATTTACCAGCCTTAGGAAAGTGGCAGGTGTTTTTTTTTTCAGACCAAAGTGCATAACTGTGAATTGATAAAGCCCTCCTGTGGTAGAAAATGCTGTTTTTGCTTTAGCTTCCTCTGATAATTTGATCTGCCAATGCCCTGCAGTCAGATCAAAGGTGCTTAGATACTTGGCAGAAGCCAGTATATGTATGAGCTCATCTGCCCTGGGTATAGGGTGAACATCTGTTTTTGTTACAGTATTAAGGGCCAGATGTAGGTAGGGAAAAATTAGCGAGTCGCAAATTGCGACTCGTTGCAACTCGCAATTTCCGACTCGCTAAATGCTATGCAAGAAGAAAATGCGGCAACAATTTGCGACTCACAAATGCAGTCGCACCGCAGATAGCGAGTCCGCTGTTTGCGAGGTTGCTTTTTGCAACCGCACAAAAAACGGACACGCAATTTGCGATTGGGTGTCGCAAATTGCGACTGTGCCGCAAATTGAATGCAGGTGCTGCAGAACACTCTGGAAAACACTTCCTGGCACATGATGATTACATCACAGCCAGGAAGTTTACAAATACACCTGGGAGGAGGGAGGACCACACCCATTTTCAACAGCTACACTGCAAACACACAGAACAGCAGTTACCATGGCAGAGACCCCAAGGAAGCGAAAACTCAAGTTTGCAGAAAAAGAGCTGGAGGTATTGACCGAGGAGTGTTGTCAGCACCGTGACAAACTGTTTGGAAGGACAGCCCTCACCGTGCCAGACTCTGAGAAAAGGAGACTATGGATGGACATCCAGGAAAAAGTTAACTCCCTGGGTGTCAGCCACCGGAGCATCGATGAACTAAAGAAAAGGTGGTACGACCTGCGCTCCCGGACCAAGGAGAGGGTGGCAGAGCGGCTCCGGGAGATGAGGGGCACCAGAGGGGGACCGTCAACATAACCACCACCCACACCCCTGGAGGAAAGGGTAGAGGAGACCCTTGAGCCTGAGGCAGTATGCGGGATGGGAGAGCTGGACACATCTGAGCCAGGACCATCAACCGGTGAGTACCATGAGACATGCATGTATCCCCATTAATGCCATACCCCCACCCACCTTGTACACAGAGCATGCACAACCAAAATAGCTCCATTTTAGGGTAGCAATCACCAGAATGGTGCATTATGGGCAATGTAGTCAAGTAGGCAGTTGATAGGCAACAGTTTATTAGGAAGTTAATAACAGATAGTACATACTGACAGTGTGTTCCCTATGTCCCACAGGTCTCCCACAAGACACCCCCACCAGCCAAAGCAGCCAGGGGCCACTGGTCAGCCAGCAGCCAACAGAGGGATCTGGATCCGCCACCACTGCGACCTGCACCACCAACACCCTGTCCCCTCACAAGACACCAGTTGGCATATTGGTCTGTGAGCCTGCACCAGGTCCCAGCCAAAGTGCCACAGTAGATGTCACAGAGCCTCCACCGCGTTGCAGGCGATGTAGGAATACATCATCACAGCGGCAGGCAGAGTCAGGGGATGCCACCATTTCATGTACTGAGGCCGCACTCCTACGGGGTCAGCGCCTGCAGACACAAGAGATCAGGAGGATTACAGGGGCATTGCGGCGCATTGAGCGCAATCAAGCCAACAGCACGCAGCTTGTACATTCTGAGTTGCAATAGATAAGTACACACATGGGCGACCTTGCACTCTCCATGTGACAACTTGTGGCTGGACTGCTAACGCAGACAGAGAGTGCACGGCGTCGGGACAGGCAGCTGCTGAACCGCCTTGACAGAATGTCAGCATCCATTGTAAGGCTGGCCGTGAATACCACTGGTCTTTCTAGGTGCACGGTTAGCCTCGAAGTGGAAACATGGACTGGGCCGTCTCAGCCACGCTGTTGACTTAATGGAGGCACGGCAGATGGCCAGGGGCACAGGCGACACGCCGTAAGATAGCGAGGAGGGCTCCACCGTCAGCAGTGTATCTGCCGGTGACACCAGGGTGCTTCGCAGTGGAAGCGCAAGGCAGGGAACTGCTGACCCCCCAAGTACCAGCCATGCTGGCCGAGGCCGGTGTAGGGTTTGAGCTCCACACAGTCCTGGGGTTGGGGCACATGAAGTCAATGTGTCCCATGCCAGGTGGACTTTTACAGCCCCTGACCTGTTCAAAATGTATATAGTTTTTTTGTTTGCACCAATGAAATCACTTGTTCTTTCCACTTAACACATGGACTCTTTGTGTGTGACATTAGTGAGTATGGTCACAGTTAGCACGTACCTTCCAAAGTATTGGTTTGCAATGTGTTCCCGTCTCAGTCTGCCTTGATTTGCTATGCTCCTATCGCCATGATGGCGATGTGGTAGCTCTTGCTCTTCATCCTCAGATTCAGGGTCATCAGGGGTGAGAGGTAGCCCACGTCTGGTGGCAATGTTGTGCAGTATAGCGCATGCGACAACGATCTTGAAAGCTGTTATTGGGGTATACTGGAGGGCACCTCCACTTCTGTGGAGGCATCTGAATCTTGCTTTCAGCAGTCCAAAGGTCCGTTCAATAATATTCATGTTCCTCTTATGTGCACTGTTGTATCGCCTCTCTGTCTCATTGCTGGATGTTAAGTATGGGGTAAGAATCCATGGTCGGAGTGCATATGCACTGTCACCTGTTTGGCAAAAAAAAGTACAATGTTAGCTGGGCATGGATTGTTTCCACATTGACCCGTGTGTATGTCTGCAAGGTGTTTTCAGCTCTACCTAGGAGGTATCCGTCTCCAAACTACCCACGTTCTAGGCGTTGGTGTATCCCACTGTGCCTAAAAATGTAGGAGTCATGAGTACTCCCTGGAAATTTGGCAAACATGTCAGTGATGACATAATGGGCGTCACAAACCACCTGGATGTTGAGTGAGTGGGTACACTTCCGATTGCGGAACAGATATTCCAGATTTGCAGGAGGGCATATTTGTATATGTGTCCCGTCGACACACCCTATGACATGGGGGAAGTTGGCAATCCTGTAGAATTCCAAATTGGTGCTGTTTATTTCTGCCTCATTCCTGGGTAGGTATATGTATCTGGACATGTGTGTAAGTAAGGCATCTAGGAATGCCCTAAAGAACCGTGAGAGTGAACTTTGGGATACCCCACCTGCCACAGCAATGACCCCCTGATAGCTACCCGAGGCCAAGAGGTGCAGTGACCATAGCACTTGCACATGCATAGGGATGGCACAGCCGCGCACAGTCTGGCGTTGTAGCTGTGGTTTGAGTAATTCTATTATATCTAGTATTGCTGCACTGCTGAGTCTATATTTGTCATAAATCTCCTCCTCTGTTTGTTGGAAAAGTGTCTGCCTGGTTCTGTATATCTTCTCCTGTGTCTGGCTCCTCTTCCTCCTCTGCTGTGCAGCGTGGGCTCTCCTCCTCATTTCTATCACATATATCTCTGCCATCTTGAGTAACCCAGATGCCTTCTGGGTCGCCTTTTATACTTTGGTAAAGGTTACCACCTGCTCTGAGTTAGTGGTAAATTGGAAGTGCAAAATGGGCTTTTTGCGACTAGTCGCAATTTGCGAGTTGCTATTGCATACGGTTTGCAACTCGCAAATTGCGACTTCCTATTTGCGGGTCACAAAATGGGGTAGCAAATTTTGCGAGTCGGTAATGGCTCGCGTCGCATTTTGCGAGTCGGAAATGGTTTTTATGCATCCCATTTCCGATTTTGCGGGGTCGCAAATTGCGATTCGGGCCATTTGCGACTCGCAAATGTTTCCTACATCTGGCCCTAAGTCTTCTATAGTCCACACAAAACCACATTTCTCTCCTTCCTTCTTTGCAATGAGGTTTGGGGACAAGCACCACTGGGCTGCCCAGGGGCTATCAGAGGGCTCAATAACTCCTAGGTCCATCATTTTCTGCACCTCAGATTTAAACAGACTCTGACATGGTCAGGCTGCCTATAAATCTTATTTTTGAGAGGCACACTGTCTCCAATATCAATAGTATGTTCACACAAGGTATTTGTACCAGGTATGAGGGAAAAGAGGTCAGAAAATTGGCCTAGCAGGTTTTTGCAGTCCACCTCTGCTCTGCTGTGAGGTAGTCTGAAAGCACCACTCCTTCCACTGAACCATCAGCTTCAGTTATGGAGAAGAGACCAGGGAGAGGGTCACTCTCTTTCTCCTGCCCCTCATCTGTGGCCATAAGTAGGGTTAAATCTGCCCTATCATAGTAAGGTTTAAGGCGGTTGACATGAAGTACCCTAAGGGGACTTCTGGCAGTGCCAAGGTCTACCAGGTAGGTGACCTCACCTTTCTTCTCCACAATAAGATGGGGTTCACTCCATTTGTCCTGGAGTGCTCTTGGGGCCACAGGCTCCAATACCCACATCTTCTCTCCTGGGTGGCACTCTGTCAGGACATCTTTCTGGTCATGCCATTGCTTTTGAAGCTCTTGGCTGGCCTGAAGGTTCTTAGTGGCCTTTTGAATGTACTTAGCAATTCTAGATCTTAGGCCAAGTACATAGTCCACAACCTCTTGTTTAGGGGCTTCAATGGTTGCTCCCACCCCTCTTTCACAAGAGCAAGGGGACCCCTAACAGGGTGACCAAAGAGGAGTTCACAGGGAATAAGCCCACTCCTTTCTGGGGTACCTCCCTGTAGGCAAAAAGGAGGCATAGCTAGAGGACATCCAATCTCCTTCTAAGTTTTTCAGACAGTCCCATGATCATGCCTTTGAGGGTTTTGTTAAACCTCTAAACCAGTCCATTTGTTTGTGGTTGATAGGGGATGGTGTATTTGTATGTTACACCACACTCCTTCCACATAGCTTTGAGGTATGCAGACATGAGGTTACTACCTCTGTCTGCTACAACTTCCTTAGGGAAACCTACCCTGGAAAATATTCCCAGGAGGGCTTTTTCCACTGCAGATGCTGTAGTGGTCCTTAAAGGGATTGCTTCTGGGTACCTTGTCGCATGGTCCACTACCACAAGGATGAACCTATTGCCAGAAGATGTTGGAGGGTCAAAGGGCCCAACAATATCAACCCCAACCTTCTCAAAGGGCACCCCAACCACTGGCAGTGGGATTAAGGGGACCTTTTGGGAGCCACCAGCCTTGCCACAGGCTCGGCAGGTCACACAGGAGGGACAACACTCCTTGGTGTCCTCTGACATATGTTTTACTCTTCCCCATATGTCCAGCCAAGGGAACATCATGTGCCAGAGTTAGGAGGAATTCCCTATCCTGTATAGGGATGACCAGTCTCCTGGTGGCACCAGGTTTAGCGTCCCTTGCCTCAGTATAGAGGAGATTATTCTCCCAGTAAACTCTGTGGGAATCACTGATATCCCCATTTTGCTGGTTGACAGCTTGCTGTCTGAGACCCTCTAGTGTGGGGAAGATCTGCTGTGCCACACCCAGTTTCTCCCTGGCAGGCCCCACTGCACCCAAAAGCTCAGCTGTGCCAGCTTCAAGCTCCTCTGGTGTACGTTCTGCACAGGGAGAAGACTCCTCATCAACAGGGGAATCATCTGGAGAGGGAGGGATAGTAGACAATCAATATGAAATAAACCATATATATGAAAATCAGTTTTTTTTAGCAAATGATTAAGTATATATAGCTCCCAAATATTTTAGAGAAAACTAGATTTACATCCAAAGGTGAGCACTGCTGTGAAAACACTTCATATGGGGATGACAGTGTTAGAACGCATGAACATACAGAAAAACATTTGACACTCGTAAAGCGCTAGGCAGCTTCTTGTAAATTTGGAGAGTAGGTAAATTGAAGAAATGATCAGAGATTATAGGAAAGAACCATCTTTCTTGGCATTTTACCCCCAATTTCTGCCTGTTTGTCAGTGTGTTTTTACTGTCCCACTGGGATTCTTCTAGTCAGGACCCCCGTGATCATAGTTTGTGGCCTATATGTCAGTGTGTTTTACTGTTTTGTCAGTATGCTTGACTGTGACACTGGAGTTCTGCTAACCAGAACTCAACTGCTTATGCTCTCTCTATTTACCAAATGTTTCACTATAGACTAGTGACGCCATATTCCAATTCAGATTGGCACACTGGGCCACCCTTATGAGTCCCTAATATGTGATACCTAGGTAACCAGGGCATTGGGAATCCAGGCGATCCTTATGGGCTGCAGCATTTCTTTTGCCACATATAAGGAGCTCATACAAACACTCCTTCAGGATTGCCACTGCAGCCTGAGTGAAATAGTGCACACACTATTTCACCGTCATTTTCACTGCACCAGGTTATTTGTAAGCCACCTATATGTCTAACCTTCAGTTCCTGAAGGCTAGGTGCAAAGTTACTGTGTGTGAGAGCACCCTTGCACTGGCAAAGGTGTCCACACGTTGTCCAGGACCAATTTCCCAGGCTTCGCGAGTGTTGGGACACCATTATGATCATGCACCATGTTAGACCTGACAGCCTTAGGGTGGTCACCCATAACTTTTTGCCTACCTCCCTCCACTTTTTGGACACTGTTCTTGCTGGCTTTTAGACTCTGCGCACTTTACCACTGCTAACCAGTGCTAAAGTGCATATGCTCTCTCCCTTTAAAAATGGTAACCTTGGATCACACCCAATTGGACTATTTGATTTACTTGTAAGTCCCTAGTAGAGTGCACTACTGCACTACTGGTAAATTAAATGTTACTAGTGGGCCTGCAGCACTGGTTGTGCCACCCACTTTAGTAGCCCCTTTACCTTGTCTCAGGCCTGCCATTGCAAGGCCTCTGTGTGCAGTTTCACTGTCACTTCGACTTGGCATTTAAGAGTACTTGCCAAGCCTAAAACTCCCCTTTTTCTACATATAAGTCACCCCTAATGTGTGCCTTAGGTAACTCCTAGAGCAGGGTGCTGTGTTGGTAAAAGGCAGGACATGTACCTGTTTAGTTTACATGTCCTGGAAGTGTAAAACTCCTAAATTTGTTTTTACACTACTGTGAGGCCTGCTCCCTTCATAGGCTAACATTGGGGCTGCCCTCATACATTGTTGAAGTGGTAGCTGCTGATCTGAAAGGAGTAGGAAGGTCATATTTGGTATGGCCAGAATGGTAATACAAAATCCTGCTGACTGAAGTTGGATTTAATATTACTATTCTAGAAATGCCACTTTTAGAAAGTGAGCATTTCTTTGCACTTACATTTTTCTGTGCCTTACAATCCACGTCTGGCTGGGTTTAGTTGACAGCTCCTTGTGCATTCACTCTGACACACCCCAAACACAGGGTACTCAGCCTCACTTGCATACATCTGCATTTTGTATGGGTCTTCCTGGGCTGGGAGGGTGGAGGGCCTGCTTTGCCACAAAGGACTGCCACACCCCCTACTGGGACCCTGGCAGACAGGATTGAACTGAAAGGGGACCTGGCACACTTCTAAGCCACTCTTTGAAGTCTCCCCCACTTCAAATGCACATTTGGGTATAAAACAGGGCCTCTCCCTACCACCTCAGACATTTGCTGGAGAAGAAACCTGAACCAGAACCTGCATCCTGACAAGAAGAACTGCCTGGCTTCCTAAAGGACTCACCTGACTGCTTTCTACAGAGGACTGCTGCCTTGCTGTTGTCCTGCTGCATTACTGAACTCTTGGCTTGCTGCAGAAGTGCTTTCCAAGGGCTTGGATAGAGCTTGCCTCCTGTTCCATGAAGTCTCAGGACCAAAAAGACTTCTATCTTTCAACTGGACTCCTTGTGCGCCCAAACATTTGACGCACAGCTTGCTCCGCAGTGAAAAGTTCACGGCACGCTGAACCGGAAAGATGCCGCTCGACCCCGAGAAGAAAAGATCGACGCGACGCCTGCGGTGCGACCGGAACTTCGAGACATGGCTCACCTGGACAGCGCCACCCGACTTCCAGAGAGGAAATCGATACAGCGCCTGCCGTGAGGGAGCAAATTCCACGCACAGCCCACCAGAACGACGTGCAGCCGGACTACAAGCCTAGGATTCCACGCACAGACCCCGGGGTGTCTGAAAACCCCGCGACCCACAGAGGAGACCTGCCTGCGCACCGGAAATCGAAGCAGCATCTTCGCCGCGGGAAAAATAACAACGCAAGTCCGTGTGTGAAGGGGTGAAACTGACGCACACACCATTTTCCACACATCTCCTCCTCTGCGGCCCTTTGCGGAGATTTCTCACTCCAAACCAGATACTTTGTGCTTGAAAGAGACTTTGTTTGCTTTTTAAAGACTTAAGACACTTAGGGGGTCATTATGACCCTGGCGGAAGGCGGAGAACCGGCGGTAAGACCGCCAACAGGCTGGCGGTCTCACTTTGTGGAATTATGACCATGGCGGTTACCGCCATGGTCATCCGCTGGTTCTCCATTCTGCCCGCTGGGCTGGAGACTGCCGGCGGTATTTAGACCCGGCTTACCGCTGTGGATTTCCAGCTGTAATTCCTTCCCTGGCACTGATAGGGGTCTCCCCCACACCCCACCCCACACTGACTCCCTCCCCTACCCCCCCACCACCCCTGCCACCCCCCAAAGGTGGCAGGTCCCCCTCCCCACCCCGACCCCCAACATCACATCACCCATACCCACATGACACGCAAGCAGGCACCACCTACACACTTACACGCACACACGCCGACATACATGCCTACATCCACACACAGTCAGACACGCACAACCACATTCAAACATACACGCACACATCCATACAGACATACCCACAGACATACACGCACTCATTCCCATACACACAACACCCCGCAAGCATACACGCACTCACACACCCTCTCTACATACACACACGCACACCCCCATGCACCCACACAACACACAACACCACCCACCCCCTCCCCTCACGGACGATCGACTTACCTGGTCCGACGATCCTCCGGAAGGGGACGGGAGCCATGGGGGCAGCTCTGCCAACACCACACCGCCAACAGAACACCGCCACGGCGAATCACAGGACGTGATTCGCTGGGCGGTGTTCTGTTGGCATGGCGGCGGAGGTGGAGCAACCTCCACTTCCCCGCCTCCCGCCAGTATACCTGTTGGCGGCTCTCCGTCTGTAAAAGGACGGAGAGCTGCCAACGGTCATAATAGGCCGAGCGGCAAACCGCCACCACTGGCGGTCTTCCGCACGGCGGTCCCTCAGCGGTCTTTAAAAAAGACCGCTGAGGTCAAAATGACCCCCTTAGTATAACTTTTCAGTGATATCTCTACAATTTCTTATTCCATCTTTTATCGTTTTGACCTGCAAATATCCAGATAAATATTATATATTTTTCTAAACACTGTGTGGTGTATTTTTGTGGTGCTATATAGTGTTATTGTATGATTTATTGCACAAATACTTTACACCTTCTAAGTTAAGCCTGGCTGCTCAGTGGCAAGCTACCAGAGGGTGGGCACAGGATAATTTGGATTGTGTGTGACTTACCCTGACTAGAGTGAGGGTCCTTGCTTGGACAGGGGGTAACCTGACTGCCAACCAAAACCCCCATTTCTAACACACTACATATATGTTAATACATATATGTAGCTTCACAATGGTAACCCCGAATATGGCCATGTGAGGTGTCTAAAATTGTGAAATTGTACCTCCAATCCAAATCTGGTATTGGGGGGCTAATTCCATGCACCCTGGGGGCTCCACCTTGGACCCCCAGTACTGCCAAATCATCTCTCTGAGATTTCCACTGCAGACCCCAGCTGCTGCCACGCCACAGACAGGTTTTTGCCCTCCTGGGGATTTGGCAGCTCAATCCCAGGAAGCCAGAACAATGCATTTCCTTTAGGAGAGGGGTGTTACACCCTGTCCCATTGGAAATAGGTGTTACATGCATGGGAGGGGTAGTCATCCGCAGCCTCTGGAAATGCTTTGAAAGGCACAAATGGTGCCCTCCTTGCATAATCCTGTCTACAACGTTTTAGGGACCTCCAGTCCCTGCTCTGGTGCGAAACTGGCCAAAGGAAAGGGGAGTGACCACTCCCCTGTCCATCACCACCCCAGGAGTGGTGCCCAGAGCTCCTCCAGAGTGTCCCTGGTGTTAGCCATCTTGGATTCCAAAGTGTAGGGACCCACTGGGAACATCTGAGTGGCCAGTTTCAGCAGGTGACCTCAGAGACCCCTCCTGATAGGTGCATACCTGGGTAGGCAGCCAATCCCCCTTTCAGGTCTATTTAGGGTCTCTCCTCTGGGTGTTTCCTCAGATTCGGTTTTGCAAGACTCCACCAGGACTCCTCTGCATCCTCTGACTGCTGGATCAACCGCAGACTGCTCTTGGAACCGCTGTAATTGTAACAAAGTATCCAGAAAGGCTACTGTGACCCTGTAACTTCAACTCCAGCCAGCAACTGCAACAGTTTCCAGGTTGTGCACACTCTGAGGACTGCCTGTCTTCATTCTGCATTAGAAGGACCAAAGAACTCTCCAGTGGAGTGACAGAGTCACTTCCCTGCTTCAGCAGGCACCTCTCTGGAATGCCAACTGGTACTCTGGGACTCATCTCCTATTGGCGAGTGTGATCCATGGAACACTGGTAGTGGACTGAAGTGATTCTGACTGTCCAAAGGTCCAACTGTCCTAATTTGGTGGAGGTAAGAGCTTGCCTCCCTGTGCCAGACATTACCCCTGTGTATCACGTCTTCTGCAGCTTCTTGGGCTTCTGTGCTCTTCTTCCAAAAGTTATTTGTGCACAGCGTTGCTCAGGTCCCTAGCACTTTATCCTGCGATGCTCAGCTCCCTGAATTGTTCTCCGGTGGCTTGTGATCCCTTTGTGTAGTGGTGCAATGACCACACTTTGCAACTCCTTTCTCCCCATGTCCTGGGACTCCTGTGTGTGCTGCCTGGTCTTCTGAGGGCTCTCTGAATTGCTGAGAGTCCCCACTTTCTCCTCAGTCTGAGTAGAGACCCCCAGGTCCCTCCTGGGCCCGGGCAGCGCCTCTTTGATGCAAAATGCATCCTTTCATTAACCAAGGCTTGTTGGTGGAATCCAGCAAAGAAAAAATCCTGCATCCAACGACTCGATGTGGGACATCTCTTGCACCAAGCAGGAACCCACAGCTGTCTTCTTTGGGGCATTTCTGTACTCTTCTTCTAACCGGAGAATCCCCTTTTGCACCTTCATCCAGGTTGGCAGGGGCTCCATTTCTTCCTGGACTCTTCATCGGCTTCTGGACTTGTTCTACTCTCTCCACATGTCTTCAGGTCCAGGAATCCATTGTTGGTTTCTTGCAGTCTTGCTTGTTTTTTGCATAATCCTTCATCACGACTTCTAGTGTGTTCTGAGGAAACTTGCTGTACTGGGGTATTTTACTTACCTTCGGCGTTTTCTTACACTCCCAGTGCCCCTCTACACACTACACTTGCCTAGGGGGGAAACCGACGTTCACATTCCACTATCTTAGTATATGGTTTGTGTTGCCCCTAGGCCCATTGCAACCTATTGTGGTTTTCACTGTTTGCACTTTTTTATGACTGTGTACTTACCTGATTTTGGTTACTAGTGTATATAATGCGTATAATACTTACCTCCAAATGGAGTATAGCCTCTAAGATATTTTTTGTCCTTGTGTCACTAAAACCAAGCCAGCTTCTCACTGAGATCATATATTTTTATTGCAGATATGAAACATTTAGTGGAGCAGGCAATAGTTGAAATGTTGAAATGCTAAAAGAGTAGAGTAAACAAAGGCATTTGTTGAAACAATTAAAAGAGATGTTGAAAAGTGGGCACAGTATAAGACTGCATCAAAACATAGCCGAGGGTAACTTGTAATGCGTTTTTGTTTTGAAGAAAAGGCATTCCAAGATGCCCACTGATGCATATGCATTCATTGTTATGATATACACTTGCTCATGAAGTAATTCCAAGATTGCTATTGATGCATGCATCTGCATGCCTCCAGATACACCACAATACTTTTACCATTTTAATTTACCCTTCCAATAAGACCAACAGCTATTTAGGAACCATAAATTAAAAGCAAAGAAGAAAGTGTGCTGCAGTGCAAAATATGAAGAGAGAAGATCCAATAACACCAAATAGAAATAAATAAATAAAAACATAAATTGGAAAATGGGAGGTGGCCATCAGAAATGCCAATGCCCTTGCTTACACGCAATGTCTATTCGCTACCCTCCCCCTTCATCCATTGTTCACTTATGTCCCTGTTACTCTCCATCCAGTTTTGGCACTACCCAATACTCTTCATGATCCTAGACTAAGGGCTCAGTAACAATTGACAGATATCATCCAGAAACAATGAAATAGGATGAGGAGCACTGGACAGGGTAATTTAGTGAATAGCAAGTTTTGAGGAGCAGGTTACTGGAATGTCTGGTGAAACAATTGAGGGAGAGACCAAGAAAAGAAGGTTACACAAAGGAGTGCTCAACCATAAAGAAAAGATCAAAGGTGAAAGGATGCAACTCACACAAGTTGGAGACTGTGAGACGGAAATGTTCCTGAGAGAGATAAACACAAGATAGGGAGGAAAGCCACTGTATCAAGAGCAGAGACCTGAGATAGACAACAATGCTCCAATCATGAATAATGGGTTGACCCACAGCCCATTCCAATTAGAAACTATTGTTGCTTGCAGACAGGTACAGCTAAAAATGAATATAAACAGATTAAGGAATCATAAATCAAAGAAATTTTTTTCAGGTTATTCAGGTTATAATTACAGATGTGATACAATGCAACATTTATTTAACAAAATAGGCTGTTCTACACTGAAACAGGTGTCCACTTTGTAAGTCACTGGAAAGAGACCAGAATTTAATGCAAAAGCATTACAAGTAGAATGTAGATTGAAGGATTTTTGAAATACATAGGGTTTAGAGGCAGAATTATCCTAGGGAAGAATTATAGTTCTGTGAAAGTGGATAATATTTTAGGTTGTGGACAACAACAATCAATTTCATAAAGGTGATGTGGGCGCAATTTAAGTAAAAAACAGAATTTCACAATTCTTCTTAAAAAGAATTAGAAGCTCTAAACTAATACATTAACAAATAACAAATTCAGAATGAAAGAGGGATTAAAACCAATCCCAAGCAGTGTAATAATATCATCAGAAAAGGTGACATAGTAGTCAAAGAATTATCTACTAATAAAATACTATGGAATGGTTCTCCTCTGTGTTATAGCAAAGGTGCTTAGTGGAGATATGTTTTCTTGAATTGACCACAGCAAATTAAAAGGAATGTGTAGTAGTGGATATATTTTTGTCAGCACAATTTTGAGGAATTGGTAACTCTTTTGCATAGTGTGAAGATTTTTACAACCGTTGACCTAGCACATGCATACTACCAGATACAATTGCATGAAGCCTCTAGATATCTAACACCATAAGTACCACCTTGGCAACATCAGTAGTCCAAAGTCCCATGAGTGATAAGTGCGATGGACTATCAGCTGTACAATATTTTTCAATTCTATTTCTTGATATGTTAGTGAGGCATTCTTGGATCCATGTTGGTTTTCTGTTTTAGCTTTGTTTTAAATTGATTCTTTACACGTTTTAGCTGATACTGCTTTAGCAGTGACATTTTGCACACTTTGCTTGCATGATAATTTTCTAGGAATATATTGAGTATGTTAGTTGTTTTAGTTAGCCTTTCTCGACATATAATCAGTACTTTCTATTCAAGGCTATCAACACAGTACAAGATATCCTAGTGCCTGCGTTTTCAGAGACAGCTTCTAATGTCGAGACAAATAATTGCATCAGAGCTGTACCTGCAACACTCTGTGAGTTTCATTTTGTAAAAGATGCTCGACCGAGAAGGGGCAGAGCGGCACCCCAGTTACAACCATCGTGGGATGACTGCTGTGTTCAACATACCACTCTAATGATGCTGATTATCCAGTTTCCAGAAAGGATTGCCATTTACACTGAAGGTCAATTCCTTATTGAGTTCTCCAAGTATGGGAGCGAAAGCTATTCTCATAGATCAGGTGAAAGCAGAAGGCATACTAACCGTGCTCTCAATACAGGGTCAGTGAAGGGTAGGAATAGCTAGAAATTCTTTTCAGTGGTTGGATTGTTTATTCTCTTCACCTTGTTTATAATGCTTATAACATTGCTTTGTTTCATATGCCTGATTATTGCAGCTCATTCTCTGAATGCAAGATTACATTTGTTTCAATAAATGTATTAAACACTTATCTTGTATCTCTCTTGTATTTCACCTGGGAATGAATGAGTAAGACAATGAAAGGGTAAGATCTGTTTCCATGATTCCCTGGGGGATCCGAGTTTCATGTTTAGGTTGCAATGATCACCTTTCAACCCAGTAAGGTTAGGGGTTTGGATGAGGCACTGTGAGCTAGCCAGGAATTGGGGTGACAGCTTCTGATGATATGTATGGACCCAGGACCATATTTATACTTTTTAGCTGGCCTTTGCTCCATTGTTTGACGCAAAAGCGGTGTAAACTTACAAAATACAATTATATTTTGTAAGTTTACACCACTTTTGCTTCAAAGAATGACACAAATGCAGCACTAAAAAAGTACAAATATGGGCCTTAGTCCTCGCAATTTGACGATCTGTCATTCTAATACACAGTCATGTTATCTTAATAGGAGCCATATAACATGGCACCACCAATGTTCATAGGTTAGGTACTTATTTAACAAGTCTCCATGAGTAGTTCTCTTGTGTGGCTAAGGTCCCATATTCGCCTTAAATGGAGATGTCTGTGGTTTTAGTAATTAAGTCCTCCTAAGCATTATGGAAACCACCTATATTTGCCTGTAGGTTGTTAAATTTTGAACACTCCAAAGAATACACCACCTTAACAATTCCCTCTCTAAATTCCATATATCAAAATGGCAAATGCAATAAATATTCCTGCTAACTCCAGGTATGCGGTTACAGCCCATTTAGATTTGGGCCATCTGATGGGGGTGGAGATGTTACCTTTGTGGTTGAGGCTCACCATGCATACAAAACTGAAGTATTTTACTCATTGATCACTTTTCCTGCAGTCGATGCTAATACAAACACATCCCATACTTATACTGAGGCTAACTCACCAGGCCAATACAGAGTACATCAAGACTTAGAAATAACTTTAACATTCCACGGACATCAAAATTAGTGCCTTGAAGCTCTACCACACGTTTTAGAAAACATTAGAATGAGTCCAGTCTGTAATGATGGGGACACATGGCCCACTCTAGCTGGCTACACTCCATATCCTAACATATAACAATTAGCTGTGGGAGATGTACGTCCCTTATATAATAATTTAGTTAGATTACACCATAAAAACTGCCCCAGCACTGGCTGTTCAATCTGTCCAACCACAATTAGCTACATGTAGGATTAACCAAGAAACTATCAATGTCATCATGGGTACTCACCAGACAGGAGGGAAGTCTATTCTGAATTCCACAAAACACAAATGAGCTTGAAGCAGTGTTTCCCCATACAGGACCCCAAGTTGAAAAGAGAACACTCACCATGTGCTTGCCATTTAGGACGTAGCCTCCATAGAAGACTGTGCAACATGAGGTACAGTCTTTGCTGCAATTTATACCATAACTCATGGTGCACCATCACTTGACCTAAACTCAGGGATGAGATGAATTGGCAATTTTGTCAGAGCCCTCCTCAGTTATTTTAGGAAATATTAAAGGGGAAGCAGCAGCATTGGCGATTGGACCAGGAGCACAAACTTCCAAAAATGATTGCAGACACCTATTCCACTATAGGTGAAGATAACTGGAGGCCAAACTAAATACGTCTCAGCTTAAGGGTAGTTCTGATAAAGACAATCCCAACAAAACAAAAAATAAAGATATATAAAATCACGGGGAGAGGCTCTGCAACTGGAGACCTCTGACAAAAGTTATAATTTACGTAACTGTGATACATTAAAACAGCCTCATAGGTATCAGTGTACTGATACGTATTCTTCTTGTTCCTTTCAGTAATCATCTGACTCCTCAGATGACAATCAGACAGAGGGGGGCCATAAGAATGCAGACAAAAGAGTATGTGAAACTTGAAAGGGACTCACAACGCTCATTTGACAGCATCATAAAACAAGCATGTTCAGTGCAATGGGGCTCGCATTTGCTCGAGTTGGAGCTATTTGCATTGTAAACTCCTAACCTAACTTTTCTTGCCATACAAATTAAAAGAAACAAAACACAGCGCGATCGCGCTATGTAAAATGCAGTGCGATCGTGCTGCTGGGAAAATGAACAGATAAAGTAGTCCAGAAACCAGGCTCAAAACATCGAGCCTCGTATGTTTCTAGTAGTTTACCGGTGTAAACTTTTTGACGCACAACTGCGTTGGCGCAGTTGTGCGTCAAAAAGTATAAATATGGGCCTTAGAACTCTACTTCAGCACAGGACATGGGCAGTGACTCTGCTAGACAGCATGTCCAAGATAACTATAGTTCCCCAGAATCTTCAAGAGTTTCTCGATGCAAAAGCAACTAACAACTTTATAGAAGTCGAAATCCCAGACCAATGCAACAGCCCTCCTAACAAACTTTACAAATTAAACATATAGGTTGAGGTTGACATAATGCGAACAATCAAATATTCAGGGAAAATTGAACACTTAGCTATGGCATTCTTTTGTCTGAAAAAAAGACTGGTCTCCTGAGTTTGTTGGAACACTTCCTCAAGGGGAAGATGTAATACTGCCATCTTTCTTGGTCATTGTTCCTGAAGATATTAAACAAGAATGGGCTCTTGCACAAGCCTCAGCATTATACCTCAACCATGTAGGCTGGAATAAGGATTCACCTTATTACGTTATACCATTATGGTCCAGCCCACAATTGCAACCACAATACCCAATTAAACATGAAGTGAAAGTTCCAGTGAGAGAAATTCTCTCACAGCTCAAGTACCAGGGAGTTATTGAACCCTGCTTAAATATATATACACTTCAAGATAGACTCCAACTGCAATATATGAAAAAAATATATGAAAAAAATACATAAAAAATTAAACAAAAAATACATGAAAAACTGTGTTTTTACTTATAACCTTTTAGGAATACTGGAACCCCGAAAGAGATATAATAGCTCTCCTGCTTTCTTTATACAAGACTGCCGTCTCCAATCGTTCTGTGAATAAGATAAAGATATTAAATAAATGTACATGTAGTAACATCCATCTCATCTCATCTGTACCATAACATTCAATATACTTCCCTTAAACATTAAACTTATTCTAATCATACTATTGCTTCACAAAATTCTTAACCTAAATGGGCTGCCAATTCTTCATCCATGTTCAATCCTTTCGGTTGTAATGTCCTGCACTTTATAATCAGTTTTGATTCCAGTCTGCGCAATTCCTGTTCTCTCTTCCCCCCTCTACTGTTCATAGGGATACTATCCAAAACACAGAATTTCAACAAATTTACATTCTTGTCATAATATCTAGCACAATGTCTAGCCACTGGATATTGTTTATCTTCATTCTTAACTGCTCTGAAATGTTCCAAAATCTTTTCTTGACTTTATGGATTGCACTACCTGTGTAAATTAAATCACATGGGCAGTAGAACACATAGATCGAATATTCAGTATTACAAGTTAAATGTTTCCTGATTACAAATGGTTTCATCTCTTTGTTTAATACTATTTCTTGACAACTTGAGCTACATCTACAGGCTCTACAAGTTCCACAAGTATAGAAACCCTGTATAAATCTTTGACACTCACTTCGGGATTGAACTAAATTTCTGCACAGCAGATCTTTCAGTGACGGGCTTCTTCTGAAAGTTATTTGAGCTTTATCGTCCACAAATTTCCTAACTGTTTCATCAGCCCTAATATACTCCAACATTTGATCAAAATATTCCTTAATTCCCATGATTGGGTATGGAAATCAGTAATAAATCTAACTGACTGTTGTGGATCTAAGCCTTTCTTAATATATCATCAATAAAACGTACCCACATGACTACATGTTCCTCAAACTGATGACTGTTTTATACCACCTGTTCCTCCCACCAGCCCAGTGAGAACTTTGACTTGAACACACATCTAGTCAAAGTAGATTCCATTGTCAAATCAAATCATACTATATTTCGACCATAGGTCATAAAAGTTTGCACATAGAACGATAAAACAAAAAAGTGCATTCATTTTCATTGTGCTTCACAAAGCGCCACACTTACTTAAAATTAATTTTACATAAAATGGGGATAACTCTCTTGCCTGCTGTAGTTCACCATTGTCCATGCGATAGTCAATGCACAGTTAATAATAAAAATGTGGAACAACAATTGAATTAAAATAAGAAAAAAAGACACTCCAGTTACATAATTTTACATTTGGGTGCCAAAGCTGCTAAAAAGTATGCATCACAAACTTAAAATTATACACATATTTAAGAACCAACAATACAAAGAGATTAAATATAAAATCAGATTTTCCCAATTAATACAATCATTAGAATAAAAACAGGTAATCTGACCCAAAATCTAAAATACTGAGATTGTGTTGTAAATTAATATATTTCATGATAATTCAAATAACATGCTTTGACAAAGGGAACCTGCTACCTGCAGGGTCATACAGGCAAACCAAATGGAAGGCAGGAATTGTATTCGAAAAGCACATAATTTAAGCACGGTCCAATCATTACAAACGTGTACACAGTACAACAAGAGGCATATGTCATGGCTTAGAGCAACTAACAGATGTGTATTAAAATAGCACACATACAAAACAAATACATGGAATGAACACCTTACGGCTGATGATAGTAGTAATGTAACAGGAAAACAAACAAGTTATCCATTTGCTGACTAAAAAGTTAGTAGAAAAAGACCCTATCAAAGCCACGTGGTTAAATAGTTCTTTACCCCCATTGCAGGCTATACACTGTGACCCAATGCTATGATAGCCCTATGACTAACAGACCAAACTGCTGACAGGTATTTAGTGACTGCACTTACTACTAATGTAGACAGGTCGTATTTGCAGATTCTGTGAGCATGGGCACGGTCATATAAAAACAAGGCCATGCACAGAGGGATAATCCATTTTTCCCTAGGAGTTTTATATAAGGGACAAAAAAAGCACGTGTTCAGTTGACTCCACACATAAATTGCATATTTTGCATTTGTTGGCCTCAAGGCTATTCTGCGACCACCGGATAGTAAAAGTATTGACTGGTAGAGTACCATATCTAAACTGGAGAAATAAAGTACAGGCATGGGAAGGTAGTGGCAGGTCAAGGAATTGCTCAGGCCATGGCTCCTGTTTAACAAGCAGAAATTCTGACGTTAAATGACCCGCCCCGTTACTATGAAGGATCTGCTCATTGGCCTTCCTCCAATATCTCAGTTTGACCAATGAAGTAGCATTAGCTGGGATCAAATCAGGCCTCTCCTAAAACTGAGGGAAACCCAAATCATCCCAGACTGATTTCATTTCCTTCAGCCAACTAACCTTTTTGCAGCTACTTTGATTCTTTAATAGATCTCTAACTGCCTCATGAAAGGTTTCCAATTCCTCTGTCCTCCAGAGGCGGCTCCAGTATAATGGGGGCCTCAAACCCGCTACGTCTTTAATACTATTCATCCCAAGATCTAATCTAAGGGGAATCATTGGAGTGCCCTTCCCCATCATTGTTATGTGTCTGATGAAATCGTTCTCTTTATTTTGTAAAGCATCCTGCTGTCTATAAGAACCCCATAACTCTGCTCCATACAGTGCAGCTCCTTGAATCTGAACTTTGTAGATTTTTACAATGGGGTTTAATGGAGGACTAGCAACAGCTCTAGCTTTGCAGCCCAAAGCCCGCCCCTTTGGCATATAGGCCCTCATTATGAACATGGTGGTGTTTACCGCCGTGTTCATGCTGGCGGACATTTCACTGACCGCCAGCCCCCCTGGGGCTCCGCCGGCTGCATAAAGAACATTCTGCTGGGCCGGCGGGCAGAAACATTGTTTCCGCCTGGCGGCCCAGCAGAATGCACAGACGGAACATTGCTTGCGGCTCCACATGGAGCCACCGTCAATGCCTCTGTGCAGCGGGTGCAGCTGCACCTGTCACGCAGATCACTGCCCGACCTGTGCAATGGGGCACTGCCCAGGGGCCCCTGCGCTGCCCATGCCAAGTGCATAGCCCCGGAGCACCCCTTCTGCCAGCCTTTCCCTGGGGGGGGGAACCCGGCAGGAAAAGGCTGGTGCCAGAAGGGATCATTATCCGAGGGGCAGCGCTGCTTGCAGCGCTGCCCTGTCGGACAATGATTCCCTCCACCGTCAGCCTGCCAGTGGAGGAGGGCCACTTAAGGTGGCCCTCCCTGTGTTCTTTATTTGGTGGTTCAGACCGCCATGCCGGTGGCGGTCTTTTCACCCGCCGCCAGCATGGCAGTCTGAACCGCCGGGGATCACAATGACCCCCATTATATGCGCTTTTTTTCTGATACGTGCATCCCATCTGCCTGAGTCCATCAGCCTGAACCCTAAATAGTCAAACTTGTTGACCCTTTCCAGTGGAATAGAGTTCAGTGATATGCTAGCTTTCACTTTCTTCTTTCGGGAACCACAAACCAAGAACTTGGTTTTCCCGACATTGACCTCCAGAACAAAGGGGGTTATTCTAACTTTGGAGGAGTGTTAATCCGTCCCAAAAGTGACGGTAAAGTGACGGATATACCACCAGCCATATTACGAGTTCCATAGGATATAATGGACTCGTAATACGGCTGGTGGTAAATCCGTCACTTTTCCGTCACTTTTGGGACGGATTAACACCTCCTCCAAAGTTAGAATAACCCCCAAAGTCTCTGCAAAATAGACAAAATTGATCAACCAAATTTTGCAATCCCAAAGGTGATTTTACCATAAAGATGGTGTCATCCGCATAATGTAACCCTGTGATTTTCTAGCCTGCCAACCAAGGTGAGTCATTGTTGCAATTTTTACGTACTTAATACAGTTATTTATATATTAAAGGAAGAGGGTGGGGGAAGGACACAGCCTTGCCTCACTCCTATCTCAATAATAACTGGATCTGTTAATTCGCCATCATTGCCACTTCTAATTTGGGCAAAAGTGCCTTCATGAAGTCAGACGATAAGGTTTAGCAGGTCTTTGGGGACTCCCATGTTAGTCAGTGTTAGCCATAGTTGGTTCCTGGGTACCAGATCAAAGGCCGCTGTGGAGATCAATGAAGACCACATACAAATTTCCACCTCCGATGTCCACAGTCCTCCATTTGATTGCCAAAAACCTCAGAACTTGATCTGTTGTACTGACCGCAGGGCTAAAACCTGCCTGTAAGTCAGAAATGGCCCCAC
This sequence comes from Pleurodeles waltl, assembly GCF_031143425.1. NCBI lineage: Eukaryota > Metazoa > Chordata > Amphibia > Caudata > Salamandridae > Pleurodeles > Pleurodeles waltl. Next base: position 572,891,924 of record NC_090448.1, read on the forward strand.
TCTCTGTAATCCACTCTTCTAAATGAAACAGAATCTGCTTTGCAAAGATGTTTTGGAAATTATCTAGCAAGCTTATTGGACGGTAGTTGGAAGGATCGCAGGGACTGCCCCTCTTGAAGAGAAGGACTATCTCATCTCCCCTCCATGTACAAGGAATGAGTGCTCCTGTGGCGACTGCATTACAGACCTTATTCAGATAAGGGACCCAAATATCGGGGTTTGATTTGCATAGGTCACCATGTATTTTATCGAGTCCTGGGGCCTTTCCCCACCTAAGGGATGCCATTGCTGCCTTAGTTTCGGCTAGGGACAACTTAACTGGGGGGGGCACTAATTTCCCTGATGGCGTTCACCTCCGTAAAATTAGGTTTGTTGTTCCCTGAGTAAAGTGTCCAAAAGTGTTTGCCCCATACTACCGGGAGAATAGATGTACCATTTGAAACCAGCTTCCAAAACTTGGATGCATCATTGGTTCTCGCAGCCTTCAAGAGAGCAACCTATTGTTTCTCTTCCCAGCTTCTTCATGCCTTAAATATTTCCAGCCCATAGTTCTCTTTGGATTCCATTGTTTTGGTAATTGCTGGGCATGGCTACAAATTCAATTCGTAAAAAACAAAAATTGCTTTCCTCAGTGTCCTATTTGTAAGACACAAGTTGTCAAATGAAGTAACCTGCCTGATATTGCACTTCCTAGAGAAGTGTGCCCTAGTACAACCACCAAACACTTAAAAAAAATTAGAATCCTTGTTAGGATTTCTCACTTTTTCCAGAACATACATACCAGAATATGCGCAATGCATAAAACCTTTGTACAATTTCATTCATCTAGACTTTTCAGGTACACATTGGACACCAGAACATACACAGATACTAAGATAATTACAGACTGACATGATTGCAGCACGACACTCACATACACTTGTCAATAAAACAAATTTATGCAACAGTATAAAACCGGATACCATTAGTTTCACCTTTGTCACAATTAATTAGGGTAACACTGTGCAGATTGCATATGAATTACTCCAGTACAGAAATGCATTTTGCATCCACTGAAAAATGCTGACTGCAGTGCAGATGGTTGTCATAAAGGAAAGGCCTCTGGCTTAAGGGAAATACATAATTGTGGTCACTCCCATCCCAGCCTTAGAGGCTGTCACAAAAGTCAGCATCCCAAACGTGAAAGCCTTACATCCTAGATGGATTCAATGGCACACTTCGCTGATGGCTACTGATGTAGACACTGTCTTTGATCCTACCTCACAAACTCAAGAACTTCTCCAATATGAATAAGAATACCCCATGACCACTTATATAGTGCCTCTTGAACAGTACAAATATATAATATATACTAAAGGTTCAGCCCAGCCTTCAATAGGCACCAAACACCAATATCCTGTGGCTTGTGCAGCTGTATATAAAGTCATAACGTTTGAACAATTCCACCCTCTTCAAACCTTTACACAGTCCCTTGGGAGTTGAACTGCATATGCTGATGAATTAAAAGCTTAGTTTTGGCACTAGAATATACAGATTCAGATTTCCTCATGTTTATAGTGTGTGATTCGTATGACTGTGTCCAGTCTTTTAATGAAAATTTGCATTACTGATTCCTAAATGGATTTTGAAACTCAAAATGGAATACTATAAAGCATGAAGTACTTTGGGGAAAGATGGCAGAACCCAAAGACAGTTTGCCACGGGATCATGTAATTCATACATTGAGCCATCAACATGTTGGAATACAAGTTGTACTGAATCCACTGGATGATGAAGCAGCCAAATCTACAGTGAAGACTGCCATAGTAACTGTGGTTACTCAGTCTCATACCAGAGTAGATGAAGATATTATGGCTGCTGTTAATGAATTGGGCAATGGCACCCCTTTACCAAAAGCATATCCAGCAAAATATTCCTACCAGTCAAAAACCCAAAACACTCCTTTTGCTACCACTTTGGAAGTGGGTGAATGTGTGCTACCCAACCACGACCACATGCTAGAATTAATTAAAGCTGCACATGAGGGTATAACATCTGCCCATGCTGGTGTTGCAGCCACAGTCTCCCTGTTACAAAAAGGTTATTGGTCGCATTTATTGATGCAGGTTGCAGGTCCAACCCTCTCCTCACGCAGCCTAGTATGCCCAATTTGTTTATACTATTATTATTGTATTTACCGTTTTCTTGTCTGGGAAACTGTTTGACAATTCCACCTTGGGTATAAATAGTAATGGTGCTGAGTGTCAATTTTCCTATTATGCTTTTCAAGACAGTATAGTTCTGGTTTCTTTTTTCTAAGTGTCAAAATCCCTTTACTGCATCATAAATTCTAGATAATTTGGTTTATATTTTGGAGCTTCTTATCACACATGGTTCTTCACAAATATTATATTTGAAACCTTTCCATTATTTGGTTGATGAAACCTTTTTACTTGACAGCCAACACACGTTTTACTCCATCTATGGCTTGTAAGGAAGGGGCTTTTTTCAAGGCTATTAATCAATATATGCTTTGTTAAATTGTACATTCTTCAGAAAATGTAATTCACCTCTTGTGACACGTAGTGCTCTTGAAAGAAATATAGTTCTCACTGACTTTCACCCTTATTGTTGTGCTTATTCTTTTAGAGTTGAAGATTGAAAATAGTAAAAAAAAAAAAATGCAATGTTTTATGTTAATTTTGTAAGTAGACATACTTTAAACTCAAAATGAGTCAGAATACATTATTTTAAGTTTATTTAATCTAAAATACAGCCACTGGCACACTAAATCAAATCCTACAGTTGTTACCTTGTCAACAGTAAAGATGCTAATATCAAGTCCTATATTGTAGCTCAAGAGAAGGACATCCTTTTTGCCCTGATCATCCCCATTTTCTGACTGATACTGGTGGTTTCTGAATCTGGGTGTGACCTGGACCCTGATAACTAGACCCAGGGCCAGTACTCTGTTTAAACGGTATATGCAAATTAGACATAATTATAATTAGTATGACAACCTACCTGTAAATCTGTAGTGTATGGTAGGGTATGTATGCATTGAGGCTCAGCGGATTTAATGCCCTTATGTGTGCACCTCTGTGGTGGTTGCTGTCAATTTAAAAGCCAGCCCTGCCTTCCAAGCTGCTTTTAAATTAAATTTAGATGCAAATTTGACTTTGGAATAAAGGTACTTCCAAAGTCCAAAACCACTTTATTTTTAGATATCAGTCACCGCTAAAGGTCCCCCCTAGTGATCCAAGGGTAGGGTGCTTTGTAACTATAAGCAGGGGCATTAAAGAATTTGTTTTATATGTCTTGGTGAGGGAAAACACTGCCAATTTCCTTTTCCCCCATTGTAGTACATTAGTTCCATAGGCTAACCTGGGAATACTTTATTAAATTATAACTATTGCAAGGAAAGAGCTAGAAATCTCGTTCTTGGGCTTAAAATGATGGTTAGAATAAATACAACAACTTACCACTGTTAGATTTGCTATATCACAGAAAAGAAGTTATAGACCTTGCTTTTCTAATGAGCCCAAATCCTGTCTTCCAGTAGCTCTACTCTGATTGACCAGCCTCTGCCAGGACGAACCAAGCTATCTTAATGAGGTGTGAAGTTGCCTGCCTTTAGACAATAGGACATCAGGAAGGTGGCTGGGTAGCCAAACTGGTTTCCAAAGGGGGAATGACAGTTAGAACAGGACACAGGCTCACCCCCACTTTCTGCCACCCGAGCCAGATTTGAGCCTCAGTAGTTAGATTAGCAAAGGGACTAGAAGGGTATTGATTTTTTCCACACTTCGCAGGAAGTGGTCACACCAGAGAGTGGCACCATGTGCCCCATTGGTCAGGAGTGCCCCCTTGCTTGCCAGACCAGCAACACTGAATACATATGGGTGGGATGCCCAGCAACTCAGATATCTGCCTGATACTACAAAGAGAAGAAGGACTGCCCTGCTGGAACTCTGCCTGCAGTCCCACAGGACTGCACTCTGGAAGACTGCACCTACTGTACACTGAGGAACTACAGCTCTATGGATTTTGCCTGGCTTCAAGAAGTGAAGGAGTGGACGCCCTGAAAGCAACAGGTTGATAGAGCTTCACCTGCATAATCTCCATCAAGAAGACCTCAGCTGGACAGCCTTCAGTAGCCTTTGAAGGAATTGCCCGGGTGCATTCTGGGAAACAAAGTCACAACATGCTAAGAACTTCCTCAGAACTTGTAGGTCCTTGAATTGGTGTTGTGGATGTCCAAAGATCCCGCCCTGGAAACAAGAACCCCTGGCCTGCACCAAGAAGGACTGCACTCACAAATACTACACCTGCTGCACACTCTGGGTTTCACAAAAGAAGATTTTGCCTGGGTTCTAAAGGATTCAAGAGTAGACCTCCTGTAAGTGACAGGTATAAAGGAGCTACCAAGAGTCACCTGTATCAACTCCTGCCAGAAGAGCCCAGCTAGGCAGTGTTCCATGGACTTTTAAGGAATTGTCCAGGTCTACTGTGGGAATTGTATTCCCAATGTCACAAGGAGCAACTTAGAGATTCTAGAACCTTAGATTGGTGGTGCTGTGGGCCACTTTCCCGCATCAAGAAACACTAATGGAAGTAAGTGTAAAGGTGTTACATCACAGGCAGCCAGAAATCTTGACTTTGTCCAGGTCCAGTGTGACCTTTTTAACACTTTGAGCACTGTTTGCTTCTAAGCACTAGCTTTACTTTTAAGCTTTACAAATTCATATCTCTGGTTCCCTACATTGAGTTTTTGCCATTTTGGTGTCATTTTATTCATAAAGTATTTCCTATTTTTATAAGTTGGTATTGGATTTTTTATGTGCTGTGTCTTTATTTGATGTATTACACACCTGTCTCCTAAGTTATGCTTGCCTGCTTGTTGCTATCTACCAAGAGTTGAGCAAGGGATTAATTTACTGAGACCTTGTCTGGACCTTATATTGTGAGTGTGGCCTCATTACAAGTGGCGGGTACCTACCAACCCCTACTAATAAGCCACTTTCCAACACATCTACAACAGAGTTGGTACAGGTGTCTATCAGTTCTCTTTTACCTGTCAAGGATCCTGTCTTCACACAGACTGCTTCTGGTTATTTGCCGACATTGACAACTTCACTACTAATTCTTTCCACACTTCACTTCATGGTGTATGTGATTTCATTCATTGGTTGAAATATCGTTATCGGATCCGTCCACGGTCCCATTTGTGGATTACACATTCATTATGTTCTCTGCTTGTGCATTGAATTTGTAACAGTTTTTTTTTGCTTATAAGTGGAGATTATCTCTGAGAACTCTCTGCTTGTAGAACTGGTAGCTGAGGTATTGAAACCTCATTTGTCTTCTCACAAATTGCAAAGAAGCCTGTGAACATTTCTGTTTTTACAGTTCCGATGGAAGCTGTCTTATGATAGTTTTGGTCCTACAGAGACTATAAAATTCCTTCTGCTTTAAAATTTGCTCTAGAAGATGTCATTACGGAGTTGTTATTGCTGATTAATTGGATTTAAAAACAGTGAGTCAAATGCTGACTGATCTTGAATATTATACTGTGTTTGAAAGAGAAGATATGTACATGAATTCAGCAAATTATGGTGCACTTTTGTTGCCATCACTATGCTCACTAAGACGTATGTAGAACTAGTACTCCCCATACAGTTTTCCATTGTACACAATGGGAAAATTGTCCAACACCACCTGTGGCGAGTCCCAAAACATATTCAGACAAACTCACATACTTTTCTGGGCATGTTACCTTAGATCCTGTTTCTGATTAATATGCGTGAACAGTTTCAAAAGTGAGGAAAAATATGCTGACACAGACAAAGTTTGCTTATTCAGATTTGTTTGTTTTCCAACTTGCAAATAAGGTGTATGAATACTGGAAAGATATTATTGATCTAACATCAGTGTGAGGAACAGAACATTGGCAAGTACAAGGGCATAGATGCCTTATTTAAAGTGTGCCTCATTCCAATTCAGATGATTTTGTGAATTACAGTGCTTGCTTGGATCTAGCAAAATATATAGAAATTAATGTGCCCAGTGTTCCCTCTATTGCTGGTTTTGAAAATTGATAACACTTAGGCCCTCATTACAACCCTGGCGCAAAATCCCGCTTTCCACCCTGCTGAAGACCAGCAACATACCGTTGCGGTGGCGGAATTCCGCTACAGGTATTATGACCCACATCTCGGAATCCACCACAATACAGAAACCCACACAAGTCCGCCACACCAAAGGTCAGTGATAAACTAGCGATACCAAAACCTACACCGTCACGCCAACAAGAATACACCCACACTATCATGACCCACGAATCAACGCGGTGGTCATTCAACCGCAGTAATCCATTGGCGGTACACACCGCCGCGCTCAAAATACACACACATTTACAAAACACAACCACATTGGACAATTCAAAATACACACACCTGACACACATACACACACCACACTCACACACCCACAACACTATAAAACACACACCCACATTACCCACACACCCTTACAAAGAACAATTTTAGAAGAAGCTCAGAGAGAGATATTAGCAAACACAACACCAGCATCCACAGGCACACAACACACACCAACACATCCCCCCACACATCACAACAGACAGCACCTCACACATCACCCACACCACATCATGGCACCTCAAAGACACCCCAGGTTTTCAGAGGAGGAGCTCAGGGTCATGGTGGAGGAAATCATCCAGGTAGAGCCACAGTTTTTCGGATCACAGGTGTAGCACACCTCCATTGCTAGGAAGATGGAGCTATGGCGGAGAATCGTCGACAGGGTCAACACAGTGGGACAGCATCCAGGAACACGGGATGACATCAGGAAGAGGTGGAACGACCTACGGGGGAAGGTGCGTTCAGTGGTTTCAAGACACCAGATTGTTGTACAGAGGACTGGCAATGGACCCCCACCTCCTCCCCCACAACTAACAACATGGGAGGAGGAAGTCTTGGCAATACTGCATCCTGAGGGCCTCGCACGAGTAGCAGGAGGACTGGACTCTAGTAAGTCATATCTTTACTACTATATCCCCCACTCCACCTGCATGCCATCACATACCCCCACCCTCGCCCTCACTCCCATCACTCCATCATCTCACATATGTCCCACTATTACAACCCACACATCCCAATACCAAGGCCCTGCTTGCAACACCTATGCATGGACCACCATCACCAAAGCATGTCCAGTACAGATACCCACACAGACCCCAAACCAACTATCACAAAAGGGCAAACACAATGATGCAAGCACAGGAGTAGAGGGTACCTCACCCAATGCTTTGGATGGCACACACACATACTAAAACTATGCATTTATACCCCAACAGGACCCATACCCAACGTCACCGGACAGGAGGTGCCAGACATATCCTGTCCCCCCACAGAAGAGGCCCACAGTGATGACAGCAGCTCTGCACGCCTGGATCAAGATGACCAGCCCGGCCCATCAGGGACCTCTGGACAGTCGGTTCCCATGCCACTGTCACAAGCCACCACAGACCCTCCCCCCTCAGGAAACACCACCACAGCACCCACCCAGTGGGCCTATCCCTCTGTGCCCAGGACACGTCAATCAGCAGTGTGCCCACCACTACAGGGAACCCAGGCAAACCCACCAAACCAAGAAAATCAGGGACCTGGGGTCAGTGGCAGTGGGCACACGGTCCAGGAGACAGAGGCACAGGATAACAGGGAAGCTGGGAGGACTGCTGTGCGACAGGGGGAGGACAGGCCCAGGGAATCCACTCTCCACGAGGCACTCTCTAACATCATGGGAGCATATCACCATTCCCAGGAGACCATGGGCACGGGTCTGGTCAAGTTTCAGGGGACTCAGCGACTGCAGGAGGAACACTACCTTGGGATCAGGGAGGACTTGAAGTCCATCAACAACACCCTGGTCACCATTGCAGGAGTGCTGGCAGACCTTGTCAACACCATGAGGGATACAGTGGGACACAAACGGGCCTCTGACACTAGCCTGGACGATGAACAGCCCTCCACCTCTGCTGGCGCTAGTAGACAGGAGGCACCTCCACAGGATCAACAGGCCACCAGCACCCCACCCCCTACAAAAGGAGAACCACCCCGCAAACGGTCCCTGAGATCCAGGAACAAGACAGAGAACATTGCCAAGACCCCCGCGAGGAAATAGGACCCTCCTGAATGTCACCCTTCTGTCCCACTTTGTCACCCTGTCCACCTTAAACTGCCATTGCTCCCCTTCCTATGCCCCATTGGACAGTTCACCTGTGAGACCAAGAGACTGGACTCTACCAATGGCAATCCTCCACCATCACTCCAGCCCATTGCACACCCCACTCCACTTAGTAGCACAAAAATAAACAACCTTGAATCATAAAACAATCTGGAGTCAGTCTGTGCTTTCACAAATGTGTAATTGCAACATCTCTGAAATATAGCAATGTCAATGCACTTGTTCACATACCAATGTTACACAGCTGTGGGCCAGCAGTAAACATAGCAGAGGGCACAGAGTGGGACCCAGATCTGTGAAATGGAAACCCAAAGTGACAATTCAGGGTCTATACACAGAGGTAAAAAGGCAGATTTGTGCTAGGTCCTACAATTATGTGCAAGATGTGGGAAGCAGTTCCATCCTCTTACCTGTGTCTCACTGGAAGTAGTGCATGATGATGTTTCAGTTGTCTACATCTTCTTCTTCTGCCTCCTCTTCTTCACTATCCACAGGCTCCACAGCTGCCACAAGACCACCATCAGGCCAATCCTCCTGCAGAAAAGGCACCTGGCATTGCAAAGCCAGGTTGTGCAACACACAGCATGCCACGATTATCTGGCACACCTTCTTCAGTGAGTAATATAGGGAGCCACCTGTCAGATGGAGGCACCGGAATCTGGCCTTCAGAAGGCCGAAGGTGCGCTCTATTATCCTCCTAGTTCACCCATGTGCCTCATTGTAGCGTTCCTCTGCCCTTGTCCTGGGATTCCTCACTGGGGTCAGTAGCCATTACAGGTTGGGGTAACGAGAGTCACCTGCAGATATCGAGGGACAACTGTTAGACATACTCCAAACATTAGGGAATCTCTCATACCCAGACAGCAAATGAAACTGTGTGGGGACGTTAGGCTCACCTATTAGCCACACACGGTGCCTCTGGAGTTGCCCCATCACATAGGGGATGCTGCTATTCCTCAAAATGTAAGCGTCATGCACTGAGCCTGGATACTTGGCATTCACATTGGAGATGTACTGGTCTGCCAAACACACCATCTGCACATTCATTGAATGGTAGCTTTTCTGGTTTCTGTACACCTGTTCATTCCTGCGGGGGGGGAACAAATGCCACATGTGTCCCATCAATGGCACCAATGATGTTGGGAATATGTCCCAGGGCATAAAAGTCATCTTTCACTGTGGGCAGATCCTCCACCTGAGGGAAAATGATGTAGCTGCGCATGTGTTTCAGCAGGGCAGATAACACTCTGGACAACATGTTAGAGAACATTGGCTGGGACATCCCTGATGCCATGGCTACTGTTGTTTGAAAAGAAACACTGGCCAGGAAATGGAGCACTGACAGGACCTGCACTAGAGGGGGTATTCCTGTGGGATGGCAGATAGCTGACATCAGGTCAGGCTCCAACTGGGTATACAGTTCCTGGATTGTTGCATGATCAAGTCTGTAAGTGATAATTATTTGTCCGTCTTCCATTGTCGACAGGTCCACCAGGGGTCTGTACACCGGAGGATGCTGTCATCTCATCACCTGCCCCAGCGGATGTGCCCTATGGAGGAGAATGGTGAGCAGAGGTTCATACAACACATAGGTTTCACAAGGCTGTTTAGCACAAACTTTAAATTTTCTCTGTGTGCCTTTGTCTGTCTGTATTCCTGGCCTAAATAGGTGTGACGCAGTTATTTGGCCTGCCATGTGCCCCCTTAAATGGCGGCCGCCTGACCTGTAAGGTGGGACAAGGGGAAATGAGGTAACTTCGCTGGCGTTGTACACCGTTGCTGTAGGGGGTCGAAGGCGCAAGACAGCATTGGTTATCATTGGGGCCTATGGGTTCCAGGAGCCAATGACGATGTACGCCGGCGGTCACGGTACGCACCGCCTCGCAAGTGACCACCTTTTACTATCTGTTCACTCACTTGATACCTGACATTCAACAGGAGAGGACCTACACTGCAAGTGCTGCTGTGACCTGTGTCTGGAAGCGACAATGGCTACAGTGTCTGGGAAAGGGCCCCTGCCTTCACTTCGGAGGAGTTGGACAGACTAGTGAATGGGGTCCTCCCCCAGTACACGCAACTGTACGGTCCTCCAGACAGACAGGTGAGTAAACTGTGTGCATGGTGGATGGCACATGATTGTATGGAGTGTCGTGGATGGAAGAGACGGGGGGGGACAGGCCAGCATGTGAGTATGGTGTGTGTATGCATTTCTGGGCCAGGGTGGGAGATTTGTGGCCAATGTGTGAGAAGAAATGTACGGGGGAGTAACATCAGAAGAAGGGTATTTGGCTTGCCATCATCAAGGAAGTGCGAACCCTGGGGGTCTACCATAGATGGAGCACCCACTGCCGGAAAACAATGGAGGACCTGTGCCACTGGACCAAGAAGATGGCGGAGGCCCTGCTGGGGATGGCCTCCCAACGCGGAAGGGGTGTTCATCGCACCATGACCCCCCCGATGTACCGGATCCTGGCGGTGGCATATCCTGAGTTGGATGGGCGCTTGAGGGCATCACAGCAGCCACAAGGGGGTGAGTACACTCTCATTCAGCTGACTCTGCGTGCTTTACGAGGTGTCTGGGTGCGGGAGGTGGGTTGTGGGTTCCCCTAGGCCAGGGCAGACGCGCAAAGGTAGATCCATTGATTTGCAGCCTCATTCCCAGTCCAACCCCCAAAGGTGGTATTTGCCCTCTACACCTAGTCAGGCTCCTAGGGCTTCCAGCTGTACATAAAATGGTTCTCGACAGAGTCCCCTATGGGCATGTGCTTTTCCCCTGCCCTGTCAGTGCATGGCTTAGTGCATGGGGCTGCTCCCTGTGTGTTGTGTCTGGTAGTGGTGTTGCAGGCATTGACCATGTGT